>NW_028270157.1:40964846-42283031 GCF_037043375.1 Chiloscyllium plagiosum
GAGAGCAGGAGGAGAGCGAGCGAGCGCGGAGAGAGAGAGAGAGCGCGGAGAGAGAGAGAGAGAGAGCGCGGAGAGAGAGAGAGAGAGCGCGGGAGAGAGAGAGAGCGGGAGAGAGAGAGAGAGAGCGGGAGAGAGAGAGAGAGAGAGCGCGAGGAGAGAGAGAGAGCGCGGAGAGAGAGAGAGCGGGATAGAGAGAGAGCGCGGATAGAGAGAGAGCGCGGATAGAGAGAGCGCGAGAGAGAGAGAGAGCGCGGATAGAGAGAGAGCGCGGATAGAGAGAGCGCGGAGAGAGAGAGAGCGCGGAGAGAGAGAGCGGGCGAGAGAGAGAGAGCGGGAGAGAGAGAGAGCAGGGGAGAGAGAGAGAGCGGGCGGAGAGAGAGAGAGAGAGCGCGGAGAGACGAGCGCGGAGAGAGAGAGAGAGCGCGGGAGAGAGAGATGAGAGAGCGAGAGAGAGAGAGAGAGAGCGCGCGGAGAGAGAGAGAAGCGCGGAGAGAGAAGAGAGAGAGCGCTGCGAGAGAGAGAGCGCTGCGAGAGAGAGAGCGCTGCGGAGAGAGAGAGAGCGCGGAGAAGAGAGAGAGCGCGGAGAGAGAGAGCGCGGAGAGAGAGAGAGCGCGGAGAGAGAGAGAGCGCGGAGAGAGAGAGAGCGCGGAGAGAGAGAGAGAGCGCGGAGAGAGAGAGAGCGCGGAGAGAGAGAGAGCGCGGAGAGAGACGAGAGAGAGCGCGGAGAGAGAGAGAGAGCGCGGGGAGAGAGGAGAGAGCGCGGAGAGAGAGAGAGAGAGAGCGCGCGAGAGAGAGAGCGCGGAGAGAGAGAGCGCGGAGAGAGAGAGCGCGGAGAGAGAGAGCGCGGGGACGCGGAGAGAGAGAGAGAGAGCAGAGAGAGAGAGAGAGAGCGCGCGAGAGAGAGAGAGCGCGGGAGAGAGAGAGAGAGAGCGCTGCGAGAGAAGAGCGCGGAGAGAGAGAGAGAGAGCGGAGAGAGAGAGAGCGCGAGAGAGAGAGAGCGCGGAGAGAGAGAAGCGCGGAGAGAGAGAGAGCGCGGAGAGAGAGAGCGCGCGAGAGAGAGAGAGCGGGAGAGAGGAGAGACGCGGAGAGAGAGAGAGCGCGGGAGAGAGAGAGAGCGCGGGAGAGAGAGAGAGCGCGGAGAGAGAGAGAGAGCGCAGAGAGAGCGAGCGAGAGCGCAGAGAGAGAAGAGAGCAGAGAGAGAGAGAGAGAGAGAGAGAGAGAGAGAGAGAGAGAGAGAGAGAGAGGAGAGAGAGAGAGCGGGAGAGAGAGAGAGAGAGAGAGAGAGAGAGAGAAGCGAGCGGAGAGAGAGAGCGAGCGGAGAGAGAGAGCGAGCGGAGAGAGAGAGCGAGCGGAGAGAGAGAGAGAGCGGAGAGAGAGAGAGAGAGCGGAGAGAGAGAGAGAGCGGAGAGAGAGAGAGAGCAGGAGAGAGAGAGAGCAGGAGAGAGAGAGAGCAGGAGAGAGAGAGAGCAGGAGAGAGAGAGAGAGCGAGAGCGAGAGCGAGAGAGAGAGCGAGAGAGAGAGCGAGAGAGAGAGAGAGAGAGCGGGAGAGAGAGAGAGCGCGGAGAGAGCGCGGAGAGAGAGAGTGCGGAGAGAGAGAGCGGGGAGAGAGAGAGCGGGGAGAGAGCGTGGAGGAGAGCGCGGAGAGAGAGAGAGAGAGAGCGCGAGGAGAGAGAGAGAGAGAGAGAGGAGGAGAGAGAGAGAGAGCGGAGAGAGAGAGAGAGAGAGAGAGCAGGAGAGAGAGAGAGCAGGAGAGAGAGAGAGAGAGAGAGCAGGAGAGAGAGAGAGCGGGAGAGAGAGAGAGAGCGCGCGGCGAGAGACGCGGGCGAGAGCGCGGGCGAGAGCGCGGGCGAGAGCGCGGGCGAGAGCGCGGGCGAGAGCGCGGGGCGAGACAATGTAAGACAGCAAGCATGAATGGGAGTGTAGAACAGAGGGGGAAGACAGCAAGAGCATAAGAGGGAGCTAGTACGCGTGACAGACAGCCGGACAAAAAAAAACGCGGGGGCATCGGGATTTTAAAATTATACAACTAACCCAATCCACAAAAACTAAATATTAAAATTCAAACCACATTTATATTGTAGTAGCCTTGGCACAGTTGAGTGCCAACTCCTATGGCAGTGGTATTAAGAGTAATTAAAGTGACTCTACTCCCTTTGGTGACAAGACACATTGGCGATGGTTCAATTCCACCACTTGTACCATCCATCCATGGCTATCAAGGGAATCTGCCTATATTAGGTAAATTGGCACTAACCATTTGAATGATCCACTGAAGTCAATTTCAAAAGCAACATTTACCATTAAATAAGTTGACTGTACTGAATATTTAGGACATTAAAGCCCTTCACATTTTGATGTTCACAAGCTGCAAACAGCCATTTTTAATGTTTTTGAATATGTTTTATTTTATAACAAAGGTACACAGTACTTCACTGAATTTCTCCAGTAATGTACAAATTGATCCAAAAACAACTAAGAGATTCACAATGTAGTCAGCATTACTGACCAAGCTGGCTGAGTCCTAAAGGACAAGGATACTGGACTGGTTCTGCAGCAGGTATGAGGGATACAGGAGGGAAAACATACTTGACCTCATATTCACCACTCATTTTACTGCGATCTATCTGTACATGACAGTACTTTTTAGAAAGTGACCACCACATTGTCCTTGTGGAGATGAAGTCTTTTATTTACATTGATAATGCCAGACAGCATAATGGAGGGTAACCTCAATGTTCTAAATGGGATAGACTTCAAACATATCTCCAAACTCAAGACTGGTGAAGGTAGCCATCAGCAGCATCAGAATTTGACTCCAACACAATCTGTAACCTTAAGGCCTCAGATATTTCAAATACTACCATTGCCATCATGGCAGGGAATCAACCCAGTTCTGTGAAGAGTACAGGAAAGCACATCCAGAGCAGCACCAGGCAGACCTAAAAAAGACACATTTACCTGGTGAAGCTACTTCTATGCCGAATAGCATAAACAGCAAATAATTGACAGAACTAAGTGATTCCACAATCAAGAGACCAGATCCAAATTCTACATTCCACCAAATCCAGTCATAAATGGTAGTGGACAATGGAACAATCTACTGGAGCAAATATTCCCATCTTTGATGATGGGTCAGCCCAGTAAATCAGTGCACAAAACAAAAAAAGGTTGTTTAAATGCTTCAATCTTCAGCCTGATGAGCCAATCCATCTTAGTCTCCTCCGGAGGATGTCCAACATCACAAGTGCCAGTAAGAGATCTTTTCTAATCAAACTGTTTAGAAATGTTATTACTGCAAAGCAGCTAGTCTTGACCTAGGTCTCCCAGCTCAGAGAGAGGGACACTACTACTGTACCACGAGATCCCAGGTGCCAGTACTGGTGTTCTAGGCCCAACTGTCCTCAGCTGCTTCTTCAATGGCCTTTCTTCTATCATAAGACTGCACAATGTTCAGCATCAACAGCAGCAACTCAGATGCTGAAACAGTCCATGTCCAAACAGAATAAGACCTAGACAATATCCAGATTTCAGCTAACAAGTAGCAAGTAACATCCGAACCAACACAAGCGTCAGGAAATAAACATATGCAACAAGAAAGAATCTAACCATCACCCCTTGACATTCAATGGTTCAACCGTCACCAGATCCCCACTGTCAATGTCCCAGGGGCTACTACTACTGATCAGAAACTCCACTGGACTAGCTGTATATACTGTAGCTACAAGAGCAGGTCAAAGGATAGGAATCTTATAGTGTGTAACTCACCTCCTGATTGTCCAGAGCATGTCCACCATTTATAAGGCAGCTTAGTGACATGGTGCAAAGATAACAATTTCTCTCTCAAATGTCAGCAAAATGAAGAAGCTGGTCATCGACTTCAGGAAGTGGAGTGAAGGACACACCCCTGTCTGTATCAATGATGTTGAGATGGAAGTAGTCAAGAGCTTCAAGTTCCTTGGAGTAAATGTCACCAATGATCCAGTCTCGTCCTTCCACATCAACACTAGTTAAGAAATCATACCAACACCTCTACTTCCTCAGAAGGCTAAGGAAATTCAGCAAGCCCACAGTGACTCTTATCAATTTTTATAAATGAACCACAAAGCATCCTATCTGGATACACCACATTTGGTATGACAACCACACTGCCCAAGACCACAAATTGGTGTTGTGAATGCAGTCCAGTCCTTCACAAAAAACCAGCCTTCCTTCCATTGACTCCATCTACATTTCCTGCAGCCTCAGAAAAGCAAACATAATCAAGGACCCCTCCCACCCTGGTTATATTCTGTTCCAACTTTTTTTCATCAGGCAGAAGATACACAGCTTCTTCACCACTGTTATCAGATTTATGAATGGATCTCTCACATCTAAGAGTTAATCGCTCTCTGCACTTTCTCTGTAAATGCAACACTACATTTTGCATTCTGTTCGATTACCCTGATGTACTTATGTAAGGTACAATTTGTCTGGTTAGCACACAAAACAATCATTTTCACTTATCTCAGTACCTGTGACAATAATGAATCAAATCAAATCTGGAGTGTGATAGAATATTCCCCACTTGACTGGATAGGTACAGCCCGAACAATAATCAAGAAGCTCAACACCATTCAGGAAAAAGCAGCCCGCTTGATTGGTACATATCCACAAACATCCAACCCCTCCAAAATCAATCCTCAGTAGCAGCATCTACAAGATCATGGAGTCACAGAGATGAACAGCACGGAAACAGACCCTTCAGTCCAACTTGTCCATATTAACCAGATATCCCAACCCAATATAGCCCCACCTGCCAGCACCCAGCCGATATCCATCCAAACCTTCCTATTCATATATCCATACAGATGCCTTTTAAATGTTGCAATTGTACCAGCCTCCACCACTTCCTCTGGCAGCTCATTCCATACACAAACCACCCTGTGTGTGAAAAAGTTGCCCCTTAGGTCTCTCTTATATCTTTGCCCTTGCACCCTAAACCTACACCCTCTAGTTCTGGACTCCCCCATCCCAGGGAACAGACTATTTATCCTATTCATATCCCTCATGATTTTAAAAACCTCGATGTCACCACTCAGCCTCCTATGCTCCAGGGAAAACAGCACAGTCTATTCAATCTTTCCTCATAGCTCAAATCCTCCAACCCTGGCAACATCCTTGTAAATCCTTTCTGAACCCTTTCAAGTTTCACAGGTGTTCTGCATAAACTCAGGAAAGTTTTTTGACAGCACATTTCAAACATAGTACCATTTAGAAGGACAAGAGCAGCAGATACATAAGACTACCATTACAAGAGAGACAACCTCCAAGCCACTCGGTATCCTGATTTGGAAATAGATCACTGCCCCTGCAATGCTGCCAGGTCAAAATTGTGGAACTCCCTAACAGCAATATGGGTCTACCTACAGCACATGGAACTGCAACAGTTTAAGGGGACAGCTCAATACCACCTTCTCAAGGGTAACTAGGGGTGGACAATAATTGTTGGCCCAGCCAGTGATGTGTATATCCCAACCAAAAAAAAACTTTGTATTGAATTAGGAATTTAAATCTCTTACTTTATTTCTAACAATTTTCTGGTGTTTTTATTTACCTTAAAACTGCCAATCACGTCTCTGATAAAACTCTAAGGAGCACAAGAATAGGAGTTAGCCATTCTGCTATAGAATATATTTCACCATTTGATTGGATCATGGCTGATCTAATTCACCTCCATAACACTTAACTTCATGGGTCAAAAATCCATCACTCAATTTTAAAATCTTCAGCTGACCTACGCTCAATGTTGTGGACAGCATGTTCCTTAGTTCCACGAGTGCTCCTGATTTCCACTATCCTGTGGATAGACACTTTCTGGCTTCACACACGTTTGGCCCTTTTTGTTCTGCATTCAAGCAACATAAATAATAGTGGGTGGCACGGTGGCACGGTGGTTAGCACTGCTGCCTCACAGCGCCAGAGACCCGGGTTCAATTCCCGCCTCAGGCGACTGACTGTGTGAAGTTTGCACATTCTCCCAGTGTCTGCGTGGGTTTCCTCTGGGTGCTCCGGTTTCCTCCCACAGTCCAAAAATGTGCAGGTCAGGTGAATTGGCCATGCTAAATTGCCTGTAGTGTTAGGTGCAGGGGTAAATGTAGGGGGATGGGTCTGGGTGGGTTGCGCTTCAGCGGGTCGGTGTGGACTTGTTGGGCCGAAGGGCCTGTTTCCACACTAAGTAATCTAATCTAATCTAATCTAATAAATAAGTTTCTCTAACTACCCAAACAACAAATTTGATCATATTAAGCATCATAATTAGATCACCCCTTAATATTTTATATTCAAGGGAATAGAAGTCTAGTCCATCCAATCTGTCCTCAAAATTGAACCCTTTCAGCCTTGATTTTGTGCTGCTGAATCTGCACTGTGCCCCTCTAGGACCAATGCATTCTTTCTGCGGTGCAGTGTCAGAACTGGACACCATACTCTAATGTGAGCTGGTCACAGTTTCAGCACAATAACATGCTGAAATAAACAGCAAAGTTTCACCACTTTTAGTTATTGTCTGTACCTTCACCAGCTTTCAGTGATTGCTACTGTTGGATCTCAATGTCCTCTGTTCATCCAGGTTCCTAACCTCTCACAATTTAGAAAACACTCTGACCTATCTTTCTTGGATCAAAAATCAATCGATTTACACTTTCCCATATTGAATCCCACCTGCCAGAGTTTGTCCCTTCATTTTCCCTTTGTAACTTGCTACACCAGTTTACACTATTTAATGCATCAACCTGCAGTGAAGTTCGCAAACTTACATATATGGTTCTCTATCCCTTTATACAAAATCATATGCAAATATAGTGACAAGAAAAGGCCCCAGTATGGATCCCTTGGGACACCATTAATCAAATCCTGCCAATTTGAATAGATGTCTATTATTCATACTCATCTACTTTGGAAATTATTCCCTATTTGAGCCAATAGGTTACTGCCAACCCATGGCATTAAATTTCATTAATAGCAAAAATGGAATTAATTAATGCTTTCATGACTCCAAGTTAATAACCTAACAGTTTAAGCAGAGCACAGCCAACTGTTTGTGATATTTTCTTCTCTTAACTTTGGCACAATTACAGTGGATTTTTTTTGTACATGACAATTCTTGCAAAGCAAATTTGTTTAAAGGAATTTTAGATTTCATAACATTTTCACTTATTTTATCAATTTTTCTTCCCCCCCACCCACCTTGAAGATGCTGAATCTTAAGTGAGGTACAATTTTACATGGCCTGCAGACAATCACCTCATCTAGCTAGCCATCACTCACATGAACCTCATATGGGCAGCAAGCCATTTAAATACTGATGGCTTCACAGCTGGTTCCAATTTTGTTGTCACCTTCACAATTTCCAGAAGTCAATTGGATAGAAATTTGACTAATTTCCTTCCTCGCCTTCTCCCCAGCTCTGCAATGCAGAGGCCAGCCAAATCCATAAAACAAAACAGTTCAAAACATATACATTAAGGAAAGTTTAACTAAAAAAAACCCGCTTGCTGCTAAAACAAAAACAAAGATGCAGCAGGTATTAAAAGCTAGCTGCAGCACACGGCGTGTGGTTTATCCTTTCGAAATGGCTCCAGCCCTGGAAAATCTCCAATCAAGTCCAGATGTACATCTGTGTTTTGTGTGCTGTCATAGACATCTCACCACAATTGTATCAGGGCGCTCTCCACACCCAACCCCAATCACCAAGCTTTGTGCTGCTTCAGAGGGGAAATAAAACAACTCTCATTACAATTCACATCTACAGACAGAAGGGATTCACTTGCCTTCTTCAAGTGATCAGAAAGCAACCAATTTTAGTGTACATGCGGTACAAAATTTCCTTTTAAAATGTAAAAGGAAACAGTGTTGCAATGTCATTTTCAGAATAGAAGATTAGGACACAATTGATTCACACCTTTTTTTGCTACACTTGAATCTTTTGATGTATTATGCCAAATTCTGCTCGCTCTCCACTCACACTCTTGTTTATTAACATACATGTGACCCACTGCAAATGAAGAGTCAGTTCTGTTTTACCACAGTAGTTCTGTTCTCATGCAATCCCATGTTATAAGAAATTGTGTAACAGCAGCATCATTTAATGGGACTGGAATCACACTCTAGCCAATACACGCTTTAAAATTTTGTGCTTTAGAAACAGTCTCCCCAATTCGTCAATCATATTATAGTGAATTAACATTAATGAAACACACGTTATGGTAGAGCGACCTGCACAGCTGCATACATTTGTGAAAAGTGCTGAATGGGCTGTAACTTGGTATCGAAAATTGTCAATGAAATGTTATAAAATTCATGTTACTGGTATTTACTTCTATTTTCCTCACCAAACTCTAAATATATTTTTCCATATCTTTTCAATAATTTGCATTAGAAAGTGAAAAATTATTGTTGCGGTACTTCACAATGTGAATAAACAATACTTTGCTGGCTTGTAACTTTGTCCCCCGACAGAAAGAGGTGAAAAAATATGGTCAAACTTTGCTGCTAACCCAGGCCTTTGAGATGTCAAGCAGTTTTCACACTCCAGTATAAATAGAGATTTTCAGAAAATTTCAGCATAGCTCACAGTAGGAAGATCAATATATATTTCAGAATTATTTCCAAGTAATGCTATTCAGAAAATTATGGCCATGATATTGATATTCCATTTTAGACCAAAAATATCCATCTCCCACCAACATCCCAGCGTCTCTCCTCCGTCCCCAAAAAGCAGCTATGCAGAACAATTTCTTAGACAACGCCTCCAAACTAGCTTTATCCAAATGATCATTCTTTACCTGTGACCAAAGGGTGAGAATACTAGCAGGCTGTTCATTCAAGGATAGAATCATGATGTGCCCAGGTCCTGTCCCATGTAAACTTTAATGTACAGGGAATTTGTAACAGCATTCAAAAGGTCAAAATTTTAACCTTTCATTCAACCTTGGGGTTCTCCAGTTACCTTTAATATAACTGCTGCATTGTCTCAAGTCAAGCTCAGTGCAGAATGGGGTTCAAACCTGGAACCTTCTAATCTGTGACTTACTGCTATGCTGATTAGCCTTTTCCCACTAGGTGGTCAACAATACTATCAAACAGACTATGATGTAACATTATTTCAAAAGATTTCTATATAACCAATTTGGGACAGGATGAGTTAACTAACTCAAGCTTGATATTGCTGAATCCCAATAAATTCCTAGCATGCAAATAATGGCCTGGGTTTTCCCATGTCCTAATAGTTGTTTCTATAATGTAAATGGAAGCTCCACATTGGGACCCTGAAGAATCACTCATGTAGCAGGCTCCAAGGAAATGCCCCAGGAAACTGATGATTCTGGTAGGCAATTCTTCTGTGCCTGGAATCATTTGAAAGTATCCATTTAAATTGGTGAATTCAGAGGGTCCCGGAAGTGATTCAACAGGAGAGCTGGTGGGACGTTTAGATTTTAGAAGGCTCCTTTTGCTGTAGGTGTCCGGTCCCTACCTCAGCCCAGAGATGATTGGCACCTCTCTAGATGCTTCTTCTCCAGTTTGAGCAGCCTCTGGCAGCAAATTCCCAGGAATCAGTGGTGATATTGCAATTTCTCAAGAAGGCTTTGAGGATATCAATGAAACATTTTCTTTAAGCTCCGGGTAACCACTTCACATGATACAGCTTGAAATAGACTGCTCGCTTTGAAAGCCTCCTGCAGCCCAACCAATCTAGTTTACTGACAGCAACCAGTGCCTCAGTGCTGACCTGAGAGGGGAGACAGATATCAATGTGCCTATCTTGTCATGGGATTTTTAGGATTTTGCAAAGGTATTACTCCTGATATTTCTCTCATTGTTTGAGATATCTATACATTGTCCAAGTCTCCAACACATACAGAAGACCAAGACAATCCTGCAGACCATGAGCTTGATCCCAGGTTTGAGATCTTTGTCGTGAAACACCTTATTTTCATACAGCTAAAGACTTTGTTGGCACACTAGTGAGAAGCAAGTGATAGCGCTTGCCATCAGGCTGACCAAGTGTAGCATCAAAGAGCCTTTGCAAAGCTGGAACCAACAGGAATCAAGGGCCAAACTTTCCAGTAATTGGAGCCATGCCTGACACATAGTAAGATGGTTGTGGTTGGAGGTCAGTCATCTCTGCTCCAGAACATCTCTAAGAGTTCCTCAGGACAGTGTCCCAGACCCAACAATCTTTAGCTGTTTGATCAATGACCTTCCCTTTGTCATAAGGTCAGAAGTTGGATGTTTGCCAATGAATGCACATTATTCAGCACATTTTGCAACTCCTCAGGCACTGAAGCAACCCATGTTCAAATGCAACAAGATCTGGACAATATCCAGGCTTGGGCTAACAAGTGGCAAGTGACATCTACACCATACAAGTGTCAGAAAATAACCACGTGCAACAAGAGAACCTAACCATCAGCCCGTGATATTCAAGGGCACAGCCATCACTAAATCCCCCACTATCAACATCCTGGGGATTATTATTGACCAGACACTTAACAGGACTCACTCTATAAATACGGCGGCTACAAGTACAGGTCAGAGCTCGGGATACTGTAGCAAGTAACTCAACTCCGGTCTCCTCACCTAAAAGGCGCAAATAATGGAATACACCCCACTTGCCTGGATGGGTGCTATTCCAATAAGAACCATCCAGGACAAAGCAGCCCACTTGACTAGTACCACATCCACAAGTCTCCAAACCCTCACCACCGACACTCAGTAGCAGCAGTGTGTACCCAGTGCTCTGACTGATGAAGGCAAATGTGCCAAACACCTCCATCATCAGCTTGACTACCTGCAATTCCACTTTCAAGGAACTGTGTACCTGCACCCCTAGGTCTCTGTTCAACAACAGTCCCCAAGAATACTGAATGGACTCAAACTTTTAACATTCGTCTGGACTTGTATTTTTGTTTTTACCGCTGTTTACTTATTATTTATTATCTATACTACCTAACTCTGTGATCTGCCTGTATTGCTTGCACAACAAACTCTCACTGTGCCTCGGTACACGTGACAATAAATGTAATTCAATTCAAGGCTCTAACATTAACTATACAAGTCCTGCCTTGGTTTGTCTTACCAAAACACAACACCTCACAACACCAACATCTAAATTAAATTCCATCTGCCACTCCCAGGCCCACTGGTCCAGTTGGGTAAAAACAATGACTGCAGATGCTGGAAACCAGATTCTGGATTAGTGGTACTGGAAAAGCACAGCAGTTCAGGCAGCATCCGAGAAGCAGTAAAATCGACGTTTCGGGCAAAAGCCCTTCATCAGGAATACAGGCAGAGTGCCTGAAGGGTGGAGAGATAAATGAGAGGAGGGTGGGGGTGGGGAGAAAGTAGCATAGAGCTTCAGGGCAGAGGAAATGACCTGGGAGTTGCAGAGGGAGAGGGACTCCCTGAGATTCTTGTAGAGAGAGGAGGAAAACTTCTTCAAGGCAGGCATCCTTGCAAGAGGCACTCTGCCTGTATTTCTGATGAAGGGCTTTTGCCTGAAACGTCGATTTTACTGCTCCTCGGATGCTGCCGATACTGGTCCAGTTGATCAATATTTGATTGTACTCTTCGATAACTTTCTTCAATGCCCACAATACCACCAACTTTGGTATCATCCGCAAATGTATAAACCATACCTCCTATATTCTCAACCAAATCATTTATATAAATGAACTGTGGGCCCAGTGCTGATCCTTGTGGAACACGGTGGTCACAGGCCTCCAGTTAGAACAACAACCCTCTATCATACTATTCCTAATCAGTCTTTGCCTTTCCAGATATTTGTAGATCCTGTCTCTCAGAATCCCCTCCAAAAACTTACCCTCCACTGACATCAGGCTCACCAGTCTAGTTCTCTGGATTTTTCTCGCAGCATTTCTTAAATAATTGCACAACATTAGCTACCCTCCAGTCTTCCAGCATAACCCCCTCGGCTATCAATGATACAAACAATCACTGCAATTAGGCCCACAATTTCTTCCCTAGCTTCCTGCAATGTCCTGGGAAATACTTGATCAGGTCCTGGTAATTTATCTACCTTTATGCATTTTGAGACTCCCATTTGGTTTCATCTCCTTTCTTGAAGCTGGTCAGAACTAAGGCATTTCAAATATACTGACACACTCTCCTCCTTCCAGATAAGGAGACAAAGTCATGTAATTGTACGAAGAGTGGTTCACTATCATATTTCCATGAAGATTCCATCTGCACCTGCAGCCTTGTTGGTTCTTAGTTTTCCGATGGACTTTTCAACCTCACGTCAGCCTGTGGCTGTGCTGAAGCAGTGGCAGGTAGCATACTGACAGCTGTACAGGGTAGACCACAACTGAAATATTGTGTATAGGTTTGGTGTCCTTATTTAAGAGAAAGATATAATAGCATTAGAGGCAGTTAGAGAAGGATCACTTAACTGATTCCTTGGATTGGGTAGATATTACTTTATGAGATATGTTATACAAGTATTTACTGGAGTTTAGGTGAATGAAAGGGAATCTTTTTGAAACATAATAATGTTCTTAGGGCACTTTAGAGGGTGGATGATGAGAGAATGTTTTTCTTTACAGATTAAAACTAGAGGACAAAGTATTAAAAATAAATGGTCTCCTATACTTAGCAGAGATGAGAAAATAAAATTCTGAGGGTCATTAATCTGTGGAATTCTCTTTCTCAACACAGTAGTGGAGGCAGGGTCATTGAATATTGTTAAGGTGGAGTTAGATACATTCTGATCAACAAGGGAGTCAAAGAGTATAGGGGATTGCCAGCAAAGCAGCATTTAAGTCACAATCAAATCAGACATGATCTTAACAAATGGCAGAGGAGCTGAACTCAAGGGGCTAACTGACTTCTAATTATGGTTGCATATTTATCAACTCGAAACTTATGCATTTTCCATTGATGCAATCCAATATGCTGAGCATTTCAGGCATTTTAGTTTACACTTCACCATTTATTTGAAAATAGTTTAGGATCCTTCTGTAATCCTATACTTCAGTTTCTTTGTCGTGTGTATACAATGTCTGTGAGTAGCTTCCTCTTCCTGCCATTCCAAATCCATGTCCATGTCAGACTTTGGTTTAGTCTTGGTTATGCTGAGATCATAAAGCTCTCAAAGTAAGCGCCCACTTGACTCACTGTATCAATAAGGCATGTAACTGCTCTTCCCTGATCGTTCACTCTTCCCCGTTCCATACCCTTAAAATAACTTGGTTACAATGTTTCTGACTGAGGATGTGGGCTGCTGGTTAAAAGGAAAAGTATACCCTACAAAAAGACATTCAGCACACGCATATATGTTTAAATACGTAAATCACTAGGATTAGATTATTTTTATAGTTACTCCTTCATGAATATACTTCAAAGTCTTCAGATCATTCAGAAGTGGTTGCATTTTCAGTAAATAGAAGATTTAAAAAGTGTAATAAATCCAGATCTTGCTTAGGCAGGCTCACAAATGAACACTTTTTACAATATCATGTTAAATTTGGCTACAACACAAACATGGTGGCATCTTAAAAGTACTTCATCAGTTGCAATACGTTAACAGTCATCCAGGAGTCACCAACGACATTTTTTAACAGGTTTTTTTTGCCTTAGATTTCAGATGATATAACAATGAATACAGATTGGAAAGCAATGTAAAGGACAAATCAATGAGATTTTGAGACCTTTAATTTTAGTTACTGTATACAAATACAGCAGTTAGTTGTAAAAAGGCAAGTGGCTTAGTTTCTCCCGATAATCTTATAACCCAAGGATACAGCTGGTTTAAAGGTATGCTACATGTTCCTGAAGCCTCCGGCACCAGCACTCAGGCCCAGAGACGCAGAGTTCCTATTCAGGGCACAAAAAGTAGATGCAAGAGCAGCAACACAGTAGTGATCGCTGCACTTGGAAGAATTACACCATATTTCCTATTAAACTTTGTTTTAATATATGCAAACATGAAAAAAGGCGAGGAAAAAAAGTGTCTATTCCAGAATTAAGACAATTAAAAACCAAGACCTTCACTTTTTAAATAACATAACCATACAGCTCTAACCTATTTTGAACTTCAAATCTCAAGTTGAAATATGAAAAATGCAATGGAAATTGAAGATCACCTTCACCGATCTATTAAAAACTAAAAAGCAAAATGACAGAATGAGACTTCCTCAAACCATATGAATACATATGCACAAAATGACTTTCAGATGCCAGATGAGCACTAAAGTTAGCCACAACCATTCCATTTTGGAAAAGATCTGCATCATTTCCATGTGGCTCCATCCAAAGTAGGCAGCTTGCACAATTATGGAAAACATACCAGAGGATTCAAAAGAAATCTTCCTTGATATACAGAAAATTGGTATTTAACAGAAGTATGCTTTAAAATTAATGTAAATTAGCCCAAATTCCAACTTTGATCCTGGGTTCAGCATTAATTATGAGAGAATAGCTCTATGGAACAACTAGGCACAAGAGTCATCACTTACATTAAATAAAGCACTATTTTAGCTGAATACATCACTTGACCATTCTAAAACAAAACAGGTTGCAAACAGATACCTTGCATAGGGTTTCCCATCTGATTAATTTCAACGCCTCACACTTACATCATACAGCTATATCTTTTACTCTGTAGTCATTAAAATGACTTATTTGAAATTTTAACAGTAGCTTTAAAAAAAAGTTAAAAATAGCATGGGGGGGCAACTAGAACACAAATCCTTGCTTTTACATACTAGTAAAACAAAAGCCCTATTCACACAATTACTGTATACAACTTTTTGACTTATAGTTCGTTAAGATCATGTCATTTATATAGTTATGGTTAAGGATAAACTGGTGATGAGTATTGATTATCAACTGATTGTTGGGCACTGAAAGCTGAAATAGATCAGCGTAGAAAGTATTAGACTGAAAATCTAAAGACTTCTGGTTCAATCTTGGGTTTCAGCTGCCTTCATGCTGAATAAACTTATTAGGACGAAGGTGGCCATTAACAGATTCAGACAGGATTGTATTAGACCCAACCATTTGCCTCTCTTCCGTGGTCACATTCGTGCCTGCACTGTCACATATACTTACAATCACACAAAATAGGAACAACAGTAGGCCATTCACGCTTCCAGCCTGTGTCAAGATGATCACAACTGATCTAATTGTAACTCAAACCTGCATTCCCACCTACCTCTGATCATCTTTCACCCCTTTGCTTCACAATAAACTATCCACTTCTGTCTTAAAAATATTCAAGAATTCTTCCAATGCCTTTTCAGGAAGAGAGTTCCGAAGATTCATAACCGACTTCGCTCGTAACTCTCCACAACTATCTTGTCGAAGCCACCCAGGATCTTACTCTTCCAAAGTCCAACAGATACAAGGCTAGTTTGTCCAATCTGATCATCCCAGTACTGAATCTGGTAAAACCTCTCTGAACTACCTCCAAGACATTTACATTCTTCCATAAAATAAAGTGACCAATACTACAGATGTGGTCTCACCAGTGCACTGTTTAACTCAGGCATAACATTGCTACTTTTGTATCCAAATCCCTTTGCCACAATTGATAATATTCTATTAAATTTCCTAATTATTTGCTGTGTCTGCACATTAACTTTTGTAATTCATGAATGAGAGCACACAGGTGTCTCTAAATTTCAGGCCTCTGCAATCTCTCACCATTAATGTCATAATTGTGCATTCCTTCTACTAAAATTGATAATTTCATATTTCCCACATTGTATTCTCTTTGCCACTGCTTTGCCCACTCACATACTTCCAAGTGTTCTCTTCATAACTTCCTTTAATACCTATCTTTGTGACATTAACACATTTGACAGTCATCCTTCCTGTGCCTTTATCCAAGTTGTTTATATTAATTGCAAAACTTTTAAAGGTCTCAGCACCAATCCCACCACTCTTTAAATATTGTTAACCAAAAAAAAAAATCCATGTCTGCCATCTGTCTATTTCCTTGTAGCTACAAATATATTCTACTCAAGCCAGTATGCTTCCTCCTTCATTATGAACTTGGTGGCACCTTATCAAATGCCTTCTGGAAATCCAAGCACAATTACCAGTTCTTTTATCCAGAGCACATTACCTCAAGGAACTCCAGTGGACTAGTCAAACATAGTTACTTTCACAAAAAACATGTTGACTCTCCCTGACAAACTTAAAGTTACCTAAATTGCTCACCTTTAACTTCTTAACAATAGCTTCCAACATTATCCCTTGGACAGATGTTAGGATAAATGGACCATGGTTTCCTGGGACCTCCCTCCCCCCTTTATTGCCCCCAAGAAAAGTAGTTACATTCTCCATCTTCAAATCCATTGGGACCATCCACAAATCAAAAGTGACTTTGGAAAATTAAAATCAATGCATTAATAATGTCGAGCATCACTTTTGTTTATAAAGACCCTAGGATGAAGTCAGCAGAGCCCTGGTGCTTCTCAGCCTGCAGTTCTAACGGTTTACTCTTCTATTTTACAGTATCACCTCTCTTGTGATCAGTTTTCAAACACTAAACAAAGAGTTCCAACTGTTGACCTGCATTCTTCAAAAGGCATGTCATAGTATCTCAAACTATTAGGCCTCATAATTGGATATGAAAGTTTTCCAAATATAGAACTTAATTCAACATAGACAGCATCGAAGCAGGAGTTGGCCATTCCGCCTTTTGAAACAGCTCTCTTTGGAAAGACTTACCGCAAGCTTCCATCAAAGTTTGATCGGTGAATGAAGCTCAGTTTAGCATCTGCCCAATATAATTTCTCTTCTTCATAATCCAATGTCAGTCCATTTGGCCAATAAATGTTACTGTCAATTATAATTGATCGCGTTGTACCATCCATTCCAGCTCGTTCAATCTTTGGCACTTCTCCCCAGTCTGTCCAATACATATACCTAGAATTGGTTTTCAAAAAACAAGGCAATTAGACAAGGTGCTTCATTCTGAAAAAGGCTTCTACTCTTGTGCCAACGATTAACTAGTTGACAGCAAATGAGAAAATAATTCAGCCTCATGATGACTGGCAGAATTAGTGACAATATTTCCTTCATAGAAAAGAACAATTTACCTGGGGTGGGGTGGAGATTGCAGCAGCTTGGGCATTAAATCATCATGCTTTCTTTAAAGAATGTAATGATATAAACAATTTGACTTTAGTCAACTGATCAAAATGTAACTGTTGCAATTAACTAAGCTGATTAAAGTATATGTGTGATTGAATTTTTGCCAGAGAATGGACAAACTACTACTGTTAAAACAGTAATAATTTTCAAACCATTTTTATTAATGCTTTATGAAAAAGTTAAATGGACCATGCTACTTTATTAACAGGATGATTCAGGGCGCAGTTTGTCATTAGTTAGACTGCTGTACATCATTTCAAGTTTTACAGGCAAAAGCAAACCAAATGTATTGAACATGCCATTTGATAACTTTAATACTTAGCAAAAAAACAAAATGGAATGTGCCCAAAATAAATGAATATAACTTCAAACATGATACCTCACAGAAATGAAGGATTAAAATGATGCATGCTATTGCCAGAAACTAATATGATGACCATTAGCTTCCAATTGCCAAATTATATTTTTCCATGTACACAAAATAAAACAATTTATATACGTATGATACATTCTGTGGCATCTTACATACATTTAATAGTTTTACAAAATATGGCCAACTCCAGTTAGTATTTCAATATTCAGAACTTAAGACCCTCTAAGATGTATTTATTTGCAAGGTACTCTAATAAATTCACATTGCTATCATAGCAAATGGTGCCCACTTCAACAGACATTCCATGACCAATGTTTTTTTAAGGAAAAAAAGACAAATACACATTTTACACATTTAATAATTTCAAATGATTAAAAGCACCTTATGCAAATAATAATATTTTAAGATTTGTTCCTCAAGTAAGCTGCAAAAAAAAAAAGCTCCTATCTTAGTTACTGCAAACTAACAACTTGTTATTGAAACCAGGATTCAATAGACATCCATTGGTTTGCATAGTAGCTTACAGATAATGTTTGAATTTAAGAAAACAGATTGCTACAGGACCCCTAAATAAAAATCTCTCAGAACAACTAAATTAGCATGCACAGTTTATATGTGACATAATTTATCATTCTATGACTGTTTACAATATTTCAGTTGCCTGATGATAGCCTGTCACAATATACAGTAGTAATAAAATTAAACATTTGTCAATAAAACAGTTCTCAATGCAGTTCAAAGGCTGATGCATGATGTTAGGCATTCAGTAGTAGGGAGAGCAATGCTGCTTTTCAGCATCAACAGTCTTATGATAAAGACACTTTTATAGGTATTGTGGTTACTCATTGACCAAGACAGCAGTTCAGTATTTTAACAGCAGGAATAAGACAGTAGCCAAGCTTACACTGACAGATCACAGGTAATATGAAGGCCAAGCAAAGATCTTCTTGTAGAAGGAGATATCTAACCATCTCATTGTGATTTTCACTGGCAAAAAGGGAAGGATGGGAGAAAGGAAGGGCAATGTAAATATGTCCAAGTGGCTACTGAGTGAGTGAAGAGTTGGGAGAGATTAAAGAAAAAGACAGGGGTGAGGCAATCAAAAAACTGGGCAAGATATGCAGGGTGACATGTGTGGTTGCAAGAATTGACATCAAATAGGGTCAGAACATAGGTCTAGTAACCAGGACTACTTTCAGACGAGCTAATCAGTCTGCCCACTGTTGTGGGCATTAAAATGAAACAATGTCAGTTCTCAAAGCAATAAAAAGTTCTCTAATAGCTAATATCTTTCTTATAATATTCCCAAAACACCATCAATTGCCTATTCATTGATGCACTGTTTATGGGACCTTGCAGTATGTAGTCAGTCTGCCATGTTAATCTACATACTGCACATCAGAAGTAATTCATTGACTATAAATTATTCTGTAACAACATGAATCCATGATACGGGTACTGTAAAAATACAAGTTGTTCATTTTCTAAAGTCTCCCTAATGTGGTCAGCAGAAGTTTTGCTCCCAATGCTTATTTCATTAGAAATCTATTCATGATTATTCATTCTGATGGCATCTGTAAAATGAGAAACAGTTAGTACAGGTAGACAACGCTTTATTCGAAATCCCGAAAATCAGAAAAGCTCCTAAGTCCGAAGGACTTTTTGTGACTTTTTTTTCCATTAACAAGGTTATTTGGTGTGCAAACAGTTAACCCAAGTCGACACCCACTCGAGGCATGTCACCCAGATGCAATGTGGGGGATGTGGCCCAGCACTGACAAGCCTCAATTCTGTCTCAAGTCTAGTTTTACATAGTGAGTCTGCATGTCCGGTTGGATTTTTCAAAATTTCACCATCAAACTGTCACTTATTCTGAAATTCGAAAAATTCTGAATTCCGAAAAACAGCTGGTCCTAAGCATTTCAGATAAAGGATTGTGCATCTGTATTTCAATGAAGTAAAAACTCTGATAAAAGATCGCTGAGCTAAAATGTTAATAGTGCCTCTCTCTCCACAGATGCTGCTCAATCTGAGATTTGCCTGCATTTCTGCTTTTACAATCATATTGCAGAATCTGCAGTGTTTGTTTTAAATTCAAACCAAAGATTTGGTGTTGTTTGAGTGAATTATCAGCAATACAGAATGAATTTGTTGGAATGACAATAAAAATAATTTTCATAGGTTTTTCCCAGTAATTGGGGGACAATTCCCAACACCTGAAGTAACCAACAGTGCATTTCAATTAAAAAAGGGGAAAAGAATAGGATAAAACATGAAGAAAAAAAATATATTACTTACAATCAGAAATTATGGAAAATCGAGGATTACATAAATATATACTTTTAAAAGACCAGTTTATATTGTGCTGCATTTTTAAATTGATCGCCTCAAATTTTCCATTATTATCACTAATACTGACAGACCTATGACTTGTCTATTTTACATGAGTGTTGAGCATCTTAAAATGTTTTCCCTAGTCATGGAATTCAAGAAGAATGCTGGAAATCAATCAAAAATATAAAATTATATTAAAGTAATATAGAGGTCAGTCAAAGAGGAAAAAAAAGTGCTGAAGTAGTTTCCTCAGTAGAACTAGAATGCGTAGATAAATGAAACTATTTAAAGGAATGGATAAAATGGAAGGTCAAGGTGAACGGGAAGAAACCAAGAGCCAGAAATACTTATTCCCTGCAAAGGCTAATAATCTGTAAACAGTTTAGAAAAAAAGGCATTGAAAAGAAAGTGAAAACTGCTGTTTGTATGGCTGTACAAACATCATTTAGCCCAACCGGGAAAGTTCAGCCAAACAATGGATAAGAGAAGACTTTAAGGATCTACAGTCAAATCATTAGTGATTCTATTTTCTCCAGTGATGCTACCTGGAGTTCTTCCAGAATTTTCAATTTTTTGCTTCACACAAAATTTACAAAGTTTCCACATTATATATATCTTTACCTCCCCGTATTTTCAAAGTTCCAACATGGAAAACAGTGGAAAACCAGTGGCAGAAAACAGGCGACATAATCATTAGGTAGAATTTCACTTTAAACAGTAAACGCAGAATAGACAACCATGTTTCAACTGTCAGTTAGACTGCCCATCTCAATTAGCACCACTGGACTCACTGTGGCACCATCCAAGCTGAATTTCCATCCAAAGTTCTTGCAACAGGGAATCTACAAGGGATGCAAATAGAATCTAATGACAGAAATTCCAACCTTTCCACTTGCCGGGAAGAATAGAAAAGTAGTATACTTTTTTAAATGGGAAGTGATGTTAGAATTCAGAAATTCAGGGGAATCTGGATATCGGGGAACCCAAATCTTCAAAAGTTAGTATGCAGGTATTGCAAGTGATTAGAAAGGTAAATGAATGATTATAGTTTTTGTAAAGGGAATAGAACACAAAATTGGGTAGGATTTGCTACAGTCATACTGGGCTTTGGTGAGACAATTTCTAGAGTGCTGTGCTCAGTTTTGATCACCATATTTAAGAACACAATTGCATTAAAAGCAATGCAAAGAAGACGCCCTTGACTGATTCCTGGGATGAGTGAACTATCTCATGAGCAAAGTTTAGACAGTTTAGGTCTGCATCCATTAGAGTATAGAAGAATGAGACAGGATCCTCTTGAAACATATGATCCTGAAGGGACTCAACAGGACAGAATCTCCTTGTGGGAAAAAACTAGAACTAGGCAACACAGTTAAACAGAAATGGGGTTTTCCATTTAAGAGGGAGAGGAGGAGGAGGAGAAAGTTTTCTCCCAAGAGATTGTGTTCTGGGGAACTGTCTTTTCCAGAAACAGTCTGGAGAAGACAGATGTCCGTAGATTCCTGATGAACAAGGGAGTCAAAAAGGACATTGGGTTAAGTATGAAAAAGCAGGTGGAGGCCACAATTACAGGAGCCATGACCTATGATCTTATTAAATGGCAGACTGAGCTCAAGGTTCAAAATTCAATAAAGTCTAGCAGCTCTACCTTTTGAGACAGAAGTAAACTCCATATGCCATAAGGCAGCAGAATAATCCAGGCAACAGAAATAGGTCATTTAGCCCTTGAGCCTTTTCTGCAATTCAATAAGAACATGGCTGATCTGTGATCGAACTACATACTTCTGTCTTTATCCAATTATCCTTCGTGAATTTGATTAACAAACATTTATCACAACTTCAAATGTAAAAATGACTGACCACAATTAACATCACCATTAACTTTCAACCATTGTAGAAGAGTTTCAATATTTAACCATTGCATGTACAAAAATCCTTAACTTCACTCGTCAGGTAAGAGCAACAGCAAAACTTCAAAACATATGAAAATACTAAATTATTACTTCTCTGTGACACCCTGCGGCAGCAGGAAAGCAATAAAACTTAGAAAGGTAGAAAGAAAATTATGTAGAACTGGAGATCTGTGACCACTGGTGATCTGCAGGAATCAGTGTTGGGACCCTGTTATTTCTAATATATATTGATAATTTGGAGGAGAACGTGATCCGATTAGTAACTTTGCTGATGACAGAAAGATTGGGGGAACTATAGATGGTGAGAAGGATTGCCAGAGGATACAGCAGGAGATAGACAGGGTGAAGATTTGGGCAGAGAAATGGCAGATACAATTTAGTTTTGACAAATATGAAGTGATACATTTTAGGAGGTCTAATGCAAGAGGAGAGTATACAATGACTGCAGAATCCTTAGAAGCATTAATATTGGGAGATCTAGGTGTACGGGTCCACAGTTCCCCAAAAACGGCAACATACGCGGATAAGGTTATCAAGGCAGCATATTGCATACTTGGATTCATCAACTAGGGCACAGATTGGCAAGTCGTGCTGCAGCTGTATAAAGGTCACATTTGGAATATTGCGTACAGTTCTGGTCACCACACAACCTTTTTTGCTAGTGGAGGTTTTGGAGAGGGTACATAAATGGTTTACCAGGATGTTGCCTGGTTTGGAGGGTCTTAGGAATGAGGAGAAATTGGATAAACTTGGTTTATTTTCACTCGCATGTCAGAGGCTGAGCGGTGACCTGAGAGAAGATTACAAAATTATGAGAGGCATGGTTAGAATGGATAATTAGAGTCTTTTTCCCAGGGTAGAAATATCAATTACAAGGGGACATAGAGGGGGAAAAGTGTAAACAAGATGTGAGAAGCAAGTTTTGTTTACAGAGTGGGTCGTAAGTGCTTGGAATGTGCTGCAGAGGTGGTGACAGAAGCAAATACAATATCAATATTTAAGAGCATCTTAACAGATACATGAATACAGATATATGGACTATGTGGAGGCAAGAGGTTTAATATGTTAGTGCAGGCTTGGTGGGCCAAAGGCCTGTTCCTAAGCTGTAGTTTTCTTTGTAACAAGTAATTTAAGGTCTGACTGCACACATTTCAAGCCAACTGTGCCTAACAATAGAGAAATAATGAATTAATTGATTTGCTGAATTAGGCAGATTACAAAAACCATTAGTTCTGATAAGCCTAAGGTAAGTACATAATATTAAAATGTATGCTAACTGGAGGAATACGAAATTGCTTGAAGAGCAGAAGACTATGATCAAAAGATATTTTTAGACTGGAGTGCAGCAAGTATGTTGCCTAAGTAAAATGTAAAGTTACCATAGAACCAGAGGAGAAAGTCAGAAGTCACACAACACCAGGTTATAGTCCAACAGGTTTATTTGAAATCACATGCTGTCAGAAGGCAGCTCCTCCGTCACTTCACCTGACCATGTCCATCCGAGTCTAACACCAGCACCTCCACATCATGGCTCTCATTAGAAAGACAAAACTAGTAGTGTTTAATCCAAGGGTCACTGCATGTCAAGCAAGGGGAAAGGTAGAGAACTTCATGGTAACCTCAGTTTCAGAGTGTCCGGCCATCCAGGCAACTGAGCTAACCCATTGTTCCCTAAGTTTCAGTGTTGGGACAGCAATTACATATAATCACAGAATGATGTGTCATGGAAGAGGCCAGTCAGCCCATTTTGTCCATGTTAGCTTTATAATAGAGCTATCCAATAAATTCCATTCCTGAGTGCTTTCGCATGGCCCTCTAAGTATTTCACTTCAAGTATTCACGAAATACTTATTTAATTCTCTTTTGAATACTGTTACTGAATCTGCCTTCACCACCCTTTGAAAGTCAGTAAGCATGTTGTCTGCACTGCATTGAAGACCACAACTAGTTGCAAAAAGTAGTAAAATCAACGTTTTAAATGGCAAAGTTGGGAATATAAATTTAGGGTAGTTGGTGAAGGAAGCAGAGTCAATGAGGAAATCATTTTTCTTTGCACTGTGTATTATTATGTTGATCTAGAATGCAATACTTGAAACACGAAAATGGATTTAATAGAATCTAAATGAAATTTGATAAAGATTTGAAGGTATAAAATGAACAGGTTTAAGGACAAACAGCAAAGGATAGGGACTGGTACTTTCGCTCTTTCCAAGCGTCAACTTGGACACAATGGGCTGGTTAATTTAGTATTTAGTTTGATTATATAAAATAAAAAAAAGACCCAAACTTGGTTGAACGGACACAAATAGAAAGAAAATGTATACTAAGGCAAGTACAGAAATATTTGGAAATAATAAAAAAAAAATCCAAGTACTGTGTGGAAGTGATGGAGTTGGAGGCAAGCATCATCCTGTAATATAAGCAAGGCTCAGATAGCAGCACTCTTGCCTCCAAATTGGTGTGTTGAGAGTTCAAGTACCACTCCAGGAGTTAAGCACAAAAATGAGGGGTGACACCAAAGGGCAACACTGAAGCAATGCTGCACTGGTGGACAGATGTCATCTTTTGTACAAGATTTTAAATCAATATTCCTTTTCCCCTCTGGGGTGTAAAAATCCCTTTATTATTTTGAAGAGCAGGGCAAGAGTCTTTACCAATATTAAGCTATCAATCAATATCATAAAAACGAGTCACCACATTAATGCTCGTGGGAGCCTGCTGTGTGCAAATTGCCCATCATTGTTCCCACATTCCAACAGTGGCTACACTTCAGATATATTCTATTGCTTGTAAAGTGCTTTGAGATGTTTGGTGCTCATGAAAGGCAATACAGAAATAGAAGACTTTTTATTCTCTCGGCAGAAGCTTTCAGAGGGCTGGCACAAACATGTCTCCTTTTGTGGTGCAGAATTTTATATTCTGAAGCATGTTCTTGTTCAGTAATGTTTCCATTCCAGGCATTTGTGACATAGTCATTCATTCAGATTATTCAGTAGAAACAGATGCAAACCGCATGAAAATAATTTTGAACAAACATCACAGGAAACATAAGAAAACATGCTTCTCTCAGAATCCCCCTTATAAAAGGGGAAAAACACTCCCCACTTTAGTGGATGTGATACTTCCAATATCCAACTTTTTTTTAAAAAAACATAATTGCAAAGCATGTTCCAACCCCAGAGGCTTTTTCCATTTACCCAGCCACTGCAATTAATCATTTTGGTGAGATTATTACCAGACTTGCCCAGCTCTGAGATAATTCTGTTAATAGATTATTATGACTGCTCACTCAAATATTCAAGGATGTCAGAAGTGCCAGAGTAGGAAAATTCTGAATTTTTAAAGATTTGATCTTGTCCCCCCCCTACCAAAGTACAGCTCATTGGAAGTCATTCTGTAATATTTACCTCGAGATTTATTTTGCAAAAACAAAATTTATAGTTGCTATGTTACAAACAGTAATTTGGCAAAAATGAAGGTTATCCGTACAGATGATCTGAAAAATTCATTCATTGGTGATCCAGAACATGCAAGTTCACTAAGCATGAGATATTCACTTTCATATTGATACCACTACTGCAGTCTTTGAACTGAGGTTTGAAAAAGAATGATCAGCATTCTGACCTAAAGGAAACTGTGCAAGCATGTAACTCAGTTTACATGATTTTTTTTCAGTTCCATAAATTAAGTAATTACAAAAGGTAGGGAATGTAACAGCTAAGCTTCACCAGGATGTTGTGAGCTGTCAATTAAATCAGTGAAAACCTTGAGGCATTCTAGAGTCTCAGTGATCGTTCAGCAACAGTCAATATGAATGACAAGCTGTCACCTTTGCGAAGGCATTGCAAACCCTGCTGATGTACACTGGAAACACAAATCAACATGGACAGCCACAGGGGATCAGCAGCAAGAATATGCAGGCAATTCTAAATCTGGGCTGCAGTGATTAATCTGGCCAGGAATAGAAGAAACACATAGCATATAGTTTCTGCTACCCTACAATTCATGTGCTTTTGAAGGAAAAAGTGGGAATGGATCCATTGCTGACAAACACATGGTAATGTCGTATGGAGTCACAAGCAGAAAATTAGCTTACTGCCCAAGGGCTTACTTGTATTAGTCAAAATGGGATGTCTGCTGAACCCAAAACAGAACAAATTCCTACTGTGTACATGACAACAACTGTCGTTCAATAGTTCTAGACAGTCATCTGGTCTCACTGGACTTGTGTCTTGGTCATTACATCTAATACAGTTCACAAGCAATAGGATTTCTCCCAATTTACACTGCAATCAAACTTGCACTACTTTCAATGTCTGACAGATGTCAGACATTTTATTGTATAGGCAATAAAAGTGCTAATTTGATAATTTTTTTTAATAAAGTAAAATTCTACTCGTGAACTCAGTTACATGGGTACAATAAATTGGATATTTAATATTCAAACATATATTTGCTATCTATAAACCTCCACAGACTGTACTTCTCTTCCCACTTCAAATGAATTTAGCATGGTTAACATTGTACAAATTAGAGAAAGGTTTTATAACTAATAAATTTAAGTCTCTCTAATCCCTCTGCAATATTTGTTTCCCACCTCTATGAATTTAATGTCTATAATCCCTTAGGATTCAGTGTTAGTACTACAACAGTGACATTTGAAAAGTATTGAAGAGACTAAATTCCTTTCAAACATTGAAGATCACAAAAGGTGCAATATAAATGCACCTTTTCTGTCATGAGTTAAAGGCACCAGGCAGGCAGAGAGATATAGCAAAGCTGTAGAAAGGACTCCCTGACTCAACCAACACCCTGGGCAAATTAATTTCTGCAGGCAACAAAGAACTTCATGTAAAAGCAAGGAATTCAAAAACTACATCATGAAAGTTTTGATCCAGCATTAAATGGAAATTTAGAATAACCTGACCAACTCAACGAGCAACAAATTAATGCCCTTTTAAAAACATGAAGATAAAATCAAACTCAATTTCAAACATCGTAAAGTTCTACATCTTTCTCTTCAACAGCATTTGCTATAATTTTCTCCGTATAATATGTGAAACTGATAATTTTCAGTTTAAATTTTCCAGAGAAGGAATCAAATTAGTTTTTTCAATTTTCATATTTCAGGCTGGATTTAATACTCATGGTAAATCTAATTGAACTGAATTGTCTGTGTCATTCATCTCTTGAAGCTGCAATTCACTTTTTCAGCTGTGGAATTGAAAAAACACTCAGGCACCTGGAACTAAGTTTAATTTCAGGGTCATCAAATGTCCTCAGAGGAAAACTATCCCTGAAAGACACTAATTTATCAATATGAACTTTAAGAATCAGCACAGTGGAAGAATCCAAAAGCAAATTACTGCAGATGCTAGAAATCTGAAATAAGAACCAATGAAGTTGGAAAAACACAGTTGGAAGACAGCATCTATGGAGAGAAACACAGAGTTAATGTTGCACTTTGATGGCCTTTCATTTGAACAATGGAAAAATGGCATACTGATTTAACATGCAAATCATTTACTTATGACAATCATGCACTACCATACATAGTACTTAACGCATCAAGAGGGAAAGGATTTCAAAAGAACACCTTAAATGTCAAACAATACAAGTAGAATAGGTGCGATCTGGAATTTCAGAAATTTACAGCTGAAAAGAAATAGCACAGCCTTCTTCAATGTACTATATTTCAGAAGAGGATAGTCATGCTTAATTCTCCACAATCGATTTTCGGAATAAGCAGTCTTGAAGTTTCAACATTTACTGAACTTATGGAGATAATGCAACTGGTTGGAACCTTCCTCAAATAGAGGAAGCAAACATTTATTACAGGCAGCTATGTGATTTCATTTGTATCAGTTTAAATATTTCTAATCAACCTGTTCAGAGGTGCTAACGCACACCTCTGGAGCAGGTGGGACTTGAATCCAGGCCTCCTGGCTCAGAATTAGGAACATACTACTCCATAACAACAACCCTTTGCATTAGCATAAATTGATTCAAATTCACATAATATCAATGTGGCAATATTACTCAGGATTAAAGAAAGCTCTAAAATCTGACCCTCTTCTCATTTCAGCTGCTTAGTAATGAGCACCTTGGCCATTCTACCATGAATATATTCTACATGCTCATTAGTATCAGTGGGAGAAATAAAAATAAAATTAGCAGGCATGGACCAAGTGAACTGAAGATGTATTTGCAATTATTTGAATTGGCAGATACTCAAAAGATACTTATTGCTCTAATTGCAATACAAATTGATCCTCAATAAATTTAAATAACTGACTGATTGGGTAAATTGCTCTACCCACCTTATGCTATGTCACTGAAACCTTTGTTAATCTTTGGTCCTAGATAGCCTCACATAGTTAGCAAGGAAAGACTGTATCTGGTGCATAATCCAAAGATTATCAAAACAAATTTTTAGGACAGGGATTGGCATTTGCCCATAACACATGGGTTAGTTATACAAACAAATAATCTCTAAATTAATAGCTTGTACTCACCTACAAAACATTAATTTAACTGGAATTCATACACTAAATTCAGTTTATCTTCTGTCACAAACATGTCAGTGATATTTTCAGGTAAGGAGATTAAATCTCTCAACAATTTCACTGATATAACATCTTAAATGTAATACATTTCCCAGTGCATCACAACAGCATGATAAACCAGAATATGACACGGAGTCACAAAGAGATAGTAGCACAGGTGATCTAAAGTGTGGTCAAAGAGATAGGTTATAAAAGGCTTCATGGAAGAAGGGGATATAAAAAAAGAACAAGAGCTCCAGGCTAATGCAATGGAAGGCGCATGATTGCGATTGGGATGTTCAAGAGGTCAGAATTATAAGCTCAGATATATGAAGGACCTCAACTGACTGAACACAGACTATAAGGACCTGGAATCTTCTGCTTTACATGATTGAACCAATAAGGAAGCTCTCAAGGATTTTATTTTATTGAGATTATTAAAGGAGTAGAGTAACATTGCAGGTGTAAAGCTTCAGGATAGTGTATTCATCTGCTGGAACTGTCCTCAGTAGCCATGAGCTAAAGACATCAGTGAACAAAACAAAAGTCCATATGTCATCATGCAGAAAGGCTAGGAGTCCTGTCAATTGTGAGACTTCTAAAAACTCCTGCTTAAACTCTCACATCAACATATCAATGAAGCTTATGGTACCCACTGAACTATGCCAAAAGAAAGGTCATTTTCAGGAAGACAGAGAAAATTAACACAAAGATATATATTATTCTGCACTAGTAATCTCACAAGCCAAGTGTTTTACATTTGAAGAAGTGTTAGCATGGTGTTTGTTGTGATGAATAAGCATTCCAGAGTCCCAGGTAATGTTCTCGGGACATGGGTTCAAATCCCACAATATAAGGAGGTGAAAGTTGAATTCAATACAAAAATCATTGATGACTATAAAACCATTGGTGTTATTGTAAAAACGCATCTGGGAAGCCATCCTGCTGCTATTACCTGGCCTGGCACACAGGTGGTTCCAGATGCACAACAATATGGCTGTCTCTCAACTCTCCTCAGAAATGTAGCATCTCAGAAATGTAGCATCTCAAAAATGTAGCATCTCAAAAATGTAGCATCTCAAAAAAAATACCATCACTTGGCATCAATCCAAGTACCAGAAATAACAGCAGTAAATTCAGAGTTTATGCAAAGTCCTCCTTTCAAACATATGGGAGTTAGTGCCAAAATTGGGAGAGCTGTCTCACTAAGACTAGTCAAGCAGCAGTCGAAAATAGTGGAGCTGGAAAAGCGCAGCACACATTCCTGATAAAGGGCTTATGCCTGAAATGTCAACTCTCCTGCTCATTGAATGCTGCCTGACCTGCTGCGTTTTCCCAGCGTCACTCTTGTCGACTCAGACTCTCCAGCATCTGCAGTCCGTACTTTCTCCTAGTCAAGTAGCACTCTCACAGATTCATACCTTACATGTCATGTCCCTGGTCTGGTTACATCCTGTCCTATTGGCAGAACAGATCCAGCAGAGGTGATGGCACAATGGTATACACTCAGGACGGAGTTGCCTCAAGAATCCTCAACATTGACTCCATAACCCAGGAGGTTCATGACATGAGCACAAAAACATGCTGTTAATTAGCACGTACCCTCTCCATTTCCATTAGTTGATAACCAGTATGGGGAACAGCTAAGTGGTATTATTGCTTGACTGTTAATCCAGAGACCCAGGTAATGTTCTGGGGACCCAGGCTTGAATCTCACCACAGCAGGTGGTGAAATTTGAATTTAAGAAGAAGTCTGGAATTAAGAATCTAACGATGACCATGAATCCAATGTTGATTAGTGAACCTGATGGGTTTTACCGATACTGTCCTTTCGGGAAGGAGACTGCCATCCTTAATTGGTCTAACCTATAGGTGACTCTTAACTAGGGATGGGCAATAAATGCTAGCTTAGCCAGCGATGCCTTCATCTGTGAATGAATGTTTTAATAAAAACTCCACGTTAAACACTGCTTGGAGGAAGCACTAAAGTCGGTAATGAACTTCCAGGGGAAGACATTGATGTCCATCAGGCTCAGCAGCACCTCTACTGACCGAGCTGATATAGTCTTATAAGAAATAACTGCTGGACGAGGTATATGGTAGGTAGTGCAAGAACCAAAGAGGGTACTGGACTTCATCCTTACCCTCTGCCTGTCACAGATACATCCAACCATGACAAATTCAGCAGGAATGACCAGCACACCATCCTTCCGGAGGGAGAATCCCAGCTTCAGAGTGAAGATACTCTCTGTCACGTTATGTGATAGATCACTGCAATCTATCCCATTCTGCCCAATCAAAGCTAGCTATTCAAATAAGGATAGTAATAAGCGCTAACCAAGCCAAAGGCACACTATATCCAAAAATGAATTGAATTGTTTAAAAATCCACAGAGCACAATGCATTATATCTAAAATTATTTAGAGACTTGGTGGTGTCATCATGTCGTCTGGCATTTGTAATACACATGATGGAGTTACGGATTGAAATCTCCTCTTTCTGTTGACTGTAATGTTTCTTTTACTAGAAGTAATTTAGATGTTACTAACTAGCTTCTATCAAGTATGTAATTGCTGCTCAAAAAGAGTCTAAAGTGTAGCAGTAAACCAGCCATCTACTTCAAATTGTTAGTGCAATTTATTTTGGGTCAGGGTGAAAAATCTTCATTCAATCTGACAGGTGTTGACCATTTCAGAGAGACACAAGCAGCTAAATAGAAGCAAAGTGAATATCCAGTGAGTCCACAGAAGGGACAAGGAGAGAGGTATACCAGATGTATTAATTCTGCACCATGTTGTGAAACTTGAAAGGGTTAAGACAAGATTTACAAGGACGTTGCCAGGGCTGGAGTGTTTGAGCTATAGAGAGAAACTGGCAGGCTGGGGTCCTTTTCTCTTGAGCATTGGAGGCTGAGGGGTGACCTTGTGGAGGTTTATAAGATCATGAGGGGCATGGACAGGGTGAATAACCAAGATTGTTTCCCCAGGGTAGGGGAGTCCAAAACTAGAAGACAGGTTTAAGGAGAGAGAGGAAAGATTTTAAAGGACTTGAAGGGCAACTTTTACACACACAGGGTGGTTCGTATGCAGAATGAACTGCCAGACGAAATTGTAGATGCAGGTACAATTACAACATTGCAGGCAAATGGGATTAGCTTAGTTTGGGAAACCTGGTCAGCATAGACAAGTTGAACTAAAGGATCTGTTTCTGTGCTGCACATCTCTATGACTAGAACAAATGAAAAGGTACACCACACCCAAATGGTATATTGTTCTCCTTAATATAGGGAAAAAAACCCCACTAAAACTTGAAACCCTGGTTCAGAATTTGACAGCAGGATTTCAGCTATCTGCAACATCGAGATTCTTTTCTCGAAGCTTTCAAGTCAAACGGTTTTGATTAAATATAGGAAAAAAAGAGTAAGCGTTACAAATGATTAAATCTTTGGCTCCAATAACCTAGCTTTTCTCCCCCCTCCTCTCAAAAGCACTTTAAAACATTCACGCTAGGCTTTGTAGCTACTGAAGTAACATTCCTCTAGACTGAAGGCAGATCCAAAGAGAGCCATCCAAAAGCACACATGTTCTGCAGAAACCAAATGGGACTATTTTACGAAGAATAGTTTGACAAGCTATAATGTGGAATTCCAAGTGTGGGGCACATGCTGCTGACACACACTAAGCCAGAAATTTACTGCCAACATGGTACATGTTATCTTAACATCTTGCTGGCATTCTTTCTCTTTTTGAACGCAAAAAAGGTTTTGAGCCATTTTTGGCAAACCTTGAAACACACAATATGGAAAAAAAAAGTGACTTACTAACAGATTCTAGCCACATTGTTTGAAATAAAGTGCCACATCACAGGATACTACAGTTCATTACTTTTTAAGACAGCAACAGGCAAAATCTAGCTTCACAGCAATCCAAATTTTACTTTTCAGATGGTTAAACCATACTACTTACATCAAAAGGAAATTTAATAGTACACAAGAGCTGCATTATCATTATAATTACAGCATCAGTACAAAGTGGGTTTGCTTTGCACCATTGCTGTAGTTATAGTTAACTCAAAATAGTATCTACCATGACACCAAACTGCAATATATTGCAGATTCTGGAAATCAAGCAAATACGGCTAACTTCAGCGGGTCAGGCAGAGTTGCAAAGAGAATACAGATTCATCTTTCAAGTAAAAAGAAAAGTACTGTAGATGCTAGAGATCTGAAATAAAATAGTAGAAAGTGCTACAGGAAATCAATAAGTCTGGCAGCATCTGTGAAGAGAGAAACAACATTAATGTTTCCAATTCAATGTGACTCTTCCTTGTTCCAAAACCTTAACTTTGTTTTTCTCTGCAAAAACGCTTCCAGATCTGCTCAGTCTCTCCAGCACTTTGCTTTTACCCTTTGAAGTACTAAACTCAGATCTAAGCAGAGGTATAACACATGAAGAATTAACTGAGATTGCTCTTCACAACTCTTGCCAGATCTGTTGACTATTTTCAGCAATCTTTATTTTTGTTTCTATCTAGTCAACAGAGCACAGAAGCACAACACCCCAAGAGTAGATCTTTGGTTTCCACTTCATTAATGAGCCAGTTTAGGTATCAACGTCCGAATTGTGGCATTCAAACTCAGAGTTGGTGTAAATCTGAAACTCTGCATATTTAATGCAGTATTAGAACAAATCCCTGTTTCCTTTCATAACCTCTTCCTAAGTAAGCGTTCCAACTACAAATGCTTGTGGAAGTCAGTCAGTGGTTGGAGGAAAGTGTTATTAGCTAAAGGAACAAGCTTGTGTTTTGTTTTCACTTATTAGATGTTCAGTTATAGGATGGTATTGTGGGAGAAAAGAAGAAATTAAAAAGAACATAAGCCCTTAGATCTTTTTCATGTTAAGGATGAGAGGTCCAAAAATGCTTTGCATCAAATTTGATACAAAAATTGATGTAAAAGTTGATATTTAATGACAGAATAGTTTGAGATAGTTCAAAGTGTTCACAGCCACAACTAGATCTTGCATTTATGTTGAACCTTCAAATAAAAGGTGGGGGGGGGGGGGGGGGGGGGGGGGGGGGATTGCCTGGCTCTTCGGTATCTGTACTTTATTCCTCAGAAATCTAATACACTGCTAAACTACATTTCAATATTATTTTTAAAATAATGTGAACTCCACTTCTCTCTCCACAGATGCTGTTAGGCTTCTCCAGCACTTTATGTTTATACTACTTTTTAAATATGGATTTTCAGATGAACAGAAATGTCTTCTTCAAAACCTTTATCTTCAGAACCTACAATAAAGTCCATTCCCCAGTCACCAACTCCATCCATCTGTATATTATTGTTTGTGGCTAAACCAGACCACTCAAATCATGATGGTGCATTTGATTCAGAGATGAGTTTCTGATTACATTTCCATGCCATCACAGAGGTGCCCTTTTCCATCTCAATAATTAGCAAGTTCGCACTTCATTCTAACCCCGCTTCTGTTAATCAACTGTTGAAATTCACAATGCTGTTGTTAAATAAGACTCGACTACTAGAAAAAAAACAGAAAATACAAACTGGAGCAGACCATTTGGACATTTGAGCCGGTTTTTTTGTTAAAATTCAAATGTCACCATCTCCCTGAGTGGGACTTGAACACAGGTCACCAAAATCATCTGGATATCTGGATTATTATACCAGCAGTAAAACCACTACACCAACTCTAAGCTACTTCTCCTCTAACACACAGTGTGGCCAAGCTCTCAACCTGCAAATTTATGAATACAAGCTCACCCAAAATTCTACTGCATATTAAATTCAAGTCATACCAAGTCTTATTTACCACCAGCTAATGCTCGCCAATCTCCATTGACAGGCATTAAGCAAATTGCTGCTTTTGAAATGCATACCCTTGTTTTTGAATCCTCCATTGCTTTGTCCTGCCCGATCTCTAATCTCCGCTAGCCCAACAATCCTCCAAGATGCTACTCCAATTCTGGCTTCTTTTCCAATTACTGATTTCATGTGTTCACCTCCTTGGTTGTGAAGGGCCTGTGCTCTGGGTCAAAAACCTGGAACTTGCTCTCCAACTACATTCCATGTTGCTAGTTACAGTGGCTCAAGGTATTTGCTTATGACTGCTTTGTCAAGGACAATTGAAAATCTAGCAATGCCTTCACGTGAACAGTTTTTCTACAAAGCCCCTCCCTAAACCTGATCAGTTCTCTGCACTCCTTTAAGGCGCTCCTTAATACCAACATCGTTGACCAATCTCTCATTTACCAGCATCACTATCTCTGTGGTTTGGCAACAAATTTTGTTTCAGCATGTACCTATGAAGCACTTTGGTAGGTTTAACTACATTAACTATGCGAGCTAAATAAATACATATTGTTAATATTGGAAAAAACACTTCAATCTAGAATTCGAAAAGACTCCCCACAAGGTAAGATACAATTAGCAGTTTTCTTCATAATATTTTTCGAAGACTTTGCTTCTCCTTGGGAGATGCTTGCTGCAAAGGATTTTTTCACAAATTCAGAGACACAAACCAGACGTGTTAGGACTATTTTCATCCAATTTATAATTTATGCAGGAATACACACAGCCCTTCTCCAATGGCCTTCTAGAAGCCTCACAAGAGAACCACTGATGGTTTCATTTTCCCTATTGCGCCACCAAATAAAGGTTACAATCAGTTTGTCTTTTTGGTTCATTTAGTTTCAGCTTTCCCATAATGCCGAACCACCAGAAGATATCCCAAAGGTACCAGGTAACCAATTTTCAATCTGCTGTAATTAAATATTCCCTTGCTCTCTCATTTCTTTCCCTCTCCTTTGTTCTTCATGAACAACCACCAAAGATTTGTAACCAGTCCTTAAATAGATCTATAATATTCCCCATTGTGTTTTAAATTTTCAAAATCACAGTGGAAAGCAAATATTAGTTAAAATTCTAACAAAACAGGAGCATAAGAGGTATAGTTAGTAAGTTTCCTGATGACACCAAAATTGGAGGGTGTAGTGGACAGCAAAGAAGGTTACCTCAGATTACAACAGGATCTTGGCCAGATGGGCCAATGGGCTGAGAAGTGGCAGATGGAGTTTAATTCAGAAAAAAAGTGAGTGCTGCATTTTGGGAAAGCAAATCTTAGCAGGACTTATACACTTAATGGTAAGGTCCTCAGGAGCGTTGCTGAACAAAAAGACCTTGGAGTGTAGGTTCATAGCTCCTTGAAAGTGGAGTCGCAGGTGGATAGGATAGTGAAGAAGGGGTTTGGTATGCTTTCCTTTATTGGTCAGAGCATTGGGTATAGGAGTTGGGAGGTCATGTTGCGACTGTACAAGACATTGGTTAGGCCACAGTTGGAATTTTGCATGCAATTCTGGTCTCCTTCCTATCAGAAAGATGTTGTGAAACTTGAAAGGGTTCAGAAAAGATTTACAAGGATGTTGCCAGGGTTGGAGGATTTAAGCTATAGGGAGAGGTTGAATAGACTAGGGCTGTTTTCCCTGGAGCATTGGAGGCTGAGGGGCGACCTTCTAGAGGTTTATAAAATCATGAGAGGCATGGATAGGATAAATAGACAAAGTCTTTTCCCTGGAGTGGGGGAGTCCAGAACTAGAGGGCATAGGTTTAGGATGAGAGGGGAAAGATATAAAAGAGACCTAAGGGGCAACTTTTTCACACAGAGGGTGGTATGTGCATGGCATGAGCTGCCAGAAAAAGTGGTGGAGGCTAGTACAATTGCAACATTTAAGAGGCATCTGGATGGGTATATGAATAGAAAGGGTTTGGAGGGATATGGGCCAGGTGCTGGCAGGTGGGTCTAGATTGGGTTGGGATAAATGGTAGGCATGGATGAGTTGGACGAAAGGGTCCGTTTCTCAATGACTCTAAATATTAGTTCAATTCCCTGTATCAAAATTCAAACAATACCTCCTATTTTACTGCACCTAAATTCACATGCAATTGTACAATTTCATTAAGTTCTAAATATTTTGCAGCTGAAAAAGTCAGAATTGGATTTGCACATCCATTGGGCGCAGCATTTCTATGTTGTTTGCTCACATGACAAGCAATGAAGCATTGTGCATATGACAATACTGAAGAGCCACAAATAAAAACTATTTTTGCATGGAGTAATGAAAAGAATTTAAACTTACTGTTCTGTATAAACAAATAGATAAAGAAGAACCGATGCTGAGAAACCTCAACAGTCATAACCTTACTCGCTGTTTCTATATTCCCACAAATTCAACATCAATTCAATTCTTTTGAAAGTCAGATCCACATAAAATGAGACAGTAGAATCATTACCAGATACGCAGGTCTGATCTCTGGCTGTACAAAGTTACTCAGGCCTAGAGAAGATGCCACAATTCAGCTCAATACCAATGGAATCATCCTTCAACAATGAAGCAGCAATAAGAGAAGGTGGGGAGAGGAAAACATAACAGATTTGTACTACAGGATGATGTTCCACCAAAAGCAGAGCAAATTAAACCAACATGAACAAGTTCAGGTCCTCAGGAGGTCCAAAAACAGGCTTCCAATCAACAGAGCACTTAAATACAGAAACAACTGCTTTACAGGTAGAAGTGCAGACTGGATGCTCTCAGCAAGATTCTGCAAATGGCAATGAGTCGATAAATTGACATTTTGGTCACGTTGATTGATCAATAATTGTTGAGGAAGCAAAGCAATGTAAAATTTAAAATAGTCTGAATTTTGTGGATAATGGCAAAGCAACACTGCTTTGTCACTGACATCAAAAAAAGTTGCCCATAAAGAAATAGCGAACTTGTGGCAGTGATTTCACTATGTCGGCCACTGCTGCCAAGCCAAAGGGATCTCCAGACATCCAAAAACTGCCATAAAGCAGGTGATTACACGGAGGAATTCTCAGGGTTAAAACCGGGAAATTAAATGTCCTGATTATCCTTTCCACTTTATCAATTTTAAAGAAAATGATTGAACTAATTTAGACATGCACAGTACAAATAGAAATACTAAACTTGTAAAATATAAGTTAGAATCTTGATCAGAATAGTAAAGTTTGAAATGATACAGGTATAACATGAGCTTTGCAGATTGAGAGACACTTTTCAGGAGTATTAACACTTAATAATGAGTTTAAAGAGAATTTCCTTGTCAATGGAGGGGGGGGGGGGGAAAAAGGGGTAGTAAACAATAGGCGGGGATAAAAACTCAACAAGAGAGACGAACAGTTGGACAGGCAAAAGGAGTGGATAATGATTACACTAGGAGGATGAACAGCCATAACTGGGGAGGGGGAGGGGGAGGGGGAGGGTGCCGTGGCAGTAATGTGTTGAAGTGACAGCCAACTAGAAGGTCAGGGTCTTTTTTTTTTGCAGACGAACATAGATGTTCTGTGAAGTTTTTAAATTAGATTCCCTACAGTGTGGAAACAGGCCCTTTGGCCTAAGTAGTCCACAACGACCCTCCGAAGAGTTACCCACCCAGACCCATTTCCCTCTGACTAATGCACCTAACACTATGGGCAATTTAGCATGGCCAATTCACCTAACCTGCACATCTTTGGACTGAGTGGTCACATGGTCGATGCCTTGCTTACACAATATGCTAAATGCTGATAATATTGGACAAGTCAGTTTCCACACTGAAAGTGGGCTTAATAGTCCATAAGTTCAGTTTTTGCAATTTGTTTACTGTTGTGGTCAGTCATTGAAAATATTCACAGGAGGCTGTCAATGTACTTTTAACAACAGAAAACCAAAGTCTATTTTACACAAAAGAAAACAAACTATTTTACATTATACATCAACAATTTGAAATAGTCTTATTACAAGTATCAGAAACAGAGATTCATCTCTTTCACCCTCAACAACCACCTTACAGATACTCAAAAGGTCAGTAAAGTGTAATTCTCTTTTCACTTTAAAATTCCTCATTCATTTGGCACAGCAGTATTTGGTTTCTTTCTGGGAAATGTCTACATTCACACAATGCTATCTTCTTTACTTAATGTCTCTTCATGAGATCCTTCAATAACCTGCATAGCACACTTCTTTCCCATAGCCTCCTATTTCTGGAGTTTTGCTCCTACTAACTATTAAGCCATTCAGGACATTTTCTCAACCCAAACTGCTTTGTATACTGTGGAGATATCTTTACTGCCTTAGGCCTGTTCTTTCAAACAGTACCACTGTATTACCTAACTTTCTGGATAGTTCTGTTTTTCTTCCTAAAAGGAAACTTGTTTTTGGTTTCGTCATAAGATGCTTTCTTGCGAGGCAACAGCTCAATTCTTTTCCCTCTTATTTTGTAAAGAACAGATCTACTCACTTCAAGTATATATTAAGCCTCATTTAAGTGCAGGTCATCAAAATTCCTGACCATCCAGAACTACTCGCTAATCTAAAATGAAATTAAAAAAATATTCTCATACCTCACACAGAAATACAAATCACACTTAAAACTGTCATGTTTAGAACCCAAGTTACCAAATAACAATAATAATAAATCACAAACATTTATCAAATCATGAATAAGAGGTAATCTTTTCAGGGATTTTTATATCAGTGATATCACAATGCAAAAGCAGAAGTTGTTATCCGGTCAGTAGTTTCAATTGATTGCAGTCTGCAGGAATTTTTGCACCAGTCTACACACCTTATGGAAAAGCCTGACAGCAAATTCTAAATTCCAGCCGTTACCTACATGTGTGTCCAGAAGTGGCTTTCAGTTTTATAGGAGCATTGAGGGCAAACACTGAAACTGTTACTGTCATTACTATCACAACATCCAAATCAGCGAGTCAGCTTGTTCGGAATCCTACAAAACTGGAAAATCGCCAAATCAAAGTACTTAGCTAGGCAGGTTTTTATGATGGAGTATGAAACATAAATATTTGAGTCTTTAAGAATTGTTTAAAATAAAGTTTATCTGTTGAACAGATAAAGCACGTGTTCCCGATTCGGATTGCTGATTTTTGCCGAATTATTTAATCTCGTGTAGTATCATTGAGAGATTTGAGGCTGGGGTGGTGGAGGCAGACTTAGATATTTTTCAACATGTGCCTAAGAATTCCATTAATTACAACAGCGCGGTAACCTTTGCTGGAAACCAAGATGCTCGACAAGATTGGCTGCTGTGTCTCTGCTAAAGAACGCTCTGCAGAATTCAATATGCAACAATCACGTGAAAAACTGGGCAAGCTGAAACTCTGGAGGAATCAGATGGCAAAACAAAAAATGAGATGTGCTTTGAATGGAGAGGAGGGAAAAGTGGATAAAAAAAGATTGTTAATCACAAAGCAACTCTTCAGAAACAATTTAAAAAGCTGTCACAGATAATGAGAATTAAGAGACTTTGTCGGAAGATAGAACAAATATCTAAGAATTATCAAAATTTCAATGGGGAGAAAAAGAAATATTGCAAGACCCACTTCATTGCAATAGCATGGGGAAATTTTTTTTAAAACAAAAGTTGAAGCGCTTCATATATATGTAATTTGATGAGATTGTAAAAGACTTTATATAAAAACAATTTATTCAGAGTACTCATCCCTTTTCATCATACAGTTAAGTTATAAAATTTAACATACTTCATGACTCCATTTCTGCCTACTTGCCCTTCCCCAATCCAGATTTTTATCCCTACCCCAGTGATCAGGAACAGCTTGTGAAGCACAACAATACGCAAATGAACAGGGGAAATATGAACATACTGCCTTAAACCAAAATATTTTCAAAGGCTCGATTACACAAATCATACTTAATTGTTTCCAGACTATCCTGAGGTGCATGAACTTATGCAAACACAAGAGAAGCAGTCATTCAGTGTGGGGGATTAAAAAGCACATGATTTGATATGGATTTACTACATTTCAATGTATCCAATTTCCAGGTCTCTGAAGAGAGAAATTTGGCAAGAAAACATTGCAATTCCTTCTACTTCCACTCTCATGGTGTGTCCTGAAAACTACACCAGCCATTTCTATTCAAGGCAGCCAGTACCAATAAGATTAAATCAATGTAGATGAAGGAAAACATTAATAAACCTACAGAATGGGAAAATAATTGGCAAACAAGTTCAATACAGATAAATTCCGCCTCGGAACACTTCAACCCCAGGGCATCAATGTGGACTTCAACAGTTTCCTCATTTCCCCTTCCCCCACCTCACCCAGTTCCAAACTTCCAGCTCAGCACTGTCCCCATGACTTGTCCTACCTGCCTATCTTCTTTTCCACCTATCCACCCCTCTCTGACCTATCACCTTCATCCCACCCCCATCCACCCATTGTACTCTTTGCTACCTTCCCCCACCCTCCTCCCTGACCTATCACCTTCATCCCTACCCCCATTCACCTATTGTACTCTATGCCACTTTCTCCCCACCCTCCTCTCATTTAGCTCTCCACCCTTCAGGCAGTCTGCCTGTATTCCTGATGAAGGGCTTTTGCCTGAAACGTCAATTTTACTGCTCCTCGGATGCTGCCTGAACTGTTGTGCTCTTCCAGCACCACTAATCCAGAATCTGATTTCCAGCATCTGCAGTCATTGTTTTTACCTGCTGCATTTTACAAGGAAATGGACAGAAGTTAATTATACTTGGGAGAAGGTAACTGATTCAGGCACAACAACAGAATGGATTTCAGAATACACTTATGTCAATCACTGAACATTGAGGCCAGTGTTTAGCAAGGCTATCTAAAAAAAAGCAACCAAACACCATTTTACCGAAAGGATATAGGTGCTGACCAACATCTGACAGACAAAACAGAATCCATACCACCATATTCATCCATCCAGTCTGCAAAGCTGGTGTTCAAAATACAGGTGTGTTTAAGTAAAAGATTCTACAAAGAGTTTTTGCTTCCACCACAAATAGTTCCCCTCCCTCGGTCTGCTAAGTACACCAGCCTTATTGGCAGTAAATGCTGAATAGAAATAGCCTGCTATTGGAGAGCTGCAAGCAATGAATATCTTCAGTTGTTTCCACATCCAATATACATTCTGGAGAAAGTAGTTCATGTGAGGGATTTGAAGAAGGGCATTGAACCTAAAACATTTTCTCCACAGATGCTACCAGACCAGCTGAGGTTTCCAAACAATTTCTTGTTTCAGATTTCCAGCATCCACAGTTCTTTGTTTCTTTTTCAGCTTATGTCAGTTGTTGGTAGTCCTCCATTGTCTTGGCAGTCCCCTTTCATATACCGCTCTCACACCCCACCAACTTTGACAGGACAGTGAAACGGAAGAGTAAGAAAGGAGGGAGTGAGCAAGTGATGGGAGAGTTGGGAGAGGAAGTGGTATAAAAGAGATGGTAGAGGGTAGGTGGCTCAGATGGAACAGACTCCTTGGATGCTGCCTGAACTGCTGTGCTCTTCCAGCACCACTAATCCAGAATCTGGAACAGACACCCAGCAGGCACTAGTTGGGCTGAATAGCCTGTTTCTGAGCATTACATCCTATGCAAATACTGAAAGTATACATTGGTTTCCAAACATACCCCTCAAAATTATGTGAAAAATGTTTAAAACTTTGATTTTGTTTTAAAAGTTCTAATTTTCATTTTCAGAATACACTGTTGGCCAATAAATTGAAATAACAGTTATTCCTCTTGCCACACCAGAATACCGTCAGCATTTTGTGTTCTCGATTTTTAACATTTACAAGATTTTATTTACAAACAAAACGTGAATGAACTAAATTGCAAATTATTTTGTGAGACCTTTTTTCAAATACGTGTAGTTACCATGATACTACCAGAAAACCTACTAGTGCGCATATTTAGTACTTGCAGCAACTAGTTAATGTGGCAACTGGTACACTGGCCTTCATTGTAAAGGGATTGGTGTACAGAAGTAAGGAAGTTCTACAGCAGCTGTACAGGGCTTTGGTGAAACCACACCTAGATTAGTAGTTCGGTACCCATAGGGAGGGCCTCAACCGGGACCTTGGGACACACACACACTACTCACACACTTTCTCACACTCAACCCCCAACCCAGACAGACAGACACACAGACAAAGACCCACATGCACACATATCTTGTGGGGTGAATTTGTACTTGCAGGGTTACATTGTACTTTGCTCAAAAACTGCATGCATTTATGTAAAACTCAGTTATCTCACTTTTTAGATGGCATAGACGGAACACAGGGGGCTAACACCTTCAACATATTGTCTAGCTATCACCATTGTTAACATCTAACCTGAGAATGCAACTTTTTGCAAAAGGTTTTGTGATTTACGCATGAAAGAAGTGAAACTATCACTGTATTCTAAGAGATGAAAGGCTTAACAATCAATTTTTCAATGTATAATTTCAGTTACATCACACTGTAAATTTTTGCTATCAATTCTGTGTGTTAGGATTGAGCCCTCCACTATCACCTGATGAAGGAGCGTCGCTCCGAAAGCTAGTATGCTTCCAATTAAACCTGTTGGACTATAACCTGGTGTTGTGAGATTTTAACCTAGATTAGTATGCGCAGTTTTGGCCTCCTTCCAAGAAAATATATACTTCCAATAATGGGACCTTGGCAAAGGTGCAGCAAGTTGATAACTAGGATAGCGGTTTTGTCATACGAGGGACTGTATTCACTGAGGTTCAAAAAAAAAAATGAGGGGGTAACTCCTTGAAATGTTTCAAATTATAACAGAGACAGGCAGACTGCATATACAGTTGCTGTTTCTCCTTGCATATGGTCTCAGGGTACAGGCTGGGCCATTGTTCATTGAGATATTGAGACATTTCTTCACTGAGGGTGGTGACCCAGTGAATTCACGACCACACATGGTGGTGGAAGTGTAATCACTGAACACATTTAAGGAAATAGATACATTTCTTAATCAACAAGTAGTATTAAAGAGAGTGAAAGTGGGCATTGAGATAAATGATCAGCCGTGAACATACTCAAAGCGTTTGAGGGACTGACTAGCCTAATCTTGCTCCTGTTTTCTATTTTTAAAGCTAGTCCTTTTTCGTTAGTCCCAATGTGATCAATGAGTATCTGTAATTCTTCCAATGGAGTTTGAAATAATAAAGAACATATACAGCACTTTGACAAATATGCAATTTGAGAATTTTTTAAAAAAACTTTTTTGTGGAACAATTGCCCGACAGAAACCATTATGATTTAAACAAAATGAATACAATTTTTCCAATCCCTAAATGACATATTTTTGTAGCTTTGCAGCAGAAGGAAGAAACGCAATTAAAATGCACATTTCTACCTTCCAAAAGCTATTTCATTTCTTTCCCCAATCTTTAATAAATAATTTGTTTGACAGAGACTGCTTCACCTGCAGATGCAGGAACTGTCCCTTCCAGCACAGGATTGATATTTCTATTTCCTATTTCGGTCTTAAAGCCACTCTTCCCTTTATTATTCTTAATGCTTGCTTCATTGTGCGGAATGTATTTTTTCATATCTCACTGGAGTAACATGCTGGAAACTAAGCCCTGCTATCCCAGAGTGATCACAAGAGTTAAAGCTTTTACAAATGTATGCAAAATTTCCCATTGATCTGATTTTCACACCCAGGTTGACATAAAACAATCAGGTTATAAACTCCATTAGTTAAAGCTTGAATCCCCTTATAAATTGCCCCTACATGTTTGTGCATATACAAAAGATAGATGCTGAGTGGAGGGGATGGGGGGAAGCAGACAGAGACAGAGAGGTGGGGAGTGAGTGAGCAAGAGGTATTCAGATAGCTCTCGTGTCAATCAATCAAAATTTGGCTTCTCTGTCTTCATTCTCCAGATGCTTCCACTGATTTGCAAGCAGCGCAGGATGACTGGTTCACACTTACAATGCATCTGATTACGATTGAAGCAAAACTGGTTACAGTAACTGAAGGAAAGATAGACTGGTCTTAAAGCAGATCTTACTACAGAGAACAGAGAATGATATCCTGAGCTGGTGGCAATTTGATGACTTTTCACAATCCTGTTCAGAGCTCCAAGCTGTTCAGCTACAAGAACCAATCACTGAGCTGTTGGCAGACAGAAGGTTTTTGTCATTGATAACTGTACACTAGTACACAGACTGATCAGTTATAGAGTCAGAGATATACAGCATGGAAACAGACCGTTCATCCCAACTCGTCCATGCCAACCAGATAGCCTAAATAAATCTAGTCCCATTTGCCAGCACTTGGCCCATACTCCTCTAAACAGTTCCTATTCATACAACATTTAAAAGGCATCCGGATGGGTATAATCATACCAGCCTCCACCACTTCCTCAGGCAGCTCATTCCATACCACCCTTTGCACAAACACATTTACCCCTTAGGCCCCTTGTAAATCTTTCCCCTCTCACCCTAAACCTATGTTGAATCTCCATTGTATATACTTTTTGCAATACCTCTCCTACTAATGTTTGAACTGGTAGCTGTGTGAACACTGCTTCAATGAATGTTGGGCTACTTGCTTTCAAAACGTGCAGCCATCCTTCAGCAATCCTGAGTTTTTAAAAACAGTTATTTTCCAATTTCAGTCGACATTTAAAAATACAGAAAACTAGAAAGATACAGCCTTACAGTAATGACATCAGATATGTTACACTTCATATAGAATTGCATTTAAACAGCAAAAAATTTAACTGAACTTTTCTCTCACCAAATGTTCAGGTTAAGGGCACATTCTCATAGCTGGAGCAGAGCAACAAGCAGCTCCTGGAGTTGTGATCCATTTAGGATCTAAGCATTTGAGTAGAGAACGAGGAATAAGAATCTGAAGGCATTGGAGGATTCAATTTAAAAAGGCACAAACTCAAGAAGATATTCCCTGGACTACAAGAGATTAAGTAAAGTGTGGAATAACGTGATGTTATCCGCTTTCCTAGTGAAAGCAGGAAGGCAGATCATCATCTGAAAGCCATAGATTTAGGGGAAAAAAAAAGGAGGGCAGTGCAGTGAGACCTGGATGTCTGTGTGCACCAATGACTAAAAATAAGCATGCAAATGGTGAAAGCAAATAGCATGCTGGCCTTAATAGCAAGGGTATTCAGTTACAAGAGCAGGGATGCCTTACTGCAATTGGGTAAGATCACACCTGGAGTATTGTGTGCAGTTTTAGTCACTGAATTGGAGGAAGGAAGGATGTTCTGGTGATGGAAGGAGTGCAATAAAAGCTTTCCAGATGGATTCCTGGGGTGGCAGGACTGACATATGAAGACAGGCTAGACTAGTTACAATTATATTCACTGGAGTTTAGAAGAATTGAGGGTGGTGGTGGTGGTGAGATCTGACAGAAATGTATACAATTCAAACAGGACCAGACAGTGCAAATACAAATACAGGACAGATGCTCCTGATGACCAGGGGGTCATGAATCATGGGTCACAGTTGAAGGATACGGGACAGGCTATTTAGGACTGAGATGAGACGAAATCTCTTCACCCAGAAAGTGGGGGACCTGTGGAATTCTCTACAGCAAAAAGCAGTTGAGGCTAAAACTTTTGATGTTTTCAAGGAGTTGCTTGGGCTAAATTGATGAAAGGGCATGTGGAGAAAGCAAGAACAGGATAGAGATGGATAAATCTGCCTTGATCATATTGAATAGTGCAGTAGGCTCGAAGGGCTGAAAGGCCAATTGCTTCTGATTTTAATGTCCCTATCCTTCAAAATCTGGGTTTTGAAGTGCAACTGTATTGGAGAGAGAGAGAGGGGTAAAATCAAGGCTTCATTTCTGCTCCAATGATATTCAGTCACCCACCCCTGCTGAAAACTGCACAGCAATGGATATCACCGCTGTGACAAAAGCAGCCAAATGGATTGCCAACAATTACTGTTCAGGCTACCATTTGAAGAATATTTGACTGGTAAGGTCACCAAGTCTCTGAATAACAATATCTCAAACATTCAGTGCCTGCAGAAGAGAGAATAGCCTGCAGGACAAGGTGGGTGGAATAACAACACTCTTCAGGTCTCCACAGTTCACAATCCCGGCTAATGCAGCCACTAGACAATGCAATCAGACCGCTGCCCAAACAATTCCCACCTTTCTGTGGTTGAACATTGCTACACAGAATTGATCCAAGCAGCACAGCTAAAAACAGCAACCCATTTTACGCAAAACCATATCTACATACTTCAACCTGCTACTTTGTGGCACAACGCAATGGAGATTCAATTTAATGTGTTAATATAAGCTCTTGGTTTCCAGTTTATATTCATGAAACATTTAGAAAAAGTGCTACACAAAAATACCATTTACTTCACATGATTGCCAAATATTTGGGAAAATATTAAAATTGCAACATAGTCACCAACTTTAATTAATTGTGCCCCTTGGAAGGAAGTATCTTAATGAATACTTAAGTTATAATACAGACCAACAAGAATACTCAGTTCTCATAATGCTGTCCTGACTTCATTTTGCTGCGAGGTGGAATTTAAAGCAAAAACGCAGAACCAAGAATAAGCTATTTAATCGGTGTTAATTCTGCAACTGAATAATACCATAGCGGACCTGTAATCCAACTTCTTATAATCACTTTGCCCCATATTCCTGGTGAAAATTCAACATCAACTCATTTGCAGGACAGCTCTAAACTCCAACACCCTTTTTTGCAAAAATATTTCCTTACTTCTTGAAGATCTCTGATACTAGGTTTTAGACCATTTCTTTTAGACATGGATTCCCCACTGGAAACAGTTCATTTGCAGTTACCCTATCAACTCTTCTCAATATCTTGAAACTATATCCAAACTATATCTTCTAATTTCCAGGGAAAACAATCATATTTTGTGTAAATTTGCCTTGTAATTCAGTCCTTGGAGTCCAAGTATCATTTTGTTAAATCTATGTTATAAACCCTCAAAAGGACAATAGATCTTTCAGGAAATGTGGTGCCCAAAATTGCTCACAGTATTGTAGTTAGCATTTTATAAAATTGCAAATCCATCACTGTTTCACAATTTAAATGTACAAAGATCTTTTTGTTTAAAGTACAAAGTGGATGACTTCAAAACTGCTTACATTTAGAACACAGAACAGTACAACACAGGGACAGGCCTTTCGGCCCATCATGTCTGCACCAACCAGGATGCCATTCTAAACTAATCCCATCTGCCTGCACATGGGCCATATCCCTCTATTTTCTGCTTGCTCATGTCTGTTCAAGCACCTCTGAAATGTAGCTATCATATTTGCTTCTACCACCTCTCCTGGCAGAGTGTTCCAGGCATCTACCATCTAGTTTGTAAAATATTGCCTCATCTCCTTTAAAATTTTCTCCTCTCACTTTAAACTTATGCCCTTTAGCATTTGACATTTCCACCCTGTGAAAAAAAGAGTCCAACTACCTAACCTTTTCATGCCTCATAATCTGACCTACTTCTATTAGGTCATCCCTCAGCCTTTGATACTCTAGCAAAAACAATCCAAGTTTGCCCAACCTCTTCTTGTAGCTAATACACTTCAGTCCAGGCAATATCCTGGTAAAACCCCTCTGCAAGCTCTCTGAAGTTTCCACACCCTTCCAAGAGTGTAGTGACCAAAACTGCACTCAACACTTCAAAATGTGGCCTAACTAAAAAGTTTTATACAGCTGCAACAAGACTTGCCAACCTTTACACTTAATGCCCTCTCCGATGAATGCAAGCATGCCATACAACTACTTTACCACCTTATCCACTTGCTTTGCCTCTTTGAGGGAGCTATTGACTTGCACCCAAAGATCCCTCTGTATAGCAATACTAAGGGTTTTGCCATTTACTTGTATATTTTCCTCTGGCATTTAGATTAGATTAGATTACTTACAGTGTAGAAACAGGCCCTTCGGCCCAACAAGTCCACACCGACCTGCCGAAGCGCAACCCACCCAGACCCACTCCTCTACATTTACCCCTTCGCCTAACACTACGGGCAATTTAGCATGGCCAATTCACCTAACCTGCACATTTTTTGACCTCTCAAAATGTAGCACTTCGCACTATTTCAGATTAAACTCAGCTTTCCAACTGATCCATATCTTGTTGCATTTTTGACAACCTTCCTCACTATTTATGTTCCACCAATTTTTGTGTTGTCTGCAAAACTATTAGTTCACCCCATTTTCATACAAATCATTTACAGATATTATAAAGAGATCCTAGCACTGATCTTTGTTAGTCTGGTCACAGATCTCCAGTCAGAGAAACACTCAACAGCTACACTCTATCAGCTATGACCAAGCTAAATTGTGTCCACTTCCTAATTCACCATGATTTCCATGTGACTTGATCTTCTGGACCAGTCTACAAGAGGGATCTTGTCAAATGCTTTAGTAAACTCACATAGACCACATCCACTGCCCTACCCTCGTAATCATCTTCATCACTTTCTCATAAGACTCAAATTTGAGACACAAGGCCTCCACCACATAAAGCTATTCCTTATAATTTTGCCCATTCACCCAACATATTTATAGCTGTCACTGTTTTGCTTCCATACAAAATAGCTACTCTGTTATTGGTAATTATGTAAGCAGATTGCACACAAATGGTACAGTCATACATTTTTATCAACATTCTGGCTGTGCAACATCCTTTGTATTACAGAAGGCTTACATAGTTAATACAGAGAATTCAGTCAACCAGGACAGACCTCCTGACATCAAATGGATGGCAGCAGTTCAAGGCAGTAGCTTACCACCACTTTCTCAAGGGCAACTTGGGATGGACAATAATGCTAGTCCAGCCAGAGACACCCACATTCCATGAGTGAATAGAAAAAAAAGTAGGCTAAATAAAATGGTGACCCCAAAACAAACCACTTCATTCACATCAGTACTTTAGTTTCCTTCCCTGCCTCTGGGAACAATACCTCCAGAGATCCTCTTTCCTGTCCTGACAAATGATGATTTCCTTACTCATGCTGCAGCACAGCCTCCATACCAGTTCAATCAGCACATTTAGAGAAAATTTATTGCTGGCATAAGAGTGCCAGGGAAATGCAATCCTTACAGTTTGGGAATATCCTTTCTCAGCTGTAGTGGGGCTGTTCCTGCAGAGGATCTGTATGTCTTTTGGTTTTTTTTGGTGGGCAAGTGGTCCTTAAGGGGTGGAAAGCAATTGCAGTTCTCCCCGAGCCAAACTCATCTCTTTCGCCAGCCAGCCAAAATACTCAAAACACCGTATTGTGGGAGGTGGTTACATAACAGATCATTTAAAATATGCTGTAAGGATTGATAAAGACTGAAACATTCATGTTTGATAAGGTTGGAAGTAGGTAGGAAGAAAAAAATCTAAACAGAAACCCAAATTATTCTGAATTTCTTGTGCATAATATTGCATTTTTAAAAAAATATTATGTACACGCTGTTCCCAATGACATTTGATCAAAACTATGCAGCTTACATCCAAGTTTTGTCAGCAAACATGCAAATTTCAAACCTGACAGCTTGAGAGATTTTCACCCATACTGATGAATACATGGATCACTGGGAACAATGTGCTTTTCATCTACAATTCTCCTCTTTACTCACATAGTGTTTCTACACATGACCCTTGCCCTACTGCTTTGCTCAAGATCTCAATTTCTTGATTAGTCAGACTGCTTGTCCCAATATAAAATCATGAAAAAAAGGTCGCAATTCCCTTCTCACAAAACCAAAAAAACCAAAGCAAGCATACTTTCAGTCCCTGTCATCAATTCAACTCCCTTGACATTGTCTCTAGTTTCCGCCTACAAGAGTTTTGTCAGACTGCTAATAATGTTGTTATCCCATTCAACCCTTAAGGAAAGCTTTTTTTGAACGAAATAAACTCCATCCATCACAAAGTCATCACCTTGGCCTCTGTGCTGCTGAAACTCATTGGTCACCCATGATACCTTAACAGTGGCTCAGTGGTTAGCTCTGCTGCTTCACAGCACTAGGGACCTGAATTCAATTCCATTCTCAGGCAACTGGGTGTGTGGAGTTTGCACATTCTCCCCATTTCTGCATGGGTTTCCCTCAGTGCCCTGGTTTCGTCCCACAGTCTGAACATGTGTAGGTTAGGTGGACTGGCCATGTTAAATTGCTCATATAGTGTCTGGGGGTGTGCAGGCTAGGTAGATTAGCCATGGGAAATGCAGAGTGACAGACACATAGTAGGGGATGGATCTGATTTGGATGCTCTTTGGAGGGTCGATGTGGACTTATTGGGCCAAATGACCTGCTTCCACACTGTAGGGATTCTATGACTCTACAGATAACCAGTAAGTTGGTTGCTTAAAAGCTGGCAAGATGAAGAGTTTCACTCATCCCATACAGGAGATGGTAACAACATCTTCATTTACTTAGCCAAGTCTTTCCAGGTGCTGCAGTACCACCTAGTACTAGCAGTTAAATAATTTTAAGTAATGTCTTCAAAACGAATACACACTTGGAGGCTAACTCATACAAAACTGCTTAAAAACATCTGCGATGTTGTAGGAAATTATTCTACTGTGTAAGTTATCAAGAACCAGAAGCTTCTCTGGTTAAAATATTAAAATCATTAGTTTTACTATTCTATGTTCGCACTCCAATTTGATCGTGACAATAAATGTACAAGTCTTTATAAACTTTATCTGCAGACAAATGAAGTACAAGTAATTTTAAAGACAGATAAGGGTCAGACAATGCAAATATTAATAGAACAAATGCTTATTCCTGTGCGTGTCTAATTGTACCTGGGATTTTTAAGGTTTTGACATAAAATGATACATACCCTTATCGCACAGGCACTCTGCATTGTACAATTCCACTCAGCATCTCTTAGTATGGCCTTTAATGCTGCCGCCTCAAATAGGTTTTAAGCCGATGAAATTGTTCACCTGCTCTTGCAGGAAGCAACAATAATGACCTCCATCCCAGTCTGCATACAAAGCCAGCCAAGCATGCAGAGTGAATGAATAAGGCTGCACAGAGTTTCCCTTATCCTGGGCCTCTTGGTGCAAGGACAGCAACACTGAACAAAAAGGAAAAAAAAAACTGCAAACCTTTCCAACTCTTGCACTTCACCAATTTTATAAAAAGAAAGAAAACGTATTTCCACAATAGACCAGAGGTAACCTTTATCACTCAGACATTTAAATATTTAAACAAATATCTCTCCTTTCACTTTACTATCCGAGTTTGCCATTTTTGGCTACAACTGCAGATAACGTCCCAGACATTAGTCAATGCACGCACCATTCACTCTTTTTGTATTAGAGTCCTTTGAGCAACTTCAAAAACATTCCATGCCTGAACTATTTTGTTTCATACTGAAAATTTAGCTGCAATTCTAGTAGGGCAAAAAAGTAAAAGCCTTTATTGTCAAGATGATCTAGAAATCACAGCTCTATCCATAAATATTCTGCTGCGAGCGGTTAGGCAAATTTAACACTCAACCAAAAGATAAAATCTTTTGACTAAAAAAGTCAGCACAAGATATTTCTTGGGTCGCTAGAGTCAGAATCGTACAGAATGAAATGGACCCTTCAGTCCAACTCATTCATGTCAACCAGGTTTCCCAAACGAAACAAGTCCCATTTACCTGCATTTGGCCCATGTCCCTCTAAACCTTTCCTACTTGGGTATTTATCCAAATGTCTTTTAAAATGTTACAACTGTACTTGCATCTACCACTTCCTCTGGCAGTTTATGCCACACACAAACCACCTTCTGTGTGGAAAAGTTGCCCCTCAGATCCCCTTTGACTTAAAATCATCTTAAATCACCTTAAAATTGTGCCCTCTAGTTTTGAACTGCTCCCACCATAGGGAAGAAACCTGTGCTATTTACGAAGTTAAAAATCACACAACACTAGGTTATAGTCCCATAGGTTTAATTGGAAGCACATTAGCTTTCGGAGCACTGCTCCTTCATCAGGTGGTTAAGCCCTGATGAAAGAGTAGCGCTCCGAAAGCTAGTGTGCTTCCAATTAAATCTAGTGTTGTGAGATTTTTAACTTTGTACACCCCAATCCAACACCAGCATCTCTAAATCATGTGCTATTTACTTTATCTATACTCATGATTTTATGAACTTCTATAAAGGTCACCCTTCAACCCCCTACACCTCAGGGGAAAAAGGACCAATCTATCCAGTTTCTCACTCTAGTTCAATACATATCGTCAGTACTCCAAACTGAAAAGCAATAAATATGAAATAATAATGATCAGATCAAATTGTGAGAAAAAGATTGTGAAACGTTATTGCAAACCCACCACACCCAGATGGCTCAATTACTCTGCAGGGCCAAACATACTTAGTGGATTTTCATCTGGTAATCAGTGAGTTCACAATGATTTTACAGTTGATCCAAACACGACCATTACCTTCACTACCATTTTGTACTATTTGGAGGCTAATAAAAATATACTTATAAATAAAAATATACTTATAAATAAAATGTTCATTCAGCCTATAAAATGAGTGAAAAGAAATCAGAAACCCAGACCAAAATTTCTACATTCTAGCATGCACCTCACAGACCAAACTAAATAGTTAGACTATGGACTAATTTAGTGCAACGTAGGGATACTAGCTTTCCTGCTAAATATTTCCCTTAGTTAATCAATGTACTTAAGACCTTCCTTCAATATCCCAAATTCCTAAGACTATGCGCTAAGGTGTTAGTGCTCAGCAATGTTGAATCTAAAATCAGTGATGCCAGTTTCCATGCTTTTTAAAAAGTGAGTATTTGTGCTTGCAATGCAGGCACTGCTGGCTTGGCTAACATTTGCACATCTCTAACTGTTGATAGTGAAATTTAGTCCTTGCAGCCTATCCCTAACTGGTGATAGTGAACTTTAGTCCTTGTAGCTTAGAAACACCCATAACATTGATACGATGGGCACTGGAACACTTCCAGCAACAGTGAACAAGTCAGGACAGTATATAGCTTAGAAGGGTTATTTGCAAATAGTGGTGATCCAACACATTTGCTGCCATTGTCCTTGAGGCTGGATAATGCACGGACTTTTAAACCATTAGAGGAATCAAGAGTTTATGGGGATAAGTCGGGGAAGTGGAATGTGAATTATCAGCCATCTCTGAATGGAAGAGCAGATGTGATATGTCTACATCTCATGGTTTTATTGTACGACCTTGTCTTCATACTGAGCAATGACACAAGTTGCTTTCAGGAATAACATTTCAAATGTTTCTAGCATTTTTTTTTAATTAAATAGGCGCTAATTTCCTTTTCCTTTAAAGTCTCTGTCCCACAAGTCTAATTACTGTAAAGTTGACTCGCTATTGAACAATTTTTTCTTCGAGAATGCTCTGCCTGGGGATCCAGATTCTTTTCCACCAATCTCCCCAGATCATTACACAAATGTTTTTCCAATAGCAGCCTCTCAGTTCCTCAGTGGTCTCTCAATATGTGCTTCTAATTTCATTGATTTCCAATAGGTTGTCCTCTAAATCCAATATCACCGTGCTATAGAATCCAGTATCATCTATTCTATCACTGACTCACTTACTGAGTCAGTCTGAAACCAAATCATTCATATTGATCAGTCCTAGAGTTATAATGCAAGCTACAGTTTCAGACTAAAATAAATATTATTGCTTTTGAAACACAGTTATATGTGCCTATTGTACCTGATCCTCCACAATAAACACACTTCACTGCCTTCATTTTGTATGCCAAGCCATCTGAAAATCTTGGAAAATCTGTAGTACTAATCTGAAATGCAAGGCCATTTTTAACACAACATTCACCACAATATGATTCATCAATGCCTCTCCACCATCTTCCAGCTAACTAGGATGCTCTCACCTGGTGAAATGCTAATCAACTTAACCACAGCTAGAGCATCATTTCCAATGGCTTCTCTTTACAATCCCGCACCAAGACCTCTGGACTCGCTCTATCTTTGGTAGCTACATGCTGCCCTTTGTTTTTATTCACTTGTGGGAAGTAGCATAAGGATGGTCAGCATTTATTTCCGGTTTTGAGCGGTCCTTGAGAAGGTGGTGGTGAACTGCGTTCTTGAATTACTGCAGTCCATGCGTTTTAGGTAGACGCAAATGCCCTTACATGATTTTGACCCGGCACAGTGAAGGGGTGGCGATATATTTCCAAGACAAGATGGTGCGTGACTTGGAAGGAAACTTGCAGGTGTTGTTGATCCCAAGTATTTGCTGCCCTTATCCTTCTCGATGGAAGTGGTTGTGGATTTGGAAGGTGCTAAGTAATTTCTGGTGAATTTCTGTAATGCATCTTGTAGATAATACACACTGCTGCTTCTGCTGGAGGGAGTGAATGCTTGCGGACGTGGTGCCAATTAAGCAGGCTGCTTTGTCATGTTTCTTAGCTCGGCAAGCAGGAAGCTGGAAGAACACAACAAGCCAGGCAGCATCAGGAGGTGGAGAAGTTGACGTTGTGGAAGATGTGTGTAAGTGTTGCTTCTGCAGAAGTCACATACTCAGAAGTCTGTGGGCTATCAGGGGAGGAAATGCTGCTTCAACAGAAGTCATCAGACTCAGCTATCGGAGGTGGAGGTGGGGGGGGGGGGGGGGGGGTGCACGCTAACAATAGACCACAGAGGGATGTTAGACTAGTAGCTGCAATTTGTCACGAAAAAGGAACTGGATAGGATAAGGGTAACCAAATAAGGCAAGAGATAAACATGGGTAAGGGGCGCTGAAGAAAGGGTAAGGGGAGAAGTAAACAAAGGCAGAGAGTTCTGAATGCTTGTGATAGGTTTGACACTTTGCATGCTAAGCCAATAAAGTAAAAGGGGAAGAACTGAGAGACTCAAAGAAATTGCATAAAAATGTACTAATATTATTCCAGGGTGTGTCTACTTTGTGGAAGAACATATGAACAAAGACTGCTTCAGAGTTTGACTCGGACTAAAATTATTTGGTAGTGAGCTTCGTTTCTCACAATTAAGGGCTCGTCCAGGATACTGTCATCACCAGCAGAGTGGTCACCATCGACGACTGGGAAGACACGTCCAGTTCCTTTTAGAACGGTCCTGTGTCATTCGTCGGTGGGTGTTTGTCCGGTCGACTGACGAGGATCCGAGGGGAGTCATTCTGAACCAGGGCAGGAGAATAAAGCAGGTGCAGTCAGGCAAACTTCGTGCATGGACCAAGGTAAGAAAAGAGACTTTTAAGTATTGCCTTGGTGACTGGGAGTGTGATACCTGTCAAATTAAGGGACTGACAGGTTGAACACTGGGATGTAAAGGAAGAAAGAATAAGGCGCCTGGGAAAGAGGGTAGAGAAGACCCGGAAAACAACCCTTCGGAAAGTCCTTAGGGATGGATGTTGAAAAATTGGAAACATAATTCTTGTACAAGGGAAAAGGATCAAAAGACTATGATAAAATATTGTTGCTTTGTTTGGACCAAAGAGAGTATCGTTGAAGTTACATGTTGGGTCTGTCAATTGTTGAAGTTATAGGTTAATGAAAAACAACCTCTCCGTAAAGAAGAGTCCGACTATGCCTCCTGCTGGCAGGGCAGTCAAGACATTGTTCTAATAGTTTTCATGCTATATAAACCTATGTAAAAAAATTATTAAGAACTATCCGCTCACAAACTCTAAGGAACGAAACCCCGAGACAAATCAATATCCCTTAAAGGGAAGTCCCCATAGGAATGGACGAGATTGGCTTGGTGAGCGCCCCTTTGATGAGCAGAGAGGTTAGGACCTTTAAGAAGGAAATGAAATCCCTTACTGAAGGTCCTGTTGGTCTTTCTGAACAAGTGGATCTATTCCTAGATCCCAGTTTATACACTTGGACAGAATTGATGTCTATTTTGATTATTCTCTTCACAGGAGGAGGGGGAATAATTAGGGGGGCAGCTATGCGATTGTGGGAACGAGAACACCTCCCCTGGGGCGGGAGTCATACCGGCCGGACAGAAGTTTCCCAACACAGACCCAGGATGGGGGGACAATAATCTAGATCACCGAATGCAGATGAAGGACCTCAAAGACTTAATAATAAAAGGAATTAGAGAAGTAGTCCCTAAATCTCAGAATTTAACAAAGTCGTTTGAGGTCCGACAAGAGAAAGATGAGAGTCCCTTAGCATTTTTACAAAGGCTGTGGGAGTCAATGAGAAAGTATTCGGGTATGAATCCTGAGGATCCAGTAGTTCAGAGCCTCCTCAAAGTACATTTTGTGACTAAGGCATGCCGGATATCCAAAAGAAAATTCAGAAAATAGAGGAATGGAGTGAGAAATCATTGGATGAATTATTAAGAGCGGCACAAAAAGTGTTTGTAAAGAGAGAGGATGAGAAGCAAAAATAGAAGGCGAAAATGATAGTAGCCACTGTTGATGAGGTAGTCAAAAAAAAAAGTGGAACCGATAGTAAGCAACCGGAGTGGTGGCTGGCAGCATGTTGAAATTAGAGGTAGGGGAAGAGAGAACGAGGAGGACCCGTTAGGGGGTCCAGTCAACAGGGACAAGGATTGAGGTGGAAATCCTCACAGGCAGGATGTTACTAATGTGGAAGGACAGGTCACTTTAAGCAGGAGTGTCCGGATCTGAAAAGGGAAGATAGGGCGATACCAGTTATGTATTTTGAAGAAGAATAGGGGCGTCAGGGGTTCCTGCCCTTGGGGACCCATCTGGAACCCTTGATAAATTTAAAGATGGGACCTCAAAGAGAATACAGTTTTCTTAGTAGATACGGGGGCAGCACGATCATCCTTAAATTTTATACCCAAAGGAGTACAATGTACAAAACAACAGATAACGGTGTCCGCAGTGAAGGGGGAAGGATTTACAGTCCCTGTATTTGAACCTATGATGATCGAAAGTGATGAAGGAAAAATTGAGGGACAATCTTTATACATTCCGGACATAGGAAGTAGTTTGTTAGGAAGAGACTTAGTTATACTATTAGGATTAAGGATCGGGGTGAGCAACCGACAACTAGTAGTAAAAATGACTCTTTTGACCGAGGAACAGGAAAAACAAATAGACCCCACGATATGGGCATGGAAAGGCAATCGAGGGGGATTGCAGATTCCCCCTCTCAAGATCAGCTTGCAATAGGCGCTCTTAAGGTCCTGGAAGGGAAGGAAGGAACTGTCTACACAGATTCTAAGTATGCCTTCGGGGTGGCACACATATTTGGGAAAATATGGCAGGAGAGAGGTCTGGTGAACAGTAGAGGTAAAGAACTGGCCCATAATGCATTAGCTCAGCAAGTATTGGAATCCTTTTTGCTGACAAAGGAGATAGCTATAGTCCACATTAATGGTCATCAGAGGGGAGATGATCCCGACATAAGGGGAAATAGGTTGGCGGATGAAGTTGCTAAGGAGGCAGCTCTGAACCCACAGGTTGCCCCGATGTTTAGCTTGGTCCTGACAATACAGGAACCTGCAGGGATACCACTATTTAGTGCTAGGGAAGAGAAGGAGTTGGAGAAACTAGAGGCTACGAAAACGGTAGAAGGGAAATGAGTGCTACCCGATGGTCGGGAAATGTTATCTAAAATGCTGATGCGAGAAATCATGGCTGTCCTACATCAGGGGAGTCATTGGGGAGTGCAGGCAATGTGTGATTTGGTTCTTAGGAAATATGGATGTAAAGGGATATACACGATTGCCAAACAGATGTGTGAAGGCTGTATAACATGTAAGAAAATAAACAAGAAGGTACAAAGGAAACAGGCCCCAGGTGGGAGAGACCCTGGGTTAAGACCATTCCAGAGCATACAGGTGGATTACAATGAATTGCCCTGGGTAGGAAGGCTATAATACATGTTGGTTATAGTAGACCATTTATCCGGTTGGGTGGAAGCATGCCCCCTGGCAGCCACGGCAAATGGGGTGTCTAAGATAATTCTTGAGCAGATAGTTCCCTGGTATGGGATAGTGGAATGTATAGACTCAGACCAGGGAAGCCACTTCACCTCCAAGGTGCTCCAGGGAATAATGTAAAGCTTGGAAATCTCCTGGGATTTCCACATCCCCCGGCACCTCCCTTCTTCAGGGAGGGTCGAGTGAATGAATCAAACTCTTAAAAGACAGTTTTCCAAATTGGTATTACACACCAGACTCCCCTGGACCCGATGTTTGCAATAGCACTCCTACGAGTGCAAACGGCTCCAAGGAAAGATTTGGGTCTGTCCCCTTATGAAATATTGTTTGGGCTGCCATACTTGGGAACGACAGGGGGACTGCTGATCCCAGAGACTAAGGACTTGTTCTTAAGAAAGCATATGCTGGGCCTGTCCCCTTCTGTCTTTTCTCAGGAGACAGGGTTTACTTGCACAGACTCCACCTCTCAATTTTGCCGTTCATCCCAACCAGCCGGGAGATTCGGTCCTTATGAAGTCATGGACAGAGACTAAATTACAACCGAACTGGGAAGGGCAGTACCAGGCCCTTTTGACTACCAAAACGGCGATAAGAACGGCGGAGAAAAGTTGTACGCACTACACCAGAGTTAAGGGACCAGTGGAGTCTCCGGTTGAGAAACAAGTCTGGACACCGAATCAACAAAAGAACCATTGAAACTCAGGCTAAAAAGGCTTTAAGTGACTGATTATACGGTGGCGACGCAAGCGCGGGAGAATTTCTATAAGATTGCATATTAAATCTCTCGGTGCTTCAGCACTATTTCTGGAATGAGGAGCATATTTAAGTATATGATCTCAGCTCTTCTAGTCTTAGGATTTCTTCAAACCTTGGTGTGGTCCTCTTACTTGGTAGTACCGGTCCCCGAGAATGCTAACCTGCAAGCAATAGATACCGATACCTGCAGCCTAGTGGATTGTGGGAATGTAGAAAATCAGAGATACATCTTAAGTCCTACAGGGATGGCCTTGGGGATGGTACTTGGATTAATCCACTCGTCACTGTACACCGGGGCCCAATAAAAAGTGTAACCCAATATATTTAACGATAAAGAAAACCACATGGCACAAAGCGGTTCTGGGGGGAGACACCTATCAGGTCCAATTAAATGAAACATTCCGGATAGAGATGAAAGCAAACTGGAAGGACTTTTCGGGCTGTTTCCACATACAGGTGGGCAAAGGAAAGTGTCCAGTCGAAGTGAATGAAAAGAGCATTCAGATACCACAGATATATCCTTTCGCCCCTCCCAACAACCGTAAGGTGGTAAAAATTACAGAGTTGAAGGACTTAAAACAGACCATCGAAATAGAAACTGGCTACAGAGATACAAATGTCTGGCTTGAATGGGTAAAGTACACTGTGAAAAGTCTGAACAAAAACAATTGTTATGCATGTGCCTCCGGTAGGCCAGTGGCCCAGTAGTTTCCTTTCCACTTGGGTGGCAGCGAGACAGGAAGGGCATGGAATGTATGATAGCCCTGTATCAGGATAAGACTGCATGGAATAATGGGAATTGTACTTCCCTATCATTAATGTTCCCTCCCTTGGAGAAGAAGGATTCTATCGGAGTTCCTAGAGGGGTACCGGATGAGTTCAAGGCTCGCAACCAGCTTGCAGCAGGCTTTCAGTTGGTCTCTTCTGGTGGGTAAATGGTCAACAAGAACGTGGATTGGATAAACTATATTTTCTATAATCAGGCTCATTAACTACACTAGGGATGCAGTCAAGGGGATAGCAGAGCAGCTCGATGCAACCAGCAGAATGGCTTTAGACCTGATCCTAGCTGAGAAAGGCAGCGCGTGCATGATGTTAGGGGGGAGCTGCTGTACTTTTATTCCAAATAACACAGCACCCGATGGGTCAATCACATGAGCCCTGCGGGGGTGGACTACCTTAGAGTAGTGGACTGAGAATTCAGGGGTAAACACATCGCTCACTGGGTGGCTGGAATCATGTTTTGGGAAATGGAAAGGTATGGTGGGCTCCATACTCACCTCCTTGATAATGGTTGCTGGAGTGCTGATAGCTACAGGATGTTGCATCATACCTTGTGCATGGGGACTAACCCAGCAGCTGATTGAAACGGCCCTGACTAAACAAATGCCCCTAACTGGTGGTGGTCAGCGAGAGGAACTCTACCCGTTGAACAATGAGAGGTTGAGTGATCTTGAAGTTCCCAAGATAGATGAAGTCTCAGAGATACTGCTGACAAACTTGGAGGCGACATATGGGGCACATGCAGAAAACAACAAATATTAGCCAAAAAGAAAAAGGGGGAAATTGTGTGTAAGTGTTGCTTCTGCAGTAGTCATAAGACTCAGCTATCAAGGTGGGGGTGGGGTGGGGTGGGGGAGCACACTAACAATAGACCACAGAGGGATGTGGTAAAACGGTTAGACTAGTAGCTGCAATTTGTCATGAACAAGGAACTGGGTAGGATAAGGGTAACCAAATAAGGCAAGAGATAAACATGGGTAAGAGGCGCTGAAGAAAGAGTAAGGGGAGAAGTAAACAAAGGCGGAGAGTTACAAATACTTGTGATAGGTTTGACGCTTTGCATGCTAAGCCAATGAAGTAAAAAAGGGGAAGAACAGAGAGACTCAAAGAAACTGCATAAAAATGTACTATTATTCTTCCAGGGCATGCCTACTTTGTGGACACCCGCTCTTGCAAGAGCGTATGAATAAAGACTACTTTGGAATTTGACTCGGACTAAAATGATTTGGCAGTGAGCTTTGTTTCTCACAATGTTTCGGGTGTAACCCTTCTTCGGGGCTAGAGGTCGATGTAAGGTGAGCTGCAGATAAAGGGGGGGTGGGGGCATGGTGGTGAGTTGGGGATAGTTGAAGACAGGTAGAGGGTACGACCTAGTTGGTCAATGGGAGGGATGAATCGTGTAGGTGGCTGGGAGGAATGGAAGGGAGGGGGAGGGGTTGTGAAGGGAGTCAGGGGATGAGAAGGGAGGTTATTTGAAATTGGAGAACTCAAATGTGGAGTCCTCTGGGCTGTGGGCTGCATAGGCGGAAGATGAGGTGTTGTTCCTCCAATGTGCCGTTGGGTTCGTTGTGGCAATGCAAGAGGCCAAGGATGGTCATGTCAGAAAGGGAGTGGGGAGGTGGAATTAAAATGGCGGATGACTGGGAGGCACGGTCGGCCCCTGCGGGCCTGGCTGAGATGCTCAGCAAAATGTTTCCTTAGTTTACATTAGGTCTCCCCAGTATAGATAAGTCCACATCAGAAACACCGGATACAGTAAACTGGGTTGGAGGAGCGGCAGCTGAACCTCAGTCTCACCTGGAACGAGTGTTTGCGGCCCTGGATGGCAGGGGGGGGGGGGCAGGGGGTAGTGTGCTAACAAGCTTTGCATCTTTTCCAGTTACAGGGGAGGGTACCTGAGAATTCAGAGGGGAGAGTGGTGCAAACCAAGGACTGTAAAAGGGACCGGTCCTTGTGGAAGGGAAGATGTCCTTAATGGTAGGGTCTGGTTGGAGTTGCCAGAAGTGTTTAAGGATGATTTGTTGGATGTGGAGACTGACAGGTTGGTAGGTGAGGACAAGGGGAACTTTATTGCATCACCCCACTTCCTGTAATTCCCCTTCCCACTGCCTGGCCACCCTCAGAGCTCTCTCCAAATGTCGTTCAACATGGATTGCTTATAAACTGTTCTGAAGTAGGATCACTGGACTTGAAACTTTAATTCTGCTTTCTCTCCATAAATGCTGCCAGATATACTGAGTTTTTCCACCAATTTCTACTTTTTGTTAACTTCTAAGTACACACTGGGTTGAATAAAGCCATTGTCTTTTAGTTCCCTTTGGCTGCACTCTCTAGCCACCATTCCCATTGCTCTCTCCCTCCTCACCAATTGACTGAGGCACATCTGACCAACACGAGCTTCCAACCATGTAGGAGTACATTCATTCAGACCTTGTGAAACATCACTTCCATCCATCCTACTTCAGTGCATCTACAGCAGTGACTTTGTTACCTTTAGATTTGGACTATTCCAATGCTGGTCTCCAGCAGTTCTCCTTTTGCAAACTTATCATCCAAAACTTTTGCTGCCCATTAATTTATTCATGCCAAGTCCATTCACTCAACACCCCTACACTGACATTAATTGAGTGGGAACCAGTGTATCAATTTTAAAATGCTCACCTTTCACACATTCCTATCTGACCATAGCCATGCTCATCTGTTCAATCTCAGTTAGCCCAAAATCCTCAGGAATTTAAGGAGAGGCAGTGGTGTTGTGGTGATCAAGAACCCCAGGTTTATGTCCAGGGAATAGGAGTTCAAATCTTACCACAGCAGATGCTGAAATTGAATTTATTTAAAAAAGACTGGAGCAAAAATAAGGCTAGCCTAACAGTGACCATTCAACCACTACAGACTGCCATAAAACACACGCCATTCACTAATGTCCTTTAGGGAAGGAAATCTGCCATCCTTGCTTAGTCTGGCCTACATGTGACTCCAGTCCCACAGCATTGTGGTTGACTCATAACTGCTCATTAGGCAAGTAGGGATGGGCAATAAAATTAGTGTCACCCACATCCCATGAAAGAATAAAGAAAAATAAACTGCTCAACTAAATTTGATCTCTTGAGCATCCTTGAGAAATGAATTACACACCAGTCCTTCAACCAATGGAGCATGCGGTGGTAAGGTTAAGGAGATGGGTGAAAGGAATTGAATACTTCTAACATTCAGTAAAACAAAAATATGATATTGCTGAATAACGAAACACTTTAGAAGCTTTTCACCTTGTACTCATCCAGTCAAAAGTGCAAGAATACCAAGACTCAACAGGAACAACAATGTATACTGCTGACTGGGTTGTCAAATGGATTCATCAAAAAACATCAACAGCTCTTCTCATGCAGTAGAAATTATTGTTCTTTTGAAATTTGGCATTCTGGTGTCTGTCCTGATGGGTGAAGGATGCAAGGCTTCCTTCTACCTCACTAATACTCAAGTTCTAAAAATAGAAAATAGGATAATCAGTGATAAATCCAATAGGTTTTTTTTAAAAACTCAATTGTTAGAATGTGAAATTTGCTATCCTATGAAGTCATTTTGGCAAATATCATTAAACGCACTGAAGAGGGAAGATGGACAAGTACATGATGAAGGGCTTTTGCCCGAAACGTCGATTTTGCTGCTCCTTGGATGCTGCCTGAACTGCTGTGCTCTTCCAGCACCACTAATCCAGAGATAGGAATAGAAGGTTATCCTGATCGACGTCAATGAGGTAGGGTGGAAGAAAATGCTTGTGGAATAGGGAACAGGAAGGGTGAAAAGAAAATGAAATTATTAATGACCCACTTTCTTACATTAAGAACAGTCAGTCACAGTTCATGCAATATGGCTGAACAGGTTTCTAAACACTAGCATTAGTATTGACCAGTTATGAAGCATTCTTTAAATGAGCTTTGGTATAAAAATAGCTTTTGAAAGTTCTGTTAGTCTAACTAACATAAGGAACACTCAAGTTATATTCTTGCTACATATCCTAAAGCTGATATTTCACAATGGCTTTTTTCAGACTTCATAAATTCATCAGAAGTCCAGCAGCAGTAAAGAAATGAACTAAGCAAATGGAAGCTTTGAATTTGTTCATAGGTAAGGACTCAGGAACATTCATTGACTGCTACAGGCAAAGTAATCAGTCTTAACTGATCACAGCAGGAGGTTTCAGAAGGCTTCTGTAATTAATAGAACACTTACTGAGCTATTTGTACAATGGAGTAATTATACTACAACTGCCAAAGAATGCCTTCCTACTCAGCTCATCTCGTTAAGCTTCCTGTGGGAGCAAAGCCTGCCTGTGCACGGAGACCTACAATAATTGAGTTTATCACGTTTCAAGCTGTAAACTCCATGCATTTAGACTATCCTGTAAAATCTTTAGTCACAGTAAATGATCCCCTGCATTTGTCTTAAGCATTTATGAAAAAAAATACAATCTTGCACCAAAGACTTTAAAAAGTTCAATATGCACATCATTCTCATCCATCAAAAGCAAAAAAAATTTTAAATCACACTTTCTGCATTTAAAGAGAACATGCCAAGTTATTGGAAATTTTAAATAATAGAAAATTCTGGAAATACTCAGCAGATCTAGCATCATCTACTGAGTGAGAATCTTCTGAACTGATATTTGTTTTCGGTGTTACAGAAATCATTAAAGCCCTGGATTGTATTTATCATACTTCCCTGTTAACCTCAAAGAAATATGACCCTAACAGAGAGGCTTTGGAGTGCAGGTTCATAATTCCTTGAAAGTGGAGTCGTAGGTAGATGGGATAGTGACGTTTGGTATGCTTTTGTTTATTGGTCAGTGCACCGAGTATAGGAGTTGGGAGATCACGTTGCAATGTGCAGAACCTTGGTTAGGCCACATCTGGAATATTGTGTGCAATTCTGGTCTCTGCTATAGACCATAAGACCATAAGACATAGGAGTGGAAGTAAGGCCATTCGGCCCATTGAGTCCACTCCGCCATTTAATCATGGCTGATGGGCATTTCAACTCCACTTACCCGCATTCTCCCCGTAGCCCTTAATTCCTTGTGACATCAAGAATTTATCAATCTCTGCCTTGAAGTCATTTAGCGTCCCAGCCTCCACTGCACTCCGCGGCAACGAATTCCACAGGCCCACCACTCTCTGGCTGAAGAAATGTCTCCACATTTCTGTTCTGAATTGACCCCCTCTAATTTTAAGCCTGTGCCCACGGGTCCTTGTCTCCCCGCCTAACGGAAACAATTTCTTAGCGTCCATCCTTTCCAAGCTATGTATTATCTTGTTAGATCTCCCCTTAACCTTCTAAACTCCAATGAGTACAATCCCAGGATCCTCAGCCATTCCTCGTATGTTAGACCCACCATTCAGGGATCATCCGTGTGAATCTCCGCTGGACACGCTCCAGTGCCAGTATGTCCCTCCTGAGGTGTGGGGACCAAAACTGGACACAGTACTCCAAATGAAGCCTAACCAGAGCTTTATAAAGTCTCAGTAGCACATCACTGCTTTTACATTCCAACCCTCTATATAAATGACAACATTGCATTCGCTTTCTTAATCACGGATTCAACCTGCATGTTTACCTTTACAGAATCCTCGACTCGCACTCCCAGATCCCTCTGTACTTTGGCTTTATGAATTTTCTCACCGTTTAGAAAGTAGTCTATGCTTGTATTCTTTTGTCCAAAGTGCAAGACCTTGCATTTGCTCACATTGAACTTCATCAGCCATTTCCTGGACCACTCTCCCAAACTGTCTAGATCCTTCTGCAGCCTCCCCACTTCCTCAGTACTACCTGCCTGTACACCTATCTTTGTATCATTGGCAAACTTCGCTAGAATGCCCCCAGTCCCTTCATCCAGATCATGAATATATAACGTGAACAGCTGCAGCCCCAACACTGAACCCTGTGGGACACCGCTTGTCACCGGCTGCCATTCTGAAAAAGAACCTTTCATACCAACTCTCTGCTTTCTGTCAGACAGCCAATCCTCAATCCATACCAGTAGCTCACCTCGAACACCATGGGCCCTCACCTTACTCAGCAGCCTCCCGTATGGCACCTTATCAAAGGCCTTTTGGAAGTCTAGATAGACCACATCCACTGGGTTTCCCTGGTCTAACCTACTTGTCACCTCTTCAAAGAATTCTAACAGATTTGTCAGGCACGGCCTCCCCTTACTAAATCCATGTTGACTTGTCCTAATCCGACCCTGCTCTTCCAAGAATTTAGAAACCTCATCCTTAACGATGGATTCTAGAATTTCACCAACAACCGAGGTCAGGTTAATTGGCCTATAATTTTCCATCTTTTGTCTTGATCCTTTCTTGAACAATGAGGTTACAACAGTGGTCTTCCAATCATCTGGGTCTTTCCCTGACTCTTGAAAGATCTCAACCAACACCTCCACTATTTCCTCAGCCATCTCCCTCAGAACTCTAGGACAGGAGATTTGTCAATTTTAAGACCTTTTAGCTTTTCTAGCACTGTGTCTTTTGTAATGGCAACCATACTCAACTCAGCCCCCTGACTCCCTTTAATTGGGGATATTACTCATGTCTTCCACAGTGAAGACTAACGCAAAGTACTTATTAAGTTTCCAGCTATTTCCTTATCTCCCATCACTAGCCTTCCAGCATCAGTTTGAAGTGGCCCAATGTCTACTTTTGCCTGTCGTTTGTTTCTCATGTATAGGAAGAATGTTGTGAAACATGAAAGGGTTCAGAAAGGTTTTACAAGGATGTTGCCAGGATTGGAGGGTTTGAGCTACATGGAAGGCTGAATAGGCTGGGGCTGTTTTTCCTCGAGCATCGGAGACTGAGGGGTGGTCTTTTGGAGGTGTATAAAATCATGAGGGACATGGATAGGATAAATAGACCAGGTCTTTTCCCTGGGGTGGAGGGAGTCTAAAACTGGAGGCATAGGTATAAGGTGAGAGTGAAAAGATTTATAAGGGACCTAAGGGGCAACTTTTTCATGGAGGGTGGTGCATGCATGGAATGAGCTGCCAGAAGAAGTGGTGGAAGCTGATACAATTACAACATTTAAAAGGCAGCTGGATGGGTGTATGAATAGGAAGGATTTGGAGGATATGGGTCAAATGGCTAATGGGACTAGATTTATTTAGGAGATCTGGTCAGCATGGACGGGTTGACCAAAGGTCTGTTTCCTTTCTGTACATCTCTGACTCTATAACCTTGGAACTGTTGTACATTTCAAGGTACTTAACTGCATTTCGCCCTTTTCTATTGTAAAATTATAATTCCTAAATCTAAAAACTATATACTAAAACACATGAGCAACATACTGACAACACACAACTTAAACTGTCTTCAGTCAGTAGGGTGAGTGAAACGATTTTTTAAAACAAAACAGCTACACAACTCAAACAATTCTGTGAAGGTCCAGAAAGGAATCAATTGTACTTAGAAGAGGACAACAATATGAGGAACTTTTGAGGGGCGATCAATGTAGGACTGAGTGTTATAATTAATGCGAAACATGTTAAATGAACTTTAGTGTGGATTGAGATTGTACATGCCAATGGTGTGGGTTTCACAGACATGGCTGCAAGGGGAGTAGAGCTAGGAACTAAATATCCATAGATACTCATCCTGTCAAAAGAACAGGCAGATAGTCAGAGGTGGTGGAGGGCCTTTCTTGGTAAGGAGCGAAATTAAATCAATAGCAAGAAAATATAGAGTCAGAAGTCGTAGAAACTGTATGGATAGAGTTGAGAACCCAAAAGGAAAAAAGACCCTGATGGAACTCATGTACAGGCCACCTAACAGTAGTCAGGATGTGGAGAAAGGAAAAAAAAAAAAATCAGGAGCTGATGCCTTTTCAATGTTAATAATCATGGAGGACTTGAATGTGTAGATGGACTGGAAAAACTCAGTTTGGCAGCAGATCTCAAGAAAATGAATTTGTGGAATGTCTAAAATATGATTTTTTTTGAAGCAGTTTGTAGTACGGCCCACTAGGGAACAGGCAATTCTGGATTTGGTGATGTGTAAGGAGGCAGACTAGAGGTGAAGGAACCCTAGGGGCCAGTGACCACAACATGATCGAATTAACCCTGCAGTTTGAGGGGGAGAAGCTGGAATCAGATGTAATGGTATTGCAATTGAGTAAAGGTAACTACAAAGACATGAGGCAGAAGCTGACCAGAGTTGATTGGAAGGGGAAAATGGTGGAGCAGCAATGGTAGGAATTTCTGGAGGAAGTTTAGGAGGCACAGCAGATGTTCATTGCAAGGAAGAAGCAGCATGCTAAGGTGATGGCGAAGCAACAAAAACTGACAATGGGAAGTCAGGGACAGCACGTTAGAAAATGTCTAAAAGCAACAGTAAAAGCATACAATGTGATGAAGATTAGCAGGAAGCGAGAGAACTGAGAAGCCTTTAAGAACTAGCACAGGTTAACGTAAAAAGCCATCAGGGAGACAAGCATAAAATACGAGAATAAACTAGCGAGTAACTTAAAAGAAGATTGTAAGACTTTTTTTTTAAGGAATCTAAAAAGGCAAGAGTGAACACTGGACCACTGGAAAACAAGGCTGGAAAAGTAGTAATTGGGATCAAAGAAATGGCAGAGGAACTGAATAGGTACTTTGCATCAGTTCTCCCAAAGACTCCAGCAGGAGACATATGATCGGATTGAAACTTTCAGAATACTGATAGGCCTGGATAGAGTGGACCCAGACAGGATGTTTCCACTAGTATGAGAGATCAGGGCTTGAGGGCACATTCTCAGAATGACCTTTTACAACTGAGATGAGAAGGAGCTTCTTCAACTAGAGAATGGTGAATCTGTGGAATTCAAAGTAGCCACAGCCCTATGTGGCAAAATCAGTGAGTGTATTTAATACAGAGATGAACAGGTCCATGAAAACTAAGCAAATCAAGGATTATGGGGAAAAGGCAGGAAAATGGGGTTGGGAAATGTATCAGCCTTGACTGAATGGTGGAGCAGACACGATGGGCCAAATGGTCTAATTCTGCCCCTCTATCTTATGTGGGGGGAGAAATGTAATCACTCCATATCACAGAAAGACCCAGAGACAGGAGAAGGGAGCCAGTATTGAAAGGTTCAGCTCCACTAAATCATAAAAACAGCAATATATCTAATACGTGGGTAAAATTTATTGCTATTCTTTTTATCATTTAAATCAACTTTTTGTTCATAAATTCAACAATGAGCACGTATAGAATGCCTTTCAATATAGAAAATTGCTACAAAAAAAAAACTTTACTGAAGACAAAAACCATCATAACAAACTAACTCTTCCAATTTCTTATATTATTTGGAAGAATTCCAAGCGTAAATATTTGAAATTCCCATGTGATGCTACAGCTAAGTCATTGCCAACAGTACCATACGGATACCAGTCTCAGTGACAGAGCAGTAGGCAAATAGTGTTATCCAACTGGCACAGCTAAATGGGGCAGCGTCATCTCCTGGCTGGTATCCTGGACAAATGTACATTTGTCAACCAAACTCAGCCCTGAATAGAGAACATAAACACAATTGAAAATCTCTGCACTATTTCCTTGCTGGGAAACCAGATTGGGAGGACTGCAGTGTAAATTATTATCAGACTGAAATACATGACCTTTCTGGACTGTCATCATTTGGTACCCATCAGCTGTGACGAGTTAGCGAGTCTGATGAGGATGGCTCTGTCAATCATATGCCCCTCTGAGTTGGCCAAAGGGGTGAATTTACTGCTAGTGGTTATTACTTCAAAATAAAATGAAAAGGTCATGGTGATTTGTGGTGGTGGCAAGGCTTCTCTGTTACACATAAAAGCCCTTTTGATTATTAAAAAACAAAATTGGATGGAGTGCTGAACGGCTGCCCCTCTTTCACAGTTATGTTGGTGCCAGGGTGGCCTTTGAGAGGGAGAATGCAGCATCCATCAACGCTTTTGATGCCTTGAGAGAGGTGGGCACCACAGGGGATATAGTGCTTTATCTCCTCAGGGGAGAAAGTGAGGTCTGCAGATGCTGGAGATCAGAGCTGAAAATGTGTTGCTGGAAAAGCGCAGCAGGTCAGGCAGCATCCAGGGAACAGGAGAATCGACGTTTCGGACATTCCTGAAGAAGGGCTTATGCCCGAAACGTCGATTCTCCTGTTCCCTGGATGCTGCCTGACCTGCTGCGCTTTTCCAGCAACACATTTTCAGCTCTTTATCTCCTCATTCAACTCCATTTCGATTTCGCCCCTTCCCTCTCTCTCTACTTGCCCCTCACTTCTGATGGCAGTTACAGCAGAAAAAAAAAAACACACTAAAAAAAAACTGGCTCTCTTATGGCATAGTAGTACCTATCTCTGAAAAAGGCAGGCCCAGGTTTAAGTCCCACCTGCTACAGGATGTCTATAATAATATTTCAGAACAGGTCATTGAGAAAAATAAGATACAACAAACACAATAAAAAGTCAGTGATTTTGGTGGTGGGAAAACCAAATTAGTTCAGAGATAAGACTTCTGGGTTAAAAAAAATTGGATGGGGTGGGGGCGGGATGAAATTTGTGATGGAGTAGATGCATTATCCTTGAACTTAATAGTTGCAATAGACTGCTGGGAATGGAGGGAAAAAAATATTTTCAAATTATGGAAGTGCGCGCAGTGAAGACAGGTTCCAATTTGTTGCTGTTCTGAACAGTCTGCGAAGTCACTGCTAAGCTTACAGTGAAAAATCTGTATCAGACTAAATCTATGTAAATATACTTATTCAGCATCTTCAGAAGATGTGCTAACTGATGCATATCTATTCACATTGCATTTATAATACAGTTTTATGGATACTTTTGTCAAAAGTATATTATATTTTATGTACATGGAACACTATTTTACAGAGGATGTCCTGGGCATCAAACCTAATTAGTTGGAGACACGTGTACAGGACATGATTTTTCTTATTTGTTCATTGGATATGAATGGCAAGAGCTATTCTTTGGTTCATTATCAGAGTCAATCATCTGGTTTAAAATGTGAACAAAGCTTGGTGGTCATTCGTCAGTAACTAGTGCATTCCCCATGAGATCTTTACCCAAGTCCACTTGCTAACGTTCCAGCACTCTGTAGAAAGGTTGTTTTATCACTAGAAGCGAAAGGGAGAACTCACACACCCTCCAATTCTGTAGGGACCAGATGAGACACAAAGATTCTTCATTCTCTAGTGCATTCAAGCATTTGCAGGAGAGTTGCATTCACTCAACTTGGCATCTCGCTCCAAGGTAGCACAATAATGGATAGGTGTCTTGGTTATGATTAGATAGTGTAATCAGGTCAATACATCAATCTTGTACTGCTTTATAGATAACTGTTTGTTTGCAATTACCAAATCATTACAGTGCACATTCTTACTCTCTTATCTCTGTTCAACGGTGTCTGCTTACACAATTAGATAACCTTATTACATTCTCAGCATGTACACACATTTGCACTATCCAGTTGTGACCTTGGTATGTACTCATAATTATACCATCAAATAATTACTAATGCATGTATATAAGAATCCTTGGCCCTGTAACTCATGACAACTTGTGGGCGGCACGGTGGCACAGTGGTTAGCACTGCTGCCTCACAGCACCAGAGACCCGGGTTCAATTCCCGCCTCAGACTGACTGTGTGGAGTTTGCACGTTCTCCCAGTGTCTTAGTGGGTTTCCTCCGGGTGCTCCGGTTTCCTCCCACAGTCCAAAAATGTGCAGGTCAGGTGAATTGGCCATGCTAAATTGCCCATAGTGTTAGGTAGGGGGTAAATGTAGGGGTATGGGTGGGTTTCGCTTCGGCGGGTCGGTGTGGACTTGTTGGGCCGAAGGGCCTGTTTCCACACTGTAAGTAATCTAACTTGTGGTTTGTCAAGCCTCCTACATAACTCATGACTACTTGTCCCTTAACCACCTCGCCTCTCCCCTCAATTGGTATTTCTTGCAAATTGCCTTGACATGTGCAAGATGAAAAATGTTGACATGCATCTTTTCACAGCATATTCAGTTATTTGATACAGCAACCATAAATACAAGCTATATAACAATTTCCATCAAGCTCTGCTTTTTCTATTAAACCAAATATATATCACTTCATTCCAGACAGCTTTCAAGTTTGTCTCAATGATATTTTCATCAAACTTAATGCTCTCTATTTTTTGTAATCATCTGAGTAAACTTCAGCAAACACAGGGCATTGACATTAATGAAGGATTTCACAAGAAGGAATTAGGATTGCATTTCTCCCTTTGTAGGCTGAACTTGCAATTTTTTTTTTAAAAAAACCAAAGGCTGTGGATTTCAACAAATTATACTGTACCAAAACATTAATTCTGTTTCGCTCCTTCTGCAGATGTTGCTACTTTCTTCAGCACATTTTTTTTAAAATTGTGAATATTTCATATTGTGAGACAAAGTTAACAATCTTGTGTGTGAATGTTGATGGTGTTCATAGAGCCATACAAAGAAACAGGCTCTTTGGTTGTAAAAAGATTCACATATCAATCATCAGCGTGGAAATTTTCAATTCCACCACATCTCCTATATACTACTACTTTCGTTCAACTAAGTTGAATTTGAGTTTGAAATTAAGGCCACAACAGGACCTACTGTTGGAAAATAAAGTAATCCAAAGTAAAAACATACTGAAAATATTTTGCAGTGCATTGATTAGCAATAACATTCTGTGTGGGATACTGTTAAAATCTGTCCTGCAATAGCAGTTTCACAAGATTCTCTCTTCTGACTGCAAGGATCCTTTCTAACATTACACTTCGCAGCAGTCGCAATACAAATTCTACAAAGCAGAAGTACCGTATTGCATTGTCCATAACGTAACACACAGTATAGCTTTAGTCTTATAAAAAGGTGAAGATAAAGGCGTCAGAGAGCGCGAGAGAGAGCGGTGGTGGTTTGACCGGAGGGCCATCGTGCCCCAGGTGAGGGGAGAAGTTCCGAAGGAAAATCCTTCATGGTAACTTCAGTTGGTGCGGGAGTTTAACTCATGCTGTTGGCATCATTCTGTATTGCAAAGCAGCCATGCAGGCAACTGAGCTAACTGACCCCCTTAAGGCTCATATGAGTCAAAGTAGGAGAGGAAGATGAAAGTTCATTCCATTGTACTAAATAGGGTTTCAAACTGGCAGAAATCAACGGTTATTGTTAGGCCAGAGTATACAGAGCTAGACTCTGGGGAACGCTAACCAGCATGAAATTTCATAGTTTCCAATTCCCAAATACCATATTTCAACTTCCCAAAGAAAATAACCTTTCACTGAAATGTAAAACCACATTATTTTCAAAATGCCAGTAACTAAGAACCTGTGACTAAGAGAACACATTAACATGTACTGTATATTACATGCTGGCTGGCTAGAAACTGGAGGCTGCCTACAAAATCTATATTTTTCCACTCAATTTCTCTAAGCAAAGCATGGCTTAATTTGAAATTTGCATTTATAACACTTGTCACAAGTAACCTTTACTACAATCATCCGCATTTTTAAAAATTTTTTTTAAAAAGTCACAAATAAAGTAGGTTTAAAAATTAATAAAAAAGACTGGTATTTTAAGACAACAGTTTACATGAAACACTTCTATAATGATTATTCTCTGTAATTCAATAAACTAATTAAAAAGTGTTGATATATATGGATAAATATTGGTAATAAATAAATTGAGGAGTTGGAAAGAAAAGTACAGACTGAAACAAGGAATACCCACAAAAATATGATACAAAACTGTAATATCTCATCAATGCTCAAAGTTGCAGTTCAAATCTGTTTCCCATCATTCAAACAATAATTCATATTGATGGAACGGCAGGTGTTTAGTTTTGGGGATGGAGAGATCTTTAAAATCAGTTGTCTAAATCTCCCAACTTAGCATCTCTAATTGCATTCAGAAACAAATCAAATAATTTTTACATATTCCATATAGTTATGCTAGTGAATAGGTCAAATAGCAAAAAGGCCACATTTAGCTTTCACCGTAACTCAATGATACTAATGTATGAATAGGCAAATTTTTCTCTCTTCAATAGCATTCAAATTTTAGAGGAAACCAGAACATATTGAATTTACCTAGTGTGAAGGATGTGGCATTGACTGCCTCACACATGCAACATTATGAACTGCATCTAAAACAGAAGTTGCTGGAAAAGCTTAGGAGGTCTGGCGGCATCTGTGGAGAGAAAGCTGAGTTAACGTTTCGGGTCCAGTGACCCTTCATCAGAATTGACCCAAAACATTAACTCAGTATTCTCTTCACAGATGCTGCCAGACCTGCTGAGCTTTTCCAGCAACTTCGGTTTATCTTTCCGATTTACAGCATCCACAATTCTACCCAGGTTTTATTAAGACATGTATATTGGTCCTTGGATCCAGAAATTCTGCAGCCTTATTTTAAATAGTTCAAAACAGGATTTTAAATAGAGAAAAGTACCAGCTTAGCTATTTCCATTTACAGAATGGAATTCTATTTCCTTTGAAATAAAGCATAGTATTTCATTTAAATCTACTTAAAATACTTTCTTTCAATTTTATTTTGGACTAGAATGTAGCAACTCCATTAACTAGTGAACTACAAACTCCAAATGGAATGTGTCTTCAGGACAGGAAAAGGCAATAGATACACTAATTATTGTATTGTTCTTTGCATGCCAAATGCAGTCAGCCTGCAGAAAAGCATTAATATGCAACTCTGATGTCATTTTTTGCTATTAGACATAATAAATGGTTTATGGTAAAATCTAAATCAAACTCTGTCAATTAAAGCTTATGTGTACTTAAACCCTCTGCTGCTGTAATCTTTTAAATAAGAGCAAACTGCAGCTTTTTTAAAAAAAACTGTTCTGCTAAACCTAGCAAAAGGGAGCATTGAAACAAAATGCAAGTGCATCAATCTGAATTAAATTAATTCCAGGCAGGAATGAGACAGTCCCACAAAAATGAGCATTGGTTTTCTGTCTCCGTGCAACTACACTAAGAGGTGAGCTGGGACACCAGGTCATCATAAAATACAAAATTACCCATGATCCCAAATAAACATAATACAATTAAAATGAATTATTCATTTTCAACAATTAACTAATACCTTAGATTAAAACAGTTACAGATTGAAAACACATGACTTTAAATATTTAGAATTTATAGTTTATTTTTAAGAAATACTTCTCCCTAAATTGCACATACATCATCTCATGTGTCATTCACAAACTATTCAAATTTTAAGAATCCACTTGCAAATGGCCATCTTTTGTTCACGAACCACAATCAGCAGCAGAAAAAAAATTAGCAAGGAAGTCCAACTGTAATTTCACATTACACAACAGACTTGGTACAAGTGTCCTGAGTGATGTGTATTTGCAATGTTAATAGGATGGCATTATACAGAATGACATAATGACTGTTATTTAATAGTTGCAGTATATTATCCAACATCATGCAATCAGCTGTGTATGTTATTTAGTATACTTAGTGACTTTTTAGCTGCATTTTTTTCTTCAGTAACTGATATTCCCATCAAATTATGATTAAATATAACCTTTGAAAAAATGCTTTGTCTCATTTAATATCTTTACTAAAATTTGACCTCAAGGTCTCAATCTTTCACAGAACCCTCGAACTCTCTCTACCCCATACCATCACCACCCTCACCCTTTGTAGTGTGCACCTGCATAGTTCAGCCAACTTTATTTTATGGAATTTGTTTTCACTCTTACCACTTTAGGAACAAACATTTCTTCAAATAATTTTTTTTGTTGGGGAAGCAACAGCAAAAGGCAACTGCAAGACTCAAGAAAAAAAAAGAAAATGTTCTTTTTGGAAAAGCATATTTGTGAGCATCGAGTCATACAGCACAGAAACAGACCCTTCGGCCTAACCAGTTCATGCTGAATATAATCCCAAACAAACTAACCCCATCTGCTTGCTCCTTGAAAATATCACTTCAAGCTTTTCCCATACATGTACTTATCTAAACGTCTTTTAAACATTGTAATTGTGCCTATATCCACCACTTCCTCAAAGTTAATTCCAAACATAGTCATTACTATGATCATGAAACAAAAATATGAAACACATCAAGAGTGAAATAAGGAGACACTGCTCCCAGTAGCAAACTACACTGGTATGCACCCATACTCGTGTGTCGTGAGAGGTGTCTACCCTGACTTTGAATAATCCCATTTGCAAGTCAGCTTTCCTAGTTGCAACATAATAGATTCTTGCTAAATCTATGGGTCCAGAACAAAATATTTACATCACCAAAGTTTCTAGTAAAAGAAAAATTAATTTCTGAGAGTGATCTTTAAACGTTCCAGTATTTCCAAGACAACTCAGTTTTTTTCTAGATATCACTTAGGTGTCCAACCTAAACAATAGTAAAATGATAAAAGAACACAGCATGAAACTAATTGACTGGTATACTTGACACTGACTCCTGGAGAAAAATTATGTAGTACAATCTTCCTTTCTTTACTCACTTCCCGTGCTTTTCATTTTTCAAGCAATTTCTAATTCCTATTAAAAAATCAACGATGAACTCCGCTTCAACTGCAGTTTCAAATTCGAACATTGTATATCCATGGGTAGCTAGATGTACAATTTGTCAAAGCACTTAAAGCATTACTCTGAAAGGGGACCTTGATCAGATGGGCCAATGGGCCAAGGAGCAGCAGATGGAGCTTAATTTAGATAAATGTGAAGTGAAATGTTGCATTTTGGTAAGGCAAAGCAGGACAAGACTTATACAGTTAATAGAGTCATAGAGACGTACAGCATGGAAACAGACGCTTCGGTCCAACCTGTCCATGCCGACCAGATATCCCAACCCAATCTAGTCCTATCTGCCAGCACCCGGCCCATATCTCTCCAAACCCTTCCTATTCATATACCCATCCAGATGCCTCTTAAATGTTGCAATTGTACCAGCCTCCACCACATCCTCTGGCAGCTCATTCCGTACACGTATTACCCTCTGTGTGAAAACGTTGCCCATTAGGTCTCTTTTATATCTTTCCCCTCTCACCCTAAACCTATGCCCTCTAGTTCTGGACTCCCCGACCCCAGGGAAAAGGCTTTGTCTATTCATCCTATCCATGCCCCTCATAATTTTGTAAACTTCTATAAGGTCTCCCCTCAGCCTCCAATGCTCTGGTGAGGTCCTGGCGAGTGTTGCCAAACAAAGAGAGATTCAAAAGGTGCAGGCCCATCGTTTCTTGAAAGTGGAGTCGCAGGGAGGCAGAGTAGTGAAGGCTGCATCTGGCACACTTGCCTTCATTGGTCAGAACATTGAGTACACGAATTGCGTTGCCCATGTTGCAGCTGTACAGGACATCAGTGAGGTCTCTTCTAGAATACTGTGTGCAAATCTATAGCAAAGACATTCTTAAACTTGAAAGGGTTCAAAAAAGAATTTACAAAAATGTTGCCAGAATCAGAAGGTTCAAGCGATGGAGAAAGGTTCAATAGGCTTTGGCTTTTTTTCCCTGGAGCATCAGAAGCCGAAGGGTGACCTTATAAAAAGTTTATAAAAGCATGAGGGGCTTATGTTTAAGGTAAAAGGGGAAAGATTTAAAAAAAAAAAGGACCCAAGGGACAACTTCTACACACAAACAGTGGTGTGTGTATGGAATAAGCTGCCGGAGGTGGATAAAATTACAACATTTAAAAGGCATCTGGAGGGTATATGAATAGGAAGGGTTTAGAGGGATATGGATCAAATGGGACTAGGTCAGCTTGGGATTTCTGGTTGGTGCAGATGAGTTGGACTGAAGGGTCTGTTTCTGTGCTGTATGACTATCTTGCATAAAACATCTTGCAGTATAGACATTTTCTGAAAGAAACCTGCATCACTAGATGGTAGTGAGGATGAGGTAGAGGAGGCAAGGGCAGTGAGCACCATTGTGTTAATGCTTCAGATGTTTGACATCAGCAAATATATTCTACAAACTGGCTTAAATCCACTATAAGGTGCAGAAGTGGGGGCTGCTATTAGTTTCGAATACTTGCAGTCATGGAAATTAAAGACAGTAAATACTAGAATTTAGTGTTTATGTTCAACATAAATTACTGTACGGAAAAGGAAAAGATTACAACAAAATTTGAAGTTATATGCAAATAATATAAATAACATAAACCAGGCTGCTTGCCTGTAGTGAAGTATGTGGGAATTTCTGGACTGTAAGAATGTCCTGAATCAAAACATCTGCAATTATGCCTATGATTAGATTCCCTACAGTGTGGAAACAGGCCCTTTGGCCCAACAAGTCCACACTGACCCTCCGAAGAGCAACCCACCCAGACACGTTTCCCTACAATTACCACTAACACTATGGGCAATTTAGCTTGGCCAATTCACCTAACCTACACATCTTTGGATTGTGGGAAGAAACCGGAGAACCGAAGGAAACCCATGCAGATGCGGGAAGAATGTGCAAACTCCACACAGTTGCCCGAGGTGGGAATTGAACCCGAGTCCCTGGCACTGTGAGGCAGCAGTGCTAACCACTGAGCCACTGTGCTGCCCCTTTATTCCCTAATCTGTCCTGCTCAGTCAGTGAGTGAGAGCTGGGATTGGAAACATTCTAGGACTTCAGGGAACAGTTTGCTCCAGTCTTCATTCACATCCTGTAAAAAAGGTTGCAGATTCTGAAGGAGATTGGCATAATTGATGGTATAGGGAGCCCTTGCTAAGACGACAGAATCAAGAATTCCTACCATGATCTTAAGTCTTTGCTGTTCAAAACCATGGAAGGTTTTGAAACAGTTCCAGTGGTAAAGAGTCAGTAAGTGGATGGCACAGATTCAAAAGGTAACTGCAAAAGAATCAAAGGTAAGAGTAGGAAAATAATTTTGCACAGTGAATCATGATGATCTGAATTGCACTGCCAGAAAGGGTAATGAAGCACATTCAAGCTTATTTTCAAAAGGAAACTGGATAAATATTTGCAACGAAATAATTTGCAGCAACACAAGAAAAGAGCCAGCCAGTGGAACGAAGTGGATTGTTCATTTGAAGAGTTGTCTTTAAAAGCCTGCATCGGCACAGTGGATCAAATGGCTTCCTTTTGTGCTGCACGATTCTACATTTCTATCAAGCTGATCTTGTCCAAGAGCAACATACTGTATTGAGGATAAAGATTAAATCAAAGACGGTCAGAAGATAACTAGAACGTGAACTATGAGGCATGATGTGGTAACATCCAAACCACCTCAATAATTAGGAAATGTGTCCATGGTAAACATGATTACATAAAGATTTAAGAAAGGAACAGAAGTAGATCACAACTCCTCAAGCCTGCTTTTAAACTACTGTGACTGATATTTCTGCCTTCACTTCATATTCCCACTGGCTCCCATATCCTTGGATTGCCGAAGAAACCAAAAATCTGTCAATCTCAGTCTGAAATATAACATATATTCAATCATTTACTATATTCTGAAGTAGAGACTTGAGAGTCACAACTCTTCAAGTGAAGAAATTTCTCCTCATCTAATTCATAAATAATGAGTTGTTTATCCGGAGACTTGAATGCACATTTCAGATTCCCCAGCTGGGAATGTGAACTTTGCTGTCTACCCTGTCAAACCCCTTCATAAACTTGCAATGATTCAACATTCATTTTTCTAAAATCAGCCTCTCAAATGACTAATCTCATATCCCAAGGACCAATCACATGAACCTTCACTGCACCGTCTCCATTGAGTGTGCATTCTCTATTAAACAAGGAGAGCAAAACAGCAGATTACAACTGGGGTGTCATCAAAACTAAATACAATTCTAACAAGACTTCCTCATTCTTGTATTCCAATTCCCTTTTACTGAAGCCCCATTTGGCATTTGCCTTCCCAGATCATGGTTGCACTTCTTGATAATTTGCAGTTCCTATATAAGCACATCCAATTCTGTTTTTCTATTCTTAGAACCAAGCAAACAACAGTACACTTACCTACATTATGCTCCATCTGAGTCCTTATTGCCTATTCACCTAATCAGTCTATAACTTGTGGATATAGATAGGGTATAGAAATGAGGAAGCAGTGCTGTGATATAGAGTTGAGTTGGGGGGGGGTGGTCCTCTGGCAGGCTTGAAAGGACAATTTCACAAGGTCAGATGAAACTTTTCCCACATGTTAAGTGAGATAATGGAAGAAACGGCATGGCAGTCGCAACCATTTTCATTTCCTCTGGCCACAGGAGAACTGTCAGAGGACCATGTTCGGTTGGACCAAAGTCTCTGTTTCCATGCTGTATGACTACAGGAGAGTTATCTTCAAGGGGATAAAACCAGGAAACTACATGCCAGTCAGCCTAACCCCAGTGATGGAAAACTACTGGAAACAATTGAGGGACAAAATTACTCTGCACCTGGAGAGATAGGGAATAAATCAAGAGTAGTCAGCAGGGTCTTGTTAAAGTGAGGTCATGTCTGACCGATTTGATCAAATTTACAAAAAGGTAACGAGCTGTGTCAACGAGGGAAATGCACTTGACAGAGTGTACCCAGACTTCAGCAAGGCTTTTGATAAAGTTATGCACGGGAGACTATTAATGAAGGTAGGACTCCATGGGATGCAGGGCAATTTGGCTGACTGGATCCAGAATTGGCCAAGTGGCAGGATGCGGAGGGTGATGCTAGAGTTGTGTTTTTGCGACTAGAAACTGGTGTCCATTTGGGTTCTACAGGTGTCAGTATCAGGGCCCTATATATTATAAATATTTAGATGTGATTGTGGGAGGGTTCATCAGGAAGCTGGGAGGTAGAACAATTGGTGGATTGGTAAATAGTGAGGAGTATTGCCTCAGAGTCCGGGAGGATATACTCAGGCTGGTCAGGTGGGCTGCTCAGCAGCAAATGGAAGTGCAAGGTGGCGCATTTCAGCACAACAAACAGTGCAAGGGAATACGTGATGAATGGGAGGACTTTGGGAAGCAACAATGATCAGAAGCACCTTGCTGTACGTGTTCAATGGTCCTTAAAGGCAGTAGGATATGTGGATAAAATGGTTAAGGCCACATATAGGACAGTTGACTTTATTAGGCAAGGTATAGAGTTTAAAAGCAGGGAGATCATGTTTGAAACTGTACAAAATATAGTATTCTGCGCAGTTCTTGAATCCACATTATAGAAGGGTTGAACAGAGAACAAAAAATGCTGAAGATCACAGAGGGTCAGGCAGCATCCAGAGAGAGAAAACAAGCTAACATTCAGTCTAGGAGAAGAAGAATCATCCAAACTCGAAACATTAGCTTGCTCTCTCTCCAGGGATGCTACCTGGCACATTATGATCTCCAGCATTTCTCATTATCAGTACAGATTCCAGCATCTGGAGTAACTTAGTCCTATAGGAGGGATATAATTGCACTGAAGCAAGTGCAGCTGAGATTTACCAGATGTTGACTGGGTTGGAGAGTTTCAAATATGGAGAGAGATTGGATAGATTAGGGTTGCAAATCTTGGAGGAAGATACAGGAAGGAGGGAACATATTTGAGATGTATCCAATTATGAGGAGCAGAAGTAGACAGGAAGAAGCTCTTCATCTTGGTGGATGCAGTGACCAGGAGGTAGATGGAGAGAACAACTTCTGCTATTACTATCTGCACACTGATGTACTAGAGAGTGTGCACAGTTTAAAACTTAGTACCAGATCTTTCAAGAGCGGAACTGAGAAAACATTCTTCACAAAAGGGTGGTGGAAGTTTATAATAGTTTTTCATAAAATCATAGAGATGTACAGTATGGAAACAGACCCTTCAGTCCAACTCATCCAAGCAACCAGATATCCTAAATAAATCTAGTCCCATTTGTCAGCACTTGGCCCATATCCCTCTAAACCCTTCCTAGTCATGTAACCATCCAATGCCTTTTAGATATTGTAATTGTACCAGCCTCCACCACTTCCTCTGGCAGCTCATTCCATACATGCACCACCCTGTGTGTGAAAAAGTTGCCCCTTTAGGTCTCTTTTATATCTTTCCCCTCTCACCCTAAACCTATGCCCTCTAGTTCTAGACTCCCCCCAACCCAGGGAAAAGACCTTGTCTGCGACACTGTGGCTCAGTGGTTAGCACCAGGGACCTAGATTCGATTCCAGCCTTGGGGGACTATCTGTGTGGAGTTTACACATTCTCCCAGTGTCTGCATGGGTTTTCTTGGTGCTCCAGTTTCTGCCCACAATCCAAAGATGTGCAGGGTAGGTGGATTGGCCATGCTAAATTGCTCATAGCATTCAGGCATGTGTAGGTTAGGTGCATTAGTCAGAGGTAAATGTAGAGGAATAGGGTTGGGGAATGAGTCTGGGTGCTTTAGTCTTCAGAGGGTTGATGTGGACTTGGGCCAAATGGCCTGTTTCCACATTGTAGGGATTCTGTGATTCATCTATGTTACGTTACTTTAAAATCAAATGATAACTTTGAAATTAAAACTGATAACAGTATAACTTTAAAAGGTGGTACATGTCAAAGACAGTTATATGGAATTAGGTTGAAGCTTAGCCATCATCTCAATGGTAGCAGAGCCTCAAGGAGCTAGATGCTTGATCCTGTGAAATTATAAGCACGAAGTATGCCTATTTTAAAAATGGTACATGAATTGTAATTTTTGGCTTTCAGTTATACATTCATCTTACCACAACTAAAATAGTAAAATCTACTACAAACATTCTTTACATCTTTCTCCTTTAGCACAAGCATTATCAAGGCCGCCCAACAGCTGCTGCAAATTTACGTTTATCACAACTTCTTACACTATTCCAAAGAAGTAATGTATTAACATTAAAATTGATTAGAAATATGCTAAGTCACTGTTGTAATGTACAGAAACACAGCAGCCAATCTTCACCCAAAGATTTTACAAAGAGCAATTCAAATAACTGAGTAGATAATGTGTTTATAAGTAGTATTGGATGTGGGATAATGTTGGCTATGACACAAAAATTGCTTGTTCTCTTCAAATAATAGCACAAGATTTGATTTTTGACATCCGCTTGAAAGCGATGTACAGGGCCTTGATTCAACATCTCATCCAAAAGATGAGCAGTGATGCTTCAGTGCTGAACTGAAGTTGGACTTGAATCCACAAATTGCAAATGTAAGAGATGAAAGCACCACTGTGGAAGAGCTGATAGTTTCACTAAAAGTATACAGCCAAAATCTTTAACTACTTAAACAGCATGGTTCACTTTCTGGTCCTTCATGCAAGTGACAGTGCCTCATGTGAAGCTAGGCACTGCATGTTACAAGGTGGTTGAGAGAAAAATCACTACCAATCAAGGATTGGAGTTTTTTTCTACACATGCTAAATAAACAGTTGAACAACTTCTACAACTTGGAAAAGTGGGCGAGATAATATTTTGAATATGTTTTAATTCCAACTTGCATGTGATTGGAAATTAGAAAGATTTACCATATAGTTATGATACTGGAAAGGAGAAAAAGGCTCCCATGTCCCCACAAACCATTCAGGACATGTAGCTCTTTCAAATATCTGATCACCAGTACACCAACTCACATTGCCAATGCTCCAACAGTTGTTTGCACACTGTGTACTTTCAAAAGGAAATAGTTTAAACGGAACCAGACTGCAAGTCAACTTTGACTCAATTCCTCAAATAGTTGATTTCTGGGGTCAATATAACTGCTGACTATGGTAAACGGAATATTGCAGGACACTTTATTTCCTCTTGGAGGTTATCATTTTGTCTAAACATTGTCTTTCAAAGCAGATATGAGAGGTTCAAAATTAAACTAAATCCATTAATTTAATTTCATAATCAAACTTGATGTTCTTGCTCTAAATGTATACACATTTTACAACATGAAAACCTTAAAAGGTACTTTCACTGGTTTTGGCAGTACGTGCGGTGCCCAGTATGAAACTAAGTACCAAGCAGACAAGGCAGATCAAATTCCCCACCCTATTGAGATGGCTGTTTTCAGCTGCAACAGAAGAAGAAGTGAAAGTTAGCCTCAATGAGGAATTGTTTTTTTAGAAAAGGCAACAGGAATTACTACTAAAGGGTAGGAGATGGATTTGAAGAGGATCTGCGAAAATAATGTTCAGTTTAAAATTATGAAATAAGGCAATTCCAGTATAAAACAATATAAAGTTATACATTTTTTAAAAAAAACTTTACTTCACTGACAGGAATGGTTGCAAAGAACTAAATGGACATTCAATCTCAACGGTGTTAACAATACAGAAACTTACCATTTAATCATGCATTAAAAAGACAATAAAAAGTTACAGCTGAAGTTAAAAGATTGAATATTTGATCAGTTAAGAAAAACATTTGAATTTGAACCCATCAAATTATAAAAAAATGAATGCTTAAAAGGCTTAAATAATCAAAATTATACAACTTAAGTTTAGACACAGTATTCAAAATCATGAAAGAAATTCAGATTTGAAAACATGGCCAAATCAAATAAACTGCAAACATTAAAATTCATCCTTACAAGGAATACAGGTTGCATACAAATTAATCGATTATATTTAGCACATTATTTAAACGCAATTCCAGCACATTTTCACATAACCTCAGCAGTAATGCATATATTTCTCGATTTGTATCTTATTATACTAAAGCTATCAATGACATGGGTGGGTATATGAACAAGAAGAGTTGACAGACATGGGCCAAGTGTTTGCATATGGGATGAGATTACGGACAAATTTGACCAAAGTGCCTGTTTCTGTGCTGTACAGCTCTATCACTCAATGATTTACAATTCACATTATGTAGGAAATTCAACAAATGATCAAAAAAATGTCACTGCATTACTCCAGATACTCTGTCCAACACCAGAATTCAAGTAAGCATCTTCAGTATTATTCACAAAATGTTAAAGGAAAGTAAGCCACTTTTATTAATACAATTTATTTATTGTAATTGATTTACAAGCAATTACAAAAGCCATTGTGTTCTGCCTCAATTTACAATGTAGCACCTTCCAAAGTGTCATAAATCCCTCATCCTTAAAAGTCTGAGCAGCTAATCTTGTTAGTCCACTTATTTTAACCACAATGCCAATTATAAAATATTCAAAGTGGGCTTGATGATATGCACACAAGCATTTCAGCTATCTGTTTATCATATTCTATTGCAGGAAATAAACATTTCTCAGCATACAATTCAAATAATGCTTCCAGTTTGCCAAATATTTTGATGGATTCCACATATAAACTTTAAAAGCAAAAGATTGGAAAGGTATATAGAGATATTATGTTTTTGAACATACCAGCCTACAACCGTCAACAGATTCATTTAAACAAGAAAGTAAAAGATGTACCCACTTGGTGGAAACAAGCCAAACTGGTGCTTAAACATCCATTGAGGTTTATGGGCTTTTCCCTTGGAAAGGGAATTAGCAGATCAGAAGACCCAAGAAAGCATGGATCTCTGTTGGATTCTGCAGTGCGATTTGGCAGGTTTAATTAACTTCCCTGCTCCTCCAATACTGTCTGACTAGCTGTGTTTTCCCAGCTTCCCTTTTTACCAACTCTGTTTAATTCTATAGCCTTTTTAACTGCATATGACCTCAGGGATTGCTTTAATATTGAAGCCATTTATAAGTATCCAGTTGTCCATATGACTGTCATAATAAGTAACAGACATTATGACTCACTTGAGTTGGAAGAATCACAAACTAAATGAAATGTTCCAGTAAAAGATTGTTAACATGTTCCTAGCATTTAGAAGGTATTCACAAACCATTCAGTTTTAGTTGCCCAGTTCAAGAAGGAGTCTATCTGCTTAGTTATTTCTTTCTAACACATCTTTGAAAACTACACAATTCTTTTTTAAAAACCTAATACAGTACATCAATACCACAGCATTTCTATTGTCCTTCTCGACTGATGCGTACAGATCCCACAAGAATAAATTCTCTCATGAGCCTGAACAAGCTCTAGGAAACAACATCACATCCTTTGTATGAGGAAAAATGGAACAGTAAACGCTTCTATTTTGGACAATGTTTGAAGCAAAGTATTAGTATCTGACATTAATTCTGCTCCCACAGCCTTTGGAAGGGAGAGCTAGCAAACAGTATATTCCAGGACCTCAGTGAACGATACTCACACCATCCAGGACCTCAGTGAACGATACTCACACCAGCCTTGGTGAATCATCGTTTTACTCTTTCACTTCACTCCTTCCTGGGAAAGGAAAAAGTGACCAACTGTTCCCCTCCTAAGTCCAACAGTACATCAATTTTAAGAAAATGGAACATAGTAAAAAAATCACGGTCTATATTTCAGAAAGGTATTACAAACAAGACTATTTTTCTTTACACACACCTGTTTATTTCTATAAAGCAAGACTGTTGTTTCAATCAAATTTAAAACAGATATGATCATATGGCAATTCAAAATGAAATTCCTAAGGGTGTGCTAACCCAGTATACAATAATTTGATCCATGAACATCAGTCAAAAATTGCATTGAATTCTTTTTTATAAAACAAATCAAAAATAATGAACCTCTTGTAAAATAAAATTACTGGAAATACATCAGGATTTCTCAAACCAAATCAAGCACCACCATTACTTGTGTATCTACTACCAATACCATGGAGAATAGGACATTGACTCCATTTAGAAAATTTCACATTTCAAATTTCATAGAGTCATAGAATCCCTAGAGTGTGAAAACAGGCCTGTCGGCCCAACAAGTCCACACCAACCCTCCGAACAGTAATCTACCCAGATCCATTCCCCTACCCCTATTACTCTACATTTAACCCTGATTAATGCACCTAACTTACACAGCCCTGAACACTGTGGGCATTTACCATGGCTAACTCACCTAACCTGCAATTCTTTGAACTGTGGGAGGAAACTGGAGCATGCAGAGGAAACCTGGGACATCACTGACCCATTTCCCTCAAAAATAGCAGGCTTTCAACAGTTCAGAAATCCAGCTACACAGTGGAATGTTTCTGCTGCATACTCCTTCACTGTGGAGGAAATGAAATCCGACATTTTGGGAGTGGGCAAAATGTTGAAAAGAAACAATAGGCAAAAATAATGGTCTCACTTTTGAAAGCTCAGTAAGCAGGAAAAAAAAATCTTAAAATGAACTATTTTTCGAATAGCTAAATAATTATACCAAAAATAATCTAAGGCATCATCAACAGTTCGCAGAAGTTTGGGCAATGATTTTTGCCAGTCTCTTCCTCAGGACATTAACTCATGTTAAGGTACACGGAACTTCAAAATAGGAACATCAGGATTAGGACTGGGAGTAGTTTGAGCCCACTCCACCAATTAATAAAATGATACTAACTGTCCTCTAGGGCTGAACTCAAGTAAGTTTTCAAGTTCAAGCCCAGACAATCATCTAGTAACAGGATGGATGAAAATGTATCCACTGCAGAACAAATGTTGACCCCTCCCCAATATTAAGCTGTTTCCAATGTAAACTACTGACAATGCACAGACATTAATAAGTGTTTTTCAAATAACTTCCCTACACCCAGTAATTCCAATAAAGCAATTCAACAAATGTTTGCGAAATATCTGACCACCTCCATCGCAAATGCCTTTCTGTAACAATGGTAAGAAATTAGTAGTCAAGTAGTTATCAACTAATCAATGAGTCATGCCGACTATATTTTGCATCTGTTGAGTTAGACTTACCCTCTTAAACTACTGGTGAATGTCATCACAGATACCCAACCCCACGAAAAACTGACATGACTAAACAGTGGTATAATTAATGAGGATGATTTGATGCTCTAAATTCACTGATTCTAAGCAGAGTTTGTGCTTTAAAAAATTGTATATAAGCTTCTTAAATAGCTTACTGAATAAAACAGAAATTGATACAGAATCAAAATGTATAAAAGGTCCCACATTAAATTATTTGATGTCGGTTCTAGTGGTTATAATTTAACAATAGTTAAAAATGCTTTGGCAATGTTAGATTAGTGATGGGTAGAGAAAGGAGGGATGGTGTTGAAGGTTCAAATATGGTTTCAGAATCTGATATTGTTATGCAATGGCTCCAACAAATATGTGCATATATGTGGAGAAACACAAGAATCAAATTTAGTTTTGATTCCTTCAGATGCTATATAGAAGTAACAAATTAGGTGTGACCAAGACACCAAAAAACACACAGCCTTGCTGACCCCGCAAAATCCTCATTACTAACAGCCTGGGAGTTTGTGCCAAAAACTAGGGACAGCCACCTCTCAGGCTAGTCAAGCAACCATCTGACAGTCATCATCTCAGAACTTTAACTCTCAGACGTCCTTGACAGCACCAGCAATATCTCTCGGAACATCCTGTTCTGGTGACTTGACAAATCCACCCAAGGTGTTAACAGTGGTATAGTCAGGAGCATGTTGTTCCAGGGAGTCCCCAACATTGACTCAGCATTACATGAAGTCCAGTGGCATCAGGTCATACATGGTTGAGGAAATTTCTTACTAATTACATCATACACAACCTTCCCATTTCCCCCCCTCCCCCAGTCGATGAATCAGTACTCCATGTTGAGCACCACTTGGAGAATGCACAGTGGGTGGCAAGGGCACAGAATATGCTCTAGGTGCAGAATTTCAATATCTATCACCAGGAACAGTGAGGTAACACCACTATTCACTGAACTGGTCAAGTCCTAAAGGGTATAACTGCTTGAATGTATCCGTGGTAGGTGAGGAGGGAACCAAAAAAACAGACAAAAGCTGTTGCAGATGCATTTGTCCATGGCAATTAATAGGAGGAGTGACCTTTCACTGACCTTATGGAGAAAAATTCCCATCTTCGTGTTGAGGATACCCTTCTGGGTGTGTTAGGAAGGACGTGGCACTATTACTGTGCTAAATGGAATGGATTCCTGACAGATCGAGCAACTCGAGAACGAACATTCATAAGACACTGTGGACCATCAACAGGAACTGTATTCAAACTCTTAACCTGGCATATCCCTCACTCTTACCATTATCACCAGGCCAGGGAATCAACAATAGTTCAATAAGCAGTACATGAAGTGATACCAGCAGCAGAACAGGCATACCCAAAAAAAACGAGCTTGAAAACTGTGGTGCTGGAAAAGCACAGTAGGTCAGGCAGCATCTGAGAAGCAGGCAAGTCAATGTTTTGGGCATAAGCATTAATGAAGAGCTTATGCCCGAAACCCCGATTCTCCTGTTCCTCAGATGCTGCCTGACTTACTGTGTTTTTCCAGCAACACCTTTTTCGACTCTGACCCTCCAGCATCTGCAGTCGTCACTTTCTCCAAAACAAAAATGAGGTGTCAACCTGATGAAGCTACCACAAAGGAGTATGCACATGCCAAACAGCATAAGCAGCACATGATAGACAGGGCTGTGATTCCACAACAAGTGCATCAAATCCACAAATATCCTCATCCTCAAATGCCGATGGTGTAAATGTCAGCAAACATTCCCCTCTCTAACCTGATGACAGAAGTCAGTGATGCAGCAGCTAATGAGATTGGACCTAGGACACCACCCTGAAAAATTCCTGCAAGATGTCTTACAGCTGAAATGAGTTGATGCTCAGACTGGAGTTGCTAGATCTGCTCTGTTTAGCTTGGTAATAATGCCACACAAGACAATAATTGTATGAATACAGGATGGAGAGGTCACTCTAATCGAAGCTGTCACAGACCAAAGAATATGCAACAAGTAGACTGGCAAGGACTTGGTATGCTATTCCTGCTTCTTGGTTCCCCCACCACCTGCCATAGACCCAGTTTGGTACGCTATATGCTTTAGGCCTTAGAGTGTTCAGCAGTATTCTCTGAAGCTACTCAGAATGCTGTGTCCTTGCCACCCTCAGTGCTTCTTGTTTTGCTGTTCAATACTAATTCATTAATATTGGGAGAGGTGCTGCCACAGCAGAAGGTTTCTTTATCCATATTTAACTTTATGTCACGAGACTTCATGGGGGTTGAGCTTGATGAGCATGACCATACCGAATAGTAGAACATGTCTGAGGGTCAAATAGCCTAGCCTGCTCCTATCCATGTTTCTATACCTTACAGATAACTTGAATTTATTGCTCAACTAGTCAATAGGACAGCTCTCCTAACTTTGGGAAAAGCACCCCTCCCCCAGCCAATAATATATTGGCAAGGAGGACTTTTCAGGGTCAACAGGTCTGCATCTGCCATTGTAACTTCCAGTGCCTAGGTCAATGCCAGATAGTCTATCTGGTTTAATTCCTTTCTTCAGACTTTGCTGTGATTTTGATACAACTGAGCGACTTGCCAGGCCATTTCAGAGACCAATTAAGATTCAACCTCATTGTTGAGAATTTGGAGTCGCATGTAGGTCAGACTATGTAAAGACAGATCTCCTTCCCTGAGAGATTAGTGAACCAATGGGTTTTGACAGCATTTGAATGGATGGAGTCAGTAGCTAGGGAGTTTAGAGTTCCCAGTATCAGTAAACAAGATTCTGACATTCTCTTCAATCTTATGTAGGAAGCATGGCCACTTGAGCAACAGAGGGCTAGCATGCATATTATGGAGCATAAGATTATCCATCTACTAAATTCAGACTATCAACTAATACACTAGTGAAGCATCGTATAAATGATGAATCAGCATGTTCAAGGAGAAAAAGATTGCATATGTGCCCATAACAGCTTTCTGTTGCACAACACCAAAACAAATATTAGTCATGGTTCAGCATTTATACACACTCATGAGTCAGTCAAAATTATAGATTGAAGTTCCGTTTCAGGAACTTTTACAAAATAGAAATCTATGCCAACAGGTAGTGCAATACCAAGAAAACAATGCATTGTTGAAGGTTTTGCAAAGACGTTAAACCAAGATAATACCTGCCTCCCAGAGAGATGCAAAAGATCCAATGGCACTATTCTGAAAAGGAGCAGGGGAATTGTTCTCAGTGTCCTGACCAATATGTATCATTGAACAAACACCTTAAAGGAAAATATCACATTGCTGTTTGTGGGATCTTAGTGTTCAGAAACCGACTGTCACATTTACTAAGTTCAGCAGTGACTACATCCGCCGCATCTGCTCCCAGGAGGACCAGTTCAAAATACGTACAACACAGATGGCCTCCTTCTTCAAGGACCGCAATTTTCCCCCCCCGACGTGGTCGACGGTGCCCTCCACCGCATCTCCTCCACTTCCCGCTCCTCCGCCCTTGAGCCCCGCCCCTCCAACCGCCACCAGGACAGAACCCCACTGGTCCTCACCTACCACCCCACCAATCTCCATGTACAGCGCATCATCCGCCGTCACTTCCGCCACCTCCAAACAGACCCCAGCACCAAGGATATATTTCCCTCCCCTCCCCTATCAGCTTTCCGTAGAGACCACTCCCTCCGCGACTCCCTTGTCAGATCCACACCCCCCACCGACCCAACCTCCACTCCCGGCACCTTCCCTTGCAACCGCAGGAGGTGCAACACTTGCGCCCACACCTCCCCCCTCACTTCTCTCCAAGGCCCCAAAGGAAACTTCCATATCCGCCACAAATTCACCTGCACCTCCACCCACATCATCTACTGCATCCGCTGCAGCCGGTGTGGCCTCCTCTATATTGGGGAGACAGGCCGCCTACTTGCGGAGCGATTCAGAGAGCACCTCTGGGCCACCCGGACGAACCAACCCAACCACCCTGTAGCACAGCATTTCAACTCCCCCTCCCACTCCACCGAGGATATGCAGGTCATTGGACTCATCCACCGCCAAACCACAACAACGCGACGGTCGGAGGAGGAGCGTCTTATCTTCCGACTGGGAACCCTCCAACCGCAGGGGATGAACTTGGACTTCACCAGTTTCTTCATCCCCCCTCCCCCTACCTTGTCTCAGCCGAATCCCTCCAGCCCGGCACCACCTTCCTGACCTGCAGTCTTCTTCTTGACCTCTCCGCCTCCATCCTACTCCGACCTATCACCCTCACCTTGACCTCTTTCCACCTATCACATTTCCAACGCCCCTCCTCCAAGTCCCTCCTCCCTACCTTTTATCTTTTCCTGCTGAACACTCTCTGCTCATTCCTGAAGAAGGGCCTGTGCCCGAAACGTCGAATCTCCTGTTCCCTGGATGCTGCCTGACCTGCTGTGCTGTTCCAGCAATAAAGTTTCAGCAGTGACTACACCCCCAAAATGTTGCAAACAACTATTGAGCACTTTTGGATATCCTGAGATCATTAAAGGAAAGATGTAAACATATGCCTTTATTCCCTCACAAACACTGGTGGAACTATAATGAAATAAGACCTATTGTCTTTGGAAAGAGGGAAAGAGAAAGCTTTTAAATATTAGGATGTATGGGTGCATCAATGTTACTTGCAGTTTATTTAATTCTTGTGCCAACAAGCAGGATGAATTCAAATGTTGACAATTTCCAGCTCTGTTTTAAAATTTAGATCCCCAGACTTAATACAAAACTATACCCCTGAAGAATTTGGAATTTCTCAAAAGGAGTGGTGATCAAAATTTCAAGCTCAGAGAGAATATATTATTATGGAGAATGGACAAGATGACAGGAGGACATGAGCAGGCTAGAAGAATGGGCAGACGCTGGCTAATAACCAAAATATAGATGTACATTGAAATAAAGATTGAATGTATATTCAAAATGGCTAAAAATTTCTCTACCAAATAATTTTAAAAAGCAGGGGAATTATGTAATCCTCAACTTGCAAATAAAAACCTAATTTGCCTTCTAAAAGGTTTAGTTACAAAGTTGACATAAGAAGACACGGAATCTGTGGTGTACAGGAATGAAAGCTGCAGGATCATTAAATTGGTAACCTAATTGTTTTAATGCTAGAGTCAGTAAATGGCAAAACAAAATTGAAATTTAAAAGTTGGATACTCAGTGGGTTAACAAGAAAAATTAGCTACAAACTCAATGGGTGCAGTAACATAAAACAGGCAAGGAATCTGCTACAATAGTTTATCCGGCCTACATTTATCTCTCACTCTACCATACATCACTGACTGAGGCACCTAGAGTTGAGTAATTAATGCTTTCTTGCCACATAATCCACAAAAACATGACCAAGTTCAAATGTGTAATTCTACATCCATCAGCTATTACATACATATCTAGGGGGAATGAGAGAAAATTTATAGTACCATAGCACAAAATATGTGGATAAATAATCCTAATCCTGGAATAAGGCTACTAATACAGCAGAGCAAACCACAAGTTGTTTATTATGTGCATTGCACACTCAAGTGTGCAGCATCAGAGTCTATCCCAGAAAGACTCACACTTGCAGTAAATGTAACAAAGAGGAAGCAATACACAGAAATCACTCCTAAAACAGGGATTTTTTTTTGTAAGCAAAATATTATTTGGGTGGTCATATAAATATTTTAAAAGTCATCCTTTTATATATAAATCCAGCATTTTTGACCATCTGCTTGCATATTTTATTGAGTACAATTTTGCATGACTTGGAGTACTGATTTATTTGTTACTGTTCATTTAGTAGTACATCACCGTGTAAAAGGGAAAAAAAAGGATAGACTAAAACCTTTAAAAATACTACTTTAAGGCAGAAGTAAGAGGAGAGATAACTAAACAGTTTTAATAAACATTGACTATATAAGTAAGATATGCCTCTTGGACCACTGATAATAGAAGCAAGACCGATTCCAGTGATTCAGATGTCCTGCATGCTTACCTCACTGTGTGCACATACGTTCATGAGCAAGTCGCTAACTGTTCCAACAGCTGTGTAAATAAAATGCTTTTCTACTTGCTTCTTCAGTTATTTGAGGCTTGCATGTGTATTTTTCTTTCACTTTTCTTAACAGTTTTGTTCAGCATGTGTACATTGAACTTCTAAATAGATCCAGATCAGAGAGAACTTGCATTTATTTAATCCCTCATGGACAAGACAAAAACCCAGTGCTATATAGCAGAAACAGAGAACGAGATAAAGGGGATGATGTCTAGCATAGGTCAGAAAGAAGTGACCAAAAACTTAGTTGAAAAAAAACATTGATTTTAGAAAGCTTTTAAAGTAGAGCTCGCAGCGGAGAGGTTCAGTGCAGAATTAAGAGATGGAACCTTGGGGTAGAATAAGTTGTACGACCACTGATAGAGAGATTAAAAGGCCAGATTCAGGGCTTTACACAATGCAGGAGAGAATAGGAGGGAGATAAGGAAAGTTCACCCAGGAAGAGATTCGAAGACCAAGCTACAGATTTAACATTTACTGTTTGGAAGACAAGCAGCCAAAGTGGGTCAGAGAGGATAGAGATGATTATAAATTGATCTCAATGTGGCTGAGTTAGAATTTGAGTTTTCAGGCTCAATGCCCTTTTTATGCTGAATGAGCTGATCTCAAGCAGTCAATGTGGAGCATTGCACTTGGCCTTCGTGTCCTTCAAGATTGTATGAACTGGAGGGGAAAAAGAACCTTACAAATGTTTTTAAATTCAAAGTGTTGAGTAAACAACATTTGGTGGTTGACTAAATAAAGCATACTATTTCCTTTAACTGTTATATGTAGACTATACAACAAATGGGAGTATCTGATTTATGCAAAGCTATCATAAAGTATTTATAAATTGAAGTTTTAAACAATTATTAACTCCTGTGGGAGAGATATTACTAGAAGTTCAGTCAAATGCAATATACAATGTTTTCATATCACATTCATTTGAACTTCAAAACTATTTATGGGAACAAAGGATTTGGAAGGCCATTTCACCCCTCAAGCCAGCTCTACCATTCAATCAGATCATGGCTGATCTTTCATCTCAACGTGATTTTCCTAGACCATCCCCACAGCTCTTGATGTTTTTATTATCTAGAAATTTATTGATTGCCTGACTTGAACACACACACACTACTAGTATTAGGTTTGCAGACTTTGTCTTTTTAAATTTAAATTATCCTTGAAATAGGACCTGTTACAGGTGGTAGATGAATTTGAATCTAAACAGAAAGCTTATTAGCTCATACAGGTGATTTGACTTAAACGCAATATAGCCAACAGCAATCTCAAGGGAATATTTAGGGTCACACTTTGCATAGAAGTGTAACAGTCAAGAAAATATTTTATACACTCCTGCTACCAATACAATTTTACAAATGGTAAATCATGGTTAACTTTCCAATTTTGTGCATTATTTGCATTTTGAAAACAAGTTTTAGTGACACTACAAAAAAATAAACACTCGGGAACCACCAACCAGAAACTATGAATTGAGCGTTCTATCCTTACATAGAGGACTAATGAGGCTAAAGTTATGATTTGGTCAACATAAAGTGCATACCCACAAGACTAACAAATGAAATAGCCTCACGAGTGTTATTGCTTCTATTTCGAATGACAGCAACCATCCAAGACCAACCCTCAGCAAATGCAATAAGAGTCAGCATTTACTGAAATATCAACTTCTCACTGTGAAAGCTGACAGGCAAGGAGCTGCACACAACACAAACCTAGATACTCTGAACTGCTCATAGATCTTGGCCTCGTTTCACAGCAAGATGATCCATACCATTATTTTAATTTGATGCAACCATTATAAGGAAAAGATAAGTCATAAAAATTATACCTTTTTAAAAAAAACTCTTCATACATTAAAAATGACATGCCAATTTCTTTAGACTTGCATAAAAAGAGTGTGCTTAGAAGTTAAGCAAAGGGTAGCAATGTAACCACAGACATCTCTTAAAATAAAATTCAAGTTAATGAAGAACATTTCAAAACAAATTAATATAACTTTTAGCCAGTTCTTCTTTAATATATCCAAAATGAAACATTGTTTCTTATTAAACTTCAACCTGAAATCAATATTTTCTCTAACTTTTCTACCCATGAACAGAATTAATACTGATGCATGTAACAAAATTAAGTTAGCATCTAGATATGTGGCACCAACATTGTTAAGAGCAAGATCTCAAAAGGCACTGTTTATATTGGTAATGGAAGAACATTCCTTGGAAATGTAAAAACCTTTGCATTCCTAGCCAGATCTCTGAATAATGGTGCAAAGATTATTGCGTGGCTATCAATTGGATATTTTATACTGTGCATATTTCCATACATTACTTATCCCCAGTTTACCTTTGTCTCCCACTTTCTCTTTCTTGTGACAGACAATTTATCTTAATGGTGATCTAATGTATTAATTCACAATTCATAATTTGTAAAGAAAACCCAAAATATCTTTGTATTTCAAATATTTGTAAAATGTTACCATAAGTATGAAAAATATACAGCTTCCAGGTCAGAGAGACGGATAATACTAGGCCATAAATTAACAGATTTACTGAATTCAATTTTAAGTTTCCCATGGTGGCATTTGCACTCGTGACCTCTAGGTTTCAAGTTCAGTACCACAGCCACTAGACTGAGGGGTATTTGTTAGCTTTTACATTGTATTTTAGTTACTCGACAGAAGAAAAATGGCTTAAGACCAGACAAGGATCTTTTGTCTCAGTTTGACAAGCTCAATACAGAAAGGAGGTGATTTGCCTTTTGAATTGATCAAAAATGTAAAAAAAGCAAATTTTATCTTTTCAGCTTATTGACTGTTCTTTTCTACTTACTACTGCTATGGAGACCAAGGAAAATGTCTAAATAATATCTTCACGTCAAACATATTAATGCAGACGTTAAGCGTCTGTAAATCTGGAGGCAGGTTAACTGCTGTGAACTGGAGAGTGAAGGTCTAAAAGATATATTTTCCCAGTATATTAAGGGAATTTTGAAAAAGGTAACTGCAATCTGTTCTGATAGAACACGATGGTTCTGTTGCCATGCATTCCCGTGTTATAAGAAAATCACGTTATAGCAGCACCATTTAAACCAGTGGGACTAGAATCATATTATAGCCAATACAGATAAGGAATGTTTGCATTCTACAAACAATGGTCTAAATTCTTTAATCACATTGTAGCCAATTTGCATTGAAAAAAAAACTTGTGTTGCAGCAGAACAAGCTTTACATTTGGAAACTATGGAAGAGAGAGTGTAGTAGTAAAATAAAAAATGGAATCCAGGGGAGGGAAAATGAAAGCTGAGGTAGATTGCAAAGTTGTAGTGACATTTATTCAACCCACGGATTTGCTTAGGTTTTTAAAATATTACTAATCATGAATTAATACACCAATTCACTATTAAGATGAATGGTCTCCCACAGTATACATAAAGGTAAACTGGAGAGAAGTAGTATTTGGAAATATGCAGAGTTTAAAATATCCGATTGATATCTACACAAGAGTCTTCGCACCATTATTCAGAGATCTAGCTCAGAATCCAAAGATTTTTAGAACTTTCCAAGAAATGCCCTTCCATTACTATTATGTTGAGTGCCTTCGAGATATTTCCTTTAATAATTCTATAAAACCAGCTGCAGTAGAAAGATGGGATCTTAATAATTTAATGTCTCTTTCAACTTAACTTTTGAGCTCCCTGCTTCCCATCCGAATATTCCATTTTCTGCATCTTTGCTCACATCCTCACCTTCCCAACCTTCCTGTTCACCACTCTTTCAAACTCTACATGCCAGGGGATGAAAAAGTAAGCAAACAAGTGACAGGGGCTGCAAACAGGGTGATGAAGGGCTTTTGCCCAAAATGTCGATTTTCCTTCTCCTCGGATACTGCCTAACCTGCTGTGCTTTTCCAGCACCACTCTAATCTAAAAATTAATGCAAAAAGGGTGGTCAGGGAGCAAGTGCCAGGCAGGCTGCAGGAAATTCATAGGATGACATTATTTCAGTCTCTTGGAACTGTCTCAAATAAATTTGAGATGTTAATTCCACTTGATTAATTGTAACTCTTGACCATTAATATCCTGTCACGGAAGAGTCGACCAGTTCATTGCAGATGACTAGAATAGGTCAGTAAACCTCAGATATACAATAAATTATGGATGGGTGTAATGTTTAAATCCATGACAACATATTACTGCATAGCCATCAGCTTTGAATAAACTCAGTCAATTAATTGTTTAAATTGATTTAAGTGATTGCACCAAAAGAACAGGAGAAATCAGACTTTTGAAATCATCGAAATAAATGCCATGCTTATCTGGTTTCGTTGACCTGCACTGAAAAGTACGTAATGTTCATGGGCAAGAAAACAATAACTTATGTAATTAAATTACTAGTGCTTTATTGGCCTTTTTGCCCCCATCCTGCAAAAAAAACTTCAAAAACATTCTATGATTTTATGCTGAGCAAGAGTTAAAAATGTTCTGCCTCCAAAGTATTTTCAGTTGAGCTACAAAGCTTAATGGGAGGCTCAGACTAGGATTTATTAATACTACATTGTTGTCCCTTTGTTTGGCAGCAGTAAAGTTAGTAGTGGTATCCAACTTTTAATTTTAGACTATCTAAGTCTCTTCTATACCCCTCACATGGCATTGTGCTACACGAATTTGGTGAACAGTCAGCTGTATTTTTCTACGTAGCAAATACTGCACCTCTTTCCTGTCAAGAAAGAAGATGGCAATGTCACATGTACTTTGGTTTGAGTTAAAGTAGGCCATCTTGCAAATCTCTTAATCAATTGCATTATTGTCAAACATTTCTCTACCCTAACCCTACAGTTATGCACAGTATAGTTCCCCACTGCTGCAACTATAACAAGAACATTAACTTTAAGAGTTGGAGAAATTTGCTCCAAGTAAGAATTTTGCATTAATTTTTAGAAAGAGTAAATAGCATTTTTACTTTCAAAACAAAAGCACAATTTAGAAGCAGCAACACAGACAAGATGTCCCTTTCCACAAAGGGCTTCAAAACAAAATTCACTAAATATATGACTGTGTAGACTGAGTACTAAAGTACATTGCACTCACCCCCTTGCTGGGTCCAACGTGATTGCCCTGGGTTGGTCGAGATCTTGCCAAAATAATACCTTCCGCAATGATCCATCTAAATTAGCAACTTCAATCCGATTAGTTTCGGAGTCTGTCCAATACAACTTTTTCCCCAGCCAATCACAAGCCAGACCATCCGGTGATACAAGTCCAGATATAACTACATTCTGGGAGTTCCCTGTCTGGTTTAGAAAAATCAGTTTGATTGCTTCTTCACTCACATCAGTCCAGTATACAAGATCATCTGCAAATATAAAATCCACCGCAGCTGCATCTTCTAAACCAGCAACAACAACTGTGGCATTAGTCTTGCCACCAGCAGCATCTACCAATCTCAAATCTCGTCGATTTGCAAACAACAGAAGTGGTGCACCTGTGTTCATAAAAGAAATAAAAGACATTGTCAGTTAAGCATTGCTAACACAAAAGAAAGCATGTGATTTGCAAAATAGCTGTAAAACAAAAGAAGTTACTTCAAAAAGCAAATGATTCATTTCATAATAAGACCATAAGACATAGGAGTGGAAGTAAGGCCATTCAGCCCATCGAGTCCACTCCGCCATTCAATCATGGCTGATGGGCGTTTCAACTCCACTTACCCACATTCTCCCCGTAGCCCTTAATTCCTTGTGACATCAAGAATTTATCAATCTCTGCCTTGAAGACATGAAGACACTAAATTCGTTAGCCCTCTGTGGCAATAAATTCCACAGGCCCACCACTCTCTGGCTGAAGAAATGTCTCCGCATTTCTGTTCTGAATTTACCCCCTCTAATTCTAAGGCTGTGCCCACGGGTCCTAGTCTCCCCGCCTAACGGAAACAATTTCTTAGCGTCCACCCTTTCCAAGCCATGTATTATCTTGTAAGTTTCTATTAGATCTCCCCTTAACCTTCTAAACTCCAATGAGTACAATCCCAGGATCCTCAGCCGTTCCTCATATGTTAGACCCACCATTCCAGGGATCATCCGTGTGAATCTCCGCTGGACACGCTCCAGTGCCAGTATGTCCTTCCTGAGGTGTGGGGACCAAAACTGGTCACCGTACTCCAAATGGGGCCTAACCAGAGCTTATAAAGTCTCAGTAGCACAACGGTGCTTTTATATTCCAACCCTCTTGAGATAAATGACAACATTGCATTTGCTTTCTTAATTATGGACTCAACCTGCATGTTTACCTTTAGAGAATCCTCGACTAGCACTCCCAGATCCCTCTGTACTTTGGCTTTATGAATTTTCTCACCGTTTATAAAATAGTCCATGCTTGTATCCTTTTTTCCAAAGTGCAAGACCTCGTGTTTGCTCACATTGAATTCCATCAGCCATTTCCTGGACCACTCTCCCAAACTGTCTAGATCCTTCTGCAGCCTCCCCACTTCCTCAGTACTATCTGCCGGTCCACCGAACTTCGTATCATTGGCAAACTTCACTAAAATGCCCCAGTCCCTTCATCCAGATCATGAATATATAACGTGAACAGCTGCAGCCCCAACACTGAACCCTGTGGGACACCGCTTGTCACCGGCTGCCATTCTGAAAAAGAACCTTTCATACCAACTCTCTGCTTTCTGTCAGACAGCCAATCCTCAATCCATACCAGTAGCTCACCTCGAACACCATGGGCCCTCACCTTACTCAGTAGCCTCCCGTGTGGCACCTTATCAAAGGCCTTTTAGAAGTCTAGATAGACCACATCCACTGGGTTTCCCTGGTCTAACCTACTTGTCACCTCTTCAAAGAATTCTAACAGGTTTGTCAGGCATGACCTCCCCTTAATAAATCCATGTTGACTTGTTCTAATCCGACCCTGCACTTCCAAGAATTTAGAAACCTCATCCTTAATGATGGATTCTAGAATCACACACATCCTATAGTAAAGATAAAGTTAGCACTTAACATTTTTTTCTGCAATCTTCTTTTTAAACTGCAAATTATGTCTTACAAAATTGTTAAACTGTCAAAATGAATCCAGTGATTGGATGAGCACTGATGCTACTGCACAAATGCAAACTGGAAATTCTTGCTAAAAATAAAACACTAGTCAGAGATTTTCCAAACTTTCTCAGTATATTTGTACAGGTAGCAGTTTGAAAAATTGACTTTTATGGTTCTAAACATGATATTCCAAAATGCTAGAAAATATCTGAATACAAAGGATGGATTTGATTGAAATAACAGAATGAAAATACATCAGTTCCAGTTAATTAACCTAAATAGCGCTTCAGACTTTACATTCCCTGCCCCACTGCACCACAACCTTAATTAATTGAGTTGAATTGGAACAGTCCTGTTATTTTCAATGTTTCAGTACTGCAGGAAATCTTGAATTGTTATCAAAAAGCACCAAGTGAAATTAATTTTAACACAAAGTTGATTACAATGCATATAAAAATGTATATGGTATCAATGGTGACCAAAATGCCTTCCTTGGAAAGTTTTATGAATGCATAATTTCTAACCAAACTATTTCGCTTGAAGACAATAGCTGTCAGCAAGCAACAAAGCATGATATAAATGCAGTAACTGGTATAATTTTTTTTAATCATTATTGAAAATAAAATTTCAGACTTAATATATTCCAAGGCAGCAAACATTGCATTTCAGTGCAACATTACAGGATTATGGTTACAAAATACAAAATTACAATTCAAGAATGAGTGAATACTTAAGATTACTGTCTTACTCTAGATAAACAGAATTATAAAACATCATGGACACCTGGTGAGAGTATTCAATTAGAAAAATTGCTGCAATGTAACCACAGACTGCCCAATATCTTTACTGTGACGTACTCAACTCAAACTAAATTACTTTAACAGTGATTTTAATGGAAATAAGCTATCAAAGATGTGGTACCTTTCAAACTGCCACCCCAGAATGGTTGCAAGCAATACAATAGGCAATAAAATCAGTGCTTCACCAGATTCCCCATTACATTTAAATAAAAGGAACTGCACAATTAGAAAAATAACTCCGTTTTTATACAAGTAACACCAAAACAAAAACATGGTGTCAATTTTAAGGTCAGGTGATTCAATGCATTAACAACTTACACATAAAACAAATTGTATGGATAAAGATGAGGGGAATTTTACCCATTAACCATTTGGGTTGTAAACATGTTATTATTCATATGTCTGCAGTTAAAATCAGGCACACAAACTTGTACACTGTTTCATATTCAGCTCTTAGCAATTTCTCCTATGATTTCATGTACTGCAGTGAATTTGTTTTGAAGTTTATACAAAATATTTCATACAACTTCAGATGCTGGAAATTCAGAACCAAAAACAGAAAGGTCTGAAGAAGAACTGATTTCTCTCCACAGCTGCTGCCAGATTGGTTGAGATTTTCCACCAATTTCTGTTTTTGTTCATGACAAAATATTTAAAGCCTCATTTATTTAATGTTGGTAAGATTTGTGTTAAAAATACCTTTTTCTAAAAATAGTGAAAGTTCTTTCATCACCCAAGAAGATTAATTCCATTAATCTAATTGCAAATTTACTCATACCCACCTGCCAGGAATCCTCATAGTTGTAATGTTGAATGTGAACATATGAAATTTGGAATTGTAAAATTAATAAAGAAATATGTAGTAACCAGATACAAGGCTGCTCGAATTACACACTGAAGTATTTGTCATCCCCTGAAAGATACCGTTTCTGTCTTTATCGACAGAGACTTAAATCATGTACGTTTTACAGGACTACCTGTTGCATTTGTCTGGAACTGACATATGCTCGTTAGCACTTCAACGAACACAGAGCTGTAAAAAAAACTATTACTTACTAAAACAATTAAATTTGAAATTTGACTGTGGCCCTGGACAGAGGTCGGAAATGTATTTTTTATTTTAAGAAAACTCGTTTCCCTGACCAACTAAATTAAAAATTAGAAATAAAATCGAGTGCGTTAAAGATTTCTCAAAAAAAGTTGTAAAACTAAGTCATATTTCCAGCAACTTGTGTGCCCTGCGGATATTCGTTTATTTGCCCTTACAAGCAGTCTCTTCCTAAATAAACTAAACTACTTCCATAAATGAATTAACATCGCGAGTGGGAAGATCAGCTCGGTCCGTTTGTTCTGAAACACTTCGATCGGCCTTCAGTGCTTCATAAATAACCAAAATATGGTAAGCAGATGCATAAAGCGTTGCAGAAAAAGTTCCAGCAGATCCGTTCCTCCCCTTTCAGCACCCCGCGCTGTTTGGCCAAGCATTTCGCCCGCACAAAGTGGTAGCACTCCTGAGTGTGTGTGAAAGAGAGAGAGAAATCGCGGCTTTCATTGCACCTCACCGCCGACTCTCTCTCTCTCTCTCACACACACACACACACACACGTACAGAAAGATTCCAGCAGCTAAAAACATGGAACGACATTGGAGTTTACAAATGAACAATTTGCCTTCCAACATAAATGGTAAATGCGGGGTAAAGAAAGCCCTTTTCCCTTCTCTCTCTCCCCCTCTCTCTGAGGAAACCTACACACCCCCCACCACCCCGGCCAGCCCCCTCGAGGGGCCCCTCACAGTAACATGCAAGACCATTCTCACTCAGACTCTGGAAAATAACCGAGGGGGGGCAACCAATCTTTTAACTTTTACTCACCCCTTATCAAAGAGCAAACGCTGCACAACAGCAAATTCCTCAGCGCGGTACCCATTTTCCCCCTTCTAGGCAATCCAAGAGAGCTCAACGTGGCGCCACATTGAAACGCATAGTTACGATTCCAGTGAGTTCAAGCAGCGCTACAAAGTATCTGGCTCGCCAGCCATGGTTCCGTGACCGCGCTCCTCTCTATCTCCGCTCACCGTCTGCGCAAGCACACGCCTTCTCTCCCTCCGCCACTAACACCCTCCCTCTTTTTTGCCCTTTTTCTCTCCCGGCGTACTATTTTCTTTATGGCAAGCTCGCTCGGATACAAAGCCTTTCAGTTCATTGTTCCTCCCCATTCGCCCCCTCCTGGGGACGTCAAAAGATTCCCCCCCCCCCGCCTCTCATGCATCTTCTCAACTGGGGTTTGGAGCTCTCCTTCCCGGGGATTTCTTTTGCAGCAGAGTGGTGCTCTGCCTTAGAACAACATAACCATTTGACCTGGGCTGCGGCGCTACTTTTTTTTAATACTAAGAGCATCAAGTATCCTTTGTGCATGGCTGCGCCTTCAGGTAGTGTGTGCAGAACATGTGGAAACCAGGAGACGGTGTGGAGTAAGGAGATGTGGACGGTGTCTTTACCCGTGTTAATGAAAGAGAGATTATTTGCAATTAAATCAAAGGAGCGGTAGGGCTGGGGAACGGAAAACCACATCTTTGCACTGAAATCTCGCCGTCAAGAATCAGATGTTCTGATTGAGAAATTGCAACAACGTTGTGGAGTTCGTAATTTTTCAGGCTCAAATACATAGATACGTATAAAATAACATTCTTTTGAAATGCATTTTAGGTAAAGTTAATTTACTTATGTTATTTCTTTCCTTTCTTTAAAAGGTTTTAATGTGATATGAATTTCAAAAACCTCCTCCATGAATTATCCATTTCGATTTCAAGAAAAACGAGAACTCGCCGTGAGCAGTTAAGCAAAACGAACAATTCCAAAGCATCACACATGTTTTGTTTCTGGTATTAAACAAAATAGTTTATAGGTCTTACTGAGCTTAACTATGAGAGAGTCAGATCATGACTATGAATAGAGATGGTCCTGCATCCGTGCTGGACTACGTGTTAATTCAGCAGCCTGGGAAAATCAATGCCTCTCGTGCCCAAATAAAACAAAGAACTGCGGTTGCTGGAGATCTCAAACAAACAGAAATTGTTGGCGAAACTCAGAACCAAGAGTCACCGAACTCGAATCGTTAACTCTGCTTTCTCCCCACAGATCCTGGCGGACCTGCTGAGTTTCAACAGCAGTTTCTGTTTTTGTGTTTGCAGTGCTCAACACTTAAATAAAAGTATTTAAAGAAAAAAAACAAACAAAATGATACGCATACAGTGTTATCTTAGAAGAACCAAAAACAACTTAAGTTTAGGTGCTTTGAAACATGAATCAGATCTACCACAGTGTTGTTCAGGTGAGCCAGAAGAAAGAAATCCAGATTATGGTCAGCAGATCTGACAACATCTGTGGAGAGAGAAACCAAATTTAGAAGTCGAGGTGAATACGATTTTTGCTGAACTCAGCCAGAGGAAACACTGTTTTATTCTATACATTACCAATCTCCCAGTGTATTATAACCAAGTTATTTCCCACAAACAATAAGAGATGATTATTCAGCCTTAGACCAAGTAATGATACTTTTTAAGGTCTGCAACATTCAGACTTGGAGTGGGGATGGGATTGGTGGTTAAAAGTCTAGGAGGTTACGTTTTGGACCAGATTTAGTGCTGGGATTTGGGAGGTATTGGGAAAGCTGGGGAAAGCTAGGTATGAACTAACTTGCTGAAATCCAGTGAAGTGAGAATGTGGGAGTTCCGAATCCATCTGTAGGCTATCCAGTGGAAACAGGTTGCAGAAGGAAGTTGAAAAAATACCACTATCTTTCCTCACCTCTTATCCTCATCCTGCTTCTCAAATTTGACTTCACCAACCCTCACATTTGCCCTCGCCCAACCTTTATGTTTGTACCTCCTGTTCCTTTTCTTCCTGCCACATTCTTCCTTCCCATACTCCCAGTTCAGTGTCTTAGATGCCCACCTCATTTGACCTTTCCATGACCACTATTTGCCCTTTCTATTCCCCCTTCCCTTTTTATGCCCCATTCAACCTCCCTAACCTCCTTGCTTCTTCTCTTTACCACTGTGGAAAATGTATGAAAATGTTGCTTCTGTAGACGTCACATACTCAGCAGTCATAAGACTCACTGTTGCCTCAGCAGTCATAGGACCACGCTAATAATAGACCACAAAGGGAAGTGGTAAAACGGTCAAACTAGCAGATGCAATTGTCACGTATAAGGCACTGGATAGGATAAAGGAAACCAAATAAGGCAAGAAATAAACATGGGTCAGGGGGCAATAGAATTAGAGTAACAGAAGAAGTAAACAGAGGCGGAGGGAAACTAGGGCTTGTGATAGGCTACATGCATTAGCAAAATCAACCGATGAGGTGAAAGGGGGAGTACCGAGACACTCAGAGTGGATACAAATGCCCTGCTTTTGTTCAGTGGTGTGCCTACTTTGTGGACACCTGCTCTTGCAAGAACGCATGAATAAAGACTGCTTCAGAATTTGACTCTGACTAAAATTATTTGGCAGTGAGCTTCGTTTCTCACACCACACTTCATTTTTGTCTCATTCCTTTTTCCTTGCCCTCTTTCCTAGTCTTCCTACTCTGTATGCCATTTTTCTTCTTGTTTCCTAAAGCTTCTTTTTGAACATTATAAATTGTGGTCACCTCAGAAAGGATTGTGTAGAACTCACAGTATTTTCAACAAGCAGTGAGATTTCACTTACCAACAACATTTTTGTGTTACCTTGAAAATATTTACAGAAATAATATATGCTAGACATTTATTGTCAGTTAAATATCACATCATAATTTTAATCTGAAGCAGGTAACTTGTATGATCATAAATTACAAAAACACTCATTTGCAAATAATTCACATAAATGTAATTAGGTAATACAGAAAATGCTGGAAATACTCAGCAGTTTGGATAGCATCTGTTCTGTGAGAAACTATTCAATACTGTTAGCGGCAGGAATGAAGGCAGGTGGACAGCAAACTCCTACATACTGGCCTGTATGTCAGTTCCCTGCCTCGATCCCACCCTGGGCCATTTTCTAGGAGGTGGCAAGTGATGGTGGGAATTAGAGGGAGTGATGACTTAGCTGGGCTACTCACCTGTAAGAGTTAGATAATCTATTATGCTAATTTAAGGACATTTGGAGTTGAGTATCTGTGGCCAACTAGGATTTTGCTGTCAGCCTCATAAATCCATAAAGGCGACAGGGGTCATTGAGCTGACTTGTGGTGGCCTTCTGGCTGGCTGTAGCTACTTGGGTTCAGTGTTGGCACATTGCGGCCTAAATTTGAAAAAATTGGAAAGAAGGCACTTTTTAAATCATGGGATGTGGACATTGCTGGCTGGGCTGCCATTTATTGTCCATCCCTAGTAGCCCTTGAGCAGTTAATGGTGAGCTGTCTTCTTGAACTGCTGAAATCCATTTGGTGTAAGTACATCCATAATGCTGATTGGGATGGAGTTCCAGGACTTTGACCCAGCAACATTGAAGGAAAGAAACATATTTCCAAGTCAGCATGGTGAGTGGCTTAGAAGGGAATTTATAAGTGGTAGAGTTTGCATGTGTCAGCTGAATTGTTCTTCTACATGGTAGTAGGCATGAGTTTGGAAGATACTCTCTAAGGATCTTTGGTAAATTTCTACAGTGCATTTTGTACAATGCATCCTGCTAAGCATTGGTGGTGGAGGGAATGAATATTTGTAGATATGTTGGCAACAAGTTTCTTGTTGGAACTGCACTCATCCAGGCAACTTGGGAGTATCCATCACAACTCCTGACTTGTACCTTGTAGGTAGTTGACAGGCTTAGGAGAATCAGGAGTTGAGTTACTCACTGCAGGATTTCTAGCTTCTGGCCTGCACTTGTAGCCACAGTATTAATATGGTTAATCCAGTTCTGGTCAATGGTAAACTCAGAATGTTGATAGTAATTCAGCAGTGGTAATAACACTGAATGTCAAGGAGTGATGGTTATATTTTCTCATTAGTGATGGTCATTACCTGGCACTTGTACAAACATTACTTGGTATTTGTTAGTCCAGGCCTGGATATTTCCAAGTTTTGCTATATTTAGACATGGACTGCTTCAGTATCTGAGGAGTCTCTGTTGGTGCTGAACATCCCCACGTCTCACCTTAGGATGGAGGCAATGTCATTGATGAAGCAGCTAAAGATGATTTTACCAAAGACACTACTCGCAGGAACTGCTGCAGAGAGATCCTGGAGCAGAGTTGACTGACCTACAACAACTCAAACATCTTCTTTACTGCCAGGTATAACTCCAACTAGTTTATGCATTGATTCCCATTGACTCCAGTTTTACTGGGTCTCCTTGATGCTGCACTAAGTCAAATGTGACTGTGATGTCACATGCAGTCACTCTCACCTCCACTCTGGAATTGAGCTCTTTTGTCCATGCTTGAACCAAAAGCTGAGTAGCCTTGGTGGAACCCAAACTGATCATCAGTGACCATGTTATTGCTAAGCAAAATGTATTTGATAGTAGTGTTGATGGCACCTTCCAATATGGGGTGATATTGGCCGAGTCGGATTTGTTCTACATTGTGCAGAGGACAAACCAGGCAATTTTTCACATGGCTGGGTAGATGTTAGTGTTATACCTGTACTGGAAAAGCTTAGCTTTGGAGCATGTGTTCAGTAGTACATGTAGGTTGAATTCCTCCATAGTTACTGTTTAACCCATGTTAAATGAACCACTGATTTCCTGATTTATGAATTCTCTACATTTTGCCCTATAAACACTTCCTATCAATGTTACTGCTCCTTGCTGTTCCTTAGCTCCAGCAAACGGATTGTACAGCTTGATCTTCCAATCTAAGATTCTCTCTCATGAATGTACAGATCTCATCCACCCCATCTCCTTTACTTTTTGCCTATCCTTCCTAAATGTTAAATCTCCTTGTGTATTCAGATCCCAGCCTTAGTCATTCTATAACCATGTCAGTGGCAATTAGATCATACCTGTTTTACTCCTACTTGGCTGGTTGTGAATGCTACATGAATTCAGGTGGAGTACCTTTAATTCTGTAATTTTTAAACATTACAGCCTTATCTGCCATTGCACTCTAAGGTATGTACATTCTGTCCATTGCTGTGACATTCTGATTATCAAATCATTTATTGCTACCTTGTTCTCTTGCCTTGTCTTAGCTGATTATGCTGAAGACCATCCTAACAGTACAGCTCTCACTTTTCCCAGTACTGGTGCCAGTGCCCATGAATTGAAACCCATTTCTCCCACATCAGTCTTTAAACCATACATTTAAATCACTAATCTTATTTACCCTATTCTAATTTTCTTGTGGCTTAAGTAATAATCCAGAGATTATTATTACTTCTAAGGCTTTGCTTTTAAATTTGTCTCCCAGCTGCTCTTATTCTGTAAGCAAAATCTCTTTCCAGCTTTACCTGTGTCATTGGTATGTATGTGGATTTGATAACAGAATCCTTCCCCTCATGCTGCAAGTTCATTTTCAGCTTAGAACAGAGGTCTCAAACCAAGCCACTGGGCAGGCTATTCTGCCTTCTGGACTTTTGTTCTCAGCTCCAGAGAATTGTGTTTATCCACCACATTGTACTAGACACTACTCTAACTATATTTTTATTAATTCCCCAATTTGAATAGCTTCTGCACAGTAGAACCCTGGTTAATATGTTCATCCCCCTGCAGCCAAAGCTTTGCATCTATACAGGCTACTAAACCTCAAACATGTTGGACAATTGCAAGGGCTGAGGCTCCTCCACTTCCATCGTTTCAATCCCCATATTTGCCTCACTCACAGTCACACCCTCCTGGTCCTCACCATGGATCAAATCAGATGGTCCCTCTCCTAAAGAGGGTGATGGTCCAGATAACCTATTCCCTCTGAATCTGTTGCTTTCCCTCCAGCAACAGACACTGCAGATGTATTTGACTTCAATCACACAAGTGCCCATGAGATCCCACATTCTGATGCTGCCACTTATCACCTGATCTGGCACCTTTATAGCATTTAAATTATTATTTTGCTGATTTTAGAAAAAATATATATAGGTAAATATTGATTTCATTGTTCATGATTGCAATGGATGAACTGTGCACAATGTTGATTAAAAGCTATTATTCTCAAATTATTATTTTTGTTAGTATTTTTATACATTAAATTTGTTTCTGCATTTAACCATTCCCAGTTCCTCAAGTCAACCACTATGAAAAATGCAACAATGAGATCATCCCAATTGTCATAATGTCACATGCTGTCTAGAAAACAGGAATCACGTGTAATCTGTTGACTCCATCCATGGAATGGCAGTCTTGGAAGACTACTAGAGACTCTGACTTAATCACAATTTTCTACTTGCCGGATTGTTGGTTGATTGCAGAAACATAACATTGGAAATTCTAATAGTAAAACATTACTTAATTACATAATATATTCAAAGAACTTCAGAACATTTAGAAAAGCAGTAATTTGTCTTTTTTCATTATTGTTAATTGATCATTGAAGTTGTTCTGTCAGATAGTCTACTTATGGTTATTTCAATGTCAACAACTGCACTTTTTAAATCTGAATCTAAATATTCTTGATTCTTCCAAATCTACTATCATTGTGCTTAATTTAGTGGGTTAGTCAGAAGATATTAGGATTGATGACAAAGGGTTTGCTCAAAGTGCATTATAGCTAATTAAATACTTTTCAAATGTAGTTGCTGTTGTAATACACGAAATGCAGCAACCAATTTGTACAAACCAAATCCCCACAATCAGCAATTTGATAATGACAAGATAACATTTTGGTAATGATAATTAAGGGAAAAGTATTCGTCAGATCATCTACTGTTCTTCAAACTAGTGCAGACAGAAGGGTTTCACATCATAATCAAGAGATGGCACCTCTGACAGTGCAGCATTCCTTCAGTACTGCACTGGAGTGCTAGTCTTAACTTTCAGTAAAGTGGTATGTAAATTGAATGTTTATAAACTATATGTAAAACATTATAGACTGCAAGATACATCTGTTATATTGAATGTTTTTATTTATTGAATTGTTTGCTGTTTTCAAAATCCCAGTTTACTAAACATTTACGAACCATTTATTGTGTGTGTTGTGTTCATCACAAAGTAATGTAAATGAGGAAGCGCCAATACGCTTCCATTTTATACATCAATAATATTATATGATGTTCCCTCTTCTGTTGCACAATTAGTAAGTCTTGTAGATTTAAGAGTCTTTTGTACTGGAAAACAAAAGCTCACATTTTTTTCTCACTGTTTGGAATGGTAGCCCTATTATAACTATTTCCCATCTAGTGGACCTCAAATATCTGAGCAGTCTTTGTGCTATTGAACCGTCTTCTGTCAGGAAGAAGTAAGTGCAGCTTTGGCCAAATCTAATACACAGCCTGTTGCTGATGCCCGTCTCTTTCCTTCTGCTTCCAATACAACACTTCAGGATTAGCTTTCACATCTGACAGTTTCTTTTCTAATCTCAAAGAATCTGTCTTGTGAATGGGTAATCTTGTCATTTTTTTGCTCTGGGGGCACATCAGTCAGGGTCCTCATTTCATCACTGTAAATATATCATTGATGCAGTATACAATGATGATGTTTGGCTGAATCAATCTTTTTTGCATTACCTTCAATAGAAAGATTGTGTGTACACATTCAGCTAATTAATTTGCACCTTATGTATTGGAAAAGCACAGCAAGTCAGGCAGCATCCGAGGAGCAGGAGAATCGACGTTTCGGGCATAAGCCCTTCATCAGGAATGAGGCCTCATTCCTGATGAAGGGCTTATGCCTGAAACATCGATTCTCCTGCTCCTCGGATGCTGCCTGACCTGCTGTGCTTTTCCAGCACCACACTCTCGACTCTAATCTCCAGCATCTGCAGTCCTCACTCTTTACTATCCTATGTATTGGAAGCAATCATAAACAATATTTTAAAAAGCCCAGAAAAATTATAGAAAAATTGCTGGACATACACTGATACCCTCAGTAGTTAATTTTAATTTTCCAGTGATTCTAGTTATGGAAGAGCACTCCTATGTGAGCATGGTTGTCATGTTATCTCTATTTGTATATAGTTTCCTCCCCTTGCTCATTTTGATGATGATCTTTATAGAGTTGTTGTTGTTCCTCCTGTTTAGAAGGTAAATGCTCTCATCCCTCCTGAGCATCTCCATTATGACTTATGAGTACTGCTGACAGAAATAATAAGTGAGACCAGTTTCATGTTCATAAAAATTAACAATTGTAGTTCATTACCCGAGGGGTTTTTATTAACTCTTGCCTTCTGGAATTCAATTTTCTGTGAATGAGTGAGAATGTTAGTCAATATTTTTATGATGCTGAAAATGTGTTGCTGGAAAAGCGCAGCAGGTCAGGCAGCATCCAAGGAGCAGGAGAATCAACGTTTCGGGCATGAGCCCTTCTTCAGGAATGAGGAAAGTGTGCCAAGCAGGCAAAGATAAAAGGTAGGGAGGAGGGACTTGGGGAGGGGCGTTGGAAATGCGATAGGTGGAAGGAGGTTAAGGTGAGGGTGATAGGCCGGAGTGGGGGTGGGGGCAGAGAGGTCAGGAAGAAGATTGCAGGTTAGGAAGTTGGTGCTGAGTTCGAGGGTTGGGACTGAGACAAGATGGGGGAGGGGAAATGAGGAAACTGGAGAAATATGAGTTCATCCCTTGTGGTTGGAGGGTTCCTAGGCAGAAGATGAGGCACTCTTCCTCCAGCCGTCATGTTGCTATGGTCTGGCAATGGAGGAGTCCAAGGACCTGCATGTCCTTGGTGGAGTGGGAGGGGGAGTTGAAGTGTTGAGCCACTGGCTGGTTGGGTTGGTTGGTCCCGGTGTCCCAGAGGTGTTCTCTGAAACGTTCCGCAAGTAGGCGGCCTGTCTCCCCAATATAGAGGAGGCCACATCTGATGCAGCGGATGCAGTAAATGATGTGTGTAGAGGTGCAGGTGAATTTGTGGCGGATATGGAAGGATCCCTTGGGGCCTTGGAGGGAAGTAAGGGGGGAGGTGTGGGCGCAAGTTTTGCATTTCTTGCGGTTGCAGGGGAAGGTGCCGGGAGTGGAGGTTGGGTTGGTGGGGGGTGTATGATCTCAACAAAATAAAGGCAAAACTATCACAATTAACACTAAGATACATTACTAAAATTACACTTTATTGGGATTATCGGTTTAATCCCAATAAAGTATCAGTCTAGCAAAACTTCTTATCCAGCCATGCAGTTCTTATAAGATCTGCTGCTTTTCACCATAGGCATATGAACAAGTGTTATGCACTGTCTAAAAACAAGCATTTTAGATCAGAATGTTTAATTTTTGGTTTGTGTTGAATTAGCTGATTTTAGATAAAGCAGCAAGTGGGTTTAGCAATTACTGCACATACCTTTGGACAAAAACTGAATTAGCTTTGGCTTTTGTGCCATCTATGTTGGAATACCCGACAGTCACTATATAAGCTTACAATAAAGAGTAATCACTTAGGCATACACAAAAGGGCTGCTATGGTTTTAGAATGATACTTCAGAAAAAAATGGTGCTTTCAGTAACAAACAAGAGAAAAACGTATCAATAAAGTCTGAAGTAGTTATTTTTGTTACACTCAATCTCTATAAATTAGATTAGATTAGATTAGATTACTGTGGAAACAGGCCCTTTGGCCCAACAAGTCCACACCGACCCTCCGAAGAGCAACCCACCCAGACCCATTCCCCTACATTTACCCCTTCACCTAACACTACGGGCAAATTAGCACAGCCAATTCACCTAACCTGCACATTTTTGGACTGACTTTGCAGAACAACAGTATACGAAGTGATCTGATCTAAAACTTTGAAATAAAAGCTTGTATGTAGATTTTAATAAAATGATAGTTAATTTGCATCATGCAATTCAAGCTAAAACCACAACGTCAAGAGTTTAGATGCTGCATTCTGAACATTTATTGATTAATTTCATAATGTGCCAAGCAGACAGGATCCAGAACTTTATAAACAGAAGTATAGAAGTCAGGAAGTTGCACTAAATCTTTATACTTTAAAGTTTAATAAACTTCAGTTCTTCCAAAATTGATACACCTCCTTGAAGTGCACCAAGTCTTATTCACCTTTCACCTATACCTTTAATAACGTTCCTCGTAATAACTAAGGTTAGAGGATGCGGAACCAAGCAGAATGGACAGCAAGGTGGCTACAAAAAGAAAACAGTAGGTGTTAAGGTGTTAAGTTTAGGCTGGCAAAACATAGGAAGTGGTTTTCCACATTGATCATTCAATGCTGGGATCACTGTTTACTACTTAGATTAATGATTTGAACTTGGGAATCATAGAGTCGTAAAGATGTACAGCACAGAAACAGATCCTTCATCCAACATGTCCATGCCAACCAGATATCCTAAATTAATCTTGTCCCATTTGCCAGCACTTGGCCCATATCCATCTAAACCCTTCCTATTCATATACCCATCCAGATGCCTTTTGAGATGGTGTAATTGCACCAGTCTCCACCACTTTCTCTGGCAGCTCATTCCAAATATGCACCACCTTCTGCATGAAAAAGTTGCCCCCCAGATCCCTTTTAAATTTTTATTCTCTCACCGTGAACCTTTGCCCTCTGGTTCTGGACTCCCCCAGCCCAGGGAAAAGACTTCGTCTATTTATCCTATCCCTGCCCCTCATGTTTTTATACTCCCTTATAATGTCACCTCTCAGCTTTTGACATTCCAGGGAAAATAGCCCCAACTAATTAGTCTCTCCCTATTGCTCAAATCCTCCAACCCTGGCAACATCCTTATAAATCTTTTCTGAACCGTTTCAAGTTTCATAACATCCTCCTGATAGGAGGGAGACGAGAATTGCATGCAATATACCAAAACAGGCCTACCCAATGTTCTGTACAGCTGCAACATCACCTCCCAATTCCTATACTCACTGCTCTGACCAATAAAGGAAAGCATACCAAATGCCTTCTTCACTATCCTATCTACTTGCGACTCCACTTTCAAGGAACCGTGAACCTGCACTCCAATCTGTCTTTGTTCAGCAACACACCCCAGGACCTTACCATTAAGTGTATAAGTTCTGTTATGATTTGCCTTTCCAAAATGCAGCACCTCATGTTTATCTGAATTAAACTCCATCTGCCACTCCTCGGTTCTTTGGCCCATCTGATTAAAATTCCGTTGTACTCTAAGGTAACTTGCTTTGCTATCCACTACACCTCCAATTTTGGTGTAATTTGCAAACTTACTAACTAGACCTCACATCCAAATCATTTATATAAGTGACGAAAAGAAGTGGAACCTGCACTGATACTTGAGGCACACCACTGGTCACAAACCTCCAGTCTGAAAGGCAACCCTCCACCACCACCCTCTGTCTTGTACCTTCAAGCCAGTTCTGTATCCAAATGGCTAGTGCTCCTTGTGTTCCATGCGATCTAACCTAACTAACCAGTCTACCATGAAGAAACTTGTCGAACGCCTTACTGAAGTCCATATAGGTCATATCCACTGCTCTGCCCACATCAATCCCCTTCATTACTTCTTCAAAAAACGCAATCAATTTCATGAGACATGATTTTCCAAACATAAAGCCATGTTGACTATCCCTAATCAGTCCTTGCCTTTCCAAATTACATGTACATCCTGTCCCTCAGCATTCTCTACAACAACTTGCCCACCACCGATGTCAGGCTGACTGGTCTATAGTTCTCTGTCTCTTCCTTTCCATGATTTGGAGGTGCTGGTGTTGGACTGGGGTGTACAAAGTTAAAAATCACACAACACCGGGTTATAGTCCAACAGGTTTAATTGGAAGCACTAGCTTTTAGAGCGCCATTCCTTCATCAAGTGATTGTGGAGGACACAATTGTAAGACACAGAATTTATAGCAAAAGTTTACAGTGTGATGTAATTGAAATTATACATTGAAAAATACCTTTGTTTGTTGAGTCTTTCATCTGTTCGAATACCATGATAGTTTCACATTTTTCATATGTAAATCACAAGAAGGTTTTTTAAAAGTTACATTCTCAGGTTAACTGTAACAATTGGTGTTAGCCAGACAATATGTTGAAGGTGTTAGCCCCCTGTGTTCTCTGTCTATGCCATACTATGTCGATTGATTCTAATCTAAAAAGTGAGATTACAGAGTCTTACATGAATTCATGCAGTTTTTGAGCAAAGTACAATGTAACTCTGCAAGTACAAATTCACCCCACAAACGTATATGTATATATGTGCATGTGGGTTTGCGTGCGTGTCTGTCTGTCTGGGGTGTGGGTTTGTGAGTGTGGGAAAGAGTGTATATGTGACTGTAGGGTGCCTATGTCTGTGAGGGGGTGCATGTGTGAGTGCGGGAGTGTGTGTGTGTCTGGGGTGGGGGGTTGTGAGTGTCTGTGAGAGAGCGTATATGTGTGTGTGAGTGTAAAGTAGTCTAAGTCTGTGAGAGCATGAATGTGTGCGTGTGGGAGTGTGTGTGTCTGTAGGGGTGTGTGTGAGTGTCTGTGTGTACGTGTGCCCATGTGTATGTGTCTGTATAGGAGTGCCTGTGTGTGTGCGTGTGTGTGTGTGTGTGCAGGAGTGTCTGTGTGTGTGTATAGTGCAATGGTGGTCACCTGTAGTGAGACATGAACCCAAGGTCCTGGTTGAGGCCCTCCCTATGGGTACCGAACTTAGCTATCAGCCTCTGCTCGGCCACTTTTTGCTGCTGCCTGTCCCGAAGTCTGCATTGGAGGATGGTCACTCGAAGGTCCGAGATCGAATGTCCTGGACCACTGAAGTGTTCCCCAACTGGGAGGGAACACTCCTGTCTGTTGACTGTTGTGTGGTGCCCATTCATCCGTTGCCATAGCCTTTGCTCAGTTTCCCCAATGTACCATGCCTCAGGGTGGGGGAGTCCAGAACTAGATGGCATAGGTTTAGGGTGAGAGGGAAAAGATATAAAAGGGACCTAAGGGGCAACTTTTTCACACAGATGGTGGTGAGTGTATGGAATGAGCTGCCAGAGGAAGTGGTGGAGGCTGGTACAATTACAACATTTAAAAGGCATCTGGATGGGTATATGAATAGGAAGGGTTTAGAGGGACATGAGCCAAATGCCAGAAAATGGGATTAGATTAGGTTAGGACATCTGGTCAGCATAGACGAGTTGTATCCGTGCTAGACATCTCTACGACTCCCTGTACGATTTTTAAATTTGTAGATGAATCCAAATTGGAGTGTGGTTAATACAAGAAATGCTTGAACAAAATACAAAGAAGAGATTAATAAACTTACAGAATGAGTATTTAATTGGAAATTCATTTCAATATAGATAAGTGTGAAGTGGTGCATTTCAGTGAGAAGAATTAATTGTACAATGAGAGTCTAAATGGAGTAGAGGAATAAAGGGAGGTAGCAGTAAGATACACAATCAATACAAGTAGCAGCATAGAATAATTCTATATTTTCTGAAAAAAATACAGTTGAAGCAGTTAGGCTGATTTCTGGAAGGATAGAATTAAAAAGGAAAGGGATCATTTTAAAAACTTCCAAACCTTGGTTAGACCACATTGGTATCATGTGCACATTTAACCATACGAACAATGTGCAGGAGCAGGTCATTCAGCCCCTCCACCTGCTCCACCATTCAAATCTGCAATGCCACCTACCCTTGATAACCTATTACTCCCTTACTTAACAAAAATCTATCTGCCTTTGACTTAAAAATGATCAAGACTCTGCTTCCACTACCTTGTCAGGGAGAGAGTTCCTAAGATTTACAATCCAGCATATTGGTTCTGGTGAGTTCTGGAATCCAGATTATAAGAAGGGTATGGAGGTACTTGAAAAATATGCAGAAACAATTTTCAAGACCATGGAGGAAGTTGAACAGAGGATGAGAATTTTTCATTCAAGGTGTAGCTGAACCAAGAGACAAAGTGGGTACACTATTTCCACACCAAACAACCAATACATTATGCTCTGTTTGATCGTTTTCCAATCTCTCTTCATCTAATCCCTAATTCCCTGAACTGAGAAAATATTTAGTTGTATCTAAATGTCTTGATTCCCAATCCATTCTCATTCACCTTTGATTTGGCTTCGCTCATGGATCCTGGGTCTCTGGTGATTACATTGTCATGAGTTGCCACTGCTCCTGGTGACATTACCTGAGGTGCCATCCTCTGATCAGTTGGTATTTCTTGAGGAGGTATCATTTCTTTCCCCCACAGAGGTCCTTAAACCTAGGGAAGATCCAACTGTGGCCACTTAGCTACCTGATCAGCACATGGTATGGCTGTTCTTCTCCAAAACAGGGAATGAGGGCACCCAACAGCAAGACCAGGATTAAATTTCTCCCCCTGTTTGCAAATGTGTCGTTCAGTCTGAATGTGTAGACAGGGTGGGAGGAGTCAATGCAAAGACAATGGAGTTCTTTCAGAGGTGATGAGTGAGCAAAGGTAATGAGTCTAGTCTTGTGATATTAATGGGTCTTTAAACTGTAACAAGTTCCCCCAAGCTTTTCATATAGGAGAAAGAAAACACCAAATGGTAAAGCAGTCAAAAGAGGTGGCAAAATGCTCACTTGAGAGGGAAGTGAGACATAGCAAAGCAAAGGGATTTCTGGAAATAGTAATAGAGAGTGGGCCTGAGGCAGATAAAAAGATAGAAACTTACAGTGGAGCAGTGGAGGTGCACAGTGAGTTGGAATATGAGGATGATTGACGTTTTAGAGCTTAGATGTACAGACTTATTCAGGAATTTGAAGAAGGACAAAGATTTTAAATTCAGTACATATCCAGCCAGCATATATTTGGTTAAATTTTCGACTACAGTGTCTTCACTCATTCAAAGAACCACAGCAATTAACATAAGCCCGGAAAAGCAGAACACAAAATTAAGTACAGGCGACATCTGAAGATTTAAAAATAAAACAGTTAATGTGACACTATGAATATTAGAATCAGATGTGGAAATTTGTATAATTCCCTGGGATATCTGAGTGGAACTATTTATGCAATATAATACAGCCTGTTAAATACAGCTGTATTGGACCATATTTTCGTGCTACAATCAAGAAAATATTTTCTATTAGAGCAATGAGTCATACAGCATGGAAACAGACCCTTCGAATGAACTTGTCCATGCCAATCAGACATCCCAATCCAACCTAGTCCCATTTGCCAGCATTTGGTCTATATCCCTCTAAACCCTTCCTATTCATATACCTATCTAGATGCCTTTAAATGTTGTATTTATACTCACTTCCACGACTTCCATTGGCAATTTGTTCCATACACACACCATCCTCGACGTGAAAAATGTTACCTCTTAGGTCCTTCTTAAACCTTTCCCTTCTCACCTTAAATCTATGTCATCCAGTTTTGGACTCCACCACCCTAGGAAAAAGTGCTTGGCTATTCACCCTCTCCATGCCCCTCATGATCCTATAAACCTATATAAGATCACCCCTCAGCCTCCAATGCTCCAGGGAAAATAGCCCCAGCCTATTCAGCTTTTCCCTATAACCCAAAACCTCCAGTCCTGGCAACATCCTTCTAAATCTTTTCTGCACCCTCTCAAGTTTAACAACATCCTTCCTATAGAAGAGTGACCAAAATTGTCTACAGTATTCTAAATCTGGCCTGACCAATGTCCAGTACAGCTGCAATATGACATCCCAATTCCTATACTCAATGTTTCAACCAATGAAGACATGCATGCCAAATGCTTTCTTCACCATCCTATCTACCTGCGACTCCACATTCAAGGAACTATGCACTTGCACCCTCCAGTCTGTTTGTTCAGCAACACTCTCCAAGGCCCTACCATTAATTGTATAAGTTCTACCATAATTTGCTTTATCAAAATGCAGCATCTCATATTTATCGAAATTAAACTTCATCTACCACTCCTCAGCCCATTGGCCCATCTGATCAAGGTCCCATTGTACTCAGATAATCTTCACTGACTACTACACTACCTATTTTTGTATCATCTGCAAACTTACTAACTATGCCTCCTATATTCACATCCAAATCATTTACATAAATGACAAAAAGCGGGGGACTCAGAACCAATCCTTGTGGCATACTGTTGGTCACAGGCCTCCAACAAATTCTACTATGTAAGTATTACAGAAACATAATTAAGTGAACCAGTCAGTATAACTTCTGCCACATTCCAAATGGTCATAAATTCAGCCATCTCTTTGTAATGTTTGTACCTGTATCAAGCGTGAGAAGTGGATATGGATGCGAAACAGAATTATTGTAGTAGATTTTGCTGAATAAACTAACCAAGTGCTGTTTTTTTGGAGGAATATGTTTATTCATTTTCAATGTTTTCTGAATTCTTAACGTTGGCAATATGCAGTATGGAGGATGGGTCATTTCACAGGTGAGTCACATTTGTTAGTTATACTTTAGGATTGCTGGTGGGAAGTGTGCTTGCAGCAAAATTACCAGTGAGAGTTCTTTTCAGCCCTCAAATGGCACAGTAGTTCATTTTAATAGCATACACTGAGATCTAATGAAACTATTTCTGTAATAGGTTTTATTTCAAAATGGTAGGGAGCTGATTCTCAGTATTGGAAATCAAATGGATAAGTTGCTCATTTGTAAGAAGGTGCTCATTTAGCACCACTGTGAATTTATTGTTTTCACAAATGTAAATCATCTATGAACAGAAACCAGAATTGATGTATCCTGCTTTTGGTGAAAGTGGACAAAATGCCATTATGATGTGATTTTTTCTTTGTTTGGAAAGTTAATATGCTCTGACTGTATCACTGTATTTCCCAATATCATCTCAAAACTGTGATATTGGTCTAGGGAAATGCTACCAGGCCACCACCTATCCTGCTGGACATCTATCCAGTAAATGTGTGCGCAATCCTTTCATTTTAGCCTCCACAGGAAATTCACTAGTCCCTGTTTCATTTCTCTAAATGACAGAATCATAATAGTAAATCATAATAGTAAAGTAAATAGTCAACTGGTCTTTGGCAAAATACTCAAAAGGTTCATGATACGATACATCTCTGCTCTCTAATTTAGTAAAGCTAATTAAACAATATTTGCCAATGGACTTTACTTCTTTCTGAAATTTTTGCTAAGACATACCTATGATATACATTGTACATTTTAATTATCCAGCAGGAGGCTTGCATATGTTGGGTTTGCACGCCACCGTGTGGTTGGAAGGTATATTTCAAAATTTGTGATCCGTCAACCTGTCACATTTTTTCTCTTTGCATTCACACATGGAAAAGAACATTGTTTTCCAAATATTTTTGACTTCTTTTGGTAAAGGTGCAGCATTAGATTAAAACAAACCCTTTTTTAAGAAAGATTTTTATGCTTGGTGAATCCCAAAAATCTCTTGACAGAAAATTTACTTTTGTTGTTTAAAAATGTTTTGTTCTCTATTGAGCAGAGTCTGGTTAACATTATCCTGTACGAAGATTTTCAACCCTCCAAGATCACCTGGATTCTCCAGCATTAAAAGTTAATCCACAAGACACCACAACATGAAATCCAGAAGATTATTAGGGAATTAAACACGTTTCTGTTTAATTTTCATTGTTCATTGGTCGTAAAAATATTGGAAGTGAGAGAAATGGATGTTTCACTGACTATACAGAATTATTCAATAGTGTAACAGAGAGTCTATTCACTTCCCAACTAGGTGGTTATGCAGTTTATGAGCATGAACATGTTTGATAACAAATGACAGCAACCTTGAACTTATCCATGTTCAAGGGCATGTCATTAAACCTCAGGAATACTTCCAAGTACAGTTAGTGATCCTATTCCAACAGTAATATCTAGCTGAAGTAGGTCTGTAATTGAACCAGCTTTCAGAAATGTAAATCCTCTGACTGCTGGTACCTTGCGTCAGGTTTTGCAGTTGAAGACACCAGCAGAATGCCAGACTTCAAGACAGAGTGCAGAGGGGAGGGTAGTGGCCATCTCTAATGAGAAAGTGCTGGAGAAGCCAAAAGGTCTGAATGTGGATATATCACCCAGACCAGATGGATATACTCTGGAGTTCTGAAGGTGGTGATCTTTTAGCAATCACTGGAGTCAGAGAGGGTCCCAGAGGACTGGAAGACGTCACCCCTGTTTAAAAAGGGAGAGAGGCAGAAGACAGAACTATAGGCCGGTTAGCCTACCCTTGGTCATTGATAAGATTTTAGTGTCCATTATTAAGGATAACACTTCAGGGTACTTGGAAATACATGGTGGAATAGGGCTGAGTCACCACAATTTCATCAGGGGGATGTCATGCCTGAGAAATTTTAGAATTCTTTGAGGTAATGGACAAGTTACATAAAGGAGAGCACGCGGATGTGATCTTTTGGATTTCCAGAAGACTCTTGACAAGGTGCCATAAAGGAGGCTGCTAAATAAGATGGTGTTAGGGGGCAAGGTACTCACATGGATAGAGGATTGGCTGGCTGGCAGAAGACAAAGCATAGAGATAAATGAGTCTTTTTCAGGATGGCAGCCAGTGACTCAGAGTTCCACAAAGGTTTGTGCTGGGGCCGCAACCATTCATGAAAATGAGGGCATTGTTGCTAAACTTGCAGCTGACACAAAGATAGGTGGAGGGGCAGGTAGTGTTGAGGAAGCAGGAATACTGCAGAAGGACTTGGACAGGCTGGAGACAGGGCAAAGTAGTGATAGATGGAATACAACATGTGAAAGAGTGAGACTATGCATTTTGGTAGGAAGAGTAGAAGCATAGACTAAATGGGGAAGGTTTCACATACCTGTAGCACAAAGGGACTTGGGAGTCCTAGCTCTGGATTCTCTTAAATTTAACACGCAGGATCAGTTGGCAGTTAGGAAGGCAAATACAATGTTAACATTCATTTCAAGAGGGCAAGAATACAAGAGCAGAAATGTACTGCTAAAGCAGTACAAGGCTCTAGTCAGATGGTATTTGGAATATTGGGAGCAGTTTTGAGCTCTGTATCTAAGAAAGGTTTTGTTGGCTTTGGAGGGGCTTGAAAGAAGGTTTACAAGAATGCTCCTGAGGTGGAAGGGATTGTTATATGGAGTTGTGGACGCTGGGTCTGTACCTGGACAGAGTTTAGAAGGATGAAGGAGAATCTGATTGAAACTTATAGACTTATGAGAACCTGGATAGTGTGGACCTGGAGATATTTCCACTAGTAGGAGAGACTAGTGGTGGTTAATCTGTGGAACTCATTGCCACACAAGGATGTGGAAGCCAAATCATTGAGTGTATTTAGGACAGATATAGAGAGGTTCTTTATAAAGGAGATCAAGGGTTACGGGGAGAAAGCAGGCTAATGGGGTTGAGAAACAGTTCATCCATGGTCGAATGGCAGATCGGACTTGATGAGACAAATAGCCTAATTCTGTACCTATGTTGTATGGTCTTATTGACATATAGTGCTCAAAGGGTTAGGGATCTTGACCTTGAAAGGAATTATAAGGAAAGAAATTGTCACCATCATGGCTGAAGCAATTTGGTTGAGTTTGGTGGATGTCTTGTAATTTTTTTCTTGAGGAACTAAGGTGCAAGCAGGGGAAAGACTAACAATTGGAGTGACACTATGGGTTAAAAGTGTAAACACAAGGTAAATCAGCAAATAATGGGTAAGTAACACCATTTTGAGATTTAAAGTTTGAAGACAGAAAAGGTGAAACCCTCTGATGTAAATCAGAGGAGTTTACAAGCACAGAGGAAGACAAATCAGTTCGTTGTGTGACTGCCTCTTTGAAAGACCAATTGCTTTTATAAACGTTTTTATTAAAAAGCTTTTTAAAATCTTTTGCAAAACATTTATATATTAAAAAAAAAACACCATCACAACAGGAAAAAAAAGCAGTACAAAGGTCAAGGCCATAGCATTGTACCATTGTTAATAAACAGCCCACTATTCTACCAAAACAAACATATCTACTTAACTAAAACTAAACTACAAACATATTAAATACTAGCTTAAACTACATTCAAATAACTTAAGTAATATCTCACTACTTTATTCTATTTTACTCATCTCACCTCCACTGAGGCTCCCATCCCTGGGAGTATCCCCTACAGTTCCCATATTTTTTGCCTTCCAGTCTCCTTCTGAAAGCCTATCTAATCTGCCCCATTCTCCTGTGCTTTCCCCACAGCCCCAGAGGTTTATAATTTTAGGAAGATATGCGTTTTCTATTTGGAAAGTGTCAAATACCCACACAGTGCTTTGAAGTTACGGAAGTGACAGATCTCAAATCCCCTATTTCTAGATATATATTCCTAGAAATTGAACACCAAACTAAAAAAGAGTCATAGAGATGTACAGCATGGAAACAGACCCTTCGGTCCAACTCGTCCATGCTGACCATCTCAACCCAATCTAGTCCCACTTGCCAGTACCCGGCCCATATCCCTCCAAACCCTTCCTATTCATATACCCATCCAAATGCCTCTTAAATGTTACAATTGTACCAGCCTCCACCACTTCCTCTGGCAGCTTGTTCCATACATGTACCACCCTCTGCGTGAAAAGGTTGCCCCTTAGGTCTCTTTTATATCTTTCCTGTCTTACTCTAAACCTATGCCCTCTAGCTCTGGACACTCCCACACCAAGGAAAAGACTTGTCTATTTACCATATCCATGCCCCTCATAATTTTGTAAACCTCTAAGGTCATCCCTCAGCCTCCGATGCTGCATGGAAAACAGCCCTAGCCTATTCAACCTCTCCCTGTAGCTCAAATCCTCCAACCCTGGCAACATCTTTGTAAATCTTTTCTGAACCCTTTCAAGTTTTGCAACATCTTTCCGATGGGATGGAGACCAGAATTGCACACAATATTCCAACAGTGACCTAACAATGTCCTATACAGCCGCCACATAACCTCCCAACTCCTGTACTCAATACTCTGACCAATAAAGGAAAGCATACCAAATGTCTTCTTCACTGTCCTATTTACCTGTGACTCTACTTTCGAGGAGCTATGAACCTGCACTCCAAGGTCTCTTTGTTCAGCAACACTCCCTAGGGCCTCACCATTAAGTGTACAAGTCCTGCTAAAATGAAGTACTTGTAATATAAAACAGTTATGCAATGATATCCTTAACAATCTTTAATATTTATGTCTTTACCTGAAAACAGAATTCAGGAAGTCCTTTGTTAGCAAAACCTTCAAACAAAATAAACAAAAGACCTCAGCTCTCTGAAAAGCTCATGTACACTCAAAGATTGCTCACACTGCCCCTTGCAAAATGCTAGCCACTGAAAAATCCTCATCGCTTTCCGATTTTCACTGCTCCTCAGCTTTTAGGGGAAAAACTAATTTCTACAAGAGTCAAGATTAGGGTCCTTTTGATTGATATTGCAATGAAGATTAATAGCACCATTAAAAGAACAACTCAAACATTTGCATCTCCAGAGTGGGTAGATATTTTGGGGACCTGGTCTGCTCGTTTACACCAGCGATTCATCCTTCGACAGAAAGGTTACAGAAAAGTATCCATCTTTCTGAGGGCACATAAATAATAAAGCTAATGCTTTGTGAAGCTGGAGATGAGGAGATTTTTGGGTCACGGAATGAATACCTTTGGCTACACTTCTTTCCCATGATGCTCTTAAGTATGCCACCCTATGGCCTTGTGGGAACTAACATTGAAGGATAGGAAACCACCTAAGTTTGCAGCTTTTTCAAGTAATTTGTAAGAAGATCAGCGAGAACATTCTGAAGTGGGCTTTAGCGATTACCATTGAATGGTAAATTGTAAAGAGCTACACATTGTAGGAGGTTTTACTGTGGCTTGGTGACAGATGTTTGTCAAAAATGCTCAAGACCATCTATAACATGAAACAGTGAAGCAAATTGCATTCTGGTGAGCATAGATTGGACCAGAACCTTGACGGTGAAAGATATCTTAGAATTAACAGCAACTTCCATGCGTTCAAAAGCAAGTAAAAACAAGGGTTACTGGGAGGTAGTTTGGAGGGATAAAGGAGTTACACTACAAAACAAATTGTAATCCCCCAGGACCATGGAAATTTATTTTGGAGAAAATAATTCACAGACAACTCCATAGTAAATGTATATCTCAGAATTTTCTATGGCTTTGGTCTAATAGATATTCCAGTTTTCATCTTAGTACTTAATACCAGCAGAAGAGAAATAAACTATGAACAACTTGACAGACACAGATATCTGTTGTCTGTTAGGATGGAGGCTTGATGAACCAAATGGCCAATTGTCATTCAACAATACTCCAGTTTATAACAATAGTTACAACTTCTAAATTACCTGATGATCATTTTTGTTTGATATTTCATTCTTTTCTTCCACAATAAAACAGAACATTTCAATTGTGATAAGGTTTAGATCAAAGTACAAGGATGAATTAATTCTTTAGCACTTACAGTAAAAAAAATGTTGTTCCAGTTCTTAATTAGTTTGTACATTCTCTGTTTTCTACATTTCTTATTCATTTGGGCTTTGGCTGATGGTCAGTCCATGGCTCATTGTCTGCTGATATTTTATCTTAAGCCATTTCTTTCAGTTCATATTTGTCACGCAGTTTTATTCTCAGATGCAGGTTCCAAGTGTAGCTCAGCCAGCACAAGGATCAACCCGTGCTGTTGGCATTATTCTGAATGACATTAGTCATTGAGACCATGGAGCTAACTGGTCTCCTATTTCTACATCTAGTACTCGGTACTCAGTTTGACCATTGATTACAGGCAGCAGCACAAAAACCTTGACAAAGGCTTAATAATCCTTGCTGTTATTTTTTCCATGTACATTAAACAAGTTCCTAATGTTTGAATCACAAAACAAAAACCCTTCTTCATGGTAAAGCAGCTCAAGCAGAAATTTCCTTTACACGAGTGTGGGGAAATATTCAGTGTACACTCAGTCTCCCCACCCACAATTAAATAATTCAGATTGTTATCTCAGCATACTAGGGGAAAATTTAATTTGCAGTTTATCATTCTATGGTACAGTTATAAATTAAAAATGTAAATTATAGGATCTACATATTTTTCATGTTTACAACTTTTTTTGTTACAGTGCAGAACTCAAGAAAGTGAATTTATACTTTGCATGGGACATAACATGGAGGCAAGCAGATCAGCAACCTCACCTGATTCAATTATAACATCCTGTTAATTAATACATCTTATCTGTATTGGAGTTAAGAATAGCCTTCCCTTTTTTGACTTATTCTTTTCCACAACCTCTTGCTATGCATCTTAATCTTTCCTTCCTCTCCCAACAATTTAAATATTAAATTTCAAGTTTGGCATCACATGATCATTACTTCTTTTCCAGTATTCTGAAACCTTGGTGGTGTCCAGGAACCATTGCTTCTATATTAGAAGAATAATTGAAATTCAGAGTGAGGGTTAGCAGGTTGCTATAGTTCGCTATCTGGTAGATTTGTTGCCACAGCCCACTTTCTCGGTAGGATTGATCGGCTTGCTTGGTCCAGCATTCTACAGGAAAACCACTTGGTGATCTAATCAGAAGAGGAACTTGTCTTAAACAAGATGAAACTTACTGTAATGGCAGCAACTATGTTACAAGTTACACTGTGAGAAGCATCTCAGAGATGGAAAGGAAGACCCAGATGGGGAGTCTCACTCCTTCAAGATCTTAATCTGTTCTCCACTATCTCACCCCCCAACTCCCGCAAAAGTCTGTACAACATCATAGTGAGTGGTGCTTAAGTCACTACTCAATACTATATCTTTCAGATCCTTCCATACTTCTCACTTCTGATCACTATCCAATGAATTGAGCCTCACCATCCTCTAACTTTTACTAGAACAGAAACAAATGTTAGTCTACGGTAGGGTGGGTGGGAGGTGAAGGAAAGGCGACAAAAGAGAGTAATTTCTCCCATGACTAATTAACAGTAGTACTGAGCATCAGCAATCTTTCAGTAGATGGTAAGGGGGTAAATACCTAAACAACTTAATGTTATATGCTACTGAACTGAAGCAAATACTCCGTAACTTTCTAATGAAGATTGCTGTGCCTAGTTGTTCAGTTTTGTTTTATTGAAAAATATGTGCATTTTCAACAAATGATGCATTAGAAGTTTATCATTTATTTGGTTTTACATTTATTTAGAGTCCCCTAAGTTCCTAACAGAAGATCAGTGTTTTACATTGGCAGCAGACAGCCCTCCTGCTGGATTTAACTTGTGTGCCATCCATACCCCAAAGCCACCAGCAGGGGAGTGAGTAATCCAGTCAATGGACTATTTAAATTTACTTTAATTATTCAGTAATGCAGCTTGCAAATTATTCCCCACATCCAATAAGGAGAGCTAGACGAGAAAATGAATCATATTTATGTAAGACTTCTAAAAAAAAAGGGACAAATGTTTTTGTTATACTAGGCTTTTCTATAAATTATTCATAATGAAACCAGTCAATTCTTCTAATCTACTTTACCTCATGCAGCTATATACATTCCGTTTATGAGATAATCAATTCTGGTATAGTGCCTCCTACTATAGGATTCTGATATCTGTTTACTTAACAAAACCATTGCTACAATTAGAAATAACAAACCAAACAATAAAGCAGCAATAAGTCCACTCTGAATTTTCATTTTTGAATCATCCATTTGTCCTCCCAATTTGTCCTGTCTTTCCAAAGGTTTTTGGTCCAGTATGCTGTTACCTCGATTATTTACTGCTCCACTTATAATCTCAAAGAATGGTGTTTTTGCAGCTGGAACCCTTGAAATGGGGGATTGCTCAGTCTTCTTTGGGATCAGTTTTGCTATTGAGACTTTACGGGTGGTTAAAAGGTTCTTTGGAAGGATGGTGGTGGTCAAGAGTTTGGTTGCTGTTGTCGGAGTGGTGGTGACTGGGAGTGTGGTTGGGAGAATAGTTGTTTGAGGGGTGGTGACTGGGAGCGTAGTTGTTGTCTGAGTGGTGGTGATTGGGAGAGTGGTTGGGAGGGTAGTTGTCCATATAGTGGTGACTGGCAGAGGGGGGGCAATAGTGGCAGAAAGGGTGGTTGCCTGAGTATTAGTAACTGGAAGGGTAGTTGTTGTCTGAGTGGTAGTGATTGGGAGAATTTGTGGGAGAGTGGTGGCTGCCATTGGCTGGATTTTGTTCATCGAGAGCAGAGTCTGGTGATTTGTTCTTGTTAACTGTGTAGAAGTCAATGGCAGACTGGCTAGGAAAGCATGAGCAGTTGTTGATTGGGTAGTTGGAAGAATGGTAGATGTCTTCAATTTGTCAGTAGTCCACATTTGGGTGGTTCGGAGCAACATTGCTACCATTGACACTTTGGGAGTTCTTGTCATGGTTAACTGTTTGGTGGTCACTGGGAAAATGGAAACTTTTGGATAGGTGGAGTAAGACACTTGCTGCATTGTCATCTTTTGGAGAGGAGTGACTATTGGTGTAGAAGCAAGATTAGATGTTGGATTGTTGAGCAGATCAGTAGAAACTCCATGATCTGATGATTGTTCCCCTCTGTCAGGAAATCTTTCTTTCATGGACTCATCCAACTCCTTCATACTCGCAAGATCTATGAGCAAAAGGAATACAGTAGAAACATTTATGCATTTTGCTACAAAATGTTGAAATATGGTAACTTTATGAATTGAAGAGTTTCAGATAGTAATTCTCCCATATTGCAATGGTTCACATAATTTCCTGGGATCTGAGTTCAAATTCATGCAAGACTGAATGGATAAAACGATGTTACTTTTTCTGCAGGCTTTAAGACTCCCATTTGAAATAACAGTTACAGACAGCTCTTCCAATTTTAAGAAAAGCTGACACAATTGGGTATTCAAGTACTGAATTATGCAATTTCTCATCTCCCAACTCAATTCCTGGAATAAAGCCTCATATAGACAAAGATTACCTAATTATTTCATGTCAGATTTACCAGAGAGATTGACAACAGATTAAGTAAGGATTTTAGATTTGGAGTAGATCTAAGATACCATTACTTCTCCATCAGAACTAGAAAACTCATGCTCTGTGCTCAAGATCCTGCACCATACATTGCAAAAACTTAAGCAATATGCCTGATAGAGGAATGGTGTATGATGTAATGACAAGGACATAGCTCAGGATAATATTAATCTTTGCAATGAAAAGGTACAAGATTTACTTTGTATTCTATGCCACATTAGCTCGCAAGCTGATGGACCTTGAGTGGCACTACAGTCAACTTAGTTTCTTGCTTTTGACATGATTGAACCTGGTTGAATAACCTAGCAATGTTAAGAGATTAGGCCCCGGTGCAATGAACTGGAGGCTTAAGTTTTTTCAATATAAGGTGCAGGATCTTAAGCAGTACGTGTAATCAGCACAAGGTTTCCTTGCCCATGTTTAACCTGAAACCACGAGATCTCATGGGGTTCAGAGGACTCCTACAGCAACTCCCTCCTGAATGTATACTACTGTGCCGCCATCTCTGCTGGGTCTGTCCTGACGGTGAGACAGGACATATCCAGGGATGGTAATGATGGTGTCTGGGACATAGACATATTCATGGAATCACACCTTACAGATAATGTCAAGCTGTTCCTTGCCTAGACTGAGAGCTCTTCCAATTTTGGTATTAGACCCCAGATGTTAGTAAGGATGACACTACAGTGTTGACAGGGCCAATGGTTTTGTTGTCTTTTCTGGTACCTAGGCTGATGCCAAGTGGTTCATCTGGTTTCATTTCCTTGTTGAGACTTTGTACTGCTTTTTACAACTGAATGGCTTGGTAGACCATTTCACAGAGGATAGTTGAGAGTCAATCAAATTGCTGGGGACCTGGAGTCACATGGAGGAGGGCAGATTTCCTTCCCTGAAGAACATTAGTGAGCCAGATAGGTTTATTCTCACAATCAATGATTTCATGGTCAGAGATTCTTAATTTCAGATTTTTTTAAAAAATGGAATTCAAATTCCACCATTTGCCACAGCAGCATTTGAACGTGGAACCCCAGAACATTAACTGAGTTTCTGGATTAATAGTCCCATGATAATGCTACTTGTTCATCGCCTCCCCACAATCTGTGTTATGTCATGCAATGATGTCATAAGGGGACAACATGTGATGGGAAAGTGGACAAGCAAAAGAACAGACCTATGTAGATTTTATAGTAAGGCACGGAGAACTGCTTAAATTAATCAGGCAGCATTAACAAGACCATATAAAAGGAAAGTCATTTACCAATTTATTGGAGATTTTTTGAGGAATTAACATGCTGTGAATAAAGGTGAAATATTTGGTGCACTATACTCAAGTGCTAGAACCTACTGTGGAAATTAAAGTCTTGTGGTTTAAGGGCTAATGTATTGGTATGGACAGATGATTCGCTAGCTAATAGGAAATTAAATAAACGGGGAATGATCGAATGAACGAACTCTTTTCCAGTTAGCAGGATGTAATGAGAGGTGTGCCACAGGGATCAGTGCTGAGTCTTCAACCTTTTACTATTTATATCTTAAAAATGGTTTGGATGAAGTGAACCGAAATATGGTTGCTAAGTATTCTGATAACACAAAGATAGGTAGACAATTAAGTTGTGAAGAAGACATAAGGACACTAAAAGGGGATATAGATAAGTCGGTCAAGTGATCAAAGATTTGCAACATATATAATGTGGGAGACTGTAAAATTGTCTATCTTATTAGGGCAACTAATAAAGGAGTACATCATTTCATGATGAGAGATTTCAGCGTTCAGAAATACAGATGAATCTTGCTGATGACTTGCATAAAATATTGAAAAAATAGTATGGTGGGACAGCAAGTAATTAGGAAAGTTAATAATGTTTTACAGGGAATTTGAATACAGGCACTAGTGAGATCACATCTAAAATATTGTGTATTGTATTGGTCATCCTATTTAGAATGTAAATGTGTCAGAAGCATTTCAGAGAAGATTTACTAGACTAAAACCGGGAATGGGCAGGTTATAAGGTAAGATTGGACAGACCATAGAACATAGAACATAGAAGAATACAGCGCAGTACAGGCCCTTTGGCCCTCGATGTTGCGCCGATCCAAGCCCACCTAACCTATACTAACCCACTATCCTCCATATACCTATCCAATGCCCGCTTAAATGCCCATAAAGAGGGAGAGTCCACCACTGCTGCTGGCAGGGCATTCCATGAACTTACGACTCGCTGAGTGAAGAACCTACCCCTAACTTCAGTCCTATATCTACCCCCCCTTAATTTAAAGCTATGCCCCCTTGTAATACCCGACTCCATACGCGGGAAAAGGTTCACACTGTCAACCCTATCTAACCCCCTAATCATCTTGTACACCTCAATCAAGTCACCCCTAAACCTTCTTTTCTCTAATGAAAACAGCCCCAAGTGTCTCAGTCTATCCTCATACGATCTTCCTTCCATACCAGGCAACATCCTGGTAAACCTCCTCTGCACCCGTTCCAGTGCCTCCACATCCTTCCTATAGTATGGCGACCAAAACTGCACACAATATTCCAGATGCGGCCGCACCAGAGTTTTATACAACTGCATCATGACCTCAGGACTCCGGAACTCAATTCCTCTACCAATAAAAGCCAGTACGCCATATGCCTTCCTCACCGCACTATTTACCTGGGTGGCAACTTTCAGAGATCTGTGTACATGGACACCAAGATCCCTCTGCTCATCCACACTACCAAGTATCCGACCATTAGCCCAGTACCCCATCTTTTTGTTATTCTTCCCAAAGTGAATCACCTCACATTTAGCTACATTGAATTCCATTTGCCACCTTTCTGCCCAGCTCTGCAGCTTCTCTATATCCTGCTGTAACCTGCCACATCCTTCCTCACTGTCAACAACTCCTCCGACTTTCGTATCATCCGCAAACTTGCTCACCCAACCTTCTAACCCCTCTTCCAGGTCATTTATAAAAATGACAAACAGCAATGGTCCCAAAACAGATCCTTGCGGAACACCGCTAGTGACGGCACTCCATGAAGAAACTTCGCCATCAACTACTACCCTCTGTCTTCTTCCATCCACCCAATTCCTAATCCAAACCTCCAACTCACCCTCAATGCCATATCTCCGTATTTTCTGCAGTAGCCTACCATGGGGAACCTTATCAAACGCCTTACTAAAATCCATATATACCACATCTACCGCTTTCCCCTCATCAACCTCCTTCGTCACCTTTTCAAAGAATTCAATAAGATTTGTGAGGCACGACCTGCCCTTCACAGGATTGTATCTGTCAGTATCTAGAAGAGTAAGAGGCAACTTGATTAAAACACACAAGATCCTGCAATGTGACAGACTGCATGATTAAAAGGCATTTTCTCTTGTGGGAGAATCGAGAACCAAGGACACAGTTTAAAAATAAGTGGTAGACTATTTAAGAGAGAGCTGAGGAGCATGTTTTTCTCACAGAAGGTTGAGGGTCTTTGGAACTCTTCCTCAAAACGTGGAAGTAGGTGGTCTGAACTTGCTAATGCAGTGTTAAGTTGATTCTTGATAAGTAAGTGGCAAAAATGTGTCAGGGTTATATGGGAATGTGAAGCAAAAAAATCTGACATGATCTTACTGAATGGCAGAGCAGGCTCAAGGAGTTGAGTAACCTATTCCTGCTTCAAATTTATATCTTCATATATAGGTCGATACATTAGTGTCCACCATAATCTTCTATGCCACTATATCCCATATATATTTTATCTATTTTCTTAACCTGCCCTGCCACTTTCAATTTATGCACAAATATCCCAGCTCCCTTTGTTCCTATAATCCCTTCAGTTGCATCTTTTATTTTTGTATTATCTCTCATTTATCCTACCAAAATGTATTGTTTCACATTTCTCTGCATTAAATTCATCTCCAACTCGTCCATCTGTTCTACTTGCCTGTTATATTCTCTTGAAGACAATCACATACTTAACACGGTTCATAAATGCTATTTTGTGGCTTCTGCATATTTTGAAATTGTGCCTTGCATTCTCAAGTCAAAGTCATTAATATAGATTAAGAATAGCATTTGTCCTTTATCAAATGTTTTTTGGAGGTATGTCATCATATTATACATATTAACTCCATTTACACTCACTGTTAGTAAAACCAAAAAAAATTCAATCAGGTTAGATAAATATGATCTTCCCCTAACCAATATGTGCCATATTTCATATTTCTCTAATGGACCTTGTTAATTTTGTTTTGGATTGTTTATAAAAGCTTTGCCATCACTGTAGATAAACCAACTGGCCTGCAGCTGCTGTTTTATTCCCAACATTGTTTTTTGAACAAGACTATAACATTTGAAATCCTTCAATCTCTAGCACCATCTTCTGCTATAAGAATCTTATAAATTTCAACAGAAATACTAAAAGGACGCTATAAACACAAACAACCAAATCACCTTTAAGACTTTGCATCAGATTTTCTGTGAAGCGGCAATCTCATACAAATTTCTACTCTAGCCCTACTTTTTAAATGAAAGAAGGCAGCTCTGCATTTTTAAAGAGAAGATTCCATTCAGAGCTCCCTCAGAAACAGGGTGCCCTATTTCTACTCTGATAGTTCTTTCATAGTATAGAACATTAAGGAAAGTCATGCTTGGCATTCACAGTAGTCAGCTGCCAAATTTGGAAGTTTAAAAAGTCTTGACAGCTACTTTGACAGGTGCTCTCAAAAGGTAAGTGTGATGTTAGAGTGCTGGGAGGGTCTGACATAAGATGGATCAAGGGGACAGGGTTCCAGATAAGTAGGATGCCAGCTGGGTAAAGTGCTAGGATGACTACTAAGTGGAATGCCAGATGTGTACAGGGTAAGATGCCAGTTAAATGAGATGTCAGGTGGATAGAGTGCCAGGTAAATAGGGTGCCAGTTGGAGGGCAGGGTGCCAGGAGTTGAATACTAGATAGGTCGGGATAGGTTGCCAGATAAGTAGCAAGTGCCAGCTGACTAGGGGTTAAGGTGCCAGGTGGGTACCCTGTTGCAGGGTGCAAAATGACAAGGTAAATGTAATGTTCATGGTGGTTTGGGGTGCTGGGAGAAATCATGAAGGGTGGTGGGTCAGAACTGATGGATAGGGAACAGAGTTGGTCTGGTGCCTGGGGATTATCAGATCCAGGTGTGGGGGTTGTTAGTGGCCAGAAGCGGGTGGGAGTGTTACAAGATGTGCCTTTAACAAGGATTTATTCTGTCATGTTTCTTTTGAAAGCAAGCATTGTCAACCTGGTCCTGCGCTGTCTACTGCTAGTTTTGGTTTTAAAAGAAGCACTAATGGGGGGAGTCAGACACACACGACCCAGGGTTTGCTTGCAGTTGGTAAACTGGGATTTCAGAGGAAGATTCAGCTCTTTGCTGCTGCAAAAAGCTTCGGTTCTCTCTTTTCTGCTTGCAATTTTGTTTCCTTTCTCCTGATCTGGAGATCAAGGAAGGGAGATCTGTTTTGCTGAATGTGACTTTGCTGAAGGCGTTTACTGCTATATTGGAACAGCTAATCAGTAATAGTTAATATGTATACTACTTTGTTAAGTATTTTGAGAGAGTTACAGTTAAACCAATTCTTTCTTTTTATTTCTATTTGTCTGTATTTTAACTGTAGTGTAAGGATAAAGTGTATTTTGCTTAAAGTTGAATAGTTTGATCAATTGCATCTGGAATACAATGCCTTACTTAAAATATAAGAAAACATTAGGGTCTAGGCTATTTCCTTGGCATGTTTTAGGGGGTTTGGTCTGGTCCGTAACAGGGGTGTGCAGTATAGAGTCTGTTGAATCATAGCTTAGGAGTTAGACTATGTACTTAATTGTTTTTTATTTGCTAAGTAACTATTTTACTTAATTTGACCAGAACCCTCTTCTCCAAGGAGACCTTTGGAGGTTTGCATGTATAAAGGAATTGCCTATTGGAATCTCCAGTTCCTTTGACGTCTGCTAGATTCCACAGGTATCCCATTCACAACTCTTATCTATGCTGGCATAGTGACTGTTTGGCCAATGAAACAACTCCATTGTTTATGGAAGCAAATGTCAAGCCTGAGTGGGTTTTTATAAAGTAAGAGAAAGAAACCTGGCACAAATCCCAGGGAAGTGAATTCAGATTTTATTTAAATACCGATACTTAATGAGGCCAGGGCACAAACGTTTGCAAGCACTCAAGCATATTAAATGCAGCCAGCCAGAAAAAAAACTATCTAAAATGTGTGCAGATCCCATTCACTCAAGCATCTGATCCCCTACACCCTGTCTACAGCTACAGTGCTAGGAATAAAATCTATTCCCAACAGCACACAGCGGATATTCAATGTTATTTGTGGTATATCATTGTGATATGAATAAATTATTAGTTCTTACTTTTGATTGGTAACTCACTCAGGACACCTTAAATGCACAAAATAAATGCAAGTCTCTGGTGTTGCCACTGAAACATCTCATCTATGGCCTACTTCATTCATAAAGGTCATGGGCCTTCATTTGTCAATTACAGGAATACAGGTGACTGCGAGAAAGCCTGACAATAAAAAGGGCAACATTACTATTTTGCTAGAAATCTAACTTAATAGGAATGGATAAATTTACAATGTCGCTAAACAGATGATCATAGGAATTCTTTAATGATATTTTAAAAATGAAATTGAAGTGATATTATTCACAATTATGAATAGCAGATAACATTATTTACTTTTAACATTAATTTTCAAAATGGTGTCAGTTACCTTGACTGGCTATAATGCAGAAGTGAAACAACATGTAATAACATCCGTTTCTAACTTAATCATGTTGGAAATCTAACTAAGAGAGAGCAAAGTAAGGTGTAATAAACCACTATATTCATCACAATGACACTTCTGTACCCTTAAATTAATGTCAAATTTATCAAAGACATTGCACCAACAGAATTGTATGCTGTAGATATCACATGGCCTAATGTCTGTGTTGGCTCCCAGCAAGAGTAGCTCATCTACTCCCATTTAAACACCCTTTCCTCATTGTCCTGCACATTTCTTTCTGGATTGAATGATCTAATTCTCTTTTGAAGGCCTCAATTGAATTTGCCTCTCTCAGGCAATATTTTCCAGATCCGAATGACTTCTTATATACAAACACTTTTTCCACATCGCTATTGAAAATGATTGGTAAATCCTCCAGCCAACAGGAACATATAAGTCCTTTTTACTCAGTCAAGATCCCTCATGATTTTGAGCACTGCAACCAAATCTCCTTCTAATCTGCTCTTCTCCAAGAGTAACATCCCCAATTTCTCTAGTTCATTCACATTTCAGAAGTTCCTTACTCTTAGAATCAATTTCACAAATGTTTTCTGCACCCTTTCTAATGTCTTCACATCCTTCCTAAAGTGAAGTATCCAGAAATGGAGCAGAGCACCACTCGAGACCAACCTATGGTTTATGTAGGTTTATCATAACTTCCCTGCTTTTGTACTTTATGTTCCTATTTATAAAGCTCAGGATCCTGTATGTTTTAATAAGCATTTTCTCAACTTGCCTTGCATACATTTGGTCCCTCTGCATCTACTCTAACTTTAAAGTTGTATCTTTTGTTTAGTTTTGCCTTTCCTAGTTATTTCTACTGAAATGATTCATTTCACATTTCTGTTACCTATTATCCATCTATTATGCCAGCCTATGTCTTATTAAAAATTGAACACCATATCATAGTTCACGTTTCTAAGCTTGTGTCATCCACAAATTTTGAAATTTGTTCCAGGTACATGCAAGTGTAGGTCATTAATATTTATCAAAGAAAGCCAGGACCCAAAATGAAACTGGGAATTGCATTATAAGCCTTCCTTTAGTCTGAAAGACAATGTTCACCATTAATTTTGGTTTCCTTTCAGCCAATTTCATATCCCTGTTGCCCTGGTCCCATTTATTCCATTCAATCTAATTGGCTGAGAAGCCTGCTATGTGGTACTTTATGAAGTGCGTTGTGGAAGTCCATTTACCCCACATTGTCTGCATTATCCGCGTTAACACTGTTACCTTTTCAAAACCTCAAACAAATTAGTTTATTAATAATCAGTTTATTAATATGCAGAACATATTCATGTTGGCATTCTTTAATTTATCTACATTTGCCCAAGTGGCTGTTAATTTTGTCCTATGTTGTCATTTCATGAGCTTCCCTACCACCAAGATTAAACTAACAAGCCTGTACTTGCTGAGCTTACCGATACACCCTTTCATGAATGCTCCAATCCTCTTGCACCACTCCTGGATTGGGCCAGTAACTCTGTAATGTTCACTTTCATAGCCCTCTGTATCCGGACTGTGTCTCAGCTAATCTTCGTGGCTTAGCAACTGTAAATATCCATTGTCTTTCTGTCAATTTTAAGCCCATTTAGGGCTTTAATTTCTTCCTCTTCCATACTGACCTGAGCAATATCTTCTTTCTCAGTGAAGTCAGATATAATCGAGTACCTCAGGAATGTCCCGGTCTCCACTTGTACACTCCCTTTTAGGTCTCTAATCAGCCTTGCTCCCTCCTTTCAACATCCTTTCCCTATTGATATACCAAGAAGAATTTGGGATGCCTTTGTATGTTAGCTGTCCATCTCTTTTCATAATCTATCTTTGCCTTTCATATCATCTTTTCCCCACTTCTGCTCTGAATCTTCTAAATGGAGCATAGTTTTCAACTGTGTTCTCCAACTGGCATCTTCTTTATGCATCCTTTTTCTACTTCACTTTACATTTGTTTAACCAAACTTTTCCCTCATGTGAATGTTATTTCCACTGTACCTGATCTAACCATTGTTTAAAAGTAGCCCATTGTTCCCTTCCAGTTTTTCTTGGCAATTTATCTGGGTCACCTTTCCTCTCATCCCTTCCTCAATGAATTGTTTTTATTCTGGCTTGCATTCAGATATATTACAATTAGATACAGTAAGCAAATTTATCTTAAAAATTAAATTTAACACATTTTCAATCAGACGGTAGTATATAAAACCAAATGACAAAGTTACCTCTTTTTATAAAGTGGCTTACAAATCCTTCTGAAGACATCAATGGACAAGCATCTTTGTTTGGACAGTAGAAAAGGTAGCAATTTTGAAAAGACGAATTATTTCTTCGATTAAACGTCATAAAATTGCACAGGTTTTCTCCTTCCATTTAAAAACAGAAAAATAAAACGTTTAGTTCATCAAACATCTATATTATTTTAATTAATCCACAGCACTCCGGTCTATTAAGGTAAGCAGAGCAAATGAAGCCTGTGGTAGAATATCAGACTAAAGCAGTAAAGAATCTGCATTTTCTGAGTTTCCTACAGATATCACACTAAACCATTATCTGTCATTTAGATTAGATTAGATTACATTACAGTGTGGAAACAGGCCCTTCGGCCCAACAAGTCCACACCGACCCGCCGAAGCGCAACCCACCCATGCCCCTACATTTACCCCTTACCTAATACTACGGGCAATTTAGCATGGCCAATTCACCTAACCTGCACATCTTTGGACTGTGGGAGGAAACCGGAGCACCCGGAGGAAATCCACGCAGACACGGGGAGAACGTGCAAACTCCACACAGTCAGTCGCCTGAGGCGGGAATTGAACCCGGGTCTCAGGCGCTGTGAGGCAACAGTGCTAACCACTGTGCCACCGTGCCGCCCACTAAAGGTCATCTTAAGGTTTGGAGATGAAAGTTGGCCAGGAACCATTGGAATTATTGCAATGGAGATTTTTGACTTTTTAAAAAGTTAATTCATGGGATGTGCCATCATTAGTTTGGCCAACATTTATTGCCCATCCCTAATTTGCTTTCAGAATGAGCTGCCTTCTTGAACTGCTGCAGTCCATTTGCTGCAAGTTGGCCACAGTATGGTTAGGGAGAGAGTTCCAGGATTTTGACTCAATGACTGTTGGACAAGCAACCAGCAGAATAGATCAGCAATGTATCAAGGTAGATTTTGAGTTCTGGTTAACGTTTGAATCCAACCAGTGAACTATGTGAGTCTCAATGCTGTTTGCCACCATTGGGCATGGAATGGCAACCAGCTGGAACATTGCCATTAGTTGCGACAGGTCTCAGGATGGGATGGGATGGGATGGGCTAGGGGATGACATGTCTGAACTGGAGAACACAGTTGAAAACTATGCTCCATTTAGAAGATTCAGAGCAGAAGTGGGGAAAAGATGATATGAAAGGCAAAGATAGATTATGAAAAGAGATGGACAGCTAACATCATTTGTGGGTAGCTCCGGAGGAGAAAGTGAGGACTGCAGATGCTGAAGATCAGAGTTGGAAAGTGTGGCGCTGGAAAAGCACAGCTGGACAGGCAACATCTGAGGAGCAGGAGAGTCAACATTTCAAGCATAAGATCTTCATCAGCTCTCATTCCCACTGAATCTAGTGCTCCAGAACAAAATCCTTTTGGGATCTTCTTTGTAATATTATTGCCAAATGATTCTGAGCAGAGTTGACAGGATACATCCAGTCACTTCACAAAATCCCAAATGGAGTTCAATGAATATACTCTGTGATGCTGCTACTTGTCAGAATGGCACACAGGTTTTTGGAGGAGGGAGTCAGTTGGCCAGATGGTCAGTTTGCAATGTAGAGTAATGGCAACAGTGTGGGTTCAATTCCTGCACTGACTGAAGGGTTCTCCTTCTGAACCTCTCCCTTTGCTTGAGGCAAGATGACCCTCAGTTTAAAGCACCACCAAGTCATCTCTCTCTGAGAGAGCAGTCCTATGGTCTGGTAGGACGATGATGACTTAACCTTTACACAAGATTATTTGTCCACAATGCATTTTGAATGTAAGTTATTGTTGAATTAACTTTTTGAATCATTGCGTAAAGTTACTCCTTCAACAATACCAACATAATGTAATTGGTGAAACTCTTTTTTTTTTTAAAAACTGCATTTCCATGAAACATTTCCTGTACGAAATTAGTATTAAACTACATGAAAAAAGGAAACTGGGAGAAAATGACGACTACAGAGGCTGGAGATCAGAGTCGAGAGTGTGGTCCAGCACAGCACAACTGTGTGGAAAAGCACAGCAGGTCAGGCAGCATCCGAACGATAACTGTTTAATTAATACAGTTTAATTAATACAGCTAAGCAGGGGTTAAAACACAAGATGTAAGCCTTTTAAATCACAGTGTCAACTCACCAACTGTAGTAACTTGATTTTAAGTGACTTTAAAAAGTTTTAAATAGTTTTCATAATCTTGGAACAGGCACCAGTTTCTTAGTATCTTTTAGAGCCTTTTCAGAGACCCACCAATGAGCATGATTAGTAGGAACTTCCAATGGTAAGAGTGGAACAGTCTGGTACTACTATAATAGTTTTGCAACAAGTGCAATAAATTGTGGAAATTCTAGTTGTGTGGAATGTAATTTGATTTCACAACTCTTTGCAGCAGTTTACACCAGTTTTGACCAAATTACTTGAAAAAATCCATTGCAATCAAGCAAAAATTCCAGAATAATAATTTACATTGTCAGATCTTCACTACTTTTCACAAGAGACATAGATAAAATGAATCCAAAAAGTGATAATTCGGAGTAATTTGGTGGTATCCACACTCTGGAATCTGGTTGCTCTGCCTTCCATATTCCAGATAAAAGGTATATTCTTCTCCTTTGGCTGTAGGAGAAGCAGACAGAAGTGGGTACTACAGATGCTGGAGATTAGAGTCAAGATTAGAGTGGTGCTGGAAAAGCACAGCAGGTCAGGCAGCATCAGAGGAGCAGGATAATGGACATTTTGGGCAAAAGCCCTTCATCAGGAAAAGCAGTCTTCTCAGTAGGAGAAGCAGGTCTTTCAGATCTAACTGAACTCTTTATAATTTTGTACACCTCAGTTAAGTCTATCCAACATTTCTTCATAGCTGCAATTTTCAAGACCTAGCAATATCTTCTAAGTCTCCTCTGCACGCTCTTCAGACTGCTTATGACCTTCCTCTAATGTAGCAACCAGAATTCCAACAGTCACCTAAGCACCATTTTTTGCAATTCCAGCATTTCATTCTTGCTTTTGCACTTTATACCTTGTCCAGTAAAGGCAAGAAATCCCCTGGATTTCTTTTTCATCTTACACATCTGTCCTGACACCTTAAAGAACCCACGGGCATACACTTCAAGTGCTGACTTAGAATCAGAGATGTAAAGCACAGAAACAGACCCTTCGGTCCAACCTGTCCATGCCGACCAGATATCCCAACCCAATCGAATCCCACCTGCCAGCACCAAGCCCATATCCCTCCAAACCCTTCCTATTCATATACCCATCCAGATGCCTCTTAAATGTTGCAATTGTACCAGCCTCCACCACCTCCTCTGGCAGCTCATTCCATACACGTACCACCCTCTGCGTGAAAAAGTTGCCCCTTAGGTCTCTTTTATATCTTTCCCCTCTCACCCTAAACCTATGTCCTCTAGTTCTGGACTCCCCGACCCCAGGGAAAAGACTTTGTCTATTCATCCTATCCATGCCCCTCATAATTTTGTAAATCTCTACAAGGTCACCCCTCAGCCTCCGATGCTCCAGGGAAAACAGCCCCAGCCTGTTCAGCCTCTCCCTGTAGATCAAATCCTCCAACCCTGGCAACATCCTTGTAAATCTTTTCTGAAATCTTTCAAGTTTCACAACATTTTTCCAATAAGGAGAACAGAATTGCACGCAATATTCCTAACTGATGTTCTGTACAGCCACAACATGACCTCCCAACTCCTGTACTCAATACTCTGACCAATAAAGGAAAGCATATCAAATGCTTTCTTCACTATCCTATCTACCTGCAACTCCACTTTCAAGGAGCTATGAACCTGCACTCCAAGGTCTCTTTGTTCAGCAACACTCCCTCGGACCTTACCGTTAAGTGTATAAGTCCTGCTAAGATTTGCTTTCCCAAAATGTAGTACCTCGCATTTATCTGAATTAAACTCCATATGCCATTTCTCAGCCCATTGGCCCATCTGGTCCAGATCCTGTTGTAATCTGAGGTAACCTTCTTTGCTGTCCACTGCACCTCCAATTTTGGTGTCATCTGCAAACTTCTTCTACCTATTTCAATATCCTCCCACTAATGGTGTATTCCCTGGTTTTGTTTGCCCTTCCCAAATGTGTTACCTTATATTTCTCTGGAACTGAGTTTTATTTGTCACATTTCCGCCTGCTCAAATAAACCATTGATGTAATTCTAGAGTCGAAAATATTTTCTTGACTATTAACTTCTACAGCCAATGTTTGTGTGATCTGCAAGTTACCCAATCATGACTGCAATATTTAAGACCAGATCATACAACAAATAGCAAGGGAATGTCTACTAGAATGTCTGCTTTATTCCCATCCTCCATGAAGGCAGAGACAAAATAACTATTAAGAACCCCTCGCACATCGTCGACATCCATTCAGAAGTTACTTTATACATTTGATAGGCTGTCCCCTTTCTTAGTTATCCTCCTGCTCTTAATGTACTGAAAATGTTTTTAGGGTTTCCTTGATTTTACCTGACAATGTATTCTCTCTTTGCTTTCTTAATTTTCTTTCTTACTTCATAGAGTCATACTTGGTCCAACTTGTACATGCTGACCAGATATCACTCCTGTACTTTTTATATTCTCCTAGGTTTCCTACAGTTTTAAGTTAATTGTGACTGTCATAAGCTTTCTTCTGCTTTACTTCATCCTGTATGTTTTGTGAGTTGGTTAGCTCAGTTGGCCAGACAGCTAGTTTGTGATGCAGGAGTGATACCAGCAGCATGGGTTCAATTCCTGCACTGGCTGAGGTTACCATGAAGGACTCTCCATATCAACCTCTCCCCTTGCCTGAGATGTGTTGACTCTAAGGTTAAGCCCACCATCCGTTGTCTCTCTTTAATGTGAGAGCAGCCCTATGATCACTTTACTTCTGTACCTGTAAAACTAGGAGGATCTACATTTAGCAGTAGTGGACCTTTTTCTTTGCGGGTACAAGTTTACACTGTGCCCATGGAATCTCACTTTATAGTTTTCCTTTACTTGGTTTATCCAGTCCATCATCACCAGAACACCCCTCTGTTTTGTAATATTTATCTTTCCCCAGTTTGGAACTTTTATTCTATTCCAACATTATCCTTTGTTATAATAATGCTAAATCTAAATACAGTATATTCGTAACGGTCAGCCAACTTTACTTAAATCGACCTGCTTAGCTTTATTTCTTAAAACTAAACATAGAATTACAATCTTTCTTTTTGGAATTGTTACATGCTGGTTAAATATGTTCTCTTGGATACTGTTCAAGACTTTTGTACTCTGTACCCTTTCCAAATTTCATATCTCACTTAAGGTTAAAGTCCATAACCACATAATACATAGGAGCAGAAATAAGCTATTCGGGCAATGAATCCACTCTTCCATTCAATGAGATCATGTCTGTTCTAATAATCTTAACTCTACTTTCCCACCTTTTCACCATGACCATGGATTCCCTTTCTGATTAAAAATATCTATCTCAGTCTTGAATATACTTAGTAACCCAGCCACTAAAGTTCTCTTCAGTAAAGAATTCCACAAATGCACTGCCCCCAGAGAAAAACCTCTGCCTCATTTCCATCTCAAATGGGTGACCCCTCACTCAGATTATGCTGTCTGGTCCTGCCTTCTCAAAAGGGTAACAATTTCTCCAAATCTACCCATTAAGCACCCAACGAATATTTTTCAATAAGGTCTTTTCTGGTTCTTTGGAAATATGAAAATCTGTCCAAAACCAGGATCAACTTAAAGAACCTTCTCTGGACTGCCACCAATGCCAGTGTATGTTTCATTAGATAAGCAGACAAATACTGTTCACAGTATTCATGACGTGGTCTGACTAGTGCCTTATATAATTTTAGCAAGACTCCCTATTTCGAAAGGAATGGAGTTTAAAGGCCCACAGTCCATTCAGCTTCCCGATTATCCCCTGAATTTACCGCTAGCTTTTTGTGATTCATGCATGAGGACATCCAAATCTCTATATGTACAGCTTTTTTCAATCTTTTCCATTTAATTCATATTCATCTCTTCTATTCTTCATGCTAAAGCGCACAACCTCATTTTCTCACATCACTTTCCATCTACCATGTTTTTTTTCCCCCCCACTGACTTGACCTGTTTCTATCCCTGCATGAACTCTATCATTCTCTTCACTTACCTTGCCACGTATTTATGTCATCCGCAACTTGGTTATCCAAGTCATTAATTTATAATGTGACCCCAGCGCTGAATCCTGTGGCACTTGATTCATTACAGGTTGCCATCCTGAAAAAGGCCCCTTTGTCCCAAATTTCTGTCTTCTATTAATCAACCCTACAACCATGTGAATATACTACCCCAAAACCATAGCCTCTTACCTTATTAAGTAGCCCTTTGTGTGATACCTATTGAACACCTTTTGAAAATCCCAATATCTGCTGGTTCCCCTTTATCTATTCTGTGTGTTACTTCCTCAAAGAATGTTAATAAATTTGTTCATATGATTTCTCTTTCATGAAGTTATTCTGACTCTGCTAGATTATATTGTTTATTTCTAATTGATCTACTCTTACACTCTATGAATTTTCCCAATGACAGATAATAATTGGCTGAAAGTTAAATGATTTTGTTTCCTTCCCTTTTTGAATTAGGGTGTTACACTGGCAATGTTCCAAACCTCTGCAACCTTTCCAGAATCTAAGGATTCTTAGAAGATTGCAATCATTGAATCCACTATTTCTGTAAAATCCTAGGATGGAACCCATAAGTCTCTAACTATTATTGACCTATTGGTTTTGTACTCTGACTATATATTTGTTATTCTATGTCTATCTCCCTCCCACCACTTAGGGGTCTATATTATATACTCCGAGCAGTGTGGCTGCCCCTTTTTTTATTTCTTTGTTTGACCCCCATGGCATTTGACGATTAATTTAGTATTTCTATCATCCGTACAGCTGTTAATAACTTTTTAACCAATTTTTACACCCCCACTATTTTTGTCCCCATCTACCCTACCTGAAGTGATGTTGAGGTGTTACTTTTGTTCATGTTTAAGCCAGGATGCAGCCATATGTCTAACTGTGCCCTCAGCTCATTTGATTTTATTTGCCATATCCCTTGTATTTACATATTTAATGTTGCCAAATTCCTGTGCTGTATGCTTTTTAATTTGTGCTTTCTTCGTCTTGCAGAGTCATTCACTAATTTTCTGTCTTCCCCTCCCTGTTCAGAATTTGTTCCATCTGAATCTGCCCGCTGGGTTCCACGCCCCTCTTGCATAAATCCTCCCCACAGCACTGGTGAACCTCAGTGAGAATATTCATCCCAATCTTGCTCAGATATATGATGTTTGCACAGATACCACCTTCCACAGCACCAGATCTTATGCCTCAGAAATCTGATGCCTTGCCCCCAGACCGGCTTTCCAGCCATGTATTTAATTGCTTATTCAGCTGCTTCCAACCTCAATAGCATGTACAACTGAGTGTAATTCTTTTTAATTCATTTTTGTGGGATGTGGGCTTTGCTGGCTGGCCAGCATTTTATTGCCTTCCCCTAGTTGCCCTTGAGAAGGTGGTGGTGAGCTGCTTTCCTGAGCCACTGCAGTCCACCTTCTGTGGGTTAACCCACAATGCCATTATGGTTGGAATTCCAAGATTTTGACCCAGTGCCAGTGAAGGAAGAGTGATATATTTCCAAGTCAGGATGGTGAGTGGTTTTGGGGGGGGGGGGGGGGAGAGAGATCTTGAAGGTGGTTGTGTTCCCAATTATGTGCAGCCCATGTCCTTCTAGTTGTAAGAGGTCTGAGGATCTTTGGTGAATTTCTGCAGGGCTGAGTGTCGGTGGTGGAGGGAGTGGATGCTCGTCATTGGAGTGCCAATGTAAAGTATGGGTTGTTTTGTCCTGGACGACATCAAGCTTTGTTGGAGCTGGTTTTAAGTTTCTTTCCTAGATTGCTACAAATCTGCTTTCAGGGCCTCATTCCCTTCCTTGCCAAGTTATTGGTATCAACATAGACCACAACTTCAGGCTGTTCACCTTCCCCCAGAACGATGTTGTGCAGCTGCTCTATGACATCCTTGTGTCATAGAGGTATACAGCACGACAACACATCCATGCCAATGAGGTTTCCTACACTGAACTAGTCCCATTTCCTATTTGTTTGGCCTATATCCCTCTAAATCTTTCCCATCCATCTACCTGTCCAAAATGTCTTATAGCTGTTGTAACTATCACTTCCTCTGGCAGCTCATTCCCTACATGCATCACCCTCTATGTGAAAATATTGCCCCCTCAGGTCCTTTTTAAATCTTTCTCTTTTCACCTTAAACTTTTGCCTTCTAGTTTTGGGAGGCAATGTACCATCTTAGAATCATCGCCAAAAGAAATGCCTGCCTCTTGCTGTAACTAACAAATTCCCTATAATTACCGCTCTTTACTTGCTCCTTTCCTGTACGGCTGAGTCTATCATGGTTCCACAAACTTGGCTCTGACTGCACTCCTCCAGGGACCCAACATCCTCTCTAGTATTCAAAACGGAAAACTGATTCACAAGCAGGTCCTCAGGAAGCTGCTGTGCTCCCTGCCTGGTTCTCCTGGACGGCATGGTTGCTACCCATCCTCATTCTGCCTGTGTGTTCCTGATCTGCAGCATGACCACCTCTTGGCATGCATTATGCATGTAGCCATCAGCCTCACTGATGCACTTACTAGTACTACAAACCCAACTATCAATCAACCTTTGACTTCACAGAAAAGTCTCTGATTTTATTTCCTGGTGAAGCCGAAGCTGTCACAGCCATCTCCACATTCCTGTCCTGAAGGTAAGTTCCTGACACCCAATCAATCTTTGGTCAAACCTTACCCGGACTGGCTGCCCTGTCGTTTCCTGTCACCTTATAGCTTTCCTGTGTTGTCACTGTTCACTCAAAAACCTAAAGGGATGCTATGATAATTTCATGGTTACCATTACTGAGACAAGCTTTTTTTCAAAATTTAATCTTTGAATTCAAATACGAGCAGACATTTGAACTCATGTCTCCACAGCATTAGCCCGAGAGTCTGGATTGCTAGTCCAGTGACATCACCACATTTCACTTCTATTGTGCAAGACAGATAAAATTAACCTGAAACATTACCTCCATGTCTCTCTCCATAGATGCTCCCTGATCTGCTGAGTATTATCGGAATTTTCTCTTTTGCAAGAGGCCACATAGCTTTCAATTTTTTGGAGCATAGATGGAAATAGAAGGTGGACTGCTTTAAGTGAAAAACAAGGAAGTTCTGTAACTTGAAAAACAAGTTTGCACATTGTTAAGCTGTGCCATATGTTTTTTTTGGAAGCAAAAGGAGAGGAAGTTGAAACCAAATGACACCAAGAATCTTTTGAGTTAAGAAAACTTTGCCCGGCACCAACATTTTGACTGGTTCCGCTGCAGCGGGTTAAAAAGCAAGTGCACAGAGCAGTAGAGAGTGAAAACATCCAGTCTGCAAACAACATTCTCTTTCCTTCTCTGTGTAGGAAAATAGCTAGAAATCCCCCAGAAAGCTGAAAAGAAATAATTTATACAGGGAAAGATTAAAGTTTACTGAATTGAAGGAAGACCACCATCATATAGATAACATCATTGCAAAAAAATCAGAAGATCATACATGAAAAAGGACTTTCCACTTTCTGGTCTGGACTTTCGATCTTTGGAATTTTGTTTATCCACTCTATTCTTTCTTCCACTCAAACATTAAACTAGTTGTCTTTTGTCTGTCTCAATTGTACATTTTTGGGGGTTGAAAGGGTATAATTTAAGTTTCAAAAATCAGGAATCTTTTCTTTTTACGGTTCTTAAAGTTAAGTATTAAAATAAATAGATTTTATTTAACTGTTACTGAGGAGACCTGAGGTGGTTAGCATTTGTCTTGGGTAACAGGCAGCCAGGCAAATTGGTCATTTTGGTGGGATCATTGGAATTTTTATACACTTTGTAACAACTTATGGATCAGTGGGGGTATGACTATTAGCACACCATTCCCAGATGTGAAAGATTTTACCAGCCTAGGTGTTACATTAGTTACAATCTACTCGTTGGTGTCTCTTCACCTCAAAAGATCAACTTCCCTCTGATCACACCATTTAGATGAAAAACTCGTTAACCCCAGTTGTTGCTATGACAAAAGTAAAGAGACTATCATAGACATACAGTCTGTAACTGACTGCAGTGCTCTTGTCTACTTTGTACCAGATTCACAAGCCACTTTTCAAATTCTTCAATTCTACCGACAAAAACATTTGATTTGTACTTCGATATTGCCAAAGCAAAATTCATATCATCCCATCAAATGAGCCAATTATTCCACCCCTATATTTGTTGAAAAGAATCTAGAATGTGTTGAGTATTTCCCATACCTCGGCAGTCATCTTTCTCAAAAAGCAGCACCACCTCAGCCTTTACAAACAATCGCAATTGGCAAGAGGCCGCCACAAGCCAACAAAAGACTGAATATACAGAGCTTTTGTTGTCATAAGATCTTACTGCAGTGAAATATAAGAACTCTGAAGAAATGCCATCAATGCCTTCACTACATCCTCCAGATTCAGTGGAAGAATGCATCAAACCAATGCTGATGTCCTTCCTGAAGCCAACTCCACAAACAGTCAGAAAAGAAATTCTGCAAAATCAACTCTGGCATACTGAACATATTGCCCAGATCTCCAAAAACTGCTTCCCCCCTTTAGGTCCTGTTTTCTCAACTCTCAAACAACCAGAGGAGGGCAAAACAAATGCTTCAAAGATAGTTGGAGGCTCCCCTTGGAGCAAGGCAGCATTGAGATTAATGATCGATTAATGCTACCAGTTGCTCATAATAGTGACAACTTATCCAGCAAGATGCTTCATGCTTTGAGTCACAATTTAATGATGAGGCAGAGCAGTGGCAGGAGGAGAAAAGGAAAGGAAATAATTCCCCTAGTCTGAATCTCACTACCTCATGGGGCACCCTGTCCCTTGTGTCCAAAGCTTTGCTGGTCAAGATTCAGTTTGGTCAATCACATGAAGACCAATGGCAGAAAATCACAAGTCGGGCTAGACATCATCCTCAAAACAAGGGACAGGTGAGGACAATAGCATTCAATTTGTCTTTACAGTAGTTTTAGCCAACCCAGATGATGTTTTGGTCAATGAACAATTTGTCACTTTTCTGCTATTCAAACACAAGAGTATTTTGGCCATTTGTTTGACACGTAGAAACTGATATATCATACAATATCAAATACCTTAGCAAATCATTGCTTACCTATTAAAGGTGGGCCAGTACAGCACTTATTATGGCATTCCTCCAAGCTGTCAGTGTGGAAAGGTTCCAAGCTTTTCAGCCCTTTTGTTAGGGCAATTTTTATGTCAGCTATGGTATCCATGGTATTTGAGAAAGTGCATTTGGACTCTTGCAATAGACTCTTGTGGTTTGTCAGTATTGCCCAGAGCAACAACAGCAATGATTCACTGTGACGCCAAAACATATTGAATTACAAATTTTCAGGCACTTAATTGACAATGATTGTGCACACATTAGGTGCAGTAACAGAATATTAGGCAGTTTGGAGAGTGCTGTGTTTTCAAAAAAGCAGTGGAAACCAAGTCCTGTAAATTTGGAAATATAAAAAATTAATTTGTCACTTTTAAATCATACATGATTCAAATGATCTAAAAGCAGCTGTAAAGCTTTACCAATAACCTGAACAATTTTATATCAAACGTTTTGATACACTTCAATGACCAAAATACTGAAACATTTTGAACCACACACAGTTAAACAGCATTTAAAAGTGACTGCCCAATAACAGTGTTTGGATTGGATCTAAGCAAGAAGTTTGACACAGTTGAGAGGAGAGCGAACAGTTGGGGTTCAGACCTTCAATCTTGCGAACAAGTAAAATCACTCACTCTCACTGACTATGAGTGGAAGGAAATAATACTCTAAAGAGCTTGAAAACAAATACCTTATAAACTCAAGTCAAGGTCTAAGTTCAACTGAACAATTACTGAATTAAGGATCAGCATAGTTGACAACAATGGGATATCATTGCCAAAAAACTACTCTAAGAAAGCAATTTCATTTCCTCTTTTGGATTGGACTCAGCTTGACAGACTTTGTGCCATCTTGCTTATGTTCCTTATCGATGGTATTGCTGAAAAGACTGTTTTTTATCTCATCTGTATTGTCCATCCTTGGGTTTAAACTTGGAGTTTCTTTTATCTTGATAGTAGCTACAGTCAGGCATTAACCATGAGATTAATTTGGTCCTATTGTATATCCCTCCACACATTTCTTATTCATGTTCTTAGCCAAATGTCTTTGAAATATTCTGCATCCACCACTTCCTCTGAAAGTTCATTCCACAAACAAACCACTCTCTCTGTAAAAAGGTTGCCCTTCATGTCTTTAAAATTTTTTCACACCTTAAAATTATGCCCTCTACTCTTGAAATCCTCCACCCTAGAAAAAAAAGACACCTACCATTTGCCTTATCTGTACCAATGATTTTATAAACCTTTAGAATGTCACCTCTTAACCTCCTATGCTCCGGTGAAGAAAATCCCAGCCTTTCCAGCCTCTTCTTACAATTCAAACCCTCCATCCCCAGCCACAAACTGGTAAATCTCTTCTGAACCCTCTCCAGCTTAATTATATTCTTCCTGTAACAGGGAGAACAGAACTGGACACAGTGCTCCAGAAGAGGCCTCACCAATGTCTAACACTACCTCAACATAACATCCCAACTCCTGTACTCAAAAGGTCTGAGTAATGATGGCAAGCGTGAAAAATACCTTCTTAACCACCCTGTCTATTTGTGACACAATCTTCAAAGAATTATGTACCTGAACCCCCTAGGTCCCTCTGTTCTACAATACTAAAGGCGTTTTTTTAATTGCGTAAGTCCTGACCTTGTTTGTTGTGCTAAAAGCAATCACTCGCAGTTATCCAAATTAAACTCCATCTGCCACTCTTCAGCCCATTGACTCAATTGATCAAGATTCTTTTGTAATTTTAGATAACCTTCTTCGCCATCTACTAGATCATCAATTTTGGCGTCATCTGCAAACTTATTAACCATACCTTCTATATTGTCATTTAAATCATTTATGTAAATGACAAACAAAAAAAGCGAGGCCCCAGCACCGATCCCTGTGGAATGCCACTGGTCACAGGCCTCCAATCCAAAAAAACAGCCTTCCACCATCACTCTCTATCTCCTGCCATTATCCAATTGGCAAGCTCACCCGGAATCCCATGTAATCTAATTTTACTAATTAGTCTATCGTGTGGAACCTTGCCAAAGATTTTACTAAAGTCCAAGTAAATAATGCGCACTGCCCTGCCCTCAATCTTCTTGGTTACTTCCTCAAAAACTCAATCAAGTTTGAGACACATGATTTCCCTCACAAAACCATACTGACTATCCCTAACCAGTCCTTGCCTCTCCAAATGCAGATAAATTCTATCTTTCAAAATCACCTCCAACAACTTACCCACCACCAAAGTCAGACTGACAACTCGATAGTTCCCAGGCTTCTACTTGCATCACTTCTTAAACAAAAGCACAAACTGTCCAGTCACCCAGACATCACCCGTAGTTATGGATGACACAAATACTTCTGCAACGGGCACAGTAATGTCTTTCCTATCTTCCTACAATGACCTGGGATACACTTGATTAGGTTTGAGAGATTTATCCACCCTTATATTTTGTAAGAAGTCATTCCATTCTCTCAGCTTCCCTATTTCAGTTCTGACAATGCCACCTTCCAAAACAATATTTTCAATATGTATTCTTTTTGCACCAAAGGGTTTCTCTCCATTGTGTGAGGAAATTGCTCCTCAGTATGTCCATTCAGAGACATCTGCTCTCACCATTCCCCTTCCATACAGAATTATGCTGCTGTGTACTTGATCTTACCTTTCATCAGAGCTTAAAAATGTGTTGCTGGAAAAACGCAGCAGGTCAGGCAGCAAAGGAGAAGGAGAACCGACGTTTTGGGCATGAGCCCTTCTTCAGGAATGAGGAGGGTGTGCCAAGCAGGCTAAGATAAAAGGTAGGGAGGAGGGACTTGGGGGAGGGGTGTTGGGAATGCGATAGGTGGAAGGAGGTTAAGGTGAGGGTGATAGGCCGGAGAGGGGGTGGGGGCGGAGAGGTCGAGAAGAAGATTGCAGGTCAAGAAGGCGGTGCTGAGTCTGAGGGTTGGGACTGAGAAAAGGTGGGGGGGGAGGGGAAATGAGGAAGCTGGAGAAATCTGCATTCATCCCTTGTGGTTGGAGGGTTCCTAGGCAGAAGATGAGTCACTCTTCTTTTGGGGTTGCCCAGTTTGCCCCCTCTGAGGGAACACATGAAGAGATTGTGTAAGATTCTTACCCACTGAGAGAGAGAGAATATTTCTCGTGAATTGGACGTCAGAAAAACCACCAGGTCTTATGGGGTGGTGTAAGCAGGTGACGGAGCATCTCCCCCAAGACTACGCCACAAATATGGTGCACCGCAAAACAGAGCAGTTTTACAAGACGTGGCGGCTCTTTTTAAATTATTGAAGTTGACTTACCAGCAATATTAATTAGGACCGTGGTATAGCCATGGGAATATGTCTGGGTGCCCGTGGGGGCCTGGGAGGGGGAGGCTGGAGGAAAATGAATACAGGTACTGTAAATGGTTGTGTTGCCATGGTCTAGCGATGTGCCAACCAACCCAACCGCCCCGTGGCTGAACACTAATTCCCCCTCCCACTCTGCCAAGGACATGCAGGTCCTTGGCCGCCTCCATTGCCAGATCATGGCAACTTGACGCCTGGAGGAAGAGCGACTCATCTTCCGCCTAGGAACCCTCCAACCACATGGGATGAATGCAGATTTCTCCAGCTTCCTCATTTCCCCTCCCCCCACCTTTACTCAGTCCCAACCCTCAGACTCAGCACCGCCTTCTTGACCTGCAATCTTCTTCCCGACCTCTCCGCCCCCACCCTCTCTCCGGCCTATCACCCTCCCCTTAATCTCCTTCCACCTATCGCATTCCCAACACCCCTCCCCCAAGTCCCTCCTCCCTACCTTTTATCTCAGCCTGCTGGACACACCCTCCTCATTCCTGAAGAAGGGCCTATGCCCAAAACGTCGATTCTCCTTCTTCTTGGATGCTGCCTGACCTGCTGCGCTTTTCCAGCAATACATTTTTAAGCTCCGATCCCCAGCATCTGCAGTTCTCACTTTCTCCTTACCTTTAATCAGCCTTCACATTCATTAAATCTTTCACCATTTCCACCATTATCAAACACGCTTCCCTCAACTTCCCTCTCAGCATTCTGGAGGCTGTTTCCTCAACGATATTCTGATCCATTCCTCATCCATCCCAAACAAGGCTGCCCTGTCCCGCAGCACCTTCACATGCAGGAAATGCAACACCTGTCCTTTTGCATTCTCCCTTCTCAACATCATCACCCCCAAACATTTTTCAAGTGAAACTGTGATTAACTTTTTTTTGTAAACAAATATTTTCATTAAAGACCTTTTTAAAATCTTTTCCAAAACATGTATATACAAATAAAAGGAATATCACCAAAAACACAGAAAAGTAGTCAGTACAACAAAGTCATAACGCGATATTATTAATGAATGACCTGCTATTCTACAAGAACAAACATATCTATTTTACTTAAACTAAACTCCAAACTAATTAAATTAAACTAAATTCAAATAACTTAAATTATATGTCACTACTTTATTCCATTTCACTCGTCACACCTCCACTGAGGCTCCCATCCCTGAGCGCACCATTTACAGTACCTTAATTCATTTTCCTCCAGCCTCCCCCTCCCAGGCCCCCACGGGCACCCAGACATATTCCCATGGCTATACCACGGTCCTAATTAATATTGCTGGTAAGTCAACTTCAATATAATTTAAAAAGAGCCGCCACGTCTTGTAAAACTGCTCTGTTTTGCGGTGCACCATATTTGTGGTGTAGTCTTGGGGGAGATGCTCCGTCACCTGCTTACACCACCCCATAAGACCTGGTGGTTTTTCTGACGTCCAATTCACGAGAAATATTCTCTCTCTCAGTGGGTAAGAATCTTACACAATCTCTTCATGTGTTCCCTCAGAGGGGGCAAACTGGGCAACCCCAAAAGAAGAATTACTGGATCCATGTTAATTTCAATCCCCAGCATGTCCTTTAGCTCCCTTACTATAGCATTCCAGTATCTCTGGATCTTACAACAGGACCAGTAGCAGTGTGTCAGAGCGCCTATACTAATATTACCATTGGGACACCCTGATGTTCCTCTCAAACTTAGCTAGCCTCTCTGGCGCCATACGAGCCCTGTGTAAGATCTTCAATTGCATGGCCTGCGCTCTGTTACATACTGAAATTTTCCTTACATATCCCCATATATCGTCCCATACCTCTGAAGAAATATCCTCTCTTAGCTCTCGATTCCACGTCCTACAGAGTCATTCCACGTCCTCCAAGGCATGACCTTTCTGTAAATGACACATGATTTACTTATTTGCAACAGTTACAATTGCAACATTTAAAAGCCAATTGGATGGGTTTATGAATAGGAAGGGTTTGGAGGGATATGGGCCGGGTGCTGGCAGGTGGAACTAGATTGGGTTGGGATATCTGGTCGGCATGAATGAGTTGGACTGAAGGGTCTGTTTCCATGTTGTATATCTCTGACTCTATAAACTAGTACACTGTTATTTGCTGTTCACAACACGGTTTCCTCTACGCAGACTGCATGGTGACACTGAGGTCATACCATCCGCAACCTTGACACCAAAATTGTAGATATGCGTCACTTTAGTTCCCCACCTTGCTCCAACTTTGACCTCTGCCTCCTTTAGTGATCAAGACAAGCTTGAGGAACAATACTCCACCTTCCAAATGGATACCTTGCAGCCTTCTGGCCTGAATTCAACAATTTTATCTCCATTCCCTCTTATTTCTTTATTTTCCTTTCGGACAGCAATTATTCATGATCCTCTATTTCATACATCGTCTTAACATCTTTTATTTCTACATTTGTCCCTTTTGCCTTGAACCATGAAAGGTTTTTACATTTCATCTCTCCTGCCCTCCAATCTACCACAGATCTTCAATTGACATTTCTAACATTTCCCAGTTCTGATAGATGTCAGAGAAAATGTAAAAGTTAATTGCATTTCTCTCTCTGCATTTACAATCAGATCTTCTCAGCATTTTAAACCTGTTTTGTTTTAATTTCCAATTCCCCCTGCATAATTCTCATTAGAGTTTGGTCCAGACATAGACAAGAAAGCTACATTCCAGAGGGAAAGGTGGGTGTGACTGCTCTTGTTATCTAAGCAGCATTTCAGTAAATATACTGCAAACAGCCCAAGTAAAATTGAAATCAATGGAATCACGAAAATGCTCACCAATGGTTGGAGACATACCTAGCACAAAAGGAAGAAAGTTGTGTTTGTTGAGATCAATCATTTCAGTCCCAGTATATCACTGAAGGAGCTATTCAGGGTAATCGCTTAATTCCAAGCACCATTAGCTGCTTCATCAATGACTATCCTTCTATATCATACAGTCAAATGTGGGCATGTTCACTGCTGATTGTACAATGTTCAATGCCATTCACAACTCCACAGGTACTGTCAGTATCCACATGCAGTAAAATATGAATATTCAGGCTCGAGCTGATAGGATGCAAGATATTTTCAGGATCGAGAGTGTGGTGCTGGAAAAGCACAGCAGGTCAGACAGCTTCTGAGGAGCAGGAGAATCGGCATTTGGGCATAGGCCCTTCATCAGGAATGAGAATGAAGGGCTTATGCCCAAAGCAACGATTCTCCTGCTCCTCGGATGCTGGCTGACCTGCTGTGCTTTTCCAGCACCACACTTTTGACTCTGATCTCCAGTATCTACTATCCTCACTTGCTCCCTACAAGATATTTTCATTCCACATCAACACAGAAAATGATAACCTCAAAAAAGAAAATCTAATCATCTCCCTTTGATATTCAAAAGAGATTACCAGTATTGAATATCCAACATCAACATTATGAGGATGACCATTGATCATAAACTTAATTGCAGCAGCCATATAAATACTGTGACTATAAAAGCAGGTCAGACACTGAGAATTGTGGCAAGTAATTCACTGGCTGACTCTCCAAACCTTGTCTGCTCTGTTGAAGGCACAAGTCAAAAACGTGTGATGGATACATAGACAAATCCAGCTCCAACAACACAAGAATGCTGACATTATCCAAGACCACTTGATCAGCACCCTATCCAACTACACACACACCCTCCACCACTGACACACAGTGGCAGCAGCATATACCATCTACAAGATGCACTGCAGCAATCACCAGGGCAGACTCTACCACCCAATGAACAAGGGAGACAATGCACAGGAATGCATCTTGCTCTCAAAGAAGATTTTGGACCTCTGTCATCAATTCCTCATTGTTGCTGGGTTGTGGAACTTATTTCCTAATAGCACCATGGGAATATTAACACAATCTTTTCAAGGGAAATTAGGGATGAACAATAAATGATACCTTAGAAAGAAATTCTGGGATTTACATATTAATCAATCAAAACCTACATCCCCATTCTCAGTGATTAAAGACTTAATAGCAATCTAAAGTTTGTTTAATACATCGCATCTGTTGTACGACACTTTGATCTTTTACTATAAATTGTGTCTTATGTTCCTGCCCCACTAGCTACCTGAAGGAGCAGTGCTCTGAAAGCCTGTACTTTCAAATAAACCTATTGGACTATAGGTAATTTTTAGCTTTGATAGTGACATTCAAGCCTAATAATACTTTTTTTAAAAGAAAAATCAGCATCTGCTATATTTTGCTTTTGTGGTGTAGGCTGTTACACAACAGGGTTCTCAGGAGTTGGCAAGGGAATTGATGCAAGGAGTTGTTTAGAAGCTTGGTCAGACCCCCATCTAGATACTCAATTCAGCAGAAAAGCAAATATTAAACATACGCTATACCACTCAGGACTGGACCGCACATCAGGGAGCATATGGTTACCTTGGAGGTGATGCAGCAAAATGAAAGTGAGTTTGGTGGATTACTCTTATCTCAAGGTTAAAGGGGGATCTAAATGGAAATGTGGAAAGGAGGATTTCGTCAGATACAAAACCTTTCCTCTGATGGCAATTCAGACTAAGTCTTATAATTAGAGGAATCATTGAAGTGAAATCAGAAGGCACTTCTTCTCAAAATGGCTGCTAGGAATCTGGAACTCTATCTCTTCAATGTTGTGGACAATGAGATACTTACAAATTTTAATATTGATATTGGTAGATATTTATTAATGGTTTCAAAGAAAAGTCAGACAAACGGGCCAAGGTATTGACCAGCCTTGATCCAATCCAATAACAGGCTGAAGGGGCTGCAGAATTGTGACTAGTAATACCCTGCAGAAGTTAGATACCAGTTCAGATCCCAACATTTCAGGGAATTTAAATTCAATTCATGAATCAATCTGGAATGAAATGACACAACACCAGGTTATAGTCCAACATGTTTAATTGGAAGCATTAGCTTTCAGAGTGCTGCTCCTTCATCAGGTGGTTGTGATCACAGGTGATGAAGGAGCGTCGCTCTGAAAGCTAGTGCTTCCAATTAAACCTGTTGGACTATAACCTGGTGTTGTGTGATTTTTAACTTGGTATACCCCAGTCCAACACCGGCATCTCCCAATCATGGAATTAAATGCTTTTCTCAGTAATGATCAAGAAACTAAAAATCCCCTTTTGGTGCCAAGGTGGCTCAGTGGTTAGCAGCACCAAGGACCTGGGTTCAATTCCAGCCTCGGGCAACTATCTGAGTGGAATTTGCACATTCTCCCTGTGTCTACGTTGGTTTTCTCCGGGCAGTCCGGATTTCCTCCCCACAGTTCAAAAATGTACAGGTTAGGTGGATGGCCGTGCTAAATTGCCCATAGTGATCAGGTATGTGCAGACTGGGTGGGTTAGCCATGGGAAATACAGGGTTACAGTTATAGGGTAGGGGTGTGAATGTGGATGGGATGCTGTTCGGAGGGTCGGTGTGGACTCGATGGCTAAACGGCCTGATTCCGCACTGGAGAGGTTCGTCAATGATACATGTTTCAGTAAAGTGCTCCAGACCTGTCTGTGACCCCGTATTCACAGCAATAGTTGTTGAACGTTCAGTACTCTGCAAACGCTCGGTCAGCCTGAAACAGAGAAGAGGCAAAGGGGTTTCAATACCAAACAGTTTGACACATTATTTCGCAATTACCGCACAGAACGAATGAAGTTCGGGGTAAAAATTCCTCAGTAGGTACACGTGTTTGTAATTTTATAAGGATGCGACACCGCTCGAGAGACACAACACAATCAGGGCACGGTTACACATAGCCATTGGTTACACAAACTGCTAACTCCAATATCCAAAAACTCTGAATGCCAAAGGCACGGGAGATCGAGGTTCTTCGCCAATGGTGCGATGTGAGGGTTCGCTTGAACAACCGTATCCACAAACTGCTCAGCCGGCCGGAATGCGAATCAGAAGGTTTAGCACGGCCAGGAGCACAAGACATTAGGGGCTACAGTGCAACAGCTTTTCGAGAAAGATAAAGCTCCCATTTTTGCTGTCAATCCCAGGCTGGGCTCCACTCTCAGCCCCTCAATCCCACTCACTGCTTTCCGCCTTTCCCGAAAACCCTTCTCCCAACCCTCTCTCTACACAGACAGAACAACGACACAAGCTGCTCATCTTACAGCCAAGTCAATAGCTTCAGAAAACATACCTTCCAATCCAGGAGCCGCTCCGCTAGGAGTGAAAATATTCAACTTGGGAAAAAATTACCAAAGTTACTCTTGACATCCGCGCCCTGCAAACACGCAAGAAAAATGATAGTATATTTAAAAAAAAATGGTTTACTGGGGCATTATCAATGAGCTGTTAAAACCTCTTGTGGAGCGTTATAAAAAAGAATCTCTTTATTGAGAAAACGAACACCACAAAACCAAAGGCATCCGAGTCTGCACAGACTGATTGACTGGCTGAACAATTCCCTGTGTGTCTGTGAATGTGGGTGGAACGTAATTGCTGCTCGAGTTTGGGTGTGTTGCACTGACATTTTCAACTCGGTTCCTGATTGGTGCAGATTAACTGCAATTTACTGAGAACATGTGCAAGCTTTCTCCCCCTTTCCCTTACATGTGGTATGAAGTCAGATCATGAAGCATTAGAAAGTCACAAATAAAGTTTAAAGGCACTGTTCTATGAACGTGTAATATGCCAATCTGTTGTTGCGAACATACCTTGCCGATTTTTTAAGACCACAAGAACAGGCTTGCTATGAGTTGAGACTGCATGTGCCCCACCACAGCACAGTGAACAACACTGACCTAGAGAAAGCAATGTCTATTTATGTATCCAGGATAAAGAGGCCAGCACGCAAAGCTTTGAACAGTGGAAAATGTCGGGAATTAGGTTTATGCTGAGAAAATGAACTATCTGCTATAATAGGGGGATCTAGGATATATGCAGAAAAATCATTGAAGGTAGTTTGACAGAGCAATTCAAAAAAGCTAACAGCATCCTGGGCTTTTTCAATAGGGGCACAGTTTTACAAAAAAAAAAGTTTATGATAAACTATTTCAGCCTCAAATGGAAAATTGTGTCCAGTTCTGTTGGGAAGGATATGAAGGCAATGGAGAGGGTAGAGTTAAACATTCATAAGAATGGTTTCTGGGGTGAAGTTGTTCGGTAACATGGATAGATTAGAAAAGTTGAGACTGTTCTCCTTGTTAAAGAGGTGGCTGAGAGGAGATTTGATAAAAATGTTCAAAATTCCTCCCACCACCGCCCCTCCCCAACAGGGACCTAGCCAGGGCTGATCTGGAGAAACTGTTCCCAACTGGTAAAAGTAACAAAAAGCAGTGAATTTAAGTTAGTTGGTAAGAGAGCAATGCTGACATGAGGTCACACTGTTGTACAAGTCAGTGGCTAGGATCTGCAATGTACTGCTTGGGAGTGTTGTGGAGGTAGGTTCAAAGTGCTTTAGAAGAGAACTGAATTATAATTTGAAGGAAGAGAATTTCCAGCATGACTGGAAAAAGATGGCAGAGTGATACTCAGAGAATTATTCCTGCAGGAAGGCAACATAAAACATTGTACAACTTGATGATTCTGTGATTTAATCTATGGAGCTTTTTTGGGATCAAGGCATAACAAAACTATATGTTTGAACAACATATCAGTCAAGCATGTAGTTCTTCTTGACATGATAGATCACCTGTCCTTGCTTAACTGTGCAGAAAAGTGGAACTGACATTGCTAGAGATTGAGGTGTGTTGTTAAAGGTCAGATCTTTCTAGTGAGATTATTTCAAATGGAATTCTAAAAGTTCCACCCATGAAAAAGCATAGTTACTTTAAGTGAAATTTACTAATGTTGCACTCAAATGCATTTCTTTCATAGACTTCCACAATGGCACTGTTTTCTCATCGTTCCAATCCCAGTCACATTGTAGACATTATATTATCTCCACAGATTCTCCTTCCTCCCCTCTCATTTCAGAGATACATATCCGTTCCTCATTGGCATATAATATTATTTTGCTACATTATTTGATCAACATGTGACAATATGCCCTCATCTCATCGAGTGTATACTACCTGCTCCATCCTGATTCATTCACTGTGTCCAATAAACTAGCTTTAAAGATTTTTGTTGGTGCTTTCAAACCTCTTGAGGCTCTCAACCCAGTCGACATTATATGAAGTTCTAAGTCCTGCATGTACATCACACATCAATTCCAGCTTATTCCTGGTTCCACTGCTCTACCATCACCAGTTGCATCCTCAGTCACTATGCCCTCACTTGCTGAAACCTTCTCCAATCACACTCTCCATGTCAACTTATTCTCTGTATTCAAAATCCTCCCTCTGACCCCCTCTTTAACTGTTCCTTCAACTATCAATCTTCCTGTTTTCTTTCATCTTTTTCACTTTCTTCCCAGTTGGCATTTACTGTCTGTATCCTGTGCTGTAAAAGACTTGGATTAGTCCTTTAGCAGGTCAGAAGCATTTCAGAAACACAACTTGTTATTGCTGGTTGATTTTTGTTGTTGGCAACATCAAATTCTTAAATTTCCTTCCTCCTTTGTCATGCATCAATCAACAAAAGAGGTTTATTTTTGTACATGAACACCTTATTTATATTTTAACATACCACTTCATTTGTGAGAACTTTCTGTTTTCATAAGGTATTTAGTTCCACCCTACAGAAATATTCCTGTCTATTATTTTACATAGAAAAGTACCTTTGGTTTAAGCTCCCTCCTTACCTCCATCAAACTTGTGCCCACACCTCCCCCCTTACCTCCATCCAAGGCCCCAAAGGAGCCTTCCATATCCAGCAGAGATTTACCTGCAGTTCCACACCCGTCATTTACTGTATCCGTTGCCCCCAATGTGGTCTCTTCTACATTGGGGAGATAGGACACCTATTTGTGGAATGCATCAGAGAACATCTCCAGGACACACTCACAAAGCAACCCCACCACCCAGTGGCCAAACACTTTAACTCACACACCCCCCCCCACTCCCCCAAGGACATGCAGGTCCTGGGCCTCCTCCATGACCAAACCCTTACCACTCTGGAGGAAGAATGCCTCATCTTCCACATGGGTATAATGTGGTTTTCACCAGTTTCCTCATTCCCCTTCCCCCACCTTATCCCAGATCCGACTTTCCAATTTGGCACCACCTTCTTGACATGTCCTACCTGTCCATATTCCTTCTCACCTCTCTGCTCCACCCTCCTCTCTGACCTATCACCTTCACCCCCACCTTCGTCTATCTATCACATTCTCAGCTACCTTCCCCTCACCCCAACCCCCTCCTATTTATCTCTCAGCCTCCCTCGCCCACAAGCCTCATTCCTGATGAAGAGCTTACGCTCGAAACGTTGACTCTCCTGCTCCTCTGATGCTGCCTGACTGGCTGTACCTTTCCAGCAAAACACTCTCGACTCTATTTTATGAAAGTTTGTCCTCATCTTTGATTGTACATACATACATGCATACCAACATATGAGGTAAACAAAATCAGATCATTCGGTCCTTTAAGCCCGCTCCATTTTTCAATAAATTCATGGCTGATCTGTTTGTGCTTCAAATTCCAAATTCCCATTTACCCCTAAAACAGCTTTCATTCCCATGCCTGACACACTTCTATCTACCACTGTCTTAAACATATGTAATGATCGTGCCTCCATTGCCTTCTGAGGCAGAGTTCTGAAGTTACACAAACCTGAGATTAGAAAAATCTCCTTGTCTCTGTCCTGAAAGGATGACCACCAACGCCCCCCCCTCCCGCCACCCCTTCCTAATTTAAAAGCAGTTCCTGCTATTTCTGGACTGTCTCACAAGAAGAAACATGCTTTTCATATCCACCTTCTCAAGACCATTCAGGATCTTATACAGTTCAATCAAGTCACTCTTCACTCTTCCAACCAACAGTGGAAATAAATGTGTCCAACTTATTCTTTGCTTTGCTTTTATTTCTGGACTGATAGGGAGAAAGGAGGTAAGAACATTAAAAAATAGAAGCAGCAGTAGGTCATTCAACTCTTCACATCCACTTAGCCATTCAATGAGATACTTTGACAATGGAGCTTTTAACTCTAACCCCTCCAATTACTAAATATTTGAAATAGTGAAATAAAGACTACATGCTGAATTTTCCTGCACTATCCCCATATCTATTGATTGTTTAATATGTAGAAAGTTTTCATAATCAATAACTGAGCCTCCACAGCCCTCTGTGGCATAGAAAGCCAAAGACTTTCCACTCTTTGCGTGAAGAAATTCTTCTTCATCTGAGTCCTGTGTGGCCTATCCTTTATTCTGAGACTGTGCCCCTGGTTGTAGAACCAAACCTGACCTATCCCCAGTTACAAGAAACGTCCTTCCTGCCTCTAACCTTTCAAGGTCTGCAAGAATTTTGTACATTTCAATTAAATTATCTCCCATTCTTCTCAACTCTAGACAATAAAATTCGACTTTACTTAATCTTTCCAAGTGGGAAAATTCATCCACCTGGGAATTAGATTGGTGAACCTTCATTGCATTTCTTTGATGACAAGAATATGTTTCTGTAAATAAATTAAAACTGTCCACACACAAAGATTTTAGTGGAGTCAGAGGTCTGCAAAGGTAGCTTTAAAAATGTCAATTAAATGTGTGTTTACCTTCTGTGTACAGAATTCATATCATGAATTGTTATTAGAATCATTGACTCCTACAGCACAGAGTTAATCCTTTCTGGCAACCCCTTTTTGGTGTCTGATAATGCTGAAACTCTTTTGTGAATAACAAGCTATCTACTTCCTTCCTGAAATTCATGAAGGTTTCCTATTTCACTACCTGTACTAATAATGCGTACACATACATATCGTGTTTCTGCAAAAAAAATCCTTGTGTGTTTTTTTTATTGTCCTTAATTTAGAATTCTTTGCTTAAGTTTTTTGACAGAAGAATAATTATATGTAGCTCTATCAAGTCTTCACTTTTTGAGGAAAAATGACCAGTGTGCTCAATTCTTCAGAGTCATGGAGATATACAGTACAGAAACAGACCCTTCAGTCCAACTCATCCATGCTAACCAGATATCCTAAATTAGTCTAGTCCCATTTGCCAATATTTGGCCTATATCCTTTTAACCCCATCCTATTCATATACCCATCCAGATGTCATAATTGTATCAGCTTTCACCACTTCCTCTGGTAGCTCATTCCACGAACACACCACACTCTACATGAAAGAGTTGCCCCTTAGGTCCCTTTTAAATCTTTCCCCTCTCATCTTAAACCTATGCCCTCTAGTTTTGGATTCCTCTGCCCAGGGGAAACAAAAACCTGTCTATTCACCCTATCCATGCCCCTCATGATTTTATAATCTTCTATAAGGTCACCCCTCAGCCTCTGACGCTTCAGGGAAAATAGCCCCAACCTATTCAGCTGCTCCCTATGAGCTAATAACCTGCACTCCAAGGTCTCTTTGTTCGGCAACACTCCCTAGGACCTTACCATTAAGTGTATAGATCCTTCCCTGATTTGCCCTACCAAAATGTAGCACCTCACATTTATCTAAATTAAACTCCATTTCCCACTCCTCAGCCCATCTGATCAAGATCCCATTGTACTCTGAGGTCACCTTCTTTGTTGTCCACTACACCATCGATATTGGTGTCATCTGCAAACTTACTAACTATACCTCCTCTCTCACATCATTAGGATTAACCGTACAGCATTTATGTGCAACTCTTCCAATAACTAAATACTCTTTTTGAAATAGTAAGATAAAGCTGCAAGCTGAAATTTCCAAATGAGACCTCACCAGGGCCTAATGTTGTTTTAAAATGACATAACTGAATATATACACTATACCTCTTACAATGAATCCAGATGTTCTATTTGTTAACAGCTAATAATATTGGATTTAGTGCTCATTGGACATTCAAGTCTGACACAAGTTATCTAAAAATCCATACTTCATAAGCACCAAAAGAAGGAACCATCTCAAAATGTACAGTATATGATCATGAACTCATCTACAGAGGGGATAACAGGCCACAGCTTACACACTGGACTCGAGGAACACCAGGCCTGCTTCAAACAAAGGGAATGGGACAAATGCGCAATAGCCAGCTCATCTAATGGTCCACCTCTCAACTTATCTAATCGATCTTGGTGTAGGTCTGTCAGAAAGGCCAAGCAGATCTACCAACACCACATGCTTCCCACAAGATGGTGGCCTTTTCGTTATTTATCTGTTGTTTCAGCTTGAATTTGTCATTCACTTCTATTACTTATTCTGGCTTCATTAGTTGGGAGCACTGTGACATTAATCTTTAGACTGGCCTACTTTTTATGCTTTCAGCAGATGTGCGCCTCCAATCAACAAATGCTTAATACAATGTACGTGAAGGATTTACTCATTTCTTTATGATTCCTTTGATGATTTTTTTTTCTGCTATATCTGCCATTCCATTTGACTGGGGATATTGTGGAGATGCTGCATGATATTGACTTTCATAATCTGTTATGAAAGTGGTTCATTTCTTCACTCATGAACTGAAGGTCATTATCATTCATCACAGTGCTAGAATGACAGAAGTATGCTTTCAAGCATTCGATGAGCTCATTGGTAGTCATGATGTCAGTTGGTCTATCTCTTAGTAGTCAGAACAATAGTCACCAATTCGAAGATAATCAGTTCTGTAAAAGTGAAGAGGCCTACTCTGAGGTATATTAATGGTCTTCAGGGATGTCATGCATCATAAATGGCTTTTTAGCTTGCTTTGATTGGTATTCATTACAAGCATCGCATTGGCTAATGTCCTCAATCTTATTGTTCAGGTTTGGTTCATAGAGCACTTCCCTTACCTTGCTCAAACTAAACTCAATTCTCCAAAGGATTGCATGGGTGGACCTCAGCAACTCTTTTCTTACCTCCTTAGGGATAATGACTGTATTTCCTTTGTGCACAATGCTATCTTGGGCTACCCCTACATCTCTGTTTGCCAAATTTTCTCAGATATCAATAGGGGTGTCTTTGATGCCTTCAGGCCATTCTTACATCATTGCGTTATGTAGCACTGAGAAATTTGCATCGTTACATAGTTTGCTTCATTCGAGCAAGATGCTCATCTTTCTATTCAATGTTTCTGCTAGACGAATGACTTCCAGAGCTTGGCAAGCTGTTGGCTCTCATTGACAGTGGAAGGTTTCACGTTCTGTCTTAGCATCCTTAACTTTTATCATAAACAGTAATACTCTCACCATCCTACCGGCAATATATATCTGTTTCTTTTGCTTCAATTTCACATGCACATATGTCTACAAATGAAGTAACATTTTTTACAGATGCTTTGGAGCAGTTAGAAGATCCTTGAAGAAAATATTTTAAGTGGTTTGTTGTTAGACTCCACTATCATTTTGTCTTTCCCAAACATGTGTTAGTTAAAATGTTCACATGGAAAAACAATAGCCAGGCGCTCCTCTCAATCTGAGTGTAGCATTGTTCAGTTTGCATTAATATCCCATTGCAAATGCAACTGGTTGTCCTTGCAGCATAACCTTTGCTCCAAATCCTGCTTTGCTGGCATCAACCTGCAAGATGACTTCTTCAGTAACATTATAGTAACCAACAGTTGTTTGATTAAAATGAAAGCTACTTCACACCGTGTCTCAAGACTACTGCACATCCTTTATAATGAGCAATTGTGCAGAGGTGCACACTCTGGTGATAAATTAGGCACAAAATTTGCCAAATAATTCACAAATCTAAGAAATAGTTGCACTGCTTTCACATCTGTTGGTCACTTTGGGACTCTATTCCTGGAAGAGCACAGGCTATCTTACCTGTCTGGATTGTGTTAGAAACTGGGGTGCCTTAAAAGCTGAATCTTGCTAGTATTTCCTGTGCACCATGGGAACTAATGTAACTGCTGCTGCGTCCTTTCCTCAAAATAAACAATTTCTAATAAAAAGGACAAAAGGAATGTGACGATAAAGACCACTGAGTCCATTATGTCCCATAAGCTGACATCAAAGGACTATCGGGCACTATTTTTTATCCCATTATCAATGCAGTGTTCAGGAAAATAAAAGTTTTGTTCCCAAAAGGAATGAAAACTAATCTTCAGATGAAGGTGGAAAGGGGGTGAGAGTTATCCTGATCAAAGTTTGGGAGAAGATTTGTAGCTCGGGTGCTCGTTGTTGTGGTTCTGTTCGCCGAGCTGGGAATTTGTGTTGCAGACGTTTCGTCCCCTGTCTAGGTGACATCCTCAGTGCTTGGGAGCCTCCTGTGAAGCGCTTCTGTGACGTTTTCTCCGGCATTTATAGTGATTTGTATCTGCCGCTTCCGGTTGTCAGTTCCAGCTGTCCGCTGCAGTGGCTGGTATATTGGGTCCAAGTCGATGTGCTTATTGATTGAATCTGTGGATGAGTGCCATGCCTCTAGGAATTCCCTGGCTGTTCTCAGGCAACAACTCACCAGGACGAAGGACCCGATACCCAGCATGAGCAAAACCAATGTAGTGTACAAAATCCCATGCAAGGACTGTACAAAACACTACATAGGATAAACAGGAAGACAGCTAACGATCCGCATCCATGAACACCAACTAGCCATGAAACGACACGACCAGCTATCCTTAGTAGCCATACACTCAGATGACAAGAAACATGAGTTTGACTGGGACAACACTCCTATTATAGGACAAGCCAAACAGAGAACAGCCAGGGAATTCCTAGAGGCATGGCACTCATCCACAGATTCAATCAATAAGCACATCGACCTGGACCCAATATACCGGCCACTGCAGCGGACAGCTGGAACTGACAACCGGAAGCGGCAGATACAAATCACTATAAATGCCGGAGAAAACATCACAGAAGCGCTTCACGGAGGCTCCCAAGCACTGAGGATGTCACCTAGACAGGGGACGAAACATCTGCAACACAAATTCCCAGCTCGGCGAACAGAACCATAACAACAGTTATCCTGATGTTGTGAGTAGTTGTCCCATGTCCATTGGCTAGAGGAACTCAAATCGGTGACTAACACAGATCAAACTACCTGCCCCTAGAGGTCAGGCTTTATCAATAAGTGTTCGGGGGCAGACAGCAGTCCTCGTCAGGTGTCAATGCACAGCAGAAAGTTACCTCCTTCAGATGAAAGATGGACCAGGAAGAGAGGAAGTGAATCCAAGAAACCCTTCAGCTGCCTCCATCACTTCTTTTAATAGCACACATACTTTGTTTCCCTAATTAACTAACACATCATATCTAAACTTCAGCTTCTTAGCAAACTTAAGGAACTTTATGAAAATTCCTGATGAATGTTTGACTCCCTTTATTTGGTAATAATGGTCCCAAATCTGCAAATCCTAACAGTTAGTTGCCCATCCAGAGAAATGTCAGAGGTGTCCCAAATTGTGTTAGAAAACTTGCATTCATCTGGTTTCACTTGCCAGTAATTATTCTTTACACTAAAGGGAGTAAAGACCTTTATCATGGTAAGTTGTGGCAACATTTCTTTAATAGTTGGCATAGAGTAGTGAGATCTCTTCAAAACTTTATTGAGGTCTTTAGATCTGTGCATTCCCTCAGATTTCCTGGTTTCTTCACTACTACTATTCTCCTACTCCAGTCTGCAGGAGTTGTCCCTTTCTTGATGATTCCCTCCTTTTTTTCCCTCCTCTTCTTACCTTGGCTTTCACATTGGACTTGAGGCAACTAGAACTCTCCTTTGTAGGTGCTAAATTGGTCTCACACTTTTATCTACTTTGTGACCTTAAGACCCGTAAAGATATCTTTGTAATGTTGTGAGATCTGGTCATCTGGCAAATTTCAAAATGTTGCCAATCTCTTCTCATACGTTCAAGGCACTAGTTCAAACTCCCATCTTGTTTCAACTGAGATTATTTGATTTTACTCAATGTCTATTCTCTGGAACTTCAAATCTTAATTTTTCTCATTACAGTGGGCTGGAAACTTAATTTGTACTCTTGGCATCATATTGCATCAACCTTACTTTGCAGGGTGTCAGTTTGTTTCCCTCTTAAGGCCTTTCACAGGTCTGCAGAATTAATAATATTCTACAAAATTCTGGTATCTATCTGACATATCATATTCATTTGATTCTTTCCTTCTAAAATCTTTATTCTAATGACAGACCATTTTTTAATCTGATGACACAAACCTGTTGTGTGGATTAGAATGATGGTCAAAATCAGCAGCTTACATGTTATCAGCAGCTCCAGAGGTTATCTTGATTAACCGGTTTTGTTCCTTTCTAGCTAAGTACTTGCATACAGTGGTTCGGCCTGTTGCAGTTACAGTATTGCTTTTTTTTAATCCGACGTCTTCTGCAATGTTTACATCCTGCCTTCTCTAGCCCTTGAGTTTCTGCTGACTTTTCTGCAAATATTTATTCTGCACTTGTCAGTAGCTTTCTTGAAAGTAATTTTGTCCTCTCAGCTGACTTGCTTTCATGGCAGGATCACTGGTGCCTAAGATTCTGCTGCCTGTCTGTGATGAGATCATCTTTCAGGTTTCCAAACCCACGGAATTCAGCTAGGTGTATCAGAGTGGTCATATGCTTATCAATAGTCTCCACATCCCTTGAATTTGATGTTGAATAAATACTATCTATGTGTTACATTAATATTGGTTCAAAGTGTGTACTCAAAAACCTTCAAGGTCTCTGCACTTGGCCTTTCAGCTCCTTAGTGAGATTTAGGTAGTACTCTTTCTCCAGCTAGAGAGCAGGTTTGCTACTCCTATGTGCTCAGGTTTACTGTAATAACTTTATAATTATTTCCATTGTTCTGCACAGAGTATGGAAAAAGATCTTTTTTTCTCATGTCTCTTTTCCTTTCAACAACAGCAGGAAGTGTAAAAGAACCATTTTGAATTACTCACTAATTCACAGTTGGTGTTTTATTTTAACTACTTCCTGTTTATTTCAGTAGCTAGCTCCCCTACCGAGTCATAAAGTGCAGAAAAGGCCCATTGGTATGTTTTCAGCTGCACTATTCCTGATACCAGGCTTCAAGTGATTGGTTTTCATGGCTACCACAGACTGCACAAAAAGACACTTAGAACAGAAGTTGAGGGCAGAGGTCAAACTAGCCAATGCATTAAGTACAATTGCATTTCTCTGAATAGTTATGAAGGCATAGAGAGAACTTAACAGGATCAGGCAAAGCATACGGAATAGAATGTGAATTAATCCTGGAACGACATAACTCACTATATGCAATTTCTAGTTAATACGCTGTAGAAATGAATTGCTAAATTATTAATCCTTGTTAGAGTAGATAGGAAGTCCCTATTCCCCTTGACTGAGGGGCTACAAATAGGCTGTATAGAGGGTAAGAGGTGGGAATTTTAAAGTGAATCTGAGGGTAAATATGTTCAAATGAAACAACCATATGAACTTCAAGTTGGAATTGGCTAAACAGGGTAACAGGAACAGGCATCACTAAAGAGATGCGGCAAGGACTATAATTTGGAGGCCTGAAGCACATAGTCAGTTTCAACTGTAAAATAGCAACTTAAGTCCTATTAATGCCCCAAAAGTGGGTAGAAATTGATTCATTGTGCAAATGGAAAAGCGAGGATGAGTAATTAACCAAACAATGGTATAAGGTCATTTTTATTCAGTGGAGACCACCTGTGAACATCAAAGCTCTCAGCATTGTTTCAGGACTATTCATGTCATGGGACTGTGATTCACCCTGAGAAGTTCCTGCAGTGAAGTTCTGGAACTTCTGTTTAACAGAATAAACATTTTTTAAAAAAAAGGTTAAACTTGTGGGGTGATGAAAACTAGAAGTATTAAATGGAAGAATAATTAATAAATCCAGTTGAAAATTTAGTAGATAGCTATTTATGCAAAGTATACAGATAATAAGGAGTATCTGTATCAAATTAAAGGGAAGCTGACTAAACGTTTAAAAAGGAAAGCTACACTGATAGTGTTAAATAAAGACAAGTAGAATGTTGCTTGGGTGGAGCATAAACACCAGCATTGATTAGTTGAATCAGGTAACCAGTTTCTGGCAGTTAGCGATGTAATTTTATGTAATTGTTGAGCTTACTTTTAGAAAAGACATTGGTGCCATCTAGTGGCCATTATATGTAATCATCTATTGGTGAGGTCCTAAAATAAAACACAATTTGAAGGAACACAGTCAGTTTAATCAGGTGCTTTCTGGATTAGTGGTGCTGGAAGAGCACAGCAGTTCATGCAGCAACCAAGGAAAATAATCAGATGCTTGAACATTCTTGGTTTGCAAAACAAATTGCTTGGAAGTACAGAACCTAAACACTGCTGAAAAGAAATACAAAGTTATTTTGGCTTACGTACATAAAGACTGGATCACAAGAAACCAAAGTTAGACAAGGAACACAATTTATACAGCAAGAGAAGAGCTTGCTGATTGGTTGGACCACGATTGACATGGCATTCCAGTGAGAACTGTTAACTGTCAACCTTGGTTAATTGAGTATACTTAGACCAAGCAGGTAGTCAAGTATATTAATAATGTAACTTCTTGCACACAAATAAATCACTGAGACAAATTTATTATCTTTAATTAGTTTCTGATATAATGCTGGTTTTGAACTTTATCACTATAGTTACTCTACAAAGTTTTTATACATAATAGTACACATTTGCATTTCTATTTATATTGGTTTGACTGGATTTATATAAACCATATTAAATGCAATAGTCTAAACTTCCATATCTTCCAATTCTGCGGGAAGCTGGCAATATTTACTAATGATAGTAAAAAGGTACAGCCTCCAACTTCTCACTGACCACAACAGGAAAAGGGGAACTTATAAACGAAGAATCATCTGGCAGTACATCAGATATTTAGTTTAATCTTTATTTTCCCCACTGCCTTTACAATCCACAATTTCCCAGAATATGAAATTAGGTTATGGCTGCATCCATTGTTATCTACAACAATTTAGCTGACCCCTACCACACTGCATCCCAACCCAGCTCCCTACAACATCAATCACATGTCCCTGGGGAGACTAAGCCTGTGGCCTACACATGGTAAAATAATGGCTTCTGAATGGAGGAGGAGGACAGGTACAAGTACCAAAATAACCAAACAAAATTCAACTTAAATTCAAATAGATTTTAAAAAAAAAACAAAGTAAATCAGAGATGCTATACAATTCTGGAAGAGTTTGGACTTGAACCCTGGCCTCCTGGCTCAGGTATGGGAATTTGAACTCGCTTCCGTGATTGTAGCCAGGTGAGTGTTCACCTAAGATCCAAATAATCTAGCAATTAGATCTCAATAACTGACAGATTTCCACAACAGAAAAGACTGGGAGAAGAGCAGAAAGAGATTGGAGAACTCCTGGTCCTCTGGGTCTCACGAAGGACATGATTAAATCTATTTTAAAAAAGGGACATTTTCTCTCAATCAGTCACACTATAAACCTGCTTCAGCCTTCAAGTTTGAACACTTCTTCATTCAGGCCCACCTTAATATAGAAGTCAGGTCCCAGTGACATAATTAGGTTTTGATCTTTGACTTAAAATGTCCATCTGGCTTCAGGCCAATTTTCTTGCTTCCCGAAATGTAAAACTGCAGTTCTTAGGTAGAGGGCAAGAGGTCACTGGGTATTCTCAGCTTCAATTTAACTACCTCTGCATATGGAAGAGGAAGTGAGCTTTTCCTTGCTGTGCAGATTCAACTTTGAAGGTTTATGGAAGGAGCAGGCAGGCACTTGAAATTAGGGCTACAATCAGATCAACTACACAATAAATTGTGGAGTAGGCTGATGGGCCAAATGGCCTACTTCTGCTCCCAGTTCTCCTGTTCTTTGCTCACAGCAAACATCCTGATGAAATTATAGACCTTCCTCTGAAAATACGGACTTATAATTGTTCTTTGATAGTTTCACAAAGTCTGCTTATCTTTCAGTATCTATTTGAAATTTCCACCTCCGAGAAATAAGACTTCATTTTTGCACAGAGTTCTTACATTACAAAGACTACATTTTAAAAAGAACTCAATAAGCTTTCAGACCATTGGGTGCCCTGATGTTATGAATGACTTCATACAATCCATGGGTAGAATTTAATCTTAAGTGAAGCCAGTCTGGGTGGAAGTGATAGATTGAATGCAATTGCTAGTGGTTTACCAATTACAGGGTAAGCCAAAATGTGCTGGGGTGGGGAAAGAGATGAGCAGGCAGCTGCAGATCAGAGTTTTGGGTGGTACAGGCAGACAGTGACACTATTTTTAAGTGGCAGTTAGACCTTAATGCAGACTGAATGGAGCTGTTAAAATACCTGTGGGAAGCTGAAGTGTCCAATCTCAGGTAGCATTAGTGACTGTGACTCCAGTTCTTCCTTTCTCTACTCCACTCAGAAATCCAGGAGAACTGTGTTGACAAGTCACATGTCTTGCAATCCCTCTTTCTTTGGTGTTATTCTTTCAGGAGATATTCTCCAGTGGATCACAGGTGTTCCCAATCCACTGAGGGCATTTTGTCTTTGCTTGCTTCTCTGACAGCTACCCATTAGCTTTATGGAGCCAACCCTCAGTGTTGTGACTTCCCTTTTGGCAAAATTCAACGGAAGTTAGCTCCACAATGGCTGACTATCCTGTAGGTGCATGAGGCCTTGCCTGAACATTGCCATATTTGAGTGAATAACCTGATAGCCCTTCATGTTGCACATTAAAGCTTTACACTTATTGAAATCTAGAATTCCTGATATTGGATTCCAAACCTACTTCTCCTCCAGGATGGTACTGTGCACCTGTCCCTTCTCTCATCACTTCACCTACAATAGCATTTCATCTCATTCATTGAGCAGTGCCTTCAGAACTTTTGTTGGAGAAAAATAAAAGCTTTTTGAGAGATTCTGGTTCAATTTCTGATGTCTCAGACTCCATATTTGATTCAACATCCAAACATCTCACATCACATTAATTTATTATCAAAATGTGAACCAGACTGAGAAATACAAGTCAAAATTCTGGCTTGGAAACGTGACAGATGGGCATCTTGCAGTCAGTTAGTATTCTTTGCCTTGATTAACTCTTCCTGAAATAAAGAAAATTGAATGATTATCTATTGACAGCACATGTATTCCTTAGATTATTAGGATGAAAGACAACCAGTTCTGGAATATTAAAAAAGGAAAAAAAAAGTTATTAAACTGATGGGTCAGTTCTGTGGTAAGATTTGTGCTATGTACAGACAATGACCATATCTGGGGAAGGTGCCTTAAAAAAAAAGGAAAAGCCCAAATATAATTATTTTTTAAAACAAAAAAGGTAGAGGTGTACATTTCGTTCCCAGTAATTAAATTGCAACTTTCATAGCTGTATACTCTGAATATTTTTGAGATTATTTATCTAACTTTGATTATAAGAGCAATTTCATCATGCAAAAGGAAACCTCAGATTTAAGGTAGAGATTCTGGGAGCAGTTGAATACATGCCAGCCACTCTCCTGTACTTCAGTCAAGTGAACAATCTATACGTGAGAGGATTAATTCAATAAAGGGAACCAGACATTCTCTTCCTTATCTGATGGTCACAAACACACCCATAACTGAATTATCGATTTACTTAACTGTATGACCTGCTGTTAGAATGGCACGATATTATATTCTAGCAAGTTACACCACATATTGGAATTAATATGAAACCATGCCCGTATGATTTTCTTGTACCTTAACCTTGGTTTCTTCCATCTTCCATTAACTACTACTTTATATTAGTAATAGGGAGTGAATAGAGGTTTCATGTCACAAAACCTGACAATATGGCACGGGAAATGACTAAGCAAGTTTTGCAAATCCAATTGGCAAGGAGTGGAAATAATGTTGGATCAGAGGAGCCCTTTCAATGCAAAGAAATATCCAAATAATTCACAAGAGAGCAACAAAGTTTGGGTGGAAAGGTCCAAGACTACAAGAAGAGAATATCTGACATGGAAAGGCAGTTAGACAGCAGGGTAGATAAACAACACAAGAATCTGTTGTATAAAGTTCCACCTCCAAAAAAAAATTTAGAAAGGACTGGAAGCTAGGGAAAAAGTGAAGACTTCACTCTGTAAATTCATGATAGTATTAGCATAATCAAGAGGGATGACACCATAAAGTCAGGAATGTAGAAAGTGCTTTGGGTAGAGATGAGAAATGATAAAGGCAAACGTGACTTGAGAACATTGTACAGATCCTCCAACAGTAATGACATAGAAAAAGTGAATAGAGATAAATCATAGGATCTAATATGAAAGATATGGCAATAATCGTGAGATCTTTTAATCTACACAAAGATTTGAAAAATCAAAGTCAAATAGGCAAAGATAGTCAAGACAAGTTCATAGAACGTTTTCAATACAGTTTCTTAGAACAGCACATTTGGGTTCCAACCACAGCATGGGCTATTCTACACTGGTATTGTGAAATAGGACACGATTCATGAATGATCTCACAGTGAAGGTACCCTTAGGTAGCAGCGACCCTGATTAACTATTACATTCAGTTGGAGAGAAAGATGGACGAATATTAGTTTTAAATAAAGGCACTAATGACAGCATAAAAACAGAGCTATTTTAAAGTCAGATGGCAAATTAGGGTTAAGGGATATATCCATTGAGATGCAGTGACAGACATTTAAGGGAATATCAGAGTATGCATAGAATAGGCACATTTCAACAAGAAAGGAAGAATTCCAAGGGGAGGACAGACCATCCTTGGTTTTAAAAACAAAAAAAAAGTTAAAATAGTATTTAAGATAGTATCAAACTTAAAGAAAAAAACAAAACTGTGCAAAGATAGATGGCATGTCAATAGATTAGACAGAATATAAACAGCAAATATGTAACTGAAAGATTAATTAGGATGACAAGTTAGAATAAGAGAAATTTAGTCAGAATATAAAAATCAGATAGTCAAAATAAAAATATTTACAAAAGAAAAGTTAACAGAGTTTATCCTTTAGAACGAGTCTGATGATTTAATAGTGAAAAATAAGGAGATGGAAGATCAATTGTACAGGGATTTTGCATTGATCTTCACTACAGAGTGATAAATGTAATATCTCCAAAATTGCTCGAAATGAAGAGAGGGAGGAACTCAGGAAAATTAGAACCAAGAAATAGTGCTACTGAAGAAATTGTTAGAGTTGTAAGCTGACAAATCCTAAGGTCCTCATGGACTTAATTATCAGGTCTTAAATATTGCAGCTAATGAGATAAGTAATATGTTGTTGTTTTAATTTTCCAAGGTTCCTTTTATTCAGGGAAGGTTCCATTACATTGAAAAGATAGGAAATCTAACTCCTTTTGTACAAAATGGGAGGTTGACAGAAAGCTACGGGCCAGTTAGCTTAGCATTTATCCGAGGGAAAATTTCAGAAGCTTTTAGTAAAGACTTGACAGCAGAGCATTTTATAAAAAGAAACATTCAAGGTAACCAGGCAGAGTCAACATGGTTTTGTGAAAAGGAAATCATATTTAATCAGTTCATTGGAGTTCTTTGAAGAAGTAACCTGTCTTGTGGATGAAGGGGAATTGTGGACTTAGATTTCCAGAAGGCACTTGATAATGTGCCACAAAAAGTTACTGAGGAAAATAAAGGCTCATGTAATGACATGGCAGTGACAGAAGATTGAGAGTGAACAGAAAACTTGGAGTAGGTATAAATTAGTATTTTGTAGCGTGGAAAGTTGTAACAAATCGTCTGCCTCAGGGATCAGTGTGAAACCCTCATTTTATAATTTATTGAAATTACTTGCTGACCGATAGCACAGTTGCTAAGTTTGCGATGACAGTTAGAAAAATAAAGTTGTGAAGAGGACGTAAGGAGGCTACAAAGGGATACAAGTATGTTAAGCGAGTGGGCAAACATCTGGCAAATGCAATACAACATGGGAAAATGTAAAATTATCCATTTTGGCAGGAAGGAAGAATTAAAAAAAAAAGCATTATCTAAATTCAGAGAGATTGTAAAGATGGGAGATGCAGAACGATTTGGATGTCCTCATGCATAAATTAAGCAAAGGCTAGATTGCAGGTTCAAAATGTAATTAGGAAGGCTAATAGAATGGTATTGTTATACATCAGTTATCCAAGGCACTGGGAAGATCAATAATCTTAATATCCACAGTTAATTGCCCATCAAGCCTGCTCCACCATTCAATGCTGATATTGGTCTTCAGCTTCACTTTCCTGATCACTTCCAACATCACTTGATTCCCCGAGAGACTAAAAACCTGTCTATCCCTGCCTTAAGTATTAAAGATTGCTTTAAGAATCCACATGATATTGTTGTACTCTGCTTAAAAGTGGACCAGTGTTTGAAGGTTCTTTTTATTCAGAGAATTTTTAATCAAATGGGAAAGTTATAAAAAATGAATGACATACTTTTGAAAACTCTCATTTTTAGCTCAGTTTTTCAACTGGATAGGGTTTCTATGTGCAAGGATGCTCTGTAGTATTGCAAATCAGAAAGTACCTGGAACAGCTCCATTGAAAGCTTTGGGGATGACACTGGAGTTCCCTAAATTAGCTTTGCAGTTTCGTTAAGACACCCAGTTCCAAGAAATGTTACTTCAGTACTTTGGGTTGGATGCTGTGTGATGCTTGATGCTGCTGCTCCTTTAACAAGATTATGTTGTCCTGGTTTTTTTTTCCCTCCAGAGATGCTGGAAGGTCTAGTTTTTATGGGATTTAGGGCCAACTTGATTATAATTTAGGGTATGGGCTACTTTCTGGAAATGTTTTGAGGGTGTCTGGACTGGTCCATAACAGCTGAAACACCAGAATAACTTCACCAGCTTAAACCATTTCCAGCATAAGGTAGACACTGTAAATGTTGACATTCTTACAGGAACTCATCCAGTCACACCAGATGGAGGTCATTAGCAACTCAATAATTGCATTGCAAATCACTGCAGAAAGCATGGACTGATTTTTTTGGCTAAGAGACAGTTGTGTTGGGTTTGTTGGAGAGATTCTTGCCACAAGACTCAGATTTTGCACCATGTTTTACCAAACACACACTTCATTAAATGCCTATCCCACCCCAATGGAGTCACTAACACTCAATTATATCTCAATTTCATCACCATTTCAAGAACAACTCTATCAAAAAAAGAGTATCTCTGATGCTCACGTCATATGAAAAATGCTGCTGTGTGCCTGATCAAGCACTGGTACTTCAGAGCTGCCCAGTTCAGTCAAGGACGAGTCTGAATATGTTGGAGAAGGGGAGATGGCACTACAATTCCTCGATAGGGACTTGGAGATCCTGAATAAGGAAGCAATGCAAAGAAAGGGATTCTTCATACCAGAGTACCATCAGAGGACGTCGTGCCATCAGATCGTGCCTGATCTGAGGTCACCACCAATGTCACTGCCATCTTGACAGTGAGGAGGACTGATCAGCACTACCTAAGAAGGTCAATGACCTTTTCCATTCCTGCTGGGCAAATGCTACACTTCCCTCTGCAACCTCACACTCACTCTCTTCTGCCACACCCACTCCATCAAGGTTCATGCTCTATCTTCCCTCACTCTCACCTCACCCCCCCAATCCCAACTCCACTCACCATTAAACCTCCAAGCCACCATGCACTGCCTGCTTGGTCACCCGATGCATCTCACCAGCTTTGGTCCACCTGTACCAGCATTAACAGCCATACCACCCACTTTCACCTCACTCAACCTCTCCCATTGCAAAATAATTCAGAACACTAAAGGGCCAAAAATGCCTAGACAAAATGCAGATTACCCAACATTTCACCCTTCACCTCCTACAAAGAGACAGTCCTGGTTCTCATAGGAAAAGACTGGAGCAACTCCTGCAGAAATGCAAAGTCTTTGATGTCCTACCAACTGAGTAAACACCATTCTTTATTTCATTGCAGCTCTCACTTTAACCCCACTGTCATTGTACACCACTTCTAATCAATGGCTGTGACTTCTCTCTGCATTGTATCTCCATCACCTCCATGAGGAAACGGCCAGCTTTGTTAGAAGCCACTTCCTTGACCTATGAAGACACAGAGTGTTGAGGCCTCAGAGGGAGCATCTGTAGATAAGCAGTAGACTGGAAGAACACAGCAAGCCAGGCAGCATCAGAAGATGGAGAAGTCGATGTTGTTTCAGATGTAAACCTTCTTCAGGACTGGGGAAGGTGCAAGGGAAACTGCAGATAAAGGGGTTGGCGGAGGAGGGTGCTGAACTGGGGACAGGTGAAGACAGGTACAGGGTACGATCTGGTTAGTCAATGGGAGAAATGAATCTGGTCGGTGACTGGGAGGGGGAGGGGCTGGGAAGGGAGGTTATTTGAAAATGGAGAACTCAAAATGTTGAGTCCTCCCGGTTGTAGGCTGCCAAGGCGGAAGATGGAGGTGTTGTTTTTCCAATTTGCAGTTTGGCTCATTGTGGCAATGGTGGAGGCCAAGGATGGTCATGTAGGAAAGGAAGTAGGAAGGCGAATTACAATGGGCAGTGACTGGGGATGTCCGGTTGGACGCTGCAGGCCCAGCTGAGATGCTTGGTGAACCGTGAAGCATGAGCAAGGCTGCCTCTGCATGCCCCAATTAGCAGAAATGTTAGCTTTAGAAATTTTGGGAACAATCTGGCGAAGACTTTGCTTTGACTACTCTGCACAAGTTAGAAACACCCAGGCACTTGCCAGCTCCAGGGAGGAGATAACACTAAGGTGTCAGCAATCAGAGACTTTGTCCGAATGCATGAGGAGGAAGAAGAGGAATGGCAGACTGGTATATGGGACAAAATTGCCCTCATTGGCCACAAGCTGTAGCAGTGAAGTGAATCATGCAACCATCTGGCTGCCATCATGATCAGTTTGGCATCTGCTGTGGATAGCGGTGACAGCACCCTCAAGGTCCATTAAAAGGTGTGTGCACATACATTCACTCCTTCACCCAAGCCATTGATCCTGAGGACCAAAAGGATGGCAACCTACCACATACACCAAGTGCTTCTTCCCCACAGAAAACAGGGTGCTGACAAAAGATAATAGCCAGAGGAAGAACCAAACACACACACCCGTGCGCCTCAGATATTTCCAAGGTTTTTTGATGATGTGTCTGGCACAGAGGTGATTGCACAAAGGATCCATCACATAATAGAATCTAGAAAGGGTGCAGAGTTGGAGCAGACTGTAGAAATGGGGTAGAGCAAGGCCATGGACTGATGTACAAGATAGAGCGAGAAGAAATTTAATTGACTCAGGAAGGGATTTCAAATGACAGAGGCAATGTAAACCTACGTAATGGTGATTCATTGACAAATGCGTGTTTGGTTTCATGAGCCAGTTAACCAGACTGAAAAGTTGCCTTGGTGTTTATGGAGATATATTCATCAAGGTGAAAACAGGATGAGATGTTGAAGAATATGCCATATCAACTTACCCATCCTCCATTCTGCATGACCCAAGTAGCATAGTGTTCCTGCAAATACTTTGCACCAAAACCCATAATTCGAGCCATTGGGTGATGACCAGCAGCTGCAAACCTAGTGGTCGCATGTACAACAAAGGCAATCTTCTTCAAGTTTCCTTCTGTTTCACTCTCCATTTCAGAATTCGTTTCTGCAGGCAAGGTTGCTTCAAGAACAGAATCCATAATGGTTTTAAAAATTGAAAAAGATGAGTTTTCACCTAATAGTTTGCTAAACTGGGGGTCCTTTTTAATCTAAAACAGATGAAAAGAGAGGAAATTAATTAAGCAAACAGGGAAAAGCTATTGTCTAATTACTGACATTCACAACATATCACAGGAATAATCTAAGTGAATTACTTCTTCATTTATATGGTCTCCTTCGGTGGTCAATATTGCAATAATCTGGTCTATGGCTTTCTGATGATCTTCTGTAAAAGAAGTCCATTATTTATTGGTAAAATTTACAATTTTTTTAAAGAACAGAAGATCATTATTCTTGCCAACTACTTACCAGCTCCATCAACTTCCAAACTACAGGAACGAAGCACCCGGAAGGTACCTTTCTGCATCTTGGAGTTCATAATCTCCTGCAACATTTCAGCAACCTGATCATTAACAGAAAGCTGTGAATCTGAAATAGGAGTTACAAATTTAAACTTGTAAAATCTGATGGCTTCCAAACTATTTTTATAAAGAATGAATATCGTAAACAATGTGTTTTTATACAGGATTACATCATGTCTATCAGAAATGGTGCGATCACTACAAGTAGAAAAATTCACTTTGAAGAAGGGTCAGGTTCCTGTTTTCTGTGAGTATAAAAGTGTAGTGGTCATTTTGTAAATCTGTGGAATTGGTTTTTTTTTTTTTTCTTTTATCCCCCACACTACCTAATTGCGGTAGTGCTTATTTTATCTCCATCACCCATGGTGTGTATGTGTGCAGGTGTGAGACACAGTGAAAGACACAAAGTGCACGAATCTTTATTTAATTTCCACCACCAGGAAGATAGGAAAACACCCGGGTGGCCAGTGACAAACACTGCCCTTCACATCAAAGGACAGTGCTGTGTGATCAAAAACAGTGAAGGGGAGGGTAGGGACTAAATCAAAATAGAGTTGGAGGGAGAAATGATGCACTCCACTCCCTGCGGCGCCCACCTCTCCCTGAACAACTCCAGGGTGTTGGTCGACACCGCGTGCTCCTTCTCCAAGGACACCCGGGCCGGTCTGATAAATGCACGCATCCCCGCATGGGTCAGCACTCGTTTGCATGTATTAGCTCTAGAATTACCACAGTTATCCAAGTAACGTTTGGAGCGATCAAAGGAACCATAACTGATTTAATGAGCCATTCGCAGTTTCACTGTACCGTCCGTGAGTACTTTGACATGCATGGCTTAATCTTTGAGACAAGCATATGCTACTGGCAGGATCAACCAGGTAGGAATTGGTTTTAAACACTAGCTTCTCAATTAAAGTAACTACTTAGTTTAATTTAATTGAGAAGCTAGTGTTTTAAACACTAGCTTCTCAATTAAATTAAACTAAGTAGTTACTAAATGTATCCTTCTCTAATTCACTTTCTGATGGTCCACAAGGCAATACTTATTAGTTTAATTTCATCCAAAAACCCTGCATCACAACAGATTAGATTAGATTACTTAGTGTGGAAACAGGCCCTTCGGCCCAACAAGTCCACACCGACCCGCTGAAACGCAACCTACCCAGACCCATTCCCCTACATTTACCCCTTCACCTAACACTACGGGCAATTTAGCTTGGCCAATTCACCTAACCTGCACATTTTTGGACTGTGGGAGGAAACCAGAGCGCCCGGAGGAAACCCACATAGATAACTATCTGTTGTTTTCAATCACCTTGGATGTCTAAGCTAGCCACATATCTTTAAAAAGTGCCAAAAAAAGTCACCTGTCATCATCTTTAAAGCCATTAGAAATTGTGTACCTGGCACTGTATTTGTTGATCAGTTAGAGGTGGTGCTGCACATTATTAAAAACAAAGATCAAAGTGTTAAATGTAGTAAAGTGTCCATCTGACAGTTTCTGGTGCATTTATAGGTAAATAAGAATCAATTGTGTACACAGCCACTTAAATCAATCTCTTCACAATTACTCTTTTTATTGCATAAGGCAACAAATCTAATTTAGATTGTTACAGAACCAGTAGTCTTTAAACCCACTAGTAAACTAATGGAATTAGTTGGCAGGAACAAACTTGATTGTCTGTAATGATAAACTTAGCACATAACGATTAACAATTTCAGGTCGGGAGGTACTGTTTGAACTGAACTGACTACCTTGATGTTATGCAACAAAAAATAGAATTATCGTGCATATTATAATATTTACAGACAGCTTCTGATGTAATGTTCACAAAAGATTTCTATTGCATTGGAAATTGGTGTGAAATATATTTAGAAGGAGAGGATGGATTGGCCTCATAAGAGAAATTACTGTAGAAAATATCTTCTCAAACTAATAGTGTTACAGCATAAAACAAAAAGCTATGAAGTACCTAGGCACAAACAGTCCTGTATATACACACACACACACCAGGGGAAAGAACATGTTGAATGGTGTTGGAGCTTAATTTCTACAAGCTGAAGGGTGCATATCTTCGTAAAACAAACACACTTTGTCAACAGAAAACAATGAGCATTTTCTCCACCAAAGACACCAGTAGAGTGCAATCCCTATGGACATGGCAGTTCCACAGTACTTCATCTCATTATTCTTTTCTAAATTTTTTGCCATTTCTTCTCTTCCTCACCACAGAGTATTCAATGGATGCTGTTAATCTTTTAATTATGTAACTAAGTGGACACTAATCAATGCAAAGATTTACAGTAGTTATGAACAAATTATGTGATTAAGGAAAAATCCAAACCCACCCTGGGTATTACGTCTCCAAATGACAACCATATACAACATGTGGAAAGACAGCCCTGGTCAAACTTTCTCCTCACCAACTCAAGGATGATGTTTAGACAAATATAATATTCTTCTGCTCTTAGTGGAGATGAACTAAATCAAGTCAGACCGGTTTTAAATATTCTGAAACTCATCTAATGCATAGTTTTAAAAAAATTTTTTCATAGGCATGCTGGTTATGCCAATATTTACTACCTTCCTAATTTAACACGAGATGGTTGTAGCAAACTGACTTCTTGAAACATTACAGTTTATTTGGTGTAGGCAACCCACAATGCTATAAAGAAAAGGAGTTCCAAAATTTTGACCAAGTTCAACCAATCATCATAAGGGATCCTGTTGAGGAAGAGAATATGATCCTTATTATTAATGCATAGAATCTAGATCAAATGGATCTGGTTGCAATATGATTCAATTTAGAGCAATGTTCCATCAATCTTGTCCTGACAATATGCTGTAAATCTGATTGAACCATACTGAGCAATATTATTAAATTAGTACCAAAGTCAAAGTAACTTTGAGTCATATATAGTTAAAACCAAGTAGAGAATGTCTTCACTTACCACTCAATATTTGTTACACTTTATCCCAACAATTAAACCACACAGATCAAAAGCTGCAATTTGCAATACATGCTGAATTTGCAAATCTCACACACAGGTGCAGGAGGGTGCTCGACTTGAACAAAATATGCCAGAATGTTGGTGGGAACAGGGTGAAATGTTTCCTGATCTATCCAGCAACCGGAGATAATGCTCCGAGTGTGTTGATATCGGAGGTGTTCAACTTAGGCTCCAAATATTATAATTTGTCTGCCTTTCTCTCTCTCTCTAACCCCTCCTTTAAAGACATTATTTACTATCATGAATCAAAACACTTACTTTGTTGTGTGGTGTCTGGAACTGCAAATTCATGTGAAGGTTTGCATTCCATCTTATCCTCTTCCTTCATTCCTTGCTCTTTCAAATTAATGTCAGATTTGTCGGTTTCTCCTCGTAAGCATGGAATCCTTTTCCATAGCGGTTTTCTCCTGTGTTTGACTTTACAAGCATGACTTTTCACTTTTCCATCAAATTGGATTTTGTCTGTTTGATGTAATTCAACTTTTGATGCACTCCCACTGCTCTCTTCAACTAAAGGCATGTGTGCTTCTTCTTTAACAGTTTTAGATGCTTTAGCCATTGGCAAAGTCCTTTGTGCATAGGCCATCAATATTCTGAACTCACAACTGTCGCCATCTGTAGAGCTGTAGTCCAACATGGAACTATCTTCTCCTGCATCAGATGGACCCATATTTTACCTAGAAAAGGAGAACAAAATGCATTTAATATTATAGACAATAATATCCAATATTCCTGCTGAGAAAAAACAAAATCAGTGGTTAGCACATGCAGATAGAAGAAACAGTTGACCCGGTCTTCCAGACAGCAGCAATCACTAGACTGCTGCTCCACTCAAATGTGCCTGCCTCAATGCTGATCCACATTATTGCTGGGTGTTCCAAGCTTTGTTTCTGCAGAAATGCTGGTCAAACAGTCAGGGCCTTATCACTGTGGTAGAGAATGGCATGGATCGGATGGTGTGGGGAATGAATGTAGAGTCAGATGTACAGCACAGGAACAGACCCTTCGGTCCAACTCATCCATGCCGACCAGATATCCCAACCCAATCTAGTCCCACCTGCCAGCACCCGGCCCATATCCCTCCAAACCCTTACTATTCATATACCCATTCAAATGCCTCTTAAATGTTGCAATTGTACCAGCCTCCACCACATCCTCTGGCAGCTCATTCCATACACGTACCACCCTCTGCGTGAAAAAGTTGCCCCTTAGGTCTCTTTTATATCTTTCCCCTCTTATCCTAAACCTATGCCCTCTAGTTCTGGACTCCCTGACCCCAGGACCCATGGCCCTCATGATTTCATAAACCTGTATAAGGTCACCCCTCAGCCTCCGATGCTCCAGGGAAAACAGCCCCAGTCTTTTCAACCTCTCCCTGTAGCTCAAATCTTCCAATCCTGGCAACATCCTTGTGAAACTTGAAAGGGTTCAGAAAAGATTTACAACATCTTTCCAATAGGAAGGAGACCAGAAATGCAATATTCCAACAGTGGCCTAACTGATGTCCTGTACAGCTGCAACATGACCTCCCAACTCCTGTACTCAATACTCTGACCAATAAAGGAAAGCATACCAAACGTCTTCTTCACTATCCTATCTACCTGCAACTCCACTTTCAAGGAGCTATGAAACTGCACTCCAAGGTCTCTTTGTTCAGCAACACTCCCTAGGACCTTCCCTTAAAGCGTAGAAGTCCTGGTAAGATTTGCTTTCCCAAAATGCAGCATGGAGTTTAATTCAGATAAATGCGATATCTGCTATTTCTCACCCCACTGGCCCATCTGATCAAGACCCCATTGCAATCTGGCATAATCTTCTTTGCTGTCCACCACACCTCCAATTTCAGTATTATCAGCAAACTTACTAACTATACCTCTTGTGCTCGCATCCAAATCATTTATATAAATGACAAAAAGTAGTGGACTCCGCACCAATCCTTGTGGCATTCCACTGGTCACAGGCCTCCAGTCTGAAAAGCAACCCTCTACCACCACCCTCTGTCTTCTACCTTTGGCCAGTTCTGTATCCAAATGGCTAGTTCTCCCTATATTCCATGAGATCTAACCTTGCTAACCAGTCTCTCATGGGGAACTTTGTCGAACGCCTTACTGAAGTCCATATAGGTAAAAACAATGACTGCAGATGCTGGAAACCAGATTTTGGATTAGTGGTGCTGGAAGAGCACAGCAGTTCAGGCAGCATCTGAGGAGCAATAAAATCGATGTTTCGGGCAAAAGCCCTTCATCAGGAATAAAGGCAGAGAGCCTGAAGCGTGGAGTAATAAGCTAGAGAAGGGTGGGCGTGGGGAGAAAGTAGCAGAGTACAATAGGTGAGTGAGGGAGGGAATGAAGGTGATAGGTCAGGGAGGAGGGTGGAGTGGATAGGTGGAAAAGAAGATAGGCAGGTAGGACAAGTCATGGGGACAGTGCTGAGCTGGAAGTTTGGAACTAGGGTGAAATGGGGGAAGCGGAAAATGAGGAAACTGTTGAAGTCCACATTAATGCCCTGGGGTTGAAGTGTTCCGAGGCGGAAGATGAGGCGTTCTTCCTCCAGGCGTCTGGTGGCAAGGGAGCAGTGGTGGAGGCGGCCCAGGACCTCCATGTCCTCAGCAGAGTGGGAGGGGGAGTTGAAATGTTGGGCCATAGGGCGGTGTGGTTGATTGGTGCGGGTATCTTGGAGATGTTCCCTAAAGCGCTCTGCTAGGAGGCGGCCAGTCTCCCCAATGTAGAGGAGACCGCATCGGCAGCAACAGATACAATAAATGATATTGGTGGATGTGCAGGTAAAACTTTGATGGATGTGGAAGGCTCCTTTAGGACCTTGGATGGAGGTGAGGGAGGTGGTGTGGGCACAGGTTTTGCAGTTCCTGCGGTGGCAGGGGAAGGTGCCAGAATGGGAGGGTGGGTTGTACGGGGGCGTAGACCTGACCAGGTAGTCACGGAGGGAACGGTCTTTGCGGAAGGTGGAAAGGGGTGGGGAGGGAAATATATCCCTGGTGGTGGGGTCTTTTTGGAGGTGGCAGAAATGTCGGCGGGATGATTTGGTTTATGCGAAGGTTGGTAGGGTGGAAGGTGAGCATCAGGGGCATTCTGTCCTTGTTATGGTTGGAGGGGTGGGGTCTGAGGGCGGAGGTGCGGGATGTGGACAAGATGCGTTGGAGGGCATCTTTAACCACGTGGGAAGGGAAATTGCGGTCTCTAAAAAAAGGAGGCCATCTGGTGTGTTCTGTGGTGGAACTGGTCCTCCTGGGAGCAGATATGGCGGAGGAAGTGGGAATACGGGATGGCATTTTTGCAAGAGGTAGGGTGGGAAGAGGTGTAATCCAGGTAGCTGTGGGAGTCGGTGGGTTTGTAAAAAATGTCAGTATCAAGTCGGTCGTCATTAATGGAGATGGAGAGGTCCAAGAAGGGGAGGGAGGTGTCAGAGATGGTCCAGGTAAATTTAAGATCAGGGTGGAATGTGTTGATGAAGTTGATGAATTGCTCAACCTCCTCGCGGGAGCATGAGGTGGCGCCAATGCAGTCATCAGTGTAGCGGACGAAGAGGTGGGGAGTAGTGCTGGTGTAATTACGGAAGATCGACTGTTCTACGTAGCCAACAAAGAGACAGGCATAGCTGGGGCCCATACATGTGCCCATGGCTACCCCTTTGGTCTGGAGGAAGTTGGAGGATTCGAAGGAGAAATTGTTAAGGGGTGAGGACCAGTTCGGCCAAACAAATGAGTGTCGGTGGAAGGGTACAGTTGGGGACGTCAGGAGAGGAAAAAACGGAGATCATGGAGGCCCTGCTCATGGCGGATGGAGGTGTAGAGGGATTGGATATCCATGGTGAAGATGAGGCATTGGGGGCCAGGGAAATGGAAGTCTTGGAGGAGGTGGAGGGCGTGGTTGGTGTCTTGAACATGTGTGGGGAGTTCCTGGACTAGGGGGGATAGGACAGTGTCGAGGTAGGTAGAGATGAGTTCAGTGGGGCAGGAGCATGCTGAGACAATGGGTCGGCCAGGGTGGTCAGGCTTGTGGATCTTGGGAAGGAGGTAGAACTGGGCAGTGTGGGGTTCCCGGACTATGAGTTTGGAAGCTGTGGGTGGGAGATCTCCTGATGTGATGAGGTTCTGTATGGTTTGGGAGATGAAGGTTTGGTGATGGAGGGGTGGGGTCATGGTCGAGGGGGCAGTAGGAAGAGGTGTCCTGGAGTTGGCGTTTGGCTTCAGTGGTGTAGAGGTCAGTGCGCCAGACTACCACTGCGCCCCCTTTATCTGCTGGCTTGATGGTGAGGTTGGGATTGGAGCACAGGAATTGGAGGGCTGCGCATTGTGAGGGGGAGAGGTTGGAGTAGGGGAGGGGTGTAGACAGGTTGAGGCAGTTAATGTCCCGGCGGCAGTGGAAATGAAGAGGTCGAGGGTGGGTAATAGGCCAGTGCGGGGTGTCCAGGTGGATGCAGTGTTGGAGGTGGGCGAGGGGGTCCTCAGAAGGTGGGCGGGAGTCCTGATTGTGAAAGTAAGCTCGGAGGCAGAGGAAGAAGTGTTCGACATCATGACATGTATAAAATTCATTGATGCGTGGATGGAGGGGGATGAAGGGGAGTCCTTTGCTGAGGGCTGATCGTTCGTCCTCAGTGAGGGGAAGGTCTGGAGGGATGGTGAAAACTCGACAGGCCTGGAGCTGGGATCTGGTGTGGGTGTGGAGCTTGGAGTGGGGGTGAAGCCAGTAACTGGAGTGGGTGTGATGGTGGGGAGAATGAGGGTGGAGTCATGAGCAGGGGTGGTGTTCCCCTCAGGGTTCTGGGGGTCAGGAATGGTGACAGTGGGATATGTGGGGGGTGTGTCAGCAGAATGTAGGTGAGTGGCGTTGGTGGGGGCACAAGTGGCGGCAGACACGGCAGTAGGGGTGGCAGAAGTCTCTGAGCGTGTGACATCAGCAATGATGTGAGGGGCGGAAGTGATGTCACGTGTGATGTATGAGGAATTGTGAGGGGTGGAAGTGGTTGTGGGAGTGGCCATGATGGGGGCAGAAGTGACATCATCAATCAGCGTGGGGATGGCAGCTGCACCAGCCACATGGCTAACGGAGTCCAAGCAGTTCCGTAGGCCGGGGGAATCTTCTGGAATGTTTGAGTAGCGCTGGTTATGGAGGTGGGTAGTTAAAAGTTTGTTGTAGATGAATACTCCACTGTTCTGCCCTCATCTATCTTCTTTGTTACTTCTTCAAAAAACTCAATCAAGTTTGAGAGACATGATTTCCCACGCACAAAGCCATGTTGACTATCCCTAATCAGTCCTTGCCTTTCTAAGTACATGTACATCCTGTCCCTCAGGATTCCCTCCAATAACTTGCCCACCACAGATAATCAGGCTCACTGGTCTATAGTTCCCTGGCTTATCCTTACCACCTTTCTTAAACAGTGGCACCGTGTTACTCAACTTCCACAGTCTTCCAGCACCTCACCTGTGACTATTGATGATACAAATATCTCAGTAAGAAGCCCAGCAATCACTTTGCTAGCTCCCACAGAGTTCTAGAGTACACCTGATCAGGTCCTGGGGATTTATCCACTTTTATGCGTTTCAAGACATCCAGCACTTCCTCCTCGGTGTATGGACATTTTTCAAGATATCACCATCTGTTTCCCTACATTCTATATTTTCCATGTCCTTTTCCACAGTAAATACTGATGCAAAATACTCGTTTAGTATCTTCCCCATTTCCAGCAGCTCCACACAAAGGCCGCCTTGCTGATCTTTGAGGGGTCACATTCTCTCCCTATTACCCTTTTGTCATTAATGTACTTGTAAAAACCCTTTGGATTCTCCTTAACTCCATTTGCCCTAGCTTTCTCACATCCCCTTTTTGCCCTCCTGGTTTCCCTCTTAAATATACTCCTACTGGCCTTTATATTCTAAGGATTCACACGACTTATTTTGTCTATATCTGACATATGCTTCCTTCTTTGTCTTAACCAAACCCTCAATTTCTTTAGTCATCCAGCATTCTCTGTACCTACCAGCCTTTCCTTTCACCCAAACAGGAATATATTTTCTCTGGACCCTCGCTATCTCATCTCTGAAGGCTTCCCATTTTCTAGCCGTCCCTTTACCTGCAAACATCTGCCCCCAATCAGCTTTTGAAAGTTCTTGCCTAATACCATCAAAATTGGCCTTTCTCTAATTTAGAACTTCAACTTTTAGATCTGGTCTATCCTTTTCCATCACTACGTTGCCTCCTTTTAATAGCACAAGCTGCCTTAAGATAGGTCTAAAGGTCTAGTGTGAACGTTAGCAAATGGGTGGATAAGTAAGTGAATGGATAGGCTGGATGAGGTAAATGAGTAAGGTGGTGAAAGTGAGGACTGCAGATGCTGGAGATCAGAGTCAAGATTAGAGTGGTGCTGGAAAAGTACAGCAGGTCAGACAGCATCCGAGAAGCAGGAAAAGTGACATTTCAGGCAAAAGCCCTTCCTCAGGAATGAGGCCTCATTCCTGATGCAGGGCCTTTGCCCAAAACGTTGATTTTCTTGCTCCTCAGATGCTGTCCGACCTGCTGTGCTTTTCCAGCACCACTCTAATCTTAAATGAATAAGATGTCAGGGGATTAGTGGAGTCAGGAAGTGTAGCCAAGTCAGGGACTAGTCAGGTGGTTAGAGTCAGAGTCATAGAAATGTACAGCATGGAAACAGACCCTTCGGTACAATCCGTCCATGCTGACCAGGTATCCCAACCCAATCTAGTCCCACTTGCCAGCACCCGGCCCATATCCCTCCAAACCCTTCCTATTCATATACCCATCCAGATGCCTCTTAAATGTTGCAATTGTACTAGCCTCCACCACTTTCTCTGGCAGCTCATTCCATACACATACCACCCTCTGCGTGAAAAAGTTGCCCCTTAGGTCACTTTTATATCTTTCCCCTCTCACCCTAAACCTTTGCCCTCTCGTTCTGGACTCCCCGACCCCAGGGAAAAGACTTTGTCTATTTATCCTATCCATGCCCCTCATAATTTTGTAAACTTCTATATAGGTCACCCTTCAGCCTCCGACGCTCCAGGAAAAACAGCCCCAGCCTGTTCAGCCTCTACCTGTAGCTCAGATCCACCAACCTTGGCAACATCCTTGTAAGTCTTTTCTGAACCCTTTGAAGTTTCACAACATCTTTCCGATATTCCGAATATTGCACGTAATATTCCAACAGTGGCCTGACCAACATCCTGTACAGCCACAACATGACCTCCCAACTCCTGTACTCAATACTCTGACCAAAAAAGGAAAGCATACCAAACGCCTTCTTCACTATCCTATCTACCTGCGACTCCACTTTCAAGGAGCTATGAACCTGCACTCCAAGGTCTCTTTGTTCAGCAACACTCCATAGGACCTTACCATTAAGTGTACAAGTCCTGCTAAGATTTGCTTTCCCAAAATGCAGCACCTCACATTTAGCTGAATAAACTCCATCTGCCACCTCTCAGCCTATTGGCCCATCTGGTCCAGATCCTGTTGTAATCTAAGGTAACCCTCTTGGCTGTCCACTACATCTCCAATTTTGGTGTCATCTGCAAACTTACTAACTGTACCTCTTATGCTCGCATCCAAATCATTTATGTAAATGACAAAAAGTAGAGGGCCCAGCACCGATCCTTGTGGCACTCCATGGTCACAGGCCTCCAGTCTGAAAAACAACCCTCCACCGCCACCCTCTGTCTTCTACCTTTGTGCCAGTTCTGTATCCAAAATGGCTAGTTCTCCCTGTATTCCATGAGATCTAACCTTGCTAATCAGTCTCCCATGGGGAGCCTTGTGAACACCTTACTGAAGTCCATATAGATCACATCTACTGCTCTGACCTCATCAATCTTCTTTGTTACTTCTTCAAAAAACTCAATCAAGTTTGTGAGACATGATTTCCCATGCACAAAGCCATGTTGACTATCCCGAATCAGAGCTGAAAATGTGTTGCTAGAAAAGCGCAGCAGGTCAGGCAGCATCCAAGGAACAGGAGAATCGACGTTTTGGGCATAAAAAGGGCTTATGCCCGAAACGTCGATTCTCCTGTTCCTTGGATGCTGCCTGACCTGCTGCGCTTTTCCAGCAACACATTTTCAGCTCTGATCTCCAGCATCTGCAGTCCTCACATTCTCCTATCCCGAATCAGTCCTTGCCTTTCCAAATACATGTACATCCTGTCCCTCAGGATTCCCCCCACCGAGGTCAGGCTCACTGGTCTATAATTCCCTGGCTTGTCCTTACCACCCTTCTTAAACAGTGGCACCACATTTGCCAACCTTCAGTCTTTCGGCACTTCACCTGTGATTATCGATGATACAAATATCTCAGCAAAAGGCCCAGCAATCACTTCTCTAGCTTCCCACAGAGTTCTCGGGTACACCTGATCAGGTCCTGGGGATTTATCCACCTTTAACCATTTCAAGACATCCAGCACTTCCTCCTCTGTAATCTGGACATTTTGCAAGATGTCACCATCTATTTCCCTACAGTCTATATCTTCCATATCCTTTTCCACAGTAAGTACTGATGCAAAATACTCATTTAGTATCTCCCCCATTTTCTGTGGCTCCACACAAAGGCCGCCTTGCTGATCTTTGAGGGGCCTTATTCTCTCCCTTGTTACCCTTTTGTCCTTAATATATTTGTAAAAACCTTTTGGATTCTCCTTAATTCTATTTGCCAAAGCTATCTCATGTCCCCGTTTTGCCCTCCTGATTTCTCTCTTAAGTATACTCCTACTTCCTTTGTACTCTAAGGATTCACTTGGTCTATCCTGTCTATACCTGACATGTTTCCTTCTTTTTCTTAATCAAACCCTCAATTTCTTTAGTCATCCAGCATTCCCTATACCTACCAGCCTTCCCTTTCACCCTGACAGGAATATACTTTCTCTGGATTCTTGTTATGTCATTTCTGAAGGCTCCCCATTTATCAGCCGTCCCTTTACCTGCGAACATCTGCCTCCAATCAGCTTTTGAAAGTTCTTGTCTAATACCGTCAAAATTGGCCTTGCTCCAATTTAGAACTTCAGCTTTTAGATCTGGTCTATCCTTTTCCATCACTATTTTAAAACGAATAGAATTATGGTCGCTGGTCCCAAAGTGCTCCCCCACTGACACCTCAGTTACCTGCCCTGCCTTATTTCCCAAGAGTAGGTCAAGTTTTGCATCTTCTCTAGTAGGTACATCCACATACTGAATCAGAAAATTGTCTTGTACACACTTAAATTCCTCTCCATCTAAACCTTTAACACTATGGCATTCCCAGTCGATGTTTGGAAAGTTAAAATCCCCTACCATAACCACCATAGTATTCTTACAGATAGCTGAGATCTCTTTACAAGTTTGTTTCTCAATTTCCCTGACTATTGGGGGGGGGGGGGGGGGGGGGGGGCGGGGTTTATAATACAATCCCAATAAAGGTGATCATCCCTTTCTTATTTCTCAGTTCCACCTGAGAATAACTTCCCTGGATGTATTTCCAGGAATATCCTCCCTTAGCACAGCTGTAATGCTATCCCTTATCAAAAATGCTGCTCCCCCTCCTCTTTTGCCTCCCTTTCTATCCTTCCTGTAGCATTTGTATCCTGGAACATTAAGCTGCCAGTCCTGCCCATCCCTGAGCCATGTTTCTGTAATTGCTATGATATCCCAGTCCCATGTTCCTAACCATGCCCTGAGTTCATCTGCCTTCCCTGTTAGGCCCCTTTGCTTTGAAATAAATGCAGTTTAATTTATTAGTCCTACCTTGTCCCTGCCTGCCTTGATTGTTTGACTCACATCTGTTCTCAGCTGTACCTATCTCAGATTGATCTCTTTCCTTACTATCTCCCTGGGTCCCCCCCACCTTACTAGTTAAACCCTCCCAAGCAGTTCTAGCAAATTTCCCTGCCAGTATAGGGTAATAGGAAGTGGTAACCAAATTTAATTGAGGACTAGTCAGGAACTGATAGTTAAGAGGCAGAGACAGTCAGCTAAAATGGGTAGCTTTTCAGGTAAGTAACTTGGAATTGTCCAAAGTTTTCATGAGAGCTCTTGGAGAATTGCCCATTGGAAATCCAAACTTCCCAAGTAACTTCTATCGAGTCAGCATGTCTGGACTTGCACAGAGTTTTACTACACATTGTGTTTGTACATTGGGCTCCAGATTATTAGTGACACAATGATCAGCATCCTAGAGGTACTTTTAACGTATTGTAGTAAAATGCCATTAGATAAAACCCTTTATGACTTCCACAGGTTCTACTGGACTTAAAGGCACATATTGCACAACTGGTTTATCACTTTAATTGCACATTTAGTTTTAATTGTGTAAGTGTACAGAATTGCAAATGTAACACAGGAGGCTTCAAATTTACTTCTGTATTTCTTCAAAAAAATTCATGTCTTGGTCACTAGTGTGATGTTACTTCTCTAACTCCCTGCTAAGAATGTTTCATATGTCTCAAATCCCTGGCATAGTCAGATTTTCCTTTCAATCCAGTCTGGCTACCTGTTCTTCTCTGTTTCACTTTCATTTTCTGTCCTTATATTTTCTTTCCTTGTTCCTCCACAGATTCAGCGCTTCATAAAGCTTCAAGAAATGAACACAATCTGTCACTGACTTCGTAGAATTCTCACCTATTTGACCAGCCATTGTGTGAAACCCTTTTCACATCAATATAGTAAAATTTTCAAAATTTGAAGTTTTTCAGCTAAATTATTATAACAAGTTTAGATCCTAGCGTACAGAAAGCCTGGATTCAGTAACAATTTATAGAAAATAAATAACTAATTACTCATTAACAGTTTCTGGGTTTATAAAGTGCATTCGTCTCAATAAATTGCTGTGTACAATATACCTGTACTAGTGAAGAAGTAGCAAACTCTTGAGAAGGTATAGGTGAGCAACATCAGATACTAGAAAGCTTTAGTACAGAGAACTATAGATTGCTCCCACAGAATTAAAAGCGTGAAACACACAGCCCGCGTTAAAATTAAAGTTTCAAAATGAAATGGAAGAATTAAACCGGACAGAAAACAGGATTACTTTATTATTATTGAGTCAACCAAAACAACGAAAAACATAAAACCGAAAATTTCAGTAGGACTTACAGTAAATGCGGCTACCACAAATTGCGAGTACAGAAATTGTTTTAAGAGCTTAATTTATTCTTGGGGAACGTCCCGGAACTGAAGAGCGCCTGGCGCATGGACAAGGTGGGTCGTTCCACTGAACAACTCTGCAATTCTCTTCGTGTTTAAACAAAAATGGCTATTATCAGATATTTGATTTTGACATGTGACAATTTCATACTTAGTATCACCAAAGCACTATTACCGTGTACTTGTTTGTACTCACAAAAGTAATTACAAACCTTATATGTGGAATTTAGTTTTTCTTGTTCTACGAGAACCTGTTGTAAAGTCTGCAGCAAGTGCCAACTGCCAGAAACTGTATTGCAGCCGGTGAGATCTGCTCTGCTCATAGTAGCAATTAAGCAAATAAGGTCACATGGGAAACAACTGTTAGTTAAGCCTTTGCGCAAGACTTGCCTGCCACTGTACAATGTTGGAAGGATTTGCAGATTGACAATCAACTTTGTATCGTGATCACATTCTTCCTTGTCCACGAATGCCTGGAGTATGTGGACATGTATCAACAGTTTCTGACTCCGTGAAAATGCTACCCACTTTGTCACAAGACCTCCATAAACCTAGTTAAAAATCACACAACACCAGGTTATAGTCCAACAGGTTTAATTGGAAGCTCACTCGCTTTCGGAGCGTCGCTCCTTCATCAGATGATAGTAGAGGAGGCTTGGACCTGGTGTTGTGTGATTTTTAACTTTGTATACCCCAGTCCAACACCGGCATCTCCAAATTATGACTTCCATATACCTAGGCTGAGTAGAGTCGAGAGTGTGGTGCTGGAAGAGCACAGCAGGTCAGGCAGCATCCGAGGAGCAGGAGAATCAACGTTTCGGGCATAAGTTTCTTGAGGAGCTTATTCCCGAAACGTCGATTTTCCTGCTGGTCGGATGCTGCCTGACCTGCTGTGCTTTTCCAGCACCACGCTCATGACTCTGATAGTTAGCATCTACAGTCCTCACTTTCTCCACCTTGGCTGAGTACAATGATGGCGTGGATAGTATCGTCTGCAATCACTCCCTAATAATTGTGATTGTCTATCTAGGAATATCCTGGAATTCCCTTCCTAATGTCATTGTGTGTCTACCTAAAGCATTTTGTTATGGACCAGGCCAGACCCCCACCCAAAGTATTTTAAGAAAGTAGTCTAGACCTTAACTTTTCCTTATTTTAAAGGCAAATGTGAAGTGGACATTCCAGGCGTGATGCAGCTGGTCAAACTGCTCGGCTTTTAGCAAAACACTACAGTTGAACATGAACAAAAGAAAATGGTATTTAGAACAATTTAACTATTTGAAAACTTAACTGTCCTGACCCAGCAACTTAACTAAGGAGCTGTTCCAATTCCCGTATCATCCCACAAACACACCCCTTGGCAAAAGGTAAATTCAAACACAAGTTCTTATAGGCAGGAGAGATTTCGGAGCGAGAAGTCAGTTTGGGAGCCATCTGCTGAAGCTGGGAACCTTTTTGCGCTGCAGCAGCTTCTCACTGTTACAACTAAACCAAACTAGAATAAAATCTGAGCTGGGTGAACTGGCCACTCCCCTGCCTTTGTTAAAGTAGACATTTTGGTACCTCTGCCTTTATGATGTCTCTTGGAAAAAGCCCAAGGACAAAATAATATTTTTAAAGTGATAGCATCGTCACACTGTGGACTGCAGTGGTTCAAGAAGGCAGCTCACCACCACTATCTCACGGGCAACTAGGGACGGCCAATAAATGCTGGCCAGCCAGGGTTGCCCATGTCCCCCAAGTTAATAAGTTAATAAATGTGGGCCTTGTGAGGCTGATGAGCACAATGCTCGAGCCACATTCTGACCACACATTTGTCAGGTCTTACTGGGAGGTGGAATTGATCCTTTGCCTTGAGATCATTGGAGTTCCTTTATCTGGATCCTCTTCCGTACTTCCTCTTGCCATCAGGTGTTCTCAAAGAATTATGACCCTTCATACATGAGTTTCCTTCAAATCTGTTTTTCTGAGTGAGGGTCTCCCATGCATTGACATCTATGTTGCATTTCTTGAGGGAAGCCTCAGGGAGTTCTTTGAAAAGCTCCCTTCATTGTCCTCTCATTTGAGTGCCTTCCTTGAACTGGGTGAAGAAGACTTGCTTTGAACCCAGGCATCCTAAGCATATGGCAGGCCCAGCGGAGTTGGTTTTGGATGATCATGGCTTCGATGCTGGTGCTATTGGCTGCTTCAAGGTCGGTGATGTTAGTATGCCTGTTCTCCCAGCTGATGTGGACAATCTATCTCAAACAGCATTGATGATGCTTCTCCAGGGTTTTGAAGTGGCACCAATACAAAGTCAAAGTTTCAGAGCCATAAAGAAGAGTCAGAAGACTGATTGCCTTATACCCAAGGATCTTGGTATCCACATGGATTTCACAGTCGTTGAAGGCCCACATCCTTAAGCATCCAAAGTTGGTGCTCACAGATTGGATGTGATTTTGAATCGCTGGAGTAATGTCAGATTTTCATGAAAGGTGGCTTCCCAGATAAGGGGAATGGTCCACATTTGGGAGGATTTCTCCTTTGATCTTAATGGAGGGATGGACCAGAACTTGGGATGGGTTAGTTAAGAATTTGAGTCTTCGTGAGGTTGAGGCTGAGACCAATTCTTCAGTATGCTTCTGCAAAGGCATTAAGCAAGGCTTGAAGATTCTCTCCCGAGAGAACAGAGATGACACTGGCATCCATATACTGAAGTTATACACAAGTGTGGTCAGTATTGTTTAGTTAGAATCACAAATCATACAGTACAGAAGAGACCCTTCAATGTCTTGAATTTCTACCATCAAAACTATGCTAAATATACACTAGTCCCTTTGCTTTGAAAGTTATGGCATTTCAAGTACATTATCATGGTAAAGATACAACACAGGAATGCAAGATATAGGAGTAAACAATTCAGCTCCTGTCCCCCCAGTTTGAGCAGTGGAGAGGCCAGCTGACCAACATTCCAAATAGTACAGGAAATGGGTGCCTTTTTAAAATACATTTCCATGTAGACATTGGAAATATAATTTTACATATCAGCTACATTTACTACTAAGGATAATTAATTACTGAAACATATCGTCTATGTTATTTATGCAATAATAGAGCGATTAACTACCTTTCCCCACTATCCAGTGATTTTAGCCAAAGAGGAATCTGGTATCATTGAAAGATATAAATTATTAGTGAGTTTAACTGACAGTGCTACAAAATAGAAGCATTATAAAATAACAAAATTACAAGCACTGGTTCCTGCTTAGTCAATAGAGTTTATCATACCACCCTTTACAACACCTGTAGCCGTTTATCCTGGAAAATATAATTATTTTGCTCTTTTCTCATAACTTTTACAGTAATAAATTTGTGTTGATCTAATTGCCTTTAAAAATCAATACATTTCATATCCAAATAACTCTTTCTGCAACGATTGTTCTAATTCTTTATTCATGCTTCTGTTCTTGAATTTAAACCAGTTGAGGTTGAAGTGCTTTTGATCCATCCTGCAGACAATGTCCACACCTCTGAGAAGCTTAGATTAGATTCCCTACAGTGTGGAAACAGGCCCTTCGGCCCAACCAGTCCACACCAACCCTTCGAAGAGCAACCCACCCAGACCCATTTCCCTTTGACTAATTGACCTAACACTATGGGGCAATTTAGCATGGCCAATTCAGTTAACCTGCACATCTTTGGACTTCTGTGATTCTAAAGCTGTCATGTCCAAATGCAACAAATTCTGGACAATATCCAGGCTTGTCTTCTTGACAATGCAAAGAATGGTGTTGTTGAAGATGGTGGCAAAGGGGTTGGGGAAAGTTACAATATCTTTTGCTCAGCTGTCAAAACTCTCCATTCTTTCAAGAGTATCCTGGTGTTCAAAGGTAACACCTGGCTAAAGGAAAATCTCTCAGAACTGTCACCTGCCTCCTCACACACAACAAGACTGTTGGGCTACTTGTGGACTTCTATGTTACTCAGATTGTAATCATCCAATTAGCAGCTACCTCCTTGCCCTCCTCTAGCTCTTGGGCTACCTTTTCCTTAAGTTTGTCCTCTGTCCGAGCACTGAACTTGCATCTTTTACTGTCTCTCTCTTATCTCAGTGGTATCTCCTTCAAATCTGCTATCATCATTGCCCTTTTTAAAAACCTCAAAATTCCACCCCATAATCTCTTCCTCTTCAATGTTCTTGAATGTGTTGTCACATCCAAGATTGTCACTGCTAACCTTGACTACAATTCATCCTTGAACCTTTTCAGTCAGGTCACAAATAAAATTCTACATGACTAACAATCACATTTTGTCTTTCTCAACTGGTCAGCAGCTTTTGCCCTGTAGAAAGTGAGGCTGGGGAATTAATGATGGAAAATATGGTGATGGAAGATGAATTGAACAGCTGTTTGCAGCAGTCTTCACTTTAGAGGATTCAAGCAACATCATTAAAATCATGAAATGTAAAGAGCGGAGGAACACAGGAAAATGACAAGCAAGAGATAACTGGTACCAAACCAATGTTGGTCTTTTTAAAAATTCAGTCATGCGATGTGGGCATCGCTGGCTAGGCTAGCATTTAGTACCACTCCCAGAGGGCAGTTAAGAGTCAATCACATAGCTATGGGTCTGGAATCACATTATAACGATGCCAGTTTATTTCCCTAAAGGACATAAGCGAATCAGATAGGTTTTTCTGATATTTGGCAATAGATTCATGGTCATCGTTGAAGTCTTAATTCCCATGACCTGATATGTCCCCGTGGTCCTAATGGACTTCATCCAAGAGTCTTACAGAAGTTGTGAGTGAGATAGTTGATGCGTTGGTTCTAATTTCTAAAAATTCCTTTGATGTAAAATCGTGGAATCAATACAGTGTGGAAGGAGGCCCATTGAATCCACATGACCCTCCGAAGAGCACCCCACCCATAACCACTTCCCTACCTTATCCCTGTAATCCTGCATTTCCCACAACTGATCTATAGAGGATGAAACCAAAGGAATGGAGAATTCTGTGTGTGTTGAGTGGTTGTCTACTGAATAAAGATTAATTTCTCATATTTACTAAATTCTGCATAATTTTGTACTTATGGTGAAATTTGACTCTAATAACGTTAATGATTGGGATATCATATTGAGTACAATGCACAAAATAAAATGTAAACATTAAACATGGAAAATTATATCAAACAACAAGATAGGCAGAAATACACTTTCAAACATAAAATTAGCAAATTATATTTATATGTATCCATTTCAACAAGGGTTGGAGGGATGCGAGTTGGTAATGCTGCTGGCAAATAAATGTTGTGACATTACAAGATTCCATGCAGGCGCAATTTTTGTGTGATAGAAGTTTTTAGATTTTGGAACCCACAAACCAGCAGAGAAAATACATTTTCATTCTTTGTCAGGGCTGATTCAAACACATGTCTCAGAGGTGAAAAGAAAATGTACTAACCCATTGCATCATCCATTTTGGTCCATTTTACATAATTTTATAAAACAATCAGAGTGGAAGTAACTAAGTTTTAAAAACTGTAAACTTCAAAATATCCTAATGTTCCAAAATTCTAATCAGACCTTTATCATTTTTTTGCTCTGTAAAAGCTTTGTAAGTGTTCTTGTATTTATAATTGGGGAATCGTCAAAGTGTGTTCCCAAGATGATAACAAGTGGGAGTTGACACGGAGCATGCCTACATGAGGCACACAGACACAAGATGGCCGCTGAGCCATAAGTTGGTCACTTAGCACACAAGATGGCTGCTGAGCTATTACATGGAAAAGTATAGTGAAGCATACACAGATACTGCCTGAGACCAACAGGATACCAGCACAATTGACACAGAACATAGATAATTAGTTTAAGACTGGTGGGGGAGAGTCAAAGAGTCATAGAAATGTACAGCACGCGAGAGATTACACATCAGTAACGTCTACTGCCCACCAAAGTGTCTGAATCCATCACCACATTCAACAGAAATGTTAACTTCCTGAGACTGCTTGTATACAAGTGTTAATACCTTCGATTTGCAGTCATGGAAACTGATCTTCTTTCTCAGGGAGAATGATCATCACCAATTACTGCAGCAATGGACTTCTGCGTAGCTGCTGAAACTGACAATGACTCTGTAACATTCCTCTGAAACTGACAATGACTCTGTAATGTTTTCTGTAAACAAACCATGCTGCATAAACCATGCTCGATATCTGGACCATTATACCATGAAAGGTATAAAATACCGTGACCTGTGCTCCGAGGGTAAGAGAAGGCTCGCAGCTGACAGCCGTGCTGATGGACACCTCTCTCTCTCTCTCTCTCTCTCTCTTCCCAGAGCTCCAGTTTCTTTGTACAATAAACTCTGTCAGTGAATCCCAATTCTGACTCTGAGACTGGTGATTTTCTCCACAACAATTAATGTAGTCGACAGGATCTCTTATTCCCGGTGCACTGATCAAAGGCCACAAGCAGGGAGCTGGGGGAAAAGATACTTTGAATCTGCAAGCGGGAAGAGTCAGACCGGGCCAAACACACAGTTTAAACGGGTATACCATTGTAATGTGTAACTTGAGCGATAGTACTGGATTGAATATAAGTGCAAGCCTGTGGAGTGTAAGTGGGAAAGTGTACTAACTGGTGTGATAACCAGCTGCTGGTGCTGATACAACCAGAGGACAAGGTAATGCCTGTCTCACAAACCCTGCCCTAAACCGGTTGTTAAGAGGGTGGGGGGTAGAGAAATCCCACTGGTTAAGGACACTTTACTATTGGTGGTATCTAGGGGTATACTATCTCCGAGATAACAGATCAGGATTTCAAAGGGGACACTGCAGGTTCCCTTATTGAGAAATACAAGACAGACAGACTAGCACTGACAAGAACAGATGAAGAAAGGTGGTTAGGACCCATCCCAGACATTAGTGCAGCAGCAGAATTGGATTATAGAGTCATAGAGTCATAAAGATGTACAGCATGGAAATAGACCCTTCAGTCCAACCCGTCCGTCCATGCCGACCAGATATCCCAACCCAATCTAGTCCCACCTGCCAGCACATGGCCCATATCCCTCCAAACCCTTCCTATTCATATACCCATCCAAATGCCTTTTAAATGTTGCAATTGTACTAGCCTCCATCACTTCCCCTGGCAGCTCATTCTATACACATCGACAAAGAAAAATTAAATAAAACTAAAAAGCTAGGGGTAATGTTCATGTACCAATTAATTGAACAAGTGGGTGCCTCCACTAGCAAGAGGAGAAAAGACCAAGAATAAATTGAGGAGCTCGAGGATAGGATAAAGGAGCTAGAGCAAAGATTAGAAAAAGTACAGGAGGAAAGGGAGACTGACTGTCTCCCCTCCTATGAAACTGTACAGCTGGGCCCAATGCTCCCTCAGCAGAGCAGGAGGTGCAAGATTATAATCTAGCACCAGTCACTAGAGGGGGGAACAGAGTTGCAGCCAAAAGCAAACTATAAACCCTTTACCCTGGGGGAAAGGCAAAAGATCATGGTCTCCCTGGGAAAAGTACAGCCCTGAAGTGCAAAGACAAGGTTCTAGGAAGAGCTAGACAGTATATGGGTAGGGCACTAACTGCACTTGAGAGATATACACTAGTTGGTCTGGGTAGCCTGCCCAGCTGACAAATGGAGACAGGTAGCTGGCAGACCCAAAGCCACAGCAGCTCGAGACTATGGGGAGGATGGTGGACACATGCCATTGCCCTTACAGCTGAGATAGATACCCAGCAGGCCCCCTTCGCCTATTTTAAAGAAGAGATTTGGTGGGTATTAGGAAATGCTCCCATGAACTGCAGCAAAATCATGACCTCTGAACAGCTTAAAGGGGAAGGAGCCTCTGAGTATGGGGAATGATTATTTAGGATATACCAGGGGTGCTCAGGACAAGTAAATCCAGATCGTGGGGACCGGGCATTCATTCAGGCTTTTAGAGATGGGCTCTCTGGCGTTCATGAATCCATCCTGAAAATGGGAGTGATAATGTCCCAAAATTATGACAACCTGATTGAGTGGGCTAGCAGGGTGCAGAAGGCAGACGCTCCTGCAATGAAAACAAAACCCGACAGAGCAGCCTACCGGAACGGAGGTGAAGACAGAACCAAACTATCCTGCCACAAGTGTAACCGACAGGGACACCTTTGCCAGAGTCAGTAGGGCCCCACAGGCAGGGAATAGGATAAGGAACAGCATAAGGTACTGCAGCCACTGCAATAGAGCAGGTCACACAGAGGCAGTGTGCTGGAAAAAGCATTGGGAAAACTTCCATCAAACACTAGTTAAGAATCCAAGCACTGCTGAGCACCAGCGAACAACCAAAAGAGGCTGCAGTAATAAAAATCAAAGTACACCAAAAGGAGCCAGGGAAGGATAGCCCAGGCTGGCTGCAATTTAAAGGGAACCAACCCGCAGACCAAGCAGCCCAGCGAGCCTTAGAGCAGCAAACCATTGATGAGGTTCCAACAGCAACAATCGAACTAGTGAAAGATGCCATTCACATACAGCAGCTGCAGGAGGACACCCTACAGGAAGAGAGAGAGAGAGATGGAAAATGCAGGGAGCACTTAAAGATGAGGACGGTGTCTGGAGGCAAGCTGACAAGATGGTAGCACCAGCGTGTTTACAAAAGATCTTGCTCGAGCTGCAAGATGGGCTCTCACATACAGGCAGGGAAGCTATGATAGCAAGTCTAGTGACAGAGTGGTGATGGAAGGAAATGGGAAGAGATGTAGCCAAACGCTGCTGCCAATGCATGGTTTGCGCACAGCACAACCCAGGTGGACTCATAAAAGTTAGGATGGGACACCAACCAAGGCCAAGGGGACCCTGGGAACACCTCTAAATGGATTTCACAGGGCCACTACCATCTTCCTGTGGGAAATCATACTGCCTGGTCTTCATAGACAGTTCACCCGGTGGATAGAGGCATTCCCAACCAAGAACTGTACCACTACCACTGTAATCAGGAGGTAATCCTGAGGTAGGGGGGCTACTCCTACAGATCGACTCCGACCAAGGGACACATTTTATAGGCAAAGTTATGAAAATGGTATGCCAGCTATTAGGGATAAAACAAAAAATTTCATATCCCCTATCATCCCCAGAGCTCAGGGATAGTAGAGAGAATGAACAGAACCCTTAAAGCTGCTTTAGCTAAGGCCAGACAGACATCAGGAAGGACATCGGCCAAAGTGATGCCAGCCATACTCATGAACTGAAGAGCCATCACGAGTCAGGTAACTGGATGAACACCCTACAAATTAATGACCAGGCGAGCAATGCAATTACCAGAGACGATTATAACAAGTGGGACTGATGTAGGTCCACTAAAAGACAAAATTCGGAGATATGTACTGGAATTAAGCACCAACTAAAAGGGATGCGTAAATTGGTAACTGAGACACAAGAGCAAAAGGACAAGGCAGGGGAACTAGAGACTTTCCCTGAGGTCCCAGTAGCTGGGAACAATGTCCTCAGATGAACCTTGCCTGACAAACCAGGCTTTGTCCCAAAATGGAATGGGCCATACAAAGTTATAATCAGTGGTGACACCTGCGCCTGTATAGACATTGGGGAAAAGGCACATGGAAGCACTGGACCCAACTCTAGTCTTATAAGGACTTCTATGAACAAGTTAATATATTTGACCATCCCTCAGGCACAGACGGGAACTGTGAGCAAGACAGTGACCAAGGTGAGAGCACCGAGACCACAACCAAGTAAACCACCCAGAGGCACAGATAAAACTGCTGACGAGACACAGAAATCACCTACTGCTGCTGACCTCTGGGTACCATTGCTAAAAAATAGGGACACTGACTATTAACCTCATTTAACATTAATCACGTATGTAATTGAGCATATATTACTGTTTCTAAATGTTGCGATAGCCAGAAGCCTATTGGGATTTGAGGATAACCTCTTTTAAAAGACTCACCTAAATTACTTGGGAACCGAACTGTCTGTTACCCATTGATGTGATCGGTCGAATCCCTATTTGTGGCCACCACTGTGTGGACCCCTTGCGACTTATACACAATAGATACCTCGGGTGCACCATATAAGAGACAGCTAGGAAAATACAAAAGGGGACTCCAGGGTAGGTATGTGCAATTGGTCACACCCACTGGCCCATGGGGTTGAGTACCCTAACAGAGCGAGGGAAGGACCTATTTAAATATCGCTGAATACCCACACTTTTTCACGGGGTGGGGATGGGGATGTGTTTATGCCCTGGTATCTAGAAACAGTTAATAAGCTCTGCCACATGGACATGCCCATTTGATACCTATCAGCTGGGGGGAACAAACGGGGAGTCAAAGGCGAGTTGGGTACATAAACAGGCCCAGGAATAGGACACTGTATGCTATCGGGTAGCGAATGGATTAGTTTTCTTATTTAAGGGGATTTATGCTACTGACACACCAAATCTCCCGAAACGTTTTGCAGTAGGAACAATAGGACCCCTCACTGTACCATGCCCCAGCGGGGAACATGTTCAGAAAAGGGTAGTGACCTGCTCCATCAGCCGGGAATTCTGCACCGATTGGCAGATCCCCACCACGCTGGGGTCATCATTGGGGTATGGGTTTTTGGGATCTCTGTCTATGGCGGGGGGCAGCAGGGGTCATCAGCTCTAAAAACTGAAACTACATTGTGTGTGGATTGACAATCTTAGGAAACAATACATCAAAGGCTCTACAAACAATCAATGGTGATTTGGCTGAACTCAGACTTTACACTCAGCAGACACGTTATGAGGTGGGTTATCAGTTAGCCTAGCAAGGGGGCATATGTACAATCATTGGTCACAAGTGTATAACCCATGTCATTGACGATTCTTACAATATTACACAAGCAATCAAAAACATTCGGGACCAGATAGATGACTTCAGACAAGGAGCCACAGGAGGAGATAGCTGGCTATAATGGCTGATAGGCAAATCCTGGAGACACTATTTGGCATGTGAGATTCTTCTCCTTATTTCGCTCATACTGGTATTTTGCCAAGACCTCGGGTGTTTAAAGCTTTGATGTAAGGTGCTACTGACACGGGCTGTGCCAGGAGTGAGTGTCACCACAGAAGAGCCCCCAATGAAACTCGCATTCCTTAACACCCCTCGGGATGGGGAGATCTTAGAAAAGGTCTGCCTCTATATGTGATTTGGGTGGTCTGCGGGTGATCTCTGAAGTCGCCTCCTTGACCATAAAGGGAGCAGTGAAGTGGGCGTTGACACGGGGCATACTGACGCAGGGTACACAGACATAAGATGGCCACTGAGCCATAAGTTGGTCACTTAGCACACAAGATGGCTGCTGAGCCATTACATGGAAAAGTACAGTGAAGCATACACAGATACTGCCTAAGACCAATAGGATACCAGCACAATAGACACAGAACGTAGATAATGAGTTTAAGGTGGGTTGGGGAGAGAATACACATCAGTAACATCTACTGCCTGCCAAAGTGTCTGAGTCCAGCACCACCTTCAATAGAAATGTTAACTCCCTGAGACTGCTTGTATACAAGTGCTAATACCTTCGATTTGCAGTCATGGAAAATGATCTTCTTTCTCAGGAAGAATGATCACGACTAATTACTGCAGCAATGGACTTCTGCGTAGCTGCTGAAACTGACAATGACTCTAACATTTCTCTGAAACTGACAATGACTCTGTAACATTTCTCTGAAACTGACAATGACTCTCTTTCACTCCCTGGAGCTCCGGTTTCTTTGTACAATAAACTCTGTCATTGAATCCTGATTCTGACATCGAGACTGGTGATTTTTCTCCACAACATATCTAAGAGAATAAGTATGGCATTCAGGCTATTGAGTCTGCTCTGCCATCCAATAAACTCATGGTTGAACTGATGATCGTCAAATCCTGCCTTTTCCCCATAACCCTTGAATACTTTACTGATCAGACATTTGTCTGTCTGAGCCTTGAATATCTTTAAGGATACAGTCTTGACAGCGCTTAATGATGAAGATTAATTACCTTCTGAGAGAAGAAATTTCTCCTCATTTCTGTCTGAACTACGTGACTCCTTATTTTGAGATTCCATTTCCTGGTCCGTGATTTTCTCACAAGGAGAAAAAAACGTCTCCACATCTACCTCGTCAAGTCTGCTAAAACACTTGTATTTTTCAATAAGGTCATCTCTCATTCTTCTAAATTTCAATGAGTGTAGGCTCAATCTACTTAACCTCACCTCAAACGACAGTTCTTCCATACCTGGTATCAGTCTCATGTACTTTCTCTGCACTGCCTCCAATGCCAGTATAACTTTCCTTGGAAACGTGGCCCAAAATAGCTCAGATTATTCCAGCTATGGATGGACTAGTACCTTGTATAGTTCTGACAAAACCTCTCTACTTTTATATTCATCACCTTTCGAATAAAGGCCAACATTGATTCACTGAAAAGCTAGCATCCATGAAAAGCCAGTATCCAAGTGTATTCACTATTGAATCTACTTGGATGCTAGCTTTTCATGGATGAAGACATCCTAACCCCTCTGCTCCATAGCTTTGTGCAGTCTTTCTCCACTTAATAATATCCAATTCCTCGATCTTCCTGCAAAGGTACGTAACCTCATAGTCTCCCTCATTATTCCTGCCAAATTTTTACTCACTTGCTTAACCTATTTACATCCTTTGTGTCATCTTCACCACTTGCTTTCCCAGCTTCAATTATATTTGATTTTATTCCCTACAGTGTGGAAACAGGCCCTTCGGCCCAACAAGTCCACACCAACCCTCTGAAGAGTAACCCACCCAGACCCATTTCCCTCTGACTAACGCACCTAACACAATGGGCAATCTAACATGGCCAATTCATCTGACTTGACCATCTTTGGACTGTGGGAGGAAACCGGAACACCCAGAGGAAACCCACGCAGACACGGGGAGAATGTGCAAACTCCGCACAAGGCTGGAATTGAACCCGGGACCCTGGTGCTGTGAGACAGCAGTGCTAACCACTGAGCCACCATGCTGCCCGACAAAAATTTTACTGAAATTCAGAATTGAAAGCTATACAATTCTAACAGGACTAGAGAGGGTAAATGTAGGAACACTCCAGTGATGGGGGAATCCAGAACTAGGGTCCATAGCCTAAAGATACAAAGTAAACCATTTAGGACTGAGATCAGGAGAAATTTCTTCACCCTGAGAGTTGTGAGTCTGTGGAATTCAATAGAAAGTATATGAGGTCAAAACATTATATGATTACAAGAGAGAATTGGATGTAAAATTTGGGTCTAAAGGAATCAAAGGATATGGGGGGACAAGTGGAAACCAGCCATGATTATAACGAATGACAGAGCAGGCTCTAAGGGCAGAATGGCCTAGTCCTGCTCCTATTTTCTATGTTTTTATGTGTCATCTGCTATCTTAGCTACAGTACGTTCACTTTCCACATCCCCATCATTTATGTATATTGTAAATAATTGTGGCGTAGCACTACCCCTGTGGCACACCACTAGTTATAGGTTGCCATCCTAAAAAATACCTCCCCTTATCCCAAATCTATGTCTTCTACTGGTTAGACGATTCTCTATCTGTGCTAATATACTATCTCCAACACACCAGCTCTTATTGTATTAGGTAGTGTAATGTGTGGTATCTCACCAAATGCCTTCTGAAAATCCAAATATATTCCATCCATTGTTTCTCTTTTACTTATCCCATTTGTTACTTCCTCAAAGCTTATTGGAGCAGTGGAGCAGCACAGTGTCTCAGTGGTTATCACTGCTGCCTCACAGGGACCTGGGTTCAATTCCACTTGCAGGCAACAGTCTATGTGGATTTGGCACATTCTCCCTATGTCTGTGTGGGTTTCCTCTGGATGCTCTGGTATCCTCTCACAAACCAAAGATGTGCAGGTTAAGGGGATTGACGATGTTAAATTGCCCATAGTGCCCAGGGATGTGTGGATTAACCATGGGAAATGGAGGGTTACAGGGATAAAGTATTGCGAGAGCCTGGGTGGGCTGACTTTCAATGTGGACTTGATGGGCCGGATGGCCTGCTAGCACACTGTCGTGATTCTATCATTCAAATGTAGGAGTATATACTTATGGAGAATTTGTAATAGCAGCTAATGAATCATTTTGACATTTTGGATAAATGATGAAAATGCAAGAAATAAGAATAGAAGTAGGCCATTTGGCCCTTTGAATCAGCTTCAATAAGATGATAGCTGATCTAATTGTGGCCTTGACTCCTCTTTCCTACATGTCTTCCCCTGACTACTTAGTTAATCAAAAATCTATCTAGGTCAGGCAAACAAAAGAAGAAGTAACCAAAGGAATGTCTTAATCATATTGACAATGAAAATCTGCCTCACTGTAGCCTGGGAACATTTCCAAATCGCTCTGTAAAGAATGTTTGTGCTGAAGTATTGCACAACAGAGTGCACTGAGGTAGAAAGCACAGAAAGTCCAAACTGTATCATATAACTATGACAGTGGAACTGCTGCTGGATTCTGGACTTTTGACCTGGATTATGCCAGCAGTATTCCACATTTTGTTTGGGGTCTAAAAATGATGTTTGAAATTAAACTGCAAAATGCCTCATCAATGTAATGAACAAAACATAATTTAAACATATTAAGTATTAGTATTGAGGTTTTTAAAAATGAAACAAAATCAAGAATGGACCCAAAAGTGATTCTTGTGTGATAATGTACAACATGTTGACAAGTAAGCACAAATTTTCTAGAATCTAACTAGGGGCAACAGCTCAAGGATGCAGGGTAAACCATTCAGGACTGAGATCAGGAGAAATTTCTTCAACTAGAGAATCATGAGTCAGTGGAATTTACCAACACAGAAAGTAGAGAGGTCAAAACATTGTATGATTTCAAGAAGCAGTTGGATAGAGCAATTGGGTCGAAAGGGATTAAAAGGGTATGGGGGAAAAGTGAAAACCAGCTTTAAGTTGGATGACCAGCCATGATTATAATGACCAAAGGAGCAGGTTCTAAGAGCTGATTAGTATGATTGAGAAATGAACCAGCTGCTATAGTACTGAGATACACAGACCAGGACGTTTACAGATTTGATCCTTAGTTTCTACTTAGCAATCTGATACCTGCCTCCTTGTTGGCAATCTATACCCATTAAAGACTTCACTGAGATATGTCTCCCTCCTCTGTGCTTCCCTATCCTTCACCCTTCCAATCCTGACCCCCTTACTCCTTGTCTGGAGCTTGCCACCCTGTTCCTGCAGAGATCTTTGATTTGCTTTTGAGTCCAAGCTCCATTGTGTCACTTCATCAGGACTGTCTGTAGTTTCAACAACAGCCACCATTTCTGCTGATACTGTCAGAAGAACAGAACTGACGGCTATTAGTTCTCAGGAGTGCAACCTCCTTTTGTATGGGACAGTTTTCACATCTCAAATCAATTAAAAACCGTTTGGTACCAATGGCCAGTGAGTGCATATAGGGTGTAGGGTGTCCACAGGTTTCCCTTTATTCATAATGCATGTTACCCTTCAAAGAAGTCCAATAAACTGTTTCAACGTTTCCCTGTATCAAAATCATGATGACTCTTTCCAATTACCTTGAGTTTTCCCTTGTGCCCATCCATAGCCTCTTTAATGATTAATTCTGACAGTCTTCATATGACAGATGTCAAGCTAACTGGCCTGTAGTCTCCTGTTTCCTATTCCCCCACCCTACTCGAATACAGTAGTTATATTTGCTACGTTCCAGTCCGGTGGAACCTTTCAAGAATCAAGGAATTTTGGAAAACCGTTATCAATGCATGCAATACCGAAGTAACTACCTCTTTTAAGACCATAGGATGAAACTCATCGGTACCCCAGACTTATCAGCCAGCAGCTTCACTAGTTTGCTTTGAACTGTTTCCGCTGTTGTTGCAATTTCAGTTACATGCTGTCTCCCATCCCCCCATAATTTACAGGTTTTACTGGAATGTTTTTTATATTCTCGATAGTGTGCTGCAAGATCCAACACAAAGCAATGTGAAAAGTGATATTTGTTGAGGTATAAATGCTGACCAAGACAGGAGAAATGCCTAACTTTCTTCAAGTGCATCGGACAATCTCCAGCTTACCAGATAAGCAAATAGGATCCTGGTGTACCATCTCATCCATAATTCACTGCTTCTAACAAAATAGCACAACTTTAGAAACCAATCCCAGGTTACCTTCAAATTCTGCTTGGGACTTACACAAATCCTTTAAATAAGAGCCAAGGCTGCTATTAATTCAAATAAGCAGATGTAAATTACAGGAAAAAGTGGGGAAAATTTATTTTGAATTCCCCTATCCATATAAAGGATGCCAAAACTTTAGGGGAAAATCAGAGGAAAATAAAAGTTCACTGAAAAATCCCCAAAGAAGCAGTAATATTATAGTTATTCTGCAAACTGTAAGTCACATAAATTGCTCTAGAGGCGGATTTTTTTCTTCTTAGCCAAGTTCTGAACAAAGTTTTCTCACCCAATCGAATGACCAAAAGTGAAAGAATGAAGAGACTCTGTGCGGAAACATAATTAGGTTTCATGCTTTTCAAGTTGTGCCAAAAAACTTTTGACAAGAAAACAATATTCCACCCTATACATTTAATTCTATTTTGGGATAATTTCCTAAGTCAGAGAAGATTATGGGGATATTTAAAAGAGCTCTTTAAAATCAGAAAGAATACTGATAGAGAAAATAAGCATTTTTTTACTGTTGGGAGGACCAGATGACATTGATTTAAGGTAACTGGCAAAAGAGAACAGAAGACATTTATTTTCTAGAATGTGTTGATGTGATCTGGAATACTTTTCCAAAAGGAATGGTGGAAACAGATTTAATAGCAACTGTCCAAAAGGAAATTGGTTATACATTTGTAAACATTTTCTGAGCTGTGGGAAATAAGTAGGATTATGGGATTAATTGGATAGTTCTTTCAAAAAGCTGGTTGAAACACAATTGGCTGAAATGGCCTCCCAGTGAACCAAATAATTCTATTTCTCAACATATAATACCACCACATTGAGGTGGGAACCTTCTACCCTAGGGGTGGGGACTTTACCACTGCTCCACAAAACTTCTTTATTCGCTGCAAGTGGGATTTGAACCCATTGCATTCTCGCAGCCTTCTAAATTATTTAATTCTTTTGCTCTTTTTTATACAGCCCAATACACTAAATATGCAAATTTGTGCTAAATACAATACTGCGTTTACTTGCCCCACTTCCCTACCTTACTAAAATGGTCATTGTCCATCCCTAAGTCTGAACAATTAATAACCTACTCACCTACATGGCACCTGGAGCTGATAGGAACCAATCTAGATCCTATCATCATTTGAAGTACACATCAGTGAAGTTCAGTTGAAGCACACAGATTGTAAATAAGAGACGTAAGCTGTAATTTTTCGAGTGAAGGCACTATCAATCAAATCATGCCATGAGCTACTGTTGTTCAATGACAATTTCACTGACTGAGAAAATAATAGGCCAGGTTTTGTGGTAGCAATGATGGTGAACCTGTTAGTGCTCATCGTTATTAAAACATTAAAATTTAAGGAATCTGCACATGAGCAGGGGAGGCAATGGCCAGTGGTATTATTGCACATTATTAATTCAGAGACCCTGGGGACCTGGGTTTGAATCCTGCTGTGACACATGGGGGAATTTGAATCGAATAAAAATCTAGAATTAAGAATCGAATGCTGACCATGAAACAAATTCCTGGAAATACATCCAGGGAGGTTATTTGGGTGGAACTGAGAAATAAGAAAGGGATGATCACTTTATTGGGATTGTACTATAGACCCCCCTAACAGTCAGAGGGAAATTGAGAAACAAACTCGTAAGGAGATCTCAGCTATCTGTAAGAAAAATAGGGTGGCTATGGTAGGGGACTTTAACTTTCCAAACATCGACTGGGACTGCCATAGTGTTAAGGGTTTAGACAGAGAGGAATTTGTTAAGTGTGAACAAGATAATCTTCTGATTCAATATGTGGATGTACCGACTAGAGGAGGTGCAAAATTTGAACTACTGTTCAGAAATAAGGCAGGGCAGGTGACTGAGGTGTCAGTGGGGGTGCACTTTGGGGCCAGCGACAATAATTCCATTAGATTTAAAATAGTGATGGAAAAGGATAGACCAGATCTAAAAGTTGAAGTTCTAAATTGGAGTAAGGCCAATTTTGATGGTATTAGGCAAGAACTTTTGAAAGCTGATTGGGGGCAGATGTTCGCAGGTAAAGGGATGGCTGGAAAATGGGAAGCCTTCAGGAATGAGATAACGAGAATCCAGAGAAAGTATATTCCTGTTAGGGTGAAAGGAAAGGCTGGTAGTTGTAGGGAATGCTGGATGACTAAAGAAATTGAGGGTTTGGTTAAGAAAAAGAAGGAAGCATATGTAAGGTATAGACAGGATAGATTGAGTGAATCCTTAGAAGAGTACAAAAAAAGGAGTATACTTAAGAGGGAAATCAGGAGGGCAAAACGGGGACATGAGATAGCTTTGGCAAATAGAATTAAGGAGAATCCAAAGGGTTTTTACAAATACATAAAGGACAAAAGGATAACTGCGGAGAGTATAGGGCCCTTCAAAGATCAGCAAGGCGGCCTTTGTATGGAGCCGCAAAAAATGGGGGAGATACTAAACGAGTATTTTGCATCAGTATTTACTATGGAAAAGGATATGGAAGATACAGAATGTAGGGATGGTGACACCTTACCAAATGTCCATATTACAGAGGAGGAAGTGCTGGATGTCTTGAAACGGGTAAAGGTAAATAAATACCCAGGACCTGATCAGGTGTACCCTAGAACTCTGTGGGAAGCTAGAGAAGTGATTGCAGGGCCTCTTGCTGAGATATTTGTATCATCGATAGTCACAGGTGAGGTGCCAGAAGACTGGAGGTTGGCTAACATGGTGCCACTGTTTAAGAAGGGTGGTAAGGACAAGCCATGGAACTACAGACCAGTGAGCCTGACCTCGGTGGTGGGCAAGTTGTTGGAGGGAATCCTGAAGAACAGGATGTACATGTATTTGGAAGGGCAAGGATTGATTAGGGATATTCAACATAGCTTTGTGCGTGGGAAATCATGTCTCACAAACTTGATTTAGTTTTTTGAAGAAGTAACAAAATACATTGATGAGGGCAGAGCGGGAGATGTGATCTATATGGACTTCAGTAAGGCGTTCGACAAGGTTCCCCATGGGAGACTGATTAGCAAGGTTAGATCTCACAGAATACAGGGAGAACTACCCATTTGGATGCAGAACTGGCTCAACGGTAGAAGACAGAGGGTGGTGGTGGAGGGTTGTTTTTTAGAGTTGAGGCCTGTGACCAGTGGAGTGCCACAAGGATCGGTGCTGGGTCCTCTACTTTTTGTCATTTACATAAATGATTTGGATGCGAGCATAAGAGGTACAGTTAGTAAGTTTGCAGATGACACCAAATTGGAGGTGTAGTGGACAGCGAAGAAGGTTACCTTAGATTACAACAGAATCTTGACCAGCTGGGCCAATGGGCTGAGAAGTGGCAGATGGAGTTTAATTCAGATAAATGCGAGGTGCTGCATTTTAGGAAAGCAAATCTTAGCAGGACTTATACACTTAATGGTAAGGTCCTAGGGAGTGTTGCTGAACAAAGAGACCTTGGAGTGCAGGTTCATAGCTCTTTGAATGTGGAGTCACAGGTAGATAAGATAGTGAAGAAGGCATTTGGTATGCTTTCTTTTATTGGTCAGAGTATTGAGTACAGGAGTTGGGAGGTCATGTTGCGGCCGTACAGGACATTGGGTTGGCCATTGTTGGAATATTGCATGCAATTCTGGTCTCCTTCCTATCGGAAAGATGTAGTGAAACTTGAAAGGCTTCAGAAAAGATTTACAAGGATCTCGCAAGGTTTGTGAAGGTTTGTAGCTCAGGTTGAGGTTTAGGGTGTAGGTTTGCTCGCTGAGCTGTAGGTTTGATATCCAGACGTTTCATTACCTGGCTAGGTAACATCATCAGTGGCGACCTCCAAGTGAAGCGAAGCTGTTGTCTCCTGCTTTCTATTTCTATCTTACTCCTGGATGGGGTTCCTGGGGTTTGTAGTGATGGCATTTCCTGTTCGTTTTCTGAGGGGTTGATAGATGGCATCTAAATCTATGTGCTTGTTTATGGCGTTGTGGTTGGAGTGCCAGGCCTCTAGGAATTCTCTGACATGTCTTTGCTTAGCCTGTCCCACGATAGATGTGTTGTCCCAGTCGAAATGATGGTTTTTTTCATTAGTGTGTAGGGCTATGAGGGAGAGGGGGTCGTGTCTTTTTGTGGCTAGCTGGTGTTCATGTATCCTGGTGGCTAACTTTCTAAACAAACACATAGATCTAGATGCCATCTATCAACCCCTCAGAAAATGAACAGGAAATGACATCACCACAAACCGCAGGAACCCCATCCAGGAGAAAGATATAAATCGAAAGCAGGAGACAACAGCTTTGCTTCACTTGGAGGTTGCCACTGATTATGTTACCTAGCGAGGTAATGAAACGTCTGGATATCAAACCTACAGCTCAGGGAGCAAACCTACACCCTAAATTTACAAGGATGTTGCCAGGGTTGGAGGATTTGAGCTATAGGGAGAGGCTGAACAGGCTGGGGCTGTTTTCCCTGGAGTGTCGGAGGTTGAGGGGTGACCTTATAGAGGTTTACAAAATCAGGAGGGGCACGGATAGGATAAATAGACAAAGTCTTTTCCCTGGGATCCACGAGTCCAGAACTAGATTTAGCTTAGGGTGAGAGGGGAAAGATATAAAAGAGACCTAAGGGGCAACTTTTTCACACAGAGGATGGTATGTGTATGGAATGAGCTGCCAGAGGAAGTGGTAGAGGCTGGTACAATTGCAACAATTAAAAAGCATTTGGATGGGCATATGAATAGGAAGGGTTTGGAGGGATATGGGCCGGGTGCTGGCAGGTGGGACTAGATTGGGTTGGGATATCTGGTCGGCATGGACGGGCGGACCAAAGGGTCTGTTTCCATGCTGTACATCTCTATGACTCTATAACTGTCAGGGAAAAATACATGGTTTACTAATGACCCCTTTATTCTTAAATGTCCCCTGGACAATTAGGAATGGGAAATAAATGCTGGCCTGGCCAGTGATCCCTATGTCCAGAGAATTTAAGAAAATAGAAATCTATAAGTTGCTGTCAGTGATACAATTCAAAGGGATCAATTCCTGATGAAGGGCTTTTGCCTGAAACATCGATTTTACTGCTCCTCGGATGCTGCCTGAACTGCTGTGCTTTTCCAGCACCACTAATCCAGAAGCAATGTTGAGATCCACAAACTGCAATCTCTAAGCAATCACGTTATGATTTCCATGGAGATTGATAACATTTAAAAAGAGACATGAATTCCCAATAATCAATACAAAGAATTTAAGAAGATTTCACATTTTAAGACTTTTATTGCAAGAAACTTATATGTACTTTGATTAAACATTAGTGAGTTTTGAGAAGATTTGTAGCTTAGGTTGAGGTTAGCCTTAAAACAACATGAGGAGAAAGTGAGGTCTGCAGATGCTGGAGATCAGAGCTGGAAATGTGTTGCTGGAAAAGCGCAGCAGGTCAGGCAGCATCCAGGGAACAGGAGAATCGACGTTTCGGGCACAAGCCCTTCCTGAAGAAGGGCTTGTGCCCGAAACGTCGATTCTCCTGTTCCCTGGATGCTGCCTGACCTGCTGCGCTTTTCCAGCAACACATTTCCAGCTTAAAACAACATGACCCTCTCTCACTCTTATCCTTACATACAGACAAGGAAGGGACAACACATCTATCCTAGGACAAGCCAAACAGAGACATGCAAGAGAATTTCTCGAAGCATGGCATTCCAACCGGAACTCTATCAACAAACACATTGACTTGGATCCCATTTACCACCCCCTGAGAAAAGAATAGAAAATGACATCGCCATAGGAAATGACATCGCCAATCTGAGGAAACCCAAACATTTAAATAGAAAGCAAGAAACACCAGCAGTGCTTCGTCCGGAGGCTCACTGAAGATATTACCTGGTATGGTGACGAAACGTCCGAAAATGAACCTTCCGGCTCAGCGAGCAAACCTACATCCTTGATTAAACATTACTTTGCAGGCAACCAAAATAAGAAACTCCAGAACATATTTACCCTTCATTACGAAAACTTTACAAAAGTGAATCTTCCGGCATTCCTTTAAATCAAAACTTCTTCATTAAACCATTTAAGCATAATTGAAGAACCTCTCTATTGTGAGGTTGTGTCCAGTGATTCAGTGCTCTATGCCTTTTCATAATTCTTGTTTCCTCAAACATGGATTCTGCCCTCATCAACCTTTTGCTTGTTGATTAACCCTGGCATTAACACAAAAATATTCCTTTTCTTGGACTTGAAATAACACCTGAAAATGTGTTGCTGGAAAAGCGCAGCAGGTCAGGCAGCATCCAAGGAGCAGGAGAATCGACATTTCGGGCATGATTCTCCTGCTCCTTGGATGCTGCCTGACCTGCTGCGCTTTTCCAGCAACACATTTTCAGCTCTGATTTCCAGCATCTGCACTCCTCACTTTCTCCTTGAAATAACACCACCTGCTTTAAGTCTGACCACCTTTGTGAGTCTGCAAGCAATAAGGCCAGCTGCTTCTTCTTTAACATCCAGGTCATGGAATCATACAGCACCGAAACCAAACAGGTCCATGCCAAACATAATCCCAAACGAAACTAGTCCCATCTGCTTGCTCCTGTCATATATCCCTCCAAACCTTTCCTAATCATGTGCTGACCCAAATGACTTTTACATGTTCTAACTGTATCCACATCAACCACTTCCTCAGGAAGTTTGCACTTCCACACGCAAACCAACCACCACGTAAAGGATTTTGCCTTCAGGTCTTTTTTAAATCTCTCTCTCCTCTCACCTTAAAAATATGCCCCCGAGTCTTAAAGACCCCATGCTAGGGACTCTATCTATACTTCTTAGTATTTTATAAACCTCTCTCAGGTCACCTCTCGACCTTCTGCACTCCAGTGGAAAAGGTCCCAGCCGATCCAGCCTTTCTTTATGACTCAAATCTTCCATATCTGGCAATATGCTGGTACATCTTTTCTAAACCCTCTCCACCTTAATAATATCCTTGATATAACTAGATGAACAGAATTGGACACAGTACTCCAGAAGAGGCCTCACCAATGTACTGTACAACCTCAGCAGGACTTCCTAACTCCTGTACTCAAAGGACTGAGCAATTAAGGCAAGCATGCTAAACGCCATTTTAACCATTCTGTCTGCTTGTGATGCAAAGAATTATGTACCTTCACTCCTAGGTCCCTCTGTTCTACAACACTACCCACCATCCAACCATTAATTGTATAAACCCTACCCTTGTTTGTTATACCAAAATGCAATACCTCACATTTATCCAGATTGAACTCCATCTGCCAATTTTCAGCCCATTGACCCATTTGATCAAGATCCCTTTGTGATCTTAGAAAACCTTCTTCACTGTCTACTATGCCACCAATTTTGATGTCATCCACAAACTTACTAGCCATGCCTTCTATATTCTCATCCAAATTATTTATATCAATGACAAACAAAAGAGGACCCAAAACTGATCCCTGTGGAACACCGCTGGTGACAAGCTTCCAGTCCGAAAAGCAACCCTCCTCCACCATTCTCTGTCTCCTGCCATTAAGACAATTATGGATCCAATTGGCAACCTCATCCCAAATCCCATGTGACCTAACTTTACTGATTAGTCTATCATGTGGAACCTTGTCAAAGGCTTTACCAAAGTCCAAATAAACAACATTGACTGCTCTGTCATCTTTTTGGTAACTTCCTCAAAAAAAAAACACAATCAGGTTTGTGAGAAATGATTTTTCTCATACAAAACCATGCTGACTATCCCTAATCATTTTTAGCCTTTCTAAAAGTTCATAAATACTTTAATAATCACCTCCATCAAATTACCCTCAACTAAATTCAAACTCACAGGTCTATAGTTCCCCAGTTTCTCCTCACAACCGTATTTAAAAAAGGTACAACATTAGCCACCTCCAGTCATCAGGCACCTCACAAATAGTTATTGATGATGGAAATACTTCTGCAGGGTCTTTCACAATTTCCCCCCTTACTTCCCACAATGTTTTGGGATACATTAAATCATGTCCCAGAGATTTATCCACCTTTATATTCTCTAAGGCCTCCTGAACTACCTCTTCTGTAATACAAACTGTTTTTAAAACATTAAGTTTTATTTCTTTGCATTCTCTAGACTCCATTTCTTTCTCCACAGTAAAAAGCTAAGGCAAAATATTCATTTAATATCTCTCCCATCTCCTGGGATTGAACACAAAAATAACTTCCTTGTTCTTTAAGAAGTCACATCCTCTCTTTAGTTACCCTCTTGCTGTTAATGTATTTGTAAACACTCTTTGGATTATCCTTAACCATCTCTGCCAATGCTCTCTCATATCCCCTCTTTGCTTTCCTGATTTCTTTCTTAATGCACACTTTATATTGATTAACTGATTCAATTGAACCAAGTTGTCTGTATCTAAAATAAGATTTTCTGTTATTCTTGACTAGAACTTCAATATCTTTAATCATCCATTGTTCCTTAATCTTACCAGCCTTACACTTCACTCTAATGGCAACAAAATGCTTCTGAGCTCTCGTCATCACAATGTTGAACGCCTTCCACTTGACAGACGTCCTTTTACCTGAGAACAATCTGCTCCAATCAACTAATGAAAGTTCTTGTTCTTATACCATTAAAATTTGCCTTACTCCAATTTATAACTTTAATGGAAAGCTTATCCTTTTCCAAAACCATTTTGAAACTAATACAATTATGATCGCTAGACCCAAAGTTGTCCTCCACTTTTACTTCAGTCACCTGCCATATTGACTAGAAGAAAGTCTAGTTTTTCTCCTTCTCTAGTGTGAGAAAGCACATATTGATAAAGAAACTTTTCTTGAACACATTTGATAAATTCTTCACCATCCACCTTTAACACTATGGTAGCCCCAGTCAATGTTGGAAAATTAAAATCCGCCTTTAAAGCCTTTTTATGTTTATTGAGATCTCCCTATATATTTGACTATCGAGGGGCCTATAGTACAATCCCATCTTTCTCATGTTTGTTACCCACCCCATATCCCATGTCCAGTTCTAGATGGGTTGCTCCCAGGATAGCCAATCCATTTTTAAATATTCATATCCAGTTGGCATTTTTCTTTGTCCAAGCAATCCCTTTGCTTCTTTTTTTCTCTGGGCTCTTCTCCATCTATTAACTCACCCCCCCTCCCCCTCCCCCTCCCCCTCCCCATTATCATCGGTGCAAATACCACCTAAGGTCTTTATGGCAAAATATAATTAGGATCTGTCAAGTTTCAAGATATCCTCGTGGCTTTAATGGGAATGTAAATAGTTTCTCTTCATGATTAGAAAATACCCTCTTGTTGCAATTGGATTGATGCTGTAACGAGGAATGTCAAGAGTCCACTGTCTGTTCTGCAAAATCCATTCTGACCTGTGTTGTACTTGCTCTTAGTTATAGATAATTTATAAATAAAATATTTTTTTGTAAATAATAAAAGCTGCTTTCAGTCCTGAGAAGGGTCACTAGATTCGAAATGTGAAGTGTTTTTCTCTCAGCAGATGCTGCCAGACCTGTTGAGTTTCTCCGGCACCTTCTGATTCTGTTGCAGAATCAAATATAGCTTTCACAATTGGAGCAGCACTAAGGGGAGGGACCCCAATCTGCTGGACGGGTGCTTGTCGTTTTCCACTCAGAGTGCGGGGCGTGATGGTGTCTCCAGGCGTTGTATCCATTTATGTTGCGGTTTCCTAGAGCGTACATTCATTATTGATACATTTTGGCGCCACTACTTCGGGCAGAAGGAGCACATTCGTGGGTCTTCGTCAGTTTGGGCTATAAGCAGCGGGAACACATCAAAGGGCGTGTTTTAACACGAGTACGTTATGAGAGGGTTGCGGAAAAGGGAGGGAATTTGTGTATTTTGCATTTCCCAGCAGCAACTTGAACCGGATTCGGCAAAGTCTGAGCGAAAGTGAAGCTGGAGCCTCTGATCAGAGTGAGTAATTGAATTGTCGCTACTGGCATCGGGGATAGGTTTGAACTACTGAAGAAATTTTCTTCACACAATTTGTTTTGCGAAATGTCGGGGACTTTTAAAGCGTTTTAGAGAGAATAAAAATCCGTTTGTGCTTCCGGTCCCTGCATTTCCTCAATTTAACACTTACAACTGTGTGAATCACGTATGTAAGTTTATTCATCTTTTCTGGAATCAAGAATCAGCTCTTACGTGTACTCCACAAAACTTTGTCTCAACTAAGCTGGAATTGCTGTGTCTTAATTGGTCTTGTCACTAAAACATTACATGTCATTTATGTTTAAATTGCAGGGCAGAAGGGAAGGTACATTACGGATATGTCTTGGGACGCTGATGCTTCCTTTGACGAACAGACCCAACATATTTTGTTGAAGTTTCTTCAAGAAAATAAAGTTGAAAATCGAACCTACCAACAAGAAATTCAGAAACTTGAAAGTGAACTGAGAAATGGATCCAGATTTGATGATGATATTCAGACGGATGGGCACTGTCCTTCAGTACCTCAGCGGGCAGTCTTTCGTTCATATGTGGAACAAGGTACTAACACTTATTCCCACAGTTAACCTTGGCTACATATCTTCCAACCATGCTTCCTCTAAGGAGCCTTACTCACATTTCCTACCAACTTTTCACATCTGCCCTGACAGTGCAGCCTTCCATATCAGTGCTTCCAGTGTGTCTTCATCATAGTTAGCATTTTTTTCTTCCATTGTCCAAAGATGTGCAGGTTAGGTAAATTGGCCATGGTAAATTGCCCGGTAGTGTCCAAGGAGATGTGCAGGCGAGGTGGGTTATCCATGGTAAATGTGGGGTTATGGGGATATGGTGGGAAGCTGGGTCCAGTGGGATGCTTTTCAGAGCGTGGTGCAGACACGATAGACTGAAAGGCCTCTTTCTGCACAGGGATTCTATGATTCTATTAACAAGATAATCTCTCACTTCTTTCCCAGCTTCTGCACTTACTGTTTGATCCCTACAAGTTCTGACAAAAACTCAGAAACTCAAAGTGTTAATTCTGCTTTTTTGTCTAGAGGGGTTGCATCACCTTCCGAGTGTGTCTAGCATTTTCAGTTCTTATTTCAGATTCCCAGCATCAACAACATTATTATTGTAGTGTATCTTTAGCAGTTAACTACTATGGTTGTAGTATCAGGCATGAATGTGTTACATCAGATAGCATTCCATCTTCATAGACTACATTCTATACTCCATTAGAAGGAACTAAGGTTTGCAAGACTGAGAATCTTGAACCTACCCCCACATTAATGTCTTTCTGTGTGCCTGCCCTTTTCATCATGCTGCCTTTTGGAATTTAGTTTTTCACTGTATTTCTCGATGCATTTGTACAAGGATCTCTGAAGGTTAGCATGCCAATACAACAGGCAATTAGAAAGATAAATTGCCTTTACTGCAAGGGGATTGGAGTACAAGATAAGATAGTCTTTTACAATTTCAACAATAATCACTTTCTCATAGACTGGCAGCACGTGATATTCCCTTCTCTGATTAAGAATATTACATCATTGCTTTGTTTCAGAGATTATGTCAAAATAACCCCAGGAGATTTAACTGGCAGTAAATCACAATTGAGCCTGATGCTATTCTTACCCAACATCTGAACATTATAATTATCCATTTGTAAAGTGCTAATGAACAAGAACCTTTGTTCTCAACACGCCGGGTTTCCCATTTTCAAAGAAATCCCAAATTAGATTATAAAATCCCCACAATGTGGCAAGAGGCTATTCAGCCATTGAGTCTGCACTAAGGCTTCAAAGAGCATCTCACCAAATCCGGTAACCCTGCATTTATTGTGGCTAATCCACTGAGAGTGCACATTCTTGTACGCTACAGAACAATTTACCATGGCCAGTCCACCTACCTGCAGATCTTTGGACTGTGGAGGAAACTGGAGCATCTGGCAGAAACTTACACAGATCTGAGGAGAATGTACAAACTCCACACAGACAGTAACCGTAGGCTGGAATTGAACCCATGCCCCAAGTGTTGTGAGGCAGCAGTGCTAACCACTGAGTCATCATTCCTGCCCCCCTCCCCCAACAGATCATATTTTCATAGAGACTTGAAATGATATGAGAGAAGAGATTTATGAAGCATTAATAATTTTCATGAGGAAGTCAGTGGTCACAGGGGTACTAACACAGTAGGCTAGAAGCAAGCTAATGTAATCCTCTTCTCTAGAAAGAATGATTATTCAGTCATATAATAGCTTACTTGAGGATCAACAACCCAGAAAACCAGTCAGCACGGGTTTAGAAGGCTTGTTCAAATAAACACCTCAATTTCTAGAGGACGTGACAACCAAATGGACTATGTTAAATCTTTTATACATTGTGTACTAAGATTTCCCAAAGACATTTGATAAAGATGCAGATTAATGTCTGACTGATTAAGTGCAAGGTTCTAGAAATTCAGGGTAAACTTGGTCATGGATAAGAAATTTTAGAAGGATAGAAAATAACAAAGATGTGTGGTATGAAAAGAACTGAGTGACGTGCACTTGGTATGTTTTTAATTGACATTGGTAAGTGATTCAGAAACTCACTGTCATTCAGTCAGGTTGGAGACATCATCATTCAAGGGGTGATATCAAAGCAGGAAATTGAAAAATTATAGAACAAGGTTAAACAAAATTTGGCCAATCAGACAAATGTAATATATTGCATCTAGAAAGGAAAATGAGCGACATGCATATTCTTTTACACAGCAAAAGATGAAGAGGGAAGAAACAAGTAGACACATGCCATGTCCAGCCAGTATAGTACAGAAAGCTAATAAAATACTGAACTACATAGCCAAAACCATGGAATACAAGTCAAATGAAGTTGTAATCAATTTGTGTGATACTGTGCTGACATCATACCGCAAGTGCTGTATCGATTTCTGATTGCCAGTAACAGAAAGATGTTAAAGCGGTGCCAAAAAATAGCCACGAGGCTGAACACATCTCAAACAATATGAAGGCACATGAAAAACATCCAAATTAGGAGGGAGAGTAGGCCATTCAGCCTGTTGATCCTGCTCTGTCAAATATAAGATTTCGCTGATCTGATTATAGCATCAAATCCACTTTCTTGTCTATCTCCAGTATCCTTTGAACATTTTGTTAAGAGTCTAACCTACCTAAAAGGTATTCAATGACTGCTGCCACTTCTTGCTGGGAAAAAAAACTGCATTTGTTCTCACCTCTGTCTTTAACAGGGAGACCCCTTATCTTTACACTGCCCCCAACTGTTACAATCTGCATCTACCTTTCCTGTCCCCTCAGGATTTTGTCTGTTGTATTGAGGTGTGATCTTATTCTTCCAAACCCAAATAGTTGCAGGCCCTATATGTCTAATCCTTCCTCAAAGGTTAACACCTTCTTCCCAGGAGTAATTTGGTAAGTGAACTTTTAACCCTCTGCTTCTCATACAATTAAATAAGTTGACCAAAGCTGTAGACTGTACTCACCACATTTGATACAACTGTAGCAAAAATACTTATTTTTAGATACTATTCCTCTTGTAATAAACGACAATATTTTGCTTGCCTTTTTGATGACTTGCTGTATCTGCAATCAAACTTTGTGTTTCATGTACCAAGATGCCCACTCAGTGCTTTAGAGTTTTTCAAACTCTTTCCAATTAAGAAATGCACTGCTTTTCTATTCTTCCTGTGAACTATTTAAAATTTTTCCACTTTAAACATCATCTTTCCAATTGTTGTGCACTTGCTTAACCTATTTATGCCCTTTGGCAGACTCCTTGTGCCCTCTATGCAGCTAACTTTCCTACTTAAACAAGAAATTTTAGCAACCACACATACAGTCCCTTCATTCAAGTAATGTAGATTATAAATAATTGAGGCCACGGCACTGATCCATGTGGTATTCTATTCACCATTTCTTGCCAAACCAAAAAGGACCTATTAATGCCTACTCATTCCTTCCACAAAAATAAAATGCTTGATTGCATTGGGATTTTCTTATGCAGATGGTGATCATTTATAGTTTCCTGCTCTTGGACTCCCTCCTTTCTGGTATAGGCAAATTACATTTGTGATGGGACTTTTCTAGAATTTAGGGACTTTTGTAAGATGAAAATCAATGCAACTATCTCAGCAAAATTTCTTGAGGAAATTCTGAAGTAGTTTCGGCTTTTCACTCGTGAACGGAGGTGTTTATTCTCTAAAAAAACCTGAAGATATAAATATGACAATCAATTTGATGAAAAAAACATTTAGATGGTAGAAGCTGAGTTTAGTGCAAATTACCTGTTGCTTTATTTTCAGCAAATAGAGGTGATGAAGAATTGTACAGAATTATAGCTGCACAGTTGGTTGCGTTGGGAGATGAGTTGGATCAAAGTATCATTAATCATGCCTCGATTGAACAATTTATCCGTGCAAATGAAACGATGCAGCCCCAAGAGGTAAGCTGTCAATCTAGTTACTAAGCTTTTAGAAAAATGTTGATTCCATCCATATTTTTAAGAATATGGGGAAAACATTTCAAAAATAATAGATTAACAAAGAGGTAGGTAGTATCAAACTTCAGTATTACTTAAAAAATGATACATTTTGTCAAAGTTTTTTGTTTTATATTCATCAGGACAATTCACAAGAAATACCAATGTTAAAGGAAAACAACATTTGTACTTTATGAAAGGAGAGTGCTGACTAGTTGGCAAATTACGGTATTGGTAGGGGCATTGCCATGTTTTTGTTTTTCAGCATTAGTAAGTTCATAACTTTAATCTTTTGGCTTTTCATTTCTCAGGACAATTCTGCAACTGTCAATTTGCCTAACTGATCTCTTGCATCTCCAACTGATCTTGGAGAACTAGGACAACTCTAAAGGATAGCTTTTTTTTTTCTCCAACCAGCCGTTCCCCTGTCCCTTTGATACAAAAAGTACAAGTAATCCATGGATTGCTGAAGATCATGATTATCCATAAAGCTTCCTATGTTGCGTATTTCTATTAATTTTGGTTTGGTGTTTTAACCCAGTTTGTCACTGTGACATCATCGTTCTGGAGTTTCTAAACTCTCTTTCCCTTTGCTACTGGCTTCAAGCTCGTTTCATTCATGATTGAAACAAAATGTGAGGGTGCAAATTCTAAACTTGACAAGTTGGGAGAGCCACTGAGAATGGGAGTGATGAGTGAATGGGTCAGAATAAACCAGGAGACATTTGACATACTGTAGTCTTTGTCCACCACCACTAAATCCCAAATCCTTCCCTCCAACCCCATAAATCCTCTATTGCTCTAACTGTGGCCTTTTCCAACTTCCCTGATATGGGGGTTGGCTAGCTCAGTTAGCTGGATGCTCATTTTCAATGCAGAGTGACGCCAAGACTGTAGGTTCTGTTACCACGAAGGTCCTGCCTTTCCAATCTCACCCTTTGCCTGAGGTGACTGTTAGGTTAAACTAACCACCAGTTGTCTCACTCTGATGACAAAACAGCTCTATGGTCCTCTTAGACTATGGTGATTTTACCTTACCTGTTCATCACAACATTTGTAGCAGAGTCGTAAAGAAATTTTATCTTATTCTCCATAAACCTTTTACGTTCTCCCTAAACTTTTCTCTTTAAAATCTCAAAAGTCTAGCAAGCTTTTATTTTTGCCTGAAACACTGTTGCCTCCATATCAAAGACTTGAATTGAATTGAATTGAATTTATTGTCATGTGTACCCAGGCACAGTGAAGAGCTTTGTCTTGTGAGCAATACAGGCAGATCACAGAGTTAATTAGCATAGATAAGTAAATAATAGATAAACAGCAGCAAAAACCAAAACACAGGTACAGGCGAATGTTAAGAATTTGAGAGTCCATTCAGTATTCTAACAACAGTAGGGTAGAAACTGTTCTAAAACCAGCTGGTACGTGTGTTCAGGCTTCTGTATCTTCTCTCTGATGGTAGAAGTTGCAGAAAAGCATTGCCAGGGTGGGATGGATCTTTAAGAATGCTGGCAGTCTTTCCTTGACAGCAGGCCTGGTAGATGGATTCTATCGATGGGAGGTTGGCCTTTGTGATTGTCTGGGCCGAGTTCACCACTCTCTGTGAACTTGAATGGTACAGTTGCCATACCAGGTAGTTATACAGAGCGAAAGTGAGTACTGCAGATAGTGGAGATCAGAATCAAGATTAGAGTGGTGCAGCATCCGAGGAGCAGGAATATCGACGTTTTGGGCAAAAGCCCTTCATGCCACATCACTTGCCTTTCATTCCTCCCTAGAACAGCTTGACACCAAGAACAGCTATGTAAGAATCCTATTCATTGACTACAGTTCAGCCTTCAACACTATTATCCCTGTGAGACTGATTACTAAACTTAGTGATCTTTGACTAAGTCCCACTCTCTGCAACTCGATCCTGAGTTTCCTGACCCACAGGCTACAATCAGTGAAGATTGGGAACAATATTTCATCCTCACTAACACTCAACACTGGAACCTCCCCTGGGGTGCGTACTCAGCCCCCTACTGTACTCACTGTATACCCAAGACTGCATTGCTAAATACCAGACTAATGCCATTTACAAGTTCATTTATGACACCACTATAGTCAGTCGAATCTCAGATGGCATGAAACAGACTATTGATGGGAGGTGGAAGACCTGGAAAAATGGTGCACTGAGAACAACCTAGCTCTCAATGCTGGCAAAACCAAGGAGCTTATTATTGACTTTCAGTGGGATGTTACTCGTGCCCCCTTACACATTAACAGCACAGAGGTGGAACGAGTGGAGAGTGTCAGGCTTCTGGGAGTGGTCATCAACAACTTTCTTGGACTATGCATGTGGACACACTGGTTACAAAGGCCTAGCGATGTCTTTTCTTCCTCAGGCAGCTGAGAAAGTGTGGCATGACGGCGAATACCCTTGCCAACCTTTATAGGTGTGCCATCAAGAGCATTCTGCCTGGATGTATATGCTCTCAATTCTTTGCTTACAAAATTTGTATTTGTGCAGTTTAATTTACACACAATTTGATGTATATTTTCAGCAGAACAAAAAAATTGAGTGAATAAATTAATAGGAATAGGATAAAAATATAAAAAAATCTAAATCTTGAATGAAAAATTATCCATTAGGTTAAGATGAAAATGGTCACGTATGCTGCATCATGAAAAGGAGCAAAATAGATTCTTTAGCACCTTATGTTTATTTATACTTTGCAGTAATCTATTTAATTAGTATCATGAGTAAACCTTTACACAAAATCGAAACGTCACCACAGTTTATGTGACAATACCATGGCTTTTAAGAGGTGTATTTGGTCCTAGTTTTATGAAGAGAGGTTGTGATAGAGGTCCTGAGCATTCTGTTCCCAGCCAATAAACAGCTTGTGAGGTCTTCAGGTTTTTTTCCAAAGTTGGAACAAAAGAAGCAGTATGAAGGAACGGGGGCAAGTTCCTACAGAACCAGGATTTTAGTTTAACTTTCAGTAGTGGTTGGGGTTTGGAAGCTGCTATACATCTCTCCCTGCTATACAAAACAAGAGTCCTCTCTCTCCCTCTCTCTCCCAACTTTGTCTTGTTCTTTGCTGTTGGATTGGAGAAACACTGCATGTGCGTAAATCTATTTTACAGAATTTGCCTCCATAAAAGGATGTTTATAGGATGTTACTATCTTAGAAAAGCTAATCTGTAATAGTTAACATACATCTTGTTAAGTATTTCGATAGTTACAGTTAAGCCTTCTTAAAAATTCTTATTTTGTCTCTATTTTAACTATATAGTGCAAGAATAAACTGTATATTTCTTCAGGCTAGTTTGACCAATTGAAATGTCTTACACTTACCTTTAAAAATAAGAAAAAGTTGAGGTCTAGGATACCTTCCTAGTATATTTTGAGGGGATTCAGTCTGGTCCATAACACTTGCAACAGTGGTGTTAAATATTAGTCTTTCTTTAACTTTTTTCTTCAGAGGAATGGTAGAAATGTTAGTTAAAAACATAAATGTTTCAGCTGCAAAGTGATATGAGCTTAAATTAAAAAGCTCTGAGACATTGCTTTTCTAAATACTTTGAAGCACCAGTTTAATTTTGACTAAACAGAATTTCAGAATGAAAAACCTCCTGTATGTCTTTTCCCTAGATTGGAAATGGAACTTCTGTAAGCAAAGGAAATTCTCTTGATGTGATTTAGTGTCTGAATACTGCAATGTGCAATGTGACAGTAACTTCACTAAGGAAAGATTCAAGATGAAATGTGGAATTCATAAGTTGTTTGACAAGTTCTGCTTTTTGCTGGCTTATCAGAAATGGCATCCAACCTTTTGGCTTGTATTGAAATGCAATAAGTGGCATGAAAGTGCTATATTTGCATGGTAGTTACAAAATAAACTTGCGAAACAAAATTAGAGTTGGTCTGGGGTGACTGGAATAGCCAATTTGGTGTCAGTTAATGCTTGTGTATTTAAACTTTAATGACTGTCTTTTAGCAATATGCTAATTGTTAATTACTGTCAATGAACCTTTCTGCCTTCAAAAATGAACTATTCAAAGTCGTTTCATTCATTTAAAATTAGCACTTGTAATTTTCCTTTGTATTCTTTCCTCAGTTTTCTCATTTTTAAGTTCTTCCAGTACCTGATTTGATATTTATACTTTATTTTCAATTCTTGTGCTTTTGTTTCACTATCTTTAAAGTGATTCTTCTCTTGTGCACTGTTGTCAATCTATACTTACAACAACTTGTGATTCAAAGTATTACTATGATTAAATAGCAAGTGAAAGTTTAACTAATAGCAGACACTATCAGATCCACATGTGCAGCAAATTATGACTCTGTAATCTTTTATACCCATGTGGTTCAAATATAAGTGGACTGAAGCAACCATCAAGTTTAGAAAAATATTAACTTCTCATCTTCTGAGGTTGGGATATATTTTTTTCCCTGATTTGTTTGCTACAAAACCAAACAAGATTACAGTTATAAATGCAAATGCAAAATGGAATTTACTCCATCTGTTCACCGAATGGGTATCTTCCATTCTAATTATAGTGAGATAATGTTAAAATAAAAAAGGAAACAGCCTGAACAACTTCCTTGTTTTGGTTTGATTCATGCTTAAATGCTCGGAGACTGATTTTTACTGTGACTTATTTCAATTTTAGTAATAGGCATTTGTTTTGTACAGGTTTGCATTTGTTTATATAAATTGTATATATAAAATTAATTCCTAATGACTGGATGTAAATCTTGTCAATATAATCATTTATTTTTCTTTTTTAATATCTCAGGATGGAACCAGAATTATGTCTTCCATGATTGCCAATTTAACCACTCAAAGAAATGGCATTACCCGAGATATGCCCCAGGAGAAAGTCTTCCTATTATTGGCCATGATGCTGTTCAAAAAAACTGTAGTAGAGAAACCTCTATTGCTTCCACGCATCTTCAGAACCACTGTCCAGTACATCAGCAATACACTCCAAAATTATATTCAGAATACTGGAGGATGGGTAGGTCTTTTTTTAAAATGTGCTTAGTGATACACCATGGATTGATATGGCAGTAAAAAAAAAATTAAGAACTCAGTTTAATTTTACTGAATTTGCGAATAAAAACTGAAGTAATGGTGCAACATAATGCAAGAATGGAAAACCAGATGGGCCAGAAGGTCATTAAGTGATCCACTAGATTACTAAATGTAAATTTAGTTGCCAGAACATTTTTAGCTCGGCTGTTATGAGGAAGAGAGAGGAAGGACTAATGCAAAAGCAAATTGGTGTCGGGGGTGAAAATCTGAAATGAAAGATAATGTGGGAATATTCAGATCTGGCAGTAACTTTGCAAAAAGAAATAGATAACTTTTCAAGTCGAGGACCTTCCCTAGGAACATGTAAAAGTCTAGTGTTTGTTCCTTGGATGTCTTATGCAAAGTCAAGTTAATAGAATACTTGGCTGGGATATCCTATTGGTACAAATGGGATATAGCTGGGTGAGAAACAAGTTGGGAAATAGATGAAGCAGTGTTGACACCTTAGGACTTAAAACAGCTGATTCTCATGTTGTCAAGCAAAATAGCATAATCCCGATGGTAGAGGAATAGAGAAGTTAAATGGAGCCAAACCCAACTATTGAAGTTGAATAGGCTGATGGACAGGTGGGGATAAGGGGTTCATTTTCAGGTTGTCGACCTGTTACCAGAGGGTTCTATGGAGATTAGTGATGGGACCACAATGGTTTACAAAATATACTAATGACTTGGAAGAAGGCAAATATACTGTGGCCGAATGTGCAGATTGCACAAAGATAGGTGGAAAGGCAGGTTAAGAGACGAATACATAGTTTCCAAAGAGATATTGATATGATAAGTGGGAAAGTTAGCAAATGCAGTATATGTGGGAAGTTGTTCATTTTGGAAGGGAGAACAAAAGAACTATTATTTAAATAGAGAAAAGCTGCATAAAGCAGCAACACAAATGGACTTGTGGCTACTTGTGCACAAAACACAGCCAGCACCCAGGTGCAGTAGGTAATCAGGATATCTAATGGAATGTTGGCTCTTATTTTAAGTAGGAGTAGGGAAGTCTTACTGCAACTGTACAATATCCTGGTTAGGCCATATCAGGAGCACTATTAGTAGCTTTGGTCCCCTTATTTAACTAAAGATATCATTTCATGAGAGGCAGCTTAGAGAATAATCACTAGGATGCTCCATGGATGGAGGGATTGTCTTATGAGCAAAGGTTAAATAGTTTAGGACTCTTCTCACTGGAATTTCAGGCTGGGAAACTCCGGTTGGTAGTGGATTGCAAGACAAGGAATTTGTGGAATGTCTACGAGATGGAATTTTGGAGCAGCTTGTAGTGGAGCCCACAAGGGAATGGGCAATACTGGATTTAGTATTGTGCAATGAGGCAGACTTGATAAGCGAGCTTAAGGTGAAGGAACCCTTAGGGGGCAGTGATCATAATATGATTGAATTTACTCTGCAATTTGAGAGGGAAAACATAGAAGGTAATAGTATCACAGCTGAATGAAGGCAACTACAGAGGCATGAGGGAGGAGCTGGATAGAATTGACTGAGAGAGAAGCCTAACGGGAAAGACAGTGGAATAGCAGTGGCAGGAGTTTCTAAGAGTAATTCAGGGAACACAGCAGAGATTCGTCCTGAGGAAAAAGCAGCATAGTACAGGGAGGATGAGGCAAACATGGCTGACTAGGGAAGTCAGGGATAGCATAAAAGCAAAAGAGAAAGCATATAATGTGACGAAGGGCAGTGAGAAACCAGAGGATTTAGAAGCTTACAAAGACTAACAGTGGGCAATAAAAACAAAATAAGGGAGGGTGAAGAATAAATAGCCAGTAATATAAAGGAACAATAGGAGTTTCTTTAAATATATAAAAGGGCAAAAGAGAGGCAAAAGTGGACACTGGGCCACTGGTAAATGGCAGTGGAGAGATAGTTGTGGAGAACAAGAAAATGGCTGAGGAACCGAATAATTACTTCGCGTCAGTCTTCACAATGGAAGACATGAGTAAGATCTCAAAAATTCAAGAGAGTGAAAGGGCAGAGCTGAGTATGGTGGCCATCACCAAGGAGAAGATGCTAGAAAAACAATGGCCTGAAGGTGGATAAATCACCTGGACCAGATGGACTCCACCCCAGAGTTCTAATGGAGATAGCTAAAGAGGTAGTGGAGGCATTAATGGTGATCTTTCAGGAATCGCTAGAATCAGGAAGGGTCCCAGAGGACTGGAAAATCGTTAATGTGATAGTTTTGCCTTTATTTTGTTGAGATCATACACCCCCCACCAACCCAACCTCCACTCCCGGCACCTTCCCCTGCAACCGCAAGAAATGCAAAACCTGCGCCCACACCTCCCCCCTTACTTCCCTCCAAGGCCCCAAGGGACACTTCCATATCCGCCACAAATTCACCTGCACCTCCACACACATCATCTATTGCATCCGCTGCACCCGATGTGGCCTCCTCTATATTGGGGAGACAGGCCGCCTACTTGCGGAACGTTTCAGAGAACACCTCTGGGACACCCGGACCAACCAACCCAACCACCCCGTAGCCCAACACTTTACCTCCCCCTCCCACTCCCACTCCACCAAGGACATGCAGGTCCTTGGACTCCTCCATCGCCAGACCATGGCAACACAACAGTTGGAGGAAGAGCACCTCATCTTCTGCTTGGGAACCCTCCAACCACAAGGGATGAACTCCGATTTCTTCAGTTTCCTCATTTCCCCTCCCCCCACCTTGTCTCAGTCAAATCCCTCGAACTCAGCACCGCCTTCCTAACCTGCAATCTTCTTCCTGACCTCTCCGCCCCCAACCCCACTCCGGCCTATCACCCTCACCTTGACCTCCCTCCACCTATCGCAATTCCAACACCCCTCCCCCAAGTCCCTCCTCCCTACCTTTTATCTTAGCCTGCTGGACACACTTTCCTCATTCCTGAAGAAGGGCTTATGCCAGAAACGTCGATTTTCCTGTTCCTTGGATACTGCCTGACTTGCTGCGCTTTTCCAGCAACACATTTTCAGCTCTGATCTCCAGCATCTGCAGTCCTCACTTTCTCCCTAATAAGAATGGTCCCAGGAATGAAAAGCTTAACATATGAGGAACATTTGAGAACTCTGGATTTATAGTTGAGTTTTGAAGGATTGCAGGGGGTGATCTAATTGAAACTTACAGAATATGGAATGAAGAGTATGGTGCTGGAAAAGCACAGCAGGTCAGGCAGCATCTGAAGAGCAGGAGAGTCGACATTTCAGGCAAAAGCCCTTCATCAGGAAGGCTAATGCCCAAAACGCGATTCTCCTGCTCTTCGGATGCTGCCTGACCTGCTGTGCTTTTCCAGCACCACACTGTTCAACTCTGATCTCCAGCATCTGCAGTCCTCACTTTTTCCTAGAATACGGAAAGTCCTGGACAGAGTAGATGTTGGGAAGATATTTCCATTGGTAGGAGAGACTAGGACCAGAGGGCATAGCCTTAAAGTAAAAGGGAAGACCTTTTAGAACAGACATAAAAGGAAAAAAACCATCTTCAGCCAGACAGTGGTGAATCTATGGAATTCATTGCCTCAGAAGGCTTGGAGGCCAGGTCATTGAGTATATTTAAGACTGAAATAGATAGGTTCTGAGTATCAAAAGTTTACAGGGAGGAAGTAGGAGAATGGGGTTAAGAAACATATCAACTGTGATTGAATGGTGGAGCAGACTTAATGGGCTGTATGGCCTAATTTTTGCTTCTGTCTTATGGTGTTAATTTAGAAAGATGAGAAGTGTCCTCATTGAATCATGGGCTTCTTAAGGGGCTTCTTCGAGGAGAAAGTGAGGTCTGCAGATGCTGGAGATCAGAGCTGAAAATGTGTTGCTGGTAAAGCACAGCAAGTCAGGCAGCATCCAAGGAACAGGAGAATCGACGTTTCAGGCATAAACCCTTCATCAGGAATTGCTTATGGCCGAAACGTCGATTCTCCTGTTCCTTGGATGCTGCCTGACCTGCTGTGCTTTACCAGCAACACATTTTCAGCTTCTTAAGGGGCTTGACAGGTTAATTGCTGAGAGGATGATTATCCTTATGGGAGAGTCTAGTCTCAGAATTAAGAGGCACCTATTTAATACAGAGATGGGGACAAATTTCTTGTCTCTGAGTTGTGGGGGCCAAGTCCTTGTGTACATTTAAAGCTGAGATAGATAAATTCATTTCAGTAGGAGAATCAAGGATTACGGAGAAAGGGGTCTTGGGTAATATCAAATCTGCCATGATTCTATTGAAGGCTCAAGGGGCCAAATGACCTACTCCTGTCCCTGTTTCTTATGGTCTTACTAGAATTAGCAGTGATGGGTAAGCAATCTGTTCTTGTATTGAATGGTACTGTGATTATCACGCTCAGTTATTAGACCAGATCTGCATTATATTCCTTTTTGCCTATCTGCCTAGAACTCGGTTGGTATTGTTGCAATTACTTGGCGAGGGATGTTTTCCATTTGGTGCAGTCCAGAAGAGATACTTTACCTGCAAGGATACCTGCAGTTGCACTGTAGGAGAACATAGCACCTTATTTTCTTACCTGTGTGCCGCAATGTTAACCACTGGGGATTATGGTACAGAATGGCAATGAGCTCAACTTTAAATGGTCAGGTGATAGCTCTATTATTTCTATACCAATTCATACTTGAACAATTAAATGACAGTAAAACAAAATTCATTTAAAGCAAGAACTCACTTTGGAACATCCTTAGGCCATGAGATATATCCTCAGTGCAATTTAGTCATGAGTATAGTCACAGTTGGCAGAGGTTTCAGCAGTTAATCTGTACAAAACAAAATCTGTAGTAAGCAAGTCTTGGTCTTTTAAAACCAAGGACAGATTTTATTTGCATTGGAAGCAGTTTAGAGAAGATTCACTAGTCTGATACCTGGCTGCCATCGCATTCATTGGAGTTTTAAGAAGAACACCTCTCCATTCTATATACAAGATTATGAGGGGGATTGACAGGGTAGACGCTGAAAGGATACTCACTCTTCTGGGAAATCATCAAGTTCAGACACATGTTTAAAATAAGAGGTCTCTCTTTTTAAATTGTTTTTTTTCCCACAATATTCTTGCCCAGCGTAGGCCAGGTTGGGTCATCGGCAGTAGTTTTTAAAATCTACAGGGGAGTCATCTTGAGCACCAGGAAAGTAGAATTAAGAGCAAAACCAGATTGGTCATTAATCTTATTGAAATAGAGGAATAGGCCCAAGGTAACAAATGGCCTGCTCCCCCAAGATAACAAAGTAGCATTGGTTGAAAAATAAAACAACTTGTCAGGGAGACCAGAATTCCGAAACACTTCTTAAAATAGTACTTTGGCTTTTTTTAAAAAGGTGACTATAATTGATGCAAATATTTCAGTTGAATGATAGCAGTATTCTAGAAACATTGCAGTAGCAGAGGTGTTAAGCATAATACTAGCTCATGTTAATTGTTGTATGCCATTGATCACACAACGTTGTTTTTAAAACGGAGGCTGACAAGTTTAAATGATCTTTATTGGTGGAATAAAAAGCTTGCAAAGATTAAGAGCTCCATTTTGTTTACTTTTTAATTGCCCTCATTCCCTATTAGCTCCACTAACTTGCCAATTTCATAACTTCAGCTCTAGGAAAATAACCTAGTAAATAAATGAATAACTGAGCAGTGCATAGAAAATTGCTTTGATAATTACTCTTCCAGCTACATTTTCACCTGGTCACCAATCAGAATGAAATTTTCTCCAAAGAGAGCTGTTGATGTAATGTTCCTGTTGTGCATGTATGGAGTGAACTGCTAGAGCAATTGATGGAGGCTGGTACAGTTACAACATTTAAAAGGCATCTGGATGGGTATATGAATAGGAAGAGTTTAAGAGGGACTGGCATGACGAGTTGGACTGAAGGGTCTGTTTCCATGCTCTATGACTCTAAGTCCTAGGGCCTCGTGTGGTGCAATAGTAGTGTTCCTAATTTTGAACCAGGAGGCTTGGGTTTGAGTCTCACTCGCTGCAGAGGTGTGTAATAACATTTCTAATTAATCTTTTCAGAAAATACTACATGTCATTTCTGTACAATTAGGTTTCTACATTAATATTTTAATCTTGACTCCAGTTTTATAGAAAATGGCCAACAATTATCCATAAATTTCACTGAAATGTTTGAATTATAGAGATTAAGGTATTAAAATCATTTACAGTTGGTCATAATATTACAGTTTTACCACAAGCTTACTGTGATTTGCTTTCCTTTCACAGCAAAATATACATTGAGACTACAAGCAAGTAACAGAAATACTTTCGATACAAGTTTAGCCGATTTCATTTATATTCTTGTAAAACCGGGTTACATGGAAGCCATTTTAAGAATCTTTTCAGTACTTTTGCTTTATAATATGAAATAACAAATCTAGTTTTAACGACCCTAACTGAAAACGGAATGGATTTAAAAGTAGATATCTAATTGAGGTGTCACTAAAAAAATGCTCCCAAATGCAATGAAATTCTTGTGGTCTTTCTGAATGCATTCAGTTCTGTATTCAAATACGTTTTGATGATTGCAATTTCTAAATTCATGACAATATGATTACAAATACTAAGGATATTGCTTATGTCTAGAATAAAAAAGATGGTGTTAAATTTACTGTGTTTTTAAATTTATAATTTACATGGGAAAATTAACTGAATTTAAAGAATTACAACATTTAAATGTGTACATTACTTCTGGTCTGTTTACTCGATTTTAAAATAAATTTCAAATCAAGAGTTAAAAACAAAATAATCATATTTCCTTAAGCTTTCATCTGTTTTTCTTTCAATAAAGAAAACTATTCTACCACAATTTTTTTCATTTAAAAAAACTTGCATTGTGCATTTTCCACTACCTAATCACACCCCCAAACACATCATAGCTATCAAAATTACCTTGTTCTTAATAGCAGGTGCAGTAACGTAGACAGTAGTTTGTCAGAACACCACGCTCATTTTAATGCCAAATTAGTCAGCTGTGGAGGTCAGGTTGGTGGTGGAGGAAAGGTAGAGTTGGAATTTAGGTGATAGTGCAATTGTTCAGCAAGTGCTGCCCAATCCTGTGTTAATGTAGCTATTAATAAATTTAGTAAATCGATCCAACTTTAGAACTTGGCTCATCCATATCTGCAGTAAGTGACAGAGGCCTTGATTTCTGCAAATAAAAGATGTTCAAGCCTTACCTTTTTAAAAAAAATTGAATTACCCAGAAGCATGGGAAGCTCACAGTCTCCCCCCCCCCCCTCTCTTATTTTCTCGACAGCAATGACTGCACCAATCAATGTACCTTCTCCAGGGGAGTATAAATTTGAGATTGCTAATTTCAATCTTGAATTTGACTGGATAATTGGAGGATAAACTTCATTTCTTTTTAGCAAGGAACTTCTATCAAGTAATTTAAAGTACCTAGCGAAGCCTATGCTACTTGTATGGATTGTTTCTTCCCACCCCAGTATTCAACCGAATAGCTCACATCCTTCAAGTGTCAAAGTAAACAAATGACCCTTGCTGTTTAACTCAGGAATTATTCTACAGCAGTAACCCTGCAGTATACCATGCTGGGCAAACATATATAGAAACAAGCTGTATGGACACATCAATTGAATAAGAAAATTGCAGATTGTTTGGCTGGAGAGCTTACATGACAGTCATTAGTCCAGGTTCACATTACAGGTCACCTAGGCTCTTTTCACTTCATTTGCTGCAGTCAAATTAATAGCAGGCAATAAGCAGTTACTGGGAAGAATGGAGTGTACACTAATACTTCAGAAATAGCTTTGAAATTGATTTTTAAAAAATTGTTGGAATGCTGGCATTTGTTGCCCATCTATTTCTCCGAGTTGCTGATGACCTGTCTTCTTGATCTGCTAGTCTAAAATGGTTTTATACACCCACTAACCCATTTAGCAGTTTCAGTTGACCCAGCAACGATGAAATGCAAGCAATGTTACGAATTTGAAGACATGCATTGTACCTTTGAGAGAGAGAATACTGTTCTGAACTGAGAGCTTACAAGCACCTGCGTACATGACTAGATGGTAGAGTGTACTGGAAAATTGAAAATATGTAACAGTTGGTTGTGAAATGGATACCTGAATTTTGATGCGGTTTTGACAACAATTCAAATTTAACCAGTTTAAATTAAGCCACAGAATAAAACCTAATTGAATTTCAATTTATTGTTTAGCTGTGAACCAATAAGACAATCCAACATCAGGGATAGAAGAATGCAAACATTTTGAAAATTAGAGTAGTGCTGGAAAAGAACAGCAGGTCAGGCAGCATCCGAGGAGCAGAAAAAAAAAAATCGATGTTTCGGGCAAAAGCTCTTCATCAGGACCGAAAGCAGGGATCCTCCAGGGTGGAGGGATAACTTGGGGGGGGGGGGGGGGAGAAAAAAGGTAGCGTAGAGTACAATAGGTGGAAGGGAGTGGGATGAAGGTGATAGGATCAGAGAGGAAGGTGGGAAAGAAGATTGGCAGGTAGGATTGGTAGATAGTAAGCAGTTAAGAGAAAGGGCGGTGGGGGCTTAGAGGTGTGAATAGTTGTTTAAATGTGTTAAAATGAGAGATTTGAGACAGCCCAGGGAATCCCTTGTGGACTCAGACCTGTAAGCCTCTCTCTTGGTTCATCCCGGAGATCATACTCTTTGGAAGTCTGGAAAAAAAAAACTTCTGACAGACATTAGTTTAATTTTAGTCATCCCCTTTATTTACCAATAGCATCACTGCTACAACATAACATTGATACCATTAAGCTAAACTAACTAGGTTCTAATAGCCTAGGAGACTAGGGTACCAGCTCTTCAAGTGCCCCAGCGGGCTACTTCGATATACTGATACAAAGTAGCTACCTTTGTACAAAAGTTTTTTTAAATTTGCATGTTCTTAATTAGACAGGTAATAGTGAAAGACAATAATTCGTAAAGTTAATTGACATGTCTGTGTACACTTGACTAATCACTCCTAAGCCATTCATCAGGTGGGAAAAACATACTCAGCAGAGTTAGGCGCCTGCTAGTGAGATGAACTCCCATCATAGAGGAACCAGTCTAAGCTAATTGGAGAGTTCATCAGGTAACCTTGCACAGCTCACATGTCTGATACAGTTATTTTACAAAATGGCTTCTTAGCAAGGAGGGCAAAGTTTTGACCATAAAATATGCTAGAATCTCTTCAGTTTTAGGATTAGAATAATTTCTAAGCTCAGAGCAGACTCCTGCTTTTTAAGTACTGAATCATTCTGTATCTGAGGCTGAGATGTTACCATAAGGTTGCATTTAAACTGACATTAGTTTTTGAATTAATGATGCTTTCTTTTCAGAGTTGTGATTCAAATTCAAATAAGACAAGATCTGATTAGTTAGAATTGACAGTGGAGCGGTCTGTAAGAACAGCAAGCAAGTAAAAGGTAATATTAGGGAAGCTTTTACAGAGTTTGTATTTAATAACCAGTAATGGCTCCGCAATATCATCATAAAATCCCAAAATGCAATTAAATTCAATCTTTAGAAGATAAGCAATAAGTTAATTTTCTATTGGCTCCAACAGCCTCAGCACTAAAATGGTCTCTCTGTAGTGTCCTTTTGAACCCTCAGGTCAGAGTTTTGTAACTGCAAAGATTTTTTTTCCCTATCTGCCCCGCTTGCAAGGGGTAATAAGAATCCATTATAATTAACAGCATCTGACTGTTAATTGCAAAGCTGTTGATAGTACCAAGTTTTGTTTCAGGGTCAGAATCAAACATTGTCATTAATTTCACAAGGGAATGTCTGTGAATGTTATCACTTGGTGTCCTGTTCACACAGATTCACGTATACTCAGGCAAATGTTCTTAATTACCTTACAGCATTCTGTTATTACTTGGTAAGCCCAGATGTCCTGACCTTCTGTAGTCCTGGAGTTCCCCCTACCCCACCCCCTTTCCTGAGCATTTCTGCGGGTCTATTTTCTGGTGCAGTAAATGTGTTCTACAATTCAGTATTACATTTTAGGCTAAATGTTTAAAGACAGGTTTTAAGGTGATAAAAGTGAACATTTGAGAAAGTTTAAGTTAAAAAAATTGATGTTAGTGTCTTTAAATAGTGAAATTTAGGAGTTCTCAGTCACTCATTTCAACAGATTACAAGAAGAGGTGAGCTTTTCTGGGTATTTGGTTTAATTAACAGTGGTTCACCTCAGTGTTGTAACAGTTTGGGGGCTTGGGTCTGAGATTTGGACAGGCTTAGGCAGATCTGGTCAGGAATTTGGATAGATTTGAACTGATGGGGTGGGAAAGAGAAAGGAGAAAGAGGAGAGATGGGGGGGGGGGGGGGGGGCAAGGGGGGGAAAAGAAATGAGAAAGAGGAGAGTGGGGGTGGGGAGAAGGAAGGAGAGGATAGTGGGGGTATAGAGGGGAGAATTTGAACTTTACTTTCCTAACTAATGTGCAATGTCTAGACAGGATGGAGAAGTAGTGACATATACAAATGTTTAAACATGGTTTTGACATCTTATCAAAACGTGGCATTCTTCATTTCATTTGAAAAATTGGCTAGACAGATAGAATAGAGAATTTGTGGGTAACGCTGGTTCAGACTAAGCTGGTAGGCAGGGCTAGTGAGGTATTTGCAGCACTGTCAGATGAGGGGGTGAAAAGATTATGCAGATATCCCAAAAGGCTATTTTGAGTGCCAATGATCTGGTACCAGAAGCATAGAGGCAGAGACAAAGAAGGAACCAGGTCAGACAGAGTTTGAAATAATTAAACAGTAAATTTGATAAAAATCGGTGCAGGGTTAAGACATGAGGCTTGAAGAGAGATTATTCTGCTGGAGGAGTTTAAAAACTCACTTCCAGAGATAAGAATTCATGTGGATGAAGAGAAAGTTCAAGAAGTGAGAAGAGCGGCAGAGATGGTAGATGAATATGCACTGGTGCAGAAAGTGAAATTTAGCTTCAGACAAGAATTTCATCCTCACTACAAAATGAAGTAGAGCACATTGGGAATAGTTTATCCAAAAGTAGCCACAAATTTGTGGTATTTCCAACGCAGTGGACCATACAATTAATATAAAATATAATTCAAATTAAATAGTTTGATTTTATGATGTGGCTATTATACAAGTTGCTGGTTTCTTTAGGGAAAATGAAGAGTTTAAAAACTGCAGCAGTTTTAGTTATTTCAAATCAGAATACTTAAAGGTAGAATCATTTAATTTTGTACAGTTTTGCAGAAATAATTTTACACCCACAATAGTCCATATTTTATTATGACTCATTTTTGAAATTCAGTACAAATTGCAAAGCTGGCACTTAAAAAAACCACTGAGCTGTTTTGAAAGTCAACTTCTGTTTCACTGGGGAGCATGTGTCATCTTAACAACAGTACAAATGAGGTTACATACAGACTTCCAACTAAGCACAAGTAAAGTTAACTACCTTGTGAAGTCATAGAACACCACATCCATCATCTTAGCATTAGTAACAGCAGTGAAAAAATACCTACATTAAATTTTACTTTTAACCTTATGCACAAAAACATGACCAAATGAAGTTCTCATTATTAATCAGAAGTATTTCATTATCTATGAAAATAAATCAAACCAAATACAAGTAGAGAAGAAAGCAAAGTAAAAAATACAAGCAGAAGTAGATCTGAATGAATTCAAACTAATGTCACAGCTCTCAAGGCTAACATTAAAAATAGAAAGTAATGTTACTAGCAGCTAAAAAGGACCAAAATGACAAAGAATGAATTAATTCAGATTATATAAAAAAAGGTCTCAGCTAACCAAGACATGAATACTTAGTTCCCCAGAACAGAACTTTACAGTTGTTTTTCTCTACCATTGCTCCAGTTTCAAAGGGCTTCTTTCCTCTTCAAATGATTTAACACTTCAGTGCTATTTAGAAATTTAATCAGCAAAGATTGCACTGCATACAGAAAGAACAGCTTCCATACTCCACAGTTTCCTTTCCATTATAAGTTTATTTCCTCAATATATTAGTACTGCCCAGCATTCATGCATGTGTTATCTATCCCTATTAACCATGGTTTTCCTCATTGATCACATTTTCTGCAATGCAACTGAATAAATAGGCTTAATTAGTCATAATAATCAATTGTAGAACCAAAAGCCTTCCCAAACACTGATCTGTTCACGCTTAAAATCTTCTTCTCCAGGCCAGCACCACCCCTACAGCCACAGCTAGCATTGCAAATGCAGCAGCTCCACCATAAATCAAAACAGATGCATTTGATTTTGCAGGAACAATTTCTTCAGCTTCCTCTGATTTAGCCAAAGGCGTTATTTCAACCTTTTCACCTTTTCCAACATTCTCTTCTGGTTTGGTTTTTGTTTCATCTTCCCAGACTCCTTTTTTAATCTCTTCCAATTGCTTTCTTATTTCTTGCAGCGAAGTTGACTGATGTGGTTTGCTGGATTCAACAGCCATTTCTCTTGCTGGTGTTACAGGTTTTTCCTCTACGTCAGTAATAAGTCCAATAGCAACTTCTGAAAAAGTATCAGCTTTCCCTATTTCAGCAGAAGGCTTTACCTCCACTTGTGCAGTCTGTTGCGAAAGTAGGGGTGCTGATTTAATTTCTGCTGCAGACCCTGGAGTTTTTAATTCAATCTCCTGGCTTTCAACAGCTTCAGGAAGCTCCTCTTTTTCTACATGGACAATATCCGAATTAGAAGAGTTGTTTTCACTTCTCTCTTCACCACCACCATTACTGTCCAAGCTTTTCATGTCCTCTGGGTCTATGGACAATTGTTGCCAAGACTCTGTTCCAAGAGAAACTGGCATGCTTTCAGTATGCCAGCTTTGGCTAGTAGATAGTGAAGCTGGCAAGCCAGCTGCCTGCCAAGAGCTGGTGGCAGTTAGTGGTTCAGGAGGACTTACTTGACCGGAGTTGTCACTTGTTAAGATGTAAATATCGTTGCTGTCATCTACAGTTTCTCCTTGCTCTTCCTCTTCAGAATCCAGACTAAAAACAGTTCCCTAAGAATAACAAATGTAGATTGAAATCTTATGTATTAAATACTGTTTTTGCAATGATTAATCATCTATTTGCAAAATTGCATTATGTACCAAGATAACACACTCATCTATGAAGGATGGGCATCTATAGACAAAATTCATTGTTAAAAAGGGTGTAAAAGGATAGGTCTTATTGAAAAGATTGATGCAAAACTTTTGTTCTTTGTTTGAACCCAAATCAATTCAGGCTTACCAAAAGTAAAAAGATATTAAAGCTATGGAAAGATAACTGCAACATGGAAAAAAGTGACTTACACTGGAGTCCAAATCTCCATTAAAGGTGATGTTCATAAAATTATGTCTCAGATTATACTGTTGCTTTAGTATAAACAGAATCAAAGTATATAAAAAGGCTGCATTTTATATTAGGCTAATGAAAATTTACTTCACAACAATGTCAAATCAGATTAGAACATTAGATTTAGAGCCATCTATTTGTGAAATTATTTCTGCAACATAAATAAATTGTTGCAAAAAGAACACCAGAAGTGCTGGAAGTGGAAGCAAGGTGTGCTGAGACCATGAATTTGTTTTTAATTGTATGTTGAACCATGCTGCTCATTATGTTATCATAGCAACATTGGAAAGGCAGAAACGGAGGGTCTCTGCAATTATTCATTATAATTAGTTTCAAGTGATCATTATGCAATTTAAATCAGTGTCAATTAATTTAATAGCCATGATTCTTTTCTGGGGATTAATGTTTTCTTTGGGTATCATATCATTCAATTGAAATACTAGTTAATTTACCCTCCTTTATTAGGGCCAAAGACAAAGTGTAACTTTACTGCCACCAGCCAAAAACCGAAACTTATTCAAAAAACAAAGTCTTCATTTGGACCTTCCTGATTTGAGAGGGGTGGCTATTCATTGGATAAACTTATGGTTTTAAATAAATTGAACAAAATTGGCATGGAAAAGACATGAAGTTTTAATTCAACATTCGATAAGTAGGTAATTTTCAGTTTTAGAAAGGATTTTAAAATATTTTATTTGACCATCCTGCAGAGGATAAAATAGTTTGGTACAACGTACAACTTATGGATAGAATTGTAGGCATAGTTTCCTCAGTTAAGTTTCTCAATTTAATAGGAGAATATTTAGGGCGTACACAAAGCATATAATGGGACATACACTTATGCTCTACTAACATTTACAAAACAGCACAGTCGGGTAGCATCAGGTCAAAAGGTCACAGATCTGAAGCTTTAACTTTGTGTATGTTGGGAAACAAACAAACAGTCAATTCTGCTGAGCATTTCCAGGAATTTTTATTTATTATTTCTAGTTCCCACAATACTTTGCATGTGCGCTTGCTGACAGTCAACCTTATTCAGAATATTCAGGTATTTTGGAGCATTGAATGCTTGGCCTCAGCAAGTGATTAAGGGAAACTTGGTTAAGAATTACAGGAAGATCCATAGGGAACAGAACAGGGATCAATCAGGAATGCGTTACAAAAAATCTGCAGAAAAAGATGGGTCAAATAACCTCTCAATACAGCTTTAAATCCATCTGGTTCTTGCAATCAGGAGGCCCAAAGAGCATTGCCGCTCTGCTAATACACAATCAACAAAGTGCAACATTTGCAAGCCAGCAGTCATGTTGCAGTGTAATTTTAGTAACTTTTACTTCTTTATTTAATAGGATGATTATCCTCTAAAGAAAACCCAGAGGCAATTTATTAAAATTAATTGTAATAAAATATTCATTTTCAGCTTTATATACATTAACTTTTCTTCTCCCACTCTACCCAAGCCAACAGAATTGAAACTCTGCACTGTCCCTATAAGTGAGGTTAAAACAGCGATAAATAATTTATTATGACATCACTACTGTGCAAACTGGAAATATGAAAAATCAATTTGATTTTACAAGGACTAATTAAATGTATCACTGAAGTTGGATAAAACCTGTAGTGTAGCAGTGCAGAAATATGCAATCTCAGGTAAAACATTTCCACTATAATATGACAGGACAGATTCATGGGTGACTGAACTGCAATTGTGCTAATAGGATTATTCTTTGCATTTGATTCCATGGTGTGAAATGCAGATTTGGTCAGAGGATAATTACAGCAAATGTACGGGTTAGACCAGATACAACAAAATTACACGCAACAATACTACTCAAAATATGTCTCCACAGCTGTATATTAAATTATTAAAAACCATTATTAGTAAGATAGCAGGATGCATTTTGAAAACACTTCCCAAAGTATTTTTCCCCAATGACTCCACTTTAACACTTCAAATTGACGCAATGTCTTGGTGCCAAAAACAGCAATAAAACAGTTAATGCAAATATTATATACTGAATATTACTGCATGTTCAAATATAACATCTCTTTTTGCATTATTTTGTTTAAACAAAATATGGTAATCAGTCGATTATCCCAGAGTTGTACCAGTTCATAGTCTTGGGCCCAGAAACACCTGTAGCACAGGTAAAGTGTCTTGAAATGGCTAACGTTAGAGCTCAGATTCTGTAGCACTGGGCATAGACAGGTTGCTCAGCACCTGAAGCATCACTGGTAAATTCATGGTTAGGATCAGATTTTAGAACAGGCAAAGAACATAACTGCCAGTTACTGATCTAAGTATTCCTCTCAGAGGCTGCAGAATGCTGCCAAATCAGCTTCAGGCTCAGGCCCAGGCCCAGGCCCTGCATTTCTCATTTTCTTTTTCTAGGTGATGGGCTCGTGTGTGTGGCCACTTCATCGAGGTACCAGTGATTAGAAATATGGAGAGTATTTCTGAAACCTCAGTGGTCAATGACTGTAGCATATAACGCTCTTTACTGTTCAGAAGCACCCCACATTTCTTAAATTTTGGCCCACACATCAGTGGTGATGCCTCTCATGCAGAGTCCAACTGCGTAGCCCTGGCATTGCTGAATGACCTGGAATCAAAACGAGCCACCTCAAGACCAAATAATGATTGGGAGTACATTAAGTACAAAATATTTTAAAAGCAGGTTTTTCTATATGTATTGATCTATAGTATGCAAACTTTAATAAGTGTGCGGAATGTTACTCTACTGATTTATTGCTGTTTTGTTTTTGTTGGCATCTGGGGTTGCATTAATTTTCAAAGTGCCAAAATGCGATATTAAAAAGTGACTTGAGAAATAATGGTTTGCTTTCTTTCTCGTTGACATTCATAGTGTTTTCTTTCTCCCAAATGTAACAAAATTTTCATTGTTAGGAGGCTCTTGATTACTACTTGAAGAAAGTGACCTGCCCTGGAAAAGTGATTTCTTCAGTAAGATACCTCAGTCTTTGATGAAGGAGATAAATAAAGAATGAATAGAGTATCACTTGTGCAATGGAGGGAAAGAATGTTGATTGATGCTCTCAATCCTCCCCAGTCCACATTCACCAACTTATTATTGGAGGAAAAAAAATGGAAATTAAGGTAGAAAATGTTACAAAGCCAACAGTTAACCTTTCTCCTTTAAAATACACTGGAGTGCTGAGAAGGGGGTGAAGGGATGCAATGCACTAAGCAAACTAAAGGAAGGACAAAAAAAAAAGTTAAAATATGCCCTGGGTTTGGTTAAAAATGGGTTCCAGAAAGACAGAGACACAGTTAATCTTTCCCAGTGGGATTCAATGTCTAAATAAAAGCCAAAAAAACTGTGGATCAGAAACAAAAATAGAAATTGCTGGAAAAGCTCAGGTGATCTGGCAGCAACTCTGCAGAGAAAGCAGGGTTAACGTTTCAGGTCAAGAACCCTGAAGTTTCCTCAGAACCCTGAAGTTAACTCAGATTCAATGTCATCTTAAAGAGACTTACAAAACAAAAAAAAATTGAATAAGGAAAGTAACCTATATCTTTAGATAATACCTGCAAACATTAGTAAAAAATCAATATCAGGAAAATAGCTGCCACTTTGAGGTGTAGTAATATCGATTGACTAGAATGGCCGAATTGTTTCTTTATAAAAGGCATCACAAAACACCTGATTACTATTTAATAATCTCGAATGTTGAAATGAAAATATTTTGATTTAATCCTCGATGTAATTTTAATCCAACACATCAGGCAGGAATCCTAATGCTACATGTAGTCCAATAGCATCCTCAATTGACTTTAATGTGTGAAATTCAACAGGCCTAACAGTTCAACAGTTATACCCGATTGCGTCAGTTTCCTAGGATATTAAAGTTTCTTTGAGTGCCATATCAAACATCAAAGTCCTTTCTTTTTAAATATAGATGTGTATTCTTAAAAACATTTTGCCCCCCCCCCCCCAAACTGGATTGCTTGACATTATTCCCAGGCTATTAAAAAGGTTTCAGTGAGCAGCAGGGGCTACCAAGATGGAAATCCACCCTTTGATTTTCTTTCCTTAACTATGAAATGCCATAACCTTGGAGTACACCAAAAGGTTCAGATTCCAAAAGGTTATAGAGTAGGACTGGTCATCTGAAGACCGACTTCATAGCAAGATTTAATTGTAAAACTTGAACAACAAAGCAGTGTCCCACCCCTTTTTTTTCCATCTGAAGTTTTAAAACTTTTTTCAGGACTTATGCAGTTTAAAATTACTTAATGACTTCTTAAAAGATTCATATTTTGTTGTATTATAACATTTTACAGAAGGGAAAACGGGGAGAGGTATGAAGCACTGCTACCCTCTCCTAGCAGTTGATCAAAACAAGTAGATCGATGCACTTCAAATCCGAAGTACACTAAATTCAGATGGCATGTTTTGAATTAATTATCTTTAAGATATTATCGCAATAGCTCAGTTAAAATCATTAAAACTGACTGTCACAAAGTCTTTAGGATTTCAAAGAAGGCTCAACAGCTGGTTGTAGAAAACAACATCAATCAGATCCTTGTAATTCAGATTTAGATCCAACCATCTTAGCTTTACAAAAACAAAGTGGGATAGATTTTCAACTTCACCTGGCAAAAAAAGGTTATACCACCTTAGCTTTAGAAAGGTTAATAACCAAGCTAAACTTTTGTTATTCAACTTAGTAAACTCTCTGCATTGAGAGAAGTTATATAAACTCAGGTTCAAAAATGTTAGGATGATCACCTTCTCCAGACCTAGGATTTGTGGACCATGAGAAAAATAAGACTGCAGCCAGTTGTTTTATGAACAGAAACAAGAAACACTGTGCACGTCCTAATTTCCATAACTGTCAAACAACAAGACTGGGTGTTGCTAGATCTGACAGGCATGTTACCAGAGCTGACAAGATCTGCTTAGAAGCTGTAGCAACGCAACACAGCCAATTAAATAATAACATTCAAACTGGCACTAGGAAGTGACTATGTCTAGGCACGCTGTTGAATATTACAGCAAATGTGAAGCTGCGTGTGCAAGTTTTTTTCTAGCTCTCTGTTAAGGGATAAAACTGCTTGGCAAAATGCAAATTTCATACTGTACTAGTTAAATAAACTGAAGATATTACTGGCTAGAGACTAACAGAACTTTGATTCAAATATAAATTTAACAAAGTGAATACTAACATGTAATTTAGGTATACAGTAACATTCATCAAGGTCAGGTCAGACATTAGCTAAAGTCCACACAAGCTAACTTTAGCTCTTAAGGAGCATGCTGTGCATTTTAAACCAACAATAAAACTAATTGAAAATTTGTTAACATTGTGGACTGAAAACAGCAATATGGATCTCATCTGCCCAAACAATTGACGCCTTTGTGCTTTTTTTGACCTTTAAAAAGTGTCATTTCATGCTACTTCCATGCAACACCTTCAAGTAGTTATTTAAGGGACAAAAAGCAAAAGAAACGGTGGAAATATTCAGGTCAGGCAGCATCTATAGGAAAATACAGAATTAATCTTTCAGTCATTGACCAACCAATTTAATAGGTATTGCTTTGTCTGGAAAAGATCTCCACGAGTAGCTCCAAAAGGAGATCAGTAGTAACTTGCTTGCATTTTCATAATAGATACCCACTAAACCTACTTTTACTCTTAATTCCATGACTCACCTTTAGCTAACGGACACTTAAATGGAATCCTCTCAAATATAATCTGGAAATCCATTTACATTTATAGACATTGCTTTGTCTACAATAGTTACTTGAAAATGATCAAATTAGATTTGTTATACACGGTTGCTCTTCTCAAAAGGTACATTGCCTCTCTAATCAGCTCAAGTTTGTTTAATTTCTCTCCAATTATAGATTAAAAATCATAAATGGCCTATGAAATTCCTGATTTTCCCTCAAATCTGTGATTGTGCAATCTTAGAGAATGAGTTACATTTTCAACAAAGGGATAGTGGTTAAATCAAAATCACTTTGGAGGTCTACAGTTAGAACATTGCCAATGTTCTCATCCACTTCTTTTAAAACATAAGATGAAAGCTTTCAGTTCCTGGGGATTTCAACCTTCAATGTCATTATTTTTTCTATTATACTTTTCCAGCTTATTTTAAATGAGTTACAATTCTTCATTCCTTATTGGTCAGAACATAGAGAGTGTAGGAATTGGGAGGTCATGTTACGGCTTTACGGGATATTGGTTAGGCCATTTTTGGAATATTGTGCACAATTCTGGTCTCCCTGCTAAAGGAAGGATATTGTGAAACTTGAAAGGGTTCAGGAAAGATTTACAAGGGTGTTGCCAAGGTTGGAGGGTTTGAGCTATAGGAGAGGCTGAAAAAGCTGGGGTGGTTTCCCCTGCAGCGTCAGAGGCTGAGGGGTGACTTATGGTGGTTTATAAAATCATGGAGGGGCATGGATAGGGTAAATAGACAAGATATTTTCATTGGGATGGGGGAGGAAAGAGTCCAAAACTAGAAATCATTCGTTTAGAGTGAGAGGGCAAAAAGATATAAAAAAAGGGACCTGCAGGGCAACTTTCTCACATAGAGGGTGGCAAGTGTATAGAATGAGCTGCCAAAGGAAGTGGTGGAGGCTGGTACAATTGCAACATCTGGGTGGGTACATGAATAGGAAAAGGTTGAGGGGACATGGGCCAACTGCTGGCAAATGGGATTAGATTAGTTTAGTATATCTGGCTGGCATGGACGAAATGGACCAAAGGGTCTGTTTCCATGCTGTTTCCATCTCGATGACTAATTTTTCTGTAATGTCAGATACATCACCAACCTCTTCTAGAGCAAACATGGACAAACAGCGTCTTTGTTATTTGCAATACTATTCAGTTTCCTTTGTCAAGGGCCAACCCTTTAATATACTTTTTCTTTTAATAGAATTGTAAAATTGCATTAATTTTGATATCCCTCCGGTTTTTTCTGGTTAAAGAAAGATTCAAATGTCGCAGCAATTATATTCTTATTCTTTGCTTGGGGGTTTGAATCCATGCCAGACTAAACCCAAATTTCAAAAGGTTGAGAACTTGAATTTTGGTACAGAATAAGAAGAACACAATTTCACATCCAAGAATTTCACAGTTCTTATAAAGCTTCAAAATGTCAGGTCTGGGAGAAGGGCATATTAGTGTTGGCATAGTTACAGGGTTATCTTGCAAGTTTTGATATATAGTAGAACAAGTAAACAAACATTGTCCTTATGGGTGTGGTACTGAAAGTGATCTTAAAAATACTCATTGCAACGTGCTGTCAAAAGATCTGTGCAACATTTGGCACTTGACTAGTCCTATTTGGTAATGAAATAAAAAAAGAGCTGTTCTTGAATTTTTTTTAAGAAAAAGAAGTGTATAAACCTACCCATCCTCCTTGCTGGATGATAAAATCAGCATCAGTCTCCTCAATGTACTTCACTCCCAGTTCCACTAGTTCCCTTAGTGGCTGCTGGTGGTGACTAGCTAGCAGCTGCTGCAACAACACTAAAGAGATCAGAACCTACAAAGTAAGTAATTAAAAAAAAATTAATTATTCACAGCAGGGATAAACCATAAAGCATAGTTCACATAACGTCCCACTTCGAGAAGAAGGAGAAAAACATATTCTTAACATACACATGCAAAACAACAATTGATAATCAAGTATAAGAAAGACAATGCTGGTAACTGTGTCTTAACATTGCCCTCAGCATACTACAACTAAATTAATTACTTCCCTCCTCATCCCTCAAGTGTAATCACTTGTTATGCAGTTTACCTGCAGATGCAAATCAGGAGTAGGAGCCATTCAGCCTCTCCAGCTTCCTCTGCTAATAAATAGGATCATGTCAGATCGGATAAATCTCAAATCCACATTCCTACCTACCTCCATACCATCCACACCCTCTTAAAATATTGGAGGGCTCTGCTTCCAACGCTTTTTCAGGAAGACAATGTTCTAAAGACAATTTTCTTTGTCTCCTCTTGGTTTTAAATGGGCTTTCTTCAATTATAAAAAGAGGCATCCCTAATTCTATGTTCTTCCATAAGAGGAAATAGCCTTTCTACATTCAACCTGTCAAGGCCATTCTGGATTTTATATATTTCAAAAAAGTTGCCTCGTACTTTAAATTCCAACAGATACAAGTCTAGCCTGTCTAAACTTTCCTCATAAGAAAACCTGTCCATTCCAGGTATTCATCTAATAAACCTTATTTGAGTTGCCTCCAATGCATTTGCATCCTTCCTTTAATAATGACTAAATACTGGGCACAGCAATCCAGATGTGGTCTCAATGGGCTGTATAAATCTGTTCGTTGACCTTGAGATTCATACTTTTATTTCCAGTCATGGTGTGTTTATCATATCCCATATTATTAGCTTTATCTGTTGGCAAGACTCTACTTTTTGAATTACCATGTTCCCAAATTTGATCTTTTGCTCACAGTATTCAGTTTAAAATCCTCTACTTTTCCAGTTACGCATTTCTCAAGAACACCAGCCCCTACCATGATTTGGGTAGACAATATCCTATCTATACAGGTTCCACTTTCCCCATTGCTGGTGCCAGTACCCCAAAAACCAGATCTACTTTTCTCTCGCCGGTATTTGAGCTATGCTTTCATCTCTTATCTAATTTGCATTATGACAATTTAAACAAGGCTTATGTAATAATGCAGAGATTAATTACCTTTGAGGTTATGTGCAAATCTGGCCCCTAACTCACACGGACTATGCAGAATCTCCTTTGTCCTGCTTGTGTCATTACTGCCTCTATGGACCACACGGATTAAATCCTCTTCCCAAATTCCCCACCAGCCCAGAGATGTTACCAAACCTGACGTGTGTGGCTGTTGGACTCATGATGCTTGCTACAAAGAAGGGTGTCAATCTCCTTCTCTATACAGCCTCCCTACTATTTCTTTGAGTGGCTTCCTATAGAGCAGTTGGTTCATCCATCCTGCAACCCTGACTATCAAGACAAGCTGAAAGAATCTGAACATGTTGGACAATTGCAAAAAGCAGCCCCTTTTATTCCTGCCTACTGGATCCCCTTGCCTCCATCACCTGCAGTCACACTGAGGGAGCAGCAGACAATAAAATTCCCTGTTCTTTAAACTTGAAGATTCACCTCCAACTTTGAGAGTCAACCAAAGTATAATTTCATTAAATGAGATCGAGCAATGCATTTTCATTTCTTCAGACTGTTTGCGTGCTTTAGAAGACTAAAGCTCAGATGCAACAAGTCACAAGGTATTTGGAGAATAGAAAAGATCAAAGTCACCAAAATTGTTCCAACCCCCCCCCCCCCACCAAAGAAAATGTAATATGCAAGCCTCCAGCATTAATTTCCTGCATCAAACTTTTGGTATGGTTTCAATCAATTTATGCAACTAGTCCACATTATAGCATGACAAAGAAAAGTCAGCTCCAATCTCCAACTAGTTACAAGGTGAGATTTCATTACTTGCATCATACTCATTTCTCAGTTATGTAGATGTCTGCTGAGTAAAACCCAAGGTAGCAAGTTTATAATTGCAGCTGATTGTATTACTGGTCAAGTCAGATCCAGCTTGATGAATCAAAGTTTTAATTTTGTAGTTTCATTACCATTACAGTCAATCACTGAACATGTAGACTACCAATGTTTTATTTCAAAAAGTAGTAAAATATTACCATATGTAAAAAGGACAATGTGAAAGCTTTCTAAAATCAAAGCCGATTCGACCCTTTGCCCACTTTTTAAAAACAAAATAAACAAACCAAACAAACAGTTAGGAGCTTCGCTGAGACTGTAACTATCTTAACTACTTCTTTGCCAGTACTTTTTCCAGCCCTTTTTATTAGGCCATTAAATCAGCCGAAGGCTCCAACAAACTTAACTCTCAGTTGGGAGATTTCTACAAACTCAGAAGAACTATACTCAAAACCACTGACACCTGACAATCAATTTTTCTGAATGTCAAACAAGTTTAACTTTGTAAACATTTAGCAATTAACTATCTTAGCAGCTGCTCAAGCCATTTTTTTTGGAAATGTGGTCTTTAATCCACTGCTCAAAATACCTTTTTGATCTTTGTTCTTTGTTTAAAAAAACGTTACCTTCATAGAACTGAAAACTAAAAATCTTTTTCTTCCATTTTTGAATCCAGTATTCCAAATAGCAAAACACTACAAACCTTCAGTTATTTACACAGTTACAGAAACTATGCATACCAGTATTTGATGATCCGTTTTACTTTTAGAAATCAACATTTCCATTGTCAAGAAACTCTCAGTTTACAGACAAACCAGGAAAGATTCACAGTAGCTTTATCTCTCACACCATTTTGTAATATTTTAAAATGTTTCACTTACACATACTAAATTAGTATTGCTGGGAATATTAGAGTACTATTGAGTACTCGAGAGTACTAGAGCAGCTAGCAGTACAGGAGAAATTCTAAATCACTGCAGAATTGGAAAGAACATTTCCAGCGCTTTATTCCCACGTGAACAATTTATATATTGCTTACCATCCCATGAAACTGGGAGAAGTTGACTGGAAAATGTCACCCCACCTTAGTCTACTTCATTCAAGTGCTTCAATTTGCAAAAGTCTGTGACTTGAAACTCCCTATAAAATGTATTGACATGAGCAATAAAACGCTGCTCCATCATTAGTTCATTCTGAAAAAGTACAAGGGAAGGAAATTGTGCTTACTTTATTCCACCCACTGGTATTAGTAGCAACCCGATTTGTTTGCTCTTTGTATACCTCATATTCAAGTGGCCTACAAAATTATAGAAAAGAATATGCCAAGCTTGAGCATCATATAAATTATCACTTAACACTTCAAATAAAATATCTATAATAGAAGGGAGAAGATGGGAGAAGAAGTTGAAGTGAAAAGGTTTGTATTGCAAATGAAGCACATTGATCAACAAGCGATTGGATTGTGCAAATCTATTCTAACAGCATTTATTGCCGACTAATGCTTCCAAATCTCATTCTGCCTCTTAAAAATTTTTCTTTCACCAAACCCCGACATCCCTCTCCAAACAATTCTGCATGATGGCTTGAGATAGTTCTCTGCTTTAAAAATTTGCTTAAAGAAATGCAGTAGTAAAAACATCCAATTTGTTCAATTAGAGATTACCTTCTTGCCAAATTGTTTCTTTCTCAAAACCTCAGGATGGAGGCAATTTATTTTAAAAAATTAGTTTCATAGATTTGATCACTTTGATAATTCAAAGGTGTCTAATATACACAAAGTTTGATGGAAAAAAAGTGTTGGCAGATAATCTAAATCATTGTCAAATCAATCAACATGGAAGAGAGGTAAACAGTAGGAATTTTAATATACAACAATTTACAAGTTCCACTGATACCTTGGCAGACAGCCACTAAATCACCAAAAAGAACTAAACCTTGGGGTGTTGGTGATTTGTATTAATCAATCACTGTTTGGACATATTGGGCAAGACTTCAAGGGAGAGGTATAATGCATTATTATTTTAAAACTGCACATGAAAAAATAAATATCACCTCAAAATATATGAAAAGACATTTAAAAGAATCTCTCAAGAACTGGCAAACAGAAATAATTATTTGGGGCCCCTTGTGGCACAGTAGTAGTATCTCCACCTCTGAGCCACAAGGTCCACATTCAAATCTCACCTGCCCCTGAGGTGTCATAACATGACTGAACAGGTCGATTGAAAATACAGTATCCTTTTTGATTCTCATTAAAAAGGATCTTTTAAACAAAAAAAAACAGAAAAACCTGGGATCTTGCCCAATGGGTTGTCATCTTTTCAAGATGGCAAGAGTACTGAAGGGAAAGCAGAACTGGACTGCAGGACTCATGCAGAATGAGCAAATAATTGGTAAATTAAGTAGATGAGAAATAAATGTGAGGTAACAAATTCTGAAAGGATAAATAGGGAGGTCACGTGGAACTCTGAAAGGTGCAAGGTGAGGTAATAGAAACAAAACGGAGGAGTACAAATACAAAGTTGCAAAACAGGTTAGTAAGGCAATGGAAACAAAGCATGCCAAGCAGTAGGCATGCTAGGAGTACAAAAAGTAGCAAAGATACGTCAAAGGTGGTTCACACCATTCTAGAGAACTGCATGCAGTTCTAGTCACCATATTATATAACAAAATAAAAAAGGCAATGGAGAGAGTGAAGGGACAGTTTACAGTGATCATACTTTATGTATACCCACACAATTGTATTGACATGCTAAATCTCTTTCCTTCCAAGAAAAACTGAAGGTGTGAGATTTTGATAGGAAGCATTTTCTCTGTATTCAGTATTATAGAAAAATGCAGAAACAGAGACTATCAACATTTGACAATTATCAAAAAAATCAACAAGAAATTCAGAAAAAGCCTCTCTGTGGCAAGACTATGGAACTCACTACCACAGAGTAGCTGACACGAACACAGTAGATATATTCAAAAGGGAGACTAGACGAGCATATGAGGGAGAAGAGACCAGATGCATATGATGAGAAATTTAAAATAAAAATTCAGAAATATAGGAGGAGATCCAAATGGAGCATAAACACTTCCAAGAACTGGTTAGGGCAACTGGCCTGTTTCCAAGCCACATATCCTATGTATTCTGCAAGTGTACATGTGGAACCTGACATTTCATCTACATGTTACCTCTCAGCAATGAAGTCAATCTTTCTGGGCTTCAGAGAAAAAGGTTTGGGAGCAGACAAGACAGAGTAGCTATCATAGGTAACACTGGATGAAACTGGATAGCTAAGAATCAGATGAGGTCAGTCCACCCTTCAAATGCTGAAGGAGAGACATTGCAGCAGTAGCAACCCTGAAGCCATTGGAAATGGATGGTACAGATATATAACTGGTAAATGAAAAAAATCTTTGTACACCATGAGTGGGTAATGGAAAGAGTTTTGACTTAGCTTTCAAAAAGAGAGAAAGCTATCAGATAAATACACTAAAGGAGAACAATTACAAGAACAAGGTGAGAGTGTGGAACTAACTGCATTACATATCAAAAGAGCTAATGTGAATTCTGATCCAAATTGCTTATTTCTGCGCTATACTAGTTTATGATTTTAATTTGGTAAGGTACTTTATGTACCTGCTTGATTTTTCACGCTCAATCTTGCCAATATTGGAGGCTTACTGCATGCAAAATTAAATGCTTGCAAGATTAGATAGGAGGGATGGAATTGCAACAGAAAAACAATTGCTGTTTCCAATCTTAAATCATGTCATTTCAGCAAAACACCAAGTGGAGACCAATTAAGATTGAGCTCAAAGTGGCACTGACCAATCGGAGATGATTTTATGCCATAACTGGTTCAAAGAAACCAGAGTGTTAGTGAACATAGAACAGTATAACAAAGGAACAGAGTCTTCAGCCTACCATTTCTGTACTGACCATGATGCCATTTTTAGCTAATCCCAGCATGCTGGACGCTCCAAGGGGAAGGGTGTTTAACGGTATACTGAAGGCCGAGGATGGTCAGTGCATACTCACAGGGGTTGGAGTAAATTGTGTCCACCAACATCATTTTAATTTGAACTATAATTTTCCTTCAAGGATTCTAATTTTTGTGGCACATAGTCCCTTTTAAGGGCAGTTTGTTACTTGCTAAATTGTTTGATTTGATTACTAGGCTCTCAGAATATTAAAAATAAATCTCAATTTTTTGGTTGACTGACTGGCTTACATCTTGACATTGAGGTTTCAAACAATGCTACTGTCAAAGAATGGGAGGATCAAGCAGGCCTCCTCCAGATACTACCTTCACTAAGACAGCAGCCAGAATCCCAGTTGTTAGGGTCGTAAAAGGAGTCTGATACAGATATGAAATTGGCGAATTTTAAAAAAGTAGAAAGCCAAATTATAGGACATCATACAGCTTTACACAAACTAAATTGTGGCTGGCTGCCAAAGAAGGGCCAAGTCACCAGAATTCGTGTTTACACCATTGGTTTTTGCAGTAATAGATTGTTTACTTATCTACCACACTGAGAAATCAAAATGAAATAGATAGTGGTCTGTAGTGGCAGGAATGTTATTCAGTTAAAATTCTTACTAAATGAAAAGCCCAAAGTGTCATAAACAGCAACCACATAGCTCACTTGCTCAGAACGTTCTGTAGGGCTGCCTGCAGTTGCACAGCAAACTCCCGGAATACTTTTTCTCCAAGATGAGCCAGGCAGTCTTCTATTGAAATTTCTGGATTTGCTGGACTAAATACTGGAGATGTGTGGCAGTCAAATCCTGTACTACTAAAGGCTAAAAAGGAAAAAAATAAAATACAACGTTAGGAACAAAATTAACTTAACCAAATAGAACTGCTGTTCAAAGAACTGATATAAATATGGTGCAATAAAAAGGAAAGTACTATGGATTTTGGAGATCGGACATAAAAACAGTGCTGGAGAAACAACAGAAATGACAGCATCTGTGCAAAAAGGGAAAGTGTTCACACTGAGCGAAATGACTTATCTTTGGATTTACTACAACACAATAATGCTTTCCCAGCAACTACTACAGTACCACATTTCTTTACCTATAGTTTGTACTATTAAGCTCTGCAAATTGGTCCCCAACATTAAAGTTAAAAGCAAATAAATTCATTAAATACAGACTTGGTATTTCCCTGGACAGAAATTTCATCAAGTTAACATCGCAAATTAGTTGTAGCCCCAATTTACACAAAACCAAATGCAAAACAGAATTGTACAAAAACAAAAATCCCCAAATACTCCTTTTCTACTGATCGGACCTCAATTTTACTGCTGTACTCCATCCAATTGAAAAATGCATATTTCATTCCACTCCATAGAAACTTCTCTAGAAATTCATATGGTATAATACACATTTTACAAATTGAAGCACAGGAAATTCTTCTAAAACAGGAAGGAATTCAGAACGTGGATCACCACAATACTTCAGATTAGTTTTAACATTTGGATATTTAAAAAATTCAACCAAGGTTAATGGCTATTTTGTAATATCAGTACCAATATTATAAAAGGAGGTGCTGGTATAGTGGCGATGACAATAGACTAACAACACAATCCCAGGCCAATGTTCTGGGATCATGGATTCAAACCCAGTCTTACCAGATGGCAAAATTTGAGCTTAATAAAAATCTGGAGTAAAAAGCTGGCCTAATGGCAACAGTGCAAAGATGTGGATTGTTAGTGAAACAGATGCATTTGATAATGTCCTTCAGAAAAGGAAATATACCTCGTAACCTGGTCTGGCCTATACGCAACCACAGACCCATAGCAAGTGTCCTCTGGACAATTACGAACAGGCAATAACTGCTGGCCTGGCCAGCAATGCCCACTTTTAATGAATGAATTTTTTTTTTTTAAAGTTGTAAATTGATATACCAAGCATGTAAGAACCATATGAGTTTAAAGAGTTTTATTATCTGTGAAAATAATTTTAAACAAAACATTCATCTAATTACCAATTATCAGCAGACGGGGCTCAATTTTCAACCTAAAGCATAGGGTTGCCTGCCAATCAGCTGTAACACTCCTGCCTCTAGGCATTCTCCCTCACTTCCTCCAGGGAAATGGCTTCCAAGTGTGTCAACAAGAGATTTCCAATTAAAACCTGTTAACTTAGAAAATGCTTCACAGTCTGACTTAAGACACTGACCAAGCTCCCACATGCTGATTGGCGTCATAGCTGAAATAGTAACAAATTTCGGAGACATCAGCAGTACATTCTGCAAAGCAGCCCAGTATCGAGCTGATAGCTGCAGGCCATCCTTTAAGGACATTTTGTTCTCTATACCAATCTTCAACTGGAACCCTCAGCTTGAAGTATCCCAAAAATCTTCTATCCAGAAAAGTGGTGCCCACTTTTACCCAAGCAGCTCTAGTTGTCAAAATCATTGGTCCTCCCACTGCAGACTAGTCACTATCCTAACTAGACAGATATCAGGCCATCTTTTCTTAATTGACCCTTCCTCAAAACTCCAGGATTTTGCCATAGCTGGGTTCCTGACCAAGGTTTCGGAATTGGGACCAAGGAAGCTAAAATTCAGCATATCAAATCAGAAAAAAAGTTATTTTTTTTAAATTACTTGATAAAATATTAAAATGCAATTTCACAATAAAAACATTTAAAAGTTCAAATTTGATACAGTGTATCATTCCAAAAATAGTCAGAAATTACCTCTACAGGAACAAAAGACAAATACAATTCAAAATTTCTCAATACCGTGGACCAAATCAGACTGTTATTGCAAAAATAATTATTTTTATAAAGCACGAGTATAATTGATGCAAGCTTTTCATTAGATCCATGAGCAACCACATAAAAAGTACTTGTTGTTCTATTACCGCAGAATAGAAAAGTGTTACAGGATACCGAAGTACTTCAGAACATCAAAACATGCTCAGACATCCTTACAATGATAATGGATCACAAACTGTTAGCCTCACATGCTTTGTTAATAACTTCAAATTTCATTTCCTACAAACTGGAATAAGATGTCTCAATCCTATGCATCATCATTCCTCCCAATGTTCTAAAGAGCTTAGGGAATGCTTGAAATTCTCTACCCCAGGGAAATGCGAAAGCTAGATCAAGGGAAATATTTAAAGAGGACATACACAGAATTTAGAAATATCAGGGAGTTGACAGCTATGCTAACCTAACATAAGAAAGGATTAAGGCCTTGGATAGATCAACAATGATCTTGTTCAATGGCATAGCAAGCTTAAAGGGCGAAATTGCATACAGCCTCCTCCAATTTCTTATGTTCTTATGAAGTAAAGCTCAAACAGCAAAACCTTTTCGGCAGATTTGAACTAACCTTTATTGATGTCATTATGCAGGAGATGGAGTTCTTCTTTAATTTCAGTCTTAATTTTCTCAGCTACATTCCTTTGCAAAGGAGGCCTCTCTTTTGATTGTGTTCCTGTAAAAACAAAAGTCAGTTTGTTTTAGCAAATTCGTAGCAGATGGCTAGTCATTGCAGAACAGTTTTATGCTGAGATTGAATTTAAGTTATTATTGGAAAAAGAATAGATAATTTGGCCTATTGAAAGCTCATCTCTTCACTAACCTAATAAAGTCATTTAAGAGTCATGAAAAAAATGCAGATTCCTCCAATTTAATTACTTGTTTTAGCATTCTCCCTCATCATTTAGATTGTTAAACCTTGTAAAAACACAAATTATTTCCTGACTAGCAATAGATTTTCATTTCCAAAGCACTGCACTTTATACTGATAGCCTGTGACATGTTGTCAGAATTCATAACAAACCATGCAGAAAGAGAAATGACAAGTTATGCATGACTACACAAAAGTTTATTTCCCAAAGTTTACTTTAATATATTATCAAGTCAAAAATTACTTTTACTTGTAAATTCTGTTTCAAGTGCAAAAGCAAAACAATTAAACTTTGAATATTAAAAGGTGTACAGTCACCAAAATACAGTAAAACTTGCCAAATATATTTGAGGATTATCTCATATTAATCTACTGTTCTTGCAACTATGTCATTTAGCCAACTTTAAAAAGAGATATACTAATTTAGTCCACTCAAAGTTTTAAATATATACCCCTTTTAAATATTACATTGCTGAAATTACCTTCCCCTGTTTGTTCTGGAGTCTTTTCTTGTGAAACCAGCCCCAAGTAATTCAAGACAACATATCTGGTCTCATAATGAAATCCTTCGGGTATGGCTGTAGCCATTTTCACGTTGTCTTGATAGTGCTCAAAAGATATAACTAGATGATGATACATACGTAGATTAGGGTTCAGGGGTGGAGTTACAAAACAAGAGAAGTTTTTCTTATAACGAGTAAAACCAGATGAGCAGAACCTGCAGTTCAAAAACTGACGTTGTAAGGTTTAACTAGCACTAACTTCAGCACATTACTCAAATTCATTGTACTTGGCAATAAACAGACATTTTAAACGATTTAAATATTCTGGAAAAACTAACTACAGTGAAAGCTTCAAAACATTTTTGTATAGTTTTAAGTATACCCAAACATGTTCAACATGAAAATCCGAATCATCAGTGTCCAAATACTCGTAATCATTTAACATGCTGCTTTAAGGGAAGCAACCCGCAGAATAGACCAAAGTCAATACGTCCTTTGTTCAACGACCCCACCAAATGCCCATGTGCACAAACTCTGGCACCAGCAGAAAGAGGTCATTAACAACGTGATTCCTGGTGCCAGTCCATCTTGCGCTATTATAAGCGGACGCAATTGTACTATAGTAATAACCTTCACATCAGTTATGAACTTATGCCATTTGCACTAGATAAACTTATGAATACACTGCGGCATCGTAAATATCACGTTAAAAGTATTATTCTTAAATACTGACTTATTAGACCCCAATAGTAATCCCCACCTCAAAAATACAAGAAAATTACACAAATTTTGTAAACAAAAAGATACCATTCAATCTCATTTCACAAATTGTTCTATATTCAAAATACTCAGTTAACTCAACCAATGCATGCTTTTTATTCTAACCAAACCTCGACATAACTTTTATTCCCCTTTCAACATTTTGTTTGCAAAATATGAACCGGTCAGGCTTACCGTGCTTCGAAATGGGACAAGCCACTGCCTTTACAACTACGGGACAAGTTCCTTATTTAGACGCGCACCATCTTTAGGGGGCAAAGTGATGAGCAAACTCCACCCTCTTCCACAACACAAGGGGGCAAAGTGTCAAAGGGCACAACTACCATTCACATTTTAAAAAGCCGCCAGGACTCGAAGGGCTCCGCCCCCGATATTCTACCCTCGAAAATTATCATTAAAAATGTGGCTGATTCTCCAACTGAGGACAGAAAATATAAAAATCCAACTTAGCGGCCCCGAATCACAGCTGATGGAGACCGCGGGGTCAAAGGTCAAATATAATAAAATCGTGGTGGATACGCAAAGTTAAAAGTACTGCAACGCGAACTGTCGTCGACGCAAACAAGTAAAGTATATTTTCGACGGGAAACGTGCATTTTAAAAATCTTTATTGGCAAAATATCTGTTTGTAGTCCTGGATTCCCAGCATGCCGTGAGTCGTGGATGTCATCACGCGGTGATGGGTTTTGAATTGGGTCAGTGATTTAACTGACACCACATGAAAAGAGCCAGCCGCGCGCCTGCGCATAGACGGGGGGCGGGGCCAGAAGACACTCAATGGACTGTGTGGTGACGGGTGATCAGGAGCCGGGTGCGGAGAGAGCGCGTGATACTATGGGCGGATCACCTCCCGGCCCCGCCTCCTTCGCTGTGTCAGGTGACTGTGTACAGTGGTAGGAGTTTGCTGTTGACGGTCAGTGCCCAGCTGTCAGCTGAGTTTTCATCCATCTAACGGGACGAACATTAGAGGATTCTCCCCAGTGAGCTTCGAGGAGTCAGAACACCTACTACGATTTTTCCCCTTACCTAGTCTCTGTAGAGTTTGATTTTTGTTTTTGCTGCTTCTCCCTCGAAGACACACGAACGTGCGACGACAATGGCGCTGAGCGACGCCGATGTGCAGAAACAGGTAAGGAAGGGTCTTGGTGACAATCCTGTTGGCAGGAGCTGCGGGAAAAAGGGAATGGGGAATCATTATCTTAAAACAATACTGCGTTTTAAATTATTAGTCCCCTCAAAATTGCATTGGGTTTGCGGGGAAAAAAAGCAGGCCAGTGTCTCTAAATAGCAAAGAGGCGAACGGAATGTTATAACCTCAAATCGTTTGTGTCCACAAATGGTTGGTTTTTAACCTGCGGGACGGTGAAGTTAAAGGGAGGAGTTAGAGACCCTTTTTCATATTAGTCTGATTCGTGTGTAAGACTTAAAATATGAATTGCCCTTTTTCTGATCTGCCATGCAAATAGACTTCCACTTTCTGCATGCACAGTGTTACGCAATTTCAGAAATGTTGTAAATTTTGTTAATCTGGTAACAATGATACTTTATGGTGTGCGAGTACCAGTAAATTAAACGAACATGTTAAAATAGTTATTCTTTGGATGCTGCTAAATTCACAGCACTTACTAGTATTATATAAAATGTCCATATTCGCTATCAACGTCATTCAGCCTGGAGCCTTCTGTATTTTTGAATAAAGTTAAAACATTTTATGTCTACTTGCAGGATTTCACTGCCATTTGTTTGTAGTCTCCTTTAAATTGAATAACTTGCCACACAAAATGGTGACTTATGTTGAGCCAAAGCTGAAATGTTTACTTTAAATTGAATTAAAAAGCTGTTATTTTCTAACTTGATTGAATGTTTAACCTTGTTGAATGCCATTTCCCATTTTCATTCACTTTGGCTAATTTAAGCCTTTAGAATGGGAAAATCTGAATTATTTTGAACTAGACATTTATTTCTATTAACATTTTAAATTTTTTTGCATATATTCCCACTTTACTTTGATTAGACCTAGTTTCCCTAGCTCTATTTTGACTTTAGCCAGATCCTAGTTGTCAGTAAGCAGAACTGTACGTTTATGTTGTTGAAATCTGGTTTCAGCTGGGCCACCTGGTTAGGAGGAGTTGAGATCTTGCCCATTCTAGTGTGGGAGGCAGTGCTACTCGTGCTAGGTTCCTGCAAAAATAGTCTCCATTTCCAGAAAGGAGGATGAATTTACTTTCTTCATTTTTTTCAGTGCATCCCAGATCTCATAACTTTATTGTTATAAACAAAAAGATGGTATTTACCTTAAACCTGTATACTTTTATTGATTTCTTTTGCCATTCAGAACAGGTTCTTTTTTAAACTGCCTTTACAAGTAATGAGACAATACAGGTCAGATGAGTTCAATTACTTAAGTATCATTTGTGTACAAATTGCTGTTAATACAATTAGAACATAACTTGGCGATAAATAGGAAATTCCTGTACGCACCCTAATTTCTGTCGGTAATAGACTTCATATTTAAATCCACTGTTGAATCTGTTTATTGCAACTCATCATGTTATTTACTTGCTAATTTTGTTTTTTCTGGTCAGAAATAATTGTAATCTGGTTCCATGAATGCCATTCACCTTCCAGTGCATTACCCAGTGGTCACTTCTGTGTAGGCAGAAATGGGTACTGCAGATGCTGGAGATTAGAGTGGTGCTGGAAAAGTTCAGCAGGTCAGGCAGCATCCGAGGAGCAGGAAGATCGACATTTCGGGAAAAAGCCCTTCATCAGGAATGAAGGTCACTTCAGTATGTGTGAGCTGTGATCAGTGTTAAAAGGCTGTCTGGTCTTGGGACTACTAAGCCTGACCCTTTCCTTTCCCAATATTACCTTGTGCACATCTAGGAGGCTTAGTTTTAGTTTTATTTTTGCTTGTTCTCTATTGTCTAGTTTCTTGCAGGATGAAGTTATTGATCCATTATGGTGAATTTTCTACTTTAAGTAGCAAGCAAGCTATCAACATAATGATTCTGGTGATGAGGCCTGTACAAGCAAACATGGTTGTGATATATTTTTTGCTGTTCACAGTAGACATATGGTTAAATGTGGGTGTAATATGGGTTATATCATTATTCCTTACAAGCATTTCCTTCGGTTCCGTGCAGTTTGATTTGACATCTTGGTTAGTGATTTCTTTCAATCCTACTGTACATTTGAGCTAATGCCACTTGGAAATTATTGACTTGCTGATAGTTTTAAATTCATTTTTGTTCTGTAGAATCCCACAAACAAATTTGTGGCTAAATCTTGACTGAATTAGTTAATCTGAAAGCAGTACTGGTACAGAGATGGTCAGACATTCATTGATCATCGATATCCTCGTAAGAGGCAAAGGACTTTTTGATAAACTAGAATATTTATACTAGAGGATTAGCATGAGGATATCAGTGTTACTTTGGACATTTTTAGAAAATCGAATATATTCACAATTACAAATTTATCCTCTACTGAAAACCATTTTATGTAGTTATCAAATTCATCCAACATGCAGGAGGTCCCTGATTTGGTACCAGGCAAAAACACTAATGTCCATCTATCTGTAATACATTTAGTAAACTTGTCAGTTCATTACTAGATGGATTTTCACTTTAAGAATAATGTACAGTATATTTTAGTGAACTGGAACTTGTAATGGGTGGGTAGAGATCAAAGTAGAAGTGCCAACTGATGCTAAACCAAGGAACATATCCATCATAAAAGCTCATTCAAAATATGACTGGAAATGAGATCTATGCAACTGTTTTCTTTTTGTTCTTCAGATCAAACACATGATGGCCTTCATTGAGCAAGAGGCCAATGAGAAAGCAGAAGAAATAGATGCAAAGGTGACTATTTAAAAAAGTTATCATTTTCACATTTCTTGTTTGCAAATGTGTGTACAAGAGTCTGTCAGACCTAAAATTCTGCAATACTTAAATTTTACCACAGAATTGATATTTTAGTCTATCTCGTTATTCCCATTTGGTAATCGCCCAGTCTACATTTTGTTATAAATGTAGTTGCTAAATAAGTGCTATAGAACAATCTGAAGTTTGCTACATGTCTCCACTGCATTCCCACAGACGAAAAACAAAATTTAAGTACAGTACTTCTATTTTTATCAGTTACTTGCTATCTTCACTGGTGGTTGATCCTAGTTAATAAATTCAGTAAGGTTAGTATATTTCTTAGTTGATGCTGAGTATTCTGAGAATTCACCGCAATAAGTAAACTAGACAGTTTTTTGTTTTGTGCCTCATGGCTCCACATTTCTTCTCTACCATTCCTTATTAGTGTTCAAAGCCTGATTAATTTGCCAAAGAATGAGAACTGAAACCGAAAAAGCTTCATGCAGCACAACTATAAGATGGTCCAAATAAGGAATGTGAATTAGTGATATACCTCCAGATATACACGCAATGGAAGATATGCAATCTGTCTTCTGTTGCTGCTTTGCATGGCTCCACTAAGCAACTGTCATCATATAGCAATGAATTTACAATACTGTACAACTGTTATAGTGCATATGAACTAGTAAGGTGAAAATTAGACTAATAAAACCAGTGTGAATTCACATTATTCTAGAAAATTTGAGTTTGCTTTAATTAAAAGTTTACCATGTCATTGGATTGCTATAAAAGTAGGCTGATTCAGTTCTTGGCTTGTTTACTTGATTTTCACTGCAGTAGTGCAATATCATGGTTGACCTGAATGACCCTCTGCAATGGTTCAGCAGGCTACTTCAGTTCAGCAGCCCAAAACCTCTTCTTTATTTGTAAGGTAATTTAGGGAGTGTGCAATAAATGCTGGCATTGTTGGTAGCTATAACATTCAGTGAATCATGTATATTATGATGTGGAGGTCAGTTTGCTCAGTTGGCTGGATTGCAGTAAAATGGTGTCAGCTGCATGGGTCCAATTCCTACATTGGCTGAGATTGCCATGAAGGACTCTTTGCAACCTCCCCGCTAGTGCGGCCCTCAGGTTAAACCATCACGAGTCATCTGTTTCTTATCGAAGAGCAGCTCTGTATTCCAATAGGACTACGAGTACTTTGCACTGTGATGTTAATAACACAATTCTCTATGTGGAGGCAGTAAAATAAAATATTAATGTAAGAGATTAAACTGTAATGTCTGAATTTTATAGCTTAATTTTATAGCTTGAATTTGCATTGTGACTGGCCAAAAGCAAATGGCCCTGTCAAAGTTACAGGGGTTTTCTTCTCCAAGAGCAGAGATGAATCAGACAGATCTATAACTCCTGGCAATTCCTAATTTGAAGAAACAAAAGTGAATAGTCTTCTGACAAGTGCCTACTGGAGAGTTCCAACAAGAATATGGATTGTAATCTGAATATGGGACCCTCATTTGCCTAGGATCTTTTAGAACATTTCTGCTGAGGTTAATCAATTTCTACGGATCTATAGACAATTCCTGCTGGTGTGGTTCTGCATCACATCATTGTGGTGCATTTAAACTGTTGGAGGTTTGTGCTGCAACTTTACATTTCTCTTACTGAAAGTACAGACCGCCTCACTTTAATTGGGCTATTTTTCTATATAGGGTGGAAACCATTTAAAGCTGAAAATGTGTTGCTGGAAAAGCGCAGCAGGTCAGGCAGCATCCAGGGAACAGGAGAATCAACGTTTCTCCCCCAAGTCCCTCCTCCAAGTCCCTCCTCCCTACCTTTTATCTTAGCCTGCTGGACACACTTTCCTCATTCCTGAAGAAAGGCTTATGCCCGAAACGTTGATTCTCCTGTTCCCTGGATGCTGCCTGACTTGCGCTTTTCCAGCAACACATTTTCAGCTCTGATCTCCAGCATCTGCAGACCTCACTTTCTCCTCAAAGATGGAAACCATTTAAACTCATTTTAGTTGAGTAACATTTTCTACCTGTGAAGAGGTTGCTGCAAATAGTTCTTTGACAGAAAACTTATTATGTAAATACTAACTATTTTAATGTGCAGTTCATGAGTAGCATTGTTTAAGGTGCACAGAGCAAACTCTGCAAGCTTGTTTGTGAATCTATAAAATCAGTCCTATTTTCTTGTGTTCATTTGATGCTGGAGTCATTGAAAGTCAATATGTTGGTTTTCAGGCAGAAGAGGAGTTTAACATTGAAAAGGGCCGCCTTGTACAGACACAGAGGTTAAAGATCATGGAATATTATGAAAAGAAGGAAAAGCAAATTGAGCAGCAGAAGAAAATGTAAGTAGCATGTAAATTCACATTTCAAATGTCTGTCATTTTCAAATTTTACTTGTAATGCTTCTTCGTTTATAACAAGATTTGTTCTGGTTATTTAAGTGTAGAAATTGTCGTTTTTTGTGTGAAATTTAAAATAGAACCATTTTTGATTTCTGAAAATATGTTCATTTATCTACAAACTGAATATTCCACTATATGCAGCTTGTTTAGGTTCTTAGCGTTGGGCGTACTGAAATCTTTCTTCACTTGAACTGACTTTTTTTGTTTACTTTCAGTCAAATGTCTAACTTGCAGAACCAGGCTAGATTGAAGGTCCTCAAAGCCAGAGATGATCTCATTTCGGTGAGTTTGCTAAGATCTTAAATGGACTAAAATACTGTGCCTTGGTAGCTTATGTTCTGGAAAAAGCATGCTTGCAATTTTTCCTGCCTGTAAAGTATGAATATATATTCATACCTTTTAGTAACTTAGTTTATCACAGCAATACTGTTTGAATTGCCTGTTAATCATAAAGCACAGTGTGACTTTATGGTCCTGATTAAGCCTTTTCCTTGTTTGTTGATGGCTAGTTTTCATGCAGGTTTCAGATTAACCTATGATTACCTCTTGCTAAAATTACTCTGGTGTATCAACTATCCATTGAACGGAAAGTAATGTTTTGTGCTACCTGAATGTAGATAGTGGCAAATTTTTGTGCATGCTGATCATCTTGCCTTTCCTCATCCAGGCATACTCCATGAGAATAAATTTAATGACAGCAATATTTATTTTTAACCAAACTATGGTTTGGAGAGTCCCAATTTCAGTTCTTCCTTTGTACTGATTTGGTGCAACAGATTTGGTGTACTGATTTCCCTTGGTTTTGAACTATGGAAAGTGAAATACTGAAAGTTTCTTTTGGCAATCAATCAGTAACCAAAGTTTGAATTGGGTTTCTGCTTGGGTTCGCTGATGTTCACTGAACAACTATTCCAGCAAAAGTCAGTGGCACACATGTAAATAAGAATTTTTTTCAATAAAATACTGCAACAAGGAGAAATTTCTTGAAGGATTAAGTATCTTTGGGATTCTCTACCCAAAAAAAGTGAATGCTGTGATATAGAATATTTTGAAGATTTGAAATTGATGTACGATTGTTTGCTAAGGTGGATGAGGATAACATGAGATCTGTTGATCTTTTCTGAACTTATCTAATTGTGGAGATGGTTCAAAAGGGTGTAAGGTCTATTACTGCTCCTGTTTGAGTTCTTAGGACAGAATAATTGTGATCATAACACAGGGTTCCTATCCATTTATAGAGTCAGATGTATAGCATGGAAACAGACCCTTCAGTCCAACCCGTCTACGACGACCAGATATCCCAACCCAATCTAGTCCCACCTGCCAGCACCTGGCCCATATCCCTCCAAACCCTTCCTATTCATATACTCATCCAAATGCCTCTTAAATATTGCAATTGTCCAGCCTCCACCACTTCCTCTGGCAGCTCATTCCATACACGTACCACCCTCTGCGTGAAAACGTTGCCCCTTAGGTCTCTTTTATATCTTTCCCCTCTTACCCTAAACCTATGCCTTCTAGTTCTGGACTCCGTGACCCCAGGGAAAAGACTTTGTCTATTTACCCTATCCATTCCCCTCCTAATTTTGTAAACCTGTATAAGGTCACCCCTCAGCCTTCGCTCCAGTGAAAACAGCCCCAGCCTGTTCAGCCTCTCAATACAGCTCAAATCCTCCAACCCTGGCAACGTCCTTATAGGTCTTTTCTGAAGCCTTTCAAGTTTCTGAACATCTTTCCAATAGGAAGGAGACCAGAATTGCACACAATATTCCAACAGTGGCCTAACTGATGTCCTGTACAGCTGCAACATGACCTCCCAACTCCTGTACTCAATACTCTGACCAATAAAAGGAAGCAGACCAAACTCCTCCTTCACTATCCTCTCTACCTGTGACTCCACTTTCAAGGAGCTATGAACCTGCACTCCAAGGTCTCTTTGTTCAGCAACACCAAAGAAAAAGGGAAAATATTCTCTACTCCCAGGCCAACTGTGACGAGTGGAGTATTTTTATTCAGAAGAAGAATTAATTTCCCATCCGAATAAATCACTTTTTAATAAAAGTGAACATTATTTTTCCTTTTAAAAAACAAAGAATCGATGCCCCATCCGTAAGAGATTGGGGTGGGGTGGGGTACTGGATTAAAAATGAGTGGACTTAGGAGTCTGCATCATTTTATTACCTATTTGTGATATCTGTGGGCTGTCAGTTGTTGCTTGTTCTCCAGCATGACTTGATCTTTGTAGTTAGTGATTTTACTTTGTTTCCAGGATCTGTTGAATGAAGCTAGGCAGAGACTAGGCAGAGGGGCAAAAGATCCTACAAGATACCAAACACTTCTGGATGGACTGATACTGCAGGTAAGGTAGAGATAATATTGTAAATATGCTGAATGACTGTTTCTGATCTCAACTGCAGTGAATGTACAGTTCCCACTCCCATGTAGATATTGGTTAGTATTGATACTAGATTCCATGTTGAAACCTTCTTCTTCCCTTGGATGCTCTTGTTGAGGTAGGAAATGGGCAGGGTGCTGATTGTTTCACACTTTGCCCAGTGTGAGTTTGCCATATCCTTTGTGAAATTGTCAGTTGGCAAAACCAGTTTCTTAGAAGGCAGAAACAAGTAGCCAGTCAAAAGTTGTAGAACTTGTTAAAAGCCTTATTAATGTCGTGACTTGCCTTGTACTTAAAAGGCCATGGCACGGTAGGCTACAGACCAAGTACAATTAAATGATTAAATAAAAAAGCAGGTTAAAAAAATCCTCAGCCAGCATCTTGCAAACCCATGACCATTTCCATCTAGAAAGAGACGGGCAGCAGAAAAATGGGAATCACACCATATTTCAGGTTCCCCTCCAAGCCATTCACCACATTGAATTGGAAATATATGGCTGTTCCTTCACTGTGGCTGATTAAACCTCTTTTAATGTTCTCCCTAACGACATTGTGGGTCAATCCTTTTTCTTTCTCCCCTTTAGGGCTTTTACCAACTGCTGGAACCTATGGTGATTATTCGATGTCGCAAGCAAGACACTGCTGTAGTTAAGGTAATGGATTTTTAGTTCCAGACTACCGTTCCAAATTTATTTTTTTTATGTGAACTTGGAATGGTTTTGTGCAAGTATTTTTTCCTAATATCCCACTTAGAATCATACCTGTTGTATGAAGTGAAGGTGGGTGTGCACACAGGGCATGCAATGGCCAGAGTTAAAAAGAAAGATTAGCTTATTGTCCACTCAGCCTCACTTGGCTGAAAAATGGCAAAGCTAAAGAGTACGAAGTATGGGTTTGCCACTCTGAAAATGGGAATTGGTTAGTATGGTCCCTTAATTCAAATGTGCTGCTGTAGTGGCCACATGACTGAACAGCTCCTCTGAGTACAGAATATTGGATATAACTTTGTTTTACAACAGAATAAAATATTTTCTTAGTAACTAGTCTATTTTTGATGTAGAATGTTCCTTTTTTTTCTCTCTCTCCCCGCGTCAATCCCTCAAAAGACTCTCTTTTAGAATGTTTGACAGCAAGATTCACCATGACCTAGAATTCTTTTTAAATTTGCCATTCCACTGTTAAAATTCTGAGAGGCTGAGTATCTCGATGTATGTTAACTTCTGATTCACTGGATGATGTGATGGGTGATCATACCTTTTTGGTTTTAGAAGGCCTTGTACATGTTTCTCCTCTTGTCTCTTGATTCAAAATAAATTTCTAATGTGCATATCGCATGCTTTTTTAAGCTTCATTTCTTCCTCTCTCCTTGAAAGCAGTTAAGAAAGTAATCTGACTAAATTTATCAATTAGACTGTTGTTCATGGTGAAATTTTTGCATATTGAATCTCTAATAATACTTTGATAAATAAGGAACTGTTTTTATCAAATGGACCATTATACAAACTATAAAGCATTTGTACAGCAAAACTTAGAATGTGTTCACTCACTTTAACTGCTGCTCAAGCAGTGATTAAACGAGTACCTTTTTGCTTTGGAAGTTCATTTTAAAAGCCTTCAGATATTGTAGGTAGGATTATATTCTTGTATAATGACATTTCATATTTTAAAATTAACCTTTTAATGCATAAAACACTTCTGGGTGGTTTTTTTTAATATTCTGGCTTTTTCTGTGATGTTAATAAATGCTGAATGGTTATTATTACTCTGAAACTTAACTCCTTCAGAAATCCATGTGTAAAATAACATGAAATCCTGTAATTGTTAGCAGTTAGTCTTAGGTGCTCGCATGGTGTGTATTGTAGAGGCTTGGAGGTGTGATTTACTGAAAACTTTCAATTTGACATTTGTTCTTGATGTAAGCACCCTAAGAAAATCATACTTTGTCGAATGACAAGTACAACATACTATCTTAGTAATTACGGCTAAACACAGTAAATGGATTTGGACTTGGATAAATAGGTATTGGGAATTATTAAATTTCTCTTCCATTAAACATTTTCCAAGTTTTGGATCAAATTGGAAGTGATCATTTATTTTTCTATCATGTTAAATTGCCAAACTCCAATTGAATGGATTTGGTAGTTTTAGCAAACCAGGAAGTTGTGTGAATACTTGAACATGATTGATTCCTCTCCTGCTTGTTGGTATTGCTGATGCTGCATGCAACATTAGTCATTTAATGCCAGATTTTAAATTGCTTATGGGATGAGGTAAACCACACCGGAGATTGCAAGATTTTCCAGGGCTACTTTTGTCAATCAGAGAGGACTCTTGCTATTCAGCAAAATCTAGCCCATTATAACTTCCAATGTTCAATATTTTGTCATGTCATGAAACAATTTGTGTAATCATGTCTGACTGTAATGAAGAAGCTGTATGTAATGTTACCTCAACTTTAGAACATTATTTCCTCTGACCATGAACAATGCCATAAATCTGTTTCTGTATCTTCACCTTTTAAATTCCTAATAGGCCTCCATCAACAAGAATGTTCCCATTTACAAGAACAGTGTAAATAAAGATATTGATGTTCACATTGACCAGGAAAATTTTCTGCCTGAAGACATGTAAGCATCTACAGCTTTTTTTGTTTTGGAGACACTTGGGTTCAGTTCACTTCCTTCCATTTTGAGGGTAGTATTTTTAAGTGAATCATTGAGTTAACAAAAATGTGAGTTAGTCTAACCTTGTGATTTCAATCCACTGGCAGTTCTGATAATCTAACACATTAATATTCCAGACATCTATTTTCACGTTTTGAAGTAGATTCATATAATTCCCAAAATTTCAAGTCTGTCTTTATAAATTATCATAAGTTCAGCTGCCCAATGTCGGCCATTTTAATCTGTTGGATTCATAATCTTGAATTGGCAAGATACAAGTTGTATTCCTACACTTGAATATCATTTGGGCTTTCAGATGAGATGCTGCTCAGCAGCAGAGTACTCCATTGCTAAAAGTGGTCAGCCTATTTCTACTTGTACAGCAAGGTTGATGTACCAACAGCTGAAAGTCTAATATCCAGTTAGAATGTAGTCATGTGTGAAGTACTGAGCATGCTTCTTTAAACCAGAAAAGCCTTATGATTTTTGTAATTTTTTTTATCCTTAAAGACTGCAGTAATTTCCTGATAACAGATGTTGGGCTAATTGATGCCTGTCACAGATGTAAATCATTATATGGACATGTACCTTCTGCTTTTGCTCACTGACTCGTTATGAACTGCAGGGAAAGTTGATCTTGCTGGAACCATTCATGAATTGTTTCTTTTCTCTTCACAGTGCTGGAGGTGTTGAAATGTATGATTGTACAGGAAAAATAAAAGTTTCCAATACCTTGGAGAGTAGGTTGGACCTCATTGCACAGCAGGTAAGGAAAGTGTCGTGAAGTTCTGAAATTTAAGTGTTTAGTTTGGTAATACAATATGCAATTGAAACAAGTTGTTGATCTCGTTCTTCCCTTTTGTGTAGTATTTACAAAATTGTCATTTTTGAGTGCCTTTTTGGTTCAGTAGACTAACAAACTGTGGTAAACCACACAAAATAGCTTGTTCTTTGTCAACATGTATCTCTCAAAATTGAAGTGAAACACAACGACCCTCATTCCCTGATCTGAAACAAAGGCAGCCAGAGTTTCTACTTCAGTCAAACAAGTAACACTTTCACTGACTCAAACTGAGTTTGTATATGATCCTGAAGTTCTGAGATTTCTTAACACTTGGATTGAAACAAGACTGCTTATTGGATAATAAATGTAAAGGAATAGGGAATGTAAGCTTGCTGAATTCCTGGTTTGACTGAATTGCCACTGAGCAACTTATTTCTGATGGCACTTTCGAAGATCTGTGCTGGTTTTGTATTTCTGTTGTAATGAGATAACTACTAAAGCTAATGTTTCGTCTGTCTTTCAGATGATGCCAAAGATCAGAGTGGCTTTGTTTGGTCCCAATCAAAACCGGAAGTTCTTGGACTAAATTCTGTGCTTTAGACCTATTGTATCCTAACACACTATAATAAAAAGATGTAAAAGTTACAGACATAATTTAAAAAAAAAATCCATTGTACTTGCTGTTCTGTGGTGTTGTATCTAAACTATGTTTGAAACTAATTTCATTTGGTTGTTTCTGTATATAACTAAGGGAAATTGCCAAAGGCATTGGGAGATCACTGGGCTTATTGAGGAACTCCAGATTGTTCAAGTCAGTTGGGTTTTTTTTTTGTATAAACATTTTTCTTCCCAAATGTGATCAAAGCTTTAGGTTTTTTTTTGTAGCACAAGTATCAATCATTGCAGCACACAGGTGATTTCCCAAAATATAGAACAAGTGAAATATAAAGAAAATATTAATTCTAGTGTTGCTGATAAGTCAGTCCTGTACTATTTAATTGCATTGTGTTTTCAGGTACTGTATGTGTATATATGGTTCTGAAATAAACATCTTTTGCTGGATCTTGTATCTTTGCAATCATGAAATAACTAAATTTGATTTATGTTTTCAATTTAAATGTTTTTAACTTTACGCAATGTTAATTTTAATCTATATGTTATGGTAATGGTAACCTTGGGCATTAAAAGAATAATGACATACCTGTAAATGCTTTAAGTTGGCGTTCAGTGTATGCTTTTGCCTTTTTGACATTTGCATTCTTTAGTGATATGTCTTTGAATTTCTCCACCTTTTACAGTATGTTCAGCTTGAGTTGTTTCTAAACTTTGAGCTATTGCCTATTTGTTGTACTGTGGTTTTTTAAAAAAAAACCAACAATCATCATCTTATATGAAAAGACATTATTTTAATTTTTGCAGGCCACTTTCAGCACATAGCTGGTCCTTGTTTTACATTACATTGTCTTAATACTGTATCACTTTGCTTGAACATAGTTTTATTTATAGGACTTGCTTCTTCACATTGCACTGACATTTCAAGATTGTGTTATCGCCTATTAGTTATCTGATATCCTGGACCCAGTTTCGTGTTGTAATGGGGAATTCTGAAGAATCTTAGACCAGAATTCTTGTGAAAGGAGACTGGGCCTTACCTCAGCATTGCCTCCCTTTTGGATCCGCTTTCCTTCTTTCCTGCCCTACTCTCTTTCAGCTGTTCCCTTCTGGTTGCTATTCTGAACTTGCTCTAGCAGCAGAAGTTGGCCAATGCAGGTGCTGCTGCTCAGTTGCATTATTACCGTCACCCATCATTTACTGCCGCTCGATGGAACTAAGTCAATCTAAAGATTATAGAAATTTAAGAATTGGAAACTTTTAAATTCATCTATGGACGTATGGCGCACTCTCATTTGCAGGGTAAGTGAGTTTGGAGTCCATAATTCTCTTCTTTTCAACTTGCACCTCTTTCTGGGTGGAAAGTATCAAAGAATCTAACTGTGGCTTAACCCTGGTTCTTATAGGCATCAGTGAGTTCATTTCTGGAAGAATTCAGTCAAATGTCAATTTTGAGGAGTTTCATGGAATGTTTTCCTTTGTGAGCCCTTGTGACTATTCCCACATACTTTTAATGCTGCTCACTTCCTGCACCTCGTCTCCATAGTGCTGCTTTAGCACAACCTTGCCCCCAAAATTAGCGAAATGCTTAGTTAGTGTCAGAACCTTCCAGTATTTGTTCTGTGAATGTCCTATTTAAACTGCAGCTAGGTCTGAAATAGCCATCAAGTCAGTGGTCTCTAATGTCTTATGAAACAAGCTGCAAAGACCTGGTGGCACATTGTCAATATTGCACACTGCACCTTTTTTTTCATTCAATGGATCTTTCCTCAAACTATTAAGCCTTCCTACCACTTGCAATTCCAACTTACTTGGAATAACTCATTATTATACCTGTCAATGGACTAACCATCATTTCCCTTGATTGTTCAGTGTTGCCAGACATGACAGCTGTCTTCACTAAAAAGACAGCTGTTTTGAGTGTTCATGTAGATGTAAAGCTAACAAATTGAGGAAAGAACCCTAAGAGGCACTTTTTCCTGATGCATGAGACTGGTGCTTTTTGCTGTGTAAAGCAATTTGGCAGCAGTTTTACAATGAGAGGTGTGGTTGAGCTCTGTTGTTGAACTGCATGACAAGTTGCTGTGATATGGTGAGATTTTTTTATTGTCAATGCCAACCTTTGGACAGCAGATACTGGTGATCACCGTGCACAGAGCATGTTGTGGTGTTTGGGACATGCTGACCAAGAGAGCCCTGCAGAAGATACCAGAAAGTGTGCCTGGAAAGTACTAGCTCAGATTTTCATGTTTGAAATTGTCACTAATTTCTGTCCACTGCCTGGGGAAAATAGCAACGTGCACGTACCTAAGGCACAATTGGGTAATTAGATGTCAATACATGAAAATAAATCCCTCATTCACTAGCACAATTCTTATCTGTCAAAAGCTGGGGTGGAAAACCGGGCTTTTTCATCTCAACATCAAAACTTGTTTTTGTGATCTCCCACTGTCCATGTCAGTCAGGGGCTGGGAAAAATTGGCCTTCTGTTCCACTTGAGTCCTATTTTAGTGATTTTTCAGAAATGCAGCTACAATTTTAAGTGAAATTACTTTTTTTCTGGTTTGTTCAAAGTTGACTTAAATTCTGGCTGGTTTTGTTTTGGAAAATGGGCTGAAGAAATCTTGCATTCTGTGTGATCAGGAGGCAATGTTGAATGGGAGTAGCTCTGGAGAAACAAAGCTATATAGTCTCTCAGTGCAGGATAGATGATGACGTCTGAGGAACCAGCAACCATTTCCATACTGGCTCCTTCGATATTGTGTCCAGTAAGTAGCCTTGATTAGTCACTGCTTTGTATGTAGACTACTGTAAAGGATCGAATTGCAACAGTTTGTACTACTGTGGAAAACAGGTTTATGTTGCTGATGGTTGCTTAAAAAAACACTGATAAAAGACGTGTCACAACTGAAAACAAATAACACAGTAGTCCTGAATTTTTCATCTAGTCCATACACTAAGTCACAATAAAGAGGTAAATGTTTCTTTAGACTTAAATGGAAGAATCCAAGTTCGAATGTGATGTATTTTCCTACAATCCAGAAATGATACCTCACTGTAGTAACAACCCAAAATCTGAACAATAGTTCAGAGTAAGGAATGTATTGGGGATTACTTGCTGAGGTTGCAAACCTTGACATATAGTTAATTATTTTACAAGTTGAAATTGTATTAAATGTTGTGCTTGCAATATCCTCTGATATATTTTGGCTATGACAATAATCAAAAGACTACATTAAAAATGCCATTCTTCTAACTATGACCTCCTGTTCATACCCCTTTTTTTCAATTCCTAAACTGACTGACTGTTTTTGGATTTTAAACTAGTGGCATATGGTTTGGTCTATTTACATGAAGGGGTTTAATAAATTTAACTGGTTCAATCTTGTCAGAACTGTGATTTTAAACCAATATGTCTCTCAGTAGATGACAGAAGGCCTCCTGAAATATTAAAGTTTGCTTATATTGTGCCATTTACAAGAGAGGAAAACCATACTAAACCATTTAGTGTAGCAGAAGCAAGTTTTTTAAAAAAACTTTTTAATTCAGTTTGAAAGTGATTGAAAGTAGATGCATGAATAATTTATCTCAGAAAAAGGAGTTAGTTCTGTCTCCTCCCCGTTTAGACCCTACCTGGAATTTACATCAGTGACTAAGCTATTTTTGATTGCTTGTTCTAAGGTGGTCTTTGGTTTGATGATTTCTGAATGATTTATATTCTTGTGAATTGCTTTGGTATATTTTGTTATACTACTGGTACCACATAGATGCAAGTTGTTGTTTGTATTTTGGGCACCAGTTTCATAAAATGAGATTTGACAAAGTGATTGAAGTTAGAACTTTTCTGCTAACAAAGTTGGGATGGAGTTCTCTTTAACATTTGAGTGGATAAACTTATCTCAAGGGGTGAACTTGTGTAGCATCACAAAACATGATAGTGTTTTTCGTTCACATAAAGCCTGTACGTGATGCTATTTCAGATGTTGACATTATGATTCTCTTTATTGAAAAATAATTCTAAGAAATCCATTCCAGGCTGTTTCAGATATTGTATTCAATCTGTAGCAAATTAAACTTTAACTGATTTTATTTAAATTTATTTCAGTGATTGTTACATGTACATAAAATCATGAATCAAAGGGGGCTTGCGTAAAACCTTATATTAGGTGGGGTTTTGAGATTGCTGAGGAAATCTCTAGGTAGCCTGGATTGCCTTTTCACATTTCACAATGGTCTGACCTTGTCCAGGAAAAAGCATTAAAAAAAAATGTAGGAAGTTAGATCTGGCAAAAGCAAGTCATCTTTTCTGCTTACTGTGCTGTCTTTGGACAAGTCCATTCAGCACAGTCAAACCTGTTTTCATGCTGCAATGCTAAATCTATTGTGGCTTCAGCATGGGAAATAGGTTGGTGAGCAGTTGTGCACTCAGACTCTTCAGAGCATCAGAGTGATATTCCTGATCCATATGTCAAAAATGCTGAAGATTGTCAAGGTGGTTTATTAGTCTCATCCTGCATAGGTAGCATTTTGACATGCATAATGCAACCTGGCTTCTTGGACTTTCCCGTTCCAAGAAGTTGCAGCATTTCAGCATCAAACACATTGGCCCAGATTACAGCAGTGACGGGTTCCTTACTGCACTTTCTACCATTAATGTTTTATCTTTAACACTTAAAAAAAATCTGGTAAAACAGTCTGGTTCATCTCAAGTAAAAACATCTCTTGGTGCACACTAATTCAGGTCTTGAATGAGACCATTTCTCAGCCTTTGCTGCTGGCTTGCTCATGATTTCTCTCGAGTGTAGCCCAACTGCACTCCAATTGTTAGGCACAGTCAAATGACAACTGTCCATAAATTCATTCAATATAGAGTTACTAGTCTGAGCTTTTAATTTAGCACAGACATCCTTTAATTGGATTTCCTATTCTGCAAGTGAGAATAAATGACCACTACAGAGTTTCAGGTTATCCAAATGGATTGGAGGGTTACTAATGTAACCCTACTATTTAAGAAGAGGCCAATTGTAGCTTGGTTAGCTTGACATTGTAAGTGGGAGAATACTAGCATTCATTATTAAAAGATTTAATAACAGAACACCTGAAGGTAGTGACAGGATCTACAGTATTGCCATTCTCCAGGGACACTTCTAAACCATTCAAAATCAAAAGGCTCTGATACACCATGCAATTATCAATCTTCAAAACTAATATTGCTTTTATGTTTCTTTTGCATTCTTAATTGTCACTTTTTGAAAAATGAAAATGTGTAATATTTCAGTAGAAAAGTGTTGTCCCTTGTAACCTTTGGTTATGTTTCACCTTTTAGGGGTGACAGGTTCCACAGTGTACTTTACAACTAAGTAAAAAAGTAAAGAAAAATGCTTTTCTGGAGGTTAAGACTGAGAGAGGTGACCAGGTGTCATCTTCCTGAATTCCATCGACTCTAGAACAGTTCCTATGGATTGGAGGTTGGTAATGTAACCCCACTATTTAACAAGGGAGGAAGAGAGAAAATTGCAAATTATAGCCTGGTTAGCTAGACATTGAAAGTAGAAAAAAATGCTAGAGTCTATTATAAAACAATAGCAGAATGCTTGAAAGATGCTAACAGGATCAAACAGTGTCAACTTGGATTTATGAAGGGAAAGTCATGTTTGAGTTTTAAAAAAAAAATCAGGATGTAACTAGTATTGTGGATGAGGAGAAGCAATTGGATGTGGTTTATTTGGATTTCTAGAAGGCTTTCGATAAGGTCCCACATAAGAGATTAGCCTGAAAAATTAAAATACATAAGATCTGAGGTTGTGTACTGAAATGGCAGTCAGGTAAAGTGTAGGAATAAATACATCTTTTTCTGCATGGTAAGCAATGATTTGTTGGTTACGACAGGAATCACTGCTTAGACTCCTGCTATTCACAACATATATTAATGATTTTGGATGAGGGCATAAATGTAATGTCTCAAAGTTTTCAGAAAGCACAAACTTTGATGTGAGAGTGAGCAGTGAGGAGGTTTCAGAGAAGCTTCAGTGTGATTTGGGCAAGCTGAGTGAGTGGGCAGATGCAGTATAATTTGGTAGCAAAAACAGATGGTGAATTATTTTATGAATAGTGATAAATTGGGGAAGGGGGTTGTGCAATGAGACCTCGATGACCTTGTACAGCAGTCACTGTAAGTAAGCACACAGGTGCAGTGGGTGAAGACTATGATGACAAATGGTGTATGAGCCTTTTTACGAGAGGATTTGAGTACAGGAGCAGGGGTGTCTTGCTGCTGTCTTTCTTGGGGGCGTTGGTGAGACCACAGCTGGAGCATTGTATGCAATTTTGGTCTTTTTATCTGAGAAAGGATGTTCTGGCTCTGTAAAGAGGGAGTGCAAAGATGGTTTACCAGACTGATCCCCAGGATTATGGGCCTGACATGGTGAGAGATTGGATCGATGAGGACTATATTTATTACAGTTTAGAAAAATGACAAGTGGGGAGCTCATAGAAACCTATAAAATTCTAATAGGTTTAGACTGGGTGTCCAGAACTAGGGGGTCACAGTCTAAGAGTAAGGAGTATCTCTTTAGAACAGAGCCTAGGAGAAATTTCTTCACCCAGAGACAGATGAACCAATGGAATTCTTTGCCACAGGAAACTGTTGAGGCCAAAACGTTGAAGACTTTCAAGAAAGATGTAGATATAATTCTTAGGACTAAAGGATCAAAAGCTATGGGGATAAAGTAGAACGGAGTACGGAGTTGGACAATCAGCCATACCTGCCTGACCTGGTGTGCTTTTCCAGCACCACACTTTCGACTCTAATCTCCAGCATCTGCAGTTCTCACTTTCGCCTAATGATACAGGCAGCAGAGTTTTGAATTACCTCAAGTGGGAAGTTGGAGGCTGGCTCGGGGAGCATACCAGTCTCAAGATAACTAAAAGATGGATAATGGTTTTAAAAGCAGATTCCAAAAGACAGAGAAGCAGTGGCTTAAGCATAAAATATGGGTGTGACTGTGTGTGAACTTTTTTTATATGAATTCTGTTGGGCCGAAGGGCCTGTTTCCACACTGTAATGTAATCTAATAATCTAATTGTGTAATACAGCACTCCATTGCCCGTCCTCTCTTTAGTTCTGCATTATTCTATCTGTAACTTTTTCTTATTCTGGCTTGAAGCAATGTCGAAACAGAGAAATTACATATTTCCAGAATTACAACTGGCACATTAAATGTGCCTTCCATATTATATTTTATCTGGACAATTGTCTACATTGTGAATTTGATCATGCTTTTTAAGGTATAATTCTATAGGTGCTGTTGAATTGCAACACCCAAATGACCATTGGTGTTGAGAGTTTAGTTATTAAATGTTGACAGGCTATTTGACTGATTGGAGTGTAACAGCTGAGCCCCATGACATCTACATATGCATACTTTCCAGAGGGGAATGCTCACTTAACCAACTGAGACATCAAGACTCTCCTTGTCATGGAGATTCTGTAACTGTGATTGTTCTAAACAATATTTAATGGGAAATTTGCAGCATGTTTACCCGCATACCATCACCTCTTTTGTCATTAATGAAAAATGGGCTGATCTTCAATAGCTGAAAACAGATTGGTTCTTTCTTTTATTTATAGAAAAACACATTGTGCCACAAATGTATTGCCGATATATACGAAAATAGAAGGTTTGATATCCCAGTATATCTATTCATGTGCCAGTATTTAATGACTTCTACATTATCATTCTCTTCATTTGATATAGCAACCAGCTTTAGTATATCTATTAACAGCTGAAGGATACAGATGCTTTAGGCTTTTATATGCCAGTCACAATATATAATTTCAGGTTATTAAAATGCTAAATAGCAAAATTTATGAAGGGAAGCAAATAATGTTTTCTCTCTGTGTAGCAATGACAGATGCTGGAAAAAGAGTACCAATGTACCAGAAAACTCTAAGTCATCCAAATGATCATTCCTCATTGACAAACTTTGGCATTGAGGCCTGGAAATTGGATTGTGTCCAGCATGCTAAAGCTGATGATTCAGCCACAGGATTCAATCTGGAATATTCTTGATGTATAGAATGACCATGTAATTTACTCTAAATAAGTTCATTTAGTTTCTTAGTCAATCGAAGACCCTTTCAACATTGAGGAGAATTTTTTCCCAAAAATGTAATTGGCAAGTTGATGATAATTGAATCACAGAATTTGTGATGGCTGACATTCCTTTAACTAGACGAAAGTGAGGACTGCAGATGCTGGAAATCAGTCAAGATTAGAATGGTGCTGGAAAAGCGCAGCAGGTCAGGGAGCATCCGAGGAGCAGGAGAATCGACGAATATTCCAGATTGAATTCTGTGGCTGAATCATCAACTTTAGCATGCTGGACAACAATCTTCATCTACCATCCAGGACTGCATGCCAGGAACTAGGACACAGTCCAAGTTCCAGGATTCCTGATGAAGGACTATTGCCCGAAACATCGATTTTTTTTTTTCCTGCTCCTCGGATGTTGCCTGACCTGCTGTGTTTTTTCAGCACCACTCGAATCTAGATTCATTTAACTATGTTCAAGCCATAAAGAGACAGTGAAAGCTGACATGTTTTTTGGGTCCAATAATTTCAACTAAGACTTAAATTACATTATAATTTCTATTTGTTCTGAACAATGAAATTACAACAATGGATTACAACCTTGTACTCTGTTAACTCTTCCACTAAATATGCCATAAAATCAAATTTATTAATGTAAACCAAATTATTCATAATGCAGCTATCTAGTTTTAATGTTGGAAAAGTCTTTACTTCAGAATAATTGTATTCCACTGTGAGAGACGATTTCGGTACAAATAGTTAAGATGTGCATGACCTCAGAGTCTAAGGGGAATAGAGCCGTGGGGGTAGGGTAAAACATGCTTCTCTATAATAAAGGACGAGACAGAGTAGAAAAACAAGTCCTTGATTGATAAGACCACTAACTCTGACAGAGAAGAATAAGTCCTTGACTGATAAGACTGCAGGCTAGAAAAACAACTAGGGAGACATATACTGCAGACTTTGTGATAAGGGTCCAGAATGGAAAAATAATGAATGTTCAGAATGTGAACCTCGTGACTCTTTATAGCTATAGAAGGGAGGAGCTTGAACTGTATTTAATCGAAAACTTTGTTAGCCTGGCGCGCTTTTCTCAGAAGAGTGCCCAACTCTGCAGACTTGCTAATAAAACTTTGTTTTCCTGAATTTGTCTAGAGCGATTATTGAGAAGCGATTTTCGTTTCTAACATCCACAATTTACAGGATTATGGTCTGTCATAGCCTGCCTCAACAACAGCTCCTATTCTGGCTGATCACCCTCCTTTACTGGGTATACAGTCTCTTGAGAGTCTGAAAAATACTCCAGTACTCAGTCACAGGCACAAACTCTAGCTTTTCACCAAACAAGAATTGTCCTCAGTTCTCCCCTGCCCCACCACCACCACCAAGCTCTAAGCTTGCTCAGCTGCATAAAACAAACATTGCTTTCAATCCCCTCTGTCAGTTGTACTGAACTATTAGTAACAAATGGTTTCTTTTCAGCCCCTATAGTTCACAGGACTTTTCTGGAACCCTGATTCCAACAGTGGTCAACTAACTCCTACAACCCCCTTCTGAATTCTAACAATATTAAGATATTCAATTGCTTTAGGTTTCTCACCAAGTCCCCTATAGAGAACCTTTTTAGTGCAATTTTCTTCTGCAAAGAACAATGAAAACCAGTACTGCTTAACATGGAGCCTCTTGCTCTCATCCTGACTTTTCCAACTGCCTGTAACCTCTGAAACTGTGCTGAGTGACATATTGAAAACCTTACAATAAACCCTGCCTCTTTGGCTGGGCCGAATTAAATACAGCTACTGAGCAACATTTAGGACTGAGTGTGCACTGAATGTTACAAATCACAGATTCGTGATTTTCCCCAGTACAATTGGATACAAATAGAAATATATTTACATTTCATCACACCGTACTGCTCTGCATTTCAGAGTTCTGCAATCTCTCATAATTTAGACATGCTTCTTTTTTACGCTGCTAAAGTGGACAAAATTTCATTTTCCCATCTTATACACCGTTTGCCAGATCTTTGTCTAATCAACTTATCTAAATCCTCATGTCCTCTTCACAACTTACTTTCCACCTATCATACCATGAGCAAAAAAATGAAAAGAGTACATTCAGCAAGTTGGGGACTCAGAAATTACTTAAACATGTTTCCATAAAAATGTAGCCTGAAGATGACGGAGTTATAGGGTTACAACAACTGAACTACACTCAGCCAAGTATCCTGCTAATTGACATTGTGTGCTGTAAAGAGGGCTTTCAACTAAATAGTGGGACTATTGAGATCCAGGAATGATCCCGTTCGAGGGTGTGGGAATATTTGGACAGATTAGAAACTTGAGCATAGGTATAAGACATATAGAGTTAAGTATTTACATGTACCCGATCGTACCAAAATTGCAATGAATGTGACTGAAGAAGTGATCATAGAAATGATGGGGTTAGTCAGTCAGTCTTAGGCTCTGCTGCACTGTGAGATGCCCGTTTGACGTGGGAGGTGTGAATCCAGGCCGTCTTTCCTCGGACCTTGACAGCCGACTGGGTGACAGCAGCATCTGGTATGGGTTCTCCTCACTTTGCGCCTAAGGGTTCCTTGTGTATCTTTTTCACAAGAACCCACTCTCCTGGTACGATTCCCATTGACCTCCCTCTGGCAAATCCTTCTGGGCACCAATACCTGTGAGGAAGCAGAACTTACAGAATGGGTTAGTGCTTGACAATAGGGTATTACTGATAAGATGACAGTCAGCCCTCCATAGGTCTATTGTCCCGGTTCGGCACATTGGCCTGCCTGTCACTATTTCAAATGGGCTCAGACTTGTCCTTTTGTTGGGGCCAGCCCTGGTGCTGCACAGAGCAATTGGTAGAGCCCGGGGCCACAGCATTCCCCCCTTGTGGTGCTTAACAAGTCGCTGTTTGAGGATCTGATTCATTCCTTCTACCTGACCCGATGCTTGTGGATGATAGGGACAGTGAAAGTTCCAGTCAATCCTCAACAGCCGGCAAACCTCCTGACACACTGTCCCCATGAAATGGGTTCTCTGGCTCGAGTTAATTCTGGTGGGTGACACCCACTGGGGTATATAGACGTTACACAATACTTTGACTGTGTGATTGGCTTTCACCCACCTGGAAAACTTGCCCATAATTACAACCTGAATAGCCTTGACAGCGTGAGAATGAGACATAATCAACCTGCAAGTCCTGGAATGGCCCTGGAGGTGCTATCAGTTGGGAAACTTGCACTTTGGTTCTAGTTCTTCTGCCAAGCAAGGCAGTGGTCCACGACCACTTGGGCATATTTTGTTTGAAACTGGGCTGTCATTTATTCAGGCCCCAGATGTCCCCGGGAATGAATTGTTGTGCTCAGTATGGCATCAAGGCAGTGGGTGCGACTGATCGATTTGATTCCTGATGTCTCCAAACTCCATCCTCCCATAGTCCAGTTTTGTTCCATTCCCACTTCTCTCCCTGGGAACATTTATTCTGCATTGTCTGCAGATTTTGATTAGCGGTCCCAATGTTGAGCCAGCAGATGGGTGCTTGAGGCTCTTGGCAAGAATGATTGGAGGCATGTGTTTTGGCTGTCTGATCTTCCAGTGCATAATCCTGAGTTTCTATTGTGGTATCTTGAGCGTGGGCTTTGCACTTCAATAAGAGCACTTCTTTGGGCAGCTGGAGAACTTCTTTTGCCTTCTTTCCCATTTCTGATGGGGTTTCCTGCAGCTGTTAGAAATCCATGCTGTTTCCACAGTTGGCCAAAGTGGTGGGCAACCCCAAAAGCATAGTGCAAGTCTGTATGAATGTTGGCAGACTGATCCTCTGCTTTTCTGCAGGCTTCGGTTAGAGCCTGTAATTCTGCTTGCTGTGCCAATGCTCCAAGGAATAGGCTTCGTGATGCTATGATCGATGAAATGTGGTGACAGCCCAGCCAACTTTCCTTATACTCTTCTCCACGAGAAATGATCTGTCAATATGAAGGATGACGTCTGGGATTTGCAAGACTTCATTTCTCATATGGTTAGTGTCCTCCAATTCCTGCAGGATCGCATTGCAATCATGGTCACCTCCTTCCCCTTCTGTAGGCACCGGTAAAAGTGAAGCTGGGTTGACCAGGCTCACATGAATCTATGTGTAGATTAAGGGCTTCTCGGACTGTTCTCCATTGGGTCCACCTGGCAAGGTTTACCTGGGAGACTGTTCATGGAAAGCAAAGTGTGGACAGGATGAAGGCATTTAACTATCAAATTCTGATCCAACACCAGATTCATAGTAACTTCCACTGCCATGCACACAACTTGCACCTCAAACTGCTCCCCTATCCGAGGACTACACTGTCCAATTTCCCAGAGTAATATCCAACAGGTCTCACCTGTCCCCATGTTCCTGGGCCCACACCACTATCATCTAGCCCTTCGACCCGTGAACAAGTAAAGTAAAGGGTTTCCCGTTATTGGGGATGCCTACGTTGACACGGAACAAAGTGCTTTCTTTAGGTCCTGAATGGCTTTTTCCTGTTCCCTTGTCAGTACAATCTGTTCTTTGAGTCCCATTTCCCTTTCAAGATATCTGTCAAAGGCTGGACTATTCAGGTGTATGAATATCGCCTTATCTTCCTCCTAGGAACCCTCCAACCACAAGGGATGAATGCAGATGTCTCCACCTTCCTCATTTCCCCTCCCCCCACCTTGTCTCAGTCCCAACCCTCGGACTCAGCACCGCCTTCTTGACCTGCAATCTTCTTTCCAACCTCTCTGCCCCCACCCCCTCTCCGGCCTATCACCCTCACCTTAAGCTCCTTCTACCTATCGCATTCCCAACGCCCCTCCCCCAAGTCCCTCCTCCCTACCTTTTATCTTAGCCTGCTTGGCACACCCTCCTCATTCCTGAAGAAGGGCTTATGCCCGAACTGTCGATTCTCCTGTTCCTTGGATGCTGCCTGACCTGCTGTGCTTTTCCAGCATCACATTTTTCAGCTCTGATCTCCAACATCTGCAGTCCTCACTTTCTCCTGTATGAATCAACCCAGCATCGATTAAAGTTACACAGACTCAGGAAAGCCCTCAGTTCTTGGATTGCAGTGGGCTATTTGGCAGCCTAGGCAAAAGTGAGGACTGCAGATGCTGGAGATCAGATTTAGATTAGAGTGGTGCTGGAAAAGCACAGCAGGTCAGGCAGCATCTGAGGAGCAGGAAAATCAACATTTCGGGCAAAACCCTTCATCAGGAATGAGGCAGGGAGCCTCTGGGGTGGAGAGATAAATGGGAGGGGAACGGGGCAGGAGAGAAGGTAGCCAAGAGTACCTTGGATGGAGGTGGGGATGAAGGTGATAGGTCAGAGACAAGGGTGGACTAGATAGGTGGGAAGGAAGATTGGCAGGTAGGACAGGTCATAACAATGGTGCTGAGCTGGCAGGTTGGAACTAGGGTAAGGTGTGGGGAGGGGAAATGAGGAAACCATTGAAGTCCACATTGATGCCCTGGGATGTTCTGAGGTGGAAGATGAGGCGTTCTTCCTCCAGGCGTTGAGTGGTGAGGGAGTGGCAGTGGATGAAGACCAGGAACTGCACATCCTTGGCAGAGTGGGAAGGGGAGTTGAAATGTTCGGCCACGGGGCGGTTGGGTTGATTGGTGCGGGTGTCCTAGAGATGTTCCCTATGGCTGCAGTCTGGATTTGGGTGATTTCCCTTTCCCATGGGAGATTTTTTTTGTCCAAGATAGACAACCTCTTTCTGGGCAAGCTGAGCCTTCTCAATACTGGCCTTATGACCTTTCTGTTGCAGGTGGTTGAGAAGGGAGGTGGTTTTGTAAGGCCATGTGGTATACAGTCGTGCTGTTGTGGAATCCCTGTGGGAGTCAGGTCCATGTGCACTGTTGTTTCTGTACAGTAAAGGCAAACCACAACTGTACTTCAGGTGCTAAGGATACTGACCAGAAGCTGTTAGCCATATCTATGACTGAGAACCACTTGTGGTCTGATGTTAGGGCACTGAATATTGTTGAGGGGTCAGCTACCAGTGAGGTTTGTGATCAATATTTTGGTTAACTTTCCTATAATCTATAGTTAATCTCCATTCCCCGCGTGCCTTTCGCACGGGCTACACTGGGCTATTAGAGGTGCTGTGGGTTTTTACCAGGATTCCTTTCTCCTCTAACATCTGTATTATTAAGAGGATTCCTGAAATACACTTCAGGCTGATGGGATACTATTTGATACAAGGTGGGGGTGTTCCTGTAAAGGTGGCAGGTTCCATTTTCAGTAATCCGCAGTCTCCTTGTCTCTAGCCTAGGTGGAGTGGTCTTTTCGTTCTTCCCTTTGTAGGGTTCTGATAGATCATGTTCCCTGTCCATCATCAAAATGTAAAGAGGAATTCAGCTAGGCGAGGATATCCATCCCGAGAAATGGCTGGGCTACAGGTCCTACTCATGTAAAGGTTATTAACTCATCGGGGTCAAATTCAAGTTGTATGGGTTTGGTCCGTTTGATGTTAATCCTGTCAGCGTCTGGTCCATAAGCTGGCCTCACTGTCACATATAGCGGGAGTTTGCTCTCATATCTCCGGGGTACGCATGTCAATTCTGCTCCTGTGTCCAAAAGGCACACAATGTCCAGGTTGCCTGCCCTCATCTTTACATGCAGTATGTCTCCCCTCTGCTAGCATAAAGCCAGTAGGTGCGTAGAGGGGCACGGGGCAGGCTCTTCCCATTTATTGTCAACTCTAGCAGCTCCTGCTGCTGCTGGATGGTTAGTTTTTTTAAACTGTTCGATGAGATTGGTCTTACTCCCAGCTTCCAGGGTCTTCCCTTTCCTCGTTGCTTATTAGGTGATCTCTCCCTTTTCCTTTTTGCCAGCATCCCTTGACCCCATGGCCTTCCTTTCCACAGACACATTTCCCTGGGTGTTTATCTTGGGTCTTCCTGGGGTTACTGAGGGTCTGTCCCATTTGTTCTATCTGTGGGGCTCGCAGGTTAACACCCTTATCATTGTTGAGCTGATGGACTCACTCCACCAATTCATAGTAATTAGCCCCCTCTGGTTCCAGTCCAGTTTGATGAGCTTTAACATTTTAAGTCTGGCCACAAAAGCAGACTTCAGCGGGCCATAATTGCAACCTTCAAAATCCCTGTCATCCTGCATACTTGTGATTCCTGCATATTCTTTCCAGGTCATCCTAAACCTTTCCTCATAGTCTGTGACTTCTTCTGTGGGTTTTTGACTGCAAACTGTGACTTTTGTCCAATCGGTCTTATGTGGACTATACCCCTGTAACCAATGTTTTATTGCTGTCCAGCCAGCTTGCAGTTCCTGCTTGTACTCTCCAAGAGCACCTCTGACTGCCTCATGGAGGCAGCGTTATTCTTTTTTAGCTATAATAACATTCAGAATCTGTACGCCGTCCCACAGATGGAGCATATATATTCCCCTTAACTGGTCTAGGCTTTCCCATGTTTTCACTGGCCCCTTCTTTGGGTGAGACATTTCTTTAGATCACCTGTCTATATTCTCAGGGGTCACAGGTGCATGGACAGTGTGCATTTCAGTCCATAGTACTGGAACATCCATCTCAGTGCCGTCCCCTAATTTCTGCCTGACCATTTTTTCAATCTTTACTTTCCTGTCTTAAGGGGATGTAAAAATTGTACCAAGGATATACAGTTCTCATTGCTTTCACTGCTGGAGTCCCTCTGTTTCCCAAGGGCAATAGCTTTGTTTTCTCGAATCACTTCCGGGATGTCTGGGGAGGTTGGGTACAAATTCTGTGTGGGAACCGGCGAAGAAACTGATAGGACAGTGATCTCATCCTTCAGTTTCTTGTTCTCTTTTTCAAGCTCCTGATTTTTAAGGTGAGCTGTTTCCTGTTTGGATCTTTCTTTCTGCAGCTGTTCATACCTTGCTATTAATTGCTCTGTAAGTTGGGACATCGGGACATGATTCCATTTCACTGGCGAACTTGTCCCATTAATGCAAAGATCATTTCATTCTGTCTTTATTTTTATGTCAGGTAGTTTCTCCTCAGACCCATCTCAAGTCATCTAGGGTCCACAAAGTTAAAAATCGCACAACACCAGGTTATAGTCCAACAGGTTTAATTGGAAGCACACTAGCATACTAGCTTCCAATTAAACCTGTTGGACTATAACCTGGGGTTGTGTGATTTTTAACTTTGTACACCCCAGTCCAACACCGGCATCTCCAAATCACATCTAGAGTCCGCTATCCTTGGAGCATATTATACTTCTGCCCAATTTTGGTAGGGTTTTCCCGAACGAGAACTGAACCTCAAGCTAGTTCTGCAACTGCTGCAACATTTCTTCCTCAGTTATGTCAGGAGGGAGTAGCCCACCTCTGGACATTGTAGACAGGTTCCAGGGTCACTCATGATTCACCCTAATTCACGCGTCGTGCGTAATTCTCTGCTGTGGGTAATTCCCGGTCGTAGACGATGATAGCTGAGCTGAGGGATAGATGCGGGGGATTCAAAACAAAATAGCCAACTCACGAAAGGTTCAGGATTGCGTTCAGGGACTAGATCACGACTCTAAGAAGGAAGATTCTTACCCTCAAAGAAGTGTCAGTGACTGGTCAGTTCTTACAAGGGCATACAGTAATGGAATTTTAATATATGTAAGAACTATGGTGTTACATTTTTTTATCTATAGTACACAAAGGTTTGACGGGCTTCTGTCCTGGGAGTCAGGAGACAGGTTAAAGCATGTGCTAAGTGCTGGCTGCTACTTCTGATGGGATGTCTGTCTAGACTGCTTGCATAATTAGGAGGTGTTAGCCCTTTTGTCTTTTAAGTTAGTAACTTAGTCAAAAACCAGGCCTGTAAGTTAGAAATTGTACATATACTTAATAAATAAATAAAGCATATTAAATGGATTACTACAGCAGGGCTGTGAGATTTATTTACTATTTGCCGGTATGAGTTTCATTCATTGATATAACTTCATGGAAGTACTGTTAGTTAGTTTCTTAAAGGGATAGAGGCCCAGTTAAAAGGTATTTAACAGGTAGTTAATCTATTCAGGTCCAGGAGATGGTTGGTAAGGGCTGAGTAATATAATGTTTCATGGCCACTTGATGGGGATGGTATTGTTCTGCATACTACACTTAATCAGAGGTAAACAGCGCTTATATATAAGGTGTGAAAATGCAGTATAATAGAACCTCGGTTATCTGAATGATACACGTGGGTTGTATTTTGTTTGAATAACCATAAACAAGCGGTAATTTATGAGTTCCTGATGAAGGTCTTATGCCTGAAACATCGAGTCTCCTGTGCGTCAGATGGTGCCTGACCTGCTGTACTTTTCCAGCAGCACTCATAAATTACTGTTGAGAGTGCCCAATATCTGAACATTTCTCGGTTATCAGGCAATGTAACGCCATAACGCCGTTTACCCAATAACTGCTCTATCGTAAACAAGCGGTAATTAGAGTGCCGGTTATCGAACATTTCTTGGTTTTCCGGCAACGCACGCCATAATACCATTTAGCTGATAACTGAATGTTGAGTTGCCTAATGCAGTTTTTACAGGACCTTGAGATCTTGTTTGCATAATCCGAAATTCGGATAACTGATGTTTGAATAATCCACTGTATTAAGTTTGAAAGGGCTGTTTTTAAATTTGGATCCTATAGAACTGCAATTTTATGAATGAATGAATGAAACCGTGTTTAGTAAATAACAGGTTAGGAAAGGGTTGTGAATGAACGAATGGGTATCTGAAATTAATTAATATAGCGAGTTGGTGAGTGAGTAATAAAGATAGCCTATAACACAATATCTCACATTACAGATGAAGTGCCAATCACGTCAGCTATGTTATCATGGATGATATCACCCTTTTTCAATGCTATTGGTGCTGTACTCTTCCAGGCTTTGGGAAGTATTTCAATACACTCCTGACTTTTACTTGGCAGATGTAATTTGGCATACCAACAAGTGAAGTCAGATAATTAAAAGCATTTGTAATAAATGACCTGACAGCTCAAATAGAAATAAATGACTAAGATATGCTAGCTATTGGAAGAGACATGGGTGAAATTTTCCCATTCAGTCAAAGCACTTTGACAAATGATGTTTTTGGTGCCTGGTCTGCCATGGCTTGGAATGACTTTCTTCATGTAGTCTTCCGTTCTCCACCTTATTAATTATGCATCCACGTCCTTAGGCATTTTTCTCAGGGAACCATGTGGCTAGAGAAATGGAAGGGTTTGCCATTGCCAGGATCAGCTAGTTTTCATCCCTCTGGTGCCACATTTAAACCCAAGCTGCATATCACTTCAGATGCTGCAAACCAAGAATGACTCATTGTGCTCCACTGTTATTATCCAACATATGACCCAAAGGAATGCAAATTTTATGCCCAAGTTCCTGGATAGGCATCTGTGTGGTGCTGTTAGAGAGGAGGGTCATTTTTTTTCCTGCTGACTGCAAAATGAGGACATGTCACCACACCAAGGCAGCCTGCACACAAATAGTGGATGGTTACTGTGGTGCCCCAGGTGACTGTAGTATGAAGCAGCGCAGGAAGGACATCAATTATCTTCTGTGTTCCAATAAATACTGTCACCATCTTCTCTCTGTTACCTGATACTCACAGGGCCACTATATCGGCTATTGCACATAGCTCACACAAAGGACTATGATGCTCAGTAAAACAAAAAATCCAGTCAATGAGTTTCATCAACCTCATCCTCCCAAACTACTAACACTTTCTGCCCTCTGAACTGCCTACTCACTCGCTGGAGACACCTCACCATCTCCCCTAAATCATCCTTCACTGTTCTTTCATTCATTTCTAACACAAGCCTTCCCTTATTGGCTCATTGCAGGAGAAATGGGCCCCAATTAGCATGCATTCCTCTGGCTGCCTTCATGATCAGATTGGTGACCACCTTGGACAGCTAGGTCCAGCACACTCAATATCTGTCAGAGAAATACGCAGACCTGCAGCAGAGATGCATCTCTCTGGCCATCAGCATTAATAGCCAGGTGTGGACCTGGTTAAGATACCTTGACCTCATTACAGGTGCCCATTTCTCTCAGGGAGACAAGGTGGGCAGGTGGAGCCAAACACAGGACCGCGGATGCTTCCTCCACCCACAAGCTGTCATCCACAAGCTTGCAGAGATTCAAGCTGAGGATGCTAAACCTGCTTCTTGACAAAATGATCAACTGGCCTGGGTACTAAAGGCCCAAAGGCACCAGGGAACAACCAACCAAAAGCTCCAAATCAACAGGATTAGGCGAACTCAGCTGTGAACATCAGGCCAACACTTAGATGTAGTGGGAAGCAAAGGAAGGAAAGAAACTGAGGTCAATTAGGTATCTATTACTTGCTTTGTTAAAATATCTGTTCAAATGTCATTTTCATTTTTGGACCTGGTTAAGTTGCATTACGCGGCCATAAAGGATGAAAGCCATAATGACCAAGCATTGCTCATCTCTTGGGCAGAAGATTGTCTCAGACATCAGGGATTCATGAACCATTGCATTAATGACTACAGCCAAGGGGATTGTCCTAGACTCTGGTCTGCACATAACATTCCACAGTTGCGGGAGAGAGGATAGAATCAGTGATGATTCCACACAGTTCTAGAAAGGTTCAGGGCTGGGAGACGTACAATGGGCTCTTCACAAGTCCACTCTCCCCAGTAACACATTTAGAGCTTTACTTTTAAAGCTCTACTTTTCACAGGTTTAACACTAGCCTTGATAATGTCCAAACATTTCAGAGCAACTTTACAACCTGCACGCATACTTGTGTTTGTATAATAACATTACATGCCACAACCATGAATCTAAATATTATCAGATACAGCCATGAAAACATGCCCATGCTGATTTTAATTCTGAAATCACCACGTTCTCTTTTGTAATTCAGTATGCTGAAGGTTGTTAACTTTTAGCAGTATATCATTTCTCTTTTTGATGCTAAGCTTTAACACAAATGAGTTGGTGCCACTACAGTGAGCTATAATTCAAATCAAATTCAGAATATGTCTTGTTGTACAAGTGTAATATTTATCAATTATTCCCTTCTTTGCAGATGATTCGGCAAATAGGTGAAACTGAGAGATGTGAGAACAAGTGGTGTCCCTGCTAAAGGAAGAATATTGCGAAACTTGAAAGGGTTCAGAAAAGATTTACAAGGATGTTGCCAGGGTTGGAGGGTTTGAGCTATATTGAGAGGCTGAATAGGCTGGGGTTATTTTCTCTGGAGCATTGGAGGCTGAGGGTTGACCTTATACAGGCTAATAAAATCATGAGGGGCATGGATAGGGTGAATAGCCAAGGTCTTTTCCCCAGGGTAAGGGAGTCAAAAACTAGAGGGCATAGATTGAAGGTGAGAAGGGAAAGATTTAAAAAGGACTTAAGGAGCAACACTTTCACAGGGGTGGTGCGTGCATGGAATGTGCTGCCAGAGGCAACTGGTACAATTACATTTAAAAAGGCATCTGGATGTGTATATGAATAGGAAGGCTTTAGAGGGATAAGGGCCAAATACTGGCAAATAGTATTAGATTAATTTAGGATATCTGGACAATTTGGACCAAAGGGTATATTTCTATTGCTATACAGCTGTATGACTGTAAGAAAAGGGCTGAAAATGTGTTTCTGGAAAAGCGCAGCAGGTCAGGCAGCATCCAACGAGCAGGAGAATCGACGTTTCGGGCATGAGCCCTTAGAACATAGAACATAGAACAATACCGCACAGAACAGGCCCTTCGGCCCACGATGTTGTGCCGAACATTTGTCCTAGCTTAAGCACCCATCCATGTACCTATCCAATTGCCGCTTAAAGGTCACCAAAGATTCTGACTCTACCACTCCCACAGGCAGCGCATTCCATGTCCCCACCACTCTCTGGGTAAAGAACCCAGCCCTGACATCTCCCCTATACCTTCCACCCTTTACCTTAAATTTATGTCCCCTTGTAACACTCTGTTGCACCCGGGGAAAAAGTTTCTGACTGTCTACTCTATCTATTCCTCTGATCATCTTATAAACCTCTATCAAGTCACCCCTCATCCTTCGCCGTTCCAACGAGAAAAGGCCTAGCACTCTCAACCTATCCTCGTACAACCTATTCTCCATTCCAGGCAACATCCTGGTAAATCTTCTCTGCACCCTCTCCAAAGCTTCCACATCTTTCCTAAAGTGAGGCGACCAGAACTGCACACAGTACTCCAAATGTGGCCTAACCAAAGTCCTGTACAGTTGCAACATCACTTCACGACTCTTGAATTCAATCCCTCTGCTAATGAACGCTAATACACCATAGGCCTTCTTACAAGCTCTATCCACCTGAGTGGCAACTTTCAAAGATCTATGAACATAGACCCCAAGATCCCTCTGTTCCTCCACCTCACTAAGAACCCTACCGTTAACCCTGTATTCCTCATTCTTATTTGTCTTTCCAAAATGGACAACCTCACACTTGGCAGGGTTGAACTCCATCTGCCACTCCTCAGCCCAGCTCTGCATCATATCTAAGTCTCTTTGCAGCCGACAACAGCCCTCCTCACTATCCACAACTCCACCAATCTTCGTATCATCTGCAAATTTACTGACCCACCCTTCGACTCCCTCATCCAAGTCATTAATAAAAATTACAAACAGTAGAGGACCCAGAACTGATCCCTGCGGAACTCCACTTGTAACTGGGCTCCAGGCTGAATATTTGCCATCTACCACCACTCTCTGACTTCGACCGGTTAGCCAGTTTTCTATCCAATTTGCCAAATTTCCCTCTATCCCATGCCTCCTGACTTTCCGCATAAGCCTACCATGGGGAACCTTATCAAATGCCTTACTAAAATCCATGTACACTACATCCACTGCTCTACCCTCATCCACATGCTTGGTCACTTCCTCAAAGAATGAGGAAAGTGTGCCAAGCAGGCTAAGATAAAAGGTAGGGAGGAGGGGCATTGGAAATGCGATAGGTGGAAGGAGGTTGAGGTGAGGGTGTAAGGTGAGGGTGATAGGCTGGAGTGGAGGTGGGGCGGAGAGGTCAGAAAGAAGATTACAGGTTAGGAAGGTGGTGCTGAGTTCGAGGGTTGGGACTGAGACAAGGTGCGGGGAGGGGAAATGAGGAAACTGGAGAAATCTGAGTTCATCCCTTGTGGTTGGAGAGCTCCTAGGCGGAAGATGAGGCGCTCTTCCTCCAGCCGTCGTGTTGCTATGGTCTGACGATGGAGGAGTCCAAGGACCTGCATGTCCTTGGTAGAGTGGGAGGGGGAGTTGAAGTGTTGAGCCAAGTGTTGGGTTGGTTGGTTGGTCCGGGTGTCCCAGAGGTGTTCTCTGAAACGTTCCGCAAGTAGACGGCCTGCCTCCCCAATATAGAGGAGGCAACATCGGGTGCAGTGGATGCAGTAAATGATGTGCGTGGAGGTGCAGGTGAATTTGTGGCGGATATGGAAGGATCCCTTGGGGCCTTGAAGGGAAGTAAGGGGGGAGGTGTGGGCGCAAGTTTTGCATTTCTTGTGGTTGCAGAGGAAGGTGCCGGGAGTGGAGGTTGGGTTGGTGGGGGGGTGTGGACCTGACGAGGGAGTCACGGAGAGAGAGTTGTCTTTTCAGAACGCTGATAGGGGAGGGGAGGGAAATATATCCCTGGTGGTGGGGTCCGTTTGGAGGTGGCGGAAATGACGACGGATGATACAATGTATATGGAGGTTGGTGGGGTGGTAGGTGAGCACCAGTAAGAAAAGGGACAAGGCTACTGCTCTGAATGTTGGGTGGGTGTGTAATAGAGCATCATACCCAACTACACATTAAATGTCCACTCATGTACACTTTCCCCAACAGCAACTTTGCACCTGAAATAAAACAAATTTCTATTTTTCCACCAGAGAAGTAACTCACTTCAGGAGCTCAGGCAGGATGACTGAGATCAGCTGTTCACCATGGATGGAAAATCACATTCCTAATATGTTGTGGAAATCTCAGTCATCACAACAAGATGTTACACCAGGCCAGCATTACCTCAAGCTTACAGATAATAATCTGCAATGTGAAGTTAAACTCAGTGACAGGCAGCTGTTGGAACAATGTTTACAAAAGTAATGCTATCAAATGCATAATACTAAAAACTTGTAATTTAAAAGAAATTTAGCTTTTCATTCTTTTTATATATTACACAGCTCACACCACACCATATACTAGTTACTGCCTTAACAGCCTTGGCTAATATAATTCTTACAATCTTTTGTCAATTGATTCACAAGGCTTGTCCTTTAATTTTCCTACTCCACATTGCAGCTGATATTGGGAACTGTGTACCCAGAATTACGGATATGACTTTAAACTCTGCCATTGGATGGCAGTGTATTAGTTTATTGCAATATCTCAGGATTCAGGAATGGAATCTTGTTGAAGCAGCAAGACTCTTGCCTGCCAGCCAGAGAGCTAGTGAAAGACCTATTCTGCCTCTTCCTGAGACAGACTAGTAAGTCACAGGCCCATCAAGTAGTGGTGACACCACAGATGTGTCTTCACCTGGAATCAAGTTGCTAGGAGAGGAAGTCTCTCCTACCAAGACAACCAATCATAGGTCAGTATCGATGGTCCTGAGCAATGCCAAGGGAGGCATTGGCTGCTGCAAGGAAGCCACCAACCAGAGTTCTAGGATCGCAGAGCTACCCTGGCCACAGGCAAGTAATGCAGAGATTACGGGAGGCTCATGCAGAGAGGGTGCAGGAATGCCAACAATATTGGCAGGGAAGTGGCCCTCAACTGATACCACTCCTTCTACTTTCCAGATCCTCAATCAGGCACCAAGGTGACAAGCTGGCCACAAGGCTTTCTTGCCACGATCAGTACAGTGACAGATTAATTCCCCTTGTAATTTAATGCTACGTTTTAAAAATATATCTCCTTTCAACTTACATTATGCAATGATTGTATGCTCAGTTTAAGTATATAATAATGTGCAAAAGTTTACTGGTTCCATTAGAGTATAATAATAGAGGCATCAATTTCTCTATCTGTCTGCATGCGCCTGTGCACGTGTTGAGACACAATTCAACCTGCATTCAATCTGTACAGCAGAGAGAAGACCCAAACTGTAAGCTGGGCTCAAATGAGGTGGGTGAAAGGACTGATGCACATATATTTAAAAAGAGCAGGATTTTCTAGACAGACAATGGCCTTCACACACTCATTGCCCTGTATTTGTTCTAGGAAATTGAGGATAACTTTAACAGTGATCCATATGTTAGCTTTAAGAATAATTCTAGAACTGTATTTTTATTCAGACTTATATTTTACATACATAAAGATAAAGGTAGTGTCATTATAATAATCTTACCAGACCATAGGGCTGCTTTCTCATTAGAGAGATGTGACTGGTGGTGATTTAATTGGAAGGTCACCATGTTTAAGTGAGGGGTGAGACTGAGAAGGACAGTCCTTTGTGGTAACCTCAGCTGATGCAGGAATCGAAACCACACTTGTATGCTCAGTTGGCTGGATGGCTGCTTTGCAATACAGAGTGATGCCAACAAGACTGAATTATTGATTCAAATAAAGTTTTACTACTGTACAACACATAGACTCTACTAGTTTGAGATTTTCAAACATTTATTCTAAGTATGTACAATATAGAAAATAGTAAATTCATATGGAAAATAATCTATGTCAGTCAAGCAACAATAAAAATGTTTTCTTACATAAGGGCCCTAGTACAGAACAACTGAGGTATGTGTCACAACTGTAACCAAAGTGACTTGACATTGCATTTCATTAAAAAATTTCAACATATACAAAATATAAAGTACAAATAAATAGGTTTTATGTTTCCCAGCATCTAGTGCCTTGGAAAAGATTAAAATACTGGCTGTAGCTAGTGCAGACTTGGTGGAAGACTGCAAGACTGACAGTCTGAGGTATGTTTTGTCTTTTATATAATTAAAAAGTAGCTAAAATCCACATGGTCAGATCAAAGATCATCAATTGTTGGAGTGTTTAAGTGGTTGTATGTTAGCTGCCTTCAGACAAGACAAATATCCTTTATTAAATGGGAACATCAAATGCTACAGCAAGACATTGATAAAGAAAATGTGTGGGATTATTGCTGCATAGATTTTCCAGAGTTTTTGGAAACAATTCAAGAGGCTGCAAAGAAAGTAAGAAATCGAGAAACAGAAACCAAAACATTTTCATTGTTCTCAATTTTTGTTCCACTTTCCCAAAACGTGCTGACATTAGTGCCAGCATGGCTCAGTGATAGCACTCTTAACTCTTAAGTCAGAAGGGTGTGGATGCAAGACCCATTGCAGGACTTGAGTGAATCTAGGCAGATGTTTCAGTGCAGTATCAAGGGGTGCTGCTTTTTTGGAGGCAAGTTTTTGGATGAGACGTTAGACAGAGACCCTGTCTACCTGGGATGAGTGAATGTAAATGATCCCATGCCACTGTTTAAAGAGGAGCATCTCCCCTAGTGTCCTGGCCAACATTTATCAATAATCACAGAAACAGATTATTTCAATGTTGTGCGTGAAACCCTCCTGTATGCAAACTCACCACATTTGTCTCCAAAACTACAGCACCCACATTTTATAAATATAGAAAGGTAATTTGATACATCGCAAGGATGTGAAAGCCATTAATTCAATGTAAATTTCATGCTTTGTATTAGGGTATGGATGCACAGGTGCTGGCAATCCTCTTGTAACTCAAAAATGGCCATTCTTCATTTAAGAGTGCAAACATTACATCAGCAAATGTTTAACTGAAAGCAGCATCATAATCTAATCCAAACCTGCCCTGATTCAATTCCATACATACACATACATGCATGGGTATCTAAAAAGGATTAACCAACAGTAAACCACAATGGGAACCCTTACTAGTTTTCCCTTCAAGCCCAGGAAATTTCAAGATAGATGTCACTGACATCTCTATCCCTGAACAAACCACTGTGTCCAAATAATTGGTGAAGAGGGCACAGGGGCTGGTTGGTACTGATAAAGTACAGCAGATTCATGTCACACTTCATGCTTAAGAATCGTAACAGCACTTTTGTATATGAGCCATGCCCCACCTGGTCAAACATGACACTTAACTTTTTAAATTTTTAGATCAATTCAAAAGGACTAAATGCAAACTTCCTTTCACTGGTGCAGTTTAGTGGTGACCATTTGTACTTATTAATAAGCAAACAAGAGGAGAGTGATGAGGACAGAGGCAATGTGCATCTGAATGTGCTGAGGCTTCATTTGTGAGAGATAAATTAACTTGCCCATTTGACAACCAAAATAAAAATGGAGACGATTGACCAGGATGAGGGGACCCAAAGGTCATATTGACTAATTCCAGTACCCAACTGGTGTATTTTTAAAAACATGTTACGCACAATTGAGCTATTTGTGTTTTTGAGGCTGCAATACCATGGAGTTGCTGATTGCATTCAATAATAAAAGACCAATATCCTATCTTTTACCTCAGTTGATTTATACAGTACAGGAACTAATGGTTTGCTGGTGAACCTGTATCAAATATTTTAAATAAAATAAAGTTTATTTTAGTGTTGTCTCGGGTTTCTTACCAGAATTTAGTATTTGTGATATAGCCACTGCAAGCAAACCTGAGACTGGCGATTAAATATTACAATTTCAGCAGCAGAGAACACATCAAATACAAAAAGACAATATTAAACAAAGAAATGCAGAACAACCAACATTCTGTGCATCAGTGCAGAATGATTTTCATGTCAACAATTTAGTGTATCAAATGTAACATTGTTGAATAACGAGGAGGAAATCATACAAATTAGAAAATAGCAATCCTGCAACTAAATTACTGCATCACAAAAAAACCTGTTGCTGTATGTATTGGTAACAATAACAGATTTCTACAGAAATCTAAAATGATTCTGAGCTTGTTAAAAGGATGCTTGAGTATCTCACTGCAGTGCTACATCCATAAGATATTGCTTTTTTAGTTGCTACCTGTTCATAGATACATTCAACAGACTAGAGAAAAAGGCATCATTTATTCTTGTAAACCAGTTTTAACCAAATCCCTACACAGATAGAAATGCTACAATTTAAAGTACATTTTTTACACCTGAGATTCTCATAATACCTATTTTTTAAAAAATGAAAAATTGCATCTACCCATTGAACTAGAACACTGAATTGCTGTCACAACAATGTCCTCTTAGATCTTGGCTCCACTCACAACCATCCATCTTGCTCATTTCTGTGGGATAGAAAAGGACATCAGTGTTCATTCAACCAATATAAATGAATAATAACCAGCATATTGGTTTAGGTAGTAGTTGCAGGTCAAAAATGAGTCTTATCCACTTATATCCAAAAATATAAGTGGATAAGACTCATTTAGCACTTTGATAAACAAGACTCATTCAGTAGTTTCAGTTAGATAACTATACTATTCGATATAATAAATAAAATATTCAAGCAGAAAAGGTAAGTTTTTGCATGTCCTAGTCATTATAGATGCTCATTTGTAATGAAGCAATTAAATGGAAATAAACATATTGAAAACTAATTTTAAAATAGAAGGCACAATTTGAAGAATTGCAATGCGTTTTATAAACCCTCATTTTGCATAATTTTGCCACTTCCCCCAAGTCATGATCTCACCTAATCTTCCAGTGGCATGAGAATCTTTGTGCATTTTTTGAAAAGGATGTAATGTGCTTTAAATGTACAGAATATTACAATAAATTAGCACTGGACTTGAATTAGTACTGCAGTACTATTGCCAACAAGACATGTACAGCAGGGAGGAAATCTAGCATGTGCTTAAAACTCATCATATGTAAGAGGCTCCCAATTCAAATTGGAAACCTTTTTTTTAAGAATTCCTTCAGTGTGGAAACAGGCCTTTCAGCCCAACAAGTCCACACTAACCTCTGAAGAGTAACCCGCACGGCGGCTCAGTGGTTAGCACTGCTGCCTCACAGCACCAGGGTCCCAGGTTCAATTCCAGCCCTGGGTGACTGTCTGTGTGGAGTTTGTACATTCTCCCTGTGTTTGCGTGGGTTTCCTCCCACAGTCCAAAGATGTGCAGGTCAAGTGAATTGGCCATGCTAAATTGCCTGTAGTGTTAGTCAGAGGGAAATGGGTCTGGGTGGGTTACTCTTTGGAGGGTCGGTGTGGACTGGTTGGGCCGAAGGGCCTGTTTCCACACTGTAGGGAATCTAATCTAAACCCAGACCCATTTCCCTCTGACTAACACTACAGGCAATTTAGCATGGCCAATTCACTTGACCTGCACCTCTCACTATGGGCAATTTAGCATAGGCAATCCACGTGATCTGCACATCTTTTGGACTGTTGGAGGAAACCCACGCAGACATGGGGAGAAGGCTGGAGTTGAATCTGGGTCCCTGGCGCTGTGAGGCTGCAGTGCTAGCCGCTAGCCACTGAGCCACCGTGCTGCCCATCACTTCTGTTTCACCATCACATTTTCCTGTCAGTCAGATGCCTGTCCAAAACAGTCTAATTACTACTTTGACCATATTGTAAAAGTAGTTAATTGGCTAGCAAATACTTTGGAACATTCTGTATTCATGACACATGCTAATTAATGCGGATCTTCTCTTTCATACTTAGCATGGTGTGAAAAGGATTTCAATCCATAAGCACCTGCATGGCATATGAATTCTTCTGAGATGCTCCAAGGATGTGAAGAAGTTTTAAAAATTAGAATAGTAGCTGGCCATTCAACTGACTAACCTGCTCTCTTACTTTATAACATAATGGCAAATTTGATTGCAACCTTAAATCCACATTCCTGTCTGTTCACCATAACCCTGAACTCCCTTGTTTCCGAAAGTATGCTCAACTCAGCCTTAAATATATTCAATGGATCTGATTCAAATGTGTTCTTGGGAAGAACATTTCAAAAGGCTATGAAACTTTGACAAAAGAAATTCCTTCGCATCTCAGTCTTGAATGTAGGACTGGGGTGGACAAAGTTAAAAATCACACAACACCAGATTACAGTCCTTTCAGAGTGCTGTGAAAGCTTGTACTTCCAAATAAATCTGTTGGGATTATAACAGGGTGTTGTTTGATTTTTAACTTTGAATGTAGGATTTATTTTTTAAAAAAACAATTCTGGATTTCCCCATGAGGGGGAGCATCTTCTTTAGCATGTGAGGCAAGGTATCTCATATTTTCCAATAAGATAATCTCTAGGTACGGAGTTCAAAACTGTACACTTTATTCTTGATGCGATCTCACCAATATCTATACCGTTGTTGCAGGACCTCCCTACGTTTATACTCCATCCACCTTACAATAAAGGCAAACATTTCATTTGCTTTCCTAATCATGACATGGTTTTGTGATTCATGCACAAAGGTTATAAATACACTTTGTACCCGAGCATTCTTCAGTCACTCTTCATTTAAATTCTTTTTGTTTTTTTCTACTCTTCCTGCCAATATAGACAACATCACATTTTCTCTCACATTAAATTCCATTTACGAAATTTTACCTATTCACCTAACCTACCTCCAAATGTTTTCTTGACCTCACAACTTGCTATCAGGCCTGTTTTTGTATCAGCACAAAAACCAACTACAATGCAGTTGGTTCCTTCATCCAAGTCAATAATCCAGACTGCAAATAGTTGAGAAACCAACACAGATTACTGTAACATGCCACTAGTTACGGTGTGTCTCCATGAAATTGATCCATTTATTCCAACACTGTTTTTGGACAAATAGCCAATCCTCTATCCATTCTAATATATCACTCCCAAAAGCACAAGCTCTTACCTTATGCCATAATATTTAAGTGTCATACCTTATCAAATGCTTTAGGAAATTCAAATATGCATATTCAGATTTTCCTTATCTACCCTGCTTGTTATACCTTCAAAGAATTCTAATAAAATTATCAAATATGTTTTCCCTTTCACACCACCACACTGACACTGCTGATTGCAATTTGACTTTCAAGTGTCTTGCTACTGCTTTCTTAATGATGAATTCCAAGATTCCAATGATAGATGTTAGATGAACGGTATTGGCCTATAGGTTCCTGGTTTCTGCCTCCATCCTTTCACTTGTTACATTTGTGATTTTCCAATTGATTGGGACATTTCCAGAATCCAAGGGTTTTTAGATTATAACCAATACATCCAACGATTAAGCAGCCATATATTTTAAGACCCTAGCATACAGTCCATCAAGTTCAATATTTGGACCCTTTAGATGCATTCATTTTCCTAGTGCATTTTCTTTAGTGATTGCGCTGATTTTCATTTTCTCTCTCACTTCAACTTTTTGTTTTTCCACCATTCTGAAGACTTTTGTCTTCTAGTGTGAAGATAAATATAAAACACTCATTTGAAATATCTGCCATTTCCTTGTTTCCTATTATAATATATATATAATGCTCACTTTAGATATCTTTTCTTTTTGCTGTCTGTTTTAATGTGTCTTTCTTTTGTACTTCAACTTCTCCCTGATTTTGAATCATTTTGTCTTCTTTGCTGATATCTACTAACCTTTGCAGCATTGTACATCTTTTCTTTCAATTTTATATCAAGCTAAACGTCTTTGGTTAGTCATAGATGGTGCATCCTTTTTGCAGAATCTTTCATTTTCAATGTAATATTTTTGTTGAGAGTTATGAATTAGCATTTTAATTGCTTGCCACAAATTACGCACAGTTTTACCTGTTAATTGTTTGCCTAGACAAAAAACTGAAAGAACTAAAGATGCTGGAAATGAAAAAAAAACAGAAATTGCTGAAAAAACTCAGCAAGTCTGGCAGCCTTCTATGGAGGGAAATCACAGTTGACGTTTTGGGTCCAGTGACCTTTGTGAACGATTGCTGAGTTTTTCCAGAAATTTTTGTTTTTGTAATTATTTACCTAGTCCACTTTAGACAGTCCATATCTTTGTAACTGACTTCAAATAAGTTCACACTTCAGATCCACATTTCTTATCTTCAACTTAAATGTGAAAATCTGTCAGGTTAGAATTATTCCTATCAAGGATCTTGAACTATGGGGTCATTTGGTAACCAGTCTCATTAAGATACTTTTAGTTAATTGGTTCCAGAATACATGCTTCTTAGAAACTGTCTTGAGTACACTTTGAACTCATCCTCCAGGCTAACTTGGCTGATTGATTTGTCCAATCTATAAGATAATTGATATATCTACAATAATTGCAGCATCTTTCTTGTAACCCCCAATAATTTCTCAACTTATACTTTATGCTACACTGTTGCATTGTTAGAGAGCATACAAACAGCACCCAGTGATATTCTTCTTTTACTTTTTTTGAAAACTGATTTCATATTTGAATTCTTTGAACCAAGGTCACATCTCACTACTGTACTGATCATACCACCATGCTGCCTCTGCTGATTGCAATTTGACTTTCAAATGTCTTGGTACTGTTTTCTTAATAATGAATTCCAAGCTTCCAGTACTCTCCCAATGATAGATGTTAGATGAAAGGTAATGGCCTATACTTTCCTGGTTTCTGCCTCCATCCTCTGCAGTGATGAGGAAATATATTTATCTTTGGCAGCGGGCAGGGGAAACAGCTTTCGAGTCTTGTGCTCTTAATTGTAGAGATCAATATCTATCTCCTTAACAATACTGTCCACTACCACAACTATATTCCTTTTCATTCTCAGACTTGAATTACTCTTGCACTACAGTTCTCTGTTCAGTTTACTCTTCCTCCCTGCAATCTCGGTTCTTGTCCATACAAATAGCAGGAATTTCAAACTTGTTGAACAAATACAAAGGTTAAAGTTCCTCCATTGATGGGGAAGCCTATACCTGCCACTCATTGTCAAACACACTCTCTCTTGACCACAGAGCAATTCTGAAGTACTTAGCTTAAGTGCATAATTGCCTTAAGGAACAAAATGCCCATGGTAGTCTCTCTCTGACCCATCAAAGTGTCCAAAGCTTCAATTCTGTGGTATTTGACATAAATAAAAATTTTGATTATTTTTCAAATGTTTTAAATTTAGTATTGGAATACGGTCAAATTGAATCACGATGGCATTATTCCCAGAACACACTAATATTTAGAGAGAACTTAATAACTCGAAATAATTCCCTTATTTTCAACTTTAACTCATACTTAAAGTCATAAGCACAGGAGCTAGCCAACTGCCTGCATCCTAATCACACACAAAGTCCTGAACCACACAATCTGGAATTCTCTCTCAAAAGCATTGATCCCCAGGATCTCATTCAAGATTCCCCATAAAAGCTATTTGTTTGACCAAACATTCAGTCCTTCCCCTACAACTTCTCTCTTTGGTGCAACATATTTTTTTTTATTCTGCCTTGGGATGTTTTTCTATGTAAAGACTCCATATGAATACAAACTGTTGAAATGTTCTCAATGCAGGATGTAAAGAATAAAAGTACCTTTATTGGATTTTCAAACATGTAAGAATGAATACTCACATCAGAAAATGAAGCAGGTATCTTCTGCTCAACTTCCTTACCCATTTCTGTTCCTGATACAGATTTCTGAAATGGATTTTCCTGTACTGACATCCTATGAAAATCAAAATTGAAAGTAATATCAAAAGTAATATAGAACTCTATAATGCTTCCATACCAGTTTGTGAATGTATGTTTCCTGAATTCCAGAAGAGGAGACAGCTTTATTTGGCAGTTATGGAGTAAGTATTTTTAAAAATGCCAATAATTGTTTCTCAAGCAGGGGATGTCATAGATCATTTAATCACAAATGCAAAGACTGGAGGACTGTAAATTCCGTTGTGATCGTTTAGAGTCATAGAGTTATAGAGATGTACAGCACGGAAACAAATCCTTCGGTCCAACTTGTCCATGCCGACCAGATATCCTAAACAAATCTAGTCCCATTTACCAGCACTTGGCCCATATTCCTCTAAACCCTTCATATGCATATACCCATCCAGATGCCTTTTAAATGTTGTAATTATACCAGCCTCCACGACCTCCTCTGGCAGCTCATTCCATATACGCACATCCAATAATTGAGAAAGTTGTCCCTTATGTCCTTTTTAAATCTTTTCCCTGTCATCTTCAACCTATGCCCTCTAATTTTGGACTAACCTACTCTGGGAAAAAGATCTTGGCTATTTATTCTATCCATGCCCCTCACGATTTTGTAGACATCTACAAGGTCACCCCTCAGCCTCCGACACACCAGGGAAAATAGCCCCAGCTTATTGAGCCTCCCCCTGTAGCTCAAACCCTCCAACCCTGGCAACATTCTTGTAGATCTCTTCTAAACCCTTTCAAGTTTCACACATATAGCAGACAAACCAGAATTGCATACAGTATTCCAAAAGTGGCCTAATCAATGTCCTGTACAGTGCAACATGACCTCCCAATTCCTATACTCAATGCACTGAACAATAAAGGCAAGCATTCCAAATGCCTTCTTCACTATCCTGTGACTCCACTTTCAAGGAACTATGAACCTACACTTTAAGGTCTCGTTGTTCTGCTACACTCCCAGAATCTCACCTTTAATGGTAAATCCTGCCCCGGTCTGCCTTTCCAAAATGCAGCACCTCACATTTGTCTAAATTAAATTCCATCTGCTACTCCTTGGCGCATTGGCCAATCTGATCAAGGTCCCGTAAAGATCGTGAGAGGTCTTGAACAGGTAGATGCTGAAAGGATGATTCCTCTTGTGGGAGAGTCTAGAATTGGGGTCATAGTTTAAAAATAAGAGGTAGGTCATTTGAGACAGAGATGAGGAACCCTTTTTCCCCTGTCTCAGAGGGTTGAGTGTCTTTGGAATTCCCTTTCTCAAAATGCAGCAGATCCAGAAGCTTTACATAATTTTAAGGCAGAAGGCGATAGATTTTTGACTACCAAGGGAATGTAAGTAATTATTATTATTGGAGTAAAGTTACAATTAAAATCATATCAGCCACGATCGTTTTGAATGGTGGAGCAGGCATGAAGGCTTGAGCAGCATACTCTTGTCCCTTGTTTGCATGCTCACATCAGTAAGTCCATGACAGTCATCAACTGGAAAAGAATCTGTAGCATGACTGCCAGCGGGCAAAAATATCACGACTGACAAATTTATCCTATAAAATATATTAGAATAATTGCCCCTTGGGTAAACAGAACTAACAAAATCCAGATCCCTTGATAGTTTCTATTGCTTTTCTTAAAAATAACTACTGACATATTGGTATGAATTTCTATTATCTATTAAAAGCCTAGCTTCTAAACATGTGGCTAAGAATAACTACCAAACAAGAGACTGAAACTCACTAACAACACATTTCAAGAAGTGAAAAGGCAACATTAATCCACTTTTTTTGTTTGAATAAATACAAGGTTTGTTTTCTGCACTATCTGAAAGCAATTAGATTGGTTGCAATACTGCTGCATTTCAAAACTGAAATTTTGTGCTTCTGTTTGTTGGTTAAGAACTTTGAATCATTCAATTGTTGAATGTGGTTAACAAAACATTTTGTCTTGTTCCTTATGGGAAAGGGAGGCCCAGCCCAGTAAATCTGTTCTGCCATCCAATTACATAATGACTTATCATCTACACCAATGCCACTTTCCCATGCTATCCTGATATGCCTTGATGTCAGTATTATTCAGAAATGAAGGGATGTTTGATGATTGAGGTGGAAAATTCCAAAGATTCATTACCCTCTGATTAAATAAACTTTTCATCCTAGTATTAGAGGTTTTACCCTGTATTCTGAGATTATGCCCCTAATTCTAGATTCACCAGCCAGAGGAAACAATCTATCCATTTTCACTCTGTCATATCCTGTAGGATTTTGTAAGTTTCAGTGAGTTTACCTCTTATTCTTTGAAATTCTAGAGAAAACAGGCCAAGTCTCTTCAATCTCTCTGCATAAAATAATCCTGCCATTTTAGGGCTTAATCTGATAACCTCCCTGCCATGTCTTTATGGCAAGTATACCCTTTGTTTTCTAAAAAGGCCATAACTGTACACAATACCCAAGATGTAGTTTCACTAAGGCCAAGACATTTTTATTTCTGTACTCAAATTCCCTTGCAATGAATGCCAACATACCATTTGCCTTCCTAACTTTCAATGAATCATGAACAAGGACATCAAGGTTGGATATCAATACTTGTAACACTCTCACCATTTAAGAAAAATACTGACTTTCTGTTCACCAAAGTGGGTATGATCTCTATTCATGAATTAATTTAGATGTAAGCAACTGGTTATACATTTCAGCATTATAGCTAGGATGTTATGTGGGGTTGTTGCTACTGCTGCATCCAATGCAAATATGATGCAGTGTAGGTTACATCACAGTTGAGTTATATAAAATGGTGAACACCTCAGGAGAAGGCTGAGTAAGATCATCCACTCACCATTTTGACTAAAAGCAGTGAAAAGCAACCTTGTCTCTTGCATGCACCTACCGACAATCATGGCTCAGATATAATGATTCTGCCGCCGATCTCAAAATAGATGTGAAAAGGAGCAAGACCTTTGTTCTGACATGTAAATGGAGGGCCAGCCCCTAAATATTTAGAGTTTAAAATATAATAAATCCAGCATGGTAGGTCTGACAGGTTCAATCTAAGCTATGCCTACCACTGTTAATGTTACCATTACAATATGCTTTGAACAAGAAGTGAGGTATGTGCTGGACAACGACATTATGATGATGTACAATTCTATTACTAATAGTGATCAAAGCTTCATGAATTCCACTGTCATTAAAATCATCTATTTCATTCTTCAGATATTTGTCTAGTTTTCACTCAAATACATTAAAATATTTGCTTTAATCTATACCTGTGATAGCAAGTTCCACGTTCTTATAACTTCTGTGAAAATAAATTTATTCTGAATTCCCTGTGGGATTTCTTGGTGACTTTCTTGTGTTTATAGTCTCTGGTTAAGCACTTCCCAACAGTTCAAGCATTTTCCATGAATCCATCTCAAAATTTTTCAGGGTTATAAAGACCTCTATCAGTTTATTATGATTCAATTTTGTCCAGAGGAGACTGTCAATACTTTCATGATATGGGGCGGTACGGTAGATCAGTAGTTAGCACTGCTACCTCACAGCACCAGGGACCCAGGTTTGATTCCAGCCTCTGGTGGGTGTGTGTGGAGTTCACACATTCTCCCAGTGTCTGCGTGGGTTTCCTCTGGCTGCTCCGATTTCCTCCCACAATCCAAAAGATTGTAGGTCAGGTGAATTGGCCATGCTAAATTGCCCATATGTTAGGTGCATTAGTCAGTGGTAAATATAGGGTAGGGAAATGGGTGGGTTACTCTATGGAGGGTCAGTGTGGACTTCTTGGGCTGAAGGGACTGTTTCCATACTGTGTGGAATCTAATCTAATATATTTATCCAAGATATTTCTGGTACCATCCTCTGCAACTTCTCCAATACTTTAATATCTTACATTAAATAGGTCTGCACAAAATACTCTTAAGTATAATTTAAACCAGGAAGCAGTACAGGTTGAACGTAACTTTCCTTTTCAATTTTATCCTTTATAAATAAAACTTAGTGCTTGGTTCGCCACTTTTTTAATTACCTTGCTAACCTACGGTGTAACTTGTAACTACTTTTAATATCAGTATTTGTACTGTTAGATCGCTTTACTCCTCCGCTTCATCTGGAAGAGCAGCTCTAAAATTTCAACCTCTCCATTATTTCTCTCAGGGTTTTGTGGCACATTGTTAGCATCCTGGTTCTAAGCTAGTGGGTCCAGGTTTAAATTCCACACTAGGATCAATGGCCATGGAAGCGGTGCTCAAAGTGACTAAAATAAGTTTGATTATCCACTTGTAAAATTTTCAATACATCTTTGTCAGGCAGTAAGAGGGTGAGAGTTTCCTGGTCCGTTCCTGCTTCATATGGAATGGTGACTCTTAAGCTACAGCCTCTGGTGAAAGCTGACACTGACTTGGCCCAGGAAATGTAACCATGGAAATAGGTGTAAACACATGTTTTGTCTGCTGCATAGGTGGAATGGAATTAAAGGTGATTCTCTCTCTCAAAATGTACTACCTCACATTTATCTGTATTGAATGCCATTGCCAACTATTTGCCGATTCTGCAAGTTTAGTAATGTCTACCTGAAAATTGGTGGATTCTTCAAATTTACAATGGTTGCACAGGTACTAGACTAATAATTATTTAATTGATCAATATGTTTAGTTAGAGTATTTTAAGACGACAATTTATAAACTGAAAGCATTGCATACTGAGTGTGCTTAGCTTGTTATATTTATCAACAGGCCCTGTTGATGATAGGGCTTGGGACCAGTCCTCTGGAGGAAACTCTTGCCCTTGGAAATAAACACCACATGAAAACAAAATGCAAGAGATTGCCTTACCCTCTTATGTTGTAATGTTCTTCTGGTGGTGGTCTAATTCTCTGTTGCTGCATCAATATAGTTTGATACTGACCCATTCTTTCATCAGATTGACTGTACAAAGGCATTCTGGTTTGTGGCTGGCCATTTATCTGATGAGGTGGGATACGATGACGTGAAGCTCCCAATATGGCCTGAGGTGGTCGCCGAGTTGCATAAGGATTAGTGTTAAAAAGGGATGAAGACTGGGCTGTATAAACAGATGAATGTGAAAGAATCCCATGGGGGCCTTGAATCCCAGGATGTACAGCAGGTCCTCTGTATATCAGTCCACTTACAGGTTGTGCATTGTGTCTTTTAGCAGCAGCATTATGACTGTCTAGATCCAGGATTTCCTTTGGACTTTCAGGCCTTTCGTGTTCTTTATTTAATTTTTCATCCTTTATGGTGTGTGACATATTATTAGTCCCCTGGCTCATGTCATTGTTTTCTTTAGCGTTTCCATTCATCACTTCCTGTGTTGCATTTGCTAATGTGTGACTGTCTGATGATCCCTCCGAACCCTGCAAAGGAATACCAGACACTGATGTTTTCCCATTTCCATTATGTACTGATAAATGGCTAGACTGCTGGAGATGAGGGCCTGTTGGTGATAGGGCTTGGGGCCAGTCCTCTGTAGGATACCCTTGCCCTTGAGCATAAGCATAGTAATGAGAATGTTGATATTGGTGGTATGGTGATTGAATTTGTTGCTGGGAAGCATGATATGGATAACATTGGACTTGGTGCTGATACGCAGGGTATATCCCCGGTGGCAACTGCTGAGAAAACCTTGGATTGGGAAAAGGCTGTGTGTTCGCAAATGTCTGGGGTCCACCCATATTTCTTCCAAAGGGTCTGCAACCATGATTCATACCATACTGACCTGCAGCAGAGTACTCTGGATTATGTCCATACTGTGTGTGTGCCATAATTCCCATCATCCCAGGATTAGTTCCATTATTTTTTCCCTGTTTGCCTTGTATTAAGGTGTTCGAATTTTTTACAGACTCCTCATTTGTGTTCAGCAAACTATTGGAGGCTAATTGGTCTAAAGATTCAGCGTAATGTATGAGGTTGGGGGTACTTTGGTTGACCAGGTTATCATTATGGTTCTTAACCTCAGCTTTTGTTTGATTTTTGACTTTTTTCTCTTTGTTTACTCTGCCACTGAATTTTTTATTATTCTTTGCTCTGCTCTTTACGGCCCTTTTTTTGGAATCTGCAATTTGTTTGCTTGGCTCTTTCTGTGTCCTTCCAACTGAACTACTAATATCTTTCAATTTAACGTCACATTTTTCTTCGTCTTCAACTTTGATGGGTCTCAACCCATTACTTTGATTTTCACTTGTATCCGATTCAATAAAATTGGCTGGATTCAATTTGATGTCACTTTCGGAGGGCTGTTGTGTGGTTGGTTCGGTATTTGGAGGAGAGATGCCTGAATCTTTGCATTGTTGTTTTTGTTCACCTCCAACTGATGTGTTTTTGATTGACTCCGTTTCTGTTCAAGGATAAAAAAACTGCATTTAGTAACAACCACCAACAAAGTTAGATTTTCAATCTCAAGTTTTTTCAGGAAAGAAGGTGGGGTAACTGGTAGTCAAAACATCCATTATCAATTGGCTCCACTCACTTTAAAATAAAATATTTGTGTGGGAAAGAGGAAAAGCTATTTGGAGGAAACAATTTTAGCTTACACCATAAACCCATTAAAAAGGTATCTTTTTTCCAAAATCTCCTAGTTTTCTGGACTTCAATGTTTAACACACAAACACACTTACCTTGAGTTTCATCAATATTTGTTGGCATATCAGCATGCTGTGATGCCCCTAATGAATCAGCATTACCCTCCAAAGCGTGTTTGTGAGTTTGTATACTGGAGGCACTTTGCTGGGCTTCACCATGTTGCTGCTGTGGTGCTGGTACACGGGCACCAGAAAGATATGCTGAAGAATGCCCTGGTGGACAGACGGGGGCAGAAAGTTGCTGCATTGCAATCATCTCTGGACTAGACAGCATAGAATCAATGTGGAGACCTTGATGTGGATGTCTCAGGAAAGGAGGTGGCATTCTCTGTACACTAGGCGCTTGAGGTGAGTTTGGAAGTCTGGGATATCCTGGCGGCCCATTTTGAGGTAGACAATCTGGTTGATCTGGCCAATGATTGAGTGGCACACTTGGCCTTATTAGATTGCGTTCCATCATTTGGGGAAATGGACGATGCTGTGACTGTGGGGACTGACCTGGAGCAACCAGTCGATTGTTTTCAACAGATCCTAAAGGTCTTTCAATTGAACCATCATTATTACTGTCCCAGACATGACGAGGCCCATGACATGGGCCATTTGGGCGACCATATGGATTATAAACATGCCTCCCCTGAAAATCAGAGTTTGGATGGTGAACTGGTCCTTCTAGACGGTGCGCTGTGTATCCTGGTTGAAATGGTTGGCTTGGGTACATACTTCCTTCCTGAGGTGGAGCATTCACTGTTCCATGAGGCACTGAAGGGGGTCTAGGACCGAGAGAAGGCCCATGTACTGGCCCAGGAAATGTTGTTTTATTGCCAGCTGCTAACATCCGAGGGCCCTGACGGTCATTCACAGTTACTTGATGCTGTAATTAGATAATAATACACCATAGGTTAACTATTTTTGTATCTCCAAGCAGGTTTAAGAAGTTCACACAGTATCCAATCAGACTCAATCACTATTATAGGCGAGGAAAAACCTGTTCTGAAGTTGTTACATAATTAGTCAAGAACTACTTAGATTTGTGTTGACAGATTTTCCATGGTGTATACATTAGAACCAAAACATTGAATTGTAACATTGCTCTTATTTAAATCCTCTTCAACAGATAGTGATTGAGGATACAAGCTCAAGCTGAGGCTCAGAAAAGCTGAGAGTTTTAAGTTAAAATCTGTATGATCAAAGTTTGTGAGAAGATTTGTAGCTCGGGTGCTCGTTGTTGTGGTTCTGTTCGCCGAGCTTGGAATTTGTGTTGCAGATGTTTCGTCCCCTGTCTAAGTGACATCCTCAGTGCTTGGGAGCCTCCTGTGAAGCGATTCTGTGATCTTTCCTCTGGCAAATGCCAGAGGAAGGATCACAGAAGCACTTCATAGGAGGCTCTCAAGCACTAAGGATGTCACCTAGACAGGGGACGAAACGTCTGCAACACAAATTCCCAGCTTGGCGAACAGAACCACAATAAAATCTGTATGAAGATAATTTTAAAAGAAGGACTAATTAATTTATGGTGAGATATTTTATTTGATTTGTGTTTGTGTTTTACAGTTTATTTCTAACCATTTTATCTGTGAAAAGTGAATTGGGTGAAGGGAAATTCTAGAAAAATATTTTGGGTAATTGAAGTTCAGTTTTTGCTTTTTGGGAAAAGAATATGGCAATTCTTCTTGTTCATTTCAAATTTCTTCCTTTTATCGACTTTAAAACAAGTAATAGCATGATATCAGAGTATTCTGACTGATATGAGAATGATTACAAACTACTTCAAGTTCTATTCATTTCACATACTTATAGTGGATTTTATGTTCAATTGTTCACAACATCAAAATGTTATTTTATAAAGACAAAAATATTTGTAATGAGGTATTGATTGCTCTGCCATAAAGGTTTAAATAGGTACTTCCCTTTAGATCTGAATTCTCATTGCTTTAAGTCAACTGCAGCCAGGGATCATTGAATTCTTTTGTTATCTCAAAGTTGTGCACCTTTGTGAATTCCTTCCACACCCTCCCTTCTCTGAATAATCTGATTTTTCAACAGTGGTTTGTCTACAAATTTAAATACATAAGGCAGCATTTTCAAGAATTCTGTCCCAACAGAAAGACTGCTATCTTGGTCCTGAGTCTGATTACAGAGGAACCTCGATTATCTGAATACCAATTATCCGAAAATCGAATTATCCAAAGGAGATCTCGAGGTCCCGATAGAAACATTACATCAAAGACATGGTTCCAACAGTGATCGTGTCATTTGTTTACAGTGATTAAACAGGGACTGTCTCCAAACGACTAACCTCCTGCCCTCCCTCTCTTCCCACACTTTCCCTGGAGTTCTACACAGGGGTGTACTCTAAGTCACAGCCCCTCCCCTCCTTTCCCAGATAATCTGACCAACATTGTCCTGTACAGGGCAGAGGTGGAACTTGTCAAAATGTTGCAGTAAGAAGTTGTGTGTGGGGCTGTGGCTGTGCGTGTGCGCGTTTGGAGACTTACCCCACAAAGGCAGCAGCAGCAACAGAAGCAGTCTTGTTGTTGGTGTACAGTCTGGCTGCCCCGGAAAGAGGGCAGGAGTGGACGGAGTGGTGGTGTGGATGGGGTTGGGGGGTGGAGGGCAGTGTTGGACAGTTGGGAGCAGAGGCAGGCGAGGGGGCAGTGTTGGACGGGGTTGGGGAGTAGTGTTGGGACGGTTGGGGGGCGGGGGCGGGGGCGGTGTTGGACAGGGACAGGGTGTGTTGAATAGGGTTGAGGGGCGGTGTCTCACGTGCTGTGTGCTGCTGCAGTCTCCTGAAGCAGACTTTAAACACTCTGAGCTCCTGAGGAAAGGCATTTAATCGATTAACCAAATAATTGATTATTTGAACAAAAATAGTACCCGCCCATCTTGTTCGGATAATTGAGGTTCCCTGTACATTGTTTCAAGTATTTACAGAACTTTTACTACCATATTGAAAGACAGTGGCCAAGTCATAGATCAGAATAATCCAGAAAGAGTTAGATACAGTTCTTAGAGTTTAAGGGATCAAAGAGTATGAGGAAGAAGTAGCTGCAGAATATTGAATTAGTGGATCAGTCATGATGATATTGAATGGCGAAGCAGACTTGAAGGGATGAAATTCCTGTTCCAGCTCCTATTTTATAAGTTTCTACACCATGATGGAATTTGAACCCATGCCCCCAGAGCATTTGTTTGGATCTCTGGATTACTAAAACAGTGACATTATCACTGCACTACCATGTTGGTTTCCAAGACAGACTCTCACAGACTAATTAATTGATGGGGAAAAAGTATTTTTACTAATTTCAGAATGTGTGTGTCAAACTGATTGAAATCTTTTGCATTTATTGATTTTAGAGATGTCAAAATTTTCTAATCAACCTGTTCAGACTTGTTATGACATACCTCTCAATCAAGTGAGACTTGAACCTGACCCTCCCGGTTCAGAGATAGGGACAATTTTACTGCACTACAAGAGCCCCAAATTAATTGTTGTTACTGTAAAGGATAGAGTTATAGGACACAAACTAACAATGAAATGCATAATTCAACAGAGCTGTACTTAAGAGCAGATTGCTCTCGACATAACTCCTGTTGTGGCACAAATTATGATGTTGCTGTCACTTTCACAAAGTTATTTTGTTCTTGGGTTTTTTGAAGAGAGGTTGTAAAGGCAGAGATGCTAAGGGAAGAGTCTGGTTTAACAATGGAGGGGAGTGGGCAATTCTCCCAGTTCAGGTTTTATTCTGGATGGGTTTAGGTGTAGCAGTCAGAAGACGCTGCAGTGCAGAAAGGTTCCAAGCTTCACCAGGTGATTCCTGACTGACTTTTCTCTCTGAAATCTCTTTGGAAGTTGCTCTTTCCTGCCTGTAAGAACCTTGAATTTACCTTTTGCCAAGGGGGCTGTTTATGGGATGTTAAGGGATTGAAACAACTCCCTCGTTAATTTGCTGTTTCGGTTCAATTAAGTTTTCCAATAGTTAAGTTATTCTAAATTCTGTTTACTTTTGTTTGTGTTTTAACTATAGTGTTTAAATAAATTCTGTTGTGCTTAAAGCTGAGTGGTTTGACCAGAAGCAAGGCACGTGGAATATCAACTTCACATCTACCTTTAAAATAAGAAAAAAATTAGGGTCCAGGCTACCTTCTTAAAATATTTTTGAGGGGTTCTGGCCTGGTCCACAACACAATTAAGCAGACAAATTTTTAAAATGTGGAAATCCATATTCAGCAGCAGTTTTAATTCCATCATTGCCTTTCAAAAAACCTAAGGAATTTCAATTTTTTTCAAGCATCAGAGCAAATTTCAAAACAGATTTGGCTAAACATTAAATATGAATTGCAAAAAACAGTGTCTATAATTAATAAAAGTGACCATTTAAGCAGCTAAACAGATCTATCTAATAAAACCATTCTGTTGTTTTTTTCTGCTTAAGAAGCAGAGCTAAAAAGAGGTAGATTAGGCCTGAAAGTCCTGGTCACCAGCAAAAGGGAAGGGGGACTGGTGCCGCCCCAAGTTGGGGCGCACTCCCCCAAGTTGGTCTTGATGGAATTCATAAAGAACTAGGGGTTGGAAGCAGCACCTTTCATTTAGGTTTTCTACCTTCTCTGGCCCAGTGGATGAACAGGGAGGAGAGAGAAGGAGGGGAAAGTGTGTGTCCTTGCACAAAGCAGTGTGTGATACATGACTCCAGCTTACTTGTAAACTCAGTTCTCACTCATTTCGCTTCATTCATTCAGGCTACTATATGAATGAGAGTGTGGTGTAATCATATGCAGGTATGGAAGAAGGAATGAGCTTGGGAGAGAGCCAGAGACAGGCAGTTATGGTCACTCACTCACAGACACTCATCTCTTAGGCCCGGGAGATGTAAAGATTAATTTTGCAGTTCTTTCCTACCCTGGGACTCCAGCTTTCCTGAATACTAGTGTTGCTGCAACTTCACCCTTGTGGCATCTCCTTCAGCCATCTCGACTCCAGCAGTCCACTGTAGTAGCAGAGGTTGAGCAGGAGGGCAAGAGCCCTCACTTTCTACTTTAAAACTATAAAGACTAGTTTCATTTTCAAGCTGATGTTCATACAGAAGATCACCTACTTTAGAACAAAGCTCTTATAATGTTACCTGCATGATAAATTGGTGATGCAATTGCTGCCGTACTTGATGTGTCAGCTGTGGTTCCCTTGGGGAACAATATTGATACTGGGTCTCTACAGTAGGCCGAGATCCAAACATACATGGCACCGAGGGTCTCTAGATGAAGAAAACACTTCATTTGTGGGCTATCATCTTGAACAGAATGGGAGAGGTAAGGGTGGGGTTGTGGTGGGTAGGGGTGGGGAGAAGGAGGAGGACAGAACTTGCATGTATATATCACCTTTCATGACCTTCAAACATACCAAAGCGTTTTAGGGCCAATAAAGTATTTGGAGATGCAGTCACTGCTGTAATGTAGGGAAATGGGGCAGCAGAACTCGCACACAGCAAAGTTGGACAACAGTGATCAGGCAAATTGCTATACAATCTGTTTCACTACTGTTGACAGAAAAATATAGCAAGAGAACTCCTTGTTCTTGTTTAAATAGTGCATCGGAATTTCTTACACAAATAAATTGCATTATAATGTGGGTGTAACATTTCTTAAGGTTCTACACATTAAATTTAATGCAGCACCACAGAAAGATATTAGAATATATGACCAAAACCTTGGTCAAAGAAGGAGGTTTTAGAGGAACAATTCAAAGGAAGAAAGAAGCAAGGAGGAGGAAGAGGATCAGGAAGGAAATTCCAGAGTTGATGCCTAGCCAAGTGTAGACATGGCTGTGAATGGTAGAGTGGAAGTAATTAGAAAGTGCAAGAAACCAGAATTGAAAGCACATAGATATCTCTGAAGGTTGTACGATTGAGGTTATAGAAATGAGGTTACAGTGGCGAGGCAATGGAAGAATTTGAAACAAGGATGGAAATTTTAAATGAGTTATTCCTCAAAGTTCAGGCATGATGAATAATCAGGATTTGGTTCAGGTTGGGAAATAGGTGGCAAAACTTTGTTTCAGAGAATGATGGAAGACTGGCCAACAGAGCATTGGAACAGTCAATTCTGGAAGTAACAAACGCACGATGTAGATTTCCACACAAGGTACTCAGAGGAAGTGATGGATGTACCAAAGAAAGTAGACATAGCCTTGATTTAATGTATCATTAGAAATGCGACATTTCTGACAATCCAGCACTCCCTCAGCACTGCATCTGCTAAGATTATACATCTCCTGATGTTAAGGCTGAATCCACAATCATCTGTTTCAAACCACATAACTTTTTAAATTTCATTAAATCTAACAATAGATTTTCTATTATTTTTCTATGAGTTACTAGACAAAATCTTACTTAGCAACAGTGTTCACTTCATCAATTCAAACGAAGCCCAATTGTGATCACTGGCTTAAATAGCAATAAGTAAACTCAACAGCACATTTGGAATGACAACTGCCCTATTGGATTAGTTTCTGTCTTACATAAGGTTGCAATGCTTTTTATAAATTATTGGTCCTATCAGTAGACAAATACCCAGCAAAAAATTCTTCTTCACTATTTTAGAAGAGGTGCTAATCTTACGTAACATAAGTGGATTAATAATCCCTGAAAAGGTAGAAAAATGTCACACGTTTGCTAAATATTGACCTGCTAATATCAAGAACAGCAATGTTTAATTTTAGTACAAGTAATAAGAGACCAAGTTACAAACATGGAAACAGACCTTTCAGTCCAACTTGTCCATGTCGACCAGATATCCCAATCTGACCTAGTCCATTTGCCAGCATTTGGTCCATATCCCTTTACAAGTAAACCCCTTCCTACTCCTATACCCATCCAGATGCCTTTTAAATATGTAATTGTACCCACCTCCACCACTTCCTCTGGCAGCTAATTCCATATAAGCACTGCTCCCTGCACAAGAAAGGCACCCCTCAGGTCCTTTTTAAATCTCTCCTCTCTCACCCAAAACCTATGCCCTCATTTTGGACTTTGCCAGCCTAGAAAAAAGAACTAATCTTTCAGCACTGAAAATAACTAAGACCACTGTTTATTTGATTTTTTAAATGTTTTATACTTCTACTTTATATTATTAGATCTCATCTGATCTCATCTGATTCTGTAGTCAAATGGCAAAATACTTGTACAATTAGAAGAAACAATATTGATTTGATCGAATAAAAACTGAAATGATACGTTTTAATTTGCCCATTTCCACAATTAATAATTGTGTTAAGATCCCAGTAAACAACAATAAAACAAAATTTCTCTAACAGGACTGCACTGTGTATAATCAAGTGTTTGATAATCTCACGCAAGCTTTTGTCCATGGGTCACAATAAAAAAAAAGGCAGCAACGATGACTGCAAAAGCTAAGGATCATGTCTCCTTCCACATTCTCATTTTGAACATTCCTTCAATACTTGCCAAAACAGATGTTAGGGATTGCTACAATTGACCTTAGTGTTTATAGACTGATAAGGATGAGTTAAAATTAAGATTTTCATTATTCCTGTTTGCTGCAACTTGTATTGGGCTTCAGGCAGTTGAATGTCAGAGAAGAGAGAATATGGCTGTTTTCGGTGGAATAGTCTATAACCGGCTAGGTGCACAAATGAACTTGCAAGTGCACACCAGCAAAGAGTTAAGAAATTCAGGAAAGGTTAGCACAAAACTAAAGGGGGGAGCAAAGTACTTAATTACCAACACAAATGTAAAATTCAAAGCAAAGAATTACATCTTACTTGTTGGCCTTGAAGAGGATACATTTGACGTGGTGAATCAGTACAGGACATTCCCTTGTACGGTGGTGAAAGAGGATAAGTCTGCCCATTTACTAGTCCTAATGTCCTTAAAGGAGGCGCATGTTGCAACTGGTCACTGTTCCTCTCAGTTCCAGCACTTTGCATTTCTCCATTCACTCGTTTTTGCTGTCTTAGAGATTCATTGGTCATTTTACTTAGAGTTTCAGTGGCTTCTTTTCCAAAGCGGCTTGACTTAGTCCGTCTCCGGTCTTTCTTTTCCCTATCTTCCCACCTTAAATTGAACTCTTCATCACTGTCAGCATCGTCTGCAGGGAAGTGTTTCAACATTGATTTGTTAAAACACCTGTCTAGAGCTTCAGCCATCTTTGTGTATTCTATTAGAAAATGAAAATTTAGCGATTATCAATGAGAGCATATAACCAAAAATTCAGTCAGTCACCAACAACGTTCTAAATGATTTCATGCAAGAAAAAGATGCATAACTCTTTAGAAATAACTGGTACAACTTAACGGTAAACCCACAGTTTAAGAATTAACAGTAACAGTAAAAGAATTAGCTAAAGAAAATAACTTGTAAAAATTATTAACACTGAAACATGTTGCATTAGTGTGATTCTTATTTTGTTCAACCGTATAAAACTTTCTCCCAATTATGGACAGGATAAATAGACAAAATCTTTCCCTGGGGTGGGGGAGTCCAGAACTAGGAGGCATAGGTTTAAGGTGAAAAAGGGGAAAGATAGAAAAAGGGACCCAAGGAGCAATTTTTTCATGCAGAGGGTGGTTAGTGTATGGAATGAGCTGCCAGAGGAAATGGTAGAGGCTGGTACAATTGCAGCATTTAATAGGCATCTGGATGGGTATATGAATAGGAAGGGTTTAGAGGGATATGGGCCAAGTGCTGACAAATGGGACTAGATTAGGTTAGGATACGTGGTCGGCATAGACAGGTTGGACCGAAGAGGCGGCATGGTGGCTCAGTGGTTAGCACTGCAGCCTTATAGCACCAGGGACCTCGGTTCGATTCCAGCCTCGGAAGACTGTCTGTGTGGAGTTCGCACATTCTCCCCATGTCTGCGTGGGTTTCCTCCGGGTGCTCCGGTTTCCTCCCACAATCCAAAGATGTGCAGGTTAGGGTGAATTGGCCATGCCAAATTGCCCACAGTGTTAGGTGCATTAGTTACAGGGAATTAGGTCTGGGTGGGTTACTCTTCAGAGGGTCAGTGTGGACTTGTTGGGACAAATGGCCTGTATCCAAATTGTAGGGAATCTAATCTAAAAAAAAGGTCTGTTTCTGTACATCTCTATGACTCTATGAGAAATGAACTTGAATTCTACCCACATCATCAATTTGTTACAATGGAGGACATTTTAAAAAAATCAAAGCATATTCGTTAAGTTTGACACTTTTTTTTTAAAAGCAGGTGAATATAAAACAAAACAACACACAACATATCACTCACTTTATATGATTACATCATTGGTTTAACTAACAAGCAATGGCTTTCTTTTTCTGTTTATCATCCAAGTTTCATTAGGCAAGATTTCTTTTTGAATTTCCAGTCATAAACTATTGATTTAATTAATAAAGTAAAAATCCAGATCTAATAAGTAATAAAATTTACACTTTTCCTTGGTACAACAAATTTATCCTAAGATATAGAAACATCAGTAAGTAGCAGTACAGTTATGTCTTCAGAACAAGAAAAGATGCATTGTTGGGCTTGATTCTTGGAAATGAAGTGGATGATGTCAGTGGGGGAACATTTAGGAGATAGTGATCATCACATTGTAAGGTGTAGGATAAAGGTGGAGAGTGACAATGGTCAATGCAGAGTTTAAAAAATATCAATTGATTGAGAAATGATCAACGGGCATGAGCGAAGTTGGGCAGATAGACTGGAATGAAAAGTTGGTGGGAACAATTATAACTGAGCAATGGGTTAGCTTCAAAGAGAAAATGCTGTGGTAGGGAACCTTCCAGAAACACATATTTGCAGTTGAATTAGTAATAACATGAAAAAAGGTGGATTGATTAGGAAGAACCAGCATGGATTTCTAAACGCAATATCATGTTTGATTAAATTGGGAGTTTTTAAGATATGGAGCTAGATAGTTGGATACAAAATTGGCTTGAAAGCAAGAAACAAGGGTGGTGGTAGAGTTGTTTTTTGGACTGGAGGCCTGTAACCAGCAGTGTGCTACAAGAGTCAATGCTGGGTCCACTGCTTTTCATCATTCATATAAATGATTTGAATGTGAATATAGGAAGTATGGCTAGTAAGTGTGCAAATAACACCTAAATAGGTGGTGTAGTGGACAGTGAAGTAGATTATCTCAGTACAACAGGACCTTGATCAAATGGGCTAATGGACCGAGGAGTGGCAAATGGAGTTTAATTTGGATAAATATAAGGTGTTGCTTTTTGGTAAGGCAAACCATTATACAGTTAATGGTAGGGCCCTGGGGAATATTAGGCAAAAATGAGGACTGAAGAAGGGCTTTGGCCCAAAACGTTGATTTTCCTGCTCCTCGGATGCTGCCTGACCTGCTGTGCTTTTCCAGCACCACTCTAATCTAAACCCTGGGGAATATTACCAAACAAAGAGACCCAGGGGCGCAGGTGCATAGCTCCTTGAAAGTGAACTCACAGGCTGACAGAGTAGTGAAGCAGGCATTTGCCATGCTTGCCTTCATTGATCAGAACATTGAATAAAGGAGTTGGGATGTCATGTTGTGGCTGTACAGGACATTGGTGAAGCCACTTTTAGAATACTGCACACAATTCTGGTTGCCCTTCTACAGAAAGAATATTGTGAACCTTGAAAAGGGTTCAGAAAAGATTTACAAGGTTGTTGCCGGAACTGGAGGGTTTGAGATAGGCGAGGCTAAATAGGCTGGGGCTTTTTTTCCCCTGCAGAGGAATCTGAGAGGTCACCTTATAAAGGTTTGTAAATTCATGAGGGGCGTGGATAGGGTAAATAGACAAGCTCTTTTTTCTAGGGTGGGGGAGTTCAAAACTAGAGGACATAGGTTTAAGGTGAGGGGGAAGCTTTAAATATGATCTGAGGGGTAACTTTTTCACGCAAAGAGTGGTGCGTTTATGATTAGATTCGATTAGATTACTTACAGTGTGGAAGCAGGTCCTTTGGCCCAACAAGTCCATACTGACCCTCTGAAGAGCAACCCACCCAGACCCATTCCCCCACATTTACCCTTTCACCTAACACTACAGGCAATTTAGCATCGCCAATTCACCTAACCTGCACATTTTTGGACTGTGGGAGGAAACCGGAGCACCCGGAGAAAATCCACGCAGACATGGGGAGAAAGTGCAAACTCCACACAGACAGTTGCCTGAGGCGGGAATTGACCCGGGTCTCTGGCGCTGTGAGGCAGCAGTGCTAACCTCTGTGCCACCGTGCCGCCCAAGGAACAAGCTGCCAGAGGAAATGGAGGCTGGTACATTACAACATTTAAAAGGCATCAGGATAGGTATTTGAATAGGAAGATTTTAAAGGAATATGCTGGAAAATGGAACTAGGTCAGACAGGGATGGCTAGTTGACATGGATGAGTTGGACTGAAGGATCTGTTTCCATGTTGTATGACTTTGTAACACGAAGGGTGAAAGGAGGTAGTGCTGTTGATGTAAAATCTGAAAGAACTGCAGATGCTTTTAAATCTGGAACAAAAACAGAAATTGCTGGAAAAGTTCAGCAGATTTGGCATCAGTGGATGAAAATCAAAATTAACATTTCAGGTCCAGTGATCCTTCCTTCGAACTGATGCTAGCCAGAAAAATGTTGAGAATAAAAGCTACTTTGGAGTACAGACCAAATTACTGGAAAATGAAAGACACTGCAGAAGTCTGCTTTATTGAGGGTCAAGCTATACTAATGATTGCTAAATGCCTAGTAACATAGGCCATTTTCAGCAATGAAGGTACACATTGAAATACATAGTAAAAAAAAAGTTAAAAGTTTGAGAGAGACAGATAAGGCTGTTTGATACCTGAGGGATCCATAAGAACAACATCTGCTCCTGGGGATGAATAAATTTCTGCTAACGTTATTCTAATTCAAAATAGCAATAGCAATATGATACTATATGATAATCAAGAATTACACATACATTGGTTTAAATTGGGTAATGGAAACTATTGTTCATTAATAACTTGCAAAGTTATAAAAAAAAACATTCTATTATCAACAATAAATCAAATAAACATTGTATTATCAACATGACCCACAAATCAACAATATTATCAAAAGTCAATATGTGGACCTTTAAAAGAGAACTGTGGTTTACAGAATGATTGGATTTTTTTGATTAAAGACTGGCTTGACAAAAGGTTTACTGCAGGTTTTTATAAATGTTGCAAGCTCTTTTATTATTCCCAGTAGTAGGACCAGAGGGCACAGCCTCAGAGTGAAGGGACGACCCTGTAGAACTGAGATGAGGAGGAATTTCTTCAGCCAGAGGGTGGTTAAATCTGTGGAACTCACTACAGCTGAGGGTTTTGGAGGCCAAGTCATTCAATGTATTTAAAAAATAGATAGGCTGTTGATAAGGGGACCAAAGAGTTACAGGAGAAGGCGGTTAAGAAACATTAGCCATGACCGAATGGTGAAGCAGACTCGATGGTCGAATGGCCCATTTATGTTCCTAAATCAACACCACATAAAATTACAAGTAGTACATGACCTCAAAAGGATTTTCATCATTTAGTACAACCAGCAGAGTGCATCATGTAAGGAGAGGGCCACAACAAATTCAATCAACAATCTCATGCCCTCCTACCCATCAACAGCACAGAGGTGAAATAAGTGGAGTCTGTCAAGCTCCTGGGAGTGGCCATCCCAACAGGTTTTCTTGGACTCTTCACGTGGACAAACTGGGTACAAAGGTCCAACAATGTCTCTTCTTCCTCAGGCAGCTGAGGAAATTTGGCACGATGGCAAATACCCTTGCCAATTTTTATAGGTGCACCATCGAGAGCATTCTGTCTGGATGTATCACTACCTGGTATGGCAACTGTACCATTCAAGATCAGAGACGGTTACAGAGAGTGGCGAACTTGGCCGGACAATCACAAAGGCCAACCTCCCATCTATAGAATCCATCTACTAGACCCGCTGTCAAGAAAAGGCTACCAGCATTCTCAAAGATCCATCCCACCCTGGCAATGTTTTTCTACAAACTCTACCATCAGGGAGAAGGTACTGAAACCTGAACACACGCACCAGCCAATTTCGAAAAAGTTTCTACCCTATTGTTGTTGGAATACTGAATGGACTCTCAAACTCTTAACATTTGCCTGTACCTGTGTTTTCTTTTATTTTTGCTGCTGTTTATCTATTATTTACTTATCTATGCTACTTAACTATGTGATCTGCCTGTATTGTTCGCAAGACAAAGCTTTTCACTGTGCCTCGGTACACATGACAACAAATTCAATTCAATTAATTAATTCTTAAAAAAGCAAGACCGATTTAAGAATAGGATTTAAAGCATATGGAGTTAAGCACTTAAATAATCTAAACTAACTTGAAACAAACAAGATTTTTATCCCCTTCTCACTAAAAACACTGCTCTAGGTCTCTTCATTTGGTTGCATTTCTTTTAGAAGTTGCTTATCTCAGTGTATAAATTGGCATGCATTCCAGAATGGAGGAGGGTGAAGAAAATTACAAAAGCACTAATCCTGTTTTCCCACCAAAAATCATTACCAGAATTATGTCAAATGAATAGAAGGGAGAAAACAAACCCAAAACTGGCTGAACTGCAGATGCTGGCAATCAGAAACGAAAACAGAAATTGCTGGAACAGCCCTGCAGGTCTGGCAGCAACTGTGCAGAGAAATCAGTTACTGTTTTGGGTCCAGCGACCCTTCCTCAGAACTCAAGTGGCCCTTCCACATGTTACTTTCAAGTTGTACACCACCATTAGTAAGGTGGCAGATCAGCTCAGGGAGAAAAATGGTGAAAGGAACTATAACTTGAACAATCAGATCCTTAAAGAGGAAAGAAGAGAGATTGAGGAGCATGGATGGCAGTGTAGGTAAGTAAAACCAATAATACGTCAACTGGAATAATGAAAAATGTTGTGTTAAACACAGGAGGCCATTCAACATCATATCAAAGCTGGGAACTTATTATGTAAATTGTTGTTTATTCTGATCCCATTTCTTTGCCTTTTGCTCATATAATTTATTTTTCAATTTTCATTTTTTGTTTCTCCCAGCAATTGCTATTTCAGCTGAAGTATTCTAAGTTCTATCCTACAATTTATAACCTATCCCACAGATTCACCAAACAGCAGACAAAATATCTTTTGCTATTTACTTAAACTCACTTTGATTAGGTTTCGTCTATTTATTCCAGTGAGAAAAGCCTCAATTTTTCTAACTTTTCTTCACAACTATAATCTTGTACCATATAACATTCTAATGAATCGTCATTTTATATTTTTCACATCCCTGGTATCATTTTATAGAGGAACATTAAAGTTGCGTGCAACACTTCAATTGTGGCCTAGGTGTCAGTCTTTGCTCATAGTACAGCTTGCTATTGAGTCATCAGCTTCAGTGCATAATCTAAATTGATACTTCAGCACTTAATTGAAGCAATGTAACACTGTGGGAGGTTCAATTTTTAGAATAAGCAGCTATACTGGAACCCTGTATTTCTACTCACTGGACACAAAAGACACAATAGAATAACATAAACAGGAGCAGTACAGTTTTCATACTGTCCTGACCAACATTTATTATTTACAAATAAATAAAACTAAAGAAGAAATGGAATTTCTGGTCACTTTATTGTATTACACTCAGTGGGAGCTTGCTGTATACACATTGGCAAACATTGGATTGAGATTTTAAAAGTAATTCATTGTCCAGAAGGTACTTTGGGGCATAATGAAGTTGTGAAAAGTTCTATATCAGGGCTATCTAAATTGTGGGCGACTTTAGGCGTTGCAAACTCTGTTGCAGCTATGGTTGTCATAATGCTGGGGCTGAGTACTAATAGCTGTGAGGGCTCTTTAAATCTGTACTATTTTTCTATTGGTAGTCATAGCCTAATGGACTGCGCCCTAAGACCTGACTCTTCCTACAGAAAAGCCTGTGAGGTAGATTTTATTTATAGGAGGAACCCAGCGTTTTCATCAACATTATTTGCCATCTTTTCATCAAGAATCAAAACCCCCACCCCGTACTCCACCCTCACCAAATGAAGTCTTCTCCTCTTCAGCAATTTAATCTCAGCCCTCTGTCCACCTTGATTGCTCAACAGCTCTCATAAGCCTGAATTACTTACTTGTGTTACACAGTCAGAGACAAAATATAGCGTCACATGGGAAAAGGTGAAGGAAGCACTGCACTATATACATGCCAATATTTCTTTTTCTGAACACCTAAATTAAAATAGTTCAACTGAATTAACATGCTACCGTTTATTTTGTTCACACAACACCTCATTCCATAACTTCATCCTTCCTTTATCCTTTTCTACTAAATACTTCTTGACTTGCATAACTTTCCTCAATTTTTTTTGTTGGTGCTTCTTTCTTAGCTTATATTCTTTGTAAATGACTTCCCTTTCACCTGTTTGTCAGTTCATTAGTTTCCTTCATGTTAAGTTTCCTTCAGAATAGCTGCATTTTCCATAACTCCCCCATCTTCTGCAAAACTAGAGTCCATTAAAAAAAACTCATCCTGACGCCATCTCTACAATGATATGTTCAGCTTCCTAATCACCTTGTCCTATATCTGAAGGATTAATCCAAAGATTACCATACGTAGTAATGCCATATATGCATCCCTTAATCACGTGTGTACCTTTTCCAGAACATGGGTCCTTCCTTTCACACATGTAATGAGTCATCGTTCTGAAGTTTCCTGTAGTAATAGTGGAAGATGATAATCTGTCGTGCTTATAGGCTTTGTATGCAAAAGGTGGCACAGCTTTTAGGAAGGCACTAATTGTCATGTTTCGTGCATACACAATGCTGGCCACCACCTTATAAGAAAGATGCAAATATATTTGAGAGTGTCAAAGTGATTTATTAGAATGGCACCCAGTATGAGACTTCAGCCACGATGATAGATTGAAAAAGTTGGGACAGTTTTCCCAGGTCATCAGGTAATCAGGAAGGCAAATGGAATACTGGCCCTTATTTGAAGGGAATTGGAGCATTAGAGTAGGTATGGAGGTGTGTGCAAAGGTTAAACAGGTTGGGACTGTACTCACTGGAATTTAGAATAACAACAGATGATCTCATTGAGACATAGAGAATTCTTAAGGGACTTGACAAGGCAAATTCTGAGAAGATGTTTCAACTCATGGGAATGTCTGGGGCCAGAGGCATAGTCACAGAATTTAGGGGAGCCAATGTAAGGCTGAGATGAGGAAGAATTCCTTCTCTCAGTGGGCTGTCTCTCTTTGGAACTCCCTGCCACAGAGAGCTGTGGACGCAGAGTCTTTGTGTGTAAGATTTACAAGGATGTTGCCAGAGTTGGAGGGTTTGAGCTATAGGGAGATACTGACGAGGTTGGGCCTGTTTTTCTTGGACTGCTGGAGGCTGAGGGCAGACCTTATAGAGGTTTATAAAATCATGAGGGGCATGCATAAGGTATAAAGACAAGGTCTTTTCCCTGGGGTGGGAGAGTCCAGAACTAGAGGGCATAGGTTGAGAATGAGAGGGGAAAATATAAAAGGAACCTAAGGGGTGACTTTTTCCCGCACTGTATGGAATGAGTTGCCAGAGGAAGTGGAGGTAGCTGGTACAATTACAACATTTAAAAGGCATTTGGATAGGTAGATGAATAGGAAGGGTATAGAGACATAGGGGCCAAATTCTGACAAATGGGATAGATTAATTTAGGATATCTGGTCAGCATGGGTGAGTTGGACCGAAGGGTCTGTTTCCATGCTATTTATCTCTATGACTCTATGACGCTATATTTAAGGCCGAGATAGATACCCAATTCTTCATCAGCAGGAGAGTAGGCATGAGGAGTGGCGGATCAGCCAAGACCCTATGTAATGACAGCGCAGGTTCAAAGACCCAAATTGCCTATTCCTATTTCTTATGGTTTCATGGAGAGAAGAGAGCTGAGAAGTCTGACTGAGGTTTTTAACATTGTGAGCAGGCTGGACAACATAGATAGGATGAAACTGTTTCTACTTCTAAAAAGAAACAAGAATGAGAGGGTATAAGTTTAAAGTGATGTGCAATCAAAGCAAAGGTGATATGAAAAAAAAACTTTTTCATGCAGTGAGTCATTAAGGTCTGGGATTGACTCCCTTGAAATGTGGTGGAGGGAGGTTCAAGAGGACATTGGATGGATTTCTGGATAGAAACAGTATCGAGGGATATGGGAAAGAAGGCAGATCAGCACTAATTAATAGAGATTGTGCAGGCTCAAATGTGCCAAATGGCTTCCCTCTGCGCTGCTATAATTCAGCGATTATTCAGCTGTCATTGCTTGAAACTCTGAATGAACTCGGGTTGTAATTTTGCTTAATGAGCTGGAAGATTTGTTTTTAGGCATTTTGTCACCATACTTGGTAAAATCATCAGTGATCCTCCGGTGAAGCGCTGGTGTTCTGTTCCACTTTCTATTTATGTGTCTTGGAGATATCATTTTCAGTTCATTTTCTCAGAGGTTGGTAAATGGTGTCCAAATCGATATGTTTCTTGATGAAGTTCTGGTTTGAAGGCCAGGCCCTTAGGAATTCTCATGCATGGCTTTGTTTAGCCTGTCCTAGGATGAATGCGTTGTCCCAGTTGAAATGGTGTCTTCTGTTGCCTGTGTAAGGATACTAATGATAGGTGGTCATGTCAATTGATGGCTAGTTGATGCTCGTGTATCCTGGAGGATAGTTTCCTACTGCTGTAGTGTTTGTTGATGTCTATCTGATGTAGTGTTTGTTGTTGTCCTTGCAGGGTATTTTGTAAGTGACATTAGTTTTGCTGGCTATTGGCACAGGTTCCTTTAGGTTCATCAGCAGCTGTTTCAGTGTGTTGGTCGGTTTGTGGGCTACCATGATGCCAAGGGTTTGGAGTAGTCTGGTCATCATCTCAGAAAGGTCTTTGATGTGTAGTAGTGTGGCTAGAGTCTCTGGGCATGTTGTGTCTTCTTGTTTGGGTTTGTTGTTTAAGAATTGCCGGACTGTGTTTATCAGGTATCCATTGTTCTTGAATACTCTGTATAGGTATTTTTCTTCTGCTGCTTGTAGCTCCTGGGTGCTGCAGTGTGTTGTGGCCTGTTTAAATAATGTCCTGATGCAGCTCCATTTGACAGTATTGGGATAAACAATAGACAATAGGTGCAGGAGTAGGCCATTCTGCCCTTCGAGCCTGCACCACCATTCAATATGATCATGGCTGATCATCCTTAATCAGTATCCTGCTCCTGCCTTATCTCCATAACCCTTTATTTCACTATCCTTGAGAGCTCTATCCAACTCTTTCTTAAATGATCCAGAGGCTAGGCCTCCACTGCCCTCTGGGGCAGAGCATTCCACACAGCCACCACTCTCTGGGTGAAGAAGTTTCTCCTCATCTCTGTCCTAAATGGTCTACCCCGTATTTTTAAGCTGTGTCCTCTGGTTCAGAACACAATATAATGAAAAGGTAAACTCACTACTCGCAGATACCAACCCCTACCAACAGGTGGCGATGGACCAGACTCCACAGCTAGAAAACTGTATCTCAGCATTACTGAAGAAACTTCACAAAACAGGTAACAAGCCAGATCTCCAAAGAATGAACCTGATGGACCCAAAACACCCCATTTCTACGGATTACCTAAGGTACACAAACCAGAGGCCCCCCTCAGACCCACAGTCTTACATCCTTGCACACTGACATACAGACTAGCAAAGAAACTTCATCATAAACTGAAATACCTCATACAAAACTCATGCCACTCCACCCACTCCACCCAAGAATTCCTGAACATCAAAGATACCAAAATAGAAGAGGACAAAATCATGGTTTCCTTCGACGTTTTGGCCCTATTCACATCCATTAACATCAGTCTAGTCAAAGAAACACTGACCTTACTACTAGGCGAAACAAGGACACAAACACCAGACAGCACCAACTCCATCAGCAAGGACAGCATTCTCAAGTTAGTAGACCTGTGCCTCAATACCCACTTCACCTTCAGCAATAAGACCTACAAACTAATCAACGGGGCACCCATGGGATCACCAATATCAGGATTCATAGCAGAAGCAGTTATGCAGAGACTCGAATGAACAGCCCTCCCCACGGGTCAACCCAAACTTTGGGTCCGCTATGTAGATGACACCTTTGTCATCACGAAAGGAACAAGTTGGAAGAAACCTACAATATTGTTAGCATCCTTACTGGCATACATTTCACCAAAGAGGAAGAGAACAATAACAGACTCCCCTTCCTCGATTTCACAGTAGAACGAACAGTCAATGGAAAACTGCAGACCTGCGTCTATAGGAAAGCAACACACACAGACCAGATACTCAACTACAGGAGCACCCACATCCCAACACCCACAAATGGAGCTGCATCAGGACATTATTTAAACAGGCCACAACACACTGCAGCACCCAGGAACTACGAGTGGCAGAATGTATTCATGAACAACGGGTACCCGACAAACACAGTCTGCCGATTCTTAAACAACAAACCTAAACAAGAAGACACAACACGCCCAGAGATTCTAGTCACACTACCATACAAAGACATCTCTGAAATGACGACCAGACTACTTTGAGTCCTTGGCATCATGGTAACCCACAAACGTACTAGCACATGGAAGCAATTACTGATGACCCTAAAGGACCCTGTACCAATTGCCAGTAAAACAAGTGTCATGTACAAAATATCCTGCATGGACTGCAACAAACACTACAACGGACAGTCAGGCAGGAAACTAGCCTCCAGGATACACGAGCACCAACCAGCCACCAAAAGATACGACCAACTATCACTAGTATCCTTACAGACAGGCAAAGGAGGACAACACATTCATCCAAGACAGGCTAAACAAAGATGCACACGGGAATTCCTAGAGGCTTGGCATTCAAACCGGAACTCCATCAATAACCACATCGATTTGGACCCCATTTACTACCCTCTGAGAAAACGAATTGGAAATGATATCATCCACCTTAACAGACCAAGACACAATTAGAAAGCGGGACAGATACCAGTCCTTCACTGGAGGCTCACTAATGATGTGTCTTAGCATGGTGACGAAATGTCTGAGAACAAACCTACCAGCTCAGCGAACAAACTTACAACCTCAACCTCAACCTGAGCTACAAACTTCTCAAATATCTGAATGAACCAGATTACAGTTCACTACATAAACGGGGTCCACAATGGTATTCCTGGTCAGTTCACATCACACCCTTGGTGGGGGGAGCAGTTAGTGAGAGAACTAAGAGGAGGGAAAAATATACTTGTCCTCTACGTAACCTATCTACTGACCGCAGATGCATGTCTCCCAGATATTATTGGTTGGAGTGACAACCACAGTGTGTGCGTGGAGCTAAAATCCCATCTTCACATTGAGGATACACATCATGTTGAGAAGCATAATCAGAGCTGAAAATGTGTTGCTGGAAAAGCGCAGCAGGTCAGGCAGCATCCAAGGAGCAGGAGAATCGACGTTTCGGGCATGAGCCCTTCTTCAGGAATGAGAAAAGCGTGCCAAGCAGGCTAAGATAAAAGGTAGGGAGGAGGGACTTGGGGGAGGGGCGTTGGAAATGCGATAGGTGCAAGGAGGTTAAGGTGAGGGTGATCGGTCGGAGTGGGGGTGGGGGCTGAGAGGTCAGGAAGAAGATTGCAGGTTAGGAAGGTGGTGCTGAGTTCGAAGGTTGGGACTGAGACAAGGTGGGGGTAGGGAAATGAGGAAATTGGAGAAATCTGAGTTCATCCCTTGTGGTTGGAGGGTTCCTAGGCGGAAGATGAGACGCTCTTCCTCCAGCCATCGTGTTGCTATGGTCTGGCGATGGACCATAGCAACACGATGGCTGGAGGAAGAGCGCCTCATCTTCCGCCTAGGAACCCTCCAACCACAAGGGATGAACTCAGATTTCTCCAGTTTTCTCATTTCCCTGCCCCCACCTTGTCTCAGTCCCAACCTTCGAACTCAGCACCACTTTCCTAACCTGCAATCTTCTTCCTGACCTCTCCGCCCCCACCCCCACTCCGACCAATCACCCTCACCTTAACCTCCTTCCACCTATCGCATTTCCAACACCCCTCCCCCAAGTCCCTCCTCCCTACCTTTTATCTTAGCCTGCTGGACACACTTTCCTCATTCCTGAAGAATGGCTCATGCCCGAAACGTCGATTCTCCTGCTCCTTGGAGGCTGCCTGACCTGCTGCGCTTTTCCAGCAACACATTTTCAGCCCTGATCTCCAGCATCTGCAGTCCTCACTTTCTCCGAGAAGCATAATCACCTTGCTAAATGAGATGGACTTCAAACAGAACTAGCAACTCAAAACCAGCCATCCATGAAGTGCTGTGAGCCAACAGCAGCAACTAAATTAAATCTGACTACAATCTGCAACCTCATTCCCAGGCATCTGACCCACTCTACCATTACCATCAAGCTGGGCTGTCAAGAGTGCAGGTGAGTATACTAGGAACATCATTAGTCAGATCAATTTTCTTGCATCCTGCCACATCCAGTCACAAATTGTGATGGAAAATTAAATAAATAGCAGGAGGCAGCTCCGCAAATATCTCCATCCTGAATGGTGGTGAAGCCAAGAACATCATGGGCGGCACGGTGGCACAGTGGTTAGCACTGCGGCCTCACAGCGCCAGAGACCCGGGTTCAATTCCCGCCTCAGGCGACTGACTGTGTGGAGTTTGCACGTTCTCCCCGTGTCTGCGTGGGTTTCCTCCGGGTGCTCCGGTTTCCTCCCACAGTCCAAAGATGTGCAGGTCAGGTGAATTGGCCATGCTAAATTGCCCGTAGTGTTAGGTAAGGGGTAAATGTAGGGGTATGGGTGGGTTACGCTTCGGCGGGTCGGTGTGGACTTGTTGGGCCGAAGGGCCTGTTTCCACACTGTAATGTGATGTAATCTAAAAAAAAATCTAATCAGTGCAAAGACTAAGCTGAAATATTTGCTAGCAATAACAAGTGGATGACCCATCTCAGCATCATTCACAGGTAGTCAGCACCACAGATAATAGCTAGAAAGAACTTAAGGCACTGCATACCACAAAGACTATGGTCCTAACAACATTCCAGCAATAGCACTGAAGACTTGTACTCCAAAACCAGTCACACCTTAGCCAAACTCTTCCAGCACAATGAGAACACTGGCATCAAACTGGTAATGTAGAAAATTGCCCAGGTACGTCTTGAGCACAAAAAACAGGACAAATCCAATCCACTTAATTGTCACCCCAGTCTACTGTCGATCATCAGCAAAGAAATGGAGGGGGTAATTGACAGTGCGTTCAAGCTGCACTTGCTCAGCAATAACCTACTCACATGCAATTAATTTGGGCTCCACCAGACCATTCAGGTCCTGACCTTATGATAGCCTTGGTTCAAACAGAGACAGAAGAGTTGAACACCTGAAGTGAGACATGTGTAACTACCTCTAACATTAAGGGCACATTTGATAAAGTATGACATCAAGGCACCCTAGCTCAATGGGAATCAATGGAAAATCAGGGAGAAAGCCCTCCATTGTTTGTAGTCATGCCGAGCACACAGGAAAATGTTTGCAGTTATTAGTGGCCTATTAACTTAGTCACAGGACATCACTGCGTGAGTTTCTCAGGGTAGGGCTCTCCTCAGTCCAACTATCTTGAGCTGCTTCAGCAATGAACCTCCTTCCATCATAAGGGCAGAAACTGGGATGTCCACTGGTAATTGCACAATGTTCAGCACTGTTTGCAACTCTTCAAATACTGCAGCAGCCTGTGTCTATTTCAAGAAAGAGTTGGGTAACATCCAGTCTGAGGCTGATAAGTGGCAAGTAACTATTCCACTACACAAATACGAGGTATTGACCATCACCAATGGAAGAATTTAACCACCTCCCCTTGACAGTAAAGATAGCTATAAATAAAAGCCACATAACAACTCTTGCTTTAAGTACAGGATTGAACTAGGAATTGCATATGCCGAGATAAATGCAGCTCCAGCAACACAAGCAGCTTGATACCATCCAGGACAAAGCAGCAGACTTAAATGGCATCCTCTACATTACCTTCAGCATTTGCTTCCTTAACCACATACATATCATGGCAGCAGAGTTTATTAAACACAACATGCAACACATTGCAGTTCACCAAGGCTCTTTTGACAACAATTTCCAAACATCCAACCTTTACCACTTCGAAGGACAAAGCCAGCAGACACCCAGGAGCACCAACACATTGTACATTATAAGTTTCCCTCCAAAACAGATATCATCCTTACATAGAAATACATAACCATTTTTTTCAACTGTTACTGGATTCAAATCTTTAAGCTCCCTTTCTAGCAGCACTATTGAAGTACATACACCCCAAGGATTGCAGTGGTTAAGAATGCAGCTCACCCCAGCTCCTTCTCAAGGCAATTAGATTCAGCAAGAAATGCTGACTCATCAACACCTATAACCATGAACAAGAAGTGAATTTAATCCCTCAAGAGTTCTACAACTTAGTCTAAACAGGTCACTTCTGGTTGACGGTGGATGAAAATACTTCAGCCTTATCTTTTGCACTGATGTGCTGGGGTCCCCCATCATTAAGGATGAGGATACTTATGGAGCTTCCTTTTCCTGTTAGTTGTTTAATTGTCCAGCACTGTTCATGACTGGATACTTTGCTCTACTAAAATTGATTGTCAAAACAATGTTGATAAAAATTGTAAGAACTTATTGCTTCAGACTCACCATTTCCTTCGCCATTATATTCCAGACAATCTTCAAACATAACCTTCATATCAGCAACAAATTCTTCTTTCACGGTATATTGTTTTTCATTAAGTTTTCTTTCAATGGTGGATAGATCCATAGGTGTCTAAAATGTTAAACACAGTTTGACGTGGTTGTGAAAAATTGTTTAACAATACTGTATGCCAAGCAATGGCTGCTCAAGAGATTTCTTAAAAAAAACGAACAAAAAACAAGTTTTCTGGTTACGTATGAATTACTTAAATTTTCATAGTTAATCTCTCTGGTTTCAATTACATTTTGCTGCACTGTAGTTCGATAGTATGTATGGGTATTAAGAGTTCACCATAGCTTCACAATCAGAATTTAATTGAGTGAAATGAGATCAATCCATTTCCTAGTGACAGAGGGCTGATAGCTTGAATGTGTTCCTGAAACAATATTAACTGGCAACCATATTCAAAGTACATTGAATGACTAGAAGAGCAAATGGCAAAAATGTCAGGATTGCTGCAACAGCAGCTTTCTGAAATAGACAAGGAGGCTGGAAGAACACAGCAAGTCAGGCAGCATCAGGAGGTGCAGAAGTCAATATTTCAGATATTAGCCCTTTTTCAGGACTAGTCCTGATTGCTGCCTGGCTTGCTGTGTTCTTCCAGCCTCCTGCTTGTCTACTTTGGATTGCAGCATTTGCAGTTTATTTGTCTCTAGCAATCTTCTGAAGACAGGTATATTGTACAGCAGAGTATTTGTATCTAATAGTTCCAAACTTGAATGTGCTTCCTGCTGACATGAGGTATTTAAAATGGAACTGTAACACACAAGCACTAATTTCCCTAACCTTTGAGATCAACAAAAGTGATATCTTAATTAAAAATCAGATTCTGCTCATATTGATTCACAGAAATTCAGTTTAATGAGTGAAAGTTTCCTATTTGCATGCCACTAGAGTTGGTCCAAAGTGACCAGCAGTTGCTCAATGCATAACATTAATCTATTATTATCAGAATAACATTAGAATTACTTTACTGCCTGCACTTGGAAATGAGTGATCCAAAGGAGACCAAGTTTTCCATGTAACAATTCAGCACATGTATTTCAAAACTGAATTTAATAGAAGATACCAGTTCAAATTTCCATCTCTTTACTTATCATAGCAAAGGCAAACAAGGAAAATAACTGTTGACATTAATTCATAATAAGTAGATATAAGTGATCCCATCTTTCTTCTAGAATCACTTTTAAAATATTGTGCCTAATCATCTCTACAAAAAACAAATCCTATTCTTAATCTGTAATTCATTGTAAACCCATAAGTTACGGCAATAGCAGTTCTATTTTGGCATTGTCAATAATGCCTGGCTGATTTACTTTTTTTTCTCATTTTTACCGAGACAATCCATCCAAAATACATTTTAATAATAAATACGGTATGCAACAAGAACAATATTCTTACTTCAATTATCTCGTAGTAATTTGGGGCATATGATTCATCTACAGGTTCAAGAAAGGGCCAAGAATCCTTGTGAGCTTTCACAGCATCTAGGACTGATGGAGGAAGAACACAATGAATCTCAACATACAATGTAAATAAGTTCCTACTTGTGAAGACACTCAAGTTATTTAAAATCAAACATCTTTGAAAAAAATTACTTGCTTACCTTTATACATAGCAATATAATCTTCATCGAGTTCAAATCTACAACAGAAGAGAAGATTTAAAATGAATCAATAATTTACTTTCCTTTACTAATTAGGTTTCTCTAATTATGTTTGGTCTGTGATAAATTCTAATTTTAACATATATAACCCAATGCACACAAGAATGATTTTAAAAAGAAACTCCATTTAGAATAAAAATACACAGCACTTGTTGACACACCACTCCCATTACTGACATGCAGTAGATATTGCTTCTTGTTAATATATCCAAAATACCAAATCTACTCACAGAGTAGTACAACTAGGAACCAAATCACCATCAGAAGTCTGTGTACCAACAGTGGGCAGCGCTCTAGTGTACTTTGTAAAACTCGTAATTCTGAAGCACATTTTGTTACTTTACAGAAGTGCTAAATGCCAAATACATTCTATACTTCAAAACATTTGTTTTGATTGTAAATTATAACAGACATAAAGTGAAGAGAAATGAGCAACGGTATGAGATGGATGACAGCTATAGGAAGGTGGGGCGGCGGTGGGAGGGGGGGGGGGGGGGGGAAGTCTCAGATACAGTCACATAGATGGGCTAACTCCAGGAAAGGTAAGAGAGGTAGGCAGCTAGTGCAGGAATCTTTTGTGGATATACCCATTTCAAACAAGTAGGGGGTGATGGATTCTCAGGGGAACATAGCATGAACAGCCAAGTTTCTGGTATTGAGACTGGCTCTAATGCAACGAGGGGTACGTCGGGTTCCAACAGATCAATTATGTTAGGAGATTCTCTAGTCTGAGGTACAGACAGACGTTTCTGTGGCCAGCAGCGAAGAAGCAGAATGGTGTGTTGCTTCCCTGGTGCCAGGATCAAGGGTGTCTCAGAGAGGGTGCAGAATGTTCTCAAAGGGGAGAGGGGCCAGCAAGAGGTAATTGTGCACATTGGAACCAAGGACATAGGAAGGGAAAAGGTTGAGATTCTGAAGAGAAATTTCAGAGTTAGGCAGAAATTTAAAAATAAGGCCCTTGAGAGGAGTAATATCTGGATTACTCCCAGTGCTACAAACTAGTGAGAGCAGGAATAGGAGGATAGAGCAGATGAATGCTTGGCTGAGGAGCTGGTGTATGGGAGATGGATTCACATTTTTCGATCATTGGAATCTCTTTTGGGGTAGAATTGACCTGTACAAGAAGGACGGATTGCACCTAAATTGGAAGGGGACTAATATACTGGCAGGGAAATTTGCGAGAGCTACTCGGGAGGATTTAAACTAGTAAGGTGGGGGGGGGGGGTTGGGACCCATGGAGATAGTGAAGAAGGAGATCAATCGGAGACTAGTACAGTTGAGAACAGAAGCGAGTCAAACAGTCAGGGCAGGCAGGGACAAGGTAGGACTAATAAATTAAACTGCATTTATTTCAATGCAAGGGGCCTAACAGGGAAGGCAGATGAACTCAGGGCATGGTTAGGAACATGGGACTGGGATATCATAGCAATTACAGAAACATGGCTCAGGGATGGACAGGACTGGCAGCTTAATGTTTCAGGATACAAATGCTACAGGAAGGATAGAAAGGGAGGCAAGAGAGGTGGGGGTATGGCATTTTTGATAAGGGATAGCATTACAGTTGTGCTGAGGGAGGATATTCCAGGAAATACATCCAGGGAAGTTATTTGGATGGAACTGAGAAATAGAAAGGGATGATAACCTTATGGGGATTGTATTAAAGACGCACCCCCCACCCCCCACCAGAGAGAAATTGAGAAACTAACTCGTGAGGAGATCTCAGCTATCTGTAAGAATAATAGGGTGGTTATGGTAGGGGATTTTAACTTTCCAAACATAGACTGGGACTGCAATAGTGTTAAGGGTTTAGATGGAGAGGAATTTGTTAAGTGTGTACAAGACAATTTTCTGATTCAGTATGTGGATGTACCAACTAGAGAAGGTGCAAAACTTGACCTACTTTCGGGAAATAAGGCAGGGCAGGTGACTGAGGTGTCAGTGGGGGAGCACTTTGGGGCCAGCAATCATAATTCTATTAGATTTAAAATAATGATGGAAAAGGATAGACCAGATTTAAAAGTTGAAGTTCTAAATTGGAGAAAGGCCAATTTTGACGGTATTAGGTAAGAACTTTCAAAAGCTGATTGGGGGCAGATGTTCGCAGGTAAGAGGAAGGCTGGAAAATGGGAAGCCTTCAGAAATGAGATAACAAGAATCCAGAGAAAGTATATTCCTGTTATGGTGAAAGGAAAGGCTGGTAGGTATAGGGAATGCTGGATGACTAAAGAAATTGAGGGTTTGGTTAAGAAAAAGGAGGAAGCATATGTAAGGTATAGACAGGATAGATCTAGTGAATCCTTAGAAGAGTATAAAGGAAGTAGGAGTATACTTAAAAGGGAAATCAGGAGGGCAAAAAGGGGACGTGAGATAGCTTTGGCAAACAGAATTAAGGAGAATCCAAAGAGTTTTTACAAATACATGAAGGACAAAAGGGTAACTAGGGAGAGAATAGGGCCCCTCAAAGATCAGCAAGGCGGCCTTTGTGTGGAGCCGCAGAAAATGGGGGAGATACTAAATGAGTATTTTGCATCAGTATTTACTGTAGAAAAGGATATGGAAGATATAGACTGTAGGGAAATAGATGGTGACATCTTGCAAAATGTCCAGATTACAGAGGAGGAAGTGCTGAATGTCTTGAAACGCGTAAAGGTGGATAAATCCCCAGGACCTGATCAGGTGTACCCGAGAACTCTGTGGGAAGCTAGGGAAGTGATTGCTGAGATATTGTATCACTGATAGTCACAGGTGAGGTGCCAGAAGACTGGAGGTTGGCAAACGTGGTGCCGCTGTTTAAGAAGGGTAGTAAGGACAAGCCAGGGAACTATAGACCAGTGAGCCTGACCTCGGTAGTGGGCAAATTTTTGGAGGGAATCCTGAGAGACAAGATGTACATGTATTTGGAGAGGCAAGGACTGATTAGGGATAGTTAACATGGCTTTGTGTATGTGAAATCATGTCTCACAAACTTGATTGAGTTTTTTTGAAGAAGTAACAAAGAAGATTTACGAGGGCAGAGCAGAAGATGTGATCTATATGGACTTCAGTAAGGCATTCGACAAGGTTCCCCATGGGAGACTGATTAGCAAGGTTAGATCTCATGGAATACAGGGAGAACTAGCCACTTGGATACAGAACTGGCTCAAAGGTAGAAGACAGAGGGTGGTGGTGGAGGGTTTTTTCAGATTGGAGGCCTGTGACCAGTGGAGTGCCATAAGGATCGGTGCCAGATCCTCTACTTTTTGTCATTTACAGAAATGATTTGGATGCGAGTATAAGAAGTACAGTTAGTAAGTTTGCAGATGACACCAAAATTGGAGGTGTAATGGACAGCGAAGTGGGTTACCTCAGATTACAACAGGATCTTGACCAGATGGGCCAATGGGCTGAGAAGTGGCAGATGGAGTTTAATTCAGATAAATGCGAGGTGCTGAATTTTGGGAAAGCAAATCTTAGCAGGACTTATACACTTAATGGCAAAATTCTAGGGGGTGTTGCTGAACAAAGAGACCTTGGAGTGCAGGTTCATAACTCCTTGAAAGTGGAGTTGCAGGTAGATAGGATAGTGAAGAAGGCGTTTGGTATGCTTTCCTTTATTGGTCAGAGTATTGAGTACAGGAGTTGGGAGGTCATGTTGCAGCTGTACAGGATTCAAAGTTTGTGAGAAAATTTGTAACTCGGGTGCTCCGTTGCAGTGGTCGGTATATTGGGTCCAGGACAGCTGGAAGTGACAACCGAAAGCGGCAGATTCAAACCACTATAAATGCCAGAGGAAACATCACAGAAGCACTTCACACGAGGCTCCCAAGCACTGAGGATGTCACCTAGACAGGGGACGAAATGTCTGCAAGACAAATTCCCAGCTCAGCGAACAGAACCACAACAACGGCTGTACAGGATATTGGTTAGGCCACTGTTGGAATATTGCGTGCAATTCTGGTCTCCTTCCTATCGGAAAGATGTAGTGAAACTTGAAAGACTTCAGAAAAGATTTACAAGGACGTTGCCAGGGTTGGAGGATTTGAGCTATACGGAGAGGCTGAACAGGCTGGGGCTGGTTTCCCTGGAGCGTTGGAGGCTGAGGGGTAACCTTGTGGGCGGCACGGTGGTAGTGGGCGGCACGGTGGCACAGTGGTTAGCACTGCTGCCTCACAGCGCCAGAGACCCGGGTTCAATTCCCACCTCAGGCGACTCTCTGTGTGGAGTTTGCACATTCTCCCCGTGTCTGCGTGGGTTTCCTCCGAGTGCTCTGGTTTCCTCCCACAATCCAAAAATGTGCAGGTTAGGTGAATTGACCATGCTAAATTGTCCGTAGTGTTAGGTGTAGGGGTAAATGTAGGAGTATGGGTCTGGGTGGTATACGCTTCGGCAGGTCGGTGTGGACTTGTTGGGCCGAAGGGCCTGTTTCCACACTGTAAGTAATCTAATCTAAGCTAATCTAATCTAATCTTATAGAGGTTTACAAAATTATGAGGGACATGGATAGGGTAAATAGGCAAAGTCTTTTCCCTGGGGTCGGGGAATCCAGAATTAGAGGGCATAGGTTTAGGGTGAGAGGGGAAAGATATAAAAGAGACCTACGGGGCAACTGTTTCACACAGAGATGGTACGTGTATGGAATGAGCTGCCAGAAAAAGTGTTGGAGGCTGGTACAATTGCAACATTTAAGAGGTATTTCAATGGGTATATGGATAAGAAGAGTTTGGAGGGATATGGGCCGGGTGCTGGCAGGTGAGACTAGATTGGGTTGGGATATCTGGTCGGCATGGACGTATTGGACCAAAGGGTCTGTTTCCATGCTGTACATCTCTTTGACTCTATGAGAAGCAGAAGAGTGTTTGAATGATGAAACATTCAGGAAGTTGACCTCTAAATGCACAATGCTATTTTGTTGTGGAGAATGAACATAGCTTTGCTCAAATGGTAAACTTATTAACTGTGCACTTTTAATTTGGAACTTCACCTGTTGGGGGCTGATTTGGGAAATTATATACAGGGTTAGAATTTGAAACATGCTACACACAACATGTAATGTAATAGTATAGATGCCTATAAGAGTAAGTTAGATAATTACATGAGGGAGAAAGAAATGGAAAGATATTGTGATAAGATTAGGTTAAGTTAATTGAAATAAGGCTCACGTACAACATACTGAAACCATCACAGACAAGTTGACTTAAAATGGGTAAATATTGCAAATTGTATATAATGAATAGAAACTGTAGTGTAGTTCCTGACTGGTGAGGCTTCTCGTCAGAAACATACAAATGTAATATTTCTATCTCAGCTTTTCGCATAAATTGTAATTTAAAATTCTATTAGTCTGGTGGACTTTACTAATGCTGTTAAGTAGTAGCTGAAAGGCAACTGTTTTGAATGTTAATATTAAAACATTATACTGGAGATGCAATTCCCTTTTTGTCTACAACCAGAAACTAAAGGCATGGTTGAATTCTCATTGATGAGAAAGCATGGCTGCCATATGGCTTCCACCCTCATGTGCATAATAATTCCTTTAATTCAATTTGAAGAACCATGCAATTCTCTCTCTCATTTAATTATCAGTCTCATAAATATCATCCAGATGGGGTTTTCCAGCTTGATTCCATTAACCATTAAACAACTTCTTCCACGTTAAGGCTTTACGTAAATTTTATTATCTTTTGCTATTTTCATGAAGAATCAGTGACTGTATATAAGACAAACTCAGCTTTCACTATCCACCTGCGCAAGAAAATACATACAAGTCTTTTGTCTTCTTATCTTTCTTTTTAGGGAACAGTGGTTCAAGGTTCAAAAGTTCAGGAGGCAATTCTTTTCCCTGAGATAGTAACCAGGCTCGCTCTTCTCTCATCTTCCTTCTTTTAGCACGGCCTGTAGATAAAGCAGCAAATTGATATTTACAACATTTGAAAAGTTTAGGAATGTGCAAGCATACCTTGGGAGATAGATGCACCTTTAGCTTAAAGATCAAAATAACTAAACAAAAATAACCTATTTACTTGAAAATCAAATTATAACACTGGAATATAAATGGCAAGATCTTTCAAAAACAGAAACTAATTGTTGAAATTTCCATCTGGAGATGTTACAGATTTCCAATAACTCAAGAGACAAAATGGATGAATTTGGACATTAGATGTACGTTGTCTCATTTCAGATTGGTGATAATTAAAGAATAAAATATACAACACATTTTTCAACTTTCTTGAATACCCTTATTCCATGCCAACTTAATTATTTACCATTGTTAGCATTGTACTGAAACTTTAGATTAGTGTTAGCATTCCTATATCAGGGTAAAAGCTGTAGGTTGCCTGAAAGTTCTAGTAACTATAGACAGGAGAGCCAGCCCTGAATTATAGGTTTGCATTCAGTGGCATATTTGTATCAGGTGGGCGTGGGTGTCATCCTCATCTTATGCTGACAATCCCACAAAACCCTCCCACCACGTGGAAATAACCATATTATTCACAGAATAAACATTGTTACGATAGGGGTGCACTTTAGAGTTTGTGATTTTGTCAATTTGCAAACAGTTGCCTACTACATCAGGGCTAATGTAGGGCAGAGCACAAAGGTACAAAAACAACATCTTATTCTCCAAGCTCAAGGTCATCCACATAAACAAACTTTGCCAAAATCTCTTTTATTTCAATAAAGAGCTAACGTGTATCCAACAACATTCTTTACTTTTGGGCAGTGCTGCGTAATTATGGGCAGAAACCAGCAACAGTCTGGTGGCTGCATTCCTGCTTCATGAACCACTCACTGCAACTTCTCTATTGCTTGTCATTCCAGATTTTTATACCTTCTACAGCTTTGACTCTTTCTTCAAACTCCCTCCTCCTCTCTTCTTCCATGAGTTGCTCTTGTTCCTTTTTCTGCACAGCCAAAAGTAATTGACGTTCTGCTTCCTCTTCTCTTCGTTTCTGTTCTTCTACCTTTGCAATTGCAGACATTTTTTCCTGAAATATGCATTAATACCTAATTGGCTTTTATATCAGCAACAGGGCATCATTACATAAGGTTTCTCTTTGATATGTTTTTCTCTGAAAGTTTAGGTAGACCAAAATATAGCAGATTAGAATTATGCTTCACATGTGATCATGATGTTGAGCTAAATTGCACTCAAAATTGTGTTGTTTAGTTCAGTTCTACATATAGGTGAAAATAATTTGCATAATTGGAAACATAAAACATTTGGTGAATTGAAGCTATAGTACAGCATAACAAAACACATGGTTTGTTTTTCTTCCCTTTGCACTTAAAGATATTCCTTGATATATTTAAAAGTGGCAGCCTGATAGAATGTTCTTAAAGCAGCTGAAAATTATTATTATCGCCAAAAATAAGCATTTTTAAAGGTGTCCAGTCATTCAACTAAGTAAAACTATGTAAGTCAATAAAAGTGATTTCAAAACAAAATATTCTGAATTACTGATGAGTACTGGTCAGTTTCTTATTAAAGCTTTTTCAAATGACTACGAGTGCCTGTGTGCCTAGAAATATGAAAGCCATGCGAACAGCGTTTTTGAGTCACGGTGAAAACTTTCAATTTTGACCGTGGGACGGGCCGGCTTTGTTGGGTGGATCTGATATAGGCAAATTAAAACTCAAATTATTGTAAAACATGAATGCCAATAGTTTTGGGCATAGCTCACCAACTTTTAAAGTTCTCTGATCTTCTGGTTAGCTTTGCTCAATTCCACCACAATGTGCTGATATTGCTAGTGTTAAATTGGATCGAACTCTACTTTAGCTACAGTCAGCTGTATTCCAAAAACACTTCTTTTGATTTAGTCTGTGTACTGATTTTTGCACACAATCTAGGGAAATCTAGTGCTAAGGGGAGCTATCTGATTGAGATAAATTCCTGGACTGAAGTTAATTGCATCAGAAATTCCCTCAGGCTTTCGAATTCTTTAAAAAAAGTAATATCTATTCATGTATTTAGAGGTTGTTGCTAAAGCTAACTAGTTGCTCTGCAAGTCATGTGTGAAAAGCTTAAAGTACCAGAATGGAGTGAAGCCTACCATTTATACATTCTCTATCCAAAAGGGCAAAATTGATTAACATTATTGCCTGCCTTGTGAGAAAGAATTCTTTTGTTGCTTCTAGAAATTGGTCTCCATCTCCAAGCGAAAAAGGAATATACCTTAGGACTGCTTCTGTAATGTTCAGTTTCCTAGAGTACTTTGCAGTTGACCAAAAATTTGAGTGAAAGCTTAACTGGGAAGTTTTATCCTTTGTAACATTTCCAAAACAATTTGAACTACAATTTTAGTATTGTGTTTCCTCTATTGAACAATTGAAAAGAGTTATGCATTCCACTTTTGAGAGTAAAGAGCACCATTAAGAAGCTATGCATGTCCCCAGTATTCAATGTTGCAGTAAACTGTCAAAGGTTTGTCAGGGAACATATGAGACATATGTGAGGCTGTATTTCAGTTCCAAGGAGAGGTTTAAATTCCTCCTCAGTAGCTGATCTCAGTTACAGATGGATTGTTTTTCACTGAATTGAGCATCTCAGTTGAAATCTTTGGCTGTACTTAGAATACATGATGGAGGCATTCCAGCACTCCTTTAAAGAAACAGTTAAATTAATTGCGCCAAATGATTAAATATCAAACAACTTCAAAGGTATCTGTAAGAATTTATGACTGCTTTGACAAGCAAATCATGTCTTTCCCTTCATTGTTATCCCTGAACACACGTGCAGAAATACTGCGGTTGCACACCATTTAAGGTACATGTGAGACTTGGTCAGTGAAGAGGAAACATCTCTTTTGCTGCAAACCCAAAAAATTTTGGAACAAGTCCAAACTGAAACCCATACACCACATTTGAGTAACTTCCAATTTACACCATTTATTTGGATGCATTTAATGTAATAGATTTAGCTGCAAACAAATCTGTTGGTGATAGTGGTTAATAGTTCCAGTTTGCAATATAATGAGGCTTTTCTCCAGTTCCTCCAGAAAAAAAAACTTAAATAATTCTAAGTTCATACATGACATTGATGCACAAGGATTTTTCACTCACTCTTCTTGAAGCTGTTGATTCTTTGCTTGGGCACAGTCCCAGGTAATTGCCTTTCTCCAGAGCTTTTATTAGGAGTTTGGAACTAAGATTCTGACATCGATTGTCCGAAACATCTAGTCAACTAATGTCCTTTAGGGAAAGAAACTGCCATTCTTACCTGATCCAGCCTACATATGACTCCAGACCCACAGCAATGCGTTTGCACTCTTAACTGCCCTGTGGGCAACTAGGAATGGATAATAAATGCTGGCCTAGCCAGTGATGCCCTCATCCACAGAATGAATAAAAAAAACACTTCCAATAGAGACTACTAGTTAGGAACCCGCTAACTATATATAAATTACATAAACTGTATCAACTTGAAACAAAGCCAGAGTCGTCTTAGTCTCAATGACTGTTGCTCATTCAACTGATCCAAAACAATACAATAATGAATGTTGCTGATACCCAAATCAACAAAAGAACTGGATAAAATGATGCAATACTTGTGTGGTTAACCATTTAGTTCAAAAGAGCCAGTATTATTGTTCACATTACTGAATTTCCAATCTCAGGCAGATCCTTGTTGCATGATGCAAGCTGAGGCTGGATATTTCCCCACAGGCAGGGAAGAGAAAAAAAAAATCAGAGGCAATTCTTTACTGAGCAAGTTTCACACATCCCTTAAATGATTGCGCAACTGCATTATTTCTGCATGTGTGTTCAGGGGCAACAATGAAGGAAAAGACTTATTTTGCTTGTCAAAGCAGTCTTAAATTCTTCCAGGTATTTTTGAAATTGTTTGATATTTAATCATTTGGCACAATTAACTTAACTGTTTCTTTAAAAGGAGTGCTGGAATCCAGAATGCCTCCAAGATCATCACGTATGCTAAATACCATTATAGATTTCAAATGAAATGCTCAATTCAATGAAAACTCATCGATCAGTTGCTGAGATCAGCGACTGAAGAGGAATTTAAATCCCAGAGAGTTTTATGAGCGTTAATAGAATGACCAAGTTTAGCTTCAAAACTGATATTTTGAAACCTGATCTGCTTTACCTCTTCCTCCTGCTGCAACCGTTTTAGGGTCAGGCGGTCAGAAATTCTCCTGGGAGCCATTTCAGACAGCTTCTTCTGCAGCTGTTTCTCCTGGAAATGAAAGCAAGAGGGGTCAGAGGTCTAACACACAGCTATTACAGACAGCCTGTTAATGACCATGCTTGGCACTGCTATAACCCCCTTTCGGATACAGACCTGATAGATTGATCACAGACTATATTCTGATACTTGTCAGTCATCGTAAACTAATCATTACAACTTTTGATTTCCGTTTGCCCTGCTGGGTCAATCCAACTCACTATTTTGTTTTTATATGAAGCCATTACCATGATGCTACCCATCACTCCAAAACTCAGCCAATCATTCTTATAGAAATAAATCAACTTCTCACAAGAAAGCAGGGTGATTTTGATATGCATGGGTGCTGCACAACAACAACTCAATCCATATCTGCCATGAATAGTATGTTAGTAATAAATCAGATGATTTAATGTACTAAGATTTTGGCATGAGATGAAGTGAGGAGGAGTGTTCTGACTGCTAAGGTTAATAATTTTGCAAGTAGAAAAATAACGGAGTTCAAATAATAAGTCAGAGTTCTGTGGGCTAAACATACCCAAGGCTCAATCATCAATCTTTACAAAGTGACTGAATAAGAGTTCGAATACAGTAGCAACCATTCTCAGCACTCCTGCATTAGGGAAATGAACACTGACCTGTTTCCAATTATTATTCTGTGATCTTTGGCAGTTCATGTTTGGCCTCAGATTGAATTGGCCTTGACTGCCACTGAGCAGATTCCTAGAATTGATCATGCCCCACACTGCAGACAGTTAGACAACCCTGACTGCTGAGTGGCCAGATCCCTAACTGATCTACACACAGTTCTCTGAACTGGCTGCACTGGACTTCCAAGACTGAGCACAATCTATTGCCTAGAGTGTTGTGATAAGGAAACACTAACCCTGAACCAGGTTGGATGACCAGAGGAATAAATGGTGAACTGGAGTCCCCAAGTACCTGCTCTGACGTCCATAACAGGAATAGTTACCATTTAGCTTCAATGTAGTGAGTGGGTGAATGGGAAACTGCATAAAAATGAGGCAAGATAACTAACAAAGAGATGCTAATGCAAAAAAAGGAAAAAAAAAGGCCTATCACCTATTCCTCCCCAGCTGTATAAAACTTGGTAAGTTTTTGCTTTTTGTTTTTGCTTTTGTTGCTGAGGATCTCTTTTCTGCCAATCCCACTCAATTTTCCCAAATTATGCCCCATTGCCTGTGTCAAAAGTTGAGAAGATTCTACCTACTAATTTCTTCCTCTTAATTAACATTCTAGTCACAGGTTGTAAGTTTGCTCGCTGACCTGGAAGATTTGTTTTCATTTGTTTCGCCACCATGCTAGGTAACATCATCAGTGAGTCTCCAGGCAAGCACTGGTGTTCTATCCCGCTTCGTATTTGTGCATCTTGGTCTGTTACAGTAGGTGATATCATTTCCAGTTCTTGTTCTCAGAGGTTGGTAAATGGGGTCCAAATCGATGCATTTATTGATGGAACCACAACCACCTGATGAAGGGGCGGCACTCCGAAAGCTACTGTGCTTCCAATTAAACCTGGTGAACTATAACCTGGTGTTGTGTGATTTTTAACTTTATTGATGGAGTTCCGGTTTGAGGGCTTGGAATTCGATTTAGACCACATTTACCAACCTCTGGAAAAAAAAGATCCAGAAATGATATCACCCACCTTAACAGACCAAGTCGCATAAATAGAAAGCAGGACTGTACACCAGCTTCACCAGAGGCTCACTGATGATGTTACCTAGCATGGTGACGAAAACAAATCTTCCAGCTCAGCAAGCAAACTTATAACTTGAACTTCAACTGAACCAGAAGTCTTCTCAATAATGATGTTCTAGTCACATCTGCTGTTCTTTATAATCTGAGCAACCACTCATCTTTGCGTAATTGTATACTTTTGCCTTAAATTGGATGGTTCCCCTAACTTTAGTTAAGTAGGGATATTGGGTCATCCCTTTGTAATTTTTCTTTACAACACGAATACATTTACCTTGATTATTCCGAGTATCCCTTTGTACACATTTGACACTTCTGTATTGATCAATCCCCTAGACGAGTAACCCCATTCACTTCAGCTAGGTCAGCTTTCTTGCCCTTATTTAGGTTTGACATAGAAGTCTTAGACACACTTTTCTTTTTAAACTGGATTAAGATTCAATCATGTTATTACCTAGAACACCCTTCACTCTGACATCATTAGTTATTCCTGTCTCATTACACGACGGAGTCTAATATAAACCTGCTGTTTGACTGTGTTACTCAAAGGATCTCTATCTAAAGCATTCTATGGAATCCTTTTCCATGCCACCATTCCTAACTTGATTCATCCAGTTAAAAACATATACTAAAATCACTCACATTATTGCCATTCCTTTTGCATAACTGTCCAATATTTCCTTTTAGTTACCTTACTTTCATCCTATATTGTAATTACTGTTAACTGGTCTGTAAACCACTCCCATTAGTGACTTCTTTCCTTTACTATTCCTCACCTCCAAACAAACTACTACGATATTCTGATCTCCTAATTCAAGGTCATCCTTAACCAAAGAGTCAATGCCATCTTTAATTAATGATGTTACCCCTCCATCTTTATTTGGCTTCCTATTCTGCTTTATTGTCAAATCCTCTCAATATTCAGGACTCAATTCTGGTTATTCTGCAACTATGTCCCTGTAGTGGCTATCAGATCACATTTATTTACTTGGAAGTGCACCAGCGTGAATGCTGTGTGCATTCAGATACATAGTCTTTAGTTTTGTCTCTTTGCTATATATGGAAGCCTATTTTGATTATTAATGTATTCTTATTTTTCCCTGCCATTCTCTGATTATTGCTCTTCTGCCTTGACTCATCCTTAATTCGCCACATCTACCCAAGTTTGATCCCTCATCTGTTACTATTCCAAGTCTCTCTCTACTTCCCTATCTATGTGGCTCACTCACTCAAACACCAGCAAGGTTCAGGTGTAGATCAGCCCAAATGCACAGATCCCCTCTCCTGAATACTGGTACCCATGTCTTGTGAACTGGAACTCAATTCTCTCAAAACAATCTGAGTTATTTTTAAAAAATCATTCCTGAGATGTAGATATTGCTGGCTGGATGAAGTCAGAATGGGAAGTGGGTTCAAGAAGAACTTGAAGGTGTTGGTCTTCCCAAATATTGGCAACACTGTCAGTATAAATGGTAGTGGTCCTGGATTTCAAAGGTATGATCTAAGCAGCCTTGGTGAATTTCTGCTGTGCATTTTGTAGATGTTTTACTTTGCTGCTACTGAGCATCAGTAGTGGAGGACTCAATACCTTTGATCTGCTCTTGTACCCTTATCCCAGTTGGCAATAAATCTTAGAGACCAACTTGGGGTGTATATAGTTGAATTTTGCTTCTGCTTTTCAGGTGTAAAGCCAGCTAAATGACCAATCTATTACTGGGTATCCTGCAGCTAATACTAGCCAGAATCAAAAAGTGGAATGCCTTCTTGACCTGACCTACCTGTCCATCTTTCTTCCCACACATCCACTCCATCCTCCCCACTGACCTTACATAATCATCTCCTACCCGCATCCACCTATTGCCATCACTCATCCCCCAGCTCCCCCTCATCCCCGCTACATATCTCGCAGTCCACTTCTCCTGCCACATTCCTAACGAAGGGCTAATGCCCAAAACATCGACTCTCCTGCTCTTTGGATGCTGCCTGACCTGCTGTGCTTTTTCTCGTGCCACGCTTTTCGACTCGGACTCTCCAGCATCTGTAGTCCTCATTTTCTTCTAATATCGGCCAGTCATGTAGGTCAATCTAGTTGGTGCATGTGTTACCTTTTGAATTATACAATTAATATAATGTATGCAACTCGGCCACTGTAGATCTTGACAGAAAATATAATGGTTTATGGCCTGGTTGAGGTTCGAGTTAATAATCTTGCCTGACTTTTCTAAGTCCATTTGAGTGTTGGTTTGCTCAGCTTTATTGAAATCATAATTTGAGATGGGTTTCTCACATGAGTGCTCTTTCAGCACTCAGAATATTAATATTTTAAAAGTACTTCACGATCTAGAAATGGATCAAGAACCAAACCAACATTCTTGGACAGAAAGTAAAGTATTTCTGGAAGCTAATTTAAAACAAATAAAGGTTTTGTTTAGTAAGCTACACTATTCACTAAACATGCTTTTCAACATATTTCAAAAGACCACTTTAATTTTCACTTAATGAAATGGTGGAATGACTTTGCATCATTGCTTTTTAACCATCTTTTGCCACCAGCCCCCAAACTTTGCCTAAACAAAACATTCTTAATATGCTGAGTCAAGCAAAGTGATTTTTGCATCTTCCACAATTTCTAAACACCATCACTACTTTTTACCCATAGCAAGGCTGGAACTGAAGGTTTAAATAGCAAGATATAATTGGTAAGTGCCTCCAACTGGAAGCCCTTTTGAGCGCTGCAGCCAAATTACCCAGGCAACAGGTAATTTGAGGAAACTCATCAACTGACACCAATGGAGTTGAACCAAGATCTGAACTGTGATCAAACAGGTTAATATAGCATTTACTCATTCTGCTATTAAGGCAGCTCAAGAGCAATAATCACATTCTCCTTTATAGACATTTGCTTTAAATTACATTTGTTCAAATACCTTCTGTGCAATCTTGAGAGCTGACCGATTATTACAAGGGAGAGTACAGTTAATCACACCCTTAATACTTATTTAAGCACCAGTGTTTCACTACAGGATGAAGATTGCGAAGACGCTGCAGAAAAAGTGACAGTAACACTGGGATGGCTGTTTCCACAAGTTATAGTGCTATCCACAGTCACATTATCATATTCACTAAATTGATTACTATCCATTAAACAAGAGTTTTTTTGGTATATAACTGAACGTACATTAAATATTATGTGCTTTGAAAACGTTTATTCTAATTTTCCAATGGAGAAAACATCTTTAAGTTGCAATTTCTCCTGTTAAATGAAATAGAAGATTTCATGAAACTTTATATATTTTGTATTATTCAAGGTAAATTCTGGAGCACTGCCATGAAGTGCTAGATTGTCAACAAACCTTATGAGCAATCATATTGCAAATTTCGGGAAGGAAGTCTTCAGTGAGAGTTGCATGCAGCTGTCTTTCTTTAATAGAAGTGTTTGTCTGGAGGCCTTCCGTTAATTTCCTCCATTCCTCCTCTGTCTGACACACTAGCTCCCAAGTGCCACAACTTCCAGGCATTTTCAATGGATCTGGAAGGCAAATCTCAAACAATATAGTCCAACAAACACACCATGTTAAAATAGCCATCTAATACATCTGATTCTTTCTGATTTAGAGGAGGAAGCAGAGCTTGCATATCACAGGTCAACTACAACAAATCCTGGAGGATACCAAAATGCATAATTCAAGATGATTAATATATCTTACTAAAATTCTCAGCCATATGTATTCTATGTCCTGAAGACCCTCCCACTAGAGTATGCAGAGGAACCTATGACACACTTTTCTGTTGTGCCCCACTGTATTATCTACCACCCTGTCAAATAGTATGAGTCATCAGTCCTAGACGCAGAAGGACTTTGGTGTGCCTTTTCAGTATTGGAGCTGATTTCCTTGAATTCTACGAGCAGTAGTTACTGTTTTATAAGCTGTTGCATTGTTTTGGAACTTTTGGGGGGGAAAAGATCAAAACAACAGCACTTTAAAAAGGAGGAAGACAAATAAAGGGCAGTGACTCATGAGCAGTGATTCAAACTGAGATAGAAACCGACACTGCTATCTGACCCAGCAGTAACCTATACAGCTGCTGCCTTTTCTGTCTGTTTTCAACTATCTCTGGACATTGGAGCTCATTCTAAGAAAAATAAGCAAATGGCAAAATTCACAGCTGACCTTGGAGAAACCGCTGCATGGAAGCTCACAGCAGGGGGCAGCTAAGCGGCTTTTTAAAATGTAACCATTCTGTTTTTCTTTTGGTAAATTTACAATATTGAGTAGAGCATTTTCTTTCTGACTATATGTTGTTATTGAAATCTGTCTCTTAATTAAACTTTAAAAATATAAAAAGGTAAGTACTAAGCTAGCTTGTAGCACTGTTCTTAGAGCAGTAACACTGCTATTTTCTGAGTCTGTATATTGTTAAGGTGCAAAGATGGCCTTTAGGAGAGTGATGTGCTCTTTCTGTTGGATGTGGGAGATTAACGAGAGAGTCCATGTTACTGATGATTATGTCTGCAGGAAGCGTGTTTGCTTGAGAATCATATTGGATCGCAAGGATCAGTTAGAGCTGCAGTTAGAGGCAACAAGGAAGTTACAGGAGCTAGGCGTTATGATGGATGGAGGTTGCAGGGAGAAGATAAACCACAGTCAGGTAAATGGGTGACCTCCAGGAAAGGTAGAGAGGGAGGCAGGTAGTGCAGGAGTCTCCTGTGGCTCTCCCCATTCCAAACAAGTATGCTGCTTTGGAAAATGTAGAGGGTGATGGACTCTCAAGGAGTCTCAAGGAATGTAGCACGGACAGCCAGGTTTCCGGTGTTGACACTAGCTCTAATGTAATGAGGGATACTTCAGGTTCCAATCTATCTAGCTGGAGGCACAGACAGGCAATTCTGGGGACGACAGTGAGACATCAGGTTGACTCCCTGGAGCCAAGATCAAAGATATCTTGGAGAGAGTGCAGAATATTCTCCAAGGGGAGAGGGACCAGCCAGATGTCATTGTTCACATTGGAACTAATGACATAGGAAGTTAGGCAGGAATTTAAAAAGCAGGCCCTTGAAGGTAGTATTATCTGGATTAATCCTAATGGCATGAGCTAGAGAGGGTAAAAATGGAGGACAGAGCACATGAATGTGTGGTTGAGGAACTGGTGCAGGGGAGAAGGATTCACATTTTTGGATCATAGGAATCTCTTCTGGGGTGGAGGTGACCTGTATAAGGACAGATTGCACCTGAATTGGGAAGGTGACTAATTTACTGACAGGTAGGTTTGCTAGAGCTGCTCGGGAAGATTTAATTTGGTTGTAGGGGTGCTGAGAGATAGTAGTGATCAGTCTGAGACTGGTACAGTTGGGGGAGAAAAAAAGAGTAGATCTAACAGACAGGGCAGGTAGGAACGAAGTAGAGAATGGGCTAGGACTGATATATTAAACTGCATTTATTTCAATGCAAGAGGCCTAACAGGGAAGGCAGTTGAACTCAGGGCATGGCTAGGAACATGGGACTGGGATATCACAGAAATTACAGAGGCGTAGTTCAAGGATGGACAGGACTGGTAGCTTAATGTTCCAGGGTATAGATGCTATAGGAAGGACCGAAAGGGGTGCATGAGAGGAGGAGGATTGGTGTTTCCGATTAGCGATAACTGTAGGGAGGATATTCCTGGGAATACATTCAGGGAAGTTATTTGGGTGGAACTGAGAAATAAGGAAGGGATGATCACCTTATTGGGATTGTACTACAGACCCACCAATAGTCAGCAGGAAATTGAGAAACAAATTTGTAAGGAGTTCTCGGTTACCTGTAAGAATAATAGGGTGGTTATGGTAGGGGATTTTAACTTTCCAAACATAGACTGGGACTGCCTTAGAGTTAAGGGTTTAGATGGAGAGGAATTTGTTAAGCATGTACAAGAAAATGTTCTGATTCAGAGAAGGTGCAAAACTTGACCCACTCTTGGAAAATAAGGCTGGGCAGGTGACTGAGGTATCAATGGGGGAGCACTTTGGAGCCAGTAAGCATAATTCTATTAGCTTTAAAATAGTGATGGAAAAGGATAGATGGGATCTAAAAGTTAACGTTCTAAACTGGAGGAAGGCCAGTTTTGATGGTATTAGACAAGAACTTTCAAAAGTCGATTGGGGGCAGATGTTTGCACCTAGAGGGATGGTTGGAAAATGGGAAGCCTTCAAAAATGAGATAACAAGAGGCTGGAGACAGTATGTTCCTGTTAGGGTGAAGGGCAAGGCTGGTAGGTGTGGGGAATGCTTGGTGACTAGAGGTTTCGGTTAAGAATAAGAAAGAATAAGAAAGGTGTAGACAGCAGAAATCAAGTGATTTCCGACAACAGTATAAAAGTAGTAGCAGTATACTTAAGAGAGAAATCAGAGGAGGACAAAAAGGGGACATGAGATAGCTTCGCTAAATAGAGTGAAGGAGAATCCACAGAGATTTTATAAATACATTAAAGTCAAAATGGTAATGAGGTAGAGAACAGGGCCTCTTAAGATTCAGCAAGGCCACCTCACAGGAGATGGAGGAGATACTAAAAGAGTATTTTGCATCAGTGTTTACTATGGAGAAGGACATGGAAGATATTGAATGTGGGGAAATAAATAGCAACATCTTGAAAAATGCCCATAATACAGAAGAGTTAGTGCTGGACGTCTTAGGACGTATAAAGGTGGATAAATCCCCAAGACATGATCAGGTGTACGCTACAACTCTGTGGGAAGCTAAGGAAGTAATTGCTGGGCCTCTTGCTGAGATATTTGTATCATCGATAGCCACAGGCAAGGTGCCAGAAAATTGGAGGTTGGCTAATGTGGTGCCAATGTTTAAGAATGGTGGTAAGTAAAAGCCAGGGAACTATAGACCAGTAAGCTTGACATTGGTGGTGGGCAAGTTGTTGGAGAGAATCCTGAGGGACAGGATTTACCTGTATTTGGAAAGGCAATGATTGATTAGGGATAGTCAACATGGCTTTGTGTGTGGGAAATTGTGTCTCACCAACTTGATTGAGTTTTTTGAAGAAGTAACAAAGATGAGGGCACAGTGGTGGACGTGATCTACATGGACTTCAGTAAGGCGTTCGACAGATACTTTATGGTAGACTAGTTAGCAAGATTAGATCACAGAGAATAGAGGGAAAACTAGCTATTTGGATACCGAACTGGCTCAAAGATGGAAAGCCCAGGGTGGTGGTGAAGGGTTGCTTTTCAGATTGGAGGCCTGTGAACAATGGTTTGCCAGAAGGTTTGGTGCTGTGCCCACTGCTTTTCACCATTCATAAAAATGATTTGGATGTGAACAAAGTAGGTATGGTAAATAAGTTTACAGATGATAACAAAATTGGAGGTGCAGTGGACAGCGAAGGTTACCTCAGGGTACATTGGGATCTTGATCAGATGGCCAATGGGCCGAGAAGTGGCAGATAGAGGTTAATTTAGATAAATGAGAGATGCTGCAGTTTGGAAAGGCAAATCAGGGCAGGGCTTGTACACTTAATGCTCAGGTCCTGGGGAGTGAACAAAGAGACCTTGGAGTGCAGGTTCATAGTTCCTTGAAAGTGGAGTTGCAGGTAGATAGGATAGTGAAACCCGCGTTTGATATGCTTGCCTTTACTGGTCAGTGCATTGAGTATAGGAGTTGGGAAGTCATGTTGCGTCTGTACAGGGCATTGACTAGTCCACTTTTGGAATTCTGCTTACAATTCTGGTGTCCCTGCTTTAGGAAGAATGCTGTGAAACTTGAAAGGGTTCAGAAAAGATTTACAAAGGATGTGCCACAGTTGGAGGGTTTGAGCTATAGGGACAGGCTGAATAGACTTGGGCTATTTTCCCTGGAGCGTCACAGGCTGAGTGGTGACCTTATATAGAGGTTTCTTAAATCATGGTTTTGGGGAGGGGGGGGTGCAGAGAAAGAGGAGTGTGGATAGGTAAATAAGCAAAGTCTTTTCCCTGGGGTGGGTGAGTCCAAAACTACAGGGCATAAGTTTAAGGTGAGAGGGAAAAGATTTAAAAGGGACATGTGGGGCAACCTTTTCATGCAGCCGGTGGTGTATGTATGGAATGAGCTGCCACAGGAAGTGGTGGAGGCTGGTACAATTACAACATTTAAAAGACATCTGGATGGGTATATGAATAGGAAGGATTTAGAGGGATATGGGCCAAATGCTGACACTTGGGACAAAATTTATTTAGGATATCTGGTTGGAATGGACGAGTTGGACCGAAGGGTCTGTTTCTCTGCTGTAGATCTCAATGACTCTATATTCTCTGAGATTCATATTAGGTATGAGTTCCTTCTCATTTTAAAAAAAAAGAACATAGCACAACATTAAACGAAAAACTTACTTTGAAGATGCTCACTGAAAGAGTACCATTTGCATCTCTACAATTCTGATATAGGAGCCAGTGAGAGACTAAGAATGGAATTTAGTGTCACTTTCCATAAGACCATAAGACATAGGAGCGGAAGTAAGGCCATTCGGTCCATCGAATCCACTCCGCCATTCAATCATGGCTGATGGGCATTTCAACTCCACTTACCTGCATTCTCCCCGTAGCCCTTAATTCCTTGTGACATCAAGAACTTATCAATTTCTGCCTTGAAGACATTTAGCGTCCCAGCCTCCACTGCACTCTGTGGCAATGAATTCCACAGGCCCACCACTCTCTGGCTGAAGAAATGTCTCCGCATTTCTGTTCTGAATTTATCCCCTCTAATTCTAAAGCTGTGTCCACGGGTCCTAGTCTCCTCGCCTAACGGAAACAATTTCCTAGCGTCCACCCTCTCCAAGCCATGTATTATCTTGTAAGTTTCTATTAGATCTCCCCTTAATCTTCTAAACTCCAATGAATACAATCCCAGGATCCTCAGCCGTTCCTCCTATGTTAGGCCGACCATTCCAGGGATCATCCGTGTGAATCTCCGCTGGACACGCTCCAGTGCCAGTATGTCCTTCCTGAAGGGTGGGGACCAAAACTGGACACAGTACTCCAAATGGGACCTAACCAGAGCTTTATAAAGTCTCAGTAGCACAACAGTGCTTTTACATTCCAACCCTCGAGATAATTGACAACATTGCATTTGCTTTCTTAATCACGGACTCAACCTGCATGTTTACCTTTAGAGAATCCTCAACTAGCACTCCCAGATCCCTCTGTACTTTGGCTTTACAAATTTTCTCACCGTTTAGAAAGTAATGCATGCTTCTATTCTTTTTCCTAAAGTGAAAGACCTCGTGTTTGCTCACATTGAATTCCATCAACCATTTCCTGGACCAATCCTCCAAACTGTCTAGATCCTTCTGCAGCCTCCCCACTTCCTCAGTACTACCTGCCTGTCCACCTAACTTTGTATCATCGGCAAACTTCGCTAGAATGCCCCCAGTCCCTTCATCCAGATCATTAATATATAATGTGAACAGCTGCGGCCCCAACACTGAACCCTGCGGGACACCGATTGTCACCGGCTGCCATTCCGAAAAAGAACCTTTTATCCCAACTCTCTGCCTTCTGTCAGACAGCCAATCCTCAATCCATACCAGTAGCTCACCTCGAACACCATGGGCCCTCACCTTGCTCAGCAGCCTCCCATGTGGCACTTTATCAAAGACCTTTTGGAAGTCTAGGTAGACCACATCCACTGGGTTTCCCTGGTCTAACCTACTTGTCACCTCTTCAAAGAATTCTAACAGGTTTGTCAGGCATGACCTCCCCTTAATAAATCCATGTTGACTTGTTCTTATCGACCCTGCTCTTCCAAGAATTTTGAAACCTCATCCTTAATGATGGATTCTAGAATTTTACCAACAACCGAGGTTAGGCTAATTGGCCTATAATTTTCCATCTTTTGCCTTGATCCTTTCTTGAACAAGGGGGTTACAACAGCGATCTTCCAATCATCCGGGACTTTCCCTGACTCCAGTGACTTTTGAAAGATCTCAACCAACGCCTCCGCTATTTCCTCAGCCATCTCCCTCAGAACTCTAGGATGTAACCCATCAGGGCCAGGAGATTTATCAATTTTAAGACCTTTTAGCTTTTCTAGCACTTTCTCTTTTGTAATGGCAACCATACTCAACTCAGCCCCCTGACTCCCTTTAATTGTTGGGATATTACTCATGTCTTCCACTGTGAAGACTGACGCAAAGTACTTATTAAGTTCTCCTGCTATTTCCTTATCTCCCATCACTAGGCTTCCAACATCAGTTTGAAGTGGCCCAATGTCTACTCTTGCCTGTCGTTTGTTTCTTATGTATTGAAAGAAACTTTTACTAACATTTCTAATATTACTGGTTAGCCTACCTTCATATTTGATCCTCTCCTTCCTTATTTCTCTCCTTGTTATCCTCGGTTTGTTTTCGTAGCCTTCCCAATCTTCTGATTTCCCAGTGCTCTTGGCCACTTTATAGGCTCTCTCTTTATCTTTGATAGATTTCCTGACTTCCTTTGTCAGCCATGGCTGTCTAATCCCTCCCCGGATAATCTTTCTCTTCTTGGGGATGAACCTCTGTGCAGTGTCCTCAATTTTACCCACAAACTCCTGCCATTTTTGCTCTACTGTCTTCCCTGCTAGGCTCTGCTTCCAGTCTATTTTCGTCAGTTCCTCTCTCATGCCCTCATAATTACCTTTATTTAACTGTAACACCATTACATCCAATTTTGCCTTCTCTCTTTCAAACTGCAGACTGAACTCTACCATATTATGATCGCTACTTCCTAAGTGTTCCCTTACTTTAAGATTTTTTTATAAAGTCTGGTTCATTACATAGCACTAGGTCCAGAATAGCCTGCTCCCTTGTGGGCTCCATGACAAGCTGTTCCAAAAAGCCATCCTGTAAGCATTCCATGAATTCCCTTTCTTTGGATCCACTGGCAACATTATTTACCCAGTCCACCTGCATATTGAAGTCTCCCATGATCACTGTGACCTTGCCTTTCTGACATGCCTTCTCTATTTCCCGGTTCATGTTGCGCCCCTGGTCCTGACCACTGTTAGGACCTGCTCTTTACAGTTTCCCTGCTCTTTACAGTTCCAAAATAAGGTCAGATTGGATCCTTAAGGTAATTGTGCAAAATAAGGTATGTTGCAGGATGACAACAATTTTTTAATCATCTGGCATTATTTCAATTGTATCTAGGACAGTGGGGAGGAAACAAATATCTTTTGTTCAGATATTCTAGTTCCTAGGATGCACAATGGCACAAAGGATGATATAGTGATTCCTGCATCATTTTCTAGAGATTTTGCAGTGTAAAAACATGGTTTGAAGATCTCTATTTAAACAGGAGTTAGAGGTTGTTGGGGTTCCCTGGTACAGTGAAGCATTAATTATTCCCTCCCATTTCTGTTCCACCTGAAGGTGTACAATGTTCACAGAACATGCAGTACGTCAGGATTCCAGTTAAAGCAATAATAAAGGTCATGTTGTGAGCCAATTTTTATTCTTCATCCATCAGTTCATGCTCAAATTTGTTGTGGTACTCAATTCTAAATTCAAAACTAAATTTTCCATGCTATCTTGCATATGAACTGGGAGGAATAGTAGGCCATTCAGCCTGCTCAGTAATTCAATAAGATTACAGCTGATCTGATTGCTACCTCAAATCTATATACTCACCTACCCTGATAACCTTCCACACTAGCTTAACAAGAATATACCAATCGCTGTCTTAAAAATATTGCAGGATTCTGTTTCAACCACCTTTTTGAGGAAGAAAGGTCCAAACACCCACGACCCTCACTACACCTTTTACTCTTCCAAAGTTCAGCAGGACAAGAGCCTGCTTGTCCAACCGTTCCTGATAAGGCAACCTGCTCATTTTAGGTATTAGTCTCATAAACCTTTTCTGAATTGCCTCCAATTCATTTACATCCTCCCTTAAATAAGGAGACCAATACTGTGTACATTACTCCAGATGCCACTGTACCAGTACCCTTTATAACTTTAGCATTACCTTCACAGTTTTATATTCAATTCTTCTTGTGATAAATAATGATATTCAATTAGCTTCCCCAATTATTGGCTGTATACATACAATAATCTTTTGCAAATTGTGTGCGAGAATACCCAGATCCCTCTGCATCTCAGTTTGCAATCTGTCAATATTTAGAAACTGCCTTTTATTTCTTCCTGTCAAAATGAAAATTTTCATATTTCCCATACTATATTCCACACACATCTTTGCCCACTCAATCTATCGACAGGCAGTCCGTAGGTTCTGAATTGTTTCAATTCTCAAGTTCTTAAGTTGCTTTGTATGCAAATTGGGGCACAATATAGGACAATATAACATAGCAATTCATAAATACAGGGAAATATTCATATGTTGGATACTTAGAATTAATATTAGTACACCTCTATATGGGACCTCATCCATAAGTCAAGCACTTGTAAATCGAGGATCCCCTTTCCATGTTTTTGAAGCCTCCTTGTATCTCCTTCATAACTTACTCTTCCTATTAATCTTTGTGTCATTATCTTAATTATTCTCAGGGTGTTCATAACAGTAAAAGCATCAGTGCAATATCTATTATGGAATATGCATTGTGATAATAGACAAAAAGATAAAAATATTGTTCCCTTACCACGACTTTTGCATTCTTGTCGGGAATCTTCGATAGGAGGCACTTCTCGGGTTACAATCGTGGATTCACTGTAAAATACCATTCAGTAACTTGAAAAACTATTTGCCTTCATCTATGTCATCATACTATATTATTCACCAGACTTCCCATATGGAAGATGTCCTCTTTTCACTGTTTGCTACAAAATTATAAACAAGTATGAAATGCTCAATCACAAAGGAAAATAAACCTTTATCTCCAAATGATAACATTCCACTTAGATGCCTTCCAATGTGTGGATGGGTGATGGGACAGTATATGGGCAAAGGTCATCGTAGATATAAACAACACCCGAGAGTATCATTCTTATTCCTGAAAGATGAGGGCACACTATGGTAGAATGCAATAAAAACTTGAGTTAGAAAGAGAGATGGAAATAAACAGATACCAAGAAAAGATAACACGATAAAAAAAGAGAGAAGAAAAAGGGAGAAAAATTATAGATATGCAATGCAACAGTAGGGAGGAAAAGTGTGTTTTAGAAAAGTTTAGTTTCAGGAATCAGGATTTAAGAACCTTAATTTAGTGATATCAATTATTAAAATTGTATCCATTTTGAATTAGAAAGATGTGCAATGCTGATGAATTCCAGCCTTAATGCACAGCCTTGAACACAAAGGAGCAACTGCAATAAATGCTGGAAGTTCCCTCCTCAGAATCAGAACCAAATCCTCTTCTGCTCTATCAAATGTACTTAAAGGATCCAAAGTCAAGTTTAAAGGAGGACCAAAGGAATGAGTTCTTCTAGTATTGTTGATAATTCTTTTCCTGAACTAACATTAGTAATCAAAACAAAGAGTAGGAGTAGGTCATCTGGCCCTTCGAGCCTGATCGAGCATTCAATATGGTCATGGCCAATCTTCTATCTCAATGAAATATTCTCAATTTCTCTCAACATTTTTTGATATCTAAACATTTATCAATCTCTTTCTTAAGCATATCCACTGACTCAGCTTCTGCAGCCTTCTGTGATAACAAATTCCAGAGGTTGACCACCCTGAGTCAAGAAATGTTTCTTCATCTCAGCCCTAAATGGCCAACCCTGTTTGCTGAAACTTGGACTTCTAGTTCTAGATACCCCAAGTCAGGGTAAACATCCTCCCAGCATTTAGTCTTTTTAGCTCTGCTAAATCAGATCAATCAGATTCCCTCTCATTTTTCAAAACTCTAGTAAATACAGGTTTCGTAGAACCAAACAAAATATTTGGTCATTTATTTTATGACAATTTTTTAAGGCCAGGATGTTGTCCAGGTCTTTCTGCAAATCAGCACAGGTTACTTCACAATTGGAGTTTTTGTGAATGGTGCTAAACATTGAGCAATCATTAGGGGTGTACTCCATACAAAGGAGGACAGCAACAACATACATCAAGCCATTAACAAGTTGACAAATCAGCATGCAATTGGTATATGAACTTCAGCATAAATAATTGCGTTTGGTATATTTTGGTAGAAAAAATAATACGGTCAAAGATTTCCTGAAAGTAAGTGTCTAAAATCAGGTAGGGGGCAGAACGATCTCAGATTACAAATACACAAATCACTATAATGATGTTAAAAATCACACAACACTAGTTTATAGCCCAAGTGGTTTATTTACGTCGATAATGATGTCAGACTAAAAGATTTAGTCTGTCAGGGAAGTTTGAAAAGCCTGGGGCTCTTTCCTCTAGAGAAAGGGAGACTTGAGGGATGACCTGGTAGTGATCTTTAATACAGAGAAACCTCGATTATCTGAAGGACACGGATAGGGAGTATTTCATTTGGTTAATTAATTCTGGATAATCGAATGCTGCATAACATAGTTTAGCTGAGCATTGAAACATTGCGATCTTGCCTGATAATCCAATATTCAAATAATCGAATGCCAGATAATTGAGATTCCTGTATTGTGGAAAGAGTTCATAGAAGAATAATATTTTTTCCTCACTTGCCAGCAAGAACTGAACTAACGGTCATATATATAAGATGATCACTATGACATCTAATGGAAAATTTAGGAGAAACCATTTTACTCAGTAGTTAGAATGTTGAGTAGTTGAGGCTAACAACATAGATGCATGCAGTGGGGAAGCTAGATGAATACAGGATTAGAAGAGGCTTACGTGGAGCATATCAACATAGGTCCATTGGACTGAATTGCCTTTGTGCTATTAGATACTGTATAATATTAGAAATCCTACTTCACTTGCAATGTAACTATTTACTTTCAGTGGTTATCGAATTTTACTTAAAACATAATTTTTGATTTGATATCTTTTTTAAGAGCTTAAAAATGTGTTGCTGGAAAAGCGCAGCAGGTCAGGCAGCATCCAAGGAGATGGAGAATCGACGTTTCGGGCATAAGCCCTTCTTCAGGAATCATGCACGAATCATGCTTCAGGTTTATGCTCGAAACGTCGATTCTCCTTCTCCTTGGATGCTGCCTGACCTGCTGTGCTTTTCCAGCAACACATTTTTAAGTTCTGATCTCCAGCATCTGCAGTCCTCACTTTCTCCTACCTTTTTTAAGAGCCATGATACCTTCTGGTAAGCGACACCTAGGATAATGTGGTGTATAACTATTTTGACATAACCAATATAATATTGCTATATCGCCAGTTTTCTCACAAGGTGCCATGTTAGGGTGGTCTTGGGGTGAGAATCCTAGAATCACTACAGCGTGGAAAAAGGCCCTTCAGCCCAACAAACCCACACTGACCCTTTGAAGAGTAACACACCTAGACCCATTCCCCATCCTATTATCCTACATTTCCCCTGAGTAATGCATCTAACCTACACATCTCTGAACACTACGGGCAATTTACGATGACCAATTCACCCTAACCTGCATATCTTTGGATTGTGGGAGGAAACCGGAGCACCCGGAGGAAACCCACACAAACACAGGGAGAATGTGCAAACTCCACACAGACAGTCGCCCGAGATTGGAATTGAACTCAGGTCCCAGGTTCTGTGAGGCAGCAGTGCTAATCACTGAGCCACAGTGCCACCCTGAATTATTTGCAATTTATATTAAATTAGAAGATGCATGCATTTCAATCTTAAAACTGAAATTTGCTGCTGCTGTTGTAGTAACTATTTTAACTATTTTATCCATTTCAGGCATTGTACTTTTTTCAGCAGAAAGGAAGAACTGTGACTTTTTGTGCATCATTTCTAGTTCTTGTAACAATTTTAGTGCAAAACACATTTAATGAATTTTTGACCATGCAGGCACAACTTTCAGTTGTGGGTGTTCATCAGCATTTCACCATATTTAGTAGATTTATTTGGAATCGCTAACGTCAGAATGCCTTTCACTTTTCCATTGGTGTTTTATTTTTATTTTCTTAAGCTAGAGACAAGTTATAATTCTGATTTGACAACTCAGAGGGCTGATTTGACAATATTTTTCTATGATGCACATTAATAGAATGAGGCTGAGACTATTGAATCAGCTACACTCCAAGCCATTAAGTAAATGTGCTATTTACAGTAAATGTGAAACAACTCACCTCATTGTTGTAAAATAATTATCTTCCAGTTTTTTCCGTTTTGATGGTCGGCCTCTCTTTTTAAGTTTCAAGTTGGTAAGTTTATAATTGGAACTACAGGTATTTAGTTTTCCATTTTCACTGTAAAATTAAAAAACTTCAATGGAATGGTGTCATCAACACAGCTATTAACTATCCATTCAAAATAGAATGCATGATTGGTGTAACCCTAATGTAAGAAATTTTTGATTTGCTTACATCAATTATAGAAAAATACATGCACAATTCCTCCTGATATTATCTTCGTTGTGTAAACTTTGTTTCCATGTCACATTTGGACTATCTTTTTTGCAAATTAATTTATTTTTGAACATTTATAAACAAAATATATTCTTAGCGAATGTTATGCTGTAGAAAAAGGGAGAATGAGGAAGTGGACCAAATGTTAATGGTGCCCTGGGCCAAAAGGCAAACAGTGTGACCAAGAGTAGAGGAGAGATGTCGATGAAAAGTAGGTATTATTAGCAGAAAAAAGGCTAGTTCTACCAAGAGCAAGTCCATATAAACAAAACAGTAGGTTGTAGTTGATTGAAATGGAAACTAGAGCTTGTGGTTAAAGTTGTTGGGTTCAAGTGCGTAAGTGGACAGTAAGGTGCTTTTCTTCTAGCTTACGTTGGGCTTTGCTGGAGCACTCCAGCAAACCTCAGATAAAGTCTAATATGAGAGTAAGATAGTATTTTTGAATTGACAAGGGACCCAAGATTAGGCATTGGTTGGGAGCCCTTGCATGTGGAAAAGGGAAAACATGTTGGAAGTACCCCTGTGGAAGGTGGTATTGTTGTAACAGATGCAAGAGAGGCTGGGAAACTGGGAGGAATGGAGTGAGTTCTTATAGGAAGCAGGGAGTAAGGAAGTGCAGTTAAGGTAATTGTGAGAGTTGATGGGTATGTAAGAAATATCAGTGATTAGCTATCCCAAGAAATGGTAACAAAGAAAGCAAGGAAGGGATGAGTCAGAAATATACCAGGTAAAGGTGAGATATGGGTGGAAATGGGATGCAAGATTGACAAATGTTTTAGAATCCAGACAGCAAGGAGTAGATACAATCATCAATAAAACGGAGAAAGAGTCATGGGATTGAGGTTCAGTCTTTGCAAAGCGAAAGTTGAAATGCCAGACAACAATAGCACCACCCAAGTCAATAGGCTTGATAAAGTCAGGGTTAGACCCAAGAGAACAGAGAGCAGCAAATTCAGGGGAAACATGTCAGAATGGGTAAGGATGACAGCAGAGGACTTAAGGTGGCTGATGTTACATTGTCAATTCTTGAAGAAGAGTAATTAGAATATCCTTGACAGGTTCACCAAAGCCCAGCCTTAGAAACAGCACAAGTTTTAAACAAATGAAAAATTATACATGAAAACAAACACCTGGATTAACTTATGTAAACAAAAGTACTAATTAATTATTACATTTCTTCAACTTGATTTTTCTCCAGTATGAAAGATGGTCCCTCTTTATATAGACGAGTGCCATAGAAATACCAATAGGTTGCTCCAATAGCATCTTCTCCTAAAGGTTCCACTCGTAAATTATCAGCATCCAGACCCTGACAAACAGATAAAGCCAAGTTAAAAATATGCCACACACTTCAAAATTCTAAACTGTGCACAATATGATGTCCCAGTGCATTGATAAACCAACCATATTATAAAGGCAACAGATGATTTCAGATTTTGGAACATAAGTTCGGAACTACCAGGCATCACAGGAAAATTATAACAGCCATATCATCCACAAGAATCAGATGGAGAATAGATCAAATAGTAAAACTGTTTACCAAGTTGATAACCAGAAGAAAGATATTAACTTGTATGAACTCCAGCACTTTTCATTTCATTCGAAGTGAATAAAAGATTAGTCAAAGTGCTCAAAATCATGGGAGGATTTCATTAAATAAAGGAATGTCATCTCCACTGTAGCTACCAGATATAAATTTAAGATGGTACTTCAAAGGAGTCGCTTGAAGACATGGAATGCTGTACCAAAAACAACAGTGTTAGCAGAATCCATAGCAATAACTAACAGCAAAGTGAATGTATATCAGAACAGAATAAAGAAATGAAATTCAACTAAGTGGCTAGGTTTGTCAGAAAGCTGCTGGGGGTGAACTAGTCAAATGACCTCCTTCAGAGTTGTTGCTATCAAATTCAATGCTTTTAGAAGTGATAAAATAAAGTTGAGAGGTAGGGTGGAAAGTATTCTGATCTGAAAACTTTTGGATCAAAGAAAATAACAAGGCTGTCCCAGATCCAGCTTTAATAAATTGCCTGGTAGATTGATGGGGAATTTTGTCAGATATAAAAGTGTATATGTGCGGATGTGATTTTTACAGGAAGTTCTTGCTTTTGCAATAGTGTTGAACTTTAAGAAGTTGTGATTTTTGGGCAATTGTAAATAATCTGCTAATGCTTAAAATCTGTGCTTATAAAGTAACAGTGCTTTCTTGGGTGAAGAATTATTGGGGCTATGGGGCTATTTGCAGGAATGAATTACTTTGGAGAATGAGAAAATTAGATAAACAGGAGAAAATCGTTTCTGTAAGTAGTTAGTGCGAAACAAACACCATCCCTCCCCTTGAAATTGTACCTTTAAAAGATCAAACACATCATCTGCATCTAATCTGTAGTCGCATAACCTGTGCAACAGCTCAACACGTAAACGAATGGGTAATTCTTTGAACTTGGTATTTTTCAGTGGGTTCGGTCTCCCTTCTTCAAGTTCCCATCGGTGTTTTATAATGTCTTCCAAGTACATGTCACAACTGTCAGGTCTGGGGGTAAAAAATAAATTTTCCATTTTTGTTTTGGTGGCAAAAACAAGCACTCGCCAGGATTACATAACACATTATGACCCATACACAGGCACATTATACATGGCACAGCTAACAGACCCAACCAAGTTACTGTGATGTTCATGCTCTGATTGAGCCTCCTCCCATATATCTTTATTTAAATCTACCAATGTAACTACCTTTCCTCTTCTCCCTCAATAGCTTGTCTTTAAACACATTCATATTATTTGCTTGAACTACTGCCTGTGATAGGGAGTTCAACATTCTCATTACTCTTTGGATAAAGAGGTTTATTTGAATTCTGTATTGAATTTCTGGAATTGTATTTACTGGAAAGTTACATTTAAATAAATGGACAGAAAGCTTAGAGTATTCACATACACATATTTGTAGGAGAGGTTTCCTGTTGTGCACTTCAAAGACAAAAAAAAATTCAAAGGATCTTATTTGTGCAGCATTTTCTGTAAAATATAATTTCATTTTAAAAATCCCGTTATTTGCTGCAAAAGGCTTTTCAGCAGATACAGTTAACAACATACTTTACAACATCATGGATATAGCACACAATGGAAAACTACAAAACACAAGTATGGCAGTGGAGTCTAAAGCCATATTATTTCTCTCTGAAAGGCACAGAATAGCTGGCATCTCTGAAATGCACATTCAGCTGCTCTGACAATGATAAGCAAACTCTTTTGTGTTAGATGTGGCTGGAGTACTGTTGACATTTTATACTTGCAAACTTCATGGCATTTCATTGCAGACGCATTAAAGGCTTGTTAGGCTTCTAGATTTGAATTCAACTACAAGAAAACCACTTATCTTAGGCCATGCTTTCTCAAAATGTTAAACCAAAGTACCCAACACAACAGGTAACACATCTCTATGGATTTTTAAAATTTAATATTGAAAATAGTACTTACAAAGTTGAAGCAAGTTACACAGGGTTAAAATCAGTCACAGAGAGCTACTGTTTGCAAGTTGCAGACAATTTACATTAAATTAGTATTCAAAGGTGTCACTTCAGATGCATTGTTGCTGAGAAGCTTGTGTGGACTCTGCTGTTTTAGGTGTCATTCTACACAATTTGCTCAGCTTGAGATGTCAGCCACAGACAGACAGGCTACAAGAAGTCTCGACATGACAATGGAATGTAAATAGCTCTTTCCTTATCACCTGGAGGTAAAGTAAGAACAAACTAGCAATTGCAAAATGCCACATCATGGCACTCAGCATTACCCCCAAAGTACTTCGCATCCAAAAAGAGTGCCATAAAACTGCTAAGGCAGAGTTTATTATTTTAAAAGAAAATTAGATACATGGAAAAAAGAACTACTGGAACAGATCTTACTGATAAAAGTCATGATTTGGAGATGCTGGTGTTGAACTGGGGTGTACAAAGTTAAAAATCATACAACATCAGGTTATAGTCCAAAAGGTTTAATTTGAGGCAATAGCTTTCGGAGCACCACTTCTTCATCAGGTGGTTGTGATGAAGGAGCTGTGCTCCGAAAGCTAGTGCTTCTAATTAAACCTGTTGGACTATAACCTGGTGTTGTGAGATTTTTAACTTACTGATAAAACAATGTTAAAAATCACACAACACCAGGTTATAGCCCAACAGGTTTATTTGGAAGTACTAGCTTTTGGAGTGCTGCTCCTTCAAGAGTAGAGTGGTGCTGGAAAAGCACAGCAGGTAACGCAGCATCGGAGGAGCAGGAAAATTGATGTTTCGGGCAAAACCCCTTCATCCGAAATGTCGATTTTCCTGCTCTTCTGATGCTGCCTGACCTGCTGTGCTTTTCCAGAAAACTTCTCCTTGGTCAATGGTGCAACGTGATATTTACTGTTTTTTTTGCTCTACTTGCAGCTCAGGTCTATTTAATAGTGATTTGGTTTGGCTTAACATCTGTAAGTGAGCTGTAAACTCACCAAACAATACCTACAGTTATTTCTTCTATAACGCGATAGTCATGTTCCTGTGTAACCCCACACTAAATAAAAATCTTGAGATACGAATAACACAGAGTTGGCGAACTAATGGCATTATAGCCACATGTTTTACAAGTTTGCATTTTAGAAACAGCATTACCTATTCAGCAATCACGTTACAGCTAATTTGTCTTAACAGAAGACACATTATAGCAGAACTGACTGTAATTCAGGGATAAACTGAGACTAGGGAAATTTATGAAACTCCAATTATTTCCATGGCAATGTAGTGGGGAATACGCGTGGGGACACCACCTACCAAGTTACCTAGCAGGTATCCATGTGATTTGGCCAATGTTGTGTATCTCATACGCTGCATGCAAGGATACCTCAAGCCATGGTACATTGCTGAGACTAAACAGACATTATGACAACGGATGAATGGACACCGCGCAACAATCACCAGACAGGGATGTTCCCTCCCAGTTGTGGAACACTTCAACAGTCAGGGACATTCTGCCTCGAGTGACTATCCTCCAAGACGGACTTCAGGATATGTAACAATGCACAGTGGCTGAGCAGAGGCTGATAGCGAAGTTCAGAACCCATGAGGGTGGCCTCAACCAGGACGTTGGGTTCATGTCACACTACAGGGGACCCCACTACACTAAATACTCTCTCACACTCTCTCGTCTCTCTCTCTCTCTCACACACACACACACACACACACACACACACACACACACACACACACACACACACACACACACACACACACAAACAGACTTATACAGTCTCTCGTCTGCACACACACAGACATATACGTCTATGGGGTGGATTTGCATTCGCAGAATTATATCTGCAAATACATTCTATTTTGCTCAAAAAACACACAATCCACAGGCAGTCAATCCACATAATATTTTATAAATTCCTACTTTGGAAATAGAACCAGTCTGACCAAGATTGGGATACAGACTCTAAGCTCACACCTTTAATGCATTGTCTGAGCTGAGATGTCACTTTTTTTTAAATAAAACTTGAAGTTATCTCAAGAATGTGACTTAATAGTAGTTCTAGGTTACAATCTTTTCAATATATCATTTCAATTGCATTACACTGTAATCTTTTGCTATACGTTCTGTGTCTTATGATTCTGCTCCACAGCTATCTAATGAAGGATCAGCAGTCTGAAAGCTAGTGCTTCCAAATAAACCTGTTGAACTATAACTTGTGTGATTTTTAGCATGTGCTGGGCTGTCCACAACCCAACCTTCACGTTAACTAACAATTTGAAATTGATTTACAATTGCTTCTTTGACATGATGAATGTTGGTAACCTAATTTAGCTCTATCTCCCAAAACAAAGAGATCTCTCTGAACTGTATTTCTTTACAAGCAGCGTTGACATCACATCTCCAATTCTTCAGTTAAGTAAACCCACCTTCTGTTTTATGATTTTACCTTTCTAACTATGATCTTCAAAGTTACATAGCCTCAAACCAAGTGCAATAGACTCCCAAGTTGATTTAACTGCATTTATCCAATTTTCTACAGCTAAACTTTAATTCCAAAAACTAAAAAATATATACCAAAACACACGAATTATAAACTAGACATTCACAACACAAGCAGATGTTGCTTTGAGTTAGGAGACCAAAATCACATTCAGTATTCCAGGTGCGGCCTCTCCAAACATTTTCATAATTCTAAACCTGAGTGTGTGTGTTAAACTGTTAGAAAAATCAACATACCATTGCTTGTTGAATCTGCATGTTAACCTCTAAATTAAATTTAAGGAAACCTGGAGATGAATCTCACTATTAAGGAAAGATTCTGTACTTTTATTTTTGCTCATTCAGTACAGCATACCAGGTCAGCAGTCTGATAATTTAGCAACAGTGAGATGGGTGGTGCTGAGGTGGAGCTGGATGTTAGTGTCGAGGCAAAGAAACTAACACTACACATCTGCGTGATGTCACTAAAGGTCAGGATGTACATTAGTAATTTTATAGCAAAAGATCCACTCGGATATAGTGATCACAATACTCCCACCATAAGCAAAAATCTCAAAGTTATACAAAGACAATTGTATAGGTATGAAGGGAGAGCTGACTAAGGTTGAGTGATGTTATTGTCTCTGGAGGGGGGGACCAATAGTCTGATAAGACAAGGATCACAAGTAACTCTGAAGAAAGAAATTGATGGAAAAATGCCACTTTAAAACTTTTACTATAACAATCAAACTCAACATCAACATATAATTAAGTATAAATCAACAGACAAATGGTATTTCATTTCAGATAGCTGATGCAAAGAGATGCCTCAATTTCAAGCACAGGTGCAGCACAAAGTACAATCTCTCATTCTTTCTAATTCAGCCTTTGGTAGACATGACCGCTCACTTTTCCTACTCAATGGATTGTACCTCAAGTTACTTTCACCAGCAGCCATATTCTTACCAAGGCTCTCAGTCATGACTAACATTTACCAGATGCATGTCCACAAACCGTGTCTCACTCAGGTCATGATAACCCTGATGGCAAGGTTTTTTTTTAAAGTGAGTTCTTTTTCACTTGACCAAATGACTCACCTTATTCACATTCTTGTCCTCTGACACAAACACTAAAAGCTTTAGATTCCCTGATCTGTGCAAAGCATTTTCAAGATTCAGTCCTTTTTAGCTCCCTCATGTGAAGCTTCAAGAGCTTCTGAAGATTTATCTTTTTTACTGCCAAACAGAACATTGATGTATTGATAAGGAATTTTACTTGCTTTCCATCACATGAATGTTGGTGTTCTGACAAGAAGCCAAAGAGAAGTCAGAAACTTGACATCTCCCCAATTAGCTATTATCTCCATAGCAAACGCAACCAGAGTTTAAATTCAGAACTGATAGAGTCATAGAGATGTACAGCATGGAAACAGACCCTTCGATCCAACACGTCCATGCTGACCAGATATCCCAACCCAATCTAGTCCCACCTGTCAGCACCCGGCCCATATCCCTCCAAACCCTTCCTATTCATATACCCATTCAAATGCCTCTTAAATGTTGCAATTGTACCAGCCTCCACCACTTCCTCTGGCAGCTCATTCCATACTCTCTGTATGAAAAGGTCGCCCCTTAGGTCTCTTTTATATCTTTCCCCTCTCACCATAAACATATGCCCTCTAGTTCTGGACTCCTCAACCCAGGGAAAAGACTTTGCCTGTTTACCCTATCCATGCCCTTCATAATTTTGTAAACCTCTATAAGGTCACCCCTCAGCCTCCAACGCTCCAGGGAAAACAGCCCCAGCCTGTTCAGCCTCTCCCTGTAGCTCAAATCCTCTAACCCTGGCAACGTCCTTGTAAATCTTTTCTGAAGCCTTTGAAGTTTCACAACATCTTTCCGACAGGAAGGAGACCAGAATTGCACGCAATATTCCAACAGTGGCCTAACCAATGTCCTCTACCGCTGCAACATGACCTCCCAACTCCTGTACTCAATACTCTGACCAATAAAGGAAAGCATACCAAACGCCTTCTTCACTATCCTATCTACCTGCGACTCCACTTTCAAGGAGCTATGAACCTACATTCCAAGGTCTATTTGTTCAGCAACACTCCCTAGAACCTTACCATTAAGTGTATAAGTCCTGCTAAGATTTGCTTTCCCAAAATGCAGCACCTCGCATTCATCTGAATTAAACTCCATTTGCCACTTCTCAGCCCATTGGCCCATCTGGTCAAGATCCTGTTGTAATCTGAGGGAACCTTCTTTGCTGTCCACTACACCTCCAATTTTGGTATCATCTGCAAACTTACTAACTGTACTGATGTCCTCATAACGTGGAATCCAAACACACTTCATCCCAGAATTAGCTTACTTCTGCTTTGAACTTAAAGGACCACTTTATATAAAGATGACTTTTTTCCTCCCCCCAAAGTACATGGATTATCACATTGGGTAAATAGATGAAAAGTTAAGACAATAAATAAAATGGCAAATATTTAAGGAAACAATACAAAATGTTCAATAAAAGTAAATTACACTGAAGGACAAGCTGTCTACAAATTGAAGAGAAATGTAAAATTTAGCATCAGTTTAAAAGACGCTTATAACATTGCTTGGTAAAGTTTTAAGAACCAACTGCAGGTCACAAAGAAGGGGGACCATTATGGCAAAGTATCCAGAAATATGAAAATGGATTATAAATGCTTCTATGTATATATTAATTTACGACCAAGTTGAAGTAAATATTAGTGTCTTAGAAGCACAGACAGGAGAAATTATGATGGGGAAATAGCAGAGCCGTCAAGCAAATGTTTTGCAATTTTCTTCACAGCAAAAGTTCTACACTGGACTTATCGGATAACTTCGGAGGTCAAAAAGAGCGAGGAAATTTGTGGTCATTTTGTATGAAAAAAAACCTTAAGGGACTTAAATCTAATTAAGTCCCAGGACTAGGTGGCCTCTATTATAGGGTTCCAAAAAAGATGGTTGCAAAGATAGTGCATGTGCTGACCATTATTTTCTAAAATCCCTAGACTTTAAAATGGTGAGAGCAGAATGGAAGCTAGAAAAAGTTACTCTACTATTCAAGAAAGGCAGGCGAGAGAAAACAGAACTACAGGCCAAGTTAGCCTAACACAAAGCTAATGGACAAAAAAATGTGAGAGGTGAATCAAATTATTTTTACTGATCATAACTGTGGTACATTTCCCCAAATCTGGTTTGTGAATTCCAATTTTAAATTACCAATGGAAACTTTATATTTTCATTTTTTAATATTAAGTACGGTTTATTCCTGCATCAAAACCAGGGGAATAGTGCACGCCATAATTTCAAACCCACATGTATCCAAAAAAGAAAGGAGAATGGAAAGGAGAGAAGTTATAAATTACATAGAAATCAAAGATCACAGAATTAGTTTATGTGAATTAGAGAATCCAATGTCCAGTTGAAATTCTGACAGCGCACACAAGACCCCTTTTCAGAAGGTAAAAACAATGACTGCAGATGCTGGAAACCAGATTCTGGATTAGTGGTGCTGGAAGAGCACAGCAGTTCAGGCAGCATCCGAGGAGCAGTAAAATCGACATTTCGGGCAAAAGCCCTTCATCAGGAACAAAGGCAGAGAGCCTGAAGAGTGGAGAGATAAGCTAGAGGAGGGTGGGGTTGGGGAGAAAGTAGCATAGCGTACAATAGGTGAGTGGGGGAGGGGATGAAGGTGATAGGTCAGGGAGGAGGGTGGAGTGGATAGGTGGAAAAGAAGATAGGCAAGTAGGACAAGTCATGGGGACAGTGCTGAGCTGGAAGTTTGGAACTGGGTGAGGTAGGGGAAGGGGAAATGAGGAAACTGTTGAAGTCCACATTGATGCCCTGGGGTTGAAGTGTTCCGAGGCGGAAGATGAGGCGTTCTTCCTCCAGGTGTCTGGTGGTGAGGGAGCGGCGGTGAAGGAGGCCCAGGACCTCCATGTCCTCAGCAGAGTGGGAGGAGGAGTTGAAATATTGGGCCACAGGGCGGTGTGGTTGATTGGTGCGGGTGTCCCGGAGATGTTCCCTAAAGTGCTCTGCTAGGAGGTGTCCAGTCTCCCCAATGTAGAGGAGACCGCATCGGGAGCAACGGATACAATAAATGATATTAGTGGATGTGTAGGTAAAACTTTGATGGATGTGGAAGGCTCCTTTAGGGCCTTGGATGGAGGTGAGAGAGGACGTGTGGGTGCAGGTTTTACAATTTCTGCGGTGGCAGGGGAAGGTGCCAGGATGGGAGGGTGGGTTGTAGGGGGGCGTGGACCTGACCAGGTAGTCACTGAGGGAACGGTCTTTGCGGAAGGCAAAAAGGGGTGGGGAGGGAAAAGGGGTGGTGGGGTAGTTTTGGAGGTGGCAGAAATGTCAGCGGATGATTTGGTTTATGCGAAGGTTGGTAGGGTGGAAGGTGAGCACCAGGGGTGTTCTGTCCTTGTTACGGTTGGAGGGGTGGGGTCTGAGGGTGGAGGTGCGGGATGTGGACGACATGCATTGGAGGGTATCTTTAACCACGTGGGAAGGGAAATTGCGGTCTCTAAAGAAGGAGGCCATCTGGTGTGTACTGGGTGGAACTGGTCCTCCTGGAAGCAGATACGGCGGAGGCGGAGGAATTGGGAATATGGGATGGCATTTTTGCAAGAGGTAGGGTGGGAAGAGATGTAATCCAGGTAGCTGTGGGAGTCGGTGGGTTTGTAAAAAATGTAAGTGTCAAGTCGGTCATCATTAATGGAGATGGAGAGGTCCAGGAAGGGGAGGGAGGTGTCAGAGATGGTCCAGGTAAATTTAAGGTCAGGGTGGAATGTGTTGGTGAAGTTGATGAATTGCTCAACCTCCTCGCGGGAGCACGAGGTGGCGCCAATGCAGTCATCAATGTAGCGGAGGAAGAGGTGGGGAGTGGTGCCGGTGTAATTACGGAAGATTGACTGTTCTACGTAGCCAACAAAGAGACAGGCATAGCTGGGGCCCATACATGTGCCCATGGCTACCCCTTTGGTCTGGAGGAAGTGGGAGGATTCGAAGGAGAAATTGTTAAGGGGTGAGGACCAGTTCAGCCAAACGAATGAGAGTGTCGGTTGAAGGGTACAGTTGGGGACATCGGGAGGGGAAAAAATGGAGGGGTTGGAGGCCCTGGTCATGGTGGATGGAGGTGTAGAGGGATTGGATACCCATGGTGAAGATGAGGCGTTGGGGGTCAGGGAAACGGACGTCTTGGAGGAGGTTGAGGGCTTGGGTAGTGTCTTAAACGTATGTGGTGAGTTCCTGGACTAGGGGGGGATAGAACAGTGTCGAGGTAGGTAGAGATGAGTTCAGTGGGGCAGGAGCATGCTGAGACAATGGGTCGGCCAGGGTGGTCAGGCTTGTGGATCTTGGGAAGGAGGTAGAACCTGGCAGTGCGGGGTTCCCGGACTATGAGGTTGGAAGCTGTGGGGAGATCTCCTGAGGTGATGAGGTTCTGTATGGTCTGGGAGATGATGGTTTGGTGATGGGGGGTGGAGTCATGGTCGAGGGGGCAGTAGGAAGAGGTGTCCTTGAGTTGGCGTTTGGCTTCAGCGGTGTAGAGGTCAGTGCGCCAGACTATCACTGCGCCCCCTTTATCTGCTGGCTTGATGGTGAGGTTGGGATTGCAGCAGAGGGATTGGAGGGCTGCGCGTTGTGAGGGTGAGAGGTTGGAGTGGGGGGGGGGGGGGGGGTAGACTCAGACGCAGTTAAATTCCTGGTGAAAGTGTGGTAGCTTAATCTGGGAATTGGTTCACTTTCCTGGTGAAGCACAGGTTTCTTTTCAGAAATGAAATTTGGAGGTATTGAGACCACAGGTGGGAGGTTTCCCCAAGCTTGGAGGTTTTTACTTTTCTGATGCTACAAACAGACTGACAACAATAATCAACAAACCATCACCTTCAATCATGTGACATGGATTTTGCTTTGAGACACTCTGCTAACAAGGTAAATTTTCACATTCACTCCCAGGAAACCATTGGATTTTGCAGCAGATAACTGCAAATATTTACACCAAGTCAAGTTGTACCATGTATCATTGGTCTCATTTGTCAGAACTTGCAAAGTTCATGGTGATACTCCTTACAACATTTCAATTGCTATTGTTCTTTTGTGTTGGCTTGGCTGGAATGTTCTTTCGATGTAAGGAGCATCACATTCCAGGAGGTGATGACATCACATTTGTTCTGGTAATTTGTCCTGGAAATTTTCTGGCAGCAATCAACTTGCCTATTCTACATTTAACAGCGGCCATGTGAAAATCTGGCAAGAGACCATTTTTAAAATGAACTGAAAAAGATAAATGTAGTTTTTCTTTCAAAAATAGGGTCTTTTTCTCCTGCTGTCTGGACTTTGCATAATTTCTGAATGACTTGCTAGAATTCATGAAAGGAAGTTTTAGCAATGCATTTAGAAAATCCTAGACTAATCAGACAAAGACAAACTGGTTCAATAAAGGGAAACACTGTTTGACAAAGTTATTCTTTTTTTTGAGAATTTGGCTCGGTAGCTAGTTAGGATAGATAAAAGGGAACTGGTAGGTCTGGGCTATGGTACTAGAAAAAGTTCCAAGCAACATGTTAAAACACCAAAAAAAAACTCATGGATTTGCTGGTAATATATTTACATAGCTGGAGGATTGGTAATCTGTGGGCTAATGGGCAAGCAGCAAGGAATAGGCATAAACAGGACAAATTATCAAATTGGCCTGCTGTGACTAGTGGATTAAGTCAGCTGTATCAATGACTTAATACATTACTCTCTGCCTCTTTGTTTAGTCTGCTGCCGATATAAAGCCAAATGGATATGTAGGTTGTGAGAACACCACGAGCAAAGAGACAGATTAAGTGAGCCAGTAACAGAGTTATAGCTAGTAGTATAATGAGAGGGACTGCAAAATTATTCACTTTGATTCTAAGTTGAAGTTTTTTTAAACTCAAAACTGTTGTGAATCCTTGGAATTCCCTATGTCGTCTTGCTTCCCCCCTTCAGTCGAAGCAAAACGCTCAGAGACACAGTATGCTTTTATCTCCTTCATTTTTATTCTGGGCCTTGGAGGGAGAGAAAACGATTGCCCATGTACACAGAGACATGAGTTCTCGGTCTTCCCTGGAACTGCAGTTTCTCAATTAACTATGTAGTCATTTTACAGGGAGTAGCATCCAGATAAGGCAACATACACATTAATTGGGTGACCATTACAATCAACGAGTATCAATAGTAAAGATTAAGCCATCTGTTGTTACACAATGAATACCTGACTTCACATAATGAATACTTTTCACCTTGTTAAACTGATTTGTTTACCGAATGTTTGCAATATTGTAAAATGGCTCTACACAATGAATGCATTTCTACCTTGTTAACCCAACACCCCTTTGTTAACTGTAAGTTCTTATCTGATCTGATTCATGCTCAGCTGAACCTCATTTCACAAAACTCAGAACTTAACTCTTTCCCTGCCTGCTTATAGCTCGTACATATTCTCATTCCCTCCTTTTATCATTTCATGATAACCAATGGCATTACTAGCTTTCCTAAGACTCTGACAGCCAGTATTTTAAGCGAGTTATGACACACAGCATACAATGATTATAACAACAAAAATTACTAGTTCGTTACTGTAATTAGAATTTGCAGAATCCTCCCATGTGGAAAAAAAATTCACCAGTAAAGTTCTTAAATCAACAGTCCCAGTGACCACTCCATCCCCTCCAAGTAGAGTGGAAATGAGCCAGTTCTCCAAAATCTCCTTCATAAAGTCCAACCTGAAAACAAAATTCAGTCTGTCTTTGCATAGAACTCCTCGGAGAAATCTAAATTCTTGGATAAGGGCAGTTAAATATTTCACAAAACTGATGAGACTTCTATTCTTCTGGAGATACTTCAGATGGAGGATACCAGTGCAGCTGAGCATGCAGTGCAGCAGTTGCAACTGCAGACTAGATGAATGCAGCATTCTTTGCTGCTTTTGCTCCTGCTCTGCTGTTAAATGTAACAAAGCCAACTGGCTGTTTTGATTTTAGCTTGATCAGTGAACCTTCATATCCCTTAAATGCTTGAAAGACAAGGTAAAGCTCATGTGGTTTAATGTCTGTAGGAAGGCCACTGACAAAAAGCGTACCGATCTCCTCTTCATTGCAATTAACTTCTTCACTTTTTATGCCCATGACTGGGGAGCTGATTGAATCCCTTGGATCAGGTTGTGGAGGGGTGGGTGGTGGTCCAAATGGTGTGCTTTATCTGTGAATTCAGAAACTCTAGAGAGATGTTAGCTGCTGAAAGTTATCTTTGCATTTCCTCTCTCATTCCCTCCTTACAATGTCTGTCACACATTTAACGACACTAAATTGTGTCTGCCTAGTTCAACATTCTTTGAATTCTTGAAGTCTGTTACTCTGTTCACTATTTATGACATTATCAAGTTCTATACAATCATAAACTTCTAAATTGTACTGCCTAAGCAATTCAGTCCATTATAAACAATAATCAATGGTCCTAGAATCAAACCCTTGGGGGATTCCATTCAGGTTATTCAAAAATTATTTTCCTTTAACAAATTGATACTTGGCTAATGTGAAAGTTGTCAGGAAAAGTATTTCAAAAGTCTGGAACAGCAAGAAAACAACAAAATGTTTCCTGTGCTTTAGCAATTGAAGAGGCAGTTTCAGTTCAGATTTAAATCTTAAATATTGATGGGAAACAAATGCTGAATATTTTAAAATCTTTTCTCCAAATGAAATTTCCCAAATAAAACAGTCGAAATTACAGCGGCAATTTTGGTAGAGAACAACATTCTTTGAATTTGTGATATGAAGGGGACCAATGAAGTCTTAACAATAATTGAAAGAATCTAAGCAGCTCAACCTGAAGATTTAATATTCTTGAGAAAATCTTAACAAAACATCAAACTTAAAAGCACTCTTCTTTTTGTGAACACTCTGCATTAAAAACACAGCAGCAAAGATATTTTAATATAATACTCTCATCTGGCTAAAGCATGACCACTGACCCAATTCTCTTTTTAAACAGGCATTGTAGAATTTCAAACAAATCAGGGGCTCAAGGCACTCAATTTGTTTTAAAGGTTATAAGTTTGATAATTTTAAAAAGGACATAATGTTGTACAATTTCAATGTAAAAACAAAATCTGCTCCACTACATAGCCCACAAAACACATCGAATTGAGATCCTGATTCAAACAAGGCAAAACAGTTACTTAAAAAAATTTTCTGAACCAGTATTTTAACAAACTAAATTTTTAAACATCAAACACTCTCAGCATGGCACAATCTACATTGAAACTTTCCTTTCTCAACCTGAGTATTAGTACAGCCTTAATTTCAGCGTTTCTTGTTTTTTGTATCCTCTCACTGAAAGTACACTTGTAAAAAGAGAAAGCCCTCGCAGTGGACCACATGTCGCCACAATCCAAGTCATTCTCTTCCCCCAGAGCAAAGCCTTGCAGAGCCTCAAATATCGCCATCATGGGAACCCCTTTCTCACTTTATTCCTCATGGGGGCTCGAACTCACTTAAACACAGAGAACCCGAGCCCATTTAAACAGAGAGCTCGAAGCCTGCTTAAACACAGAGAGCTCGAACCTAAGAACAGCACAGCGGACTTGAAACATTAACTGCTTCTGTCTCCACAGATACTTCCAGATGTGTTGCGTTTCTCCAGTATTTTGTTTATTTCACACTCAATGTTTTGACCATAAGGGAATCAAGGGACATGGGATAAAAGAGGATAGCAAGGAGAAGGTTAGTCAATAGCTTAATGAATGGTGGAGTGATGTTGAAGGGTAATACAGTCCAATCTTGTTGGTATTTCTTCTATTTCCAAGATTCCTTTCTGGTTGTTATAACACTCTGTAAAAATGTGAGATAGCAATGCTTCAGATGGAGTTATGTAAACATATTTGCCACTTAGCTTTTTTTGTATGAATTCATATGATGTGGATGTTACTATCCAGACTAGCAATTTTTGCACATCCCAAATACACTTGAGATGGGTGGTAGTGAGCTCCCTTGTTGAACTGCCACAGTCTATCTGGTGCAGGTACAACCACAGTGCTGTTGGGATGGCAGTCCCAGGATTTTGACCAAGCAAATTTTGACTAGTGAAGGAACAGCAATATCATTGCAAGTCATGATTGTGTGTGACATTGGAGGGAAACTTTTGTGTTGTTCTCATGAGACTGATGCCCTTATCCTTGTAGGTGTGGTGGTCCTGGATTTGGAAGATGCTGTTCAGAGAGTCTTGATAAGTTTCATTTTGCATGTACAAAGGAACCTCGATTATCTGGCATTCGATTAACTGAATTTCACATTATTCAAACAAGATTGCAAAGTCCCAATGCTTGGCTAACTATATTGTCCGGCAGTTGATTATCTGGCATTCGATTAACTGAACGAAATACTCCCCACCTGTGTTCTTCGAATAATTGAGATTCCTCTGTAATACATGCTACTGACACTGTGCAGGAAGGGTGGAGGGAGTTTTGAGTGAGTGCACAGGCAGCTAATCAAATGAGCTGCTTTGGTCATGTATGGCATTGATATTCTTGAGTGTTATTGGTGGTGTACTCACTCAAATAAGTGGAGAATACTCCATAACGCTCCTGAGTTGTGCATTGTAGACAGACCTGCTTCTGACATATTCTTGTAGCTGTAGTATTTATTTAGCTGGTCCAATTCAATTTCTGGTCAATAATAACCCAACAGGATATTGATAGTAGGGGTTTCAGCCAAAGTAATGCCATCGAAACGAAGGTAGTAAAATTCTTTCTTGTTGGGAATGGTCAGTACTTGACACTTGTGAGGCACAGATGTAACTTGTCAATCCATGTGGCCCAGGTCTCATTGTGTACCATCATGGACTCCTTCAGTATCTGAAGAGTTGCAAATAGTATCAGTCATCAGTTCTGACCTTGTAATGGTGGAAAGGGCTTGATGAAGCAGCTGAAGATGGTTGGAATTTGGGACAGTATCCTGAGGAACTCCGACAGTGATGTCCTAGGACTGTGGTGATTGGCCTCCAACAACTACACTCCGCTTTCTCCGTCCTAGGTATGACTGCAATATGTGGATAGTTTCCCCAGATTCCTAAACATTTAAATTTTATCACGGCTCCTTGATGCTACAGACTTGTGTCAAAGTGACTGTTGCATCCCATGGTGTTCAATTCTTTTCTTCACGCCTGGATCAGGACTGTGCAAAATCAGGAGCCGAGTACCCTTGATAGAATATAAACTGAACATTAGTGAACAAATGCCACTTGACTGAAATAATGACTACACCTTCCAGTACTGTGCCGACAATCAAGAGAAGACTAATAAGGTAGTAAAAGGCTGGATTGGATTTGCCCTACATTTTGTGAACAGTATCTGTATAACTACTGGGCAGGTGTCAGTGATGTAGCCAAGCTGTACTGTACTGCTTACCTAGGGTTTGTCAATAATTGTGGAGAATGAGAATCCACACTATTTGCCATATCTGGTGCCAACAGCTGTTTCATGATATCATGTGCAGTTAAATTTTCTGAAGTCTGGTAACTGTAATCCTCAGAATGAGGCCAAAGTGGAACATCCAATCAACATTTTCAGTTGAAGATGCTTGAAAATGCTTCATCTTTATATGTTGCACTGATGTGCTATGTTGTCTCATCACGCAGGATGGGGACATGTGTAGATCCTCCTTTTCATGTCCTGTATGTGCACTACCATTCACATCTACATGTGGCAGGACCATAGATCTTTGAAATAACCTTGTGTTGTGGAATCAATTATTTCTGTCTATTGTTTGCTGCTTCTGTTTGGCATGCAAACAATCATGTATTATAGCTTCACCACAGTAGTACCATCGGGCACATATTCCACTGGCCAGACAGCTGATATGCCAGCATAGATAGGAGTAGATAATAGGGCACCTTCCAAATTTCTGTTGTATCATACGCTGAAGGAATTGCCAGGGAAAATGAATTTGGTGCTGGGCAATTTATCTACGCAAGGATTCCAGCAAAGGTCTAGATTTAAATCAGAGACATTGGATGGTTCTTTTGAAATTAAGTAAAATAGTTACTCAGGAAAAGACTATTAAATATGTAGTCTAACTCCTGGCACCCTGCCCCTTACCTATCTGGCACCTTATCCTCCCAGAGAATAGGAGGATAGAGCAGATGAATGCATGGCTGAGGAGCTGGTGTATGGGAGAAGGATTCACATTTTTCGATCATTGGAATCTCTTTTGGGGTAGAAGTGACCTGTACAAGAAGGACGGATTGCACCTAAATTGGAAGGGGGCTAATATACTGGCAGGGAAATTTGGTAGAACTGCTTGGGAGGATTTAAACTAGTAAGGTAGGGGGGTGGGACTCTGGGAGATAGTGAGGAAAGAGATCAATCTGAGACTGGTACAGTTGAGAACAGAAGTGAATCAGTCAGGGCAGGCAGGGACAAGGTAGGACTAATAAATTAAACTGCATTTATTTCAATGCAAGGGGGCTAACAGGGAAGGCAGATAAACTCAGGGCATGGTTAGGAACATGGGACTGGGATATCATAGTAATTACAGAAACATGGCTCAGGGATGGGCAGGACTGGCAGCTTAATGTTCCAGGATACAAATGCTACAGGAAGGATAGAAAGGGAGGCAATAGAGGAGGGGGAGTGGCATTTTTGATAAGGGATAGCATTACAGCTGTGCTGAGGGAGGAATTCCCGGAAATACATCCAGGGAAATTATTTGGGTGGAACTGAGAAATAAGAAAGGGATGATCACCTTATTGGGATTGTATTATAGACCCCCTAATAGTCAGAGGGAAATGAGAAACAAACTTGTAAGGAGATCTCAGCTATCTGTGAGAATAATAGGGCTGTTATGGTAGAGGATTTTAACTTTCCAAACATAGACTGGGACTGCAATAGTGTTAAAGGTTAAGATGGAGAGGAACTTCTTAAGTGTGTACAAGACAATTTTCTGATTCAGTATGTGGATGTACCGACTAGAGAAGGTACAAAACTTGACCTACTCTTGGGAAATAAGGCAGGGCAGGTGACTGAAGTGTCAGTGGGAGTGCACTTTGGGGCCAGCGACCATAATTCTATTCGTTTTAAAATAGTGATGGAAAAGGATAGACCAGATCTAAAAGCTGAAGTTCTAAATTGGAGAAAGGCCAATTTTGACAGTATTAGGCAAGAACTTTCGAAAGCTGATTGGAGGCAGATGTTTGCAGGTAAAGGGACGGCTGGAAAATGGGAAGCCTTAAGAAATGACATAACAAGAATCCAGAGAAAGTATATGTTGTGGTTCTGTTCGCCGAGCTGGGAATTTGTCTTGCAAACGTTTCGTCCCCTGTCGAGGTGACATCCTCAGTGCTTGGGAGCCTCCTGTGAAGCGCTTCTGTGATGTTTCCTCCGGCATTTATAGTAGCCTGTCTCTGCCGCTTCCGGTTGTCAGTTCCAGCTGTCCGCTGTAGTGCCCGGTATATTGGGTCCAGGTCAATGTGTTTGTTGATAGAGTCTGTGGATGACTGCCATGCCTCTAGGAATTTCCTGGCTGTTCTCTGTTTGGCTTGCCCTATAATGGTACTGTTGTCCCAGTTGAATTCATGTTGCTTGTCATCTGCGTGTGTGGCTACTAAGGATAGCTGGTCGTGTCGTTTCGTGGCTAGTTGGTGTTCATGGATACGGATCGTTAGCTGTATTCCTGTTTGTCCTACGTAGTGTTTTGTGCAGTCCTTGCATGGGACTTTGTACACTACATTGGTTTTGATTATGCTGGGTATCGGGTCCTTTGTCCTGCTGAGTTGTTGTCTGAGAGTGGCTGTTGGTTTATGTGCTGTTATGAGTCCTGGTGGTCGCAGTAGTCTGGCTGTCAGTTCGGAAATGCTCCTGATGTATGGTAGTGTGGCTTGTCCTTAGACAACGGAACGAGGACATGCCGCAACCCAAAGGACTAGCCACACTACCATACATCAGGAGCATTTCCGAACTGACAGCCAGACTACTGGAAGCCTGTGACCAGTGGAGTGCCACAAGGATTGGTGCTGGGCCCTCTACTTTTTGACATTTACATAAATGATTTGGATGCGAGCATAAGAGGTACAGTTAGTAAGTTTGCAGATGACACCAAAGTTGGAGGTGTAGTGGACAGCGAAGAGGGTTACTTCAGATTACAACAGGATCTGGACCAGAGGGGCCAATGGGCTGAGAAGTGGAGTTTAATTCAGATAAATTCGAGGTGCTGCATTTTGGGAAAGCAAATCTTAGCAGGACTTATACACTTAATGATAAGGTCCTAGGGAGTGTTGCTGAACAAATAGACCTTGGAGTGCAGGTTCATAGCTCCTTGAAAGTGGAGTTGCAGGTAAATAGGATAGTGAAGAAGGTGTTTGGTATGCTTTCCTTTACTGGTCAGAGTATTGAGTACAGGAGTTGGGAGGTCATATTGCGGCTGTACAGGACATTGGTTAGGCTACTGTTGGAATATTGCGTGCAATTCTGGTCTCCTTCCTATTGGAAAGATGTTGTGAAACTTCAAAGGCTTCAGAAAAGATTTACAAGGACGTTGCCAGGGTTAGAGGATTTGAGCTATAGGGAGAGGCTGAACAGGCTGGGGCTGTTTTCCCTGGAGCGTCGGAGGCGGAGGAGTGACCTTATAGAAGTTTACAAAATTATGAGGGGCCTGGATAGGATAAAAAGACAAAGTCTTTTCCCTGGGGTCAGGGAGTCCAGAACTAGAGGGCATAGGTTTAGGGTGAGAGGGGAAAGATATAAAAGAAACCTAAGGAACAACTTTTTCACACAGAGGGTGGTACATGTATGGAATGCGCTGCCAGAGGAAGTGGTGGAGGCTGGTACAATTGCAACATTTAAAAGGCATTTGGATGGGTATATGAATAGGAAGGGTTTGGAGGGATATGGGTCAGGTGCTGGCAGCTGGGACTAGAGTGGGTTGGGATATCTGCTTGGCATGGACAGGTTGGACCGAAGGGTCTGTTTCCATGCTGTGCATCTCTATGACTCTATGAACTAGTATTAAACATACTTTGACAGCTATTGTCAAGGTGGCTGCCAGGAATTTTAAATTTCAGAACATGACAGTTGACTGCTGTGAAAAGGGGGCGTGGCTTGCCATTCTCTGATTGTTCTATACTGTGAAAGAACAGTCAGAATTGAAGTATGTCTGGCATTGCTGAGGGGGACCCAAGTGAAATCTCCCAGAATTGCAGAATTCCTTTCTTTAGTTATTAAAAAAAGGGCCAGAACAGCAATCTGCATGACAGTAAAAAAGCTTGACTTTTTAAAAATAAAGGTATACCCAGTGCTGCTCCTCGGTGCTCTCCTGCAATCTTGGCCGATCCCTTGGCTTTAAGATAATAGTACTGTCAGTGACAAAGTGGGTCAGGAGATTGTAGCTGAATACAACACTGCTGCTGCCAATGGCTCATATTCCTGCAGGCATGTCTAGTTTTGAGTTGAGTTGCTAGATCAGAGTGCCGCCAGCTGAAATTTGACCATTACCAATTGGGGAGGCTTTGGCGTAGCGGGTATTATTGCTGGACAGTCGACCCACAGACCCAGATAATGTCTGGGGATCCAGGTTCGAATCCTGACAGAGCAGATGGTGGAATTTGAATTCGATAAAAATATCAGGAATTAAGAATCTAACGATGACCATGAATCCATTGTTGATTGTCAGAAAAACTCATCTGGTTCACTTGGGAAAGAAACTGCTGTCCTTACCTGATCTGGCCTACATGTGACTCCAGAACCACAGCAATGTGGTTGACTCTTAACTGGGCAATAAATGCTGAATGGCCAGCGATGTCCTCATCCCATGAATGAAGAAAGAAAAAACATTGTCGATGCAGAATAACAAGAGTCAAAAGTTACTTCCAAATTTAAAAAAATGTCTAAAATAGCTTAAGCTCGGAGAAAAAAAAGTTCTTCCTCACATGGTTTGCATCAACACACCAAAAGAAACAGCTTGTAACCCAAAACATCTACATAATCACATTTTTAAAGAAAATTAATTCATAGGGTATGGGTGTCACTGGGCAATATTTGCCCATCCCTAATTATCCAGAAAGCAATTAAGAGTCCACCGCATTGCTGTGGGTCGGAAGTCATGTGTAGACCAGTCCTTCAAGGACATTAACGAACTAGATGGGCTTTTCTTGACAATCAGCAACAGTTTCATTATCATTAAACTCTCAATTCAGCTTTTTACTGAATTCAAATTCCACCATTGCCATGTTGGCAATCGAACTCGGCTGTTCAAAATTACCTGGGTCTCTAGTTTAATAATCTCGTGATAATATCACTAGGTCATCATCTTCCCCATCACATCAAGGATTACATCCTGCTGCAGGAGAGATAAAGATCTACAGATACTGGATTGCAAATAAATGGGAAAGAAAATCAATCTGAAGACAAGAACAGAAAATAACAGAATCACCCTAAATCCAAGAACTCTGAATAAGAATTATGTACAACTTAAAAGTCGGAATTTCAAAAAAGGAGAAACAGGACATTTACATTGGATTATGCAACATCTGTACCTTAAGGTTGCTCAAATATTGTGTGAATTCAGATTTAAAATTTTGAAAGAATTGACATAAAAGAAGATAAAGTGAAATAAATTGCCAACACACCAATTGAAATCAGAAATGCATATTTAGCTATCGACAATGATTAGGTGCCTATTTACTATTCACTTTGAATTCTTGTGGGAAGTATATATTGCTGAGATTGTGGCTGCAATTACTTGAGATTATTTTAAATATATTCTAAATATGAAAAAAACCTAAGTTTAATGAAATGTTTGATTTGCTAATATTATTCCCCTTTGCAGTACATTTACTTTAAAACTAAGCTTAACTATAGGACTACAAATTCTGGGGCAGCTAATATTATTCAAAATGCATTTTGTGAAAACCCTGATTTCAGGGTTGGCAACCATTACACAAAAGCAATGTGAAAACAAGAGCCACTGAGTTATGGTACTGAAGAAGTCAAATTTCACTATTATATAGTATATCAGGAGTAAATTTATAATGCTTATTTTGAATTGATTAAACCAAACTAAACCTTAAGCAAACATAACTCTTCCTTTGGATTTCAAAATTTTACTTATTTTCCTGACAAATTTGACTAGAAACATCAACAATGGAATGCTTAAGCTACAGCCATTCTCGTACAACTGTAAACAAGAAAAGAATTTTTATACATACGTGATGTCTCTGCGCTGATAGCAGCCTTGAAGCAAACAAGCAATCAGGTCATCAAGAAAGTCAATATCATTTATCAGGAGAGCCTCTTCTAGTTCCTGTTTAAGTGGAAGACAGAAAAGATATATGAAATTCCGAGCAAGCTAAATTAAAACTTGTCACTTTCACCAAACAAAACAGTGGACGTTTTTCAGTATCGATATCATCCCAGCTAACACAATTGTCAAAATCATGTTTCTGTAACCAAAGTTTCATAACAGACAAGAGACGCAAATAGCACAGAGAAATGATTGAACAGGTTGGTTGTGAAAATTATGCAGGGATTCCAAGAATACCAGACACATCATAACTGGCATCTCAAAACAGCTAAGTTTGTGGTATTTATTTCAAGTTACTAAACAGATTTAGCCATCAGGAACATCAGTTTGTGTTCTTTATGGAAAAGTGGACAACACCTAGGAATGTGATCAACAAAGCACTGATTAAAAAAAAAGAGTCTCACATAATAAAATGCTAATTTCACATGTTGTGCCCATATACCTTAAAGATAGGTAAGCATGAAAGCAAGATGGCATAAAGAGGCCACAAAAGGTAGGTTAAGCGAGTTGGCAAATGGAGTCTAATGTGGGAAATACCGAATTGTCTATTTTTGCAAGAATAATAAAAAAAAGCAACATATAGAAACGGTTAGAGACTACTGAACTTAGAAACACAGTTCTAGGAATCCTACTGCATGAATTCTACAAAGCTTGCATGCAAATATACAGTAGTAAGTAATTAGGAAAGCTAATAGAACATTATTGTGCATTGTGAGGGAAATTGAATACAAAAGATTATACATTAGTTCAAATTCCAGTTGAAGTGAGAAGATATCTATTGCATCCATCATATTATACATTTACAGAATTTACAGAGCTGTGGTGATTCCCACCCTCCTATATGACTATGAGATTTGGACTGTCTATAGCAGACACTTCAAGTAGCATCATCAATGCTGCCTGCGCAAGATCCTGCAAATCCACTGGGAAGATAGATGCACCAACATCAGCGTCCTTGACTCGGCCAACATTCCCAACTTCAAGGCATTGACCACCCTTGATCAACTAAGTTGGGCTGGGACATGCATGGACAACATGAGACTCCCCAAGCAGATGCTCTACTTGCAGCTTCAAAATGTCAGGCAAGCCCCAAGTGAACAGAGGAAGCGTTTCAGTGATACCCTTAGGCCTCACTGGAAAAGTGCGGCATTCCCACAGACACCTGGGAATTACTGGCCCAAGACTGTCCAAAGTGCAGGAGAAGTATCCGGGAATGCATTGAGCACTTGAGACCTGCCTTTGGGAAAAAGCAGATGAAAACAGTGAAAGGAGTGCGCTGTCACATCAACACCTCAACCATCTCTTCTCACAAGAACTTCTGTCCCAAGTCTAACAGAGCTTGCGGAAGCCGTATCGGTCCATGGAACCACTTACGGACTCACCACGAGATTGGAAGAGAGTCATCTTCATTTGTGAGGGATTGCCAATGATTCGCAGGAAATGGAGGTCAGCGTAAATGGTGTTGACTTTTGCTGTGACTTGGCAAGATTTCTGCCAATGAGAGTCTAAAATCACTAATTGGGAGTTTCCAAAAGGTGGATAAGGAAGAATATCTAGAACAGATTGGATTTTTCCTTTCAGGGTTACAATGGGGTTTTGGTAAGGAATGGAAAGAGTTACAAAATTCCATTCAGTACTTGAATATAGCAGAAATCAAGAATGCTTTGTAGACTCGTTTGTGCGTCTCACATCCCAGAAATCATCACAGCTAGACTTAAACTTCTTTCAAATTTTCAGTAGTCTGCTGTTAAACAGATATCCATATTTCCCTCCAAAATTGACTCAAGAATGATATATCAGCAAATTTAAGCAAAAGTCCCCCACAAAAGGAAGGCAAATCAAGCCTAGAGATATTAATGGTGATAAATTTGTTCAGAACATTTCTTAAACTAATTCCACAGGATTTTGTTTCAAGATCTACCTTAATCCACTAATCCAAAGATAGTAATTCATACACAGTTCAGTTCTAAAACACATCATCCTGTATTGAAACAATATCATTGTTCCTTTACTTTTGTTGGGTCAAGATTCTGGAATTTTCTCCCCAGTAGCTCTAAGTGTGGGCCTAAACCACATACATAGCAGAAGTTAAACAAAGCAGCTAACCAACAATTCTCCAGAACAATTAGGGATGGGCAAAAAATACCACCAAATGGTCACATCCCACACTCTATGTCAACCAATACCACATGTTCATGTTTATACTTTTCAACTTTTCAAGACAGAATTGCTACTAATATGTCAAATGGACAAAATCAAAATATTAATAGAAATAAATGATATTCAAATCAGGAACATATTGAGAAAAAGAAACAGTGCAATTATTAAAGCATATTAAATGACATCGACCCTTCAATGTTTAGTAGACATAGTTATTAAAGCCAAGAATGGTAATAAACTTCTGTCCCACTTCAAATGAAACATCTCAGTTTTTTTTTCTTGTTACTTGTAACTTTGTTTGAAGTCTTTTGATGGTAATTTCAGGTTACAAATTAGCATTATTGGGTCTTGGTAGAATTTCAAATTTGCTATATGTCTAACATAGAGATTAGATCTCCACATTGTAAAGTTACGCCTCACTAGGATAGCACACTGGAAATCAAGCCATACTAATCCCAGAGCTGACACAAAACAAACATTTGATCAAAGTACACAAAATCCCTAATTTACCTTTGTGGTAGACACAGGTTAACGGAAAACAGACCAAGTTTCTGTACAGGTTGCTCTGCTATAACGTGACAATTGTGTTCCTCCCGTGCTATAGAAAATAAAGTTATAGAAAACTGCTATAGAAAATCGCTATATTTATTTAGTAGAAAGTTTGTATTAACCAAATAGCATCAGCCATTCGTCAATCATGTTATAGCTAATTGATGTTATTGTAATGTGCATTATACCAGAACAACCTGTATTTAACAAGAATTATTATTAATTACAAATAAAAAAAGATTCAAACTACAGATAATCAATTATGAACTGCTGACATATAACACATGGTTAAAAACTCTAATCCCCTTAAATCCCCCATACACACACAAACAAAAAGAAATGATGTTATGGAAGTAGAGGATAAATGGGTGAGAATTTCAATAGCACCAGTCCTCTGGATTTGATGGAGAGATTCCTTTGGTTTCTTAAATCCTTCAGGTCTTTCATTTGTCCACAAAAAGCACAAGGCAATTGGTTAAGAAGTCATAAAATCTCTGATTTACTGCTTAAAAGGCCACAGCTTACTGGTTGGAGAAAATAAACTGGCTTTCTTCAGGCTTTAGGTATTTCACCGGAGAGACACATCAACTGAGCTTTTTGCAGTCTGAAAGCTTCTGCCACCACTATTAACAGCCACAAGCTATTCAGCTACACAAGAGACAATCAGATGGTTGCTGATGGCTTTTGAAATCTACAACGGGTCACAACTCATCAAACCAATCAGCAACCTGATATAGCTGAATCTCACTTTGTACATAGACCACCAATGCAGTGTGATCAGTTTATATGTTTCCCCATTATCTGCAAAGCAAGAGTGTGAACGCAAAACAGAGCTACTGAAACTCATCATAGAAGTACAGCAATTCCCTCCGTAGTCATTTGTTGCAAAACAGTTATTTCCTCAGTTCAGTCCACTATAAAAAATAAGTGAAATAAAAATATATGGTCCTCACAACTTGTTTAAATTGGTGACTGACAAGTTAACTTCAGATATATAACATTAACAGGTGAACACACGGTCTAAAATGCAGGAAAATCTTGCTCAATTTCAATTTTATACATAAAAATCACCCATCTTTTTGAAGAATTATACAAATACCTATTTTATATTGGTCCTTTGTAGACCGTAAATTAAAGTTTGCCAGGAGGGACAAATCATCAGCATGAATTTTATTCCAGTCTTCCTCTGTCTCCCTATTTTGCTTTATTAGTTTGATGTGATGGCACAGAGATAAATTACTGAATTGAGATTCAACAGAACACAAATTTAACCCAGGCGCAAGCCAAGCGCAAAAGTTTGAGAAACTCAGCTTTAGGGAAAAAGAGTATGTGAAATTCAATTTATTACTGCTCAAAAAGTGAAATGACAAGCTTTGGTCCTGTATGTGAGAGCAAGCCATTTTCAATTTTGAATTTCTGTGACTTATTCCCATTGGCAATTATTTTTCCTTTATTAAATATGATACAAAAGGTTTTTTGGAAGAATTAAAGCTAAGCAGTATGTGGCATTCTCACGAGCTAAAATTGGTTAAAAATTTACAAAGATCCTCTGGGAGATAAAGGCAACTTAACAGAAATGGTTCAGATTTTGAGCTTGGACCAACACCACCTCAACTGTAATTCACAGAGATCCTTACATGGCTGAACTCATCAGTCACTCGGCAACAACTACTTTCATCAGCTCGGCAAAAGTCCGTAATTAAAAACTTAACTTCTTCATGTTGTATATTAAATTTTCCTCAAAATGCCAGATATCCAGTATTGGATAAACTATAATTTTAACCTAAGCATTAGATGAGGCTATTATTTATGACCCAGCAAACCTCTGCTCCCTCACCACTGATTCTTTTCCTTGGACATCAGCTCATACAGAAGCCAACTATTTGCAATCATTGTCGCATTTGACCCCAAGTACAGTTTCTGACTACATAGCCTCTCCACATAAAGTTCACTATGACCAGTACTATTAGATGGCTTAAGGGAGACAATCAGGCAATCCATTGCTGATACTCTTACCCACGTTCTTTGTTATCTCTAACTAGAACTCTCTTGGCTACACTCCTCCATTCATCAACTTCGGTTCATCTAAAATTCTGCTGTCTGTGTTCTAATCCACACCCAAGTCCAGCTAGGTCCTCTCACACGTTTGTTCTTACTCCCCTAATGCCTCCAATTTAAAATGTTTGTCCTTGCAATCAAAACTATCTGATTTCCGTTAACCCCTCCTACGCTACAACTCTAAATCACCTGCATTCTTTTAATTTTTGCTTCTCATTGCCCAGCCCTTCCTTCCACTAGCAATTTGCAGTCCTCTCAAGCTGTGTTTAGTAAAATCAGACTGTGGATTATATGATTCCCATTTCTCATCAGCAGGAAGTTGTGGTAGTATGGGATGGGTGTGTCAACATGTGGATTGGGACAGGGTGAGGGGGGAAAAGAGAAGAGCTTTGTGCTTGCAGCAGGGAGTCTCAGTTGTTGCACCCTTAGCATCTATCCTTTCTTCTCTTCTCCCAGATTCCTGGAAGATTGTAACCATCTCAGTTTAGTCGGGTTTTCATGCTTAAACTCACCAACCAACCAGTCTCAATTCCTCAGCTATTCATATGGCCTGTATGTTTCACTAATACAAAATCAAAGTCTCTTGTTGATAAATTTGTAATTAATTATTGCCAACTTTCCCCTTAATTACTTTATGCACCATTAATTTTTCTCACGTTGATATTCTCCTGTTTCCTTTCTTGATGGCTTTCTATAGATTGTCCCTCTGCAATTTCTTCCAGGTCTGACAAAGGACCCATATTTGAAATGTTAACTTGTCCATTCTCTCCACCAATGTTGTTTGTCCAACTTGAATGCTTACAACATTGACTCCATTTGTTCCAGGTCTACAAAAGAACACTTCACATGTCATGGTTAAATAAAGAAACATTCCTCTTAGTTGCATGAAACACTGATTACAAGCGATCGAATAAAGGTTAACTCACTTCAAACGTTCCTACTTCATTGTTGGAGGTACCTCGGTGCAAAATGACTGGATTGATACATTTGATAGTTGTGAAAAGTGCCAAATAAAAGAACGTATTATTTTCTAAACTTTATGCTCAGAAGTGTTCGCCTCAAGTTCCTACCTCTGACTAAAGTTCTGCTTCAAAAATCCCACACAAACTGACACCATTGCTATGATTTCAGTTAGCATCCCTAACGGTTCCCTTCAACTGTTCAGGGTTCTAAAGTGTTCCACAAAGATAACTAGAACAGTGCATTGGATGGGATGAAGGTGCCACTGACAAGACCAGCATTTGTGGCCTACTAAGGGGTCCGCTGGGCAATTACAGAGGGCAGTTAAAAAGCAGACCACATTGCTGCAAGTCTGGAGTCGTATGTGGACCAGGCTGGATAAGGATGGTGGATTTAATTCCCTAACGGATACAAGTAAACTAGATGGATTTTAGAGTCATAGAGATGTACAGCATGGAAATAGACCCTTTGGTCCAACCGGTCCATGTCGACCAGATATCCCAACTCAATCTAGTCCCACCTGCCAGCACCCGGCCCAGATCCCTCCAAACCCTTCCTATTCATATTTTGTACAACAAATCAATGATTGTTGCTAGTTATGATTATTGAGACTCACGTTTTATGTCCCAGATTTACTAGTTGAATTTAATTTCCATTTGCTGCCATCTTGGAACATGAATCAGTGCTGTCAGGGCATTAGCCTGGATCTCTGCATTACTAGTGCAGAAAAGTTACTGCTAAGTAAACACAAGTTGATCTCAAATCTTTAGAATGGGGTTTCAAACTCAACAGTAATGACAACTACTTGTATTTGTATAGTATCTTTAAAATAGTACAAAATGTCAAAATGCTTGATGTCAGCTTTGAAAAATGGAATTTGGTGCCTTGCAATCTAAGGGGATGTTAGGGCAGAAGACCAAATGCTTGGTCAAAGCAGTAAGCTTCAAGAATCATCTTAACTGATTAAAGAAATGGGAGAATTAGGCATAGAATTCCAGAATTGATAAACCCAGATAGCGAAAACATGGCAGACAACAGTCGATTTATTAAAATCTGAAATGCTCAAGAGGTTGGAATCAGAAGAATGCAGATATCACCTAGGACATTTCAGACATATTATGACATACCTCTGTGGCAGTTGGGATTTGAATATGGACCTTCTGACCAGATGTGGGGGCATTAAAGGGCTCTTGTAGCACTAATAAAGAAGATTAAAGTAAGAGCTTGCTTTGAAACATAGGACACAGGGGTAGGTTAAAGGATCAGAGTCTATAGGGAGAAAGAGGAACAAAGCCTTGAAAGAATTTGAAAATGAGGATGAGAATTGAGGTGGCCTTCTGGTTCAGCGTCTTTGGACTCAGGACGTTCCTAAACGTTCTGCAGTTTTGATGTAGCACCACAGTTGGAGCAGCACGATGGCTCAGTGGTTAGCACTGCTGCCTCATAGCACCAGGGACCTAGGTTCGAATCCAGCCTCGGTCGACTGTGTGGAGTTTGCACATTCTCCCCATGGCTGCACAGGTTTCCTCCGGGTGCTCTGGATTCCTCCCAAACACCAAAGATGCGCAGATTGGGCAATTTAGGAGTACCAATTCACCTATTGTGTTCTGGGGTGTGTAAGTTAGGTGCATTAGTCAGGGGTTACTGTAGGGGAATGGGTCTGGATAGTTACTCTTCGGACAATCCGTGTGGACTTGTTGGGCTGAAGGGCCTGTTTCTACACTGTAGGGATTCTATGGATCACTCCTGTAATTGCAGGAAATGTGGCATGCAATTAGCTCAACCAGTAGCTCCAACAAACAGCAATGTGATAATGACCAGATAATTGATTTTTGTGATGTAGACTGAGGGACGAAGTTTGGTCAGGACACTGGCATAACTTCCCTGGTCATCTTCTAAATAACACAAAAGAAACTTACATTCAGGCTTTGCAGGCACATAGGGCCTCTGTTTAACATTTCATTCAAAAGATGACAACACTGACAGTGTAACACTTTAGCAGTTCACTACAATGCTGGCCTTGGTTTTTGCATTCAAGCTCTACAATGGGACTTGAGGCACAGATGACAGGGAGAACTCAAATTGAATTCAAGTTGGAAAAACAGGCAGTACACACTGCGGCTTTGAGTGAGAACAATAATTACTCATTAGATGCATTGAAGGAAAACAAATAAGGTTGGTAAAAATGTTGAAAGGGAGCAAGATTCCGTGTGGTAGGCCACATTTTGGATGAGCCAGTTTATATGGAGCAGAAGTTTATCGACTGCAAATTATTAAATGTGGGGTTGGAAGGTAATGCTGAAGTTTCATCAGCAGTGGGATTTGATAGCAGTACCTAGGCAGAATACGATCAGCAGAAATGGCCAACCTTGGCTCTCAACCACATTCCTCAAGGCATTTACAGATTTAAAATAAATGCTGATCTTGCTGGTCCACAAAATGATGGCTGAGTTATCCTACATAAGAATAGTGACTTGACTGTTGCAAAGTAAATTTATAAAGTTCCCTCCTCAGCACTTGTGGTTCCTTCTATTGAGAAAACATTTTAGTGCCTCAAACTTTACGAATGAGATGTCAATTGAAAATGGAACCATCAATGTAAATAAAAACTAACCATAGTATCAATATTATAATGGACTAAGTCATAGAAATACAAGATTACTTTTTCTGAGGATGCCATCTTCAGAATGTAGAAAAAGCCTTGTTCATTTTGACCTAGCGGTATCACTTTCAGCAATACAGAATTATATATTATTTACAATTGACAAATTATTTACTATATTGTTTTATCAACAGGATCCAAACGTTGTTGACACATTATGAACAACACCACACATCAGCAGTTGTGGACAATTTACAAATTGTATGCACAATACCCAACACTTCCCTTCAGTCAACTGCATCTGGTTTGGTCTCTAACCGAGACCCAATTTACTTTGCCTTCCTATCTTTTTGTTATGAAGGTGTAAGGGGTACGGTATCTTTAAGAGAGTCGAAAGCTCGCAAGGACTTGGAGAGGCACACAAAGTACTGGAAAATTTACAATGTAACATTTGGTCCAGCTGCTAGCAGTACCTGGGTTGCTACGAGACAAAAACAAATTCAAATTTGGCCAATCAGTTTAAATTATGCACCAAGATACTAAACTCCAAACAAGTTTGTATTTGGTACTTTGACAATATTAAAACCAATGAAATGATCTGATGCTTTCGGGTATAAATATTGAACAAATTAAACAGTTGGGGGAGAACTGCCAAGTCACCAAATTTGCAGACTGCCCACAGAACAGTCCTCTTACAAGGTACCTTTATCTATCAACGACCTATGAAAGAGAAACCCTAAGACGACGACGACTGAGGAAGATACAAAGAGAAGATTCAACAGCTGGCTGGTTTTGAGATTTGAATGTTATGGTAAATCTTAATCAGGGGTTTCATCAGACCAATATTATACAAGGGAAAGTATAAGATAAGTTAGAGAAAGGAGTTGCAAATAGTTGTTAGCTAATTATTCTCTGTTAGAGTTTAAAAAAAAGTTGTTAATTTTTACTTTAAATAGTGACCTTTAGAGGAAAGTTCTGGGCTTCTCGAATTTTCGGAAATTTCAGAAAGGGATAAATCTTTTCTGTGTTGCTGGTTTAAATTAGTTTGTTTCTTGGATTCGGGATTTGAACGGGTTTAGACAGATTTGAATAGATTTGGGGGTCCGAAAAATCCTAGCAGATTTAAAACACTTGCAGGTTAGTATCCTAGATCTTTAAATAAAACATAGGTGAGACAATTTATTTAATTTCAGGTGACTTGTGGCTATCAAATTCAAGGTGAGAGAAATGGCTCTTTAAATTGCTAAAGAGGATTTGAAGATGATTTTCAAATTTGCCAAGAAAGTTTAGAAGGAAAGAAAAAGGCCATACTTTTAGAATTAGCAAAGAAGTTAGATTTGGGTTTAACCAAGGACAAAAGTAAAGCTGAAATTGTAAGGGAGTTACTTAAACACTTAGGTGTGTCAGAGAAACAGACAAGTGCAGTAGAGGTAGAAAATCTTAAATTACAATTGAGGAAAATGGAGTTAGAAGATAAACAAAGAGAGAGAGAAGAGAAAGAGAGGGGAAAAAGAGGGAGAACGTTCTCGGCTGAGTAAAGAGAGAGAAAAGAAAGGGAGCGAGAGAAGAGACAGAGGGGAAAAAGAAAGAAAGGGACAGTTCTTAGCTGAGCAAAAAGAGAGCTTGAACTTGAGAAGTTGCGACTTAGTCAGCAAAGTCAAGTTAACAGGATGAAGATTAAAAACGATGGTAGTTATATATACAGATATGTCAAAACTCTGCCACATTTTGATGAGAAAGATGTTGAAGCCTTCTATATTTCATTTGAAAAATTAGCTAGACAGATGGAGTGATCTGAGGATTTAAGGGAAAAGCCAATTCAGATTAAACTGGTAGGCAGAGCTAGTGGTGAGGTATTTGCCGCGCTGTCAGATGAGGCATCAAGAGATTATGAAGAGATCAAACAGGCTATTTTAAGTGCTTATGAATTGGTACCAGAAGCATCTAGACAGCAGTTCAGAAACACAAAGAAGGAATCAGGTCACACTTATGTTGAGAACGAAAGAATTAAACACAGATAGATGGGTAGATAGAGGGGTCTGTGATTTAAAAATAGATAAGACTTTAGAGGCTACAAGAGATTATTCTGCTGGAGGAATTTAATTTCCAGAGATAGTAAAAATTCACGTGCAGGAACAGAAAGTTCAGGAAGTGAGAAGGGCAACAGAATTAGTTGATGAATATATTTTGGTGTATAAGACAAGCTTCCGGCCAGAATTTCATCCTGTGAGGGATAGAAATTGAGAGAAGGGGAGATCCTACACTACAAAAGCAAGAGTAAAGTAAGAGTTTACCACAGGTTAAAAAGGAAGCCCAAGAGGGTGGAAAGCCTCAGGTGTTTCCACGGTGGTAAAGTGGGACACATAAACTCAGTGCTGGTCATTAAAGGAAGGTACTGTGGGAAAAGAAGCTAAAAGAAGGTCGCATTACTGAAGGTAGTAAAGAAGAGCAGAGGAGTGCAGTAAAGTACTCAGCTTAGGCAGGGGCTGGGAATGGAGTTGGTACCTGATCTCTACAAAGAATTTGCCTCTGTGGGTAAAGTTTACTCAGAAAAAACAGGGGGAGAAGAACAAGTAGTTATAATTTTGAGAGATACAAGATCTAACCAGTCGCTAATAGTAAGGGATGAGCGAATATGCACTCTTTTTGATTTATTACCTAAGAGTGTGGTAACTTGTGGGATAGATGGACAGAAATTTAGCATTCCCCTAAGAAAGATCAGGTGGGAGTGCCAACTCAAGACTGGAGAAGTTACAGTGGGAGTGATTGACAGAGTGTCAGTTCCAGGAATTCAGTTTGTTGTTGGGAATGATTTGGCAGGATCCAAGGTAGAAGTGGAGAATCCCAAGGAAGACCAAGAAACTGAGGAGCTAAAACAGAAATATCCTGGTATTTTCCTAGATTGTGTAGTAACCAGATCCCACTATCATAAGTCACAGCATGAAGCTAAAAGTAAAGGTTCATTTGACGTAATGGAGCAGGAAAAACCTGAACAGGCAGAGGGTCAGGCAGATATATTTAGTCCTGAAAGGCTAAAGGACTTGCAACAGCAAGTCAAGATGATAAAAGATATATACGTGGATGTGTACTCCGAAAAGGATGTAGAGAATATTCTGGAGGGTTATTATCTGAAAGATAACATCCTAAGACTGAAATGGAGACCACGGCAGGTTACTACAAAGGAGAAATGGGCCAAAGTGCACCAGATTGTGTTGCCGGTAGCATACAGGCAGGAAGTGTTACGGGTAGCACATGAACTACCTGGAGGTGGTCAGCTAGGGGTACAAAAGACTCAGGCTAAGGTACAAAGACATTTTTATTGGCCTGGAATGCACAAGGATGTGGTTAACTTTTGCCATACATGTCATACATGCCAAACAGTAGGTAAGTCATAGGCTGTAATAAACCCAGCACCTTTGTTGCCAATTCCCGCATTTGAAGAACCTTTCACACGGGTAATAAATGATTGTGTAGGTCGCCTCCAGAGAACTAGGGGAGAGAAAGAACGGGAGAAACAGGCCCCACAAAGTGAGGAATTAAATCCAGATGATGTGGATTTTGATGTGCCTCAAAATAGATTTTAAAATGAAGAAGTCCTTGAGGAGTGGGATAGGTTAGTAAACTATCTGTCTCTGGAACAGAGAAGACAGTTGGAAGATTTGTTACTGCAGTGTAAGGACATATGTAAGAATCAGATGGGGAGGACTAATGCTATTGTACATGAAGTAGACTTAAGGAGTACTGCTTCAATAAAACAACACCCCTATCGGCTTAATCCTTTTAAAGCCAGACAGGTCAAGAAGGAGGTGGAGGCCATGCACTACAACAATATCATCAAACCCAACCAGAGCGAGTGGAGTTCGCCGATCGTCTTAGTTCCCAGACGTGGGTTATTGGAAGGTCAACACCTTTACAAAATTGGACTCATATCCAATTCCTCAATTGAAGGACCGTATCAAGAAAGTCAGACAAGCCAGTTACATCACCAAGTTGGACTTACTGCGTGGTTACTGGCAGATACCTTTATCAGAGATGCCGAAATAAATTTCTGTGTTTGTAACCCCAAATGGGCTGTATAAATTCAAAGTGATGCCCTTTAGAATGAAGAACCCACCCACCACATTCCAAAGACTCATGAACATAGTTGTGGCTGGGTTAACAAACTGTGCAGTCTACTTGGACAATGGAATGATCTTTACTAATCCTGGAAAAATCACATGGTACAGTTGGCAGAGCTCTTTGAATGACCATGAAAAGCAAAACTGGTAATAACCTTAAATAAAACCGAATTCATGAAAGCAGACATGCTTGGGACATAACATTGATCATGGAAGGTTGCCGCCATGGAACACAAAGACTAAGGCCATTGAGGAATTTCCATGACCAACTTCGAAGAAAGAGGGGCTTCGATTCTTAGGACTCAGCCAATTCAATTGGAAGTTTGTTCCAAACTTCAGCAGTGTCGTGGCACCGTTAACCGATTTGCTGAAGAAGAACACAAAGTTTTGGTGTTGGAGGTATTTGACCATTTGAAAGCCATAATAACCACCAAACTAGTTTTAGCTACACCAAACTTTTCAAAACCTTTTAAAGTCGCCATCGATGCTCGTGACATAGGAGTTGGAGCTGTACTGCTACAGGATGATAAGGATGGGATTGAACTGCCAGTTGATTACTTTTCAAAGAAGCTCAACATCCACCGGAGGAAATACTCCATGATCGAGAAAACTAGTGAGTTTGGTACTAGCCTTACAACATTTTAATGTGTATGTTACAAACAATGTGGCGGAGACGCTTATGTGCACAGATCACAATCCTCTTATATTCTTAGAATACTTCAATGACAAGAATATGAGACAATTCATTGGAGTCTTATGTTGCAGACTTTCAACTTAAAAATCATACATGTTGTGAGTCATAAGAATGTAACCACAGATGCATTATCGTGAATTTAACTGATAAAGTATAGATAAGATACATCTATCCAATTATATATTATATTTATCTTAATATTGTGGGAAGATGTTAAGGCGAACAAGAAAACAACATAAAAACGGCTACCATAAAATGAAACCATATCAGTTATACAAATTAATTGATATTGACAAATGTGACCCAAATACAATTGAATATAATTAGTTTGAGGTTCAGGCAAGAGACATTCCACCTGCCCAATCAAATGACATGCCCATCAGCTGATGAACTACATTTGCTAACAACCATATTAAGTCAATATTGTAAATGGTTCTTACTTTCAGACGAGGTGATAAATTGAGGCCCATTTGCTTGCACGGGTGGATACAATAAAATTTACTGTGGTATTTCACAAAAGAGGGAGTTATCCATGGCATCTTGACCAATACTGAATGAACATTATTTTAAAAACAGTCACCTGGCCGTTATTACATTTCTGTTTTTAGAAAACAACTCAAACAGCAAACCCCTATGTTCTTTTCAAGTTACAAAAGTACTTCATTGGATGCAAAATATTGGATGGCCATGGAAATGTACCATAAAAAAGTAAATCTTTCTTTTTATTTTTTTCTTCAGGTGTGGCCTCTACTTTAAATCTACTGTCATTACCCCATTCCTCAAAAAATCCTTAAATAATAAGAAATAGAAACAATTTGACCCCTCAAGCCTAATTCTGCCATTCAATAGGATCATGGCTGATTGGACATTCCTCGTGTCCTCTTTCCTGCCCTTCCCCCTTAAACACTTGATTCGCCTATTAACCCAATGACTCCGCAGACTTCATTTCCAATGTCCAATTCCATTCACATTTTTTCCAGAATCCATGTTTAAATCCCTCCAATTTGGTTTCCAGCCCTACCAAAGTAGATCTCAAAGTCACAAACAACACTGTGACTGTAACAAACTTTTTATCCTCAGCCTTTCTGCAAACTTTAACAACACTGGCCATTCGATTCTTTCCTCTTTCCACTGTTGTAAAGTTGATTTGAATGGCTCTCATCTGGTTCTGCACTTACCTGTCATACCACAGCGAGATAATCATTGTAAGGGCTTTGCTTCTTGCTTCTGCAATGTCATCCCAGATGTCTTTCATCTATTCTTGTCACCCTCAGACTTGCCCCTTATGTGCAACCCCCAGGTCATCTCCTCTGCCCTGAAGCCCTTCAACCATGTACTGCAACAGACTCACTATCACAGCCTACCTGCCAATCTCCCTTCCCACCTATCCGCTCCACCCTCCCCTCTGACATATCACCTCCATCCCCACCCCCATTCACCTATTGTACTCTTTGCTACCTTCCCCCACCCTCCCCTCTGACCTATCACTTCCATCCCCATCCACCTATTATACTCTTCGCTACCTTCTCCCCAGCCCCACCCCCCCACCACACCCCCCCCACCCCCATTTATCTCTCCACCCTAGAGGGTCCCTGCCTCCATTCATGATGAAGGGCTTTTGCCCGAAATGTCGATTTTCTTGCTCCTCAGATGCCGCCTGACCTGCTGTGCTTTTCCAGCACCACTCAGATCTAAACTCTGGTTTCTAGCATCTGCAGTCCTCACTTATGCCTTATGTTCTGCCGCTCAGTATCATCATCCAAATACATGGCATTATAGTTTTCACATGTATGCTTACGATGCCTAACTCTACCTCACCATCACCTTTCTTGATTCTTCTGCTGCTGCCAGAGGAATCTTGATCAAACTGCTTATCCAACATCCAATAGTCAGTCATGAAGTCTGATATCTGACATACTGATGAGCAGAAAAATTCCTTGGACTAAATATCAGGAAGATTGAAGCCATTGCTTGTGCAACATCTCTAATCTCAGTTTCTTAGTGCCTACTCCACACCTCTCCCCCTCAGGGTCCGAAATTAAATTAATCCGTTTGTAGACTTGGTGTCGTATCTCATCTTGGAATGAGCTTTCAATTTCATATTCATGATATCACTAAAGACCATCTACTTCCATTCATAGAGCATCACTTGACTTCACACATTTCAGCTGATCACCTGCTGGTGTATGGGTTGAATTTGATTAGGAATTACCTTAAAGGTAGACATGATGGACTGAATGGTCTCCTTCTGTGCTGTAAGAATTCTGTGACTCTGTGAAGCATCAATTTTGGAAGGTTTCATGGAATGCTTTTGGTCATTATATTTAATGGGGTTTCTCATGCTCTCTTCTTAAAGTTGCCTCATTACCTTTGCACCTCTCTCATTGTATTGTCGCTTTAACCACAGGTAGAAGCACATTCTTGCCAGGACGTTCAAGGATTCCCAACACCAGTGTTATATTTAAAACAAAGCCATACACCAGATCAGATGCTTCCAGTTTGGAGTTACCCTATTCTTATTTGCTCCAGACATGGCAGACTGAGGGAAATTGACACCCTACTTTGTTGGACAGCGACCTGAAACTCCACTCCTGGTGATGGGGTGGTGCAGATTAGGGCCATCCTCTTCACCAGGACCAACTAAGGAGGCCATAACATCAGACCCTGCCAGCCTAGTCCAAGGTTGCCACCTGGGTCAGCGTGGGATCCCTGATTCAGAAGAATGCCCAGCAATAATACAAGGAGGTCAATTACATTGTCTGATCCTTGAAGGTGCCATCATTATCTCACTATCATTACTGCACCTACCTCTCACCAAGGTTCATGTTCTGCCACTGTCACTATTGTATGCAGCAGATTCCCTCACATTCTCACCAACGCATTCCCCTAGCCTATTATCCCTGCATGGCCTCTGCAGTGCCTACTCACACACTTGGAACAACTCACCATTCTCCTCTACCTGTGCCAGCACCTTTCATTGCACTGAATTCCTTACTGAGAGAGAGAGAGAGAGAGAGAGAGTGTGAGAGAGAGAGAGAGAGAGAGTGAGTGTGAGAGAGAGAGAGTGTATGAGAGAGAGAGAGAGTGTGAGAGAGAGAGTGTGAGAGAGAGTGTGAGAGAGAGAGAGAAAAAAGAGTTCACAATACAGGAAACAGATAAGACAAGTGATGGGATGCCAGGCGTTCAATTCCTCATGTGCAACAAGGAAAGGATCCTGACACTGGCTGGTGAGAGCAGTGATCGCTCACAGGGTGAGGCTGAAACCTCCATATCCCAGCAAACAAGAAAGAATAATTAGCTTTTGCTGTGCTGCTCTCCCATTTCTGCAATTGTTAATGTAGTCTTAACACCAAACTCATCAAAGATCCTTAGACAGCACATTCTAAACCCACGACCACATTCATTTAAAAGAACAAGGGCAGCAGATACATGTGAACACCACCATCTGCAAGCTCCCCTCCAACCACACTCACCATTCCTATTTGAAAATATATAGTTGTTCCTTCACTATCGTGGGGTCAAGATCACAGAAATCCTTCCCTAAGAGCATTGTGGGTCAACCTACAGCGCATGGACTGCAACGGTTTAAGAAACAGCTCACCACTACCTTCTCAAGGGCAACTAGGGACAGGCAACAAATGTTGACCAGCCAGTGGCACCCACACCCCAGCAATGAATAAAAAAGCTAAACTTCTGTCCCTTGTTCATGATGGCATTCCCTCTTGTTTCCTGCAGGTATGAGTGTGCTTCTGCATGGTCTCAAAGGCCAAATGGTGGACCCATATGACATATCCTTCTCCAACTCTGAGGAAGAAACCAGAGATCACCTGGACATCATCAGCGCTACATGATGCTTTATGGTCCTATGTGTGAACAACTCCTATACCATGTGCAAGCTATGGGACCATGGAAGCACTTGCCACTTGGGCAACCACAGTGAATTTTTCCAGGCTGCAATATATTGCTTTGCATCATTGCCATGGGATGGAATTGATTCCTTATGCTATAAGATGTAGTCAAGCGTGTGTCTGGGGCCAGAATTGGTACTTTACACAGTAGGATAATATCCAAGGTTTACATAGAACATTTCTTGCTTGCAGGTTCTAAGGCACCTATTTGTACTATATTGGTGTCTGTTTAATCCTATTTGCCTTTCAAAGGCCATTACCTTGCACAAATGTGATGCCCTTCCCTCTCACACCCAATCAAGGTGTGGCAGCAGCCAATTTTATCTTCACTACACACTTGCTATTTGAATCATGACAGAACAAAACATTGGTTTTGTTCAGGTGGTGAGTCAGATAGTCAGCCTCTCAGTCTACAAGACCCCACAAATCTTTATATTTCCTTCTTGTGTGCCCTTCCTATTCACCCCAGTAGCTTTGATATTTCTCACAACTTGACTGAGGACTATTCTCTATTGACGTGGAGACGTGGCCATTTGTTGGCACAAATGCAACACATTTGCTATTTAGGCTACAGGAAAGTGAGACTTATGTAGCAGAGAGATGTGCAGCGACATGTCCAACCCATTGGCTTATAACTGCTGACAATCATGACAAGCTGCCTGACTTTGTGACTGCACTAAATACAAGGCTATAGAGAAGTAGCCTTTAAGCTCTGGCTAAGGGGGCAGATTTGGTTATCTGATTTGTTTGGATAGCCAACATATCCCTTTGGAGAGGTAGGTTGCCCCTTTGGATCTACACTTGGGACACCATTTGGGCAACATGGTGGCTCAGTGGTTAGCACTGCTGCCTCACAGCAGCATGGACCTGGGTTCGATTTCAGCCTCTGGCGACCGTCTGTGTGAAGTTTGCACATTCTCCTTGTGTCTGCATGGGTTTCTTCTGGGTGCTCCAGTTTCCTCCCACAGTCCAAAGATGTGCAAGTTAGGTGAATTGGCTATGCTAAATTGCCCATAGTGTGCAGAGACATATAGGTTAAGTGCATTAGCCTTGGGAAATACAGGGTGATAGGATAGGGGGGTGGGTATGGGTGGAATATTCTTTGGAGGGTCAGTGTGGACTTGTTTGAGCCAAAAGGCCTGTTTCCACACAGTGGGCATTCTATGGTATTCTAAAATCATGCACCCTTTAGTTCAGCTAAGATGCCCTTCAGCATTATTAAACGTAAACATATGTGCACAAACCCATTAACAGTAAGTCATTCAGGTGGTCAGCTCATCTGTCAAAATTAAATGTAAAATGATAAAGGGAGCTGCAAAGGATGCCAAAAAGACTTATGGAATTCAAAAGTATTGCTCTTTAAATTTTGAAATAAAATGTTTGGAGAGATAACAAACCAGATTACTTGTGACTTCACCAGTGTGATGCCTTCCATTTCAGATTGACAGATACAAGTGGTTTTGGATACTTTGATGTGATACTGTGAATTCTGATGCTTGTCCTGCTTGAATTAAATACTTGGTGCTTTATGGTATGTTGATGGAATGCAAATTGTATAAATGGGTTTCTCTGAATGATCATGTCTTCTCAATATATAGTGAAGATTGGCCTAAATATAGGACTAAAATATAAATCAAGAATAATAGACGTGGGTAAGAAGGCTACGAGAACTGTCATGAGTGCATGTTGACTTGACAAATCAGGCAGTGTATTGCACAACCTATCTGGAACAGTGTTAAAAATCACACAACACCAGGTTATAGTCCAACAGGTTTAATTGGAAGCACATTAGCTTTCGGAGCGTTGCTCCTTCATCAGGTGGTAGTGGAGGGCTCAATGTGTTAGTGATCATGATGCAGTAAATTTTGAAGTTGAGATTTAAGCAGTTAATTCATAATTTGCAGCAAACATTTATTTCGGTCAAAAAAGAATTTGCAGAGAAAGGTGAACCACTGGTGGTTAACAAAGATGGTCAAGGAAAGTATCAAATCAAAAATGACGGCATACTAGTGGCAGGCCAAAAGATTGGGAATCAACAATGGATGATTAAAAAGCTAACGAAGAGGGGAAAAATGGATTCAGATAGTAATTGGGCAAGAAAATAGGAAGGAGCCTTCATGGTTATGAAAAAGCAAAGAATAGCTAAAACATTTGGTGGATGTGCCTAGGGAATTGATAACATTGAAGAGGGGAGTTGCAGATAATTTAAATATTTTGCATTGGTCTTCACACATTTTTAGCATCCCAAAGATAACCGATAAGCAAGGTAATAATGGAATTAAAGGTCTTGTAACAGTCTCTATCATGAGGGCCAGAAGTATTTGACAATCTAATGGAACTGTGGGCATTCAAATTGCCAGGAGCTGATGACCTGCATCTTATTTGATTTAAAAAAATTAACTCAGTTAGTGAAAACTTCAGTCAAACTATTCCAGGAGGGTTCCAGTGGATTGGAAAACTGCTAACTTGATGCTTCCATTCAAGATGGGAGACAAAGCAGGGAACCTTGCCAGTTAGCCTAATATCTGTTGTTGGAAAAATGCTAAAGTCCATTTTTAAAGAAAAGGCAAGACATTTAGAAAACCTTCATACAACAAAACTAAGACAACATAGTTTTGTGAATGGGAAGTCACATTTGAAAACATTGCTCAATTTCTTTGTGAATACAACAAGCAGAGTTGATAAAATGAACTGGTACATGTGTTTGGATTTTCAGAAGGCATTCAATAAAGGTGTCACATTAAATGTTACTGCCCAAGGTAGGGTTCACAGTATTTGGGGTAGAGTTTCAGCAGGATTTGAGAAGATAGAATCAGATTAATGGTCTTTTTCAGGTTGGAAAGACAAAGTGCCACAAGGATCACTCTAGGGCAGGTGTGGGCAATTAATTCTTCCAGGGGGCCACATGAGAAACCAGAGTTGTGTTGGAGGGCCGAACCAATAATAAGTTGAACATAATTCTGCTCAGTATTAATTTTCTCTCATTGTAAAAAGTACTAAATTATATAGTTTTGCACTGAAACTTATAATCAAAAGAATAAAGATATTCTGTTACAATAAAGATATGAAATTGTGGAGTAGGTCAAATATAGAAGAAGTAAACAGTAAAAACAATAATTTCAGTATTTCATTTTATTTTTAACATGTTAATCTCACAAACCAATAATGAAAAGTTGTTTCATTATTGTTCAGTATTACAAACAACAAACAACTCTATGCAAAAAACAATAAGTGCTTTTGATGTTTTTCAGTTCATTTTACTTGTTTAGTGAGAAAAGTCCAGTCTGTTTTGGGCTTGAACAAGTGCATTGAAATCTGGTTGAATGTCTGAGGTGGATACGCGAAGGACAGCTGAGGTGATCATCAGTGATAGCGGATCTGTATTTGGATTTTGTTGAACTTCAAGAATGTCTATTTGCATATATAGGTACATCCAAAGAGGACTAGAATCTTCTGACCATGCCTCCTCATGTGTGGAAAGTTCTCCTCTTTGAGGGAAGAGTAAAAATCAAGCAGTGAGACTGACCTAAAGTACTCTGCCAGAAGTGTGTCAGACTGCAGGTCAATGAGTTCAAGCTGAACATCACCAGGTGCATTCTCCACATTGCATGTAAATGGGGAAAAAATCACGTGCATTTCATTCATAAGTGCAGTCACATCAACAGCAATACCAAGGTCTGCAATCCAGTCTGCATCTGAAAGCTGTGGAATGCCATTCCCTTTCTTCACACAGAAATCTTGAATCTGTTCTCTCAGGTTCCATACACTTTTCAGCATTTTGCCCAGGCTGAGCTACCTGACAGCTGTGTGGTAGCCTATGTCACAATGTTCAGTCTCATTTTCCTCCAAAAGTGCAACAAACTGCTTCTGATTCAAAGCTCTTGCCCTGATGAAGTTAACCATTTTAGTTACAACATCAACCACATGGTTAATTTTTAACACTGACTTACACAACACTTTCCTGATGTATAATACAATGCAAAAATAGCAATTTCTGTCACTTTATCCTGCATTCTCTTTAAGAGTCCCGTTTTTTTTCCCGTTAGATTTGGACAACCATCAGTTGTCACACCCATTTTAGTCCCAACGTGTCCAAACATGAATTTACCTCCGTGAACAAATCATTACCAGTTGTTGTTCCTTTCATAGACTGCATGGCTACCAGCTCCTCAGTGATTTTAAAGTCTGTAGTTATCCCACGTACGAAGAGGAGTAGCTGGGCTGTGTCACATACATCGCAGCTCTCATCCAAAGCCAAGGAAAAAAAGTCAAAGTTGACCACTCTGTGCTGCAGCTGAAGCTCCAGATTTCTCGCGATGTCTCCAATCCTTCTCGTTACAGTGCATCGGGAGAGGGGCACATTCTCAAATGCTTCCTTTTTCTACGGGCAGATTAGTTCTGCAGAGTCCAACAAGCACTCCTTAATAAACTCTCCACCAGAAAACGGTTTACTGTTTCTGGCGATTTTGTGGGATGTGACATAACTTGTCTTGGCGTGACCTGACATTGAGGGCTAGCCAGCAAACATCACTTTTAGCTGTTCATGCACGCATGCACATACATACATGCGCATCCATATGCAAATAAAAAAAGCATCCTTTTCAAAACAAAAGCAACATAGTTGTATTGCGTGCATGGTGTAAATACTTTTTCATTTATGTTCTAATTTAAGATTGACCACATGCGGGCCGGACAGGAACGACCAAAGGGCCAGATATGGCCCGCGGGCCGTAAAATGCCCAGGTCTGCTCTAGGGCCTCAAAACTTACTATTTATATTAGTGACTTGTAGGAGGGTAGAGTGTAATTCAAATTTGTTGATGATACAAAGATAGTTAGAAGGCATGCTGTGATGAAGACATAAGGAATTTGCAACGGGATACAGATTGGTCGAGTGAGTGGTGAAAAACTTCACAGGTGGAATTTTTCTGCTTCAGTAGCAAGTTTTTTTTAAATTCATTTACTAATGAGGGTGTCACTGGCTAGCCCAGCATCATTTGCCCATCCTAATTGCCCATACAGTAGTTAAGAGTCAATCACATTGCTGTGGATCTGGAGCCACATGTATGCCAGACAAGTGTGGCAGATTTCCTTCTCTAAAGGACATCGTTGGAAAGACCTATCTGGTTCACCAATCAGCAATGGTTCAGTCATCATGAGAGTCTTAATTCCAGATTTTTATTACAATCATATTCCACCAAATCCCATGGCAGAATTCAAACCTGGGTCCCCAGAACATTACCTGGGTCTGTGGGTTAACAGTCCACTGATAATATCACTAGGGCATCGCCTTTCCCAATTAAAAGGAGGACCTTTACTTAAATGGAGAGGTGTTCCAAAAAGTGCAGCTGTGTGGGTGATCTGGGTGTTCTTGTACAGGAAACACAAAATTAGCATGCAGGTGTAGCAAGTAATTAAGAAGGCAAATGGAATTTTAGCCTTTAATTGCTTGGAGTTGGAGTTTAAAAATCGGGGAGATGTGTCACAACTGTACAGGGTTTTCTACACCTGGAGTATGTGTATGGTTTTAGTCCCTGGAGGTTAGAAAAAAGATGTACAGGCATTGGAGACAGTTCAAAAGAGATTTGTTAGGCTGATCCTTGGGATGAAAGACTTGACTTATCAAGAATAGATAAAACAGATTAATCCTTTTTGTTATAGTTTAGAAGAATGAGGGGTCATCTTATTGAAATATACAAGGTTTTGAGGCAGCTTGACAAGATAGATAGATAGAAATGTTTACACTTGTAGCAGAATCTTGAACTGGTGGGGGCATAGTTACAGAATAAGGGCACATTTATTTAAACAGACGCAAAGACATTTTTTTCTCAGAGGGTAGTTAGTTCCAGAAGCTATGTCACAAAGAATTTAAAAGGGAGGTAGAGAGAAATAGAGGAATTAAAATAAGAGGAACTGGCATGAAAAGAAGAATTGAGGCCTGGGAAAGATCAGCCAGGCTCTTCTAGAATGGCAGAATAGGCTTGGAAGGGATGAATGCCCCCTACTCCTGTTCCTATTTCTTATGTCTGCAGTACATACTTAGAATTCTAATTTTATTTACTCTCCAGATAGGTTCTGAAGTCTCTCCATTCAAGTTTACCTAACTAGGTGAGACAGCTTGGTAGATAAGAACAAAGAATCAAGGCTAGAGCTGGCACAAATTGGCAGGGGCTGTACAAGTGACCATTGGATGACAGTAATATAGATTAGCAGGGGAGACATGAGTGGTGAGGTATGAGGGTCAGGAGTAGGCAGATCACATTCAGGTGCCTTGAGTTGGCATGGATGGAACACAATGAATTTGTTTGGGTGTAGGTGGAGGAGTGCTGGAGAGTTCTTTCATATCTTGAAAACTAAAGATTTAAAGTAAGGAGGTGCCAGTGTTGGACTGGGATCAACAAAGTCAGAAGAAGTCACATGACACTAGGTTATAGTCCAAAGGGTTTATTTGAAATCACAAACTTTTGGAACGGAGCCCCGACATCAGGTGAAGTTTTTATTTTTCAAAGTTTGGACACAGTGACCTGGCAGTCTCCACAGTTCTTCTGAGCCTCCAATTCCCTAACTTCTTATCCAGTCTAGCTGACTGAAAAATCGGAAATATGGGCCCCAATTTTAAATGTTAGACTTGCTGAAACAGGAATTCTCATGCTTCTGAGCATTTGCTCAGAGCAAATATTGTTTACAATTTCAACAGAAAATATGCTTGCTCATCCAATGAATAAAGCTACAGCTTCAAATATATTTTATATACACATAAAATATCTACCGAATGTATTTACTTTAGAAGTGTTTAGTACCGTCTGTGACCTTTGCGTTTGGGAACCACAAATAACAGATAAGCTTTCATAAGCTAAACTTTCAAGCCTGGTGTTGCCTGTGCACCTTCCCAGTTATCAAGAAAGGTGCTTAGAATAGCATTGCACAGTACAGAAGAGGCCCTTCAGCTCGTTGAGTTTGTACCACCAAAACTATGGAAAACCTACACTAGTCCCACAGGCTTGAATGTTATGACAGTTCAAGTTCAGCATCATGAGAAATGATACAAAATGCAGGAACTCAAGATATAGGAGTGGATCATTCAACTCCCATTCCCCCAAGTTGAGCAATGGAAATGCCAGTCGGGCAACATTCAAAGTAGTCGAGGAAAAATTAAAAACAGGTGGCTTTTTTGTATGTACAAATCAGCATTGGAAATACAGTTTTTACAAATAAGCTACATTTACTATTAAGGATAATTATTTATAGAAACATATTCTTAATGTCATTCATTAAGACTGAGGAATTAACTATTTTTCTCAATACCTAATTTTAGTCAAAAGGGAATCTTGTGTTTTTGAAAAGATATAAATTAAGTTTAATAGACAGTTAAACAAAAAAAAAGATCAAAACTCTTTCACACAGAATACAGAAATACAAGTGCAGTACTAGCTCCTAATTAACCAATGTTGTTTATTACCTTTGCAACATCTGTAGCCATCTATCCAACTGTAATTTTCAGTTGTTTTCTCATAAATTTATTAAAAGTTATGTTGATCTAACTTTCCCTTAGAAGCTGATATATTTCATACCCTAATAACTTTGTGCAAAAATTGTTTTAATTCTTTCTTCATGCTTTGGGCAATAACCCTAATTATATTTCCACAGTGAAAATAACTCTTCTGAATTTTGAACCTTTCCACAAAACTCCCATTAACATTCCCTGCTCTGGTGAAAATAAATATTCATTGTAAATATCTCAATATAATAATATTCTTATCCATTATGGTATTGTATTTATTGTTCTTACTAATAGGATTACATTCATATCTTGCTAAACCAGAATTCTATAATTTTATTTCCTTCCTGAAGCCCTTGCGAAAAAGACTTTCACGATTCCTCTTGATAACGACTGAATGACTCCGGGTTGCTGTGGAGAATCACTTCTAAATTGGTTCCAGTTATTGTACTGTTAAGGACACACCAAGCCCACAGTCCCAACTCAAGCTGAGACCCCGACAGGCACCATCTCTTCCCAGCATCATACTCTGTGAGAACTCAAGCCATAGGAACAGCGCATGCAAATAAACTCAAAAGTGATCTATCTTCTTTGAACTGTTGATGCATTCTCTTTTAACTACATGCAACCCCAGAGTCAACTCTACTGTCAGTCAGCATATCTAGACAGTGCTCCCATACCAAGATTAAAAGCATCTGCTTTTTTTTTGTAAGCAAATTAGATCTTTGCAATATATCAGGCTAAGGTTTCCTCGAGGAAAAGTTTGAAAAACAACAATTTTGCCTAAGTATAACCAATTTACACAATTCATAGTAACTAATATTTAAATATGTATGAATTTAAGTAAATGATGTTGCTTAAAGTGGTAATTACCTTCATTTCACTATATTTTACTTACATTGGATTACTCTAAATATATTACCTTAAAAGGGCATTCATTTATGATTTACTGGAAAATCAAATTTAAATTAAAAGATGGGCCTTTCCTAGAATCATCTCAAAAATGTCATGTTGCTTTTATATGCATAACCATTTTAATCACTGGATTTCAAATGCTTTTCAAATGGAAAAGAAGGTGGACGAGGCAAAAGAGAATTATGCCAATGAAATTAATAAGTTGGCTCTAGGGAGAAGTCAGACTTCATTACTGCCCAAATGTTTAATCTACTGATAGTCAAATTGGACTTCACTTTGCTTTGGATTGAAGTGCCTTAAGGTTAGTAACATTTTCAATGTTAACAATTCTAAAAATGGTGTGTTTTAAAATAGACATTTTAATCTGCACAGTACTTTTAAAAAATTCAGTGGAAGTAATATAAATTGTGAGAAAAGGCAATAAAATATATATTTCTTGCTAGTTGACTTTACCTCAAATTTTACATGCGAACGTCAGACTAACTAATATATTTTAGATATTTTCTAATCAATCTGTTTAGAAATATTACTACACATCTTTGGAGCAGGTGAGACTTGAATCCAGTCCTCTTGGCTCAGGGGTAGGGATACCACCATTGCGCCAAAAAGTCTCCAATTATCATGTTTTTTGGTGAAGCAGAACAAACAATTTGGGTTAATTGGGTCAGGCTGGCAGACATAATTAATTCCATGTTATAACACTACAAAGGTGCCTTTGTGGCATAGTGTCAGTGTCCCTATCCCTGGACTTGGAGGCTTTGATTCAAGTTCCACCTATTCTAGAGGTATGTTATTACATATCTGAACAGGGCGATGGAAACTATCCTATAAGACTACAAAAACCTGACACACTGATTGCACTTGATCACCAGGCTGACACTATAGCTCAAAACTAGAATTGCAGAAGTTCAGTGTATCCTTACACCTCATTCAGTTCATGAGGAGACTGTTGGGAGTTATGAACCTGTAGATGGTGCTGCAAAAGTCACTAAACTTTCCCAGTTGGTTCACCAGAATAGCTATGCACAGATGCAAGCACCAGGGTAATTACCAAATATTAAGACAATAACCATAGGGACATAGGAGCAGAAATTAGGCCATTCAACCCATCGGGTCTGCTCTGCCATTCAATCATGGCTGATAAGTTTCTCAATCCTATTCTCCCACTTTCTCCCTGTAAATCCTTGATACTCAAGAACCTATCAGTCTTACATATACTCAATGACTTGACCTCCACAGCCTTCTGTGGCAATGAATTCCATAGATTCACCACTCTCTGGCGAAAAAAGTTTATCCTTGCTTCCATTTTAAAAAGTCTTCCCTTTACTCTAAGACTGTGCCCCAGGTCCTAATCTCTCCTACCAATGGAAACATCTTCCCAACATCTACTCTGTCCAGGTCATTCCATATTCTGTATGTTTCAGTTAGATTCCCCCTCAACTTTCTAAGCTCCATCGAGCATAGACCTAGAGTTCTCAAATGTTCCTCATATGTTAAGTTTTTCATTCCTGGGATCATTCTTGTGAACCTTCTCTGAACACGCTCCAGGGCCAGTACATCCTTCTTGAGATATGGTGCCCAAAACTGCACACGGAAGTCTCGGAAGTACATTCTGCATTTACCTTCAAATCTGCTCAAAATAAGTGCCGCAATTGCATTTGCCTTCCTAACTACTAACTCAACCTGCAAGTTTATCTTGAAAGAATCCTTGACTAGAATCCCCATGTCTCTTTGCACTTCAGTCTTCTGAATTTTCTCCCCATTTAGAAAATAGTCCATGCCTTTATTCTTCCTACCAAAGTGCATGACCTCACACTTTCCCATATTGTACTCCATCTGTCACCTCTTTGCCCACTCTCCTAACCTGTCCAAATCCTTCTGCAGGCACTCCACCTTCTCAATGCTACCTGTCCCTCTACCTATTTTTGTAACATCTGCAAACTTGGCTAGAATGCCATCTGTTCCTTCATCTAGATTGTTAATGTATAAAGTGAAAAGTTGATGTCCAACACTGGACCTCGTGGATCACCACTTGTGACTAGCTGCCATCCTGAAAAGGACCCTTTTATCCCCACTTTCTGCTTTCTGCCAGACAGCCAAGCTTCTACCCATGCTAGCAGCTTGCCTTTGACACCATGGGCTATTATCTTACTCAGTAGCCTCCTGTGTGGCACCTTGTCAAAGGCCTTCTTGAAGTCCAGTTAAATAACATCCATTGGCTCTCCTTGATCCAAAATGCTTGTTCCTTCCTCAAAGAATTCTAGCAGATTAGTCATGCATGACCACCCGTTGATAAAACCATGCTGGCTTTGCCCTGTTTTACCATACACTTCCAAGTATTCAGAAATCTCATCCTTCACGATGGATTCCAGGATCTTAACCATGACCAAGGTTAGGCTAATTAGTCTGTAATTTCCATCTTTTTTCTTACTCCCTTTTTAAACAGGGCATTATGTTCGCGATTTTCTAGTCCTCTGGGATCCTTCCTGATTCTAGTGATTCCTGAAAGATCACCTCGAATGACTCCACTATCTCTTCAGCTATCTCCCTTAGAATTCTGGGGCATAGTCCATCTGGTCCAGGTGATTTATCCACCTTCAGACCATTCAGTTTTTCGCCCACCTTCTCCTTGGTGATGGTCACTATACCCAGCTCTGCCCCCTCACTTTCTTGAATTTTTGTGATCTTACTCATGTCTTCCATCGTGAAGACTGACATGAAGTAATTATTCAGTTCCTCAGCCATTTCCTTGTTGGTCAATGTGGTCTCAAATCCAGCTTGACCTTGTTGGACTTGTTACCAAAATAAAATCTTTTATTTTACATTTGACAGATAACCAGTGGAATAACTATGTTACTAGCTGTAGTTCAGCTAGTAGAACTAATTATTGCCCCCAACTCAGAAGGTTGCAGGATCAAGTCCCTCTCCTGGACTTGAGCAGAGAATTCTAGGTTGGCAGTCCAGTCTAGTTCTGAGGGAGTTTTGCACTTTTGCTGAACATTGTAAATCAAGATCCCATTTGCCCTTCTGAATGGTCACAAAAGAGACACCATGCAACTATTTCAAGATAAGCAAGGGGATCCTCCTCGGTATACTGGTCAACAATTAGCCTCTACCTTAAGGATTGATATGATTATTATCTCATCTGCTGAGTGCAATTTGGCTGCCACGTGTCCTCTATTATAACTCAGTGACTACAACTCAAAGTATAAGGGCCCTCTAGTGGCTCAGTTGTACAGTTCCTACCCCTGGACTGAGAGGACTGGTTCAAATCTCACCTGCTTCAGAGGTCGGTAATAGCTAAAAAAAAGTTTTTTAAAGTTTACAATTCAAGAAACTCGATAGGACATAAAGAGAGAGAAGGAATCCAGTTGTCATCCACATCGGTTTTTTTGGAGGGGGGTGTGTGGTTGAGCTACCTTCCTAGAACCATATGTTGTGGATCCAACAAAGGGATATGGCTCACTACATCTGGTAACATGCAATGGGACAGGTTTAATAAATGATGTCAGAGTAGTAGATTGCTAGTAAAAGAAAGCAGCTATTGCACAGTCGAATTTAGCATTCAGCTTGAATGCAAGAAACTTGGATCAGAAACAATTGTGCTAAAATTAAATAAGAATAATTACAAAGCAAAGCAGAGTTGGCCAGACTGGATTAGTAAACTAGCCCAAAAAAAAGGATGGTTGACGAATAATGGCAGACATTTAAGAAAACAGTTCATGACTCGTAACAAAAATATAACCCAGTAAGGAAACAGGATTCGAGGCAGCAGATAAACCAACCATAGCTAACCAAAGTTAAAAGGATAATACCAAATTGAAAGAAAAACAACATACATTGGGTTACCACAAATCTTTGTCACAGATCTGGGAACATTTTAAAAACCAACAAAACTTGAACAAACAATAAACAAAGAGGGAGAAAATAAACAGTAAACCAGCAAGTAATATAAAAATGGATCATTAAGAATTTCTTTAAATATATAAAAAGGGAGACCAAAATGAAACAAAGGCCCTTTAGAGAATGAGGCTGGGGAAAATAGTAAACCAGGAACAGAGTCATTGAAGAAATACTTTACAATCTTCACATTAGAAAGCACTAATAGCATTCCAAAAATACAAAATAATCAAGAGGCAAATGGAGGGGAGGGAATAACAATAACTATCACTTGAGAAAAAGGAATATAATAGGGCTTAAAGTTGATAAACCCCTGGAAACGAATGGGTTGTATCCTAAGTTTTTAAAAGAAGTATCTGGAGATATTAGATGCACTGGTAGTGATCTTACAAGAACCTTAGATTCTGGGGAAGGTCCCAGAGGATTGAAGAACTGCCAATTTAACATCCTTATTCAAAAAGGACAGTTTAAAAAAAGATAACTACAGACCAGTCAGCTTACCGTCCATCATTGGGAGGACGTTAGGGTTTATTATAAGGGATGTACATACCAGAACATTTAAAAATACTTAATCAAACAGAGCCAGAATGGGTGAATAAAGGGAAAACAATGTCTAACAAATTATTTGAGGAGATATGTGGGATAGGTAATGGGAAGCCAACATAATATTTGCATTTCCAAAAGAGGTACAATAAAAAAACCATATAAACGATTACTTAAGATAAGCGCCCATGGTGTTGGAGACAGTATATTAGCATAGATAGAGGATCGGCTAACTAATAGAAGTTAGAGCTGCAATGAATGAGGAGTGACCTCATTGAAGCATACGAAATGTTTAAGGGGTTTAACAGAGATAGGTGGGGAGGGGTTGCTTTCGCTTGAGGGAGAGACTAGGAACAGAGGGAGAATTCTCAGAGTAAGGATCACCCACAGAAGACAAATGGGAACGAATTTCTTCTAAGGGCAGTGTATCTGTGGAATTGTTCACCACTGGGAGCTGTACTGGCTTAGTCATTAAGAATATTCAAGGCTGAGATGGATAGATGTTTAATCGGTAACCAAAGCAAAAGTTATGGGGACAAAGCAGATAAACAGAATTGAGGATTTTTAAATCAGCAATGATCTCCTTGAATGGTAGAGCAGACTTGATGGGCCAAATGGCCTATTTCTAATCCTACACTTTAAGACTTGGAACATGCAATATAAATGCGAGCTTCTCTTCTACATAGGAATACAACAGCTAACAATACTGTCCAAAGCATGCCAGTCCTTCAAGAGTTTTAAGATAATTATAAAGCACAAACTGCAGCAGGAGACAAAGTTAGTTATATTGCAGGTGTTAACTTCATGTTGATACTTGCTTCCAGACAGATTAGTTGGCTCACTTTGGCAATTAATCTTTAGATCATTTAAAACTTCAAGCTAACCGAATTTTAAAATTGTGTAATTGACATTATATTCTTGCTTAGATGAAACTTGAAAAACTCAAACTGCAGTAAGACAAGTGAGAGATAATAAGTAATTAGATTTAACAAACTGTCATCTCGCTCAAAATGAAGGTGCTTTTCAATTTAAATTATGTGACTTGTTCAACACAGAAATGGACGAGTGACAGCTCATATGTAGAAGCCATAAAATTAAAATGAATTTTTGACTATGCCAAACAATTACATCCCAAGCAAAAACAGACTCTCAGAATTCTGATTAATCAAAATACAAAAATATACTTTGTAATATCATTGGAAAGTGGATGCTCAGAACATTAGTCTGTGAAGAGTTGAATATTTGTCATCTTGAAAACATGTTGGCTCCATCCTATCCTAGCTTCCTTGGTGCTATGCTGATTATAAACACAATTAGCTAATTATATTAAAATAGATAATTTATAAGAAATTAGCTGGAAAAGGGCAACTTGTAATGAATAACTAACCACTTCCAGAAAAGGTAGAACAAACTGACATCTTCTGTACTCTAACCTAGTCAATGAACATACGTATTCTCCAAGACTCCTCACCCTTCACTCAACCATAGTAGCTGGAGACTATTTCCAGTTTCTTCAATCTATATTGTACGAAAATATATCGAGTTACAGCAACTGAATCTGCTCCCAAATACTAACAAACTAAGTTATGAATAATCTTGATTTATCAAAATCTATAAGTAAGTGGAATTTAAAGACACCAAATTTTTCTTCTAGTCTGGCTTTATTTTCACTGTGAAAAAAGTGACTAAACAATTAATCTTACATTTTGCAGTTACATTAAACTATATTAAGCATTGCATTAAAGTCATTTTGCCAGAGGATGCTGCCAAAGTACTCAGTTACTACAGTTTGTATTCATATTTCACTGCAATGGCTATTGTATCATTAAGAATAAAAGATTTTGTGCTTGAAAATAGAATAACTTCATATCTTTGCATTTTTATTGCGAATTTATATTTTTGGATAAATGAGACATTTTAAACGAGAACTCAACTTTGTGGAAAATTGACAATCGCCAAAAGTGAAATCTCCAAGACTGTTAAATATCTAGTAATATTTAAGTATTGAACAGCTGTTTTAAAATTTACAGATTAGGTTTAACCTCTATTAACTTTAGTCATCCTCAACCCCTATTACATTTGTTCTAGATATACATTAAGCTTTCCATTAAGAGATGGTTGGAAAAACAATGAAGAGTAAGCAACAAATATTTGGCACAGACTATATATGATCTATTAATGTGGCATTTATTAAAGTGTGTGTATTAATTACCATGATTTTACACGTTGAGAAAACTGATTCATTAGGAATAGACTTCAATTACAATTAAAGTTAAAATCCCAGCCCTGTACCATAACTTGTCTCTAAAGAAATTTTCTTCTGATGCCTGATGAGTTTCATCTATATCGCTGATCTAATGGATGACTTCTGAAAACAATTGTTCTTTTCTTCCCATGGACAAAACAAAAAAGGAGTCATTAGGAATTCTGGCACACTTTACAGTATTATTCACTGTGTAGGAGGTTTTTCTTGGTAGCAAAAAGCAAAGCTTATAATGTTGTCTCAAAAGCTCCAATGTAGATACTGCTATTACTTGCAATACTTATACATGATAAGGTCTGGTTAGCTCAATTGACACAGTGAGCTCAGTATATGCACCCACATACAGATTTCCTTTGACACCCTAGCTCAGAATAATGCCAATAGCACAGGTTCAATTCTTGTTCTGGCTATGGTGGACTTATGGCAGAGCAAGGAAGCAGACCCTAACAATGAAACACCACTGAAAAAGACTGCCAAGAGAAATGGCTTAGGAGGAAGCATCAGCAGACAATGAGTGAAGTGTTTTCTTGCGGGTAGCGCATTTGAACAGAACTTCTGATGGGATTTAGTTTCTCATAGCAAGATCCAAGTGTGCAAAAAAAACCAGGTTTAAAAAAGGTCTGTTGGCTCACCGCAGAAAAATCTAAATCTTCTTTTTCATTCTTAGAGACCTCCCTGTGTAGCTGAGATTGCATGTTGTTGTGCTCTGTAACTTTTCTTTCCTTTATTCTTTCACTGCTGGCAAAGTCACCATTGGTTCTCCGTCCTTAATTACAGCTGAAGTCAGTGGCCTATTTCAGAGGACAGTTCAAAGTCAAAACGCATTGTTGCAAGTCTTGAGTTCATGTAGGCCAGACCAGGTAAAGGGAGCAGATTTCCTTACCTACAGTAAAACAAATTATATAACAATTGCCATAGCTGTCACTGAGCGTAGTTTTATACTTCCAGGTCTTAGAATCATAGGATCCCTAGGGTGCAGAAAGAGGCCATTAGGTCCACCAAGTCTGAACTGACCCTCCAAAGACATCCCATCTAGACCTAGTCCCTCTCACCTTATGCCCAAAACTGACATTTAACATGGATAATCCACTTAGCCTGCACACCCCTTGACACTATGGGCAATTTAACATGGGGGAACGGGGGGAAGAAGAGGTGTAGAAAAAGAGTGCATGTGAACTCCACATAAACAGACAGCCACTTGCGTCCCTGGTGCTGTGAGGCAGCAGTGCTAACCACTGTGCCACCATTCTGCTCATTTCAATTAATCTTGATTAATTAAGTTTAAACTTTTACCAGCTACAGTGATAGGATGTATAATCCAAGCATTAGCCTGGGCATCAGGATAACTAGTTCTGTGTTGCTGCCACTATGCCATCCAGCCAATAAGCTTATCGCTGAAAGTGACATTTAATAATCTACACAATGTGGTCTCTATGTTTTTCAAATAGTGCTTTGCATATGAAAACTATATGGTTATGTTGAGAAACATATCAGCCATGATCTCATGTTGGAGACAACTCAGTGGGCCAAATGGCTTGATTCTACTCCTACATTTCATGGTCTTATGAAACAGGGTACCTCTTGCCAACACACTAGCAGAGAAAATTGGTGATATTGATATCATACATTGCGCCCACATACACATTTCCTTTGACATCCAGGAACTCTTGCCATCCTCACAGTGCTCACAGCTCCACAATGTCTTCTATGCCCAGTTCTTCATCTTCCCCCTTTCGTTGGCAGCGTGTGAACTTTTTACAAAAAAGGAAGCATATATCTTTAGACTGGAGCCAGGAAAGGGCCATCTCTGTAGAATGTTGGGAACAAAGATTCTACTTTCGAATTGCAGAGAATAAGAAACATTTTTCTTCAAACTTCTTGAATATTATTCAGAGGATCATAAACGCGTTTCCAACTTTTATGCACTCTTGTTTGCACACGCACACAAATGCTATAGAGCAACAAATCAGTTAAATTAAAAAAAAACAGAATTTGCAGAATTTCAAAAATGTCAAATGAAAATTCATTTTAACATAAATCTGAATGATTGCAGACTTCTATGCAATGTATTACAAACTTTACAGTGTCACTGGCATTTAGATACAAGATGACTTTTAGTTGATCATGTGCTCTGATTTCTTACACTGTATCCTAAATCTTTCAATAATGTCTGAATAAATTCCAAAAAGATATTTTCCAGTCTTGTAAATCCCTATGTACCTAAACACAGCCGCATACTTGACATTGCTTTTAGGCATTTAATAAACTCGACTATTGTGATGTTTAATCTTAACTTTCAGCATGCTCAAACTATAAGGACTGCTTTAATTCATTATTCTGGAATTTGAAATTCAAAACCATGGCAATTTTTTTGTGCTCATGCACGTCATTACACTCTCATTTCATGTTAATACTTTGCCAAGGCAAAATTTGAATAAGGTGTTGTTCAGTTCATCTTAGTTTCTTGTACAAAGATTGTGACTAAACATTAAGGTCCTGTGTCAACCTTAAAATTATAGTCGTCATTTGCCTGAGGCTTGCAAAGATTTTAGAAGAATTTTGTATTGAAAAATTCTGAAGCAGTTCTACAGCATAAATCCTGAGCAATGTTTTATGTAATGGGGAAATCTAGAACTCTGGGGGGGCAGAATTTCAAAATAAGGGATCTTCATTTAAGACATAAATGGAGGGATGATTTCTTCTCTCAGAAGGCAGTTCATCTTTGAAAAACTTCCACAGCAAACAGTGGAGCCTGGGTCATTTTAATATACTCAAGACTGAGTTAGTCAGTTTGTTTGATCAACAAGGAGTCAAGGGTTACAGAAGACAGGCAGGAAAGTGAAGCTATGGCCACAATCAGATCTGCCAAGTTCCTACTTGAATGACAGAGATTGAATAACCAGCTCTTACTCAATTTTCTTATGTTTATTATCATCTGTGTGAATCATATCTAACATCACTTATAATCTAGGATTGCTCTTCCTTAGAGACAAAAAAACTCTCAATAAATATCTTTGATCTTTGTTGACCAGACAGGTCTCATTTTTCTTTTTATTTTATTACAGCATTCTACTACACATCACTTACTGGAATGTCAGCACTGCAAAAAAATTTTTAAAGCTGAGTTTTTATACCTTTTGTTTCTGTGTAATATAAATTACCTTCTGTTGATTTAGATTTCCTCCCTTAAGTGAACTGATTTTGGCTTCATTAGCTGATTGCTCAATTGCAATCTTTAATATGGTAGATTATACATGAATTTAGACCAGATAACATACTGATCTTTAGATGAAATATTTTTTCAAGGTATGAAATATTTCTCAAACACATTCATTAACAAATTCAGTTTCCACTAAATTCTTCCAATACTCTTATTAAATGCTCATAAAAATTTATGTACTCTTGCTTCAGCACAAAGTCAAAATGTCAATCCAAGGCAATTTCTATTGCAAACAAAAACATTTTTATATATTCTCCACACTTCTGCATTGTCTTCTGGGAAAGTAATTTTAAAGATTTAAATCTTCCATAGTGATATCATTTTAACATTGTATTAAAAGGTTCACACTGACTTACACAAGCAGGAGACTGGTTGGAATATCTTTTAAACTTTATTCCAAATCCCTCCTTCAAGATCAAATGGAATGGAATGCCCTATGGCATCACTTCCAGGAATTTATACCTAAGCCCTTTTGAGAACTGATTTTACTGATGTCTATTTACACTTTAACTTCCCACAGATTTTAATAACATGTCAGAAAAAAAATTACTCACTTGTGTCTATATTTGCTTGATCTTTTATGTTGAATGTTTGCTTTCCATTCCAATTACGTCAGCAATAATTATGATATTGTCCAACAGTAGGTTAAAGAGCAAACCTAGAAGGGAGAAACACTCCTGACATCTGCTCAGGGAGCATGGCAGTAGCTTGGGAGAATCCCAAATGCCCATTTACTCAGCTGAAGTAGTGGTGTGAGAACAGGGAGACAAAAAATAACACACAAATCCAAATAAAATATTCAAGAAGACTGAACAATAAACATTCATAAGAGGGAAGAAACTATTATGAAAAGATTTCAATTTTCCCCTATTCATCTCAACTGTTTTACAATGGTGTGAGAAAGAAAACTATTGTTCTTCAGTAAAATGAATCTACTTATACAAATTGAATGTTATTGTGACAATTATTTCTCAGCATTCCAAAATTAATCACTCCACAGTCACAGGCTATAATGAAGTATCTATGAAACTGCATACCCCACAGACTAAGCTACACTTATTCAATCCCAAAAATAGTACAATATTGAAAATCTATTGAACGTTACTTTTGTTCAAAAGTGGTTATTTAGATATAAAATTAATGTTTGGAAAAATCCATCTATCTAAAATAACCACCAATTGAATTTCAAGCTTTAATGCTACATTTCTAAAGTTCCATTGAATGGCAGATTGTTTTACATGCAAGTGATTCTGACCAACAAGCACAGAATCAATAATGCATACATATCTGAGCAATATTTTGCTGGAGCTTTCTCAAGCAATTTCATAACTAATGACAAATGCCTGATGAAGGAGCAGCGCTCTGAAAGGAAGCATTTTCAAATAACCTAGTGTTGAGATTTTCGACAATATTAAAACAGAATGTCAAAGTTAGCATTGTAGATTGAAACTGACTTGTTAAAATACAAAAAACTAAAGGATTTTGCCCCAACTCAATATTTGTGTAACTTTTAGAAGAAATTAACAATTGAAATTAGTTGTACAGAAATGGCCAGCACTCCACATAATGGTTTATGCCACTTGACAGACACACAGATCTGCAGCCCTAGTCAAACGCATCTGAAGAAGAAAAAAACAACTTTATGGCTTCCTGCACTGATTACAATTCTATTTCGTTTTTAATGCTTATCAATGGTTTCAATGTCAGACACAGGTGTCAAAAGCTAACATTGCATTCACTATAAGAGCAGGTTCATTCGCATTTCCATTGAGCAAGAACTAGGCTGCTGTTGCTAAGTCAAGGACTGTTAACTTGACCAGACACCTTTTGGCAATCTAATTGAACCGGAGGAACTTCAGGGAAGCAGTTCATCACATTGTTACAGGAATTGCATCCTGAGCTTTCATCTTTTGTTTGAAATGTTAAAGCTAAGGCACACAAAAAACTAAAATGCTTAACTCACTTCCTGCCAACAATCCTGAAACAAATACAAGTCAGGATTCCTGCTAATAGTCCATTTACACTGTTAATCTGCCATTGTCTTTGCTACTGAAACCTGATGAAGGAGCATCGCTCTGAAAGCTAGTGTGCTTCCAATTAAACCTGTTGGACTATAACCTGGTGTTGTGTAATTTTTAACTTTGTACACCCCGGTCCAACACCGGCATCTCCGAATCGAAACCAGGAGCAATTGCTTTAAAATGTGGCCTAGGTTTCAAGACAGAATATCAAGCGTGCGTCTCTCCCATCCATACAACTTTCCATGTGAAACAACTGCAAAGCAAATCCACATCTGTGCCACATATGCAGGCTAGTTTTGATGGTGTAGCAGGTGTGCATACACAAAGAACAAATGAAATTAAAATTATATTGCACACTTCACATACTCAGGATGTCTGAGGAATCATGCTGCTGTTGTATAAGTGCTTTTAGCGGATCCAGATGAAAAACAGCGAAGATAAGTACACAAAGTAATTTTACAAGAATCTATTGTATAGATGAGAAGTCGGAACTGTTTATTTTCCTCGGCAAGGAAGCTAAGAGAAGACTAATGGAAGTTTTCAAAAACACCAAGAGTTTGGACAGAGTAAATAGAAATAAAACGTTTCCCAATCATAAAATGATCAAGCACAAAAGAACACAGATTTAAAGATAATTTGCCAAAGGAGCAAATGTAATGTGAGATTTGAAGTCAAGTTAGTTGAGACTAATGCCACAAAACTAATCTGGTGACTACACTTAGTGGTTGGTAATGAGCCCCAGTGCACCAAGAGTCAGTGTCAAACAAAAAGATTTAGAAGTAGTCCACAAAGTGGTTAATGTACTGCTTATTATAGCCTTGCCACATGGGTGTGGTTCCCGTTTTCCAAGCTCTGCCACTAATGCCTCATCAGCATAATTTGAAGATACTTCGCAGTGGCAGCCTCCATGTGGACCAACAGGGGCTGACCAGACCTCCCAGTCATCGTCCATTTCAATTCCCCTACCCACTCCCTTTCTGACATGACCATCCTTGGCCTCCTCCACTGCCACAACGAACCACACTGTAAATTGGAGGAACACCACCTCATCTTCCAACCTGGGCAGCCTACAGCCTGGAGGACTCAACATTGACTTTTCCAATTTCAAATTACCTCCCCCTTCCCATCCCGACTCCCTTCCTAGCCCCTGCCCCCCACCCCCAACCATTCCTCCTATTGACCAACCAGGTCGTACCCTCAACCTGGCCCTGCCACCCAATTAATCTGCAGCTCCCCCTGCACCCATCCCCAATCCTGAAGAAGGTTTACACCCGAACGTCGACTTCTCCACCTCCTAATGCTGCTGTGGTTTGCTTAATTCTTTTAGCCTCCTGCCTGTCATCAGCATAAATGGCAGTAGTGAAAGAGATGCAGCCACCACTGACTGCATGGCTTAAAGTAGTGCCTCTGAAATTTCACAAAGATGAAGAAAGAACCGTCAGTGTACAGTTTTCCCAATCTATCATTGAATCTGCCAGTGCTGTTAAAGCAGTCTGGTTCCAGTAAAAAAGATGAGTGTAAGTGTGAGAGAGTGTCGCATTTGGGTGTCATCATAACTCCTTCCCAGAGCAAATAAAGTCTATAAAATTCAATTTTGCCCAATTTAGCAAATTAATAAATGAAAATACAGTAACAGAAAAAAAATGCTTGACTTTTATAGTGTCTTTCACATTCAATATATCCCAAAGCACTTTAAAGGATACAAAGTTCTGGCTTAGACAGTGATGTCCACAATGCATTAAAGAACTTTAAAACACAAAAGTATTGTTAATCTCTCTTTACTGCTTTTAAAGTTGCATGGGAAATATTTAAACTGCAGAAAAGTGCAGGTAATCCAAATCACAGCATCAAAAACTGTTAAATAATAATGTGAGTTGGTTCTTGGGGGCCTTAATGTGATCCAAAAGGAAGTATCTTTATTCTTTACGAATGTGTACATAGACCCTGCAGCATAGTAATGCCTTCTTAAATACTCAGAAATTAAAACGATCAATGGGTAATTAGAAGACCAATTTAGAATACCCATGGTCGTTATTTGAAGACAGCATCTCTGCTTAGATGTTTTAATCTATAGCATGTATTATAACTGCTTCAAAGTATCTTTTGAAGACTCAATATGCTTTTATGTATGCTGCACCTTCATGTGCATTTTTACATAAAAAGCGTTTTTATTTATAAAAAGGTAGACAGACTCAACTATAAGAAAATCACAATTCATCCAAAAGATTTTGCCTTAAGTGACTAAAGTTCTGGTGATGATAAAAGCACAACTTTACAACAGTTAAAAATGTCAATGCACAATGCCTTCAGGGCATTTTCACTTTAAAGTGCCTGAGTTCACTGCCTCGCCTCCTCCCCCACAAACATACATATGTATTTCAAAGAAACCAAGTGCATGCAACACTCATTTTGTTTGAATAACAATATTACAATTGGTATAACAGTTTAGTCATTTTTCCAGAAGATTTTGGTCTATATCATGGAATATAGGCTAAACAATTCTATCAGTTCACTGACCATTGGCAGCATGCCTGCATTTCACGTAACCTATATTATGTTAATATCTTACTCTTGTTTGGAAATTCAGGAAGGAAATTTTAATCTGTCTATTGCTAATTTCAAATGTACTGTATATGAATTCACCAACTGGAGGGAAAAAAAAGTTATATTTCTAATATTGTGGCATTGCATCATTAAAGTTTGACAGCAAAACTCTGTCCCGAATCAATGGCGAAATTTTTAAACCTGTCTTTTATCCATGATACCAAGATGTGAGCATTAAAAAGAAGAGATTGATTTTCAAAAATTATTAAATTGAAGATAACGAATTGAAGATAACGTTGTAACTCACTGGAAACTTTGAATTACAGGACTTTGGGGACTTCCTTTAATTGATTGTAGTGTAATATTCAACTGTACACTTTAAACTACACAAACTTCAGTTTATGAAATAGGTAGTATAATAACTCAGAGGGAACATAAAATAGCCCAAGCAAACCCATTCTATGATCTAATTTGTTCATAATAATTACGGAGTTAGCAAACCACAACCATTTCTTCCAAGCTCAAAAGACTTTTTTGGCAGCCTTTCATTGAGCGGCTGCACACTTGAGGGAATAAAATAAAGCATTGGGTTTTAAGTAATAGAACTCCTGAACCGCTTTTTCCTTTTACACGACAACATTCCCAGGGTTATCTATAAACATGTAAATAATTTTCACATAGGTGCCTAAGAAACACAGCAAGATCAACTGCAATAATACACAGTAATCTAGGTCAAATCAGCCTAGATCCATTTGGTTGCTACATTAAATGCAAGTCAGTAGTTATTTTTGACATTGGGACTGGGCTAAGTATAAGTGACAGTAAACCATCCAAGTCTGAACTAGATGGAGAACCCAGCAGTATTGAGTAACTTAACTGTCAAAATGTTCAGTATATCTACATCAGTGACTCTCAGAGACTGGAAAAACTGACCTATTTCAAATAAATCGGGTCTTCATTGCCTACCTAAAAATAGTTAAAAAAAACCAAAATAAACAAGTAATTCTGTTTCATCAACAATGCATTTAAGCAACACAGCAAGAATAATAATTACTAAAACCAAATACAAAGTGACTTTGGTGTGATGGATGGGAAAAACAGTTAGCAAGGAGATGCTGCTTATTTGGTTTTTGAACTGTAGCTTGTTTTTATGCATTTCAACAAGAAAATACTGGGAAAAGGCCTTTGGACATTGTGTAAATTAAGCTACTGGATGACAAGGAGGTAACAGACACGTACTCAATGCACTTCAGTTGACAATGCAAAGCTCGACTGTTTATCGTGGTCCTTCAAGCTGTTGAGGACATTCACATCCCCGTTTTGTATTGCGGGTGACATGATGTATTGATGACTGACACTCTAAAACATTGTGCTGTCCTTTGTTAGTGTATGCAAGTTGTTGTTTAGATATGCAACTACAAGGAGGTATTGATCCGAAGGAAATCAATTCATTTGAAGTTCTGTGACACCAAAGTTGGTGATACATGAAGGTTAAAAAGGAGAAACTGGAAGGGGAATTTGTAACAACCTTCCTACTAGGAGCTGAACTGTACAGAGAAAAACAAATTGCCTACTGACAAAATAACACAAAAGCAAGTACTTTTTTAAAAAAAAATAATCTTTCAAGTCAGTCTTATATTTATAGATAACTCAAGTTTTCAAAAATTCAACCTTGAACACCATTGTTGGCTTTTTTTTAAAGTTACTGGCCACATGCCAGCAGAGTGGAGCTTTAGTTACTATAAACTGTCAAGAGACGCCAGTTAATTTGTATGCTACTCAATAAAAGGAACATAAGGGGCAGCATGTCACACAGTCAGTGTTAGTGCTACACAACACCTCAGTGACTAACCACTGTTCATGGTCATGTCTAATCAACTACAAATCTGGCAAGACAAGGGAACACCTAAGCCAAGTGAACAAAGTCAAATAGTATCTCCCTGCTGTAAAGTTCAAAGTATACATAGGAAACAAGCTGCATTTATCTTTGGAAAATATTTTGGAAAACAAAAGTTCAGTATTTCATTCATACATGTAAAGTATCAGATGTTCAAAGACCTAACAGTTCCTTACAAATGAGTTAACAACCTTCATTGCTTGCCATCAAGCATTATCCTTATTATGTTCTATACTCCTGGGTATAATCTATCCATACTGCATCTGGATATTCTACTCTGCTTATTACATCAATGTCTTTTCTAAAATGTTGTAAAATCTCAAAGGAAAACAGTGGAAAATAAACTAAACCAATTTTAAGCACTAAAAAAAACCTGTTGTTACATAGCTTTCCTTTTGAACTGGATTTGAACAACTTTACTGGCACACAGTTTTGTCAAATTCAATTCTGATTATTTATAATTTTATCCATCAGTAACTTGCATTGTTGTCTCTTTACTGCATATACATCAGAAGGTATTAAATAATACTTTCAAAGATGCACTAAATTTCTGAAACAAGATTAAAAGAATACACGTCGAATCTAAAGTATAATCAGTTTGCATTGGCAGTTGCTTTAAAACTTCCGAGGCAGAGACCTTTTTTCTCGTCAATGTGATTCCACAAAGGAAGAGATTTAACTTTTTCTCTTGTTGCAGATATAGCATGCTAACTTCCAATAGCTTTCCTCATGTGAATTTAAGAAATAAATCTCTATGCTGTATTGAAGGAAGAAAGTACTGACTTGCAAATTGAATAATTGCTTATTAGTGTGCAGAGTTCTTATCTATACACACTTAACCATGCTCATATGGTAACTTGAAAATGCAGTTTTTGACCTAACATTATATGTGTTTTTGTTTCCTTGGAATGGAATAATTTAATCCACTGGTGGATGAACCATTTGAGAGAACTGAACAGCTCATCCAAAGCTCTGCTATAATCTGACCAGCATCCATTTCCTTGCCAATCACTCTATCCTTCAAAATTTGAAAGTTCTCACTTGTGTTTGCTACTCTCCATTGCCTTGCTCTTCGAGCGCTACAATTCTCTTCTTACAAAGTCATCAGACTCTAGCATCCACTGGTCCCACCTGATAACCATGTCCTCATCTACCAGTCCTTTCCACATCCTCATGGTCCCTTTAAATACCATTGTTTAGTTTTCAGTCTTCCTCCCAACTTACTTCCTCTTTCAGTTTGGCAACAAATTTTTCATCAAATGGCTTTGAATATAGAAAAATACGTAAAGGCACTTCAAATGCAAGCTAAATGCAAATCTTATTTAATTGCACTGCTGAACATTTTTACAAAATTTACCATTCCTTTACCACAACCCTTATTTAAAAAAGTTCTTTAAAAAGGTCTGATGTAGTCACTTCACAGACTACAGGGCTCTTATTGACACTTTCCCTTTTTGCACCCTCTTCGTGGTAAAGCAGAATTTTCAATGCAACTGTGCAGAAAGACTGAGGCTGGAATCCTTCAATGCAATATACATTAGCTTCTAAGCAATTGTGACAAATTATATACAGCAATGTAATGTACTAATGGGCTACCATTAACAATAAAATGTAAACTATTTACTGAAGTGAAGTAACTTTCGAATGATGTACACTAATGCACTTAATTTGAAAATCAAATGATAATGTTTCATTACGCATGACCAGTGTTAATACCTTTCAGCTTCTATTACTAATACAAATTGTCTGCAATAACTGCAAAAGATACCTCCGTGTGAATGAACATATTTCTATTAGGTTGAGATTTTATAAAACACCACACAGTTTTAATAAAAGCACCTTCAAAATTATTTGAAATTTCAACTGACAAAATGTTATGATGACTGCAAGTTAATGCCACAAATGTAAAATCACCAGTTTGTATTTGAAACTCTTTCCAGCAGCATTATGGGTGCACCTACATGAAATGGACTGCAGAGATTCAAGACAGCTCACCACCACCTTCTCAGTGCAGTTACAGAGGGGCAACTATTAATAGTCCAATTAATGATACCTATTTCCTGTTTGCCTAAAACAATTTGCATAACAATCGACAAAGATACATCGAGATGCATGTCGCAAACATTCAACAAAGGTTTAAAATACAAGGCAGACCACCATACCTTCAAACACGCTATCACATTTACCCCCCCTCCCCTTTCACCTTTCCGAAGGCTCCATTCCCAGTGACACACTGGTCCAGTCCTCAGTCATCCTGGCACACTCTCCCTTCTCCATGGCACCTTTCCACACCAGCACATGGGGATGCAACACCTGTCCTTTCACTTCCTCTATTCTCACCATTCAAGGCCCCAAACAGTCACTCAAAAGTAATGAGCAATTTACTTGAATTTCTTTCAATTTCACATATTGTATTTGCTGCTCACAATGTGATCTCTCGTTTTAAGGAGCAGCATCATAGTGATAATGGACAAGTAATCAAGAGGTACATGCTAATGTTTTGGGAACATGAGTTTGGATTCCACCATGACCGTGAAAATTGTAATTCAGTAAAATCTGGAACTAAAAGTCTAAAAGTGATCATGTAACCATCGTCAATTGTCAAAGCCCATCTAGTTCACTAATATCATCGGGGAAGGAAATTTGCCGTCTGTACTGGGTTTAGTCTACATGTGACATCAATGGGGCTGAATTTTAACTACTGTCTGAAATATCCTTGAAAGCTATTTGATTGTATCAAGCTACTACAATGAGTTAATTGAACACCTCTGTTCAGTCTGCAAACATGACCTTGAGCTTCCTGTCATTTGTCATTTTAATCCTCTTTTGCTCCTCCACTCTAACCAACCTTTTTGTCCTTGATTTGCTAGTGTTGTGTAATGAAACTCAACACAACCTCTCGAAACAGCACCTTTGCATACTGCAGCCATCTGGACTCAAAATTGAGTTTAACAAGTTTGAGACAGCCTCGACTTCTTTCAGGTGCGTTCTTTTTGCTAGTTTGTTTCTCTCCTTACCCCTTCATGTTGTACACAGATGGCTGCTACATAGCCAATCATGCCTCAACGGGGGACCTAACTTAGTCCCTTTCGCTGGCATTGTAAAGTCTTCTGCATGTTTTGCTGCGGCCCTCCACCCTGTCACAGTCCTGTTCTTTTGATTTTCCTGCCCCTCCCCACTTCTACTGCCTTAAAAATTCAATAAAGGCAAAATACTGGGGATACTGGAAATTTGAGACAGTTATACAGCATGGAATCAGACCCTTTGGTCCAACCAGTCCATGTCGACCATAATCCCAAACTAACTAGTCCCACCTGCCTGCTCTTGGCCCATATCCCCCCAAACATTTCTTAATGTACTTACCTAAATTTCTTTTAAACATTGTAACTGTACCCGCATTCACTACGTCTACTGAAAGTTCCAAGATGGTAGCAGAGTAGGATGTTTCAGCTGAAGCTCATCCACTCTATCCATTCCTTTTTCTTGCTTTTTTCCTCTTATTTTATCCCCCTCTCTCCTTTCTTCTCAGCAACGCCCTGAACTCCTAGCCTCAGTGCAGACTTGGCGAGATGATCCCCCAGCAGTACTGCGTGGTAGTCTCAGCATGAACTTCCAAAATGGTCTCCTGACCTCAAGAATCTTGAGGTGAAACCTGGCACAGTCTGGAGTCAAGATGTAAACGTGTACTGGGCTGGAAGGACTGTTGTTCTGAACTTCTTGTTATTTCTCTATTTTCTAATTTATTGCTATAATCTGTAATGCTGGACTTTGCATTTCTTTATTTTTCTAGCTTAGTAATATCCGTCCTACAAAAAGGCAGCCAGAACTGGACATAGTACTCCAGAACAGGCCTCACCAATGTTTCGTACAACTTCAACATGACTTCCCAACTCTATAGGGAGAAAGTGAGGTCTGCAGATGCTGGAGATCAGAGCTGAAAATGTGTTGCTGGAAAAGCGCAGCAGGTCAGGCAGCATCCAGGGAACAGGAGAATTGACGTTTCGGGCATAAGCCCTTCTTCATTCCTGAAGAAGGGCTTATGCCCGAAACGTCGATTCTCCTGTTCCCTGGATGCTGCCTGACCTGCTGCGCTTTTCCAGCAACACATTTTCAGCTTCCCAACTCTATACTCAAAGGACTAAGCAACAAAGGCAAGTGTGCTAATGCCTTCTTAACCACTGCATCCATATGTAACACAAACTTCAAAGAACTATATACCTGAACCCAGAAGTGCCTCTGTTCTACAACATTACCAAAGGCCCTACTTTTAATTGTATAAATTCTGCCCCTGTTTAGCTTATCAAAATGCAAAACCTCACATTTATCCAAATTAAACTCCATGTGCCACTCCTCAACCCATCGGTCCAATTGATCAAGATCCCTTTTGTAATCTTAGATAACTTTTTTCATTCCCAATATACCACCAATTTTGGTGTCATCGCAAACTTACCATGCCTTTTATATTCTCATTTAAATTATTTACATAAATGACAAACAAAGGTTGACCCAGGACCAATTCCTGTGGAACACTGGTCACGGGTCTCCTGTCCAGAAAACAAACCCCAACCATCACTCTCTTCTCCTGCTTTTAAGCAAACTTTGCATCCAATTGGCAAGATCACCCCGAATCCCATATAATCTAACATTACTAATTAGTCTACCATGCGAATCTTGTCAAAAGCTTTACTAAAGTCCAATTATACAATGTGTACTGCTCTGCCCTCAACCTTCTTGATTACTTACTCAATCAAGTTTTGTGAGGTACAATTTCCCTCACACAAAACCAAGCTGACTACCCCTCATCCTTGCTTCTCCAAAATACATATAAATTCTATCTTTTCCCGCCACTGAAATCACAGGTCTATAGTTCCCAGGTTTCTCCTTACACCCCTTCTTTAACAAAGGTACAACATTAATCATCCAGCATCCCACCTGTAGTTGATCTTTGATCAACTTCTTTGATCTTTAAGGGGCCCCTACGCTCTCTCTTTCTCTCTCTCTCTCTCTCTCTCTCTGGTTGTCTCTTGCTCTTAATGTACTTGTAGAATATCTTTAGGTTATCCTTAGCCTTGGCAAATAAGGTTATCTCATATCCGCTCTTTGCCTTCCTGATCTTCCTCTTAAGAATGCCCTTATACTCTTTTGTACTGTTCAAGAGATTCATTTGAACCCAGTGGTCCAAATCTAAAATACAAAACCTTTTTACTCTTGACTAGAACCTCAGTATTTTTATTGTTACCATTCATTTTACTCTAATTCTACCAGCCTTACCTTTCACTCTAACAGGAACATATTGACTCTGAACTTTCAACACCACACTTTTGGAAAAAAAAGCTTCCCACAAAAAATGCTGGAAAACTCAGCAGCTCTGGCATCTTCCAGGGACCAGAGACAATAAGATCAATAAGATATAGGTGCAGTTCTAAAGAATTGCCTCTTTATCTCTGTGGTGAGAAACAGAGATAAGGTTTTAAGTGCACCATAATTCTTCTTCAGATCTATTCTGAAGAAAGTCATACTGCACTCAAAACAAAATGTTAACTGCTTCTCACTCCACAGATGTTGCCAGACCTCAGAGTCAGAATCATACAGACATACAGCATGGAATCAGACCCTTCGGTCCAACATGTCCATGCTGACCAGAGATCCCAATCTAGTCCCACCTGCGAGCACTTGGCCCATATCCCTCCAAACCCTTCCTATTCATATAACCATCCAGATGTCTTTTAAATGTTGCAATTGTGCTAGCCTCCACCACTTCCTCTGGCAGTTCATTCCATACATGTACCACCCTCTATGTGAAAACGTTGTCCCTTATATATCTTTTATATCTTTCCCCCTCACCCTAAACCTATGCCCTCTAGCTCTGAACTCCCCCATCCCAGGGAAAAGACTTTATCTATTTATCGTATCCATGCTCTTCACAATTTTGTAAACCTCTAATATCACCTCTCAGCCTCTGACGCTCCAGGGAAAACAGCCCTAGCCAATTCAATCTCTCCCGATAGCTCAAATCCTCCAACCCCAGCAACATCCTTGTAAACCTTTTCTGAACCCTTTCAAGTTTCACAACATCTTTCCGATACGAAGGAGACCAGAATTGCACAGAATATTCCAACAGCGGCCTAACCAATGTCGTGTACAGCCGCAACATGACCTCCTAACTCCTGTATTCAACACTCTGACCAATAAAGGAAAGCATACCAAATGCCTTCTTCACTATCCTATCTACCTGTGGCTCCACTTTCAAGGAGCCATGAACCTGCATTCCAAGGTCTCTTTGTTCAGCAACACTCCATAGGACCTTACCATTAAGTGTATAAGTCCTGCTAAGATTTGCTTTCCAAAATGCAGCACCTTACATTTATCCGAATTAAATTCCATCTGCCACTTCTCAGCCCATTGGCCCATCTCATCAAGATCCCATTGTAATCTGAGATAACTTTCATCGCTGTCCACTACACCTCCAACTTTGGTGTCATCTGCAAACTTACTAACTGTACCTCTTATGCTCATATCCAAATCATTTATAAAAAAACTGTTGAAAAGTAGTGGACCCAGCACCGATACTTGTGGCATTCGTGGGCGGCATGGTGGCACAGTGGTTAGCACTGCTGCCTCACAGCGCCAGAGACCCGGGTTCAATTCCCAACTAAGGCAACTGACTGTGTGGAGTTTGCACATTCTCTCCGTGTCTGCGTAGGTTTCCTCCGGGTGCTCCGGTTTCCTCCCACAGTCCAAAGATGTGCAGTTCAGGTGAATTGGCCACGCTAAATTGCCCGTAGTGTTAGGTAAAGGGGTAAATGTAGGGAAATGGGTGGGTTACGCTTCGGCGGGTCGGTGTGGACTTGTTGGGCCGAAGGGCCTGTTTCCACACTGTAAGTAATCTAATCTAATCTAATCTAATCAACTCCACTGGTCACAGGCCTCCAGTCTGAAAAACAACCCTCCATTAATACCCTGTCTTCTACCTTTGAGCCAGTAGCATATCCAAATGGCTAGTTCGCCCTATATTCCACGAGATGTGGATGACAATGGAATAGTGGAGGTTAGATTGTTGCATTGACTGGTGAAACCATCGAGGGCCGAAGGGCCTGTACTGTGCTGTAATATTCTATGTTCTATGTAACCTTGCTAACCAGTCTCCCATGGGGAACCTGGTCAAACACCTTACTGAAGTCCATGTAGATCACATCTACTGCTCTGCCCTCATCCATCCTCTTTGCTACTCCTTCGAAAAACTCAATCAAGTTTGTGAGACAAGATTTCCCACGGACAAAGCGATGTTGACTATCCCTAATCAGTCCTTGCCTTTCCAAAGACATGTACATCCTGTCCCTCAGGATTCCCTCCCACAACTTGCCCACCACCGATCTCAGGCTCACTGGTCTATAGTTCCCTGGCTTGTCCTTACCACCTTTTGTAAACAGTGGCACCATGCTAGCCAACCTCCAGTCTTCCAGCACTCACCTATGACTATCAATGATACAAATATCTCAGTAAGAGGCCCTGCAATCACTTCCCTAGCTTCCCACAGAGTTCTAGGGTACACCTGATCAGGTCCTGGTGATTTATCCACATTATGCATTTCAAGACATCCAGCGCTTCCTCCTCTGAGATATTGACATTTTCCAAGATGTCACTATCTATTTCCCTACATTCTATATCTTCCATGTCCTTTTCCACAGTAAATACTGATGCAAAATACTCGTTTAGTATCTCCTCTATCTCCTGCGGCTCCACACAAAGGCTGCCTTGCTGACCTTGCAGCTAAACCTACTGAGTTTATCCAGCATTCTCTGTGTGTATTAAAAATTCTTTGCGTTTGAATCTTTCCTCTATTCTGAAGAAGTCATCAGCCTGAAAGTGTAACAATTTCTCTCCACAAATGCTGCCTGACCTCCTGCATTATCAGCACTGTTTTTCAGAATTCCATCATCCATATTATTGTGTTTTTATAGAAGACAAATGTTTCTATAAAATATGTAAAGTAATGACTTTTAATAAATAATTTTAGTGATCGCTTTCTAGCTAGAGATGAATACATCCCCATGAATACAAAAATGTAACTAACAGCTGACCTGTTTAGCTTAAAATTTAATAGACAATGGTAGCTATCTATTTTACAGATGAGTAGCATTAACCTTAATTTCCTCAAAAGCAAATGTACAGATTAAAATACAGTGATAGCATTAGATAATAGACACTAAATTATGAGGTCGACATACAGGTAGTCATGCTAAAGCAATAAATGCGATTATTCTACAATAATGTCTTTGGCTTTGCATTAAAACATTTTGCTAATTTATATAATGAAAAATACAAATTAAAGTGCTCACAAAAAGAATATGGATACGTATCTATATCAGGTCGAGAGCAAAAAGTATGTTCTGAAAGATCTAAGAATTTACTCTGCTTTCTCTCCAAGTGCTGAGTTCCTCCAGCAATTTCAGCTCCTGTCATATAAAATACAATTCTTTTTCTTCAGTTTATAAAGATTCAAATATGCTAAGAATATATCTGTGCTTTTTACTACATTTTTCAACAGACTAAGCTGGGATTTCAATGGGATGAGAATTATTACAAGCTTTCAAAGCACATGGTCTAACTCAGCCTTAAAGCTGCCACCAAGCATTCAGGAAATAGCTCTACAAGCAACAATATATTCAAAAAAAGGTGCATATTTATCTATTTCAGTCTTTCAACTGCAGCACTTTAGCTGGAATGTGTTTCGCTACCAGACAAACCCATAATATACCTCCTTTTTCATGACTGGTTTTAAATAATTAAGCATTTTAGCTTTATGTAACTAAGAAATTACTTTTGCAGCTATATCTCTCATACATATTTTCCCCATTCTTCCCTGAAGGTACTGAATCATATTCGTCGACAGCTCAATGAATGCCATGCACCATCTGATGTTTTGTCTAACTAGGCATTCACATATATATGACCAAAGCCAGATCCTGTTTTCACTACACATTGAAATACTACCATTTAAGTACTGAAGTCCATTGTAACTGAAGTCAGGTTACTCAGCAGAAAGCCAGGAATTGAACTTATGCTCTTTCTAGACACCATAGTAGTTTTACACATATTTACTATTTCTGCCACTGGCAACAAGAGTTTTGAATCAAAAGTAACTATTTCACAAATAATCTACTTTGTACTAGGCATGCAGTCTCTAAATTGCATAATCAATGACTAGCTGAATGTGAATAACTGACAGGTTTAAAACAAAGATACAGCCATCTGCTAAATGTAAGAGAATTACATCACAATCAACATATATTGTACAACTGTGTCATCCGATTTCACAATGGTATCACTTCACAGCCAGAAAAATAAAGGTAATCTAGAAACACCATTTAAATTGCATTGATAAATGCCACATGTGCTGTACAAATGCAAGTTGAGGAGTAGGAAGGGTTTATGGAATAAGAATTCCCTGTGTAGTTGGTGCCACTCAATGAGGTAAAGCACCAGTACCAGATTGTTTATGGATTGAGAAAACTCTGGAGAAATTGATGTAACTAACCACCCGCCCCCCTCCCAAACTGAGATTTACCTGGTAAAATAGGCTGTTACCAATAACAAGTGAAATGAACATCAACTTCAACAGAAGATTATCCAAACCACACGCCAACTGTAACCAAAGCGTATGTATTCAGCCAAAATAAAATCGCTACCAAGGACAGCAACAAGGTTGAAAACCAAACTGTGAAATCAAAATGAACACGCATAAAAATAGCAATTTCATTAGGCCCACAAGCAAAACAATTTGAAGAGTGCCAGGATACAGTCTGTTGTTGAGGTGCAGATAGGTAGATTATTTAAAGAAAGCACGGGAAAACAAACAAACCAATGAATAGATTTCGGGGGGAGGGGTGGCAGAAAAAGAAGGGCAGCAGGAGGTTAAAAGGTAAAATGCCCTTAAAGATAAAATGGAAGTGGTCACTCCATCTTAGGAGTGGGCGCTCGGTCCCTATCAACATGTTAACGAATTTCTAGAATGTTCTTCATATATTACAAAGAATGCAGCGTACTTTCAACTGCAACTCTATAATCGAGGAAATAAACAACTTGTTGCATTTCAGTGAAAGAAAAACAAACTTAATCTTCAAAATACACTGAGAACATACGTAGTTCAGCGATGGTTGGCTGACACATTGAGACCCACAAAGATAGCACGAGAGAATTTTGATCCGGGTTGTATTCTACCAGAAGTATAAACTCAGTTTTAAAAAGCTACAGAACACGCCTCACACAAAACGTATACTGTTTTCTACGTTTAAAACAACACAAACCACCAACACAATTCAGAGACTTGGTTTCTCGATTGCAACTTCATACATACAAAAGTCATCGTATTTGGATTTTAAACACCTTTAAACAAAAACCTCTCCCGGAATCAGAGCAAACATTCGTTGTGAATTTAGCCTTTCAACTCCCCTCCCTCCCTGAGAAACAACTTTAAACAACAGGCTCGCCGAACAAAAAACAACAACGGGAGAAAGGGGATAGATATCGGAAAGAACAGGGTGAATAATTGTGTTTGTTAAATTTTACTTAAAAACCGAATGATTCTGAATTTCGTTTCCCACTCGGATTGAAGAACATTAACGAACGTGCTGTTTTCTTTTTAAGATCTATATGTCAGAATTCGAATTTAACATTGTCTAAGTAAGTTTAGTTCGTTACACTTGTATTTTATCAACAGTGGCGAAATAGACCGAAATACTCTACGCCTCGCCTTTGAATGAAGCTATTCGCGAAGCGCAGTTAAGCTGATGTTGACTCCGTTTTGTTAAAATGTACATTTTTAAAGTAATTGGGCATATTTTGATCTTCGGGTATGTTTTACTTTGGAAAAAAATGTAGTTTAAAAGGGTAATCTGTTAACTTTGTTAGCAGCATGTGGCTCTTCTTTCTCCTAACAATGCCATGGGTATGATGGATGTGTGGCAGAGCAGATCATGAAGAACAGCAGCACCTTATCGGGAGACACGCTCCTTCTTTACTAAAGAAACACACCATGTCTTCCCCCTTCCAAATCTGGGAGATACCAACTTTATTAAACTTTTTTTAAAAAAAAGACAAGCGTTTTTATACAAAAAAGGGTAAACAACGATGATTAAAGTCCACACCAGTCTATCGGTGAGTGCAATCGAGCGCTTTTAGAACCACAATAGAATTGAGCCAGCAGCTGGGAGGCGAGATTGACATCCTGCATCCACATGATTACTAACTTTGAATTCTTTGAAATGACAGGGGCTTCGAGAGGCAACTTAATCATTTACAGGAAAGAAAAGTCTCATAACTCATTGAAGGGAAAAATAGAATTACCTCAATTTCGAAGTCTGGGAGCCCAAATGCTGTCCTGAATAAAGAGCAAAAGTGTGCGATGGCGGGTACTTCCCACCAAGAACGAATTTCTTCTACCGAAACGGTCGAAGATGTACATTCCTCGAACATTTTAAATGGCATCAAATAAACCCCTTTCCTCACATAAGATAGTTTTCCTCGAACTTGGTTTCCTTGTGTTAATTTCCACCCCCCCAGCCTCCTTCGCCTCCTCCCCCCCACCCTCCCCAACACCAGACCCCCTCTGCTTCCAGTCTCCTAATGCCGGTTGGTGTAAGGAATGTGCTGGGTGTTAAGTGTGTGCGCTGCCTGCCATTGCCAGCCTGTTCCTCTCCTCACTCTCCTTCCTTCCTTCCTTCCTTCTTTCCTTCCCTCCCTCTCCCTCTCTCAGTGCAGGCGTGCGTGTGTAATCCTGGAACAATCTCGCAGCCCCATTCTCAGCGAGGAACAGATGGCCGGACAACAACAGGGGAGTACTCCAATTTCTCAACACGCCGGAGGGAGACCAGGACACACTGAGCCACTCAACGCCCGGCGCATCGCTTCACCGAAACCGCCTCCGACGCTTCAGCACTGCTGTAGAGAACAGCCACCGCCGGACTGAAGCCGAAGCGATGCGGCGGCCGGGGCTGTTGAGCGGCAGCTGCCGGGCTCGGAGCTTGGACACCCCCGCGGGGAAATGGAATGGCTCGCTTCCACCGACAGGAAGTGACGCACCCGTCTCCTGGGTACCAGCCAATGGGCTAAGCCGTGCTATCCTGGGGGAGGGGGCGGAGAGAAGCGCCTGCACACATTGTGCACACCCCGGGGGTTTTAATGTCGCGTTCTTTAATGAGGCTGGCCTGTGGAGTTTGAGGATGGGATAGCAGGGGGAAAACATTGATTAACGGAGCTGTTCTTTAGTCTCCTTCTTCTCCCCGTTAGGTCCTTGCATTCTAGATTTAGTGTCGAGATCCTGATCTTCAACTGTTGGCGGAGTGCGCGCGCGTTTATGCTGGATCACCCAACGTTCCATTCCCAGGATCTCTGCGTTCTAAACGGTTGTCGTCCAGGAGCTCACCCTCGGGCTGAGGCCCTGCTTGTTCCCCAAGACATCTCCATCTCCATCCCGTCCCCTGGGGAAAGGGCCAGTGACATGGTGCACCGCCCGGCCATTTCTACACTGCAGCCTGCCAAAACATCCACTCCCTTTTACTTCCTTGTTTAATTATGTTCAGTGCGCTCAGCTTCTCGTTCTCACCCCCTTTTGAAAAAGTTATCACTGCCCAGTGATCAGCAGAGAAATGACTGCTAAAGTCATCATTTTGTCATCGGCATTAGGACACAGAAGTGACCTTTTTAAATAGGGTGTACGCGTTTCCTGCGTTAAATAACGGTCGAGTTAACTTCAGGTGTCCCCTTAAAGGGAAGTACGAGTCACTCGCAGAAGCGAAAGTTGCACGTTTCGACTTCTCAGTTCTCGCTAACGTTTGAATATTGTACACAACCGTGTGGCCTTTTGAAAATGAAGGCACCACGTTTCAGAAAAGAGGCAGCTGTGTTTTTCTTTTTCTTTTGTTTGCTTGCTGTGTGTCAAACCTTTCCAACCCCGGCCGACCGAGATACTTTGATGATACTGGAACAGTTCCAATTTACAGGCGGTAATCTCCTCACGACTGAAAAAGAACTGCAGGTTAATTATATACTTAAGAAAATCAAAGGAAAGGAGATAATGGAAGGAATGAAAACTGGTAAATTTGCCCCAGCCATGCACTTTTTCAGAGCAAAAGAATTAATTGAACAAAGTCCAGTTTTTAACATTATACAGATGATGCCTAAAGGTAAGCATGATATGAGGTTTATTAATCGACTGATGTACTGGGTTGCGGATATTTTGGAAAACTGAATGGGTGTTTTAAAATTTCAAATTAAGGTAAAATGACCACTTTATATCAAATGATACCCGTTTTGGTGAGTGGTTGGATTAAATGTTGTGTGACTCTTGGTAAGGATATCACGAATCCGGAGGTGTACTGCAACGATCAAGGGATTGGGGAGAAAGTACGTATCAAAGTTTTAGTTTGTGCTATTAATGCGAGGTAAATTAGAAGGCATCAATGAGGGTACGTAACACATTTGTATTATTTTTTTTGTGAATCTCCCACGGTGCGAAGTCGGAGAATGTCTTAAGTACAGTATTCCATGTAATATGAGGTGTTGGTGTATTTCCTTTTTTTAGAATGAAAGGTAACGCTCCGCATTCTTGACAGGCCGGTTCAGTGAGAGTGCAAAAGGTTGTAGATGACTCCGATTTTCTCCCTTTATGGATTTGTAGATGATATGAAATTGATGAAAATGAGTTGGAACGTTATTTTGTATATGTATGTAGAGCTAAGAAGTGACTTTCTGAAATATAGAAACTTTTGTATTTTGTATTAAACTTAAATCAATTTACTTAACTTTTCTGTGATGTAACCTGCAGTATAGAAATAAAAGCGAATTCATGCGACCAGGGTTGAGCGGGGTCAATTATGCAAAGAACAACCTATCAACATGTGCTTGCGTAAATACGTTTTTGACTAGTTCTTGAATTATTCTGTGTAAATGAAGTGACAGTGCTATGTGCAAAACTTTTCATTTTAATCAACTTTTTTTGATCTGTAGTGACAGTGCATGTGAAAAATCAAGATATCCATCTGAGCACACTTAGTTATTTTTAAATCCGCAGGTTTATGGAAATAAAACAAGAGTTAATGTTTCTAATTCACTTTGAATCCAATAATACCATAGGTAGGTGGAGGTGGGGGTAATGGTGATATCTCGGAGAAGAGGGTGGGAAGGAAGGTGGATAGGTTGTGAGGGAGGTGCCAAGTTGGAAGTTTGGAACTGGGATAAGGTGGTGGAGGGGAAATGAGGAAACTGGTGAAATCCCCATTGATGCCATGGGGTTGGAGGCACTCTTCCTCCAGATGTCGGGTGGTTAAGGTGTGGCGATGGAGTCAGCTCGGCACCTGCATGTGCTTAGTGGGTGGGGGGTGAATGTTGAAGTGTTCAGTCACGGGGCAGTGGGATTGGTTGGTGCAGGTGTCCCGGAGATGTTCTCTGAAGCTCTCTGCAAGTAGGTGTCCTGTCTCCCCTGCACTTCCACACGTCATTTCTTGTGTCTGTTGCTCCCGGTGCAGTCTCCTCTGCATCGGGGAGACAGGACGCCAACTTGCAGATTGTTTCAGAGAACATCTCTGGGACATCCGCACCAACCAATTCCGCCGCCCTGTGGCTGAATACTTCAACTACCCCTCCCATTCTGCCAAGGACAGGCAGGTCCTGGGCCGCCTCCATCACCACATCCTAACCACCCAATGCCTGGAGGAAGAATGCCTCATCTTCCGCCTTGGGACTCTCCAACTACATGGCATCAATATAGATTTCACCAGTTTCCTCATTTCCCCTCCTCTCCCACCTTATCCCAGTTCCAACCTTCCAACTCAGCACTGCCGTCATAACCTGTCCTACCTGTCCATCTTCCTTCTCACATATCTGCCCCTCCTTTCTGACCTATCACCTTTACCCCCACCTCTATCTACTTATCGCACTCTCAGCTACCTTCCACCCCAGCACACCCCTCACCCCCCAAACCCCAGTCATTTATCTGTCCACCCTCTCAGCCCTCAAGCCTCATTCTTGTACAAAAAGTCGATTCTCCTGCTTCTCGGATGCTGCCTTTTTGAGTTCCCCCCTGTTGACTTATCTCCAGCATCTGCAGTCCTCACTTTCACCACTTTGAATTCTCCTGTTTTCTCTCCACAGATGCCTGTCCTGCTGAGTTTCTCCTGCAATTTCTACCTTTTTTTGTTTCAGATCCCCATTTCGTTTTATTTCTAAATCTGTCGGGGATTATTATTTAAGTTAATGGTAATCCAAACTTTAAGGCTAAATCCTCTAAGATTTCATAAAGTAATTTCCTGAGTAGAATTAAATTGCATCAGTAGTTATGTGTTCTCCCCAAATTAAATGTTTTAATTTCATTTCTAATTTGAGGGAGTCTGCCATGAATGTTTATATGTTGCACAGATATCGCAAAATTAATTAAGCAAACACTTAACTGAAACGTCCAAGATTTGATTACTTTGCTTCTCACATAGATTCTGTTATTGGTTAATGTGTCAGATGCTTTCATTCCATAGATTTTATTATAATATAGCTCACCATCTGCCAAGTATTAATATTAATAACAATATTTTTAAAACAGGAAGTGAGATTGATGACTACAATTGGACACACAATTTGTATGGGGATATAGAACCATCCTGAAAACTCTTGCAGTTTGTTTTACTTTATTTCGTTAGTAGGGACTGTCTTAATGTCTAATAATTTAGCATTTTGCTTTGTGAAAAATAATTTTGGCATGAATAGAACTAGCAAATAACAGAAAATTATACCTGGCTTGGAATTCATCTCAAAATGATCGATAAACTGAAATAATCTATACCAAAGGTGTCCAGCCCCTCTTTCTCTGGTTATTTAATTGTGGAGTACTCTTGACTACATGTGTGTTTTTTTTGCTTTTAGTTAGAAGCAAATGGAATTTGATTTGGCTCCTATTATTGGGCTTATCAGCTCCTGGCCTTGTTTAGATAATCAAATGCAGATCTTTGACCCATATGAGTAGGAGCACCAAAATAAAAATGGTCAATTAAAGTATACTTATGAGTGTATCAGTGTACACGTTTGTTTTAACGTACATCCTCCCTGCCTAATACTTAATAAAATAAAAATACAAAGTAAAATGGCTCTGGAAGTAGAAAGAGAAAGAAAGGTTTAGGGTGAGTGGGGTAAGATATAAAAGAGACCTAAGGGGCAACTTTTTCACACAGAGGGTAGTACGGGTATGGAATGAGCTGCCAGAGGAAGTGGTGGAGGCTGGTACAATTGCAACATGTAAAAGGCATTTGGATGGGTATATGAATAGGAAGGGTTTGGAGGGATATGGGCCGGGTGCTGGTAGGTGGGACTAGATTGGGTTGGGATATCTGGTTGGCATGGATGTGTTGGACCAAAGGATCTGTATCCATGCTGTACATCTCTATGAATCTAGCCTTTTTTTTCACGTTGTTTCTTGTACTTAATACCTATTGTTGTCAAATCAAAGTGCCATGGTTGCATAGACTCTGCTGCAGTGATAGTATTTTGAGCCAGAAGGCCTGGGTTCGAGTCTCACTTGTTCCAGACGTGTGCAATAACATATCTGAACAGGCTGATTAGACAATAGTTTTTTTTCTTGCACAGACTCTGATCATCAGTTTTGTGTCTAGCCTTGCATTGGTTACCTTCCCTCTTCTAATCAAGATTTAAAGAGGCTACAACATGAAGAACAATTGTGAAAACTCACTTAAAAGGTTTCACGGGGTCCAGCTAAACTAATTCTAACAAATCAATTCTGCATTTGGCAGCACCAAGCCTTTTGCTATTCAGCTTGAGTTTTTGCAATTCTAAGCACCCTTCTAATATGTCTAACACCAAGACTTGAAATTCTTCAGCGATGACGAGTAATTGACCTGGCGTCTCTGGTTTTTGGTCCATCTTTGCCTTGCTGTAATTCCATTTAAATGACCATGGGGATATCAAAACAGCTTATCTTCCAATTCAACATAAACATTACTGAGAGCTGCTAAAATGGAACAACTTGTCTTTGTTTTTCATGTCTGTAAGACATCTCAAAGCACTTCATTTCCAATGAGTTACATAGAAGTGTAATCGTTTCTTAGATAGCCTGGTGGTCAATTTCTACAAAATAAGGTTCCATAGAGAGGAATTTTAAGTTATTGCTATTTTTCCTTGAGAGTTAGAATTCCTTGCTCATATAGATGAAAAGGTATGGTGTCAGTTTAATATCTCCTCTGCATTACAAACAATTTCAACTGTGAAGCAGTCTGTCAGTACTATATTGAAATGTTAGCATAAATTGTGCTCAAACCCTGAGGTGAGGTTTGAATTCTAGTTTTAATTTGGAGACAAGAACTAACTAAAAACCCCAAATGATGAAGCTACATACAAATATAATATGTCACACATAGATAAGAGTAAGAATCACAGTTTCGTACTTTGTGATGTAATTTTTTTCCACGGAGAACACTGGATAAAATAGCTAGTCTTTAAAAGCATTGTACATTCATAAAACTTAGTTTCAGTTTGTATTTTTTTATCTTTTTCTTCTAAATCTATTATTTTTCCTACCTCTAGTAGATACTAGAGAGCAAACAGGCTGTTAGCATGGAATAAGATAATCTCATTAAAGTTGAGATTGCAGCATCCTACTTTCTGTCTGAAGTTCCCTGGAAGCTTCCCTAAATTTCTTCTGGTCCATCTGAAGAAGACAGCTCCCATCGATGACTGCTGTCTGACTCTGAACACTTTGTTGATAGGGGCTGGTGGTAGTTTACAGTGTCAATCTTCATTTAAATCCTTTCAGCCAGTGGACTTGGAGCAGCAACCCTTGAAATCATAGTGATGGTCCCCTTGCCCACCTTCTGATGGTTAGCTTGTTGTTCTTTCTGAAGGCAAAACTTGTTATTTTTCTAAACATTGCACAGAAATAGGGTACATATGATGACAGATAAATCTTTGACATCAATTTGATAGAATCTCATGACCTCTGTGATTCTGATGATTTTTTGTGACCTTTTGAGTTTATTTCTAAGAAATTTGGCAAGCTAGTTACTGCTGCAACAGCAGGTAAGTGAGATCTTAGTGTGTAGTGTAAATATTAGGAAAATTCAGATTTTAAAAGGTTCCCTGTTTCCCTACTGCGATCTGGCTTCAACTTTGAAACTCTTGTCCCCACACTGCTTTTTCCTCAGAGCTCCCTTTTATTGTGGTTGAGGGGGTCCTTGGCTGTGTCCATCTACCTGCACTTCTCTCTCACCTCCTCCCCCCTTCCTCCCAATAGGGTTCACCTTCCACCCCACCAGAAATGTAGGATCTTCTAAACTTGTAAGCACTGGAGTTTAGAGCTGAAAAATGTATTGCTGGAAAAGCGCAGCAGGTCAGGCAGCATCAAAGGAGCAGGAGAATCGACGTTTTGGGTATAAGCCCTTCTTCAGGAATGAGGAGGGTGTGCCAAGCAGGCTAAGATAAAAGGTAGGGAGGAGGGACTTGGGGAAAGGGCGTTGGGAATGCGATAGGTGGAGGGAGGTTAAGGTGAGGGTGATAGGCCGGAGAGGGGTTGGGGGCGGAGAGGTCGGGAAGAAGATTGCAGGTCAAGAAGGCGGTGCTGAGTCCGAGGGTTGGGACTGAGACAAGGTGGGGGGAGGGGAAATGAGGAAGGTGGAGACATCTACATTCATCCCTTGTGGTTGGAGGGATCCTAAGCGGAAGATGACGCGCTCTTCCCCCAGCCGTCATGTTGCCATGGTCTGGCGATGGAGGAGGCCAAGGACCTGCATGTCCTTGGCAGAGTGGGAGGGGGAGTTAAAGTGTTCAGCCACGGGACGGTTGGGTTGGTTGGTCCGGGTGTCCCAGAAGTGTTCTCTGAAATGTTCCGCAAGTAGGCGGCCTGTCTCCCCAGTATAGAGGAGACCACATCGGGTGCAGCGGATGCAGTAAATGATGTGTGTGGCGGTGCAGGTTAATTTGTGACGGATATGGAAGGATCCCTTGGGGCCTTGGAGGGAAGTGAGGGGGGAGGTGTGGGCGCAAGTTTTGCATTTCTTGCGGTTGCAGGGGAAGGTGCCGGGAGTGGGGGTTGGGTTGGTGGGGGGTGTGGACCTGACAAGGGAGTCACGGAGGGAGTGGTCTTTCTGGAACGCTGATAGGGGAGGGGAGGGAAATATATCCTTGGTGTTGGGGTCTGTTTGGAGGTGGCTGAAATGACGAAGGATGATACGATGTATCTGGAGTTGGTGGGGTGGTAGGTGAGGACCAGTGGGTTCTGTCCTGGTGGCGATTGGAGGGGCGGGGTTCGAAGGCGGAGGAGCGGGAAGTGGAGGAGATGCGGTGGAGAGCGTTGTCAACTACGTCTGAGGGGAAATTGCGGTCTTTGAAGAAGGAGGCCATCTGTGTTGTTCGGTATTGGAACTGGTCCTCCTGGGAGCAGATGCGGCGGAGGCGAAGGAATTGGGAATATGGAATGGCGTTTTTACAGCGCGCAGGGTGGGAGGAGGTGTAATCTGGGCAGCTGTGGGAGTCAGTCGGTTTATAATAAACGTCCTTGTTGAGTTGGTCGTCCATGATAGAAATGGAGAGGTCTAGGAAGGGGAGGGAGGAGTCTAAGATGGTCCAGGTAAATTTGAGGTCTGGGTGGAAGGTGTTAATAAAGTGGATGAACTGTTCGGCCTCCTTGTGGGAGCATGAGGTAGCGCCGATACAGTCATCGATGTAGTGGAGGAAAAGGTGGGGGGTAGTGCCAGTGTAGCTGGGGAAGATGGACTGTTCCACATATCCGACGAAGAGGCAGGCATAGCTGGGGCCCATGCAGGTGCCCATGGCTACTCCTTTGGTTTGGAGGAAGTGGGAGGATTGGAAAGAGAAGTTGTTCAAAGTGAGGACCAGTTCAAGAGTAAGTAGTGACTTGAATCAAACAGAATATCATCATCGTGGAGAGAATGTTTCCTATTATGGGAGAATCCAGAATTAGGGATTGCTATTTTAAACCTAGGATTCTACATAGAACATAGAAAAATAAAGCGCAGTACAGGCCCTTTGGCCCTCGATGTTGCGCCGATCCAAGCCCACCTAACCTACACTAGCCCACTATCCTCCATATGCCTATCCAATGCCCGTTTAAATGCCCATAAAGAGGGAGAGTCCACCACTGCTACTGGCAGGGCATTCCATGAACTCACAACTCGCTGAGTAAAGAATCTACCCCTAACATCTGTCCTATACCTACCACCCCTTAATTTAAAGCTATGCCCCCTCGTAATAGCTGACTCGTAATAGCAGCACTTCTTCCAGAAGCAGGGACAAGAATCTCATAGGAGTCAAGGCAATCTGGGCTTTGAGATTTGAGGCAGAATCACTTGAGAAGTATGGTAAGGCCTTTCTCGAAATCTCCATGGCAGTCCCCAACCTATCCATGCAAGTGGCCAGACTCATTGTGCTGCAGCAGCATCTGGGCAATGAAAGCCATTGCATCCTATCTGCCACTTCGTTTCTTCCTGTGCATGTGGATGAACTCCCTTAATGCTGGCACCACAGGGTTATTGTAGTAAGTGTAAGAGATCAGCCAGGTGGACCTCATAGAATATGAGTTCCCTGATTGTGGTTGTTAATCTTGTCCAATCATGGAGCCCTGTCTCACAGACATAAATGGGAGTGTCAAGACTTTCTAAGACTCTGAGGAAGCTGAATCAGTGTCAAGTGCACATGCAAATAAAGGGTGACTTGGTGATGGGATACCGGCCTCTGGAATTATTCCAGTGGTGATGAGAGAAAAGCACACTCCTGAAAACATTCATTGCAACAGTCCTCTTTGAGTGGAGGTAAGCATTTCTGGTATTATGCTGTCATTTGGAAGCTTGATTTGTTCGATCCGCCCTTCGAAGACTGGGCACAGTATGTGGAAAGAATTTTTTTTTTGCCAGGCAAATGACATTGGGGCAGCTTAAAAGCCATGAGTAATTCTCCTGACAGCTTGTGGACCTGCAGCTTTTTCAGTTATTAGGAGCCTAGCTTTCCCTGAGGCACCAGATATGAAAACCTTTCAAGAGTTAACAGATTTAGTTAAGCAATATTAAGATGCCAAACCTCGTCTAATTCTGAGATGCTATTGGTTTTCCTCTGCAAGACAAGAACCAGGGGAATCTGTAATTGGATGCTTGATTAGGTTAAGAGAACTGACAGGGGCATGTGACTTTGGTTGAACCATTAATGAGATGCTGAGAGACTGTTTGGCATGTGGGATTAATGATGTAACCATGCAAAAGCACCTTCTCGCTGAAGCCCAACTCGACTTCAAACAGGTACTGTAATTGGCTTTACCATCTGGCAAGTGGAGCGTATGAGTTGCAAAGTATTCTGATGGAGGTGAACACCTTTGCCAGTCTGAGCTTGGGGAACACTACTTTGCAAAGGCAATTGCATAGCCTCACTCAGGAGGCGTTGGCCTAGTGGTATTATTGCTGGAGTGTCAACCCAAAGACCCAAATAATATCTGATGGCAGATGGTGGAATTTAAATTCCACATAAATATCTGGAATTAGGAGTCTAATGGTGACCATTAATCCATTGTCAATTATCAGAAAAACCCATCAGGTTCACTAATGTCCTTTAGGGAAGGAAACTGCCATCCTTACCTGATCTGGCCTATGTGTGACTCCAGACCCACAATAATTTGGTTGACTCTTAACTGCCCTCTGAACATTTAGGCACGGGCAATAAATGCTGCCTGGTCAGCAATGCCCTCATCCCATGAATGAATATTGGAAAATAAAAGATAGATTTTGAACAGAAGGATTCAACATCAGCCCACAACAAAGCCCCAAAACAAATTCAAATCCTGAATTTTCTTCAGGATACTTAACCCACTGTAGTTGCTGCTGGTAAGTGGACTTGAGACAGCAAAAGAATCACTCTAGACATAAATGGAGTAAAGGAACTCATAGGCCGTTATCCATGCCCTAGAAAGTCCATTTACACCTGGGTTTGGAGCAGTCAAATTGCTTAGCCGCATCCAAATCAGAACCAATCAAAATAAACGTCAAGTCAAATGGTCACCTGGTTCTAATGGAGCTTAATACCAGCGCAGTTGTTTGTGATTGCAGAATCAATCTTTGACAAAATTCGCTCTGGACTCCCAACCTTTAAATTTGTGCAAGACCTCGGCTAGACTGAGAACCTATACCGGAGGATCTTTACAGATTAAGAGTACAAGTTGGATTGATGGGTCTGTTTCTGTGCTATATTACTTTATGTCTCTGATTCTATTACTTCTGGTCTGGTCTGTTATGAGAAGCAGCTGGTTCAGTTACCACTGATTGTAGTAAAAGGCTCGGGGCGAAATTGGTTGAGAAAGGTTCACCTAGATTGTTAGTCCTGGTGCAGTAAGATGAACAGTGGTGGGGTGCCCTGATAAGTGAATAGGCTGCAGAGAGGGCTTGCAAGGTTAGTGAAGTTTGAAACTAGGCGAGGGAAGATGTTACAGACAACAGTGAGAGCAGTAAAGTGTGAGTCTTGTTGGGAAGTGGGTGCAGTAGCAGAGAGTGATTGAGTGCATTGTAACAGTTGACTCAGTGGTTAGTGCTGCTGCTCCACAGCGCCAGGGATTGCATTCAGTTCCACCCTCTGGTGACTGTCTATGTGGAGTTTGCACATTTTATCTATGCGTGGATTTCCTCCCACAGTCCAAAAGTTGTGCAATTTAGGTGGATTGGCCATGCTAAATTGCCCCATATTATCCAGGGATGTGTAGGTTGGGGTGGATAAGCTGTGGGAAATGCAAGGTTACAGGAATTGGGTAGGGAGATGTATCTGGGTGGGATGATTTTCAGAGGGTTAGTGTGGACTCGATGGATCAAATGGCCTGCTTCCACACTGGGGATTCTATGATTTAAGATAGAGTGGCATTTAACCTAGCACAGTGGAGAAAGGTGATAGATCCTCTTGCCTTTCCTCTGCATTGTGGAGACAGCACTGAGCGTCTGGTATAGTTGTGGTCTTCTCTACCAGTTCACTGGGAAGAAGACTCTTTTGACCCAACCCCTTGAGCAGGGCCTCCAGGTCCCTGTTGGAGAACCGCAGTGCTATCAACTCCTTCTCCGGCAACTTATGGAAATATCCTTGATCAAACAGGGCAGCTTCAGAATGCTAGTGTTCATCCACGTGCACTGTAGGTGCGAGGAGAAAGCACTAGCTTTCGGAGCACTGCAACTACCTGATAAATGAGCGGTGCTCTAAAAGCTAGTGTTTCCAAATAAACCTGTTGGACCATAACCTGGTGTGTGATTTTTAACTTTGTCCACCCCAATCCAACTTTGGCACCTCCAAGTCGTTGAGAAGTATGGTAAGGTGCTAAAATAATTTATTGGACTGTCTATAATTACTCAATGTTTTACTCTCTTGGAACACCCTGTTAAGTATGGTGTCCTCTATAAATGAACAAATTTAATGAAAGCAGCCTGTTCCCAATCAGATAAATGATCACTGTTCTGTAGAATTGGTCTTCTGTTTATACTTACCTGTGATCGCTGTGATGCCCTTTCGGATATGATATCATTGCATTCAGTGTTCATATCAGCCTAAGATTTATCCAGTTTATATTGATAAATAAGGGTGGTAATTATCATGCAGCTGCCCAATTTTCACTTTTTAAAATGCCAAAAGCATGAGTTCCTTTTGAGTATTGATGTAAACCAGGCCTCTGTGAGGGGCCAGGGTCTTGATAACTGCGAGTATTGCGAGTAAAAGCTGAGTGCATTGTAATCCAAATTTTTGTCTGGCGACAGTATTCTAGTATTCATTCATTTCTGTCCTGACTGCCACTTACACCCATCAGTACTGATTCTTGCTTCACATGAGGACCTTCTTGGGCAGGAAAGAATCCACAAAACAAAACAAGTAAGTGCTGAAATGGCTTGCATATTAGCCACTGTATTTATATATCAGATTAAGTAGATGGAGGATGGATGCCCAGGTTAAATTCCTGATCTGCAGTTAGCTATCCTCATCCAAGACAGACATTGATGTCAATATTCGCTGGTTAGCAGTGTTTTTTTAAAGAGAAAAACAAATACTTGTCCTCTGAATTGCTATCTCTTAACTCCTGGCATATATGAATGTTGAGCAAGGATGGTGACTGGATTCAGCTTTGATGTCAAATAGCTTCAGGGAATTGCAGACTATTATCTGGTCATTTACTGTAGGGTTGCTATGACTGATGAACTGGGATCTGCTGTGAATCAGCAATTTTAGAAGAAATGGAGTCAGTATCAGTAATGGGTAATGTGACCATGCAATATTTGATGCATGTGTGTGTACATATCTCAGGTATGAAATAAAATAAGCACTTCTTAATTGCCCAGCAGTATATAGAGTAACTCCAGTCTGTCAGAGGATGTGAATTTGTTTACAAAATGAATCTCCAGTGCAAATCATAATTCAAAGTTTATAAAAGATAAACAGATTCCTTATTTTTGTATCTTTGGGAATAAGATAAAAACTAAGACTGCAATATTGAACTTAAACAAGATGTTCGGTACAGTTGGTGCTTTGAGTTTTAGACCAGCGTTACAGGAAGACTGTGGAAAGCATTTGTTCTCCTTTTGAATATTATGATGAGGTGCATAATTGCAGATTATTTCTGATGAGAAAGTGCAATATTTAAAATTGCAAAGAATTAAACAGGTTTCAAAAAAATAATCTTGACACGGATGGCTCACTGAAGATTCTTCACATAATCAATTGTTGAAGCAGATTCCATAAGTTTTTCTGAAAACTTTAAAATGCAAACTTGGAATAGACAAAATTGTATAAATGAGGAGATGGGGAAATGAGGGAGTCAGGTGACAATGTTGTTAGGTTAGACAGTTAATGTTGAGAGAGACAAATGCACCATATCACCTATTCTCATATCCTGTCAACTTAGCAAATATCAAAATCCTTGGACAATTAAAATAATTTTTTGTTTGAATTTATTTCTTTCCTCCTATTCCAGAAAGTATTAATCTGTTACTAGTCTATGATTCCTGAAGTGTTCTGACTGTATTTTTTTTCTGTTCAAGTAATTTGTCCAAGTAGTGGATCATTTGACGTAGGCAGGATAATATTAAAGACCAGTTAATGACTGAACAAGTCCTATTTAAAGCAGCATTTCCTGGATAAAGATTGCGATTGAAATGAGAATGCTGACTGAATCTTTCTTTCTTGAGCCAAGTGACATTCAGGGTTTCTTGTGTGATCCACCAACCAAACTAGCTGACTCAGTGCAGATGAAGGATCTATTTCCTGCTTTGTACAGTTCTATCATACTGAGAGAGATATTTAAATATAGATCTTTATTGTCTTTGATGATTCTAAAGTCTGTCTATATTCAGCATCTGGCAATTAAGTTACTGAAACAGTGATGCAACTTGTAAAGCTGTCATTTTGTACACAAACCACATGAATAAATAAAACATGTCAGAGTTTTTGAAATAGTTTCTCAATTCAAGTTTGAAGAATGACCTCGTTCTCAAGTTGTGGAACTTTGTGGTTGCATCCAGCTTGCAGACTTCAAAGTCCTTGATACTTCAAGGGTATCATTGTTTCTGTATGATCACTGAATTGGTGGTGCACTTGTCTCATTGCTCACTTTACTAATCTGTTTTGGATGAAAAAAAGTTTGTGACAATCTCATTTTTGGTAACATAAAGCACCATCTGTATAGCCAAAATATTTGATTGCACTTTGCACTATCACCACTCGATTGTATTTTCACTCAACGTATGTTTCTGAAGTTGGAAGCTTGCCTTGAGTAGTTTTATTTATCCATTGTTGGTTGGGATTGTCTTAAAAACTTATTGTCACTTTTGGGATTCTCCCATTTTGAAATAAAAATTGCAGAGTACAACATCATTTCACTATATCAAGAAGATTAGGTGATTCAGTGTTGGGATTTCTTCCAAGTATCAAGATGCTTAATGTTACCCAGCAGAAGAAGTAATCACAGTGGGGTAGGCTGTATTAGCATTTTCTCACCATTTCCTCAACATCTTTGTGAATTAAATTTCAACCGAACTGGATCTGGAAGATATGTATTGACAGCCATGAAAGTCTTCAGTCGAATCGGTTAATTATGAAGTAAACATTGTTGTCTTTGTATTATCTATAAATATCAGATCTGCAATTTGACTATTTTAATGGTGTTTTAGACCATGAACTTTATTAAAATGCTACTGGTTTTGTTTCTTCAGGTGCTGGTTTACATCTCCATGAATATGCCTTATTGAGTGTTGACTGGCTTGTGAAGAATGCCACTTATTTGCCTAATTGTTACATTTGTTTCACACCTGTGGGAGGTGTCCGGTTTCATTATTTCCACAGAATGCAACAGAGAAAAATGGTGAACTGCTCAGAATGGGTTTTGCTTGAGCAATACAGAAAGCAAATTCAAAATGTCACAGAATTTGATAACAGGTACGCATTATTCAATTTTAAATGGAATCATTTGGCTTGAGCGTTGTATTATTTTCCTAGTTATCCCTGCTTCTGCAAAAAGAGATGACTTATATTGGTATATGCTTCCATGGAGGGGTGGTGTAGGGGTGTGACACTACTGGCCTGGTAATCCAGTTTAATATGTTGGGGACAGGGATTCAAACAAAAGAGGCCCTTGTGGTGCAGTCCTTGCATCCTGGGCCAGGAGTTCGATTCCCACCTGCTCCAGATGTGTGTCTTAACTGTCTGAACAGGATGCTTAGAAATGTCTATGCTTTCATGGATTATAGATATTCTCATAACACCTTATCCAAATGGCCATTTCTTATGTTTGCACCTTGACTGTTACTGTTTGCTGGTTATAGTCTAGGTCAAATTTGACATTATCCAGTATGGATGTTCATTTTGCAACAAAGAGCACTGGATAGGAATCAGGAGTAAAAACAATGGCAAAGTTTCTGCTGCTGTGGTTGCCATGGATAAATTCAGTTAATTCATTTTAAATGATGATGTTACATGGTCTTGCCTTATGTGATAACTGGGCTCCATCAGGGGGCTAAAGGTTTAGCCTCTTCTGACCGGACCAAATGATGTTGCATCACTTCTGGCAAAACCATATTGTCAAGTGGTGTTTCCAAACTCTGAGGTATAATCTGAATTATCTCACTGAAAGAAGCACTATTATACAAATGAATATTAAGGACAAAGAATTATAATTCAGGCTCCAGAAATTTCAGTTACACAACCTCTGCAAAGCTACATTATTCCAAGTTCAATACAGTGATAGATTAGAATGCATATGTAGAATAATTTATTGTACAAGTCACCCCACCCAGTTATATTGAATTCACATGTAAACCAAAACAGCAGCAGTAAGCTACTTGACAGTGAAGAATATCTCATCCAATGCTGATATTGTCTCCTTGCATCTCAATCCTCTGCCTGCCTCCCCAGTTTCCAAATGTGTGGTGCTAGGTGTAATTGAATAGGAATAGCAATTTAAACTGGAGATGATCCCACCACCTTCACCAATAACACAGCAACCTCTTCCAAACCTGGAAGTCAACTGCAGTGTCACAACTTGTGGAAAGTCAAGGAGAGCATTTGAGGAACCAGCAGTCTATACTGATGTTGTTCTAACTTGGCAATGTGGGAGAAATATAACCTTGGATTTTAAATGGTTAACTTTTTGAAAGATGTGGGCATTTCTGGCTGGGCCAGCATATATGGCCCAAGCCTAATTGTTTTTGAAGTGGTGATGAATGACTTCATGTCCTGCTGTAAACCACACGGTGCATGTAGGTAAACCAGCAGTGTTGTTAGCAAAGGAGTTTCAGGATTTTGAAATGGTTTCATATTCCTAATTCACTGAATTTACAATTGTCATTGTCATTAACAAATTCTTTGGTCTTGCCCTTCTTTACTTTTGAACTCCTGTACAGCAGCATTTTCCATTCATCTGACTCTGACCTCATTTGATTCACCGTTTCCTTTGTTCCTTTCAGTGCTACAGTTATCTAAACCTTTCACAATTCTTGCTAACGTGAACCTCCGCTTTGTATCCTCTCTCCCCATCTTCATCCTCTAGTCATCTTTCCTAATTCTTCTAACTCGTCTAATTCTTCTTCTAACCATTAATGTTAGTTTTAAGTTGTCAGCTTGTCTTAGTTGTAGCAATCTCACTTCAGCAGGCCATGAAATCAAGCCTCTATCCTGGATTTAAGCCCTGAATCTATGACACTGTAGTAGTACTTGGGAAATGCATTATTGTTGGTGATGCAAACTTCCAGATGAGATATTAAACCAATGCCTTGTCTGCCTGCTGAGGCAGAAATAAAATATACCAAGGTGCTGCTCGAGAATGAGAGAACTCTCCTGCTAAATATCCTTATCACTCTCCCTCTTTCAGTGAAGATATTAACTTCTATTGTTATGTACAATTTAGCAGCCAAGTTTTACCTACAGAAAGCAATTACTTGATTTAAAAAGTCAAAAATCATGCTACCTGAGGAAGAAGCAGGTTCCAAAAGCATGTGGTTTCAAATAAACTGATGTCATGTGATTTTTGACTTTGTCTCCCAGTCTAATACCATCACCTCCACATCATGATTTCAAAAATATTTACTTAGTCTGCAATGTTTTGAGATATTCTGAAAACATGAAAACTATGTTTATTTCAATGTATTTCATTCTACCTTTCAGCATGTGAAATATAATTCTGCTAAATTAAAGGTGAGATAAATAAAGATGTACCTACCATTTTATTTCATTCATTACTTTTGAAATAGTTCCTGTTGGTGTGTTGACACACATGCTGCTTATTGCATGCAGAATGTTAATGGTCATTGAATGGACATCTGATTAATCTGTAGTTTTGGTGGAGTTTGTGGTTGAAGACTTGTATTATTGCACAGGATACCAAAATAACTCTACTCTTTGAATTGTACTATGGAATCGGTTACAGTTCCCTGAGCAGGTAGCTGTGCCAACTCGTGTTTTTTAATGCGTTAACTAAAAAATGGGTCCTCCATTTCAGTATTGCACTAGAATATCAGTCCTGATTGTATATGTTAACTGCATACTAAGTTTTAAAGTTTCAATTTTTAAAATTAGTTCAAGTTCCCCTGTAATTCCCATCAAGTCACATTTGAAAAGAAAGAACAAACACAATTTTATCCATTAGCTTCATATTTTCTGGTAGTAGTTGAGTGTAAGCAAATCATTATTTTGTGTGTTTTAGGAATCTGAAACATTGTATGCAGTCATAGTAAAAGTGTTTTATAAAATCATTTTTGGCTCGTAATTGCATTACATATCCATTAGATAACATAGTGCACTGAGGTTAATATATCACATTTTGTACATGAATGTATTGCTCTACTACTGTTAGGAAAGAGAGTTCGTTTTTATTGTTGAAGGTAGACTAAAAACACTCTGAGATAGACTATTTACAAGTTTCTAATTGTTATTACCTGTAATTCATTGCCTAAAACTCTTTGCAGCTTAGTGGATAAATGTGTAATTTGGTCTACTACAAGATCTTATGATAAGTGAACTTGAAGATTAGTTCCTTTTTTCTACTTCTGTTAGCAACAACAGTGTTGGGTGCCAGAGAGATGAAGAAAGGTGGTCAGCATGACCATTTCAAATCACCATCCCCATCCAAGCCTTCAGAAAGTCTGTTCTGGAGAGAATCCTGAGCCCTTCCCAGTCAGTGGAGAACTCTTGATATCAAAAAACTTAAAATAAAACCTCAAAAAAAGACTTCAATCAAGTAATAATGTAAAATATGCATTTAAATTAGGACATGATAAAGGATTTGTAAATTTGCTTTAATGTTTTCACTTTTCTCAGAACTGAAAATAATAATCAAAGATGGCAGCAGCTGTAAACCTTTCGGGGTGGTGCGTTGTATTTAAAATAATAATTTCATAATTTCATCTATGGTTATAATCATTTGGGCAAGCATAGCTTGAATAAGTTCAGTTGCAAAAAAGATCTGTATTACTATTGCTTTGAACAGAATATAAAGAATTAGCTCAAATCAAAATAAATAAAAATAAGTTTAAAGTATTTGAAATACTTATTGATGATTCAATAACTTAAAGCTCTGTGGAGCTAAGCAGGTCAGAAAATCCTCAATTTCTTATTATATCTTTTTGGAATTTTGGCATTGGATCCAGTACCATTGACCGGGTCAACATTTTTTTGCATCCCTACCTGCCTTTGAAGGTGATGGTAAGCATCATTCTTGAAGAGCTGCAGCCTTTCTTATATAATTATGCTCACTGCTGATTGGGATGGAGTTTCAGGATTTTGCCTAGTGATTATCAGTTAGCATTCCACTTTCAACCTTAAGTTGGAGGGAAGTTCATTCAAGGATTACCATGAACAGAACACACTATGTGGGACTGAGAGTGGGAACAAATGACTACTTGCCCACCTTTAATATGGAATGTTCTAACCTATGCATTTCTAGTCTTTGCTATTTTCCCTGGTCTGTTATCTTGGCCATTAGTACCTTGGACTGAACTACGTTTCTTCAAGGTGTTGTCACTCTCAGCAGTATCCAATACAGTACTAAGTACCAGTTTGAGTGTGACACCTGCCTCAAGTACCACTGCACTTTCTGCTCTGCTGGATAGCCACCCATCTACTATGCTGAACCTGTACAGCTTGGAGGCTGACCATCTCCTGGAATGTTAGATCCAGGAAACTCTCATCATCACTGAATTTCCAACATGATCGTAACTGCAATTCAAACTCTGAAATCCTGAGTTTGAACTCCAGCTGGGGGCACTTGATACATTCATGGTCCCATCCAAGACATAAGACATGTTCTGAAGTTCCTACATGGTGCAGAAATTGTAAACAAGAGTTCCCTACTACAAATACTGTGATGAGGTGCATCTGCAATAAGTAGATTGATTAGGTTAAAGATAAATTGGTTTCTGCCTCATGCTTACTTTTTCAATGTCTGTTGCAGACTCAGTTTGGCAGATATGTCCTTCAGTACTTGAGAAGCTTGATCAGTAGTGGTGCTATTAAGCTATTTCTGATGATGGATTCTTAAGTCTATGCTTGGTACTCTGTCCCTTTTTCAAGTAGTGTTCAGCATACTCATCACCACTTAAAGGGGCATGGAATTTTCAATGCTTATGTTTGACTTAGTGGGCTCAGTCAAAGAGGACTTAAAGTGCTGCTCCCTTACAACTCTACACCTCTGAGCTGCCACTTGTGGTCTGCCCAGGTATTGAGACTGGAGCTAACCAGAGATTCTAACAGATGAGCCAAGACCATTGACATTCATACACACTGAATTATACTTTGTAATTTGTTACTCGACTAATAACTGTGATGGATCTTCTAATTTTTGGCAAAGGTCCCTGATGTTAAGATTAGATTCCATAAAATATGGGAAGAGGCCCTTTGACCCAACAAGTCCACACCGACCCTCCGAAAAGTAACCCGTCCAGACCCATTTCCCTCTGACTAATGTACCTAACACTATGGGAAATTTATCATGGCCAATTCACCTGACCTACACTACTTTGGACTGTGGGAGGAAACCTGAGCACCCGAAGGAAACGCACGCAAACACTGGGAGAATGTACAAACTCCACACAGACAGTCACCCAAGGCTGGAATCGAACCCGGGCCCCTGACACTGAGAGGCAGCAGTGCTAACCACTGAGCCACCGTGCCGCCCCCAAAATGAACAAGACTAGACTAGTGCCTCTTTGTTGTGTCCCGCTGCTTTGGTCAATGCCTTTCAGTCTATTCTGTTTCATTTTTATTTATCTTCTGTAGTGGTTTGGTACAACAAAGTAGCTTGTTAGACTATTTCAGAAGAGAGTCAAGAGTCAGTTGGGTCTACAGTCACATGTAGGCTAGACTTGGTAGAGATGGCATATTAATGTCCCGGAAAATAGTTTTATGATCTGTAGTTTAAAGTCATACTCTTTGAGACTAATTTCATTTCAGACTTTTTGTTTAATTAATTAAATTTTAATTCTCCTCCGCTGCTGTGGGATTTTAATTCATGGCTAGAATTTTCCAAAACCGTTGTCAACTGGTGGGAAGGATGGCAAAATGGCAAAAGCAGTTGTGAGTTTTGTCTGAGAGCTTCCTGCTTCAATGTCTGTCCTTCAAGTCTGGCAGGAGATGCACCATTGTTCTGCCATTCTCACATTCAGATCACTTAATCTGAACTATTATCATCTTTTCTCCACCAGTACCCTACACTGACTACCCCCACATGCACACTCCCCCCACCCCCAACTATTAGCATAAATGCTGTCCCCTTCACTTCAGGTCTGACAAATAGTCATCTAGACTCAAAACATTTGCTTGCTGTGTCTCCATGGATGCTGTCTGACCCACTGTGATCTCCAACATTTGTTGTTCTCTGTACAGTTTCCAGCATCTGCAGTAATTTTCTCCTACAGAACATATGGAGTTAGGATATGGAGCATGGCTTAGAAGCTGCCTACAAACTAGAAAGCATGGTGTAGTTGCTTAGACTGGCAAAAAGTGGTAATGGTGTTCCATAATGATTGATCCAAGAGTTATTGTTCTTTGTTCGTGTAAACTGGAATTGGGAGTACAATTTCAATTTGTGGATGGCATCAAGAGCTTTTTAATGAAAACAACAAAGTTGCAGGAGGCTGTTGATATAGTTGTAGAATGTGTGTGTGATTGACAAATAAAACTCAACCCAGCTTAAAAAAAAGTAGTATATTTTGAAAACAAGAATAAGGAGGCCTCATACTTACCCATAGGAAAACTAGTTTATCGATGGAATCAAGGAAGAAAGCAATCTAGTTGTACAGTTAAACATATCACCCAGAAGTAGTGATACAGGTTACTAATGCCATTAAAGGCTCATATCTTGAGAGACAGTGGAAAAGCAGCAAATTGGAGTGATAGTTCTAGTCTCCATATTATGAAAAGGATATTTAGACACACAAATCTGCAGAAGATTAATACCAGAACTTAGAAGTTATACCTGTTGGGAAATATTGAGCAGGTTTTGTAAGAATTGTAAGAGTGCAATAATTTACATGAGAATTATTTGGCATGACTTTATAGCACATTTCTGTTTTATAATTCCTTTTAAAAAAAAACAGTTAAAAAAAGCTTCTCACCCTCAAAACCTAAATATTTAGCAAGTTTATCCTCATGTATCAGTTCAATGGTCTGTGCTGGGTTACCCGATCGTAGTTGGTTTGGTATAAGAGTCCAACCGAACCATAAATTTGCTAACTCATTACAGAGAAACAATGGGTGTTGGTTAAACCTGAGGAGTACCACACCTAAATAAGAGAGGTTGAGAAGGAGACTCCATCATGGTAACCTCAGCTGGCGTGGAATTTTAACCCACACTGTTGGAATTGCTTTGCTTCATAAACCAGCCAGTCAGCCAACTGAACTAACCAACTCCTTTTTGAATAAACATGCTACAATTAGCTTAAGTTTCCAGAGTTAGTATCATTGAACCAAAGAATCCCTACCATGTAGAAGCAGGCCATTTGGCCCATCAAGTCCACACTTGACCCTCCAAAGAGCAGTGCAGCAGACCCCAACCCTAATCTGATAACCATGCATTTCCCATGGCTAATCCACCTAGCCTGCACATCCCTGGGCAACATCGGCAATTTAGCATGGTCAGTCCACCTAACTTGCACGTCTACGGACTGTGGGCGGAATCTGGAGCACCCGGAGGAAGCGCATGTAGTCATGGAGACAATGTGCAAGTTCCACACAGACAGCTGCCTGAGGTGGAAGGAAAATAGCTGGGCATTCTTAGTTCTGATCCAGTGATCCGTACAGTTTTATTCAGACCAGTGGTCTTCTGCAACATAGAACACTGGTGTGCCGTGAGAACTGTCCAAACCTAACTTTAGCTAAAACTTGCGAAAAGTAATCATCAAATTTTGCGAGCCAATTGGATACAAAATTGGCTTTAAGGTAGGAGGTAGAAGTTGGTAGTAGAGGGTTGTTTTCGGACTGGAAGCCTGTGACCAGAGGTATGCCATAAGGTTTGGTGCTGGATCCTTTGCTTTTTGTAATTTATATAACTGATGCTGATATGAATGTAGGAGGTATGATTAGTAAGTTTGCAGATGACACCAAAAAAGGTGATGTAGTGGACAGTCAAGATTATTATCTCCGAGAACAATAGGATTAGATGGGCAAACCGGCTGAGGAGTGGCAGATGGAGTTTAGTACATAGAACTGTACAGCACAGGAACAGGCCCTTTCACCCACAATGTTGGCTGAACATGACGCCAAATTAAACCTTCTACCTGCCCTTGCATATTCATGTGCTTATCTAAAAATCTCTTAAATACTCCTAACATATCTGCCTTCACCACCACCCCTGGCAGCACATTCCTAATTCCTACCACTCTGTGTTTAAACTGGCCCTTCACATCTCCTTTGAACTTTTCCCTTCTCACCTTGAATGCATCCCTCTAATTTAATTTAGATAAATGTGAGGTGTCACACTTTGATAAGGCAACCAAAGCAGGGCTTGTACGCTTGATGATAGGGCCCTGGGGTGTGTTGCCAAACAAAGAGACCTAGGGGTGAAGGTGCATAGTTTCTTGAATTGGAGATGCCGGTGTTGGACTGGGGTGTACAAAGTTAAAAGTCACACAACACCAGGTTATAGTCCAACAGGTTTAATTGGAAGCACACTAGCTTTCGGAGCGACACTCCTTCATCAGGTGATAGTGGAGGGCTCAATCCTAACAGAATTTATAGCAGAAATTTACAGTGTGATGTAACTGAAATTATACATTGAAACGTTGATTGTCTGTTAAGCCTTTCATCTGTTAGAATACAGTGATAATTTCATTTCTTTCATGTGTAAATCACAAAACCTTTTTAAAGGTTTTGTGATTTACACATGAAAAAAGTGAAACTATCAGTATTCTAACAGATGAAAGGCTTAACAGACAATCAACTTTTCAATGTATAATTTCAGTAACATCACACTGTAAATTCTTGCTATAAATTCTGTGTGTTTAGGATTGAGCCCTCTACTATTACCTGATGGAGGAGCATTGCTCCGAAAGCTAGTGTGCTTCCAATTAAACCTGTTGGACTATAACCTGGTGTTGTGTGATTTTTAACTTAGTTTCTTAAAAGTGGAGTTAAGGCATTTGGTACACTCGCCTTCATTTGTCTGAACGAGTTGAGAGGTCATGTTAAGGCTGTAAAGGACATTGGTGAGGCCAATTTTAGAATACTGAGTACAATTCTGGTGACCATTCTATGGGAAGGATGTCGTTAAACTTGGGAGGGTGTAGAAAAGATTTACAAGGATATTACCAGGACTAGAGGGTTTGAGTTATAGGTGAGGATAAATAGACTGAGCCTTATTTCTTTGAAGTGTTGGAGGCTGAGGGATGACATTTATTGAGGTTTATAAAATCACAAGGGGCATGGACAGGGTGAATAGCCAAGGCCTTTTTCCTATGGTGGGGGAGTCCAAAACTGGAGGGCATGGGTTTAAAGTGAGAAGGGAAAAGATTTAAAAGGGACCTGAGGGGTAATTTATTCATGCAGAGGGGTGTGTGTGTGTGTGTGTGTGTGTGTGTGACGAGCTGCCTGAGGAAGTGGTGGAGGCACATATCATTACAATATTTCAAAGGCATCGGGATGGATACATGAATAGGAAGGATATAGAGGGATATGGGCCAAATGCTGGCAAATGGGACCAGGTCAGATTGGGATGTGTGGTCAGCATGAACAAGTTGGGGCCTAAGACAATGTTTCAATGCTATCTGATTCTAAACTAAAAGTGAGGCTTCAGTGTCTCTATTCTAAAACGTGAATATTCGAAGAATAAGGAGTCAGAGATAAAATTGAGATCTTGTGATCGTTTCAGCTGGTGACCAAGCAATGGTGTTGGGGCACTTTTTATTTGATGAAATGAGACAAAACAAGCTAATGACCGTACGGAATGCTTGTTAATGGAGCAGATTTGCAGGGGTTGGTCTCACCGGTTCCTACTGGATCAAAAGGCTCTGCGCACCACTGGCAGGCTCAAGGTTCCCACTAACTCTGTAAATTGCAATTTACACGATCCATTGAATTTCAATTCTGTATTGGCTCAGTGCAAAATGTGGAACAGATTTAGGGTCATGAACAGCCAGAAGTAGTTGAGTTAAGCAGAATTTGAAAAAATTGTCCTTATTATATATGAAACATTCATGTACTTGTTCCTCCTTTAGTTTGTTGTGTGCACTATGTTGCAAACCTTTCTCATAAAATCGTATCCATAGTACAGTAAATGGAAGTAAATGTGATGTTTAAGAGCAATGAAATCAGCTGACAAAATTGGCTGTGCTGTGGAATTGTTTGTCTCTGTGAAGTGTGTCATGTTACCATTTTGGAACCACTGATTTAGATACAGGTATCATCTTGAACTCTGGTAGCACTCCTCCCTCTGTCATAAAGTTGCTGATTAAAGTGACACACACGTACATATTCTCGGCTGGCACTTCAGTGCAGTGCCAAGAAAATGCTGCACTGTTGAAGATCCTTTTTCTCAATGAAGACATTAAATCAATGTTCCCTTTGACTCCTTGGTAGGATGTAAAGTGCCGTGTTTAGAGAACAATGGGTGTTTTATCATGAAATTTCATTGCTGTTGGTGAGTTCTTGCTGTTCACAAATTAGTTGCTGTGTTTTTGACATTTACAGCAGTGACTACTTTTAAAACTTAACTTTGTTGAAAGTACTTTGCAATATTCAGAAGTCATGAAAGGCAGTACATACAGCCATTCTTTTTCAGTAGTCTTCTATATAGAGCCTGTCTAGAATCAGATGAAAAGTCCCATCGTAAGAGAGGTATTGAAAGTAATCAGAGGCTAAAACTGTACATCAACACAAAGAAGAGTGAACAGACAAATTGTGAAAATATATTGCACAAGTGTTGTAATAAACAACACATCTTTAACTTGATTGGGTGACTGTTGAGGCTATCAAAGCTGATGAACAACAAATTTCTACACACTATAGGGAACTGCAATGCTTGGCTCTGCACATATAATTTAAGTTACATTGTAAAGGACTAAGAAAATTCTTTGCCTATTACGTGTTATAAAAAATTGTGACCTTCAACATTCTAAAAGCTATTTTAACTTGTAATTTGCACAAAGTTGAATATTGTTAAAAGAAATTCACATATGGTAAATATGACTTTTGTTCTCTGACAGTCTGATGAGAAATCTAACATTGATAACGGAAAATCCAGAAGAAGCCTACCAATCGCAAAACATCATTTGGCAAAGATTTTCTGACGCATTTGCTGCTGCTAGCAGTCTTATTTCGTATGCCCCAGTATTTAAAACCTACTTCTATGAAGCTTTGAAGGAATTCTATCATGATAATGTACAATACATAGAGATACGAGCATTACTGCTACCGGTATGTACAAAATGCTTTGTTATGAGGAAATGTTTTTTGTAACCAAGTTGTTTTAGACCAAAGCAGAAACTTAAGAAAGCAATTTTCCTCTCTCTATTTTCTAATAGTCTAAATGTTTGAGCTGTGCAAGTCCATATGATGACTGTTTCACAGGCACGACTGTACTGTGATGGCTGATGACCCACATAACAGATGAGGTATAACTATACCTAACTAAGCCCCTATGTTACCACAGTAATATGGCCTTCACATATATATAATGTAGTTTTTTTGTCCATAACTTTCTGTCATTATAGCAGAAATGACAGAACTAACTGTCTGTCATTAGTTAGACAGACTAATGTCTGTCTAACTAACAGACATTAGTTAGACATGTCTAACTAATAGACATGTCTATTAGTTATAATAGACTAATAGCAAAATGTAGCATGTACCTGAAAATGTAGAAGATTGCCCAGGTGTGCCCTGTCCACAAGAAAATGGAACAGGGCAAATCTAGCCCAGCTAATTACCATTCTATCTACTCTCAATCATCAACCAAAGTGCTGGGAGATATTATCAAAAATTCTATCAAACAGCATTGCTGTTTGTAAACATGAATAATGCTGCAATGGTTCTAAATAGAAGATCAACACAACTTTCTCAAGTGGAACTAAGGATAGATAGTAAGTGCTGACCCAGACAGCAATGCTCATATTGCATTAATGGAGAAAAAGTACTCAACAATAATTTGCTTACTGATATTTAGTTTGGGTTCTGACCCACTCAGCCCTAGGACTCATTCCTGATGAATGAATTTTGCCCGAACTGTCGATTTTCCTGCTCCTGGGATGCTGCCTGACCTGCTGTGCTTTTCCAGCACCACACTCTTGATTCTAATCTCCAGCATCTACAGTCCTCACTTTCACCTCATTACACTTTTGGTCCAAACATAGCCAAAAGAGCTGAACTGCATGCCCATAATAAGATCCAAACATCTCTATCAGCTCAGCAACAGCTAATAAAAATCAATCCGTTACTAAAAATAGTTGATGTTTTCTTTTAAGCCATTCCTGCTGGTTGCATCTCTGTGTGGTGTTAAGAAAGGGTGGATATCGTGAGTACTGACTTCAACATCAAATGTCTTTGAAGGTTGAAATCTGTTTGCCATTCCATATCCACCACCAGGAACAGAAAATTGTCCAGCTTTGATGCAGTGATGGTGGATATGTCCTATAGATTTGTGTTTCCTACAGATAACAAATCACATTCAACATGTTTCTGTTAATAGTCTGTAATCTTTTATGTAATTCATGCCACATTCCATTTTAGATCAGCTGTGACCAATGAGGTTGGAAGAATAATATTGGTAAAATTTTCCTGAGGATGAACAGCGTAGGCATTTAGCTTGATACCATATCATTGAATTGCTTAATCTCAGGTGATTAAGCTTTCAGACCAACAGTTATGATTGAATTCTGTGGTTTAATCAGTATAACTTGGATGTTTTTCTTAAAACTTTGCTTCAATATTTGAAGTTTGAGTTTTTGTCACTCTTTAAATGCATGACTGTTCTCATTGCACTTTTGTTTGAAACAAATCTCTGAAATATTAGCTCTGTTTTCTCGGCAGCAGCCTGATTTTGAGTATTTACAGCATATCCTGTTTGTGTTTTAGTTATCCCAGTGCATTTTGCTTTTCTGTTTATCTCTCTTTACACAGGTGAAAGGATTTTCAAAACAATGTGTGTGAGGGTGCTCCTCGACTTTAGACAAAGAAATTAATAGCTATTGTTCAGCCTCTGGAGAGAACAATTTCTATTTAATGTATCAATCTTTTCAGTAGAAAAATGGTTAGAAAATCCTGTAATATTAGTGAGCAAGATTAATAATATCATCAATGTACTTCTCAAAGAAAATGTAGATCATTTCTAAGGGGCTTATGAATTCATGGTGGAATGAGGAGTGTAGTTATCTTTTAGGTTTTCCCTGATGCTTAATTTGTGCCAGATACAAACTGTTAGAAATCTCTTCTCCAAACAACTCTCACTTTGAATTTTACTGTAATGTAGTCTTTCGGTCCCAAATAAGGCCACTATTGTATGTCAAGGAGAAACTCCGGTCTGGTAGCATCTGTAGAGGGAAAGACAGAGTTAATGTTTTGAGTCCGGTCTCTTTGCTAGGACTGATTAGGATTAGAAAACAGTGGGGTGAGTATAGAGAGGGAGGAGGAGCAGGTAGAATGGATGTTGAGGGTGTCAGAGCAAATAACCAAGGCAGTACGAATGGTAATAAAGGAGGAATAGATATGCAAAATGGTGTAAATGGCAGATAAGAAAGGAGAAAATGGGTTCACTTTGCTAGGGAAAAAAAGCTAGCAAGGTAACAAGGATGGGGGAATGTAATCAAAGGAAAGGACCTTGGATCATCATTGGTTCATTAACGTCTTTTAGGGAAGAAAATCTTGTCATCCTTACCTGATCTGACCTACATGTAACTTCAGACCCACCACAATGTAATTGACCTTTAATTGCCCTCAGAGATATGCAGTAAGCCAGTCAGTTGTATCAGACTACTACAAAGTATTTTAAAAGAAAAGAAGTAAAATCAGATGGGTTCCATTTAGGTAGGGGAAAAAAATGACAGCAAACCAGCCATACAAAGTCCTCCTTACTTTGTTTATTATTTATTCATGAAATGTAGGATTTCCTCGCTTGGCCAGCATTTATTGCACATTCATAATTACTCTTGGGAAGGTGGTGATCTGCCTCCTTAAACTACTGTAGTCTTTGGGGTATACGTACACCCACAATGCTTAGGGAGGGAGTTCTAGGAGGGTGTAGCTCTGACAGTGAAGAAGTAGTGATATATTTCTAAGTCAGGATAGTGTATGGCTTGGAGAAATATTAGCAAATGGTAGTGTTCCTGCTGCCCTTGTCCTTGGTGGTAGAGGTAATGGGTTTGGAAGATGCTGTTGGAGGACCCTGGGTGTGTTACTCGCGTGCTTTTTGGAGATGGTACACAGTTTTGCCATTGTGCATTAATTGTAAAAGGAGATAATGTTCAAGATAGTGGATGGGATGCCACTTAAGTGGATCGCTTTGTCCTGGTTGGTGTCAAACTTCTTGAGAATTGTTGGAGCTGCACCCATCTAGGCAAGTGGAGAATATTTTATTATGCTTCTGACTCGAGACAGGTAGAATTACTGTAGAAATCCTAATCTCTGACTTGCTATTGTCGCCACAGTATTTATAGATATTTTCTAATCAACTTGTTCAGAGATGTTATTACAGACTTCTGGGGAAGATTGGACATGAAGCTAGGCTTCCTGGCTTAGAGATAGAGACACTACCATTGCATCATATGACTGCACCACAGTATTTGTATGGTTTGTCCAGCTCAGTTTCTGGTCAGTGATAACTGCAGGATGTTGATGAAGTGATTCACTGACAGTAATCAGTGCCAAAAGCTGGCATTCATTGCCCCAAAGAAGGTGATGGTTAATTTCTTTTGTGAACCTACAATCCATTCTGACTTTAAATGATGTCTATCAGCCTCCCACTAAAATGAAGTGTCTGTATAAGAAGTGTATTTGTCTTTTATGATCTTGCAAGCTCTTGTTTCTTCAGTGCAGAAATGTTTCTGGGGATAAAATGTGCATTGTATACTTAAATGAGCTGATAGAGGGAATCTTGTGGGATATGTCAATTTGGGCCCATGATTTGGCAATGAATCGTTATTGTATAATTTAAATAAGAGTAGAAAGTAAGATTGAAGACGATCGAAGATTATTGAGGAAGAGGAGCTCAAGTCCACAAACAAATCAGCCATGAACTGACTAAATTATGGAGCAGGATCCAAATGCAAAATGGCCAACTCTTACTTCTAAGTCCTATATTCCTATGTAAGGTGTAATTCCATCTACAAGGCCTTTTTCCTATAAATTCTACAGTTTATTTGCAATGTCATCTCATGATTGATTTAATGTGTTATTATCTAACGTATTGCATTTTTTAGGTCTATGAACTTGATGGAACCTTACAAAACAAGAATTGGTCTATTATGGCTTACCACGAGGTTGCAAGACAATTCAAAGATGATCATCCTGACTTCATGGGAACTAAAGTCATTTTTTCAGTACATAGGTAGGATTTGATCATTTAGATTGTTTGTCTAATGTTCACGATACCCCTATTTTAACATGACTAGAAATTATGCTATGCACCATTGCATCACAGTAGAACCTTCCCTCATGTCAGTTTACAAGTTCAAAGACCTTTTTCAAAGAAAGTTAGTGTTTTGATTGTGCATCCTGTTTTACTGTTTCACACCTTAAGATGCAACCAGTCTAGTTGGATGAAGGAAAGCATCATGATACAATGAAAGCTCAATGAGTTTGACTCAATTGTCCAATAAATTGAGGTTCCATGTGTCAATTGTCCATGTTGAAACGGCAAGGTGAGCAGGCTGGAATTTCAAAGGTAACTGAGATGTACATAGAGATGTACAGCATGGAAACAGACCCTTCGGTCTAACTCGTCCATGCCAACCAGATATCCCAACCCAATCTAGTCCCACCTGCCAGCACCCTGTCCATATTGCTTCACACCCTTCCTCTTCATATACCTGTCCAATTGCCTTTTAAATGTTGCAATTGTACTAGCCTCCATCACTTCCTCTGGCATGCACTATCCTTTGCATGAAAAAGTTGCCCCTTAGGTCTCTTCTATATCTTTACCCTCTCACTGTAAGCCTATGCCCTCTATTTCTGGACTCCCCCACCCCAGGGAAAAGACTTTGTCTATTTATCCTATCCATGCCCCTCATGATTTTATAAACCTCTAGAAGATCACCCATCAGCCCCCGACGCTCCAGGGAAAACAGCTCCAGCCTATTCAACCTCTCCCTATAGCTCAAACCCTCCAACCCCAGCAACATCCTTGTAAATCTTTTTTGAACCTTCCCAAGTTTCACAACATCCTTCCCATAGGAAGGAGACCAGAATTGCAGGCAATATTCCAAAAGTGGCCTTACCAATGTCCTATACAGCTGCAACATGACCTCCAAACTCCTATACTCAATGCTATGACCAATAAAGGAAAGTATACCAAAAGGCAATAGGTGCAGGAGTAGGCTATTCTGCCCTTTGAGCCAGCACCACCATTCATTATGATTGTGGCTGATCATCCTCAATCAGTATCCTGTTCCTGCCTTATCCCCATAACCCTTAATTCCACTATCCTGAAGAGCTCTATCCAACTCTTTCTTGAAAATATCCAGAGACTTGGCCTCCACAGCCTTCTGGGGCAGAGCATTCCATACACCCACCACTCTCTGGGTGAAGAAGTTTCTCCTCAACTCTGTTCTAAGTGGCCTACCCCTTATTTTTAAACTGTGTTCTCTGGTTCGGGACTCATCCATCAGCGGAGACATGCTTCCTGCCTCCAGAGTGTCTAATCCTTTAATAATCTTATACTTCTCAATCAGATCCCCTCTCAGCCTTCTAAACTCGAGCGTATACAAGCCCAGTTGCTCCAATCTTTCAGCGTAAGATAGTCCCGCCATTCCGGGAATTGATCTTGTGAACCTACGCTGTACTCCCTCAATAGCCAGAATGTCTTTCCTCAAATTTGGACACTAAAACTGCTCACAATATTCCAGGTGTGGTCTCACTGGGGCCCTGTACAGCTGCAGAAGGACCTCTTTGCTGCTATACTCAATTACTCTTGTTATGAAGGCCAGCATGCCATTAGCTTGCTTCACTGACTGCTGTACCCTCATGCTTGCTTTCATTTACTGATGTACAAGAACACCTAGATCTCGTTGTACTTCCCCTTTACTTAACTTGACTCCATTTAGGTAGTAATCTGCCTTCCTGTCCTTGCCACCAAAATGGACAACCACACATTTATCCACATTAAACTGCATCTGCCATGCATCCGTCCACTCACCTAGCCTGTCCAGGGCACCCTGTATTCTCCTAACATCCTCCTCACATTTCACCCTGCCACCCAGCTTTGTGTCATCAGCAAATTTGCTAATATTACTTTTAATACCTTCATCTATATCATTAATGTACATTGTAAAAAACTGTGGTCCCAGCACTGATTCCTGCAGCACAACACTGGTCACCACCTGCCATTCCGAAAGGGAGCCGTTTATCACTAATCTTTGTTTCCTGTTAGTCAACCAGTTTTCAATCCATGTCAGTATTTTGCCCCTAATACCATGTGCCCTAATTTTGCTCACTAACCTCTTATGTGGGACTTTATCAAAGGCTTTCTGAAAGTCCAGATATACTACATCTACTGGATCTCCCTTGCCCATCTTCAGAGTTACATCCTCTAAAAATCCAGAAGATTAGTCAAGCATGATTTTCCCCTTCATAAATCCATGCTGACTCTGACCTATCCTGTTACTGCGATCCAGATGTGTCGTAATTTCGTCCTTTATAATTGACTCCAGCATTTCTCCCACCACTGAGGTCAGACTAACTGGTCTATAATTCTCTGTTTTCTCTTTCCCTTCTTTCTTAAAAAGTGGGACAACATTAGCCACCCTCCAATCCGGAGGAACTGATCCTGAATCTATAGAACATTGGAAAATGATCACCAACGCATCCACAATTTCTAGAGTCACCTCCTTCAGTACCTGGGATGTAGACCATCAGGTCCCGGGGACTTATCAGCCTTCAGACCTAACAGTCTCTCCAACACCATTTCCTGCCTAATATAAATTCCCTTCAGTTCAGGTCCTTCAGCCACTATTGCATCTGGGAGATTGCTTGTGTTTTCCCCAGTGAAGACCGATCTAAAGTACCAATTCAACTCTTCTGCCATTTCTTTGCTCCTCGTAATAAAGTCACCCGTTTCTGTCTTCAAGGGCCCAATTTTAGTCTTAACCATTTTTTTTCTTTTCACATACCTAAAAAAGCCTTTACTATCCTCCTTTTATATTTTTGGCCAGTTTACCTTCATACCTTATTTTTTTCTTTGCGTATTACCTTTTTAGTTATCCTCTTGTTCTTTAAAAGCTTCCCAGTCCTCCGATTTCCCACTCATCTTTGCTATGTTATACTTTTTCCCTTTTGTCTTTATATGGTCCTTAACTTCCCTTGTCAGCCACGGCCTCCCCTTAGGATCTTTCTTCCTTTTTGGAATGAACTGATCCTACATCTTCTGCATTATACCCAGAAATACTTGCCATTGTTGTTCTACTGCTAAGGTATTGCAGCATTGAATTTTGGCCAGCTCCTCCCTCATAGTTCCCCTTATTCAACTGAAATATTGTCACTTCCGATTCTACCCTCTCCCTTTCAAACTGCAGATTAAAGCTTATTGTATTGTAGCCACTACCTTCTAATGGCTCCTTTACTTCGAGGTCACTATCCTATCTACCTGCGACTCCAATTTCAAGGAGCTATGAACCTGCACTCTAAGGTCGTTTTGTTCAGCAACACTCCCTAGGATCTTACTATTAAGTGTATAAATCCTGCTAAGATTTGCTTTCCCAAAATGCAGCACTTTGCATTTACCTAAATTAAACTCCATCTCCCAGTCCTCAGCCCATTGGCCCATCTGATCAAGATCCCTTTGTAATCTTGTTGATACTCTTGTCCTTGAACAAAAGGAAGTGTGAATTCCTTGAGAGCTATGCATGCCATATATAATTGGGCATTTGCCTGAGATTCAAGACTGTCTGGAGATCAAAGTACAAAGGGTCATATGGCTTTTAGTAATCATTTTAATAGTCTGTTTAAATTTTAAGATAGTGACATATAGTTCATAATAAACCTAAAAATGATAGAATCACAGAAGTAAGTGAATAATATTAGTGTGTTTAGTGATATACCTACTAGAGTCCTGGTTCTGGGAATGACCATGATTCAAGTCTGATCATATTTTTTCGTGAAACTGCATTGTTTTGCCCTGTTTATGTCTGCCACTGACATTTCTTGTGTACTTAATTTTAGAAAATCGAATAATACAGAAATGAAGACTGCAATATATGAGGCCATGGAGCTTTACAATAAATTTCCAGAGACTATGGCAGGGTTTGATATGGTAGGTTTTCCATGTTACTTCAGTTGTCTGTTCCACATTGTCTTGCATTTATTAGACTTTGAATTTGTTTATTTACCATACAGTCCTATTTTTAGGTATGAATGTGCATAGGTATAAGAAATAATGGCAACAGGGTTGTTCAGTATTTAAATGACAGGCAGAAAATGGAGACTAAAGATAAAAAAAGGTAAATCTTAAATATGGATGCCTCTCGTCGGAGAGAGACAACTTGTGATGGTTTAACCTGAAGGTCACTAGGCCTAATGCAAGGGGTAAGGTTGAGAAGAACAGTTCTAATCTCAGCCAGTGCGGGAATTCTGCCCATGCAAGTGATATCACACTGCATCACAAACTGGTCATCCAGCCAACTGTATTAACTGACCCGTTGGCATTAGTTAGCTATTGAAATTGTTTCTATTATCCATACTATTATTTAAAAAGAGACACCAATTGTTAATAGTTTTTTTTAAAGTCTGGCAGTCAAAGTTTTTTAAAATGCATGTTGTACTTCCATGGTCTATCTCAACGATTAAGTGTTGGAGATGCAGGAAGGGGAGTGATAGGAAGAAGATTCTTCCTAAAAGGGTTCTTAGGAAACTTCTGAAAGCAAGGCAGAGAAGAAATTATTTTGAAATCAATTCAGGAAGATAGAGAAGTGTGTTTCCCTGAAAAATGGCCAGTCTTGTTGGTGTGGAAAGTAGGGGGCATGAGGTGCTTTCTTCTGTTAGAGATGTTGGTGATGATGTGGGATTTAATTGGTAGGAGGCGAGTGGCAAATTCATTAAGAGATTAAAACACATGAAGTCAATTTGTAAATGTTAAAAATACTTTATTTGAGCTTTCTGAATGTTGACATTAATGCTTGTACCTATGATTGTAGCTTGTTAGATCTTTCTAACCTGTATCACTTGATAATCATAGTTACCAGGAGCTGATACGTTAGCATCTTAGAAAGCTAGAAAATGTAACTGAGACATTAAGAAATTGAACAAAACAATATTGTTTTGAAACTATCTATTTTCACATCCTTCTCTGGCCCCATAATTTCCCTAGCTTCTTCATTCCTTTTGACTTTAACAATTCCCTTACTTCATGCAACATGAATGATTATGCCATTAGCTAACTTTATCTCAATGCCTAGAATTTCCTCCCCATGTCCTTTGCCACTCCATTTCCCTTTCCTACTCCATTTCCCTTTCCTTTGTTAAATTCACTGCAACCTGAAACCCCACCTCTTTGGTCACCCCAACACCTTTTGCTTTGTTTTGACATATTTGGATATATATCAAACTAATATTTTGATTACATCTGACCTTGGGATTTTATTTTAATTTTGTAAACTCTGTATAGGTGCACGTTATTGTATGTGAATGCATATTTTACAGTCGACCTGATTCCAATGCAGATACTTAATACGCTTGGATTAAATTTCCTTGTTCACTTATTTCAATGCAAGATATCAATTCCTTCAGAGGGTAAGGGAGAAAGTTAGTGAGAAAGTTTTAAAGTGTGAATCTGAATTACAAATTTTCAAGCCAATGGACTGAGGAATGGCAGATGGAGTTTAATTTTGATAAATGTGAGGTGTTGCATTTTGGTAAGGCAAGTCAGGGCCTTACTTGTACTCTTGATGGTAGGGTTTTGGGAAGTGTTGCTAAACCTTAGGGTGCAAGTTCTTGGTTCCTTGAAAGTGGAATTGCAGGTAGTTAGGGTAGTGAAAAAGGCATTTGGTACACTTGCCTTACTTGGTCAGTGCATTGATTATCGAGTTGGGATATCATGTTGCAGCTGTACAGGATATTGGTTGGGCCACGTTTGGAATACTGCGTTCACTTCTGGTCTCCCTGCTATAGGAAAGATGTTGTGAAATTTGAAAGGGTCCAGAAAAGATTTACAGGGATATTGGAAGGGTTGGAGGGTTTAAGCTCCAGGGAAAGACTGAATAGGCTGGGGCTATTTTCCCTAGAGTGTTGGAGGCTGAGGAACGTCATAAAGATTTATAAAACCCTGAGGGGCATGGATAGGGTGAATAGCCAAGGTCTTTTTCCCAGGGTGGTGGAGTCCAAAATAGAGGGCATGGGTTTAAGGTGAGAGCTGAAAGATTTTAAAAGGATCTAGGCAATAAATTTTTCATGTCGAGGGTGGCGCATGTGTAAAATGAGTTGCCAGAGGAAGTGGTGGAGGTTGATATAATTACAACATTTTTAAAACATTTAAAAATGGAAGGGTACATGATAAGGAGGGGTTTAGAAGGAAAAGGGCCAAATGCTGGCAAATGGGATTGGATTAATTTAGGATATCTTGTTGGCATGGACAAGTTGGACCAAAGACTCTGTTTCTGTGCTTTACAACTCTATCGTTCTATATACCCAGTCAGATATATCAATAAATTCCAACTACAGGATTACTTAAATTCCAACTACTGCTATAATTTGAATTCATCAGGGAGAGTGGAGCATTAATAACAGAATATTATGCCATTATCCTTTGATCCAGTATTGGCAAGTTCATATAATTTTGTAATGCAGGTGAGAGACTCTTTTCCAATCAAAAGCAGGTTTTAAAGGTAATTGACCTCCGCATTTAGCTTTAGTTAGCTAATGATCAAAAGCTGCAGTTATTGAGCTGAGAAAGACATGATAATCTTCATTTGTTTATTCTGTTGTAACTTATAACACTAATCGATTAATAAATTTTATGTAATGTTCTTTCTCTTTTTTTAAATAATATGTCTTGTCTTCCAGTTAGTTTGCGAGTACTTGCCATCCACTCCAGATGTCCAAACACATAAATTAAAATTTGTTGTAAATCAAACTTAATGGTGCATAAGAAATGTCTTGCATTTTTCTGCATTATATGCCTCTACACATGGATTTTAATGTTATTTAATTTTCTGAACTTTTAATAATATCATAAAATAGATGCAGCTATATTTTATTACATCCAATTTTGAATACTTTGGCCATTTAGCTCTTCCATGAAAGTTGACAGCACAAATAAATTAGAAGATATGAACATGCAAGAAATAGAAGCAGGTGTAATCGAAAGGGCCTGTTGAGCCTTTGACCGTTCAGTATAAATAATGTCTGTGCTGTACCCTTTTAAAGTGTCTTCAGAATCCTGCATCTTTCCATCTTTTTTTCTAAATTTCAGAAAATATAGATCAAATTTACTCAGTCTCATAGTCTATTTAGAACAACCAATCTAATCAATCTTCACTGCAAGAGCTATTTTTTTGTTGCAATCCTGGCTGATGTTAATACTGGATTAATCAGATCATAAAGTGAAATACATTGTTTAACAGGTGGAAGTCAGTTACTGAACACTTTTACAAGAGTCTGCAAGTGTACCTTCAAAATAGAGAATAAAACTTTGTAGTAAACAAGGAAAAAAACATGAACCATATTAACTTGAGAAAAATGTTGGAAAACTTTCAGTATGAAGTAAAAAGGATTTAGACTCTCATGCTATTTCTTTTTATCCCAACGATATTGTTACAGACATCAAATCGTAGTGAAAATTCACTTTCATCTCCACACTCTCGCTTCTTTAGGCTGGCACAGCTACAACCAGTTTCCTTCCAATGAATTTCTGTATGTTCACTAGATGCTTTCCTTCAATGGCTGTTCCTCTCTGAGACACCTAAAACAAACTGCAAATTAAAATCACTATTACTTTAACTTCAGAACAAACATATAAGTTCCTAAACTCAGTTTTAGGTTGTATTGCAGGATTCCTTAGTCAAGAGCTTAAACCCCCTCTGGCACACAACCATTGACTGACATCTGCATTTTTATGCCTGGATCTCTTCCTGGACAGAAACAGTAGTTTTTTTTCTCCCACTCTTTTTAACACATTAAATCTCCAATCCCATTCTTCAATTAAGGGTTTAAAAACTTAGTGAAAACATTTGTATTTATTAGATCTTCAGAACTCCTATCACCAAACCCACAAACCTAAAACTTAAACCGAAACCTGGCTCCCCTTCTAAAACACAAAAAAAACTGTCTAACTGGGCAGCATGGCGGCCCAATGGTTAGCACTGTTGCCTCATAATGCCAGGGGCATAGGTTCAATTCTCCACTCAGATTACTGTCTTTGGGAGGAAACCCGAGCACCCAAAGGAAACCACCCAGGAGGAGGTGTACCTTGTCCCACCCTACTTCCTGCAAAAATGCTATCCCGTATTCCCAATTCCTCCGCCTCCGCCATATCTGCTCTCAGGAGGACCAGTTCCACCACAGAACACAGCAAACTGCCTCCTTCTTTAAAAACTGCAATTTTCCTTCCCACGTGGTTGAAGATGCCTTCCAATTTTTTTCTTCCACATCCCGCACCTCCTCCCTCAAACCCCATCCCTCCAACTGTAACAAGGATAGAACCCCCCCAACCCGGTCCTCACCTTCCACACTACCAACCTTCGCATAGACCGCATCATCCACCGACATTTCCACCACTTTCAAACGGACCCCACCACCAGGGATATATTTCCCACCCCACCCCTTTCTGCTTTCCGCATTCCGCAAAGACAGTTCCCTCCATGATTGCCTGGTCAGGTCCACACCCCTCCAACAACTCACCCTTCCTTCTTGGCACCTTAACCGGCCACTGACGGAATTGCAAAACCTGCGCCCACACCTCCTCCCTCACCTCCATCCAAGGCCCCAAAGGAGCTATCCACATCCATCAGAGTTTCACCTGCACATCCACCAATGTCATTTATTGTATCCGTTGCTCCCGATGCAGTCTCTACATTGGGGAGACTGGATGCCTTCTTGCAGAGCACTTTAGGGGACATCTCTGGGACACCCGCACCAATCAATCCCACTGCCCTGTGGCCCGACATTTCAACTCCTCTCTCACTCTGCCAAGGACATGGAGGTTCCTGGCCCTCCTCCAACGCCACTCCCTCACCACCCGATGCCTGAAGGAAGAACGCCTTATCTTCCGCCTCGGAATACTTCAACCCCAGGGCATCAATGTGGACTTCACCAGTTTCCTCATTTCCCCTCCCCCTACCTTACCCCAGTTTCAACCTTCCAGCTCAGCACCGTCCTCATGACTTGTCCTACCTGCCAATCTTCCTTCCCATTTATCCGCTCCACCCTTCGCTCTGACCTATCACCTTATCCCACGCCCATCCACTCATTGTACTCTTTGCTACCTCTCCCCACCCTCCTCTCTGACCTATCACCTTCATCCCCACCCCCATCCACCTATTGTACTCTTTGCCACCTTCTCCCCACCCCCATCCCCCTCCCATTTATCTCTCCACCCTGGAGGCTCCTGCCTTCAGTCCTGATGGAGGGCTTTTGCCCGAAATGTCGATTTTCCTGCTCCTCGGATGCTGCCTGACCTGCTGTGCTTTTCCAGCACCACTAATCCAGATATCCAAAATAAATCTAGTCCCATTTGCCAGCATGTGGGCCATATCCCTCTAAACCCTTCCTATTCATATGCCCATATTAATGCCTTTTAAATTTTGTAATTTCCTTTTTCTGGCAGCTCATGCCACCACCGTTTACCCTCTGTGTGAAAGGGTTGCCCCTTAGATTCCTTTTAAATCTTTCCCCCCCTCACTTTAAACATATGTCTGTGATGCTCCAGGGAAAATTGCCCAGATCTATTTAGCCTCTTCCCTAGAGCTCTAACCCTCCAACCCTGTCAGTATCCTTGTGGGAGACCAGAATTGCAAATAGTATTCCAAAAGTGGCCTAATCCATGTCCTGTGCAGCCGCGACATAAACGACCAACTCCTGTACCCAGTGCTCCGAACAATAAAGGCAAACATACCGAACGCTGCCTTCACTATCCAACCTACTTGCTACGCCACTTTTAAGAAACTATTAAACTAACTCTCCAAGGTCTCTTTGTTCAGCAACACTCTCCAGGACTTTACAATTTGCCTTTCCAAAACGCAGGACCTCCAATTTATCTAAATTAAACTCCATCTACTACTCATTGGCCGATCTTATCAAGATTTCGAGGCACTCAGAGGTAACCTTCACTGTCACTACACCACCAATTTTGGTGTCAGCTGCAAACATACTAACCTACTTTGTTCACATCCAAATCATTTATATAATTGATGAAAAGTAGTGGACTCAGCACCGATCCTTGTGGCACACCACTGGTCACCGGCCTCCAGTCTGAAAAGCAACCCCTCCATCACCACCTTCTGTATTCTACCTTTGAACCAGTTCTTTATCTAAATGGCTAGTTATCCCTCTATTCCTTGTGATCTAACCTTGCTAACCAGTCTACGATGAGGAACCTTGTTGAACGCTTAACTGAAGTCCATATAGATCATATCCCCTGCTCTGTCCTCATCAATCCTCTTTGTTGAGGATTCCAATCAAAAACTCAGTCAAGTTCATGAGACACAATTTCCCACGCACAAAGCCAGGTTGCTTATCCTTAATCAGTCTTTACCCTTCCAAATAAATGTAAATCCTGTCCCTCAGGATTCCCTCCAACAGTTTGCCCATTATCAAAGTCAGTCTCACCGGTCTATAGTTCCCTGGCTTTTCCCTACCACCATGTTAGCCAACCTCCAGTCTTCTCACACTTCACCTGTGACTATCGACAAAACAAGTATCTCAGCAAGGGACCCAGCAAGCACTTCTGTTGCTTCCCATGGAGTTCACGGGTACACCTGATCGGTCTTGGGGATTTATTCTCTTTTATGCATTTTAAGACATCCAGCACCACCATCTTTGTAATATGGACATATTTCAAGGTGTCGCTATTTATTTCCCCATGTTCTCTATCTTCCATGTCTTTCTCAATGGTAGCCACTGATGCAAATACTCGTTTAGTATCTCTCCTGTCTCCTGCAGTTCCACACGTCTACTCCAAGGTCTCTTTGTTCAGCAAAGATCTTTAAGGAGTCCTATTCTCTCTTTAGTTATCCTTTTGTCCTTAATGTATTTATAAGATCCCTTTGGATTCTCCATAACCCTTCAAAGTTATCACATGTCCTCTTTTTACCCTCCTTATTTCCCTCTTAAGTATTCTCCTACTGCTTTTATAGGAAATCACTTGATTTCTGCTGTCTGTACCTGACATATGCTTCCTTCTTATCCTTGACCAAACCCTCAATTTTTCTAGTCATCCAGCATTCCCTAAACCTACCAGCCTTGCCCTTCACCCGAACAGGAACATACTATCTCTGGACTCTCATTTCATTTTTGAAGGTCCCCACTTTCCAGCTATCCCTTTTTACTTACAAGCATCCACCATCCACCCTCATCAACTTTTGAACATTCTTGCCTAATACCTTCAAATTTGCCTTCCTCCAATTTAGAGCTTTAACTTTTAGATCCAGTCTATCTTTTGAATCAGTATTTTAAATCTAATAGAATTATGATTGCTGGCCCCACTGACACCTCAGTCACCTGCCCTGTCTTATTTCCCAAGACTAGGTCAAGTTTTACACCTTCCCTAGTAGGTACGTCCACATACTCTCTCCATTCAAGCCCTTAACACTGTCCCAGTCCCAATCTATGTTTGGAAAGCTAAAATCCCCTACCCATAACCATTCTATTATTCTTACACATAACTGAGTTCTCTTTATAAATTTGTTTCTCAATTCCCTGCTGCCAATTGGAGGGTCTATGTACAATCCCTTCCTTACTTGTCAGTTCCACCCAAAGAACTTCCCTGGACATATTCCCAGGAATATCCTCCATTTTTACAGCTGTAATGTTATCTTTGACCAAAAATGTCACATCCCCATTTCTCTTGCCCCCTTTTGATCCTTCCTATAGGATCTAAACCCTGAAACATTAAGCTGCCAGTACTGTCCATCCCAGAGCCACATCTGCGTAATTGCTTTGATATCTCAGTTCGATGTTCCTAACCATGCCCTGAGTTCATCAGCCGTCCCTGTTAGGCCACTGGAGAAGCGAGTCAAGTGTGGTGCTGGAAATGCACAGTAGGTCAGGCAGCATTCGCGGAGCTGGAAAATCAAAGTTTTGGGCATAAGCCATTTATCAAGAATAAGCTGTGATGAAGGGCTTATGCCCGAAACATTGATTCTCCTACTCCTCGGATGTTGCCTGACCTGCTGTGCTTTTCTAGCACCACACTACTTTATCAGTCTTGTTCTCTACATTGTTCCTACCTGCCTTGTCTGTTTGACTGAGTCCTTTTCCCCAATTGTGCCAGTCTCAGACTGATGACATTCCTCACTATCTCCCTGGTTCTTCCCTGCATTCTCCTCTCTCCTCTTCCCCCCCCCCCCCCCCCCCCCAACTACTTTAAATCCTCCCAAGCAGCTTTAGCAAATCTTTCTATTAGTATATTAGTCCTGCAATCCATTTTTCTTATGCAGGTCACTTCTACTCCAGAAGAGATTCCAATGATCCAAAAATGTAAATCCCACTCCTCAGCCATGCATTTATTTCTTCTATCCTCCTACTGCTACCCTCAGTAGCTCGTGGCATTGGGAGTCATCCAACTAAAACTACCATTGGGGACCTACTTCTTAAAATTCCTGCCTAGCTTCCTATATTCTCTCCTTTACCCATGTGATGTGCAGGCTCAGTGGATTAGCCATGGAAAATGCAGCATTACAGCGATAGGGTAAGGACATGGGTCTGGGTGGAATGCTCTTCGGAAGATCAATATGGACTTAATAGGCTGAATGGCCGGCTTCCACACTGGAGGGATTCTATGATTCTAGAGTTGTACCAAAACCTCATGCTGCATTAAATCTGTAGTCTAAGTGTTGTTAAACAGTAGCAAGGCTTTATTTTTGTACTCTAATATCTGGACAATAAGTTCAAATTTTAAGATTCTGCTAGTTTCTTGACCAGACAAAAAAATTGGAAAACAGTAGTTTTGGTGTAATAAATTAAGAGAATTTATTATGTAATGACACAATACTTAAACAGCCAGTTGATACTTTGAGTCACACATAACCTTTGCTCTTAAGGGGAAACTTGGACAACAGTTTGACTTGATACTTATTATAGAGGTAAAAACAATGACTGCAGATGCTGGAAACCAGATTCTGGGGAGGCAAATTTCCCTTTGTGGGAAGGGAAATTGCGGTCTCTAAAGAAGGAGGCCATCTGGTGTGTTCTGTGGTGGAACTGGTCCTCCTGGGAGCAGATACGGCGGAGGCGGAGGAATTGGGAATACGGGATGGCATTTTTGCAAGAGGTAGGGTGGGAAGAGGTGTAATCCAGATAGCTGTGGGAGTCGGTGGGTTTGTAAAAAAATGTCAGTGTCAAGTCGGTCGTCATTAATGGAGATGGAGAGGTCCAGGAAGGGGAGGGAGATGTCAGAGATGGTCCAGCTAAATTTAAGGTCAGGGTGGAATGTGATGGTGAAGTTGATGAATTGCTCAACCTCCTCGCAGGAGCACAAGATGGCGCCAATGCAGTCATCACTGTAGCGGAGGAAGAGGTGGGGAGTGGTGCCGGTGTAATTACGGAAGATCGACTGTTCTACGTAGCCAACAAAGAGACAGGCATAGCTGGGGCCCATACGTGTGCCCATGGCTACCCCTTTGGTCTGGAGGAAGTGGGAGGATTCAAAGGAGAAATTGTTAAGGGTGAGGACCAGTTCGGCCAAACGAATGAGAGTGTCGGTGGAAGGGTACTGTTGGGTAATCAACCACACCGCCCCGTGGCCCAACATTTCAACTCCCTCTGCCGAGTACATGGAGGTCCTGGGCCTCCTTCACCGCCGCTCCCTCACCACCAGACGCCTGGAGGAAGAATGCCTCATTTTCTGCCTCGGAACACTTCAACCCCAGGGCATCAATGTGGACTTCAACAGTTTCCTCATTTTCCCTTCCCCCACCTCGCCCTAGTTCCAAACTTTCAGCTCAGCACTGTCCCTAGGACTTGTCCTACCTGCCTATCTCCTTTTCTACCTATCCACTCCACCCTCTCCTCCCTGACCTATCACCTTCATCCCCTCCCCCACTCATCCATTGTACTCTATGCTACTTTCTCCCCACCTCCACCCTCCTCTAGCTTATCTCTCCACGCTTGATACTTATTATAGTCAATCTGACTTCTTTCTTTCATTTCTTTCTTTGATTTTCCAAAAATGAACTATATTTTTCTTGCACAAATTTTGAGAGTAACAAGCCGACAGTTTCCAGACACTCAATGTACTATGATTGAAAGTTCTTAGACAGTGACCTTTCCCATATTGCACCTCAGCAGTGGCTGCTCCATGCTTTAATGTGGTAAAAACAATGACTGCAGATGCTGGAAACCAGATTCTGGATTAGTGGTGCTGGAAGAGCACAGCAATTCAGGCAGCAGCCGAGGACAGGCAAAATTGACGTTTCGGGCAAAAGCCCTTCATCAGGAATAAAGGCAGAGAGCCTGAAGCATGGAGAGATAAGCTAGAGGAGGGTGGGGGTGGGGAGAGAGTAGCATAGAGTACAATAGGTCAGTGGGGAAGGAGATGAAGGTGATAGGTTAGGGAAGAGAGGGTGGAGTGGATAGGTGGAAAAGGAGCTGGGCAGGTCGGACAAGTCCGGACAAGTCGAGTTGCTGGAGGTTAGACCAAATCATAAACCAAATCGCATAAACCAAATCATCCGCCGACATTTCCGCCACCTCCAAACAGACCCCACCACCAGGGATATATTTCCCTCCCCACCCCTCTCCGCCTTCCGCAAAGACCGTTCCCTCCGTGACTACCTGGTCAGGTCCACGCCCCCCTACGACCCACCCTCCCATCCTGGCACTTTCCCCTGCCACCGCAGGAACTGTAAAACCTGTGCCCACACCTCCTCCCTCACCTCCATCCAAGGCCCTAAAGGAGCCTTCCACATCCATCAAAGTTTTACCTGCACATCCACTAATATCATCTATTGTATCCGTTGCTCCCGATGCCGTCTCCTCTACATTGGGGAGACTGGGCGCCTCCTAGCAGAGCGCTTTAGGGAACATCTCAGAGACACCCGCATCAATCAACCAAATCGCCCAGTGGCTCAACATTTCAACTCCCCCTCCCACTCTGCCGAGGATATGGAGGTGCTTGGCCTCCTCCACCGCCGCTCCCTCACCACCAGACGCCTGGAGGAAGAACGCCTCATCTTCCGCCTCGGAACACTTCAACCCCAGGGCATCAATGTGGATTTCAACAGTTTCCTCATTTCCCCTTCCCCCACCTCATCCTAGTTTCTAACCTCCAGCAACTCGACTTGTCCGGACTTGTCCGACCTGCCCAGCTCCTTTTCCACCTATCCACTCCACCCTCTCTTCCCTGACCTATCACCTTCATCTCCTTCCCCACTGACCTATTGTACTCTATGCTACTCTCTCCCCACCCCCACCTTCCTCTAGCTTATCTCTCCATGCTTCAGGCTCTCTGCCTTTATTCCTGATGAAGGGCTTTTGCCCGAAACGTCGATTTTGCCTGTCCTCGGCTGCTGCCTGAATTGCTGTGCTCTTCCAGCACCACTAATCCAGAATCCATGCTTTAATGTGCCATTCAGCAATCTGTACTGGACCCTTTCAGACAGGCGTTGTTATTCATCTGTAGCTTTGGTATCCCAAGGTTTCTCCTGCTACATTTGGTGAAAGCAATTCACTTGTACTATTTGTAACACAATCAATATGGTCAATACACTATTCACAGTTGCATTAACAGACCATCAATATGCAATCAATAGTACATCCTGAATTGCAGTTTTAAAAAATCTAAGCATGTAGACGGTTTGGAGCCTCAACTGTTTCATGGTAACAAGTTTGATAATACAACTGCATCATTATACAAGTGAAAACATGCAAACAGCTTAATTATTTCAAATCCTCCTTTACCCATTGTTAGATTGTACATTCCTAGACAGTCTGAATCATTTTAAATTGTAAGCATTCTAAATTGTTCTAACTTCTTACCCATTGTGTCTCCTATGTGATCACATTATCTCCTCTATTTACACCTAATCAATGCAAATTAATTACAATTAATCAATGCAAATAGCTCTTCACATACCGGCAGTTCCACTTCCTTGCTTATAAAGAACAATAAAGAGCACTGCAGCATAGAAACAGTCACTTTGGTCCATCAAGCCTGTGCTAACAAATAACACCTTAAGAGAGACCATTGGTTTTTTGGATAGTCAAAGTTCAATGTTTGGTTTATTTACTTGCTCCTCCGCCCTTAAGCCCCACCCCTCCAATCGCCACCAGGATCGACGATGCTCTCCACCGCATTTCCTCCACTTCCCGCTCCTCCATCCTTGAGCCCCGCCCCTCCAATCGCCACCAGGACAGAACCCCACTGGTCCTCACCTGCCACCCCACCAACCTCCATATACATCGTATCATCCGTCGTCATTTCAGCCACCTCCAAACGGACCCCACCACTAGGGATATATTTCCCTCCCCTCCCCTATCAGCGTTCCAAAAAGACCACTCCCTCCGTGACTCCCTCGTCAGGTCCACACCCCCCACCAACCCAACCTCCACTCCCGGCACCTTCCCCTGCAACTGCAGGAAATGCAAAACTTGCGCCCACACCTCCCCCCTTACTTCCCTCCAAGGCCAAAAGGGATCCTTCCATATCCGCCACATATTCACTGCACCTCCACACACATCATTTACTGCATCCGCTGCACCTGATGTGGCCTCCTCTATATTGGGGAGACAGGCCGCCTACTTGCGGAACGTTTCAGAGAACACCTCTGGGACACCCGGACCAACCAACCCAACCACCCCGTGGCTCAACACTTCAACTCCCCCTCCCACTCCACCAAGGACATGCAGGTCCTTGGACTCCTCCATTTCCAGACCATAGCAACACGACGGCTGGAGGAAGAGTGCCTCATCTTCCGCCTAGGAACCCTCCAACTACAAGGGATGAACTCAGATTTCTCCAGTTTCCTCATTTCCCCTCCCCCCCCCACCTTGTCTCAGTCCCAAGCCTTCCTAACCTGCAATCTTCTTCCTGACCTCTCCGCCCCCACCCCCACTCCGGCCTATCACCCTCACCTTGACTTCCTTCCACCTACCGCATTTCCAACGCCCCTCCCCAAGTCCCTCCTCCCTACCTTTTATCTTAGCCTGCTTGGCACACCCTCCTCATTCCTGAAGAAGGGCTCATGCCCGAAACATCGATTCTCCTGCTCCTTGGATGCTGCCTGACCTGCTGCGCTTTTCCAGCAACACATTTTCAGCTCTTTGTTTACTTGATGTCCAACTGCACAGAACTGAACTATTGTGACAATGAATGTATGATTTTTTTTATGAATAAAGTATGTTTCTGAAATATTTTTACAAATCACATGACATCTTTCTAAATTAAAAACCTTTTGTTTCTATGCAGTTCATATCCCTGTATTCCCTGTCTGTTCCAGAATCTGTCAAGATGCCTCTTAAATGTTGTTATTGTACCTGCTTCTACTATCTCCTCTGGCAGTGCATTCCATGCACTTACCCTCTCACATCTTCTTTAAAATTTCCCCCTTTAATCATTTAACCTATGTCCCCATGAAATTGATATTTCTATTGTGTGGAAAAAGACTCCCACTATCCATTGTCTCTCATAATTTTGTATGCGTTTTATCTCATACCACACCCTCTGATGTTCAAGTGACAGCCAAACCGAGCCAAAAGTCCAAACAAGTATTTATAAAATGCAATGTGTAAAATGTGCAGTACAAGGAAAAATATATGAAGACCTATATTTCTTACACGTTTGTCTTTCTACTTGCCTCCTGTTCCTGCATGCTTCCTTGTATGTGTATTGCCACTTCCCTCTGAACATTGGAGTTTAACAGTTTTTGAAATTATTTTAAATAATCCCTTTTTAAGAATAGTCTGCTTTAGGAGGTGGTGTCACAGTTTAATTAGCCTATGTTATCCTGACAGCGGCCTGGATTGTCTAATGTCTCAGAAATGATTATCTGACCATATGCTGCACATGAGGATGTTGCAGAATCTCCATCAAAGCAGACTTGAAGGAATTGGCGATTCTGCTTGGCAAATCCACCTGCGCCTGTTATCCTCCAGAAGTATACATCCAAATCTAAGAATTCGGCTGTAGCTTTTTAAAAATTCATACACAGGATATGTGCGTTGTTGATTAGACAAACATTTAGCACCACCTCTAATTGATCATTAAGAGTCGACCACATTGCTTGTGGTCATGTGTTGGCTAGACCAAGTAAGAACAGCTGATTTCCTTCCTTAAAGGACATCAGTCGACAGTGGTTATTTGGTTTTGTCCCAGATTTGGATAGTAATTTTACCATCTGTGGTGAGATTGGAATCCCATAGCATTGGCCTGGGGCTCTGGATGGCTAGTGTATTGATAGTACCACTACATCACCACTCCCCTAAGTTCAGTGGATAGTTACTCAGGAAAAGTCTCGCATCGGATTTCTGCCCCATCTTACTATATGCCATTCCCCCAGCAAACTGCCACTCAGTAGATATCTGGAATCAAGGGTTATGGAGATAAAGCAGGAACAGGATACTGATTAAGGATGATCAGCCATGATCATATTGAATGGTGGTGCAGGCTCGAAGGGCAGAATGGCCTACTCCTGCACCTATTGTCTATTGCCTTAAGGCATCCCTTACACTGTGTCATCTTCGAAAGGTTACCTTTGACCTGGAGAAGCTTTGACAATTCAGCTTTGCCACTCACTGGTAATGTCGTGGAGCAACTAACACAAAGTTACACTGTCCATATAGCCAGCATAGCTAACAATCCCTTACACATACAACCCCATTCTCTTGCCCTATTCAATGTCTAACCATCAGGCCACATTCTTGTCGTTGTCCATTAGGAGAACATCAGTTACAAGCAAGCAATCAGACAATTACAACAAAAATGAGAGTTTTATTTACAGCATGCAAAAGGGAATAAAAATGAAGCCACCAGAGACTGAAAGTCACTGTCCAATGCCAGATTTTATCATCATGATCAGAAAAGGTAACAACTCTCCAGTCCCACTCCAGCCTCCTGCACATTTTACTGCAGTGTCCTGGGACATATGAAGTCTGTGCACCATTGTGCCTCACTTGTGTGCAGGAAATTAAGTCTGTGTTGGAAAATGGTCGATTATCTGCACACCCATGCATCCTGAGATTTTATTTTATTTGATTTATTGTAGTCACATTACCTAAATGCAGTGCAAAGCTTTGTTTTGTGAGTGGTACAGGCAGATCATAGGATGCTTAGGCAGAGTGAGGCATACAGGTTACAACTGCACAGGAGGTACACAAAGCAAGATCGACATTATTTGAAGTTAGAGAGTCCTTCAGCACTCGAATAATGGCAGGGAAGAAGCTGTACTTAAACTTGTTTTTGCATGTGTTTAAGCTTCTGTATCTTCTGCCTGATAGAAGAGATTATAGGAGAGCAGTACTAGGGTGGAAGGGATCTTTGATGATGCTTTTCCCCGAAACGTCGATTTCAATGCTGCCTGAACTGCTGTGCTCTTCCAGCACCACTAATCCAGAATCTTTGATGATGTTGGCAGCCTTTCCGCAGCAACGAGGAGTGTAGGTGGAGTCTGTGGATGGGAGGTTGGTTTCTGCGATGGTCTGGACTGTGCACACAACCTCTGTAGTTTCCTTTTGGTCCTGGGTAGAGCAGTTGGGGCATACCAGGCCATTATGCACCCAAATAGAATGCTTTCTATGGTGCATCTGTAAAGGTTGGTGAGGGTCCTTGCGGACGTGCCGAATTTCCTCAGCTGCCTGAAGAAGGAGAGGCGTTGTGCTGTCTTGACCATTGCATCTACGTCGGAAGGTGAGGACAGGTTGTCGGTTATCATCACTCCTAAGAACTTGATGCTCTCGACTCTCTCCACCTCATCTCTGTTGATGTAGATGGGAGTGTGTCATTCTCCTTTCTTCCTGAAGTCAATGATCAGTTTTTTTTTTGTTTTGTTGACAATGAGAGAGAGGTTGTTATTGCGAGACACCAAGCCCTCTATCTCCTTTTTGTTTGATATCTGTGTTACCTCAGTGGTGTCATTAGCAAACATGTAGATGACATTTTTTTTAAATTTGGCTTCACAGTCTTGGGGGTGCAGAGAATGCATCCTTGGTGAGGGCTCCACTATTGAGGGTTATCGTGGAGGAGATATCTATTTTCACTGATTGATTGCAGTCTGTGGGTCAGGAATCTGAAGATTCAGTTGCAGCGGACGGAGTTTTGAAATTAGATTACATTACATTACATTACATTACAGTGTGGAAACAGGCCCTTTGGCCTAACAAGTCCACACCCACCCGCCGAAGCGCAACCCACCCATACCCCTACATTTACCCCTTCACCTAACACTATGGGCAATTTAGCATAGCCAATTCACCTAACCTGCACATCTTTGGACTGTGGGAGGAAACCGGAGCACCCGGAGGAAACCCACGCAGACACGGGGAGAACGTGCAAACTTCACACAGTCAGTCACCTGAGGCGGGAATTGAACCACAGTACTAACTACTGTGCCACAGTGCTGCCCACGGTGTTTGGAGGTGATTATGCTTTTGAAGGCAGAGCTGTAGTCCATGAATAGGAGTCTGATGTAGGTGTCCTTGTTATCCAGATGTTCCAGGAATGAGTGTAGGGCTTGGGAAAGGCATCTGCTCTGGACCTATTTCGTCGGTAGGCAAACTGCAGAGGATCAAGGCACGCTGGGAGGCTAGAATTAATGTGGCCATGACCAGCCCCTCGAAGCACTCTCCAACTGATGACAAGTGATTCTGCCTGCTGACAGTAGCAGCATCCCCAAAACAGACAGCAACAGCTCTCTCAATTTAACTTAGAATGAGTCCATACCATTCTTTGCCATTTCTGTTTGGTTGAATGCACATGCAGTGTATTTGCAGCACTGGCAGCCAGGACATAAAGTCATAGAGATGTACAGATGGGAACAGACCCTTCAGTGCAACTTGTCCACACCGACCAGATATCCTAAATTAACCTAGTCCCATTTGCCAGCATTTGGCCCATATCCCTGTAAACCCTTCCTATTCATATACCCATCCAGATGCCTTTTAAATGCTATAGGAATTAGATTGCCATCTTGGTGTGCCAGACAAAAGATGTCTGCTTCCTCCTGCATCAAAGGCAATCCCATTCTGACCAGAATGGCGAGCAGCTGTTCTATGTGCCTGTGCTGAAAAGGCCCTTAGAATGGAAGTGATAGCTCCAGATGAAGCACCAGCACAGGAACAAGCATAACATAGCAAGGCGAGGCATGGATAGTGCAAGCATGCAGATAGAAGAAGCAGTCCTGAGATGTTGGCTGGTACATTCTGTGAGCTGTGTCCTTATCTGTGCATGTAAATTATACCTGCTGCAGACTTCTCAATTCCAGTTATTGCTGTGCTCTGCAATGCATATCCGTGCCAGGCAACAGAATGCCAGTGTATTGGAGAGTTGCTGCGATGGTCATAATGGATTGGCAGGTATCAGATACCTCTGTCTGTGGTGGTGATTGGTGCCTCTATATCATGCCCAGTTGCAGTCCAGTGTCCAAAATGGAGATCATTTGGAGTTAGCGGTAAACTGAATCTGTCCGGTATGCAATCTAGTAATCTTGTCCAGTCTTCCAGAACTTGAGCTTGTTTGGTGAGTTTGTTAACATGGGCCATGTCTGTGTCCTTTCTGCATTCAATAATAAATTAATTTATTGGATCAACTATTGAAGGTGACTCAGTGATGGACAATACTGGCAGCTTAATGTTCCAGGATACAAATGCTACAGGAAGGAAAGAAAGGGAGGCAAGAGAGGATGGGGAGTGGCATTTTTTGATAAGTGATAACATTACAGCTGTACTAAGGGAGGATATTCCTGGAAGTACATCCAGGGAAGCTATTTGGGTTGAACTGAGAAATAAGAAAGGGATGATCACCTTATTGGGGTTGTATTATAGATGCCCTAATAGTCAGAGAAAAATTGAGAACAAATTTATAAGGAGATCACAGTTATCTATAAGAATAATAGGGTGGTTATGATAGGGCATTTTAACTTTCCAAACATAGAGTGGGACTGCCGTAGTGTTAAGAATTTAGATGGAGAGGAATTTGTCAAGCGTGTGCAAGAAAATTTTCTGATTCAGTATGTGGATGTACCTACTAGAGAAGGTGCAAAATTTGACCTACTCTTGGAAAATAAGGTAGGGCAGGTGACTGAGGTGTCAGTGGGGGAGCACTTTGAGGCCAGCAACCATAATTCTATTAGTTTTAAAATAGTGATGGAAAAGGATAGACCAGATCTAAAAGTTGAAGTTCTAAATTGGAGCAAGGCCAATTTTGATGGTATTAGGCAAGAACTTTCAAAAGCTGATTGGGGGCAGATGTTCGCAGGTAAAGGGACAGCTGGAAATTGGGACGCCTTAAGAAATGAGATAACGAGAGTTCAGAGAAAGTATATCCCAGTTAAGGTGAAAGGAAAGGCTGGTAGATGTAGGGAATGCTGCATAACTAGAGATATTGAGGGTTTGGTTAAGAAAAAGAAGGAAGCCTATGTCAGGACAGATCAAATGAATCCTTAGAGTATAAAGGCAATAGAAGTATACCTATGAGGGAAATCAGGAGGGCAAAAAGGGACGTAAGGTAGCTTTGGCAAATAGAATTAAGGAGAATCCAAAGGGTTTTTATAAATACATTTAAGGACAAAAGGGTAACTAGGGAGCGCATAGAGACCCTCAAAGATCAGCAAGATGGCCTTTGTGTGGAGTCGCAGGAGATGGGGAAAGATACTAAATGAGTATTTTGCATCAGTGTTTAATGTGGAAAAGGACGTGGAAGATTTTGAACGTAGGGAAATAGATGGTGACATTTTGAAAAATGTCCATATTACAGAGGTGGAAGTGCTGGATGTCTTGAAATACACAAAAGAGGATAAATCCCCAGGTGTACCCCTGAACTTTGTGGGAAGCTAGGGAAATGATTGGGCCTCTTGCTGAGATATTTGTACCATCAATAGTCACAGGTGAGGTTTCGGAAGACTGGAGGTTGGCTAATGTGATGCCACTGTTTAAAAAGGGTGGTAGGACAAACCATGGAACTATAGACCAGTGAGCATGACGTCGGTGGTGGGCAAGTTGTGGGAGGGAATTCTGAGGGACAGGATGTACATGTATTTGGAAAGGCAACGACTGATTACGGACAGTCAACATGGCTTTGTGCATGGGAAATCATATCTCACAAACCAGATTGAATTTTTTGAAGAAGTAACAAGAAGATGTGATTTATATGGACTTCAGTACGGCGTTCGACAAGGTTTCCAATGGGAGACTAGTTAGCAAGGTTAGATGTCATGGAATACAGGGAGAACTAGCCATTTGGATACAGAACTGGCTCGAAGATGGAAGACAGAGGGTGGTGGTGGAGGGTTGTTTTTTTAGACTGGAGGCCTGTGATCAGTGGAGTGCCACAAGGATTGGTGCTGGGTCCACTACTTTTCATCATTTATAGAAATGATTTGGATATGGCATAAATGGATAAGTTAGTAAGTTTGCAGATGACACCAAAATTGGAGGTGTAGTGGACAGCAAAGAAGGTTACCTCAGATTACAACGGGATCTTGATCAGATGCGCCAATAGGCTGAGGAGTGGCAGATGGAGTTTAACTCAGATAAATGCGAGGTGCTGCATTTTGGGAAAGCAGATCTTAGCAGAACTTATACACTTCATGGTAAGGTCCGAAGGAGTGTTGCTGAACAAAAACACCTTGGAGTGCAGATTCATAGCTCCTTGAAAGTGTAGTCACTGATAGATAGGATAGTAAAGAAGGTGTTTGGTATGCTTTCCTTTATTGGTCAGAGTACTGAGTACAGAAGTTGGAAGGTCATGTTCAGCTGTACAGGATATTGGTTAGGCCACTTTTGGAATATTGCATGCAGTTCTGGTCTCCTTCCTTTCAGAAGGATATTGTGAAACTTGAAAGGATTCAGAAAAGATTTTACAAGGATGTTGCCACAGTTGAAGGATTTGAGCTATAGGGAGAGGTTGAATAAGCTGGAGCTGTTTTCCCTGGAGTGTCGGGGGCTGATGGGTGATCTTCTAGAGGTTTATAAAATTTATGAGGGGCATGGATAGGATAAATAGACAAAATCTTTTCCCTGGGGTGGAGGGAGTCCAGAAATAGAGGGCATTGGTTTATGGTGAGAGGGGAAAAATATAAAAGGGGCAGCTTTTTCACAGAGGGTGATACGTATATGGAATGAGCTGCCAGAGGAAGTGGTGGAGGCTAGTACAATTGCAACATTTAAAAGGCATCTGGATGGGTATATGAATAGGAAGAGTTTAGAGAGACATGGGTCGGGTGCTGGCAGGTGGGACTAGATTGGGTTGGGATATCTGGTTGGCATGGACAGGTTGGACTGAAGGGTCTGTTTCCGTGCTGTACATCTCTGTAATTCTATAACTTGCATCCAGTTTGGTTTGCACTTGCTAACAATGATACTTGAATACATTATGTATAAAAAAAATACATTTTTTACATTTTTAGACCGTTTTTGCCTTGCCCCTTTGTGTTTCATTAATGGACTTATATTCTTGCTGTTACAAATGTCTTTTGTGTGGGCAGTATCTTGGAAATCTTAAAACAAATGTGAAAGAAGGTTGTGTTAACTTCTTACAGGTTGGCCATGAGGATGCTGGGCACCCACTATGGTATTTCAGAAATGAGCTATCAATTCCGGCAAAACTTGGAGTTAAGCTGCCATACTTTTTTCATGCAGGGGAAACTGGTAATACACACAATTTTTTAAAATTTCTAAATCAAATTAATGCAATATGTTCCTTCCACATCATGTTTTAGCCATTTTTAAATTGAATAGTGATTTGTGCTAGAGTTTGCACCCTTGCAGGTTGCTATTCGCCATGGATCTTCGCACTGTCTGGAAGTTGAACCACTCATTGTATGGCTTTCTGGCAATGGGAATGTCTCTTTCTGTCTGGAGTTTCATCCAGAAAAGCTCATCCCCTTGAAATGGGAAGGTTTGAATGACAAGTGTCTCTGTCATTTAAATATCTATTTTACAGAGAAGATTGATTTACAATAAGACTGGAAACATTTAGCAGGTCAGGCAGCATGTATGGAAAGAAAGAGACCTAATGTTTCAGATTGATAACCTTTCCAGACAATTACTGTTCCTGCTTCAGATTCTGGAAATTTGAAATATTTTGCTGTTGTGTTAGAATGATCTGTAGCTTGCTTCATCTAGTGACCTCTATATAGCCAAATGGGGAAGAATATGTCTTTAGTAGAAAATCTTTAATGCTTTCTGTTTTCACTTACAGACTGGGAAGGTGTACATGTAGATGAAAACATTTTGGATGCACTGCTGTTGAACACAAGTCGAATAGGCCATGGCTACAGCATAAACAAGCATCTTGAGGCAAAACAGTTGTCCCAAAAGCTTGATGTGGCACTAGAAGTGTGTCCAATCTCAAACCAGGTGATGGTATAGTGAATGTACAGAACAAATTGTGTGAACAACGATACCTTTCTCATTTAGGAACTGACGATTGTAAAATAAGCCTCTTGTCTCTGTTAATCACTTAACTTTGGAAATTCTTGCTGAACTGAAATGGGTATTTAAATGCAGCAAACTTAGCCAAGTCACTCTTAATTTCGTTGTTCAGGTCAGTTCCCATAATAGCATTGTGGTGGCTAATTTACTTCATGTGACAGGAGAAATTTCATTTCTCAGTCATTGTTGCATTAGATGATCACAGCCACAGATTGTGTTCAGAGGAAAGCTCAACAGAAAAGCAAAGTCATATAAAAAAATATCTGAGGAACATCTCTATGAGTGAAATTATCAGTGCATTTGTAAAGAGTATTGAAAAGTAAAAATCTTGCTAATTATGTGTATCTAACTAGCTTTTACCATGTCTAGGGATGGGGAGTAGCTGACCAAGCCATTCAGTGTTTGAGTTTAAAATTTTGTTATCAAGTTCCATGTTACATCTTGTTTTTTTCCGTATTTTACTTGAGCAGATTGTGAACTTGCTTAATCTTGTAATGTGTACATCTCTGAGGGTAAATATAGTGTATAAATCTGAATGTACTACTTTTAATGCAAGTGTTGTTAATCCAAAGGTACGCAATATCACCCTTGTTTGTAATTGTCCTGATTGCCCATGATCAGGTCCTAATTTACTGTGGCGCTGATTTTTTCCATTGGTTTCTTTATTGTAGGTGCTTATGCTGGTGAATAATCTACAAAATCACCCAGCTGCAGCTTTAATGGCAGAAGGTCATCCCATGGTCATTAGTGCTGACGATCCAGCTGTGTTTGGGGCTCGTGGTTTATCATATGACTTTTATGAGGCCTTCATGGGAATAGGAGGTTTGAAAGCTGAGCTGACAACATTGAAACAGTTGGCTTTGAACTCAATCAAGTAATTTTATAATTTATTTCTTAAATAGCTTTGTTCATGTCAGACATATAAAGTCAATTAATGATTCCACTATGCCTTCCCCAAAACTTAGCTCCTGACCCACATTAGATCAAATATCCCTGCAGTTGTCCATGAGTACACACCATGCTGACCAACTAATGTTTCAGGATCTAAGTTTGGTGACAAGCCGTTTACTGAATTCATAACATGACACGTTTTAGAGTCATAGAAATATACAGCACGGAAACAGACCCTTCGGTTCAACTTCTCCATGCAGACCAGATATCCTAACCCAATCTAGTTCCACTTGCCAGCACCCAGCCCATATCCCTCCAAACCCTTCCTATTCATGTACCAATCCAGATGAATTTTAAATGTTGCTAGCCTCCACCACTTCCTCTAGCAGCTCATTGCATATACATACCACCCTCTGTGTGAAAAAGTTGTCCCTTAGGTCTCTTTTTTTATATTTCCCCCCTCATCCTAAACCTATGCCCTCTAGTTCTGGACTCTCCCACCCCAGTGAAAAGACTTTGTCTATTTATCCTATCCATGCCCCTCATGATTTATAAACCTCTATAAGGTCACCCCTCAGCCTCCGACGCTCCAGGGAAAACAGCTTCAGCCTATTCAACCTTTCCCTATAGCTCAAATCCTCCAAACCTGGCAACATCCTTGTAAATTTCTTCTGAAACCTTTCAGGTTTCACAACATCTTTCTAATAGGAAGGAGACCAGAATTGCACGTAGTATTGCAAAAGTGGCCTAACCAGTATCCTGTACAGCCGCAATATGACCTCCCAACTCCTGTACTCATTACTCTGACCAATAAAGGAAAGCATACCAAACACTTTCTTCACTATCCTATCTACCTGTGACTCCACTTTCAAGGAGCTGTGAACCTGCACTCCAAGGTCTCTTTGTTCAGCAACACTCCTTCGGACCTTACCATGAAGTGTATAAGTTCTGCTAAGATCTGCTTTCCCAAAATGCAGCACCTCTCATTTATCTAAACTAAACTCCATCTGCCACTTTTCAGCCCATTGGCCCATCTGATCAAGATCCTGTTGTGATCCCAGGTAACCTTTGCTATCCACTACAGCTCCAATTTTGGTGTCATCTGCTATACCTCTTATGCTCATATCCAAATCATTTATATAAATGATGAAAAGTAGTGGACCCAGCACCGATCCTTGTGGCACTCCATTGGTCACAGGACTGTGGTCTGAAAAACAACCCTCCACCACAACCCTCTATCTTCTACCTTTGAGCCAGTTCTGTATCCAAATGGCTAGTTCTCCCTGTATTCCATGAGTTTGTTGGAGAATTTTCTTTCTCTGAAATGCAAACCACATTTTTTTAAAATGAAGAAAAAATGTCTGCTTGAGTAGTGTTTTTCATGCTTTCAGTTTATCCCAAGACAATTTACAGCCAACTATTTACTTTTAAAGTATTTTTACATGGGCCACAGACCAAGTTTCGTTGCCCATCCCGAATTGCCCTAGAAATGAGTTGCTTTCTAAACAATTTCACAAAACAATTAAGAATCCCACATTGTTGTGGATTTGGCATCAGTTATAGTCCAGATGCGTTGGGAAGGCAGTTTTCAAGCGTGCACACTGTTGTTAAATGTGACAGCCATTCTGTGCACAGCAGTATCCCACAGACCAATTTTTCTGCTTAGATTTAGTATTCAGTATTAACCAGGATGCAAGGAGCTACAGTCCCTTGCTTATCTTTAAATAGGTGCTTGTACATCACTATGGATCAATCCATTTAACATTTAGAATAACTGGCAATGTAGCACATTCAATACTATCCTGAAATACCAATTTAGATTATGTAGACTGGACTGAGATTTGAACATGTGACTTTCTCAATAGATGCAAGAGTACTACTATTGACCTAAGCTGACACTTTTCTCTGCATTGATAATTTATGGTGGGCTGAGAATTCAACTCTCAACTATTTGAAAAATGATAGTAATGTAACAATTCCTGGATGTGCCACCAGCTTGTAAAATTATGCACATTGTACATCGCTTGGTTGGGAAAAACATTGAAAGCTTTCACAAGCTTAATGCAAATTGGCAGTAGTGCCTAATTGCTATAAGTTTCTTTTGCTCATCTGGTGAAAATCATTTCATTTCCCTTCTGTCTATTATTGATCAGTCTCCAAGTCCACATAAGAGTAGATAAAATAACCATACAAAAGGCTACGTTATTCTTTGTTTACTTCACCAGAATCTCTCAGTTCAGTAGCCATGGAAAGGACTTTTGTTCAAATGTCATTGTCCTCACATGTATTGCCAGTCTAACTGTTATTCTCAGTGTGTCAAAATTCTGGTATACATACCACAAGAATATAACTGATCCACAATTTATCTCAACTTCATTATTGAATGAGTTTTAGGGAACACTAAAAAAAAATTATTTTTGTGAATATTTATTTGAACATAGGTTGACTTGCAATAGTGATTTTTGAGATGATACTATAGCATTTTTTAAAAGTGAATTTAAAAAGGAAAATCTTAAAGAGTATGGCAAAAAAGCAAGGAAATAGCATTGATGTGATTACTTCCAGTTGAAGACTTTATACTAATAGCCTATGTGACCTTCCAAACTGCACTTTTTATGCTTTTACAGCACTTCTTTCTGATAGGTGTTATGCATGTGAAGTTTTATAGAACAATTGATTGTTTTAGGGTCTCTCATTAATCCATGGTAACATGGAGAAATGAAGAAGGTTCAAAGCCGTAATAGAAGTTGCTGGAGAAACTTAGATCCAGCAAATTCTATGGAGAGAGAAACAGAGTTAAATCTTCAAGTCCAGTGACCTTTCCTCAGATTTGAAGAAATGAATTCACAACAAGCCTGGGTGGTTTTGTTAGTATGGAATGTGGGTGAGACTCTTAGACTGCAAGTTACAAAATTTTTGTACCTGACAGTACGCTAGAGCAGCTAATTTAATTATAGACAGACCTTTGTGACCTTCGAATCACAAATTCCTCCTCTGCTCCACACCCAACATCAAAAAAATTGGTCAAGAACCTACCCGTGGATGAGTCCACTGTCTTCAGCTATTGTATGTTTAGTGATGTATTAATTAGCTCAGAGCCAGACCTCTGCCCCCATTTTGGGAGGAAGTCCCACCTTAAATCACTGATGGTCAATGCAATTGGATGGGAATTCTGTCGTATCATCCCAACAGAACTAGATTCGAACAGTGGCTATTACTGGGACTATAGCCAAGACCTGAAAAAGAGAATATCATGGCAGACCAACTGAAAATTAAAGAAGGGGTATGTCCTTTAGCACACACACACTCTTTGCCTTATGCCACCTTGCCCAGTAAAACCTACCTTTGTGACCTTCGAATCACAAATTCCTCCTCTGCTCCACACCCAACATCAAAAAAAGGACTACATGCTTATAGTTGGCTGCCTACTGACATGGGTAAGAATTTTGGCATAAATTGGCCTCAGTTGGCCAAATGTTGGGGGAGGTGGTGTGGAAACAGGATGTTCAGTGTTGCTATTGTAGACAATGTAATCCCTCTGTAAAATGGGAGTTTGGGTGAGGCTGGGCGGTAAGCCACACATTACATTTTATCAGCTCCCTCCCCCCTTCACCTCAGCGAGCAGGATGGATAACCTCTAGACCCATGTTGAGCCTTTTTGGACAGTATGAGAGAGAGAGAGGGGTCTTAGACTAATGTAGTTAACAGAAAGAAATGTGCTGCCTTTCTAAACCAATAGGTGAAAACTTCTTCTTTATTCTTTCATGAGATGTGGGCACCATTGGCAAGCTCAGCATGTGTTGTCCATCTCTAATTGCTCTTGAACTAGGTGGCTTGCTTGACCATTTGAAAGGTTCCAGTTACCTACTAAGAAATATTGATTAATGTTGCTTTAGTTTTGTTACAGTAAAAGACTTAAAACTTGAAAACTTGGTATACCTTTACTTTAAGAGGGACATTAAGACTTTAGATGTCTTTCAAATTATTGCTTTCAATGGGGATTGTGACATGGATCACACTAAAACAAGTTAGACAGTTTTCTTATTCTTGCATTTGTATGCCAACTTATTTTGACTAACATGTATTGTGATGAGCTGAATAAATATTCAATGCCTTTTTCTTTTGATTTTTTTTTTCTAGCTACAGTGCTATGTCTGCGCAGATGAAAGTTGAAGCCATCAAACTCTGGCAAAAAAAGTGGGATCAGTTTTTGGATGTGGTTGTTCACATGTTCAACAGTGATGAACTGTGAGAAAAGGTTTTCTAACAGAATGATTTTAATGTTTTGAATCAGTTCTGACTTAGAATTGGTTATCTGGCAATCTTGATGTGGCTACAAGAGAAAATCTTGTATCTATATATTATGTTGCATGATCTCAGGACAATCCAAATGTGCTTTACAGTCAGATGAGTTACTTTAGCATTTGTATTAAATGTTGGATCCTAGGTTGTCCACATTTGATAAAATTTGGTACATATATATGTATTGGCCAGATTTTATATTCATTCAGAATATGTTTACAAAGAATGATTTACATTTGATTTGTGAATGTGAATTTTCTCTAGTATGCGTAAAAAAAGCCATCCATCTTGATTCTGTTCCTTTCCCTACATAACTCTGATATCGATACCAGAGTATCGATTGGAGCCTTCTTGGCTCCAATCATAAGATCGTAAGAAATAGGAGAAGGATTAGGCCATTTAGCCCATTGAGCCTGTCCCACCATTCAACAATATTGTGGTTGATCTGATTTTGACCTTAACTCTACTTTTTGGAGCTCTATTTTTTGGCCATCCCATAACCCATGATTCCTCTTATCTAAACATCTGGCAATATCAGGGCGAGCCTAAAGCTTTGCAACTTTGGTGTATTGCTAGCTTTGAAGCTAAAATTCCTTTATTACATCCATTTGGTAGCTAAACTGACTGATCTCCGTGTGGGCGGCACGGTGGCACAGTGGTTAGCACTGCTGCCTCGCAGCGCCAGAGACCTGGGTTCAATTCCCGACTCAGGCGACTGACTGTGTGGAGTTTGCACGTTCTCCCCGTGTCTGCGTGGGTTTCCTCCGGGGGCTCCGGTTTCCTCCCACAGTCCAAAGATGTGCAGGTCAGGTGAATTGGCCATGCTAAATTGCCCGTAGTGTTAGGTAAAGGGGTAAATGTAGGGGTATGGGTGGGTTACGCTTCGGCGGGTCGGTGTGGACTTGTTGGGCCGAAGGGCCTGTTTCCACACTGTAAGTATTCTAATCTAATCTAATCTAAGTAATCTAATCTAATCTAATCTAATCTAATCTCCACTTACTACTTCTCCACTGGTTCTGACACCATTTTGAAGTTTGAAACTTAATATTTTAGATACTCCCCCAATCTGTTTCCTTCTCTTAGTTAAAACATGCCCTCTTCTGAATTTTCATTTCCACAAATAAAGATCTTAAAATCAACATGCAATTGTGCAATGATTATCAAATCTATCCTTGCCAATCTGTATTGGCTGCTTGTGAAATTAAGTTGATTTTAAGGTCTTTATTTAAGATTTCATAACCCTCTGGTGTCACACACACTTCACTTCATTTTCTCTCTTTTGACCTTTTGGCTTTCAAAACAGCCTTTTGCATCAAACTGTTCCTCCACTGTTCCCTCAGTTAACCTTCCTGCCCTTGTCAATCCCTCTGTTATGGTGACAGCCTCCCTGCATTGGAAAACATTTTGAAAAGCCTAGTGGTCAACTCTGCTTTCAACTATACCTTTCTATTATTTCCCTGTATCCTCCCATACTGTATGCAATTTATTCTGCTACTCTGCAAAATGCTTTTCTATTTACAAAACAGCAATATACAAATACAATTGATAATATTGAATACTTTGTAAACTGAAACTTTGACAGCACACACACCCAATACTAAAATTACATCCTTGACCATTAAAAATTATGGACAAAAATATAAAAGGCTGTTGCATTTTTGATTATCAGTTTGTGATACCAAGTTGCACGGGGATGTGCAGTAACAGTAGCGGGGAGTAAACATTTAGCTGGTGAATCTAGCTAGGAGCTAAAACTAACAGTGAAACATCATTGATCCTGATATGGCTTTTGCTGAGATTGAGCCATTTTAGATGTGGAAAGTTGTCATATTTAAAAACGAATTTATTCTTGCACTCTATCTTTAATCATTACTGTTTCTTAGATAACATTTGCTCCATTTTTATGTATGGTTTACGGAAAAGAAAGAAATGTTTGAGTCTCTTTTATTTTTTAATGTCTGTGACATTATTGAAAGGAATGTACACTGTAAGAATGACCTTGTATCATGGCCCATGTAAGGTTATACACAACTTGCACTGGCACCTTATTCAATAAAGTTCACAGGTGTTTGCAGATTGAATACATCTTGTTTTCTCTGAAAGCAACAATATAATGCTAAAGAAATTATATGCAATGTATTTTAACAGCTGTTACATGCATTTGTGAATGCATGTGACTTTAGAGATGGGTGAAAGACTAACTGCATAATGTTTTAAATGTAATATAGTTGTCACATAAAAGTTGCCAAAATCTTTCATTTACTACATAAATATTTGTGGAAGGCCTTTTATATGACAGAGCAAAGATTCAGGTTCCTCATCATTTGTATTCAAGTAGAATCTCTGCCATCTGCATGGATATCTATTCATCCCAGCAGGATAAGGAGTTATTCATTCAGCTGAGTGCGAGGAACCTGATTAAATGACTACTGAAAAAGGGGCTCTACATTATAAGTAATGAAACATTGCTCAAATGGACAGATTTTTTTTGAGTATTCACTGATATGGTAATAGGACTGTTGACAAGGTGAAATGTTACTGCTTGCTTATTAGCATTACCACGTGGTAAAATGATTTATGCAAGTCTGGCACATGAATATTGTGTCCAACTGCAGTATGGATCAGCATATGGCACGTTAGTTTAAAACTGAAGAAGACTTAATTGATGAACTGTTTTGTGTCAATGGAACTGGACTGCAGGACTGCATTCCCATCCCTGAACTTTTTACTTAGCTTTATTTTTCTTGAAGTTAAACTTAGTTGAGTTGTGTAACTCCAATGACTCTTCCTTTCCCTTTTCATATTAACTGATAAAATATTGTTTTGGTCCTGTATTGAGCAGTTTTGCTTTGGCTTGAATCTAGTTTTCTCTTTTGAAATTCAGAAGACAATGGCATAGAAATTTGGTTGTGCTTTTTGGGTACTCCTATATGATGGAAAGGAAGCATTCACTCATTGGGAGTTAGAAATGTACTTCCTGCTATATTGGCTATAGCCAAAAAAATTGGAGCATAGTGCCTATGTCTGAAGCATGCCTTTGAGCATGTGAGGACTCTAAGTCCCTACTATAAGATTAGTTTGTCCTGAGGCAACTGACCACTCTGTAGAGAAATAGGCCTCTCTGCAGCCTAATAGGTGTCCTTAGGTTTTTAAATATTCTGTATTGTACATTGAAAGGGGCGGAAGAACGATGCAGTGTCTTCACACCAATTTCACAGTCACTGTTGTCTCCAAACCCAGTTTTCACCCTTCCACACTTCCACATGGGTAGTTTTTTTCACAGCTGAACTGTTTGCTGGAAATGAAACAAGAGGCCTAATAGGAAAAATTGAGGGGAAAAAATATATTTTTGAAATATATAAATGATTAGATTAGATGCCGTACAGTGTGGAAACAGGCCCTTCGGCCCAACCAGTCCATACCGACCCACTGAAGAATAGCCACCCAGACCCATTTCCCTCTAACTAATGTACCTAACACTACAGGCAATTTAGCATGGCCAATTCAGCTAACCTGCACATCTTTGTGACTGTGGGAGGAAACTGGAGCACCTGGAGGAAACCCACGCAGACACAGGGAGAATGCAAACTCCACACAGACAGTCCCCCAGGCCTTTAATGAAATGTAATCAACTTATTGTGCATAACTGACAATGTTGATAGAATGGAATGTTTGGAAGTGAGGTAGTTTACTCTGAAGGGTGTAAACTTTGAATAAGGAAAATTATAAGGGTATGTTGCATGGATTGGCTGGGGTACCTTGGGAAAATACATTAAAAGGACCCTTAGGGACATTGATATACAGAAAGATCTTGGGGTGGAATTCCATAGCTTCCTGAGAGTGTCAACACAAATGGATAAGGTGGTAAAGAAGGCATACATTATGCTTGCCTTCATCAGTTGGGGTATTAAGTATGAAAGTTGACAACTCATGTTACAGCTATATAAAACATTTGATAGGGCACATTTGGAATATTGTTGCAGTTTTCTTTACCGAAGGAAGAATATGGAGGCCTTGGCAAAGATATAGAGGAGGTTAGTCATGATGTTGCCCCCAGATTGGAGTATATTAACTATGAGGAGAGGTTGAACAAACTTGGATTTTTTTTTAGATTTCTTACAGTGTGGAATCAGGCCCTTTGGCCCAACAAGTCCACACCGACCCTCCGAAGAGCAACCCACCCAGACCCATTCCTCTACATTTACACCTTCACCTAACACTATGGTCAATTTAGCGTGGCCAGTTCACCTAACGTGCACATTTTTAGACTGTGGGAGGAAACCCACGCAGACACAGGGAGAATGTGCAAACTCCCACAGACAGTTTCTTGAGGCAGGAATTGAACCTGGGTCTCTGGTGTTGTGAGGTAGCAGTGCTAATCACTGGGACATCAGAGGCTGAGGGGTGACCTGGTAGAAGTATGCACAATCATGGATAGACTGGATAGTTGAAAGTCTTGTTCATAGGTTGAAACTGTCAGATACTAGGGGGTATAGGTTTGAGGTGAGGGGGGAATGTTTAAAGGAGATGTGAGGAGAATGTGATAGGTACCTAGAACAATAGGAGGGGTGGTGGCAGAAGCAGATACAATAGCAATGTTTAAGTGGTATTTAATTTGCAAAAATTGGAGCATAGTGCCTATGTCTGAAGCATGCCTTTGAGCATGTGAGGACTGTAAGTCCCTACTATAAGATTAGTTTGTCCTGAGGCAACTGACCACTCTGTAGAGAAATAGGCCTCTCTGCAGCCTAATAGGTGTCCTTAGGTTTTTAAATATTCTGTATTGTACATTGAAAGGGGCGGAAGAACGATGCAGTGTCTTCACAGGCAGATGACGTTAGTTTAGAATGGTGTCATAGTCTGCATCGACATGGTGGACTGAAGGGCCTGTTCCTGTACGGTTCTATGTTCTTCTCTGTTCTATATATGTAGGCAATGGATAGTTTTTAAAGAACTATGCCATGATTTACAGCTACTGTGTTTTCCTTTAAGGTGTAAAAGTTCAATTAACCATAGCTACCAAAAGAAGCATAAGATTCAGAAATAGCAGTAATTCTGAGGATTGAGAGGATTATAGAATACAACAAAGGGGGACCCAAAAAACTGATAAGGAAAAAGAGAATAGAATAGAATATGAATGCAATCTAGCTAAAAAAAACTGACTAAAAGTTTCTATAAGTATATAAAGAGGAAACATTTGGTTGAAACAAATGCGGGTCCTTTAAAGACAGTGTCTAGAGAATTTATAATGTGGAATAAAGAAACAGTAGGAAAGTTAAATGGTTATGTTGTGTCTTATTTTCACTGAGGAAGATACCAGAAATTTCCCTGAAATGGAGATTGAAGTGGTTAGGAAAGAATTGAAGAAAATTAGCATGAGTAAGAATAAAGTACTGGTAAAATTTATGGAGTTATCTAATCCTCAGGACCTGATGTTTTTCATCCCAGAATACACAGATATGTGCTGTAGAGATAGTCAACACATTCATGATTATCTTGCAAAATTCTACAGATTCTGGAATTGTCAGTACTTGGGCCCTAGCTTTCACAATAACTTCAATGATTTGGAAGTGCGATTAATGTAATATTTACAAATTTGCAGATAATACAAAGCTAAGTGGGAATATGTGTTGCGACAAAGACATAAAGCAGGTTCAGGAAGATTTGGACAGGCTTGGTGAATGGGCAGTGATTGAATATAATGTAGAGAAATGAGAGTTTATCCACTTTGGTGGGAGGAACAGATGTGCAGAGTATTTCTTAAATAGCATGAGGTTGGCAAGTGTAAATGTGGAAAAAGTGAGGATTGCAGATGCTGGAGATCAGAGCTGAAAATGTGTTGCTGGAAAAGCGCAGCAGGTCAGGCAGCATCCAAGGAGCAGGAAAATCGACGTTTCGGGCATCAGCCCTTCTTCAGGAAGAAGGGCTCATGCCGGAAACGTCGATTCTCCTGCTCCTTGGATGCTGCCTGACCTGCTGCGCTTTTTCAGCAACACATTTTTAGCAAGTATAAATGTGGAAAGGGACCTAGGAATCTATCAACAAACCTCTGAAGACTAACATTACAGGTGCAGCAAATTATTAGGAAGGTCCGTGAAATGCTTGCCTTTATTGCAAGAGGATTTGAGTATAGGAATAGTGAAGTCTTGCATCAATTATACAGATGCTTGATTAGACTGGATCTGGAGTACTGATTACAGTTTTGGTCTGTTTATTTCAGGAAAGATATCATTGCCATAGGAAGTGCAATGAAAGTTCATGAGACTTGTTCTGGGGATGGCAGGACTGTCCTATGAAAAGAAATTGGGACCGTATTCTCCAGACTTTAAATGAATGAGAGATGATCGAATTGAAACACGCAAAATACTTGATGGGGTAGACTGAGTAGCTGGAGATAAGATATTTTCCCTGATTGGGGAGTGTAGAATGGTCGGGGTGGGGGGTGGGGGGGGGGGGGGGGGGGGGGGTGGCGTTGGGAGGGCAATTAAAAATAAGCAAGATGCCACTTAGATCTGAGCTGAGAACGTTTTTTACTTGGAGTAGTGAACCTTTAAAACATTCTACCCCAGATAGCTGTGGAAGTGTAGTCTTTGAATATGTTTAAGGTACATATTTCTGATTACCCATGGCATAACGGGTTATGGGGATTGAATGAGTAAAAGGCATTATATAGTTTGATAAATCTGATTGATGCCCTGACCAGTCAGAGTTGACCTCTGTGGTTTAAATTTTAAACAAAGTCTGGTGAAAATTGTCAATCAGCATTAATGGCTTCATTCTCAATGACAATACCTCTATTATCAAAGTCTACTTGCCAGCCAATCAGACTCTCCTCTCATGCAGTATAAATGTTTTTTCAAGGAAATGTCCTGATGAGACAAGACAAAAAGCTTTGACAATATGGGGGGTTTTCAGCAATACCTGAGTTCAATACTACCAAATGAGGATAATAGAAAAAACAAAATAACATTGATATATCATCATCTTGATTTCTTTCTATCTATATTTTGGATCATATGTGTTTTTGCAGAAATTATTATATTCTTTGTTCTCAGGAATAATAATAGAACCAATCTTTCCTTGTGGAAAATATCTCCCACCTCTTGCATCTCTTGCATAGGTTTAGAGTGAGAGGAGAAAGATATAAAAGGGACCTAAGGGGCAACTTTTTCACACAGAGGGTGGTGCGTATATGGAATGAGCTGCCAGAGGAAGTGGTGGAGGCTGGTAAAGTTACAGCATTTAAAAGCATCTGGTATTTGAATAAGAAGCGTTTAGAGGGATATGGACCAAGTGCTGACAAATGGGACTATGTTAGGTTAGGATATCTGGTTGGCATGGACGAGTTGGACTGAACTCGTGCTGGACTGGACTGGACTATTTTCGTGCTATTTTCCATAACACTATGACCTGGTTTCCAAGGTATGCTCGTGAAAAGTGAAAAAAAAAAACTAATCTTGGCATTGTCTGATTATTCTGCAATTTGGCAGCTTTTTGCCACTTAGCAGCTTCCTTCCCCCACATCCTGTTTAAAATACATTTTAATACATTTTAATTTTTACATTTTGTAGTGGAGGCTTGGATGACTTCAAAATCAAGAGGAGAAGAAACAGTGTCAGATGAATCAACCTCACTCAGTTTTCAATTGTTTCCACCTAATGAAAAATATTAAAATCAAGCTGTCTCTTTTATTTAAAGCTATCCATTAAAGTTTGGCAAAATGTGAAGTTGCTTATTTTGGAAGAGAGAACAAAATAACAGAGTGACTTAAACGGAGAAAAATTGGGGAAAGTTGCAACACAAAGGGACTTCGGGTTATTTGTCCATGAAACGTAGAAAGTTAGCATGCACATCAGCAGGCAATCGGGAAGGCTAATGGATTGTTTATTTCAAGGGGGTTGAAAGGTAGAAGGAAACTTACTACAAATCTACATGGTGCTGGTGAGACCACATCTGGAGTATTGTTAGCAGTTCTGCACTCTTATTTAAGGAAATAGATTATTTCACTGAATGCAGTTCAGAGAAGGTTCACTGGGATGATCCACAGTGTGAAGTAATTGTATTATAAGCAAAGTTTAAACAGGTTAGAACTATACTCATTGAAATTTAGAAGAATGAGAAGTGATCTCTTTGAGGCATCTTAAGAGTGTAGACTGGGTAAATTCTGAGTGGATGTTTCTCCTCATGTATAGGACCAGAGGTCTTGGTCTAAGAATAAAGAAGTGTAATTTTAAAATTAGATGATTTTTTAGATTCTTCTTCAATAGAGGAATGAAAGGTTATAGGGAAAAAGTAGGAAAACTGGACATGAGGAATGTTGGATCAGCCACAATTCTACTGAATCGCAAAGCAGGCTTGAGCAGCAAATGGCTTCTTCCTGTTCCTGTTTCTTACGGTTTTGAAACAATACAAAATGGGTGGTAGCAAATGAGCTGTCTTTATGCCTGCCCAAGTTCCTTTTTCATTTAAGTACTGTAAGAACAGTTCAGTATAATCCACTTTGCACCAAGTTCGTATTGGCAGTGCGCTACCTGTACCATCCAAATGTGCACTCAACTTTGATCTAAGAAGCTGATTTCAAAATATTAACTCCAAACCTCTTGCTGCAATATGTTTCAAACTGTTCATAACCATTGGGAACTGTGCTGGGCCCATATCAGAAAGTCCAAGCCTCTCTGGTTTGAACTGAAATCCAATTTAGCTTAGTTATGGAGTTTGGCTGATATACACCAAATATTTCCAGTTGTCACAAAGCATCTCTTGTCTCCTTTGTTTTTGACTCCATGTTAGTAATATTTGTGCTATTGAGTAGTTAAGTTCAAATAGTGATTTTGCAATCTTAATCTATATCAATTTTGTTGAAAAGTTCTTTATTGTCTCAAATAATGAGTGACTATCAAATATTTTGCATGAATACAATTTACAAATGCAAAACATATTATTTAGTAGGACAGCTACAAATTGGTGGTGTAGTGGACAGCAAAGAAGGTTATCTCAGAATACAATGGGACCTTGATCAGATGGACCTAAGAGTGGCAGATGGAATTTAATTTTGATAAATGTGAGGTGCTACATTTTGGAGGGGCAAATCAGGGCAGGAATTATATACATCCGATGACAAAATCCTGGGGAGTGTTGCTGAACAGAGACCTGGGAATGCAGGTTTACAGTTCCTTGAAAGGGGAGTCGAAAGTAGATTCAATAATGAAGTAGGTGTTTGGTATGCTTGCCTTTATTGGTCTGTGCATTGGTTATAAGAGTTGGGAGGTCACGTTGCGGCTGTACAGGACATAGGTTAGGCCACTTTAGGAATATTGCATTGATTCTAGTCTCCCTGCTATTGGAAGGATGTTGTGAAACTTGAAAGAGTTCAGAAAACATTTACAAGAATGTTGCCAGAGTTTGAGCTACAGAGAGAGACTGAATAACTATTTTCTCTGGAGCATTGGAGACTGAGGGGTGACCTTATAGAGGTTTATAAAATCATGAGGGGCATGGATAGGATAAATAGACAAGGTTTTTGCCCTGGGATGGGGGAGTGCAGAACTAGAGGGCATAGGTTTAGGATAAAAGGGGAAAGATTTGAAAGGGACCTATGGGGCAACATTTTCACACACACACAGTGGTGAGTGTAGGGAATTAGCTGCCAGAGGAAGTAGTGGAGGCTGGTACAATTACGACATTTTAAAAAAACATCTGGATGGGTATATGAATAGGTAGTGTTTAGAGGGATATGGGCCAAATGCTGAAAAATGAGACTAGATTAATTTAGGAAAACTGGTCGGCATGGACAATTTGGGCTGAAGGATCTGTTTCTATGACTCTAAATAATTTTGTAAATGCACCTCATTACTGATAATTTCAAAATCTCTGAGGTTTATTCCACAGCCTCTGGCTGATAAATTGTAGTGTTGGGGAATAGTACAATCAGCCTTCCTGAGTTTGAGGAGGAAACAAATCATTAAGGGTTCTGATGCCTAATTATTATCTGGTGATCCCTGTGCAATTGTGGATCCCTGATGAACAGGATGAAGCTAGGTTGTAGAACACCTCCCCATCCCTCATTTCTCCATTGAATTGAAAGCTATGCTTGATATTTAGATAAAGATGGTTTTAAAAAATGGGCAATGTTGTACTGCCTTTGCTGTAAATTATGTATGTTTGTGCCCTGTACTGTTGTAGTGTCAGAAGCCAATCTCTGTTCTGTGCTCCATGTTATTATTTACTACTGCCGCTTGCCCATGTTTTACTGGGAAACATGACAGCCAATTCTTTTTCAGTTGATTGTACACAATAAAATAATTAAATCCATTGGTTCAAAATTACTATATACTACCATGAATACTATTCAAAAACTGAGTATAGTATGTTAATGTTACAGATGAATTATCATCAAACATTTGCTTCTTAGCTATGCCTCTTTGTATGCAAGCAGTCCTAGCACAGAATAGATGGTACACTCCAGGGAAAGAGGTACTACCCTTTCCCCAGCAAATGGGGTGCCTTTAGGGGTATCAAGCTCTGCTCTGCCATCTGGGCCTACAGTTTGCAGATGCATGCTGTCGAAGCTAGGGACAAGAGACATGACCCAGAAAGGGGGAGCTGAGAGAGAGATCAGCTTTTAAAGAAAAAATAAGGTCACTCTCCACTACAAAGCAGGCATTAATTATACATGCTGTAAACCTCAAATCAACTTAGTGGAACCAAAGACCTTTTTAAAAGGAGTGTAATTATTGGATGTAAAGCATCTGTGTGTAGCCCTGAAGTCTATGAAGTGTTGGATCCACATGAACTGAAATTGAGCATATTATAATTTCATTTTATAAATCAGGTTTGTTATCTCTTACTGGTCAATCCTTAATGATACTCCATTTAAATCAGAAGAAAATGTCCATTACGCCTACCTCCCTAGGATTCTTTTTACTGTTATAAGGCTCACATGACAACAGCAGGATAAAGCATATTTATTCCTTCATATTATGTCTGTCAAATTTTGCATTATGTTTCAGTTAAATGTCAGCATTGAGGTGAAACAATTCTATTTAACTTTCTTAAATACATGACTATTAAAAAAATCTTGCCTTTCATTATTGAATTCTGTGCCTGTTTAACTACCCTGGGCCTGTATTATTAGTTTTTCATTAAGATCGGCATCTTAAGTTGCTCATTGGGACTACTCCTGCCTGCTTGTAATTACATGGCATTAACAGTCCCTGCTTTCCAGATGAGTCTGCATTGTACTTTACTCTTTTATGCAATTGGATAAATGCAATGGAAGAACTGTGAGCAATGATAAAAACAGACATCTCACATAGATATTTGCATTGCAAATGTGTAGTTAGTCCTGTTTTGTTGTTCACGGAAGCTTCAATTTGCATATTCCTAGGATTTGATGTCCTCTTGTTAAAAAAGAGAAAGGGGCCCAGGGCATCTTCCATTAACACAAATCTGTCACTCGTTAAAAAGGATCACGTGATTCAGACAGCAGTGACATAGCTGCTCCACTGGAATCGTGCTGAGGTGGAGGTTAATAAAGAGCACACACAGTTCTAGTACAAACATAGTAATGTCAACAACAAAAAAAATGAATGGCACTGTCACAGCACCTCAGCCTTTAAAAACGCTTTGTTAAAGAGGATGGACCTTTTTGTTTCAGCCTGGTTAAACTGCAGTTCAAAATGATCAAAGATCAAATCGTTGCAACATACTGTTCCAACAAGGTTTAGCCTAGTTTTTTCATTGGACCATTTCATGGGCTTGTCAAAATCACTGTGATTAGCAAAAAGAAATTGCAATTCCTTCAGAAATGTCTAGAACAGGCACTTTGACACTGTCCTTTACAATGCTATCACTGCATCACCAATGAAGATATCTCATCAACGTCTTCATCATTGATGTATGAGTTTGCATTGTAAGTGATCACAGAGCTGTAACAACACAGAAGGCCATTCAGTCCATCAGTTTTTGCTTTCTCCAAATGAGCAATTCACTTTGTGTTACTTCATCTTCTACCTGTAACCCTGCACTTTCTTTTTTGCAGGTAACAATATAGTTTCTCCGAATACCTCAATTTAATCTCCTTACATTGCTGTCTGATAACCCAACATGTATCTTAATACCACTGCATGAAAAAATCTTTTTGCATTTTCAATACATCTTGCATTAATTAGCTTAACTATATGCTCCCTTTTCTTGATCTTTCCCTCATCCTTGGAATTGTTCTTATGAAACTTTTTTTCTTTCTCTAAGCTCTTTTCACATCTTTCCTGATGCCCAGGACACAATATTCCAGTTGAGTCTGAACCAATAATTAATGGACATTTCGTGTGATTTCTATGGTCTTGCACATATTAATCAAAACTAGAACAGAAATTAGAGAAACTCAACAGGTCTGGCAGCATTCGTGCGGAGAAAACGGACTTAATGTTTTGAGTCTGATGGTAATGAGGAAATAGTGGTATTTATGCTGAAGCCTGAGGATCCACTGTTATTGTGCTTCTCCTGCATTTCTACCGTCACTTCTTCCCTTCCCTCCCACATCAATGATGGGGTCTCCTGGTCCTCATTTACCACCTACCAGCCTCTGCATCCAAACGATCGTAAGCCATCACTTACACCCCATACCTTGTCAGCATTCTACAGGGACCATTCCCTTCAGGACACTCTGGTCCACTCCTCCTTCACTCCCAACATCTCCTCATACCCCCACTGCACCTTCTCCTGTGATCGCAGAAGGTGTAACACTTGTCTGTTCACCTCTTCCTTCTGCACCATTCAAGGCCCTAGACATGCCTTTTAGGTGAAGCAGCAAGTTAATTGGCACTTCTTTCAATCCAGTGTAATGTATTCACTGTTAACAATGTTGAATCCGCTACATGGGGGCGACAAAACGCAGACTGGGTGGCCTGCATTGTGTTAGTAAAAATGACCCCAAACTTCCAGTTGCCTGCCATGTCAACTCACCACTACGTTCCCTGGCCAACATTCTGTCTCTGGCATACTGCAGTGCTCCAGCGAGGCTAACACCAAACTGAAAGAACACCATCTGATCTTTTACTTGTGGACCCTGCAGCCTCGAGTTCAACCTCGACTCAGCCTCGAGTTCAATGACTCTAGAGCCTGATTACATCCTCCCATATTATTTTAACCCCACATCTAGTCCTGACATGACACAGGTTTCTTTCAGCACAGGCTGCCCATTCTCTCCTATCACTTATTCAGCTTCCCTTCTGCCCTGACCTACTATAAACAATTCCCCCTGTCTGCTACCCCTTTAATGTCTCTCTCTCTCTCTATCTATCTATCTCTGGGCTCTATTTCCACATATCTGCTCACCTCTCCTTCTCTCGACCCTCCCCACGACCCCCATTTTCAGCATAAATGCTACATCTTCCTTGCTGCTGTCAGTTCTGATGAAAAGTTACCAAACTTTTCTCCGCACCAATGTTGCCAGACCTGCTGAGTTTCTCCAACAATTTCTGTCTTTGTTTCAGATCTGCAGTTTTTTGTTTTACTTTAATAAAAACTAGGTTACTGTTGCTTTATTAAACACAATCTGAACCTGTCCTGCCACACTCAATGATTTCAGCACAGATATACTAAGATCCCTCTGCCTATACTCTCTTTGGAACTAATCCTTTATATTTTTCAATATTTAGAAAGGACAGACAAAAAGGAAATGGTTGTGGAGTTGCATTGCTGGATAAAGAGGAAATTAATGCAATAGTGAGAAAGGATATTAGTTCCAACAATGTGGAATCTGTATGGATAGAACTGATAAATATCCAAACATTTTTTCTGTAGGGGTGATGTTGGGAATGGCAGCAAAGAGGAAATTAAAGACACATGCAATAAAGTAATATGAGTGACTTTAATCTGCATATATTATTGGGCAAATCAAATTAGTAACTATACCATAGAGGATGAATTCCTGAGTGTATATGGGATGGTTTTCTGGACCAATACATTGAGGAACCAACTAGAGAACAGGCCAATCCAGACTGGATCTTCTAGACTGGATCTTGTGTAAAGAGAAAAAAGATGGCAATGTAGTTGTGCTAGACTCCTTGGAGGTGAATGACCATAATATGATAACATTTCTCATCAGTATATAGTTGATTCTACAATTACGGTCCTGTATCTAAATAGAAGAAACTACAGTGATATGAAAGTGGGAAAATTACTTAAAGGGATGATTATGGAAAGGTATTGGTAAACATTCAGAGAGTGCATGGCGACAATTGTTCATTCCTGTCTGGCATAAAAGTAACATGAGAAGGGTGGCCAATTAGAGATCGTATTAGATCCAAGGAAGAGGCAGATAAATTGGCCAGAAAAAATAACAGACCTGAGAAGTGGGAATAATTTAGAATTAAGCAAAGGGGAAAAGGGATTAATTAAGAAATGGAAAATAGGGTATGTTATTAACTTGCAGGGAACATCATAACTGACTATAAAAGTTTCTATTGATACATGAAAAGAAAAAGATTAGTGAAGACAAGTTTAAGTGCTTACAATCAGATGTAGGGGAATGTATAATATGGAACAAAGAAATGGCTGACTGATATACTTTTGTCTTCACAAAATGAGGGCACAAACAACATTTCAGAAATATTGGGGAACACAGGATTTCGTGAGAGGGAGGAACTGAAGGAAAGCAGTATTAGTAGGGAAATGGTGTGGGGAAATTGATGAGATTGAAGGTCAATAAATCCCCAAGGCCTGATAATCTCCATCCCAGAGCACTTAATAAAGTGGTCCTAAAAATAGTGAAAGCATTGGTGGTCATCTTCCAAGATTTGTTAGCTTCTTGAATAGTTCCTTTAGATTGACCATAAGGTATAGAAAAAAAATTCAGGCATTTGGACAATCAAGTCTGTTCAACCATTCGATCATGGCTGATATGTTTCTCAAACCTATTCTCCTGCCATTTCTCTGTAACCCTCAATCAGTTTACTAATCAAAAGATTGGAGGATAACTAACATGACCCCTATTTTGGAAGGAGGGAGGCAGAGGGAAAATCAAGAATTATAGCCTGATGTTGGTAGTGGAGAAAATACGAGAGTCTGTTATAAAAGAATTAACTCTGCATCTGGGAAACAGTGGCAGGATCAGACAGATTTACAAAAGAGCAATCATGCTGGATAAATCTACTGGAATTCTTAGAGGATGTAACTGGTAGAGTTGATTAGGGGGAGCCAGTGGATGTCGTTTATTTGGACCTTAAGAAGTCTTTTGAGAAAGTCCCACTTAAGTGTATAAGAGTAAAGTGAATGAGATTTAGTGTATTGAGTTGAAAAGAAAACTGATTGATAGGCAGGAAACAAAGAGTAGAAATGAATAGTCTTTTTCCAAATGGCAAACGGTGACTGGTGGAGTACCACAGGGATCGGTGCTAGGATCTCAACTATTCACAATAAATATTAATGATTTGGATGAACAAACTAAATGTGATATCTCCAAATTTGCAAAATAATATAAAGCTGAATGGGAGGGTGAGCTGTTTAGAGGATGCAGAGATGATTCAGTGTGATTTAGACAAGCTAAGTGACTGGGCAAATGCATGGCAGCTGCAGTATAATGTGGATAAGTGTGATGCTACCCACTTTGAGAACAAAAACAGATAGCAGTTTGTTATTTGAATACTTATATATTGACAGAAGGGAATGTGTAACAAGATCTGAGTGTCCTTATACACCAATCACTGAAGGTAAGCACGCAGGTGCAGCAGGCAGTAAGACAGCAAATGGTATGTTGGCCTTCACAGCAAGAGAATTTGAGTAAAGGAGCAGGGATGTTTTGCTGCAATTATACAGAGCCTTGGTAACACCACATCTGGGGTACTATGTGCAGTTTTGGTCTCGTTATCTGAGGAAGGATGTTCTTGATATTGTGGGAGTGCAGTGAAGGTTTACCAGACTGATTCCTGGGATGGCAAGACTGATGTATAAGGAGAGGTTGCATCAACTAAAATTATATTGGCTTGAGTTCTGAAGAATTAGAACCTCATAGAAACCTTTAAAATTCTAATATGAATAAATAGGGTAAGGCAGGGGAGCCCAGAACCTGGGTTCACAGTCAAAGGAAATGGGGTACTGAGGTAAAAAGCAACCTGTTCACCTAGAAAGTGATAAATCTGTGCAATTCATTACCACAAAAATCAGCCAAGGCCAAAATATTGTGTGATTTCAAGAAAGAATTGTATATAGCACTTGAGGTTAAAGAGACCAAAGGAGTTTGGGGGTTGGGCAGGAAGCAGGAACAGGCTGTTGAGTTGGATGATCAGCCAAAATCATAATGAATGAAGAAGCAGGCTCAAAGGGCCAAATGGCCTACTCTGGTCCTATTTACTATGTTTCTACATTTCCCTGTGGATGAACAAAATTAATTGCTTCATACTTCTTTGCATTGAGTTTCATCTTCCAATTGTTCATCCTCTGCATTAAATTGTCTGTGCCCTTTTGAAGGTCAACATTATCCTCACAATTCATAGTGCTTCTAAGTTTCATAGAGGTCACAGCAAAGAAAAAGATAAGTGAATAATTTTAAGTATAGCCTTGCTGTAAATCTGCAATAGTGAGTAGAATGGGTTCTTTCTTGATTATATGTTTTTATTTGTGATCTGTCTCTTGATTAAATTTTATAAATATAAACCATAAGTATTAAGTTAGCCTGGAGCAGTGTTTTGTAGAGCAATAAGGCTGTGCTATTTTCTGAATCTAAAGGCAAAATGGCCTTTAGTCGAGTGATATGCTCTTCTTGTTGGATATGGGAGTTTTGAGAGAGTTTATGGGTTACTGAGAATTATATCTGCAAAAAATGTCATTGGTTGTGAATCCTGTCAGATCAAATGGATCAGTGAGAGCAATAGTTACAGGAAATGAGGAATTTACAAGAGCTAGTGGGTGTGATGGATGGCAGTTATAGGAAGGGAAAAAAGCTGCCGATATAGTCAGGTAGATGGGTTAACTCCAAGAAAGGTAGGCAGATAGTACAGGAGTCTTCCCCATTTCGAACAAGTATGATGTTTTGGAAAGTGTAGGATGTGACGGACTTTCAGGGTAATGTAGCTTTAATAGCCAAATAGACAAATTTCTGATATCAAGACAGACTCTAATATAATGAGGGGTACGTTGGGTTCCAAGCAATCGATTGTGTTAGGGGAATCTCTAGTCAGAGGCACTGACAGACATCTCTGCGGCTAGCTGCAAAAAATCAGAACGGTGTGTTGCGCACCTGGTGCCAGGATCAAGGATGTCACAGAGAGGGTGCAGCATGTTCTCAAACAGGAGAGGGACCAACAGGAGGTCAATGTACACATTGGTACCAACGACACAGGAAGGGAAAAGGATGAGATTCTGAAGGGAGAATATAGGGAGTTAGGTAGGAATTTAAAAAGGAGGTCCTCGATGGTAGTAATATCTTGATTACTCCCTGTGCTATGAGCTAATGAGGGTAGGAATAGAAGGATAGAGCAGATGAATGCGTGGCTGAGGAGCTGGTGTATGGGAAAAAGATTCACATTTTTGGATCATTGGAATCTCTTCTGGGGTAGAAGTGACCTGTACAAGAAGGATGGCACCTGAATTGGAAGAAGACTAATATACTGGCAGGGAGATTTTCTAGAGTTCGTCAGGAGGATTTAAACTAGTAAGGTGGTGGTGGGTGGGGCGGGGGGGGGTGGGTGGAGGGATCAATCTTATACTGATACAGTTGAGAAAAGAAGCGAGTCAAACAATCAGGTCAGGCAGGGACAAAGCAGAGAAGAAGGTAGGTCTGATGAATTAAATTGCATTTATATCAATGCAAGCGGCCCAACAGGGAAGGCAGATAAACCCAGGGCATGGTTAGGAACATGGGACTGGGATATCATAGCAATTACAGAAATATGGCTCAGGAATGGACAGGACTGCAGGATACAAATGCTACAGGAAGGATAGAAAGGGAGGCAAGAGAGGAGGAGAGTGGCATTTTTGATAAGGGACAGCATTATGGCTGTACTTAGAATATTCCCAGAAATACATCCAGGGAAGTTATATGGGTAGAACTGAGAAATAAGAAAGGGATGATCACCTTAGTAAGATTGTATTAGAGACCCCCTAATAGTCAGAGGAAAATTGAGAAACAAATTTGTAAGGAGATCTCAGTTATCTGTAAGAATAATAGTGTGATTATGGTAGGGGATTTTAACGTTCCAAACATAGATTGGGACTGCCGTAGTGTTAAGGGTTTAGATGGAGACTAATTTATTAAGCGTGTACAAGGCAATTTTCTGATTCAGTATGTGGATGCACCTACTAAGAAGGTGCAAAACTTGACTTACTCCTGGGAAATAAGGCAGGGCAGGTGACTGAGGTGTCAGTGGGGGAGCACTTTGGGGCCAGCAACCATAATTCTATTAGTTTTTAAATAGTGATGGAAAAGGATAGACCAGATCTAACAGTTGAAGTTCTAAATTGGAGGAAGGCCAATTTTGATGGTATTAGGCAAGAACTTTCAAAAGCTGATTGGGAGCAGATGTTCACAGGTAAATGGATGGCTGGAAAATGGAAAGCCTTCAGAAATGAGATTAACAAGAGTCCAGAGACAGTATATTCCTGTTAGGGTGAAATGAAAGGCTGGTAGGTATAGGGAATGCTGGATGACTAGAGAAATTGAGGGTTTGGTTCAGAAAAAGAAGGAAGCATATGTCAGGTCTAGACAGGAGAGATCAGATGAATCCATAGACGAGTATAAAGGAAGTAGAAGTATGCTTAAGAGGGATATCAGGAGGGCAGAAAGGGGACATGAGATACTTTGACAAATAGAGTTAAGGATAATTCAAAGGGTTTTTACAAATACGTTAAGGACAAAAGGGTAACTACGAAGAGAATAGGGCCCCTCAAAAATCAGCAAGACAGCCCATGTGTGGAACTGCAGGAGATGGGGGAGATACTAAACAGGTTTTTTGCATCAGTGTTTACTGTAGAGAGGGACGTGGAAGATACAGAATGTGGGAAAATGGATGGTGACATTTTGACAAATGTCCATATTACAGCGGAGGAAGTAGTGGATATCTTGAAATACACAAAAGTGGATAAATGCCCAGGACCTGAACAGGTATACCCTCGAATACTGAGAGAAGTGATTGCTGGGCCCCCTGCTTAGATATTTGTATCATCGATAGTTACAGGTGAGGTACCAGAAGACTGGAGGTTGGCTAATGTGGTGCTACTGTTTAAGAAGGGTAGTAAGGCAAAGCCAGGGAACTATAGACCAGTGAGCCTGGCATCGGTGGTGGGCAGGTTGTTGGAAGGAATCCTGAGGAGCAGCATTTACACATATTTCGAAAGGCAAAGACTGATTAGAGATAGTCAACATGGCTTTGTGCGTGGGAAATCATGTCTCAACAACCTGATTCAGTTTTTTTCAAGACATAACAAAGTGAATTGATGAGGGCAGAGCGGTAGACGTGATCTATATGGACTTCAGTAAGGCATTCAACAAGGTTCCCCATGGGAGTCTGGTTAGCAAGGTTAGATCTCATGGAATACAGGGAGAACTAGCCATTCGGATACAGAACTGCTTCGAAGGTAGAAGACAGAGGGAGGTGGTGGACGGTTGCTTTTCAAACTGGAGGCCTGTGACCAGTGGTGTGCCACAAGGATTGGTGCTGGATCCACTACTTTTTGTCATTTATATAAATGATTTGGATATGAACATAGGAGGTACAGTTGGTAAGTTTGCAAGTGACACCAAAATTGGAAGTGTAGTGGACAGCGAAGAAGGTTACCTTAGATTACAACAGGATCTTGATCAGATGGGCCAATGGGCTGAGGTGTGGCAGATGGAGTTTAATTTAGATAAATGTAAGGTGCTGCATTTTGGAAAAGCAAATCTTAGCAGGACTTGTACACCTAATGGTAAGGTAAGGTTCTAAGGAGTGTTGCTGAACAAAGAGACCTTGAAAGTAGAGATGCAGGTAGATTGGATAGTGAAGAAGGCATTTGGTATGCTTTCCTTTATTGATCAGGGCATTGAGTATAGGAATTGTTGCAGCTGTACAGGACATTGGTTAGGCCACTTTTGGAATATTTCGTGCAATTCTGGTCTCCTTCCTAGTGGAAGGATGTTGTGGAGGGTTTGAACTGATGTGTCAGTGGAATTGGAACCAAATGAGGTGGTTAATGAACAGTAAGGAGGAAGTAACTCAAGCCCGTAAGGAACTAAATAATGAAGTCAGCGTGACAAAGGGGAAGAGAGGCAGGGAGCAGATGTTGAATGTAAGGGGACAGGTAGTCTGACTTGTACTTGTTTTAATGTGAGAAGTGTAGTAGGTAAGGCAGATGAACTTAGGGCTTGAATTAGTACCTGGGCATATGATGTTATTGCTATTACTGAGACTTGGTTGAGGGAAAGGCAAGATTGGCAACTAAATATACCAGGATATAAATGCTTCAGGCGGGATAGAGAGGGAGGTAAAAGGGGTGGAGGAGTTGCATTCCTGGTCAGAGAGGATATCGCAGCTATGCTGAAGGAGGGCACTATGGAGGACTCGAGCAGTGAGGCAATATGGGCAGAGCTCAGAAATAGGAAGGGTGCGGTAACAATGTTGTGGCTGTACTACAGACCTCCCAACAATGAACGTGAAATAGAGCTACACATATGTAAATAGATTATGGAAAGATGTAGGAGCAACAGTGTGGTGGTGATGGGAGATTTTAATTTTCCCAACATTGACAGAGAATCACTTCGGGTTAGAGGTTTAGATGAGCAGAATTTGTAAGGAGCACCCAGGAAGGTTTTCTGGAGCAGTATGTAAATCGTCCAATTTGGGAAGGGGCCATACTAGACCTGGTGTTAGGGAATGAGCCCAGCCCGGTGGTTGAAATTTCAGTAGGGGATTACTTTGGGAACAGTGATCACAATTCTGTAAGTTTTAGAATACTCATGGACAAAGATGAGAGTGGCCCTAAAGGAAGAGCGCTAAATCGAGGGAAGGCCGACTATAGCAAAATTCAGCAGGAGCTGGGGAATGTGGATTGGAAGCAGCTGTTTGAGGGTAAATTCACATTTGATATGTGGGAGGCTTTTAAAGAGAGGTTGATTCGAGTGCCGGACAGACATGTCCCTTTGAAAATAGAAATTGCAAGATTAGGAAACCATGGATGACAGGTGAAATTGTGAGACTAGTTAAGAGGAAAAAGGAAGCATACATAAAGTCTAGGTGACTGGAAATAGACGAAGCTTTGTAAGAATATCGGGAAAGTAGGACCAATCTAAAATGTGGAATTAAGAGGGCTAAAAAGGATCATGAGATATCTTTAGCAAACAGGGTTAAGGAAAATCCCAAAGCCTTTTATTCAACAGGGAAGGCAGATGAACTCAGGGCATGGTTAGGAACATGGGACTGGGATATCATAGCAATTACGGAAATATGGCTCAGGGATGGGCAGGACTGGCAGCTTAATGTTCCAGGATACAAATGCTACAGGAAGGATAGAAAGGGAGGCAAGAGAGGTGGAGGTGTGTAATTTTTGACAAGGGATAGCATTACAGCTGTGCTGAGGGAAGGTATTCCCGGAAATACATCCAGGGAAGTTATTTGGGTGGAACCGAGAAATAAGAAAGGGATGATCACCTTATTGAGATTGTATTATAGACCCCCTAATAGTCAGAGGGAAATTGAGAAACAAACTTGTAAGGAGATCTCAGCTATCTGTAAGAATAAGAGGGTAGTTATGGAAGGGGATTTTAACTTTGCAAACATCGACTGGGACCGCCATAGTGTTAAAGGTTTAGATGGAGAGGAATTTGTTAAGTGTGTACAAGACAATTTTCTGATTCAGTATGTGGATGTCCCGACTAGAGGAGGTGCAAAACTTGACCTACTCTTGGGAAATAAGGCAGGGCAAGTGACTGAGGTGTCAGTGGGGGAGCACTTTGGGGCCAGCGACCATAATTCTAATCGTTTTAAAATAGTGTTGGAAAGTTGAAGTTCTAAATTGGAGGAAGGCCAATTTTGACGGTATTAGGCAAGAACTTTCAAAAGCTGATTGGAGGCAGATGTTCACAGGTAAAGGGACGGCTGGAAAATGGGAAGCCTTCAGAAATGACATAACAAGAATCCAGAGAAATTATATTCTTGTCAGGGTGAAAGGGAAGGCTGGTAGGTATAGGGAATGCTGGATGATTAAAGAAATTGAGGGTTTGGTTCAGAAAAACAAGGAAGCATATGTCAGGTATAGACAGGATAGATCGAGTGAATCCTTAGAAGAGTATAAAGAAAGTAGGAGTATACTTAAGAGAGAAATCAGGAGGGCAAAACTGGGTCATGAGTTGGCTTTGGCAAATAGAATTAAGGAGAATCCAAAGGGTTTTTACAAATATGTTAAGGACAAAAGGGTAACTAGGGAGAGATTAGGGGCCCTTAAAGATCAACAAGGTGGCCTTTGTGTGGAGCCACAAAAAATGAGGGAGATACTAAATGAATATTTTGCATCAGTATTTACTGTGGAAAAGGATATGGAAGATATAGACTGTCGGGAAATAGATGGTGACATCTTGCAAAATGTCCAGATTACAGAGGAGGAAGTGCTGAATGTCTTGAAATGGTTAAAAGTGGATAAATCCCCAGGTGTACCCAAGAACTCTGTGGGAAGCTAGAGAAGTGATTGCTGGGCCTCTTGTTGAGATATTTGTATCATCGATAGTCACAGGCGAGGTGCCGGAAGGCTGGAGGTTGGCAAACGTGGTGCCACTGTTTAAGAAGGGTGGTAAAGACAAGCCAGGGAACTATAGACTGGTGAGCCTGACCTCAGTGGTGGGCAAGTTGTTGGAGGGAATCCTGAGGACAGGATGTACATGTATTTGGAAAGGCAAGGACTGATTTGGGATAGTCAACATGGCTTTGTGCATGGGAAATCATGTCTCACAAACTTAATTGAGTTTTTTGAAGAAGTAACAAAGAAGATTGATGAGGGCAGAGCAGTAGATGTGATCTATATGGACTTCAGTAAGGCGTTCGACAAGGTTCCCCATGGGAGACTGATTAGTAAGGTTAGATCTCATGGAATACAGGGAGAACTAGCCATTTGGATACAGAACTGGCTCAAAGGTAGAAGACAGAGGGTGGTGGTGGAGGGTTGTTTTTCAGACTGGAGGCCTGTGAACAGTGGAGTGCCACAAGGATCTGTGCTGGGCCCTCTACTTTTTGTCATTTGGATGCAAGCATAAGAGGTACAGTTAGTAATTTTGTAGATGACACCAAAATTGGAGGTGTAGTGGACAGCGAAGTGGGTTACCTCAGATTACAACAGGATCTGGACCAGATGGGCCAATGGGCTGAGAAGTGGCAGATGGAGTTTAATTCAGATAAATGTGAGGTGCTACATTTTGGGAAAGCAAATCTTAGCAGGACTTATACACTTAATGGTAAAGTCCTAGGGAGTGTTGCTGAACAAAGAGACCTTGGAGTGCAGGTTCATAGCTCGTTGAAGGTGGAGTCGCAGGTAGATAGGATAGTGAAGGAGGCGTTTGGTATGCTTTCCTTTCTTGGTCAGAGTATTGAGTATAGGAGTTGGGAGGTCATGTTGCGGCTGTACAGGACATTGGTCAGGCCACTGTTGGAATATTGCGTGCAATTCTGGTTTCCTTCCTATCGGAAAGATGTTGTGAAACTTGAAAGGATTCAGAAAAGATTTACAAGGATGTTGCCAAGGTTGGAGGATCTGAGCTACAGGGAGAGGCTGAACAGGCTGGGGTTGTCTCTGGAGTGTCAGAGGCTGAGGGGTGACCTTACAGAGGTTTACAAAATTATGAGGGGCATGGATAGGATAAATAGACAAAGCCTTTTCCCTGGGGTCGGGGAGTCCAGAACTAGAGGGCATAGATTTAGGGTGAGAGGGGAAAGATATAAAAGAGACTTAAGGGGCAACGTTTTCACGCAGAGGGTGGTACGTATATGGAATGAGCTACCAGAGGACCTGGTGGAGGCTGGTACAATTGCAACATTTAAGAGGTATTTGGATGGGTATATGAATAGGAAGGGTTTGGAGGGATATGGGCCAGGTGCTGGCAGGTGGGACTAGATTGGGTTGGGATATCTGGTTGGCATGGACGGGTTGGACCGAAGGGTCTGTTTCTATGCTGTACATCTCTATGACTCTATGACTGTAAAGAGCAAGAGGGAAACTAGAGAAATGGTTGTCCCACTCAAGGACAAAGGAGAGAAGTTATGTATGGAGACAGAGAAAATGGATGAGATTCTTAATGAGTACTTTGCATTGGTATTCACTGAGGAGAGGGACATGATGGATGTTGAGATTAAGGATAGATATTTGATTATTCTAAGTCAAGTCTAAAAGGCATTAAGATGGACAAGTCCCCAGGTCAGGATGGGATCTGTCCCACGTTGCTGAGGGAAGTGAGAGAGGAAATAGCTGGAGCCTTAACAGATACCTTTGCAGCATCCTTGAACATGGGTGTGGTTCTGGAGGACTGGAGAATTGCTAATGTAGTCCCCTTCTTTAAGAAGGGTAGCAAAGATAATCCAGATAATTATAGACTGGTGAACCTGACATCAATGGTAGGGAAGCTACTAGAGAAGACACTGAGGGAAGGATCTATTTATATTTGGAAGAAAATGGGCTTATCAGTGATATGCAGCATGGTTTTGTGAAGGGAACTTAATAGAATCCTTGAGGAAGTGGCAAATATGGTTGATGAGGGAAGGGCTGTAGATGTCATATACATGGACTTCAGTAAGGCATTTGGTAAAGTTCCCCATGGTAGGCTGATGGAGAAAATGAAGTCATATGGGTCCAGGGTGTAATAGCTAGCTAGATAGAAAACTGGTTGGGCAGCAGGAAACAGAGAGCAGTAGAAGGGGGTTTCTCAAAATGGAGAACTGCAACCAGTGGCGTTCCACAGGGATCCGTGTTGGGACCACTGCTGTTTGTGATATACATAACTGATCTGGAGGAACGTACAGGTGGTCTGATTAGCAAGTTTGCAGGTGGCACTAAGATTGATGGAGTAGCAGATAATGAAGGGGACTATCAGAGAATGCAGCAAGAATATAGATAGATTGGAGAGTTGGGCAGAGAAATGGCAGATGGAGTTCAATCCGGGCAAATGTGAGGTTATGCATTTTGGAAGATCCAATTCAAGAGTGAACTATATGGAAAATGGAAACACCCAGGCAAAATTGATGTACACAGAGATTTGGCTGTTCGGGTCTATTGTACCCTGAAGGTGGCAATGCAGGTCGATAAAGTGCTCAAGAAGGCATAAGACATGCTTTCCTTCATTGGATGAGATATTGAATACAGGAATTGGCAGGTCATGTTACAATTGTATAAGACTTTGGTTCAGCCACGTTTGGAATACTGCATACAGTTCTGGTTACCACATTACCAAAGAGATGTGGATGCTTTGGAGAGGGTGCAGAGGAAGTTCACCAGGATGTTGCCTGGTATGGAGGATGCTGGCTATGAAGAGAGGATGAGTCGATAGGATTATTTTCATTAAAAGGACAGAGGTTGAGGGATGTCCTGATTGAGGTCTATAAAATCCTAAGAGGTATAGACAGGGTGGATAGCAAGAAGATTTTACCCAGAGTGGGGAATTCTATTACTTGGGGTCATGAGTTTAAGGTGAGAGGGGAAAACTTTAAGGAAGATGTGTGGTGGAAAGTTCTTTATGCAGAGGATGGTGGGTGCCTGGAACATGTTGCCAGCAGAGGTGGTGGAGGCAGGCACAATAGCGTCATTTAAGATGAATCAAGACAGATACATGAATGGGCAGGGAGCAGAGGGATACAGATCCTTAGAACATAGGTGACAGGTTTAGTTCGAGGATCTGGATCGATGCAGGCTTGGCGGGCTTAAAGACCTGTTCCGGTGCTGTAATTTTCTTTGTTCTTCTTTAGATCACAGCTTCCATTGGGATCCCAATGCTATATTTGGAAGACTCTGGGGCTGACCTTGGCCTCCATCCCCCATGTGTCAAGAGTATGTCCCCCTCTCTACGCATGATCATGGCAGGAATCTAAGGCACCAGTGAATCTGCTTGCCTTACTTTGATACTTTAATCAGCCTTATTTTCCTGGGCAAGTCCAGGCCTGTTCTTCCTTGCCTTTGTCTTGTGCACATGCTTTGTGCTTGACCTGTCCTGAAAATACCATGAGGCCCGGCTGCTTAAATGTTGCCCATTCTGTTTGCGGGCCTGTCTCGTCACAAAACCCTTCTGAATAACCTTCTGTAATATTGTAATCTGGTCACTATATCCTTCCTTGGTAAAGTCGGATGTTTTCATTTTATAGTTATGCCCCATGTTAATTTCTCATGGTCCCAATTCAGCTCCACTCTCTTTTTACCACCGTTTTGCTATTTATATGTAAATTAATCAAATGTATCTATGATCTGAATGATGCCTCCAGAGTCAGTTTTACTTGTTGAGGTCTATTTATAGCTGAAATCAGATCCTGTAAATCTTTTTTGGTACAAAGGAAATCTTTCAGGCAATTTTAATATACATATTGATAATCGCTTGTGGAATGGTGATAATTTTGAGAAACCCATATTTAGCAACATTAGTGTAGAATTTAAAATTGGAATTTAGTCTTTGAGCAACTTTCAAACATATTGGCTTAGATATGAAGCAGAGTAGAGTCATAGAGTCACAGAGATGTACAGCATGGAAACAGACCCTTCAGTCCAACCCATCCATGCCGATCAGATATCCAAACCCAATTTAGTCCCGCATGGGCATATGTGGTAGTGTGGTTCAAGTCCTTCCTGCCCTAGAGATGTGTCATAACATATTGGACAGATTGATTAAAAATACTGAAACATGGTGAAGATCACTTTCGAGGTCACGTGCTGAGGGTATTATTACTCCTCATGTCCTTGGGAAAGGGTTGAGACAAGAGCCAATTGCTACCCTTGCAGGGTATCACCTGATTCAAGTAAGGCAGTCACTAGGCATCTGATCGGGACAGTAGCAGAAAGCAGGAGAAGCAGTTCCTTGAATGATGTGGATGCAGCTTAGATTAGATTACATTAGATTACATTACAGTGTGGAAACAGGCCCTTCGGCCCAACAAGTCCACACCGACCCGCCTAAGCGAAACCCACCCCTACCCCTACATTTATCCCTTATCTAACACTACGGGCAATTTAGTATGGCCAATTCACCTGACCCTGCAGATCTTTGGACTGTGGGAGGAAACCGGAGCACCCGGAGGAAACCCACGCAGACACGGGGAGAACGTGCAAACTCCACACAGTCAGTCGCCTGAGGCGGGAATTGAACCCAGGTCTCAGGCGCTGTGAGGCAGCAGTGCTAACCACTGTGCCACCGTGCCGCCCACTAAGGTGCTTCTACCCAGAATGGGAAGGGCTTCAGATTGGCCATGTGAGTTCAATGTGTGAGATGAGTCAAACAAGACTCTCAACTCAATTCAGACTACTCTCACCCCACACAACTTGGGGTAGCATGGTAGCTCAGTGGTTAGCATGCTGCTTCATGGGACCTAGGTTCAATTCCAGTCTCCGACAACTGTCCGTGTGTAGTTTGCACATTCTCCCTGTGTCTGCATGGGTTTCCTCCCACAATCCAAAGATGTGCAGGTTAGGTGAATTGGCCATGCTAAATTGCCCATAGTGTTCAGGGATGTGTAGGTTAGGTACATTAGTCATGGGTAAACATAGAGTAATAGGGTAGGGGAATGAGTCTGGCTGGGTTACTCTTCAGAGGGTTGGTGTAGACTTGCTGAATGGCCTGTTTCCGAACTGGAGGGATTCTGTGATAATGGGAGACTTTTTAATGTTGGATAAATGAAATATTCAGTCCTTGTTTCACGTTAATTCTGTCCTATTTTTGAGTTTTGTATTATCTGTGAAATCCAGACAAATAAACACATCAAAAATGGATACCTGGAAATCAAAACACCTTGTGAACATGCTGAAAAAATTACATTACAATTGAAATAAGAATTACAGGTGTCTCTGCATCTAAGGCTAACTTTGCTAACAATGTACAGTAGAAGATGAGCAGTCCCATGACCCCCACATAGCCCATTGTCTGAGAGTGTTGCTATCAATAAGATTGATTATACAGACACTGTACTTGGCACATATGTTTTGCTGTTACATAAATGTATAATATTGGAGATACTGGAAATCTGAAATAAAAATAGAAAATGTTGGAGAAATTCAACCGCTCTGACAGCATCTGTGGGGAGACCGCATCTGTTGAGAGAGAAGTAGGGCTAATCTTTCAAATCTAATGACTCCTGTCTAGAACTGAAGAAGGCTGGCAAGTTATGGTTTTTATGCTGTTGGCAAAGGGGGCGGAGGAGTGATTAGAACAGATGGTGAAGGTGCCCATAGCAAAAGATAAAGAGAATACGAATGGTTGTAAAGGAGAGCTCGGGATTACTAAAAACAGATTTTTTACTGAAAAAATGTCTCATAAACCTTTCTGTTTCTGGCCTTTCTCATGTTTCCATCTATTTTCTCTCCAAATGTCTCTTTCTCTGGTTAATGAATCTTTACTTCTCTAATCTCCGACTAGTTTTTTTTTCTTCCAAGTTAATTCCAATAAGGTAACAAACAGCCTGAGAATGCTGTCCTGTCTATTAGCCCACAGAAATAGTTTCCCTAGATGATTTACTACAAGCATTTCCAGTGATGAATGACAGCTTAAAATCCAGCTAAGTGGATGATAATTGTATCCAAGTATTGAGTGAGTGGGAATTAAAAATAATAATACTTTACAGTAGATATTGGCTGATCATCTCCAGTTCTATAAAGGTCAACTTTATACTTTAACTCTGTTAACCCATTCATATATGATGCCAGATCTGCTAAGAATTCTCAGGATTTTGTTTTTAAATTTAGATATTGTCTTTCCATGATACTGAAAAATGGGTTATAAAGGATAAGCTGCCCATTTTACAACTTTCCTGATATTTGTTCCCATGTATTTCTCCAGTAAATGCCCCTTTCACTCCATCTTACAAAGTCAAAGAAGGTGGCCCGAGGAGAGGGAGAGTGGGTCAGCACGGCACAATGGATTGAAGAAGGCAGCAAACAGTGGGCAGTGGAGATGGGTGGAGCTGGTCTGAAAAAGGCTGGAGCTTTGTCTAGGAAACGGAACAAGAGTAGCCCAATCAGAACATTGAGCATGGTCCACCAATCTTCAAAATCAGAACTGATGTAAATCATCCCCTTATTTCTTTACTCTCCCTGAAACCCTGAATATCTTTCTCATCCAGAAAGTTCCATTGTATCCTCAGGGAAAATGTCCACTACCTAATGGCGAGGAGACTTGGAAACCCTCACAACTCCCCTCAAAGATGAAGGCCCCTATATCTCAGTCATGTATTGGCTACTTGTTATTCTAAGAATGTTTCTCTTGACTCTGGAGATCTCAGGCAGGGAAAAAAATCTTTCCTGCCTCTACCCTATAGGGCTTTTCCAGATTTCTTCACATCTGACATGAATTATCTCTGCAATGATATGAAAAACAGGACCAGTCTCTTCATTCTTACCTCACCAGATAGTGCCACCTCCCTGCAATCAGTTTAGATATTTTCTAATCAACCTGTTCAGTGATGTTATTACATACCTCCACAGCATGTAGGACTTGAGCCCTCACCTCCTGTTTTAAAGGTAGAATCACTACCCCTGTGCCACAAGGGCTCTGAGCAAATATTTTCTCATCATTCCATTCAGTGTTGTTATTACACTCCTGTGACACAGGTAGGATTTGAACCCAGACCTCCAGGCTCAAAGGTGGCAACCCTACACTGTGCCACAAGAACCCCACAGTTATGTTTATCCTTCCTGATACATTGAGATCAAAATGAGGCATACAAAATGCTGATGAAGTGAAACAATAAGTAGTCTTGCAATGGAAAACCATCATTGCATCTTAAGAGGGGAAGATAATCCATTTCCTTCACCTCAGCCAACCATGTCAGCACTTAACAGCATAATGAGCCTCCAATATGTATATAAGCAGGGAAAGTGAACATATATTTACATATTGCATAAATTGCATTGATTACACAGTCGTGCCACCCATGAGCTTTTATTTTCTGTGAGAACTGCAGCAGAAGAAAGAGGATGTTGTCCACATTTCAAGATGCCATGGCTCCTGCATGCCTCCATAGAAATGCTGGATATCTGCTTTAGAAACCCAGAACACACCGTGGCAGCTGGATTGGTGCTTGGAACTGCACTTTACAAATATAACCATGAACAGAAGTAAAAGGTGGGGGAGTGGGGGTGTGGCACCTCTACCTCTCTCCAGATGTCCCTTCTTTCCAAGGAAAATGCCATCGGGCACTCACAGAGTGGAGGAATGCCAGTTAGGTACTGCAGGCCTCTATCACTTGCTTATCAAAACATGTCTCTTCCTTGTCAAAACATGTGGTGCTGGAAAAGCATCCAAGGAGCAGGAGAGTCGATGTTTCAAGCATCAGGAATGTGGGGAGTGCCCAAGGGGGCTGAGAGATAAATGGGAGGGGGGGTAAGGCTTTGGGAAAGGTAGCTGGGAATGCGATAGATAGATGAAGGTGGGTGGTGATAGTGTCAGGTCTGAGTGGAGGCTGGAATGGATAGGTGGGAAGGAAGCTGGACTGTTAGGACAGTTCAAGAGAGCGGTGCCGAGTTGGAGGTTTGGATCCGGAATAAGATTGGTGGAAGGCTGATAAGGAAACTGGTAGAATCGACATTGATCCCATGTGTTTGGAGGGTCCCAAGGCAGAAGATGAGGCAATCTTCCAGCAGGTGTTGGGTGGCTAGAATTTGGCAGTGCAGGAGGCCCAGAATTTGCATGTCTGTGGCGGAGTGGGAGGGGAAGTTGAAATGTTCGGCCATGGAGCGATTGGGTTTTTTAGTGCATGCTTGGTCCACGATCTCCCCACATACATTTGAGACCTCACCAATGCCCTCCACCTCCTCCGAGACTTTTGGTTCCCCGACCCCCAATGCCTCATCTTCATCTTGGACATACAGTCCTCATACACATCCATCTGCCCTGATGCAGGCTTCCAAGCCTTCCGTTTCTTCCTTTCCCACTGACCCAATCAGTACACACTCATTCGATTGGCTGAACTGGTCCTCACTCTCAATAATTTCTCCTTCGAATCTTCCCACATCCTTCAGACCAAAGGGGCAGCCATTGGCACCTGCATGGGCCCCAGTTATGCCTGCCTCTTCGTTGGGTACGTGGAACAGTCCATATTCCGCAGCTATACTGGCATCATCCCCTACCTTTTCCTCCACTCCATCAATGACTGTATCAGTGCTACCTCGAGCTCCCACGTGGAGGTTGAACAGTTCATCAGCCTCATGAACACTATCCACCCTGACTTCAAGTTCACCTGGACAATCTCGGACATCTCCATCCCATTACTGGCAACCAACTCAACACGGACATCTACTTCAAACCCACAGCTACCTGGACTACTCCTCCCTTACTTCCAATTACTCTGCCTCTGCTGTATCTGTTCCCAAGAGGATTAATTCATCCATAGAACACCCCAGGTGGCCTCCTTCTTCAAGGACTGCAATTTCCCCTTCAATGTGGTCAACAATGTCCTCCATTGTTCTTCTCACTTCTTGCACCTCCACCCTTGAACCCAACTAGGGGCATATTTTTAAGGTGGGAGGAGAAAGATTTAAACACATAGTCATAGAATCCCTACAGTGTGGAAACAGACCGTTCAGCCCAACAAGTCCACACCGACCCTCCGAAGTATAACCCAACCAGACCCATTCCCCAACTCTACTACTCCACATTTACCCCAACTAATGCACCTAACCTACACATACCTGGACACTATGGGCAATTTAGCATGGCCAATTCACCAAACATGCACGTCTTTACATTGTGGGGGGAGGCCAGAGCACCCGAAGGAAGCCCCCGCAAACATGGGGAGAATGTGCAAACACGTCATGTTCCTGCAATTTATTTTTCAGACTAGTTCGTGTGAGAAATGAACTTACAGAGGAAGTAGTGGATGTGGCTACTGTTACAATGTTTAAAAGACATTTAGATAAGTGCATGAATAGGAAATATTTGAGGAATGTGGGCCAAGTGCAGGCAGTTGGACTAGTTTAGTTTGGGATTATGGTCGGCATGGACTGATTAGACTGAAGGGTCTGTTTCCGTGCTGTATGACTCTATAATCTATAATCTAAAAAACCCCTACAATCACAATAAGAATAGAACTCCCCTCGTCCTCACCTTCCACCCCACTAACCTCCAGATGCAACACCTCATCCTCCGCCATTTCCGCCACCTACAGTCAGACCCCACCATCACAGATATATTTCCCTCCCCACCCTTATTTGCATTCCATCTACAGTTCCCTTTTTAGGTCCATACCCCCCGCAACTCTCCCTACACTCCTGGCAGTTTCCCTTGCCACCCTAAGAGATGTAAAATCTATGCCCACACCTTCTTCCTCACCTCCATCCAAGGTGCTAAAGGATCCTTTCACATCTGAATCAGATTTTCCTTCACCTTCACATACCTCATCTACTGCGCCAATTGCTCTCGATGTGATCTCCTCTACATTGGGTTACAGGACAATAATTGCAGAACTTTTCAGAGAACATCTCTGGCGACACACGCATTAAACAACCCCACCGCCCCATAGCCTCCCACTCTGCCAAGGACATGCAAATCCTATGCCTCCTCCACTGCCAAATTCTAGCTATCCAATGGCTGGAGGAAGAATGCTTCATCTTCCGCCTTGGGGACCCTCTAACCGCACGGGAACAATGTCGATTTCACCAGTTTCTTCATCTCTCCTCCCCAACCTTATCCCACATCCAACACGCACCACTCTTTTCAACTGTCCTACTTGTCCATCTTCCTTCCCACCTATCCGCTCCACCCTCCACTCTGACCTATTACCATCACCCCCCCACCTTCATCCACCTATTGCATTCCCAGCTACCTTACCCCCTGCTGCAATCCCCTCCCATTTTTCTCTCAGCCCCCTTGGGCCACACATTCCTGATGAAGAGCTTATGCGTGAAACATCGACTCTCCTGCTCCTCAGATGCTGCCTGACCTGCTGTGCTTTTCCAGCACCACACTTTTTGTCTCTGATCTCCATCTGCAGTCCTCACTTTCTCCCTTCCTCTCCCTTGGCACAGGCTTGGTCATGATTCCCTCGCTGCCAGTGTGACTGCTTCCTCATTGAAAGTCGCCAGAATCTGAATATCCAGCACCTCAGGTCATTCTGCTCCTGCTAGCTTCCCTTTGTGTGTAACCTTCTCCTGCAGACAGACAAAGAGACAAAGAGGATCATTGTGTGTCATCCCAAAGAGTGCTTGAGGACCTCATGAGCAGCTATAGTCATGGCAGCTCCTGAATCCTCCCCAGTAAATGATTGACAGCTGCACAGTTCTGCAACTGGTGGAGTTCTGACAGCATGAGCTCCCACTACTAATCTAGTGCAGCTATTTCGTCTGCTGCTGAGGTTTACATCCAATTGTACTTTCTGACATCTCTCTGCTCTGACACAGTGAGACTGAAGGATGCCCCAATGAGTCTCCATCTGCAGTGGAGAGTAAGCAGGAAGTTCTGATTAGATTCCCTACAGTATGGAAACAGGCCCTTCAGCCCAGCAAGTCCACACTGGCCCTCCGAAGAGTAACCCATCCATTCCCCTTATGGACCACAGGGTATCATTCACTCTTATCAGGAGAAATGGAAGCCAAGCGAAAACAGTGAAAGAAGCCATACTAATGTCCCACCCACCTCTTCCCAGAATAGCCACATGCCCCACGTGTAATGGAGCCTGTGGTAACCCTATCAGTCTGCAGATCCACCTACGAACTCACCCTGAGAGTGGAAGAGAGTCATACTCGTCTGTGAGGGACCATCAATTATGATGATGATGATTCACCAGATCTGGGTTCTGTTGTGGTGTCCATTGGCATTAACTCTCAGGCTGCCTTGGTTTAATACCTTCTGCTGCATTCTCAGGGGCATGGAAAATGGAGCAGAATCATGAGGAAGGAATCATGGAAACCTAGGGCCATGTTCTGTCATTTTTGACCAGCGTAGGGTTTATTTGGGGCAGCAAAGGCCAAGTTACTGTCTTACAGTGAGTGAAAGCCTGAGAGTCCATCAAATGTGCAAGCATCTTCAATATCAGTGGCACGGTGGCTCATTATTTACCACTGCTGCCTCACAGTGCCAGGGATCCGAGCTCAACTTCTGCCTTGGGCAACTGTTTGTGTGGAGTTTGCACAGTCTCTGGGTGCTCCGGTTTCCTCCCACAATCCAAAGATGTGCAGTTCAAGTGAATTGGCCATGCTAAAGTGTTAGGTGCATTAGTCAGGGGTAAATATAGGGTAGGGGAATGGATGGGTTACTCTTCGGAGGGCCAGTGTGGACTTGCTGGGCTGAAGGGCCTGTTTCCATACTGTAGGGAATCTAATCAGAACTTCCTGCTTACTCTCCTCATTTGCCATTCTCCTCGTATGTGTAATGAGCAGATCACCATGTGATCTCATAAGAAAAGCTGACCTCTCCATAAACAGGAGGGACTTGCAGTTCCATGCCTGATGTCAGGCTAATGAAGATTTCGCAGATGCTGCCAGTATCTCAACACACTGGTTCTAAGTAATGAGTGTTACAGATTCTATGTCTCTTTCCAACCTTACCTAATGCATTAGCTTTCCAGCAAGGACCACCTTGGATACTAATCATAAAAAACACTTCAGTTAAGGAGTACTGCAAATAGTATCAGTGTGGTCAGCATAGACCAACGATCAGGCATAGGAGCTGGGCCTGTATGAGTGAAAGCCTGAGAGTCCTTTAAATATGCAAGCACCTTCAACATCAGCAGCACATTGACTCAGTTGTTAGCACTGCTGCCTCGCAGTGCCAGGGACCTGGGTTTGATTCCTGCCTCGGGCTGCCTGTTTTTACTACCTCACTCATCAATGGAGCACATTTTGTGTTTACTCAAAAAGCAAAGTAATGAATTGCATTCATGTACCTCCTAAAATATCCAAGGCACTTCACAGGCATAGTAGCAAACAAAATTATTCACCAAGTTACTGAAGGAGATATTATGACACCAGAAATTGGTCAAAAAGGTAGATTTAAGGAGGGTGTTTAATGGTGAGGGAGAGATAAAGAAGTTTAAAGTTTAAAGATGGAATATCCGAACTTTGGGCCTATTCAACTGTTGAATATGGATATCAATCGTAATTACAATCAAGTATGAAGATGCCAGAGCAGAATGCAATAATCTTGTAAAGCTGTAGAGCTCCAGGAGGTTACACTGATAACTGAGAGGGGAGATGGCATGGGGTAAGAGTGATTGAAATAATGGAGGAATTTGAAGACAATGAGGAGAAATTTAAAATTGAGCATTTGCCAGACCAGGTATATTCAATAATTAGTTCCAGATCAACTTTAATCTCTTCTACAACATTTGATAAATGCCGTACATTTGAGTAATTCGTTCCCTCTCTTGTGTTATGTGGTTGTTGAATTGTAAATGTTACTTTACAGCATAGTTCTCTGGAGACACAATCAGGTGAGTAACAGATGCAGAACTATTAAGGTGACTATTAATTATGATAACAATTTTGTCTTATCGTGATAATAATGTCAGATCCTAATCAGATTGTGCATACTTTTAGCCTTGTATTTAATCAACAGAAGTTCCCCAAAACCTGGAAAGCAACCTGGTAAAACCAGTCCAGGAGCAGTACCAAGATACATTCTAATTTTCACTGTGTAACCCTAGCTCCAATAGAAGTCTTGGTGCCAGAAATGAAAACAAAAAATGTTGGAGATCATAGTGGGTCAGGCAGTATCCATGGAGAGAAAGCAAGTTAACATTTCGAGTCTAGATGACTCTTCAAAAGAGCTGAAGTATGAAGTATTGCCACAAGCTATATTGCACTAATATTTAAATAAGATAAAAATCTCTGCAGACAAATTGTGACGATAGACATTTTTAACATTTCAATATTTATTCCTTTGATTTCAATTGTTGTTCTTTTTCTCCAAAAGTATATTTCTGAGTTTGTTAAGAACTTTTAAAAACTAAACTCCACTATTAGCTTAATGGATGAGTGCAACATGAGAAGTGATACTGAACATGCCGTCCAGGAAGACCTCAGCTCTAACTTTTGGTTTAAGTGTGTCGTAACGTTAACAGAAGGGGCCATTATTGAAGAGTAGTTTTGGTCCACCTCCCTGTGAGTGTGGACAATAAAGTTCTGCCCAAGATCATTGCCAACTGCATCAGGTCTGCTCTGTAGTCTGTGATTCACTCTGAACAGGCCTGTGCTGTACCAGGCTGCAATTTCTTTAAGAGCCTCACACTACTCAGGGAAACAATTGCCAAGGTGCAGGATGGGGTGGGTAGATATCTACCTCAACTGGATACCAGGTCTGGAAGTCTGTCAGGAAGGATACGGGTTTGAGACAGGTGACTATCCCAGGCAGTGGAGGCCTGCAGGTCAAAGTGCCCTTTACACAGATAATGTCACTGTCTTTTGCTTGGATCCACTGTTGATGCACAGATTCATGAGTTTCTGCGACCAGTTCAAATTGGCCTCAGGAACCAATGTAAATTGAGACTTGTTCTTTGGGAACAGAGCCAAACGATCCTTTATCCCCTTCACCATCAGGACAGATAACCTGAAGGTTCTGGTTGATATGGTTTGGAGAGAGTGGGGTGTGGGCTGAAAACTGGAAGAAGCCTATCGCCAAGGTGAGGCAGAAACCGTGCATGTAAAAGTGATGCTACCTCTCATTGTGGGTAAAGACCTGGCCATCAAGTAAAAGGTGCTCTCAGTGTTTCGGTACATGGCCCATTTCCTGAACCTGCACTGCAGCAGTCAGCTGAGCAATGTTCTGTTTTATCTGGAGGTCAAAGAAGGATTGTGTTTGCAGGTACACAATGTACAGAACCCGGGATAGAGACGGTATTTTATGCTGTTTAATCACTTTAAAAATGTCATACAATACATTTTTAAAAATTTTATGAACAAAGTATAATTTTGGGTTAAAAAGAAGTCTTGAGCACAGAGTGAAGATTTGGCATTCATGTACTGGGTAGGAGAAAGCAGGCATAATGACTTCTCCAGATTTCCAACCAGTGACTTAGAGTCATACAAATGTACAGCATGGAAACAGACCCTTTAGTCCAACTCTTCCATCCCAGCCAGATAGCCTAAATTAATCTAGTCCCATTTGCTAGCATTTGGTCCATATCCTTTTAAATCCCTCCTATTCATAAATACATCCAGATACTTTTTAAATGTTGTTATTGCATCAGCCTCCACTACTTCCTCAGGCAGCTCATTCTATACACGCACCACTATTTATGTGAAAAAGTTACTCCTCAGGTCTCTTTTAAATCTTTCCTCTCTCACCTTAAACCTATGCCCTCTAGTTTTGGACTCCCTTACCCTGGGAAAAAGACCTTGCCTATTCACCCTACCCATGTCCCTCATGATTTTACAAACCTCTATGAGGTCATCTGTCAACCTTTGATGCTCCAGGGAAAAGATCTCCAGTCCATTCAGCCTCTCCTTATAGTTCAAACATCCAACCATGGCAACATCCTTGTAAATCTTTTCTGAACCCTTTCAAGGTTTACAACATCATTCATACAGTAGGGGGACCAGAACTGTACACAGCAATCCAAAAGTGGCTTAATTATTGTCCTTTACAGCCGTAACATGACATCTGAACTCTCATATTCAATGCACTGACCAACAAAGGCAAACATACCTAATGCTTTCTTCACTACCCTGTCTTCCTGTGACTCCACTCTCAAGGAACAATGAGCCTGCTTTCCAAGGTCTCTTTCAAAAGGGAAAAAAAAAATGAATGTAAATGTATACAGCAACTTACAATCTCAGAATTAGTGGGCGGCACGGTGGCATAGTGGTTAGCACTACTGCCTCACAGCGCCAGAGACCCGGGTTCATTTCCCGCCTCAGGCGACTGACTGTGTGGAGTTTGCACGTTCTCCCCGTGTCTGCGTGGGTTTCCTCCGGGTGCTCCGGTTTCCTCCCACAGTCCAAAGATGTGCAGGTCAGGTGAATTGGCCATGCTAAATTGCCCGTAGTGTTAGTAAGGGATAAATGTAGGGGTATGGGTGGGTTTCGCTTCGGCGGGTCGGTGTGGACTTGTTGGGCCGAAGGGCCTGTTTCCACACTGTAATGTAATGTAATCTAATCTAATCTAATGCCCCAACTTATTTTACAGCCAATGAAACACTTCAGAAATGTAGTCACTGTTACAATATACATTTCTGCTGAAATGCACTTATGTCATGTAATGGGACAATTATGCTCAGTCACTATGTTGCTCTGTTGGCAATCAGAACTTTGATTTAGATATGAATAATAAACTCTCAAGGGAGTTACTGGCAAGTTGTATGGGAAGCTGCAGTCATTACTTTTAAGAAGGAAGGAAATGGAAATGTGTAGTGATGAGGGAGACAGATGACAAAGCAGTAACAATTGGAAAGCATCTTGAAGTTGATAATGTAATTAAGAAGATCATCTAGGCGGCTGGGTAAGGGAGAGAGAAAGAGAGAAACAGACAAAGGAATGAAAGAATCCCACAGGATCAGTTGTAAACCATATGCAATGGAGGAAGTAGAAGCATTTGAATTCTACACATTTTTAACTCAATTTATATCAATAATTTGTCTATAATATTTAATTAGATTTGCTTGCTCTGAATTGAAATAAAATGTTTTGGCATTTTGTGTTGAAAATAAAGTTGAAGGATGGGAGTTTGAAAACATCTGAGGTCATTTTGGCTAACAGGTGAATGCAGAGGTTGAAATGAGTGTAGCTAGTCAAATGTCAAGCCTGCACAAACTCTGAGAATCTGTGCTTTAAGAGAATACTAGAAAGCATTTAGAAATGCATGAGTTAATCAAGGACAGTCAGCACAAATTGATTAAAGGCAAATTACATGTGAAACATTTTATAGATTTTGTTGAAGCAGGGAGGGAATGAATAGTTAACGGGAATGGAATTATATCCTTAAGGCAGATATTCAGAAAGACCATAATGTTTGGTTATGCAGTGCTGGTAGTTTTGGCACTATGCCAGTTGTGAAGAGTGGAGTGATGTGACTGAGGACATAAGTGTGGACATTACACACAATGGCAGAAATACAAATGACATCACTTAGCACCTAATGCTGGCAACTAAACAGAGGGATTTGGGAGCCCTTGTCCATGAATTACAAAAAGCTAGTATCCACGTTTCACTTGTAATAGGGTTGAGAAATGTGTTGCTGGAAAAGCGCAGCAGGTCAGGCAGCATCCAAGGAGCAGGAGAATTAGTGTTTCGGGCATAAGCCCTTCTTCATTTTTCAGCTCTGATCTCCAGCATCTGCAGTCCTCACTTTCTCCGAGGCATGAAGGGCTTTTGCCCAAAACATCGATTTTCTTGCTCCTCGGATGCTGCCTGACCTGCTGTGTTTTTCCAGCACCACTCTAATTTTGACTCTGATCTCCAGCACCTGCAGTCCTCACTTTCACCTAGGCAAATGGAATGTTCACCTTTTTCAAAGGGGATGACGCACAAAACCAGAGAGGTTTTGGTAAAACTGTACAAGGCACAAGTCAGACCACAGCTGAAATACTATGAACAGTTTTGGGCCCCTTATCAAAGGAAGTATATATTGACATTGGAGGCAGTCCAAAGAAGGTTCACTGGGCTGATACCAGGTGTGGCAGGAATGTCTTTTGAGGAGAGGTTGAGTAGGTTGAGCCTGTACTCATTGGAATTTAGAAGAATGAGAGATGACCTGGCTGAAACATACAAGCTTGTTAGGGGACGTCACAGGGTAGATGCAGAAGCATTGTTTCCCCCCTATGGGAGTGTCCAGGACCAGGGGGTATCATCTCAGAATGACAGGTCATACATTTAACACAGAGATGAGGAGGAATTTCTTCTTTCAGAAGGTTGTGAATCTGTGGATTCTTTACCACAGAGGGCTGTTGAGGCTAGGTCATCAAATATATTTACAGCTCAGATAGAATTTTAATCAGTAAGGGAATCAATGATTATGAGGAAAAACTCAGGAAAGCGAAGTGGATGATTAGTAGAATAGCATGATCTCATTGAATGGCAGAACAGACTGGATGGGGGAATAGCTTACATCTGCTGCTATGAAGGAGGACAAGGTATCTCGTGCCGATCTTGCCTCATCATTGTTGAACTTCATCCATGGCTGTAGCAATGGTGTGTGGATCTGAGCATAGATCCAGCAGCCATAACGTATTCTGCTGGGTTTCTGAGATGTCTACTATATTTTCCATGGAGGAAGCTAAGTACTTGTAGCCAGGAACCATCACATGGGACAGAATTTAGACACACTCCCCCAACTCTCACCCTAGGAGAAAGTGAGGACAGCAGATATTGGAGATCAGAGTCAAAAAGTATGGCGTTAGAAAAGCACAGCAGGTCAGGCAGCATCCAAGGAGCAGGAGCAGGAGCAGAGTGTTGATGGGGATGGGAGGGGAATATATCTCTATTGGAGATGTCTGTAGGTGGCAGAAATGGCAGAGGATGATGCTGGAGGTTTGTGGGGTGGAAGGTGAGGATCAGGGTGGTTGTATCCTTGTTGCAGTTGGAGGGGTCGGGTTCGAGGGTGGAGGTGCGGGAAGTGGACGACATGAGTTGGAGGGCATTGTTGATCACGTGGGAGGGGAAATGTGGTGCTTGAAGTAGGAGACCATCTGGGATGCCCTGGAATGGAATTGCTCCTCCTGGGACCAAATATGACAGAGGCAGAGGAATTGGGAATAAGGGATAGCATTTTTACAGGAGGCAAGGTGGGAGGAGGTGAAGTCCAGGTAGCTGTGGGAGTCAGTGGGTTTGAATTAGATGTCCACGTTGAGTCAGTTGCTGGAGATGGAGAGGTCCAGGAAGGGGGTCGGAAGTGTCAGAGATGGCCCAGATGACTTGAGGTCAGGGTGGAAGGTATTCATGAAATTGATGAACCGTTCAACCTCCTTGTGGATTGGTGATACACTTATTGATTTAGCAGAGGAAAATGTGAGGGATGGTGCCAATGTAGCTGTGGAAGATGGACTGTAACAAGTATCCGATGAAGAGGCAGGTATAGCTGGGGCCCATGTGGGTGCCTTTGGTCTGAAAGAGATGGGACGATTCAAAGGTGAAGTTGCTGAAAGTGAGGACCACCAATTGAATGAATGTGTCGGTGGAGTGGTACTGGTTGTGTCAGCGGGAGAGAAAGAAACGGAGGGCTTGGAGGCCTTCTCCATGGCAGATGGAGATGTACAGGCTCTGGATGTCCATGGTGAAGATGACGCATTGGGGACCGGAGAAATGAATGTCTTGGAGGAGGTGGAGGGCATGGTTGGTGTCCCAAATGAATGTGGGGAATTCCTGGACCAGGGCGGGCAGGACAGTGTCCAGGTATGAGGAGATAAGTTTGGGGAGTGGGGGAGGATGGTGGGGGGAGGGCAGGCAGGAGCAAGCAGAGATGATGGGTCACCTGGGGCAGTCAGGTTTGTGGATTTTAGAGGAGAAAGTGAGGTCTGCAGACGCTGGAGATCAAAGCTGAAACTTTATTGCTGGAACAGCACGTCAGGCAGCATCTAGGGAACAGAAGATTCGACGTTTCGGGCAGGGCATGTGCCCGAAACGTCGAATCTTCTGTTCCCTAGATGCTGCCTGACCTGCTGTGCTGTTCCAGCAATAAAGTTTCAGCTTTGTGGATTTTAGGTAAGGGGTAGAACTGGGTTGTGTGGGAGTTTGGGGACAATGAGGCTGGAGGCTGTGGATGGGAGATCCCCTGAGGTGAGGAGGTTGTGTATAGTCTGGAAGATGATGGTTTGGTGTTGGGGGGGTGAGGTCGTTGTTGAGGGGGCAGTAGGAGGAGGTGTCTGTGAGTGAGTTGGCACCTGGCTTCAGCAGTGTAGAGGTCAGTGTGCCAAACTATCACTGCACACCCCCCTTGTCTGTGGATTTGATAGTGAGGTTTGGGTTGGAGCAGAGGAAGTACAGGGCTGTGTGTTGTGAGGGTGGGAGTTTGGAGTGGGTGAGACGGGTGGACAGGTTGAGGCAGTCAATGTTGTGGCGGCAGTTGGAGATAAAAAGGTCAAAGGCGGGTAACAGATTAGCATGGGGTGTCCAAGTGGATGGAGTGTGTTGGAGGCGAGAGAAAGGGTCTCAGGAGGGTGGGTGGGAGTCCCAAAGGAAAAGGTAAGCCTGGAGATGGAGGCGGTGGAATAAAAGTTCAATGTCATGACGTGTATGGCATTTATTGACGCGGGAGTACAATGGGATGAAGGTGAGGCCTTTACTGAGGACTGATCATTCATCCTCAGTGAGGGAGCAGGGCTGGGGGCTCAGACCTGGTGTCGAGCTGGAGTTGGGAGTGGAGGTGGAGACTGCTCCTGGAGTGTGGGCGGTCATGGGATCATTGGTGACGTCACCAAAGGAAGTGATGCAAACAGCAGTGGTCAGGGCAGTGAAAGCGATGCATTCGGTGGCAACCGTGGGGGTGGAAGTGATGTTCTGTATGACATTCGCGGTGTCTTCAGCGGCGGCTGCAGAGGCAACATGATCAGTGGGGCTCCGGTGAGTGACGTTAATGGGAGTGCAAGTGGCACATTTGGCAGCAACTGTGGGGGTGGAGTGGCGGCAGGTGCAGGGGTGATGTGTTATTGGTGGTGTTCTGGTGAGTGACATTGGTGGGGGTGGAAGTGGCGTAGGTGGTGGCAATCATGGGGCGGACATTATGTGATGAGCAGCTTTCGCTGTGGTTTCAGCAGTGACGGTCCTGGTGGTGATTGTGGAGGATATGGTCCTGGCGGTGATTGCGGAGGCGGTTCTCCTGGTGGTGATTGTAGAGGGAGAGTGTGGCCCTGAGCTGGGTCAGGCCTGACTGCAGGGAGAGTGTGGCCCTGAGCTGGGACAGGCCTGACTGCAGGGAGAGTGTGGCCCTGAGCTGGGACAGGCCTGACTGCAGGGAGAGTGTGGCCCTGAGCTGGGACAGGCCTGACTGCAGGGAGAGTGTGGCCCTGAGCTGGGACACGCCTGACTGCAGGGAGAGTGTGGCCCTGACCTGGGTCAGGCCTGACTGCAGGGTGAGTGTGGCCCTGAACTGGGTCAGGCCTGACTGCAGGGAGAGTGTGGCCCTGAACTGGGTCAGGCCTGACTGCAGGGAGAGTGTGGCCCTGAACTGGGACAGGCCTGACTGCAGGGTGAGTGTGGCCCTGAACTGGGACAGGCCTGACTGCAGGGTGAGTGTGGCCCTGAACTGGGACAGGCCTGACTGCAGGGAGAGTGTGGCCCTGAGCTGGGACAGGCCTGACTTCAGGGAGAGTGTGGCCCTGAGCTGGGTCAGGCCTGACTGCAGGGAGAGTGTGGCCCTGAGCTGGGTCAGGCCTGACTGCAGGGAGAGTGTGGCCCTGAGCTGGGACAGTCCTGACTGCAGCGAGATTGTGCCCCTGAGCTGGGTCAGGCCTGACTGCAGGGAGAGTGTGGCCCTGAGCTGGGTCAGGCCTGACTGCAGGGAAAGTAGGTGGCGGCACATGGCTGCGAGTGTGGAGCAGAGTATCCACAGGGAGAACCATTTCTAGAGGCTTTGGTTTTGCTGTAGGTAGTGGTTGTCCTGGTCAGGTCCAAATTGCGATGGTCTGAATATAGTCTTTAGTCCATGTGGGAAACGTCGGTTGGGTAGGCAGGTGCTGAGGAAAGGGACGTGGCTGTAGTAGTGGGTCTGCTTCAGGACGTAGCAGAAGAACTTCAGTGCAGAGGAGATGATCTGGGGGTGCAGTGAGAGAGAGACTCACTGAGATCCTTGTGAAGGGTGGAGGAGAACTTCCTTAAGGAGAGCAATCTTGAGAGAAGCTTCACCGTAAGGTTGCAGCGACTAGGAGAAAGTGAGAACTTATAGACAATGCGACAAATGCTGGAGATCAAAATCGATGAATTTGCTGCATTGCTACATTTGTGACTATATCTGCGCCACCTCATGCTCCCATGAGTAGGTTGAACAGCTCATCAACTTCACAAGCACTTTCCACCCTGCACTCAAATTCACCTGGACCATCTTGGACACCTCCCTCTGCTTCCTGGACCTCACCGTCTCCATCTCCAGCAACCGACTCAACACGGACATCTACTTCAAGCCCACTGACAGCTATCTGGACTACACCTCCTTCCACCCCTCTCCTGTAAAAACATTATCCCTTACTCCCAATTCCAGCACCTCCGCCGCATCTGCTCCCAGGAGGAGCAATTCCACTTCAGTACATCCCAGATGGCTTCCTATTTCAAGGACTGCAATTTCCCTTCCCACGTGATTAACAATGCCCTCCAGTGCATCTCCTCCACTTCCCCCACCTTCGCCCTGGAACCCCATCACTCCAACTGCAACAAGGATAGAACACCTCTGGTCCTCACCTTCCACCCCATAAATCTCTGGATACAACACATCATCCTCCACCATTTCCATCACCTACAGTCAGACCCACCACCAGAGATATATTTCCCTCCCCATCCCTATTAGCTGTCCGCAGAGACCATTCCCTCCACGACTCCCTTGTTAGGTCCACGCACCCCCACCAACCCACCCTCCACTCCCAGCACCTACCATTGCTGCCGCAATAGGTGCAAAACCTGTGCCCACACCTCCCCCCTCACCTCCATCTAATGCCCCAAAGGATCCTCCCACATCTGGCAGAGATTTTCTTGCACCTCCAAACACCCCATCCACTGGGTTCGTTGCTCTCGAGGAGTCTTCTCCACATTGGGGAGACAGGATGCCAACTCGTGGAATGTTTCAGGGAACTCTCTCGGACACATGGACTAAACAACCCCACCGCCTGTGGTGATTACTTCAACTTCGCCTCCCACTCTGCCAAGGATATGCAAGTTCTGGGCCTCCTCGCCCACCAAATCCAATGCCTGGAGGAAGAAAGCCTCATCTTCTGCCTTGGGAACCTCCAACCACATGGCATCAACGCGACTTCACCAGTTTCCTCATCTCTCTTTCCTCCACTCCATCCCAGATCCAACCCTCCAACTCAGCAACAGCCTCTTGAACTGTCCCACTGTCCATCTTCTTTCTCATCTATCTGCTCCACCCTCCCCTTCAACCTATCACCATCACCCCCCACCTGCATTAACCTATCACATTCCCTGCAACCTCACCCTCCCCCACCCCCACCCACCTGTTTATCTCTCAGCCCCCTCCCCCCTCCACATTCCTCAGGAAGGGCATATGCCCCAACTGTCAACTGTCTTGCTCCTCGGATGTTGGCTGACCTGCTCTTCCAGCGCCACACTTTTCGACAACTTTCAGTCTAGTCTAGTGAAGACCTTTCTCAGCTCTGCCTAATGTTCTTTTGTCTGCCTCGATGAATCCACCATTTTCCTTCTGACCAAGTACAGAAGCTCTTCATTGATATTGTGCTGAGCAGGGACCTGGTCCCCAGCATTCCTCAGATTGTCAGAGACATTCGTCTGCACACGGCAGACCCATGACTGTGATGTGATGCCCAGATTGTGCTCCCAGCATAAACTAGAGTGTGTAGCCAGTGAGGTGACCACCTCTGTGCAGGTGGAGGGGGCATCTGAATGCTGTGCATGTGCCTCCTCCAAAGAGTTGGAGAAATCGTTCCTGAGGGTTGGTGCTTGTGGTGCTGGAGACTGATGGTAATCTGGGTCAGAGGCTGCACTTGATCCAGGTAGTCCTGTGAGTCACAATGAAAGATTCCATGCCAAGATACAAAGGAGACTTTTAAACATTGACAACTTCAAAAGGAGATATCAAAAAGAAACCTGGAACAGTGAAATACCAATCAGAGCTTCCAGGAAGGTCGTTCCAATTAGATGAGCTGAAATTAGCTGTTAAACTTCACCAATCAATTATAATTATTTTATAATCTTTCAACATAAATAGGATTTCTAACACTAAACATTCGATTGTTCTGAATGAGATTTCTAATTCACACTCAACTAGACACCTTTGTATTCTTCATCTCACAGATTCAGAGACGTAGACTTTACCGAGAAACCTGATGAGACAGTGACACATGTAAAAAATGTCTGTTAAATGATGTAATGCATCATGTGCTGTACATTATTCAGTCCATGCTGACAGTGTGCCTCATACACCTGTCTAAAACAGCCATTGGGTACATGGTCTATGACCTAATTGGATCATAACCTTGTGCATAGCGACTGCTGGTTGGAAGTTGTACAAAATTTGGATACACTCCAATTTCTCTGTCTCAATTTCTCTGTCTTAATTTCTACAGTCTGGACTCAGTTCAGATGTCAGATGTAAAAGAGTAATGTAATCTCCCTGTACACTGCCAATGTCCCAGAATTGGTGTGAATTATACAGCCATAGAGATGCAAGCATTGAAACAGACCCTTCGGTTCAATTCGCCCATGCCAACCAGATATCCCAACCTAATCTAATCCAATTTGCCAGCATTTGACCCTATCTCTCTAAACCCTTCCTATTCATATATCCATTCAAATGCCTTTTAAATGTTATAATTGTACCAGCTTCCACCACTCCCTCTGGCAGCTCATTCCATACACATACCACCCGCTGTGTGGAAAAGTCACCCCTTAGGTCCCTTTTAAATCTTTTCCCTCTTGCCCTAAACCTATGCCCTCTAGTTCTGGACTCCCCCACTCTAGGGCAAAGACCTTGTCTATTTACCCTATTCATGCCCCTCATGATTTTATAAATTTCTATAAAGTCACCCCTCAGCCTCTGATGCTCCAGGGAAAACAGCCCCAGTCTATTCAGCCTCTCCCCATAGCTCAAATCTTCCAACCCTGGCAACATCCTTGTAAATCTTTTCTGAACCCTTTCAAGTTTGAACATTTTTTGGGCTGGATATTGTTTTGTTCCAAAAAATACCCACCCAACCACCCCTCTTGCAGTTAGTTGTAGAACCAATGAAAACCTCTCATCACTTTCAGGGGAAAAGCCTGACATGCACTTTTACTGGCTACTGCCCAGCCTTCCGTGTGATAAAGGACCACAAAGAGCAAATATACCAGCCCAGTGAGCCACTAGCCAATCAGAGGCAGTCAGCTTTCCATTGCAGTTAGGGCCTGGAATGATCTGAACAACAGATGTACCTGAGATGCTTGTGCAGTCAGTGTTGGTGACAAAGCCTGTTTCTGAGACATTTTCAGTGTTTGTTTCTTTGTTATTTTAATTTATTCTTGTGATGCAGTATTGACATTTTGATATTTTTATGGTCAAAGTCAAGTCTGTACAGATGTAGAGTCATAGAGATGTACAGTACGGAAACAGACCCTTCAGTCCAACTCATCCATGCCGCCCAGATATTCCAACCTAATCTAGTCCCATTTGCTAGCATTTGGCCCATATCCCTCCAAACCCTTCCCATTCATATACCCATCAGATACCTTTTAAATGCTGTAATTGTACCAGCCATCACCACTTTCCCTGGCAGCTCATTCCATAAACGCACCACCCTCTGTGTAAAACAATTGCCCCTTAGGTCCCTTTTATATCTTTCCCCTCACACCCTAAACCTCTGCCCTCTCCTTCCGCACTCATCCAACGCAGGGAAAATACCTTGTCTATTCACCTTATTCATGTCGCACATGATTTTATAAACCTCTAAAGGGTAACCCCTCAGTCTCCAGTGCTCCAGCCCCAGCCTATTCAGCATCTCCCTACACCACAAGTTCTCCAACCCTGGCAACATCCTTTCAAGTTTCACAAGTGGGCGGCACGGTGGCACAGTGGTTAGCACTGCTGCCTCACAGCGCCTGAGACCTGGGTTCAATTCCTGCCTCAGGCGACTGACTGTGTGGAGTTTGTACGTTCTCCCCGTGTCTGCGTGGGTTTCCTCCGGGTGCTCCGGTTTCCTCCCACAGTCCAAAGATGTGCAGGGTCAGGTGAATTGGCCATACTAAATTGCCCGTAGTGTTAGGTAAGGGGTAAATGTAGGGGTATGGGTGGGTTTCGCTTCGGCGGGTCGGTGTGGACTTGTTGGGCCCAAGGGCCTGTTTCCACACTGTAATGTAATCTAATCTAAAACATCCTTCCTCTAGGAGGGAGATGAGAATTCACATATTATTCCAAAAGTGGCCTAACCAATGACCTATACAGCCGCAACATGACCTCCTAACTCCTACACTCAATACTCTGACCAATAAAGGAAAGCATACCAAACACCTTCTTCACAATCCTATCAACCTGCAACTCCACTTTCAAGGGATGAACCTGCTCTCCAAGGTCATAAACAGATCTAGATATATATGAAATCAGATTTGGTGTGCAGTACTGTGCGATGCTCACATATATTCCCTTTCTAATCCATATTCATTGAGACTAACTAGCTGTGGTACTCCTCGTGGATTCTGATTGAAAGCAGCGATGACCATTACCCAGTAACTGAAGCAGGAATCATTCTGGTCTTTATTAAAGGCTTTTGATATACAATCTATGCTAAATTAAAAAAAATAACACAACATCAGGTAATAGTCCAACAGTTTTATTTGAAAGTACAAGCTTGTGTTGTGTGATTTTAACAGTCCAGCAGCAGCAGCGCCTCCATGTAACATGCTAAGTTACACATTGTAGTAACATTACGCTACCTTGTGGTCAATATGTGAAATACAGCAGAGAATCAGCGTTATTGATGTGTTGTGAATGTTAACAGTTAACAACATTTGTCAAGTGAACAGAATGAAATAATAGGCAAGGTGCAAAGTTCTTTTGATTCTTCTTAATGATTACTTCCAACTGTCTGATCCATGAACAATAATAAGCAACTAATGACTTTATATTGCACTGTCAATTATATTTACAGAAACACATTACCAACCTTGCATATAGTGAGTTAAAAAATCACACAACACCAGGTTATAGTCCAACAGGTTTAATTGAAAGCACTCGCTTTCGGAGCGCTGCTCCTTCATCAGGTGGTTGTGGAGCATAAGACCATAAGACACAGAATTTATAGTAAAAGTTTACAATGACATGCAACTGAAATGATACATTGAACAAACCTGGGTTGTTGTTGAACCGAAACCTGCAACCCATTCTAAAAGATGAAAGACTTAACAACGATCCAGGTTTGTTCAATGTATCATTTCAGTTGCATGTCATTGTAAACTTTTACTATAAATTCTGTGTCTTATGGTCTTATGCTCCACAACCACATGATAAAAGAGCACTGCTCCGAAAGCTAATGTTTCCAAATAAACCTGTTGGACTATAACCTGATGTTGTGATTTTTAACTTTGTACATCCCAGTCCAACACCAGCACCTCCATATCATGCACATAGTGAGTTTTGATGCCTGATGTTTTGTAAAATTAAAGTCTTGGAGTTGTCTCCATTAGTGACCTCAGAATATGTGCAAGAAAAACAGCCCTATTGTGATTAGAAGTAAGGCTGTGATGCGAACACAAGTGTAAAACGCAGAAGTATCCAACATGAGTATTTCAATTGGGCTCTTGGATCAGACAAACCTGGCTTATATTTTAGTTCAATGTGCATTATCCAAATGCTATGATCCTTATTTCCTCTGATTTAACATGAAGAAATTGCTTTTGGATTTCTTACAAACTCAACCAGTGAGTAGCCAAGCAATACGACCATGATTCTGAAGAAGGGTCTTGGACCTGACATGATAACTCTGCTTTCTCTCCATAGATGCTGCCAGACCTACTGTCTTTCTCCAGCTTTTTTTGTTTTTGTTTTGGAATCATGGTCTCAGGTCCAATCTTCGTTCATCTACTGATGGTGTACTGGTCTCTGTGCTAGGAAGGTAAATCACAGCAGGGGCTCCCCCTTCTTGCTTGCTATTCAGTGATCTGCTACTGGAAGCATCCATGTACAGTTGTCCGATGAGGATTGGACTAGGTCCAGAGCTGATACACCTTTTGGAATAAGCCAAAACCAAAGCTGAGATTGAATCATGGCACTTTGAGACCTGGTGCTAGTAGTTCTGTTGTTAGTCCCAGTATTAACACGAACATACAGATGCACAAACGTTTGAACAAGGAACAGGAGTGGGTCACCACGTACTCGACGTTTGGTGGGATAATATCTGATTCGATTACTCCACCTTCATGCCTACCACTGCTAATCTTGCAGCCAAGCACATCAAAAATCTTTCCACCTCTGCTTTAAAAATATTAAAGGAACCTTCTTCCACCAAGGAATAGTGTTCTAAAATCTCACAGTCTTCTGTGAGAAAACAATTATTCTTATCACTTGTCTTAAATGGGTGAACCTTTATTTTGAAACAGTGATCTCTAGTTCTAGATTCTGCAATACGAGAAAACATCATTCTCGCATTCAATCTGTCCTGATGTCTCAGGATCAATATTGCAGACGTAATGAGCATTCTCCTAACAGGATAGTGCTTGGAAGCTTAAGATGGTCACTAAAAAGACACCTTGATGTGTTCTATTTACATTTGCCAACATATGGAAACCAACCTTTGTACATTGCCCTTGTGGTTGTTTGAGATAGCTCCATAAACTCACTCTTCCCCTTGTGTATTCTCCTCCAGGACTGCAATCCCGCTGAAGTGTTCCCCTGACTCTGGAGTCATCTCCATCCCTTTTCTTTGCTTCACTATCGATAGCGGTGTCTTGAATAATCCAGGCTCACTGTATGGAACTTCCTCACTAAAATCTTGTCCCACTCTATCCTTCACAACCTTCTTAATGACTTCATTGAAACCCATCTCTTCTACCTCTCCTGATATATTTCTTTTAAGTCCAGTTATGGGTGAAGGCCTAACTAAATATGGTGCTGGATGTTTCTTCAGAAAGATGCAATCTAAGCGCATCATTCTTTGTCACACAAAAGAACAGTCTAGGGAAACTACTGCAAACCTTAAATGGTCATAATGGCTTTGATACCACAGCTACATTTACTGGCATTGTGATGGTGACCTGACAAAAACCTGGCTTGAGGAAGCCACGTATGGAACTATTTCAGATGCTACAATACTAATGATGCTCCTGAGATATCCTGGAAAATTTTAAAGCTTTTCGCCTTTTGCACTTCTGGCAGAATTAGTTCTTAACCATTGAACCTGATGTTCACCCAGAGTCAAAGATTCACCAGCTTCTATCAGAACTAAAAGTTAAATATCTTTCTTGTTGATCTGTTCTTTCAGTCACATTTGATGAAATCTTTAAAGGGTCTGAGTGACATGGGCTATGGCAGGATTTGTGACAGACACTGATGAAGTCTATCTCGACGTCAGGAGCATCTTACTCCATGTTTATGCTTGAACAGGTGATGTGGTGGGTTCCTCAGCAGGCACAGGGAGGATGCCTTATTAAAGGCTCAACACACCTCAATCACGTTCAACTTCCTATCTTAGCAAACATGTCTAACAATCTAGACATTGAGAATACTCACCATAGAAAATTGGAGTGGGTACCAGCTGAATCCAGCTTGCTGTTTACTCTGAGAGATTTCCATGTTTCAAACTGAGCAAAAATCTCAGGCACACTTCATGAGCACTGACCACATGTGTCCTCCATCCAGGGACATTGGTATTTGACATGTACCAGGCTGTAAGAACTCTCACAGAACATCTCTGATCCATTTACAGGACACTTCTGTACTTAGAGCTGCTCTGCAACTGTTATTGCCATGCTGTGGCAAGGTCACATTGAACGCAATGACCTGCGCCCAGCACATGGACAGGACAAGGCTGCATCTCACAGAGTCATAGAGATATACAGCACAAACAGACCCTTCGGTCCAACTTGTCCATGTCGACCAGATATCCCAACCCAATCTAGTGCCACCTGCCAGCACCCACCATATCCCTCCAAACCCTTCCCTATTCATATACCCATCCAGATGCCTTTTAAATATTGCAACTGTACTAGCCTCCACCACTTTCTCAGCTCAATCCATACATGTACCATCCTCTGCGTGAAGACGTTGCCCCTTAGGTCTCTTTTATATCTTTCCCCTCTCACCCTAAACCTATGCTCACTAGTTCTGGCAGCACAGTGGCTCAGTGGTTAGCATTGTTGCCTTACAGGCTCAGGGTCCCAGGTTCGATTCCAGCCTCGGGTGACTGTCTGTATGGAGTTTGCACATTCTCCCCGTGTCTGTGTTGGTTTCCTCTGGGTGCTCCGGTTTCCTCCCACAGTTCAAAGATGTGCAGGTCAGGTGAATTGGCCATGCTAAATTGCCCGTAGTGTTAGGTGGATTAGTCAGGGGTAAATATAGGGGAATGGATCTGGGTGGGTTGCTCTTCGAAGGGTTGGTATTCACTGGTTGGGCCGAAGGGCCTGTTTCCACATTGTAGGTAATCTAATCTAATCTCCTACCCCATGGAAAATATTTTGTCTATTTATCCTATCACTGCCCCTCATGATTTTATAAACCTCTGTAAAGTCACCCTTCAACCTCCGATACTCCAGAGAAAAAGCCCCAGCCTATTCAACCTCTCGCTATAGGTCAAATTCTCCAACCCTGGTAACATCTTTGTAAATCTTTTCTGAACCCTTTCAAGCTTCACAACAACTTTCCGATAGGAAGGAAACCAGAATTGCATGCGATATTACAACAGTGGCCTAACCAATGTCCCGTACAGCCGCAACATGACCTCTAACCCCTGTACTCAATACTCTGACCAATAAAGGAAAGCATACCAACCGCCTATCCTATCTACCTGCGGCTCCATTTTCAAGGAGCTATGAACCTGCACTTCAAGGTCTCTTTGTTCAGCAACACTCCCTAGGACCTTACCATTAAGTGTATAAGTCCTGCTAAGATTTGCTTTCCCAAAATGCAGCACCTCACATTTATCTAAATTAAACTCCATCTGCCACTTCTCAGCCCATTGGCTCATCTGATCAAGATCCTGTTGTAATCTGAGGTAACCTTCTTCACTGTCCACTACTCCTCCAATTTTGATGTCATCTGCAAACTTACTAACTGTACCTCTTATGCTTGCATCCAAATCATTTGTATAAATGATGAAAAGTAGTGGACCCAGCACCAATCCTTGTGGCACTCCACTGGTCACAGGCCTCCAGTCTGAAAAACAACCCTCCACCGCCCCCCTCTGTCTTCTACCTTTCAGCCAGTTCTGTAGCCAAATGGCTAGTTCTCCCTGTATTCTATGAGATCTAACCTTGCTAATCAGTCTCCCATGGGGAACCTTGTTGAACGCCTTCCTGAAGTCCATATATATCACACCTAGTGGCTGTTTGCATGCTGCCATAATATTCACTTACCCTGAGCCTACCTGGATTACCACAACATTCCTGTCATACCTTTCCTTTTCTTTATGTGCAGTACTTCCTCAGCCAAGATTCCAGGCTCATATTACTTCTATCTTACCTTACCATTTAGTGCACACACAAATGCAGGAAGTTTGACATGGTTGTGACCAGGCTTCAGTCCAGTGAAGACGGATAGCCTTGGGTCAATAGTTACAAAATAATTCAAGGTTAACTTCTGATACCATGCCAGGACTTGGACATAGTCAGCTGCCACTTGGGGCAGTCAGAACCAGATGGTCTCCACATAGAGATAAAGATCTGAACTTTGGGGAGGCCACCACCTGTTTTGACTCTGGGTGCCGTACTAGGGCTGTTTTCCACTTGCAATGTGACTGAGGCAAGCTATTAAGAAAGATAAAAGTTGATGGCACAGTTGATACTTTTGATGCAGGTGGAAGATTTGCTGAGTGAGTGAATAAGTAGCACAAGAAGACATGCAGGCTTACTGGTGCTGGGGATTAGGGTAGAGTGAATGGGGAAGATATAGGTAGTGATAGTGAGAGTGGTAGAACGTGAGCCCTGGTAGGTGAGTACAGCAGCAGAGATAGAGTGAATGTGAGATATTGGACTGAACTTGGTGGCTATTATGATGGTGGAGTGGAAAAGGTTCTTCCTACAATGCCAGCCATTCCTTCAGGTACAAGGCAATCTGTTTTCGCCTATAGTGTTTACAATAACCTGTTGTTATCTGTTGATATTGATCCTTTATATTGCTTCAGAATCAATTATTCTATGTATGTCCACTGTTTCAATCCACTTCAATTATTCCAGTCCTGCTTGGAATGCTGTTGAGTGATCTCTAATCTGATACTCTCATTTCCTTTGGCTGCTAACACTGCCTTCCTCCACTTTGCCTTCAGAACCATTCAATCAGTTGGCAGATTTGGACTGACACCGGTTGGAATTTTACCAGCCCTTTAAGGATGGACGGGGAGCTCAAGGACATTTTATCAGTGACAGATAAATTGATAGAATGTGTGCCCACCTGGCGACCAAGTAGGATCACTTCCTACCCCTCCTAATGTTTGTCGGCATTGGAAGAAACTACTCGAAGCCAGGTGTCCTGTTAGTTGGGGGCCTGTTTTCTGTCAGCTTCATGGCCCTAAGTAGGCTCCAGGCAACAATGTTTTCATATGGCAACAGTTCCTCTGGCACCTCATGACATCACTCCGCTGTTTCTGAGGACATTGTAAACATCAGAGTGCGCAAAATGCTGTTGCTGATAACCTATCCTGCACTGAATCCTGTTTATCTATCACACCTGTTCTTGTTTAACTGTATTGGGCTCTTGATTCTCTTGTCCTTCCAAATAATTCTCATTTTTAAATCTCTCTATGGGCTCCACCATCTTTTCCAGCCTTATGTACTGCAATCACCTCCCTCACACCACCAAATTTATCTGTTCCTCTACTTTCAACCTGTTTAGTCCATCCCCTTCACCTTTCTGTCGGTGGATGTATAGGTTCCACATTGTTGTATTCCCTCTCTAAACCCTCTTTGATTTCCTCTACTCCTTTAAGTTCTTGTTTAAAAGCCATCGCTTTGTGTCAGGAGAGGCTGACTTATTTAAGCTCATCAGTGCATAAAGAAGGTGACTGAGAGGTGATATTAGGGGACCCAGCAATGATGACTGGAAGTTTTACTCCTGCACCCTGACTGGCTGCCACAGAGCAATACTGCAGCAGTTGCACAAGTCCTGGAAGTTCAAATTAACCAGAATATATAATATTGAAGTCAAAAGGATTTGACATTCATTTTGAGTAACCAGTGCCCCACAAAACCCTGCACATTCCTGCACGTTGTCACTCTTCATCTGATTCTTTCCCCTGGTTAAAAACAAGGCTGAAGCATTAACTGTCTTTCTGTGCCTATTGAGAAGTCAGTGCTGAAAATTCGTATTTTTGGAGGTGGCTCTTGCTTTGCTGGGATCATTGAAGAGCTGAAGTTATGTGGTAGTCTGTTTTTATTAACCAAATATCATTCAGAAACTCTATCAAGAGTTGAAGGAAAACATTTGGAGGTGTTTATACACAGATCATGGTCTTACTACTTAGCTAATGGTAATGCTGGAATTAACCAAGCATATTATTATCTCTCACTGGGGAAGCATGCTGTAAATTGAGCCCCACTATTCTCAGAGTTATCATAAAAGGTAAAGATTTTATCAAAATACCCAGAATTCCTCAATTTCCCTGACTTTCAGACTTAGGCTTACAGAAAGCCAGCTGACTGTACTTAACAAAAGTTACTGTTTATTATAAATAAGCAGATTTTAGCTACAGGTAAACAATTATGAACCACCGGCATATAATTCAACTATTTAGAACATAGAACATAGAACAATACAGCGCAGAATATGCCCTTCGGCCCTCGATGTTGTGCCGACCGTGAACTATTCTCAGCTCGTCCCCCTACCCTATTCCAAAATCATCCATGTGCTTATCCATGATTGTTTACATCTCCCTAATGTGGCTGAGTTGACTATATTAGCAGGTAGGGCATTCCACGCCCTCACCACTCTGTGCGTAAAGAACCTGCCTCTGACATCTGTCTTAAATATATCACCCCTCGATTAGTAGTTATGCCCTCTCGTACAAGCTGACATCATCATCCTAGGAAAAAGACTTTCACTGTCCACTTTTTCTAACCCTCTGATCATCTTCTATGTCTCTATCAAATCCCCTCTCAGCCTTCTTCTTTCCAATGAGAACAGACCCAAGTCTCTCAGCTTTTCCTCATAAGATCTTCCCTCCAGACCAGGCAACATCCTGGTAAATCTCCTCTGCACCTTTTCCAATACTTCCACATCCTTCCCAAAATATGGGGACCAGAATTGCACACAATATTCCAAGTGTGGCCGCACCAGCGTTTTGTATAGTTGCAACATGATATTGCAGCTCCAGAACTCAATCCCTCCACGAATGAAACCTACCACACCATATGCCTTCTTAACAGCACTATTCACCTGGGTGGCAACCAGGTCTAAACTTAAAAGTCTAATCTTCTTATAAAGTCCCCCTGTGCACATGAACACACAGAAAAAGACAGAAAAGAAATGGGTGGATGGAAAGACTAGAAAACAGATCAGTGGTTCCTCTTCACAAAGTTTGCTGAGATAATTCTTGTACTGATCAAAATGCTGCATCTTGATCTTCCTTCTCCAGGAGGCACAGGGTGACTTATTTGCAGGAGGCACAGGGTGACTGGTTCACACTTATAAACATCTATGACTTGTTAATTATAAGTCACAGCTTACAGCAACCATTGAAGGAAAAGTAAACTAGTTTTCTTCAGATTTAATTTTTTTTTTAATTGTGAGAACACAGACAGCTCCTGAGCTAGTGGAGAACTGGTGACTTCTCACTATCTTGCTCATAGCCCCAAGCTATTCAGCTTTAGGTATTCTGCTTCCTGGGTGCCAACAACCACACGGTTGTTCGCGGGCAGGAGGCCGTTTATCATCAACAATGCGAGCAATCAGCTACTTGTTGCTGACTGAATCTCCATTTGTATGCACCCTTGACTTCAGCTTGTCCATAAAATTTGGGGCAGCATGGTGCCTCACAGTGCCAGGGACCAGGGTTCGATTCCTGCCTTGGGCAGCTGTCTGTGTGGAGTTTGCACATTCTCCCTGTGTTTGAGTGAGTTTCCTTTGGGTGCTTCAGTTTCCTCCCACAATCCAAAGATGTGCAGGTCAGGTAATTTGGCTATGCTAAATTTCCCATAGTGTTAGGTGCATTAGTCAGGGGTAAATATGGGTGTGGGTGGGTTACTCTTTGGAGGGCCGGTGCGGACTTGTTGGGCTGAGGGAGCTGTTTCCATATTGGAGGGAATCTAATCCAGAAACCATCTAAGACAGCTTAAACCAGCAGCTATGTAAACAGTGCTCACAATGAGTGTCAGATAACTTGCTTTCAAAATGTGAAGCAATCCTTGTCTTCCACATTTCAGTTTACATTCAGAAGTACAGAAAAAAAAAGACATGGTTTTTACAATATAATTACTTTACCTGTTCTGTTATTGTGGGAACCCTTTTTGTTAATTTAATTTCACTTTTTCTCACAGTTTATGTTAACTTCAGCCTATTTCTTCCCCTAATTCCTCCCAAAATTCAATTTTTGAGTAATGATTTTCTTTAAAATCCTGGTTATTTTTACTTTGTATAGCAGTTACAATTGTATTGAGCTGATGTGGGAGCTGTTTTAATTCATTTTGTGAGTGCAATTTATCTCTGTTTACAGGCCTTAGACTCTCCGTTAAGTATTTATGAAATGTGTGTTAAATGCTTATTTGTTCATATTTTGTCCAAAATAAATCAGCTAAAATTGTAGAAGGCTGGGTCAATGTTTTGGATTGCAGAAGCTCCAACCTGGTTTAAACATCCAGTGAAACTGGTAGCAAGTGTAACCAGCTGCATTCAGTTTATTCCAGTGTTACTGTGCTCAAGAAACAAAAAGACTGTGCTACAAATAAGAAATGGAAGACTTTCTTTGATCCATGTCCTAACAAGTGTTCTCCTCACGTTTTAAGCATAGAGTAGGAAATCTAGGGCTGGGTAGTGGGAAGAAGAGGAGGAGGGATCTCTGTTATGGTTCCTTGAAAGCATTGCCTTAATTTTCAATACTGAATACTTGCTCCAGGAGCCATAACTCAAAATGGATCAACCATGAGCAAAGTTAATCAACCCATAAAACAAATGGTTTAAGGAGCGAGGGAAAGTTAGCTGTAGAAATGCTGTGGAAATGGAGAGAATGCTTGTTAATCATTTCCAATAGCCTTGCATGAGAGTCGTTTGGAGGGCTCCTATTTAATCAGGCTAACAAACATTGCAGAATCGTTGCTAACGTTTGCATTTGCAAAAGGATCAGCTGAAAGTAGAAGGTCCATGTTGGAACAAACAATGTGTGGATGGACAGCATGCAAGTCCTGCACAGAAAAAATCAGGTAAGGCGTTCCAAGAATGGCTTTGGATTCACCGGACTTTGGGATCTGTGACAATGGGGATTGAAATCAAAATGGGAAGTTAAACAAATGGCTTCCTCCACACTTTACTGACAAAAAGAAGTTAATTTATGGAAGCTATCCAAAATTATTGTGTAAGAGGCTGGAAATTGAAGAAAGATGCATAAATACAGTGGATATGAATGCAGCCTGCTTAGAGTCATAGAGTCCCTGCAGTGTGGAAGCAGGTCATTTGGCCTATCGAGTCCACACCTACCGTCTAAAGAGCAACTCAGCTAGACCCATCCAATCCCTATATCCCTGCATGTCCCATGGCTAATTCACCTAGCCTGCACATCCCTGGACACTATGGGCAATTTAGCATGGCCAATCCACCTAACCTGCACACTGTTGGACTGTGGGAGGAAACTGGAGCACCCAGAGGAAATCCACACAGACATAGGGAGAATGTGTAAATTCCATATAGATGGTCACCTGAGACTGGAATTGAACCCAGGTCTCTGGCGCTCTGAGCCACCACGCTGACCCAGTATTGCCACCCCAAATGATTGTAAATACTCAGGAGCGGCAGAGGAATATAAAGTGTCCATAGCAGCACCGACTATAGACAATGGGCTGAACCTTAGTTTATTTGGCTAACTGCCAGTGCATTTTGGAGGGTTTTGTTGCGAGGCCCAATGTATCTTCTCACTGTATCTTATCAAATGCATCTCTTTAGCTACCTCTCCTACCATTATGGTGGCCCTCTCATTTGATTCAAACCACCATCTTTCCACATGCTGCTCCTGAAACAACCCACCACTCGGTAGATATTCACCAAAAGACCAGTATCCTTTGTGGAACAGGATGGCAGAGCAACCACAGAGCCATATAGCTCACTACACGTAGGCTAACACTCCCTCACACATACAACCCATTCTCTCACCCTAGTAGCTGTTTAACAATCATGTCACACAGTTTACCTTAGCTACATCCTGTGTAAACACTCTCTCTAAGTTACTGCTACTCTGTCTTCAATGCCCACCAGACACTCACATCTTGTGAAGGTATCGTTCTGGCTGAGTGACCATCATATTACATCCAGAGGGGAGCCTCCTGTGCACTGACCCCCTTCCCAATCCAGACTCAATCAGTCCATCAACATTTCATTACATTAGGTACAGTCCATCTTTATATTTATATGACACATGATGAAGTGATGTTCCACTCCTCCCACAACACTCTTGGAAGTTCCACAAGTGACAGGATGCTTTTGGCCAGCACTGGCCTCCTTTTAAATCATTGTCGCTAATGTGACATGGTAGATTTGCAAGCACCAATGGCATGATGCAAATCACCTTTAACTTGCACTTGAAATTTCAGCATGCTTACTGTGCATGCATTGCAACTGGATGAAAAAAAACACAAATGAAATGTAGGTTAAGTTTACTAATGCATGCTTTGTGTATTTGCTCCTTTAATGTTCTTACATCTAGCAGATGCAGATCTCACGCTTTTGTTCCAGTTGTATTTCTCATTTAGAGAACATCAAGTACAAACAGGGCTTATAGTGAATACCGTCAGCACTCTACTCTGCTTGCTTACCCACATCCAGAGCTTCCATGTCTCAATCTACACCCCCTACAGCTTCTTTTCATGATACCGCATCAAACTTTGTTCTGATATCCTTCCTGCACACCCCCCCCAAACCCAATTTCATGCCTCAATGATGCCCACCTGATCCTCTACAATCCCCTTGTGGAAACTATGGTGTTGGTCACTGCCAATAACACACTCCCTCCTGTTTCCTACCATGCCCTCCAATACCATTCACTTATCTCCCATACAACTTGTGTTTTCCCCATCTCTGTTCTTGCCGCCTTCTCTGCCCATACCTCTGTTTGCTCCAGACTGGGTATAGATTATGCCAATGATTGATAATACCAGGAGCCCCCTGACCAACAGCAGACTCCACTTGTCTGGACTGAAGATAAGGCCCTACCTACTTTCCCCAACAAGGCAATTTGGTTGAATCAATGTGCAGGCACACAGATAACAGACACCTGCTGTGGGTGTAAGCTTGACTCATTTGTGTGATGTACATCAAGGTGTCACCAGCTTCTGACTTTCCCCAAAGACAGATCCCAGTTGACAAGCACCCTGCCGGCGTCTCTCTGCAGAGGGGCACATCAGTCCAGCAGGACTCTATCACCTTTGACTCTGGCTGAAGCACCAACATGCTAACAGGACAAGAAGGCAAGGATGCTGTGAGCATTCAGGTAGGCACTGAGTGAGTGACAGCTGACAGAGCAAGCTAGTAGCCCTGAGATACAGCCTGGTCCAATCTGTGAGCTAGCTGCCTGTTCATGAGTCCAAATTGCTCTTGGAGCAGCCTTTCACTGCTGGCTGCTGGTGCACCATGTGTGTCTGTGCTTTCTGGGTGCCCCGCAAGTTGAAATGGAGAGGTGCTATGAGGATGCTGAGGGGTTGGCAAATGTTGGATGCAGATGGCTGTAGACAAAAGGTATGTGTGGCTGGTGCTGTTTGGTACTGATTGACATGGTGGGTCCTCGCAGTCAGCAATCAGCTGAAATCACCCGACACCCACTCATACTTCCTTGGGAGGTCATGTTGCGGCTGTACAGGACATTGGTTAGGCCACTTTTGGAATACTGTGTGCAATTTTTGTCTCCCCGCTGTAGGAAGGATGTTGTGAAATTTGACAGGATTCAGAAAAGATTTACAAGATATTGCCAGCAAATGTATTGCTCCTGACGTGAGACACTTCGGTGGATTTCTCACATGATTCTACCTCAAATCTCACCATAGCCCAGTTCATTCAGTCCCCGATAAGACTCCACCAATGTCACGGCAATAAAGTATGTGAGAAATGGTCAAAATACAAACCTGTCATTATAATAGAAAGTAACGATTATTCATTTATGAGTTGCATCATCTGATTTAGACAGAAGTCACATGATGCCAGGTTATAGTCCAACAGGTTTATTTGAAATCAGAAGCTTTTGGTGCACCGCTCCTTCGGCAGGTGAAGCCACCTGATTTAATACCTGGGACTTACATGGATCAAAATAGCTGTTTTCTTTTTAAAATATTTTTATTGGAAAAAGATTTGTTCTTTATAAAATTACAAAATGACAACAACAATAAACCAACAACACTACTCTCTATATAGAAAAAGAATACAAAAAGAAGAAATAAAAAAACAATAACACAAACAAAACAAAACTATACTCATGTGCAAGATAAACAATCCAGGAGAAGAAGGCCTGGATGCTGTGAGCATGCAGGTAGGCACTGAGTGAGTGACAGCTGACAGAGAAGTAATAAACAAATAACACCACCAGTCAGCACAGCAAAACAATAGCATTGAATATAATACCCGCATGTATTCAAAATTCTTCCTCTCAGAGTAACTAGTTTGCTAAATCAGATTTTTATGGCTACACAAAAGCTCTAATTAAAATGGCAGACAAATCTGTGTCGAGGTAATCCAAATAGGGATTTCAGTTTTTTGGTGCACCATGTTTGTAAGAAAGCCCAGGGGGGGATATGTTCCATGATTAGCTTAGGCTAAGCTGACAGGCTCAGGGGTTTTTCAGACACCCAACACATCAAAGTATTTTTCCTCACTCAGAAAGGAAGGATATTAAAAAGCTTTCTCCCATGAGTGTCGAAAGAAGATAAATTGGGCGAGCCCAGGAGAAGAGAAATCGAGTCCATCTTAACTTTGGTCTCCAAGATCCTCCCTATTACTCCTGCCACAGCACTCCAGTATGTACGAAGCCTGTGGCAGGATCACAGACAGTGAGTGAGAGTACCAGTACTTACTTTACATTTGAGGCACACTGAGGATACTCCCACTTTAAATTTCGAGAGATGCTCTGGGGCTAGATGGACCCTATGAAGAATCTTCAGCTGCATGGCAGGGGTCCTATTACAGACCGAAATCTTTCTCGCACCCCCATATCTCAGAGGAAATCTCGACTCTTAACTCTCTCTCTCTCAGACCTTGACTAAAATAGTTTTAAAAACTGAACAAAAACACTGACTTAAAATGGTCACAGACATCACCAGATTGTGAGTGGCTGTTACAATGTGCATTAGACAACAGACTGCCGAACTGAAATGAACATTTAATCCAAAGGCAAGGAATTCAGACAATGCCACTAACCTCTCTCGCCACTGAAAAGAACCATCATCTCTTATTTTTGTTTTACACCAGGATGAGAAATATTCAAAAAAGCTTAAATTTAAAATCAGAGCTGCATATGGCAAAGAAAGAAGATGGATTTTTTGACTTTTTTTATTGCAAATAGAACCACCTGGTGAAGGTGTTCCTCTGTCTCTCAAAAAGCAAAAAATGTGTTGTGACAGCACTGATTAAAAAGCAACACAAGACCATCAAGAAATCAAAGAAAAGCTAAAATAATTGCTACTTCTGATGACTCAAGGCACCAACCAAACTACTGTGGTTTCCGGTTAAAATCTTATGCCTGAAGAACCTTAAAATTATTTAAATTGCCTATTTTGTTCACTTTCCTTTTGTTGTAGACACTACCCGTACCCCTTTTTAAAGATGTACCTGTGTTTACATATGTTTGATGTTCTACTTTTTATTTTTTTTTGAACAGATATAATTACTTGAAAACCTTGAAATTTCTGTGACAGTGGAAATTAGTTAACTATGTTTTAACTGGAGAGAGGTAAAGCCTTGTGCTAAAAATGTATTTAAATCACCATTGCAACCAACTGGAAAGGTTGATAAAAGGGGAATGGATTCAATCCTCCTCACCTGTTCATAATGATCCTTTTAGATTCAGCTCAGAAATGGTACAGGATTGGTTATACTACTGAGAAATATTTTCCAGACTGTAGAAATGACATCAAGGCTGAAATCGGCAGACAAATTACAGATGGATTTATTATTAGTAGCTATAACTAGGAGACTTTAAATTTTCAAAGGGAGAAGTAAGGAAAGAATTTGTGTTGTAAAAATGGAATTTCATTATTGTACACATAAAACTGTTTTCTCATTTAGCAAGTTAGGCAGAATCTTCCCAAGATTTACCATCTCACTTGCCGATGCCCAAGTTGGGCATCAGCAAGTGAGATGTTAAAATATGGTGAGATTGGCAGAAATGAGATTGTTTACATTGTGAAACAACAAGGTCCGATTCTCCAACAAGTTTTGAACAGAGAGATGAAAAACTTGCTTGTGAGGAGTGAGTGGTTTATTTGCATTTATCTGTAACTGTATTTCATTATCTCTAATCTCATGTATGGAATGAGCTGCCAGAGGAAGAGGTGGAGGCTAATATAGTTACAACATTTAAAGGGCATCTGGATGGGTACGTTAATAGGAAAGGCTTAGAGGGAAATGGGCCAGCTGCTGGCAAATGGGACTAGGCTAATTTAGGATATCTGATTGGCATGGACAATTTGGACTGAAGGGTTTGTTTCCATGTTGTACAATTGTATAACCCTATGATTTCATTGATATGTAGTTTTCCAGTTGGAGTAGGCATTGAGGGAAAGGAATGAACTCTGAAATGCCGGGAGGCACTCAGGTCTTCTGAAGAATAGAGGGCACTGAGTTGCAGAAACACTGCCTGCAATATGGTAGAGCAGTACAGAGCAGTGTGGGCATAATAACCCAGTCGGAACTGAAGTGACACATAGTTCCAATAAATATAAGGCTGGTTGAAATGATCACTAACTGACATAAATTTGTTGCCAATTGAACATATGTACAAGAAACAAGAATAGGTCACTTGGCCTGCTTTGCCATTAAATAAGATCTCGGCTAATCTGATTTTAACCTCAACTCTAAATTCCCGTGTTCCCAAAATATTTCATTCCCTTGGTCGTCATGAATCTATCAACCTCTGCCTTAAAGAAATATTTGATAATATTTAAAAATAAATCAAGACATTTGATTTAACAGATCCATGCTGAATTTTGAGCTCCATATGAGATTTGTCCCACACTTAATCTAACACTTTAAACGTTTTATGTATTCTTTTCTTTCCTAGTCCTTATCTAGCTTCCCTTTGAGTGCACGTGTGCTAATTGCCACAACCATGAATTGAGGTATTGCGTTTCTACTGGAATCATTCCCTGAACAAAAAAAAAGTTTCTTGAACTCTCTATTGGAACTAATAGTGACAATCCAGTGCAGTGTAATGAGCACGAGTTCTTGTATAGTTCATAATTTGAAGCATTAAATACTATCCTGCTAAACCCTCTCATAAGCTTAAACACTGCTATCAAATGAGCCCTCAGTATTCATTTTACTCGAGAAAAGCCCCCAGACATGTTTAATTTTTTCTGATGGGTATTATCTTTCAATTCTGGTACTTTTCTAGTAAATATTTTTCATGCCTTCGCCAGTACTTCAATGCACAATTTTCTAATATGCAGACTAGAACTAGTCACAGTCGTCCAAATGCAGTCTAACCAAATAGTTGCAGATGCTGTAAATCAGAATCAAAAACAAAAGTTGTTAGAAAACCTCAGCAGGTCTGGCAGCATCTGAGGAACTAATTCTGAGGAATAGTCACCAGACCCAAAACATTAACTCTAATTTCTCTTCACAGATGCTGCCAAACCTGCTAAGCTTTTCCAACAACTTCTGTTTTGCAGTCTAGCCAAGGTTCTATACAAGTCCAAGCAAGTTAATCAAACATAAGAATCAAATTTCGGAGGACATTTTTGTAGCAGTGGCCACAATATGATTCAGTGTCAGAATAGTAAAGGAAATAAGTGAAGTTGAGGGTTTGTCACTAGATTAAAGCAAACTGTAGGAAGATAAAAAGTTTTGTTTGGATTACATGGAAAAGAATTTGGCAATGGATCTGTAGACTGGCAATCGGAAATATCCAACTGGAGCTGGAAATAACTCATAAAAATTCCAGGAAGGAAAATAGAGATTAGATTGAATGTGGGATTCCATGGTTGACAAATGGGTATTCGATCAAATCCAATACTAAAGAAACTATTTCTCTTTACAAGGAAATAATTAAAATGCAAAACAGAACATGTGCAAAACATAATAAAACATTATGAAAGGGATGAGAGAAAATTAGCAAAAAGTATTCATGAGGTCATTGATATTTTCTAGAGAGACTTTAGTGATTAAGTAGGAATTGATCCTAAGGGAAGCAAGGGAAAAATAGTGGATGCTCTGAAATGTTTTGTTGAAAGGCAAATTGTGCCAGAATACTGGAGGATTGCAGAAGTGCCCAGTTCAGAAAAATAGACAGACATGACAGAGGAAATTGTAGAACAATTACTCTTCAGTTGATGGTGCACTGGAATTAATCAGGACCAGGCTCTACAATTTTCTGAAGGTCTTTTTATGCTCAGCGAATGTCATGGTTTTCTTTGAAGGAATGAAAGAAAATATAGTGGGTGTGATTATATGGTTTTTTTAAAAAAAGCATCTGATTTGGCAGCACATAAGAGAGCATCGCTAGCAGCATTAAACGGGATGTGGTAAAGTATGGACAAACATGGCTGCAGGACAGAAGGCTTCGGTATTCCAGCTGAGGCAAGTTTCCAGAAACTATTTTTAAAAGAGATTGGATAGATACTTGACAAAGGTGAATATTAAAATGTGTAGGAATTGAGCAGAAGAACGTAACTGAATGAGGTGGCTCTTCAGTATTGATGAGTTGACCCAACAAATACTTAAATGCATTCTTGGATGTTGCTAATTTGTCCTGGCATTCTTCTGAGCTGTTGGTCAGGGTGGAGGGAGGCAGGAACCTGGGCAGAAACTATGTTGGTCAGGCCCCTTCTGGACGTAATGAATCGCGGTCTCTTTGTACCACTTGTCAGCACCTAGCCTATACTGGTGACGGCAGTGATCTTCCTAGCAATTTGAAGTCTGCATTTGAAGACTCCAAGTATCATACAATGCAAACCTACCAGCAATGTGAACCTCAATGGTTCCCACGATATTGCATCTGCACATCCCAGCATTTAACTTAATGTTAAGGGATTATCTGCAGCCAAAAGACACCAAGTCAGCGCCTTCACCCAGCAGAATGATATCAATGTGGTTTACATTCAAGAAACACATCTCCAGTGTGATGAACCCAGGAGGTAGAAGACAAACGGTTACAACCTGAGATGCCATATTGGACAGCCATGCCATGATCATCCAACCAACTCCTGCTGCTGATGCAGTTGATCTCTCTCCACTGAAAACCATCAAGCTTGGTGTTTTCCTGATAGCAAACATCTGTAAGGCCCTTGTTGTAGCTGGGACCAAGACATCCTCCCAATTCAATCACTCCCTGCTATTTACGCTAGAGACATAACAACCACCACACAGACTACCAAGTGGTTAATGCACATGGTGAAAACTTTAAAAACAATAATTAATTACTATTCATACTGGAAGCTGCAAGTGATGACAGCTTTAATTGAAAAGCTTAATCTGTAGGCTCATCTTTCACTCAAACTGGCTACCTTCAATTACAACATACTGCACTCCTATTGTGTCCATTGAAGCTTAATAAGACAATTCATCAGTAAAAATAGCATCCTGTTGCTTGAATAGATAAATAATTTGCTGCATCTGTTATGATGTATTTGGCCCACTTCTTTCATATTTAAAGTGGCACTGACTTTGCAGAAAGATATCTTCCAAATTCACAACGTATGAAGTTATTATATAAAACACATGACATTATCTGTATGGGAGAAATCTGGTAAAGGTGATAAATGCTCATCTCTGTTCTCAAACAAAATGCGAGGATATTCAAAATAAATTAGTTGCAACAGCAGTAAACTGCAATAAAAAAAAGCCAAAACAAATGCTTTGGCACTGGGATACATCGCTGAAATGAAACTGAGCAGGTGAAGTGTGTTGAGTACCAAATGTTCTTTGAAGTGTGCACCTTTGTTAGCTCCTGCTGAGTACTTGTTAGCTGAGCATTCTTCTCTTCTTAAACAAAGTGATCCTTTATCATTTTGTAATGAGTTTTGTTTTATTGAGGGAATGGGTAAATGTGAGAGAAAGGAAACAAAGGAATAAAGAGAATAAAGAAGGGAAGCAGAGAGAGAAAGGCAGAGAGGGAGTCAGAGAGGGAGACATGAGGATGCGGAGGGAGTGGAGGGAAGGAGAAAGCAGAGAGGGAGAGGTAAGGAGAGGAAAAAGGTTGGAAGACAGAAATAAGAAGAAAAGATGGAAAATGTGAGAGGGAATAAAACACGTAGCAGAGAGAGAGAGATGTGAAGAGGGAATGGCGGTGGAGAGGAGAGGGATACAGAGAAGGAGCAGGAATGGAGAGAGAATTACTAACAGAGAGAGAGGGCAGGTGACTTTATTAGGCTCCTCCCATTTCCAAAGTTGGGCTTCATATTTTATATTTTGAAACTATAATAAAAATATAAGAAATAGAAACAGAAGAGGCCATTTGGCCCCTCTAGCCTGTTCCACTATTCGATGGAATATGGTTGATCCAACATTCCTCACATCCATTTTTCTGTGCTTTCCCCTTAACCCTTGATTTCCCAACTGATCAAGAATCTATCTATTCCAACCTTAAATATACCCCAGGACTCTGCCCCCGATGCTTTCTGTGGCAAGAGTTCCAAAGACTCCCAACCCTCTGAGAGAAGAAATTCGTCCTCACTTCAATCTTAAGTTGGCACCCCTTTATTCTGAGACTATGCTCTCTCTTGTCCTAGAATCTCCCATGAGAGGAAATATCCTCTCAGCATTTACCCTGGCAAGAACTTTAAGAATCCAATGTTTCAATGAGATCACCTCTCATTCTTCTAAATACCAATATGTGGAGTCCCAACCTGTTTAGCCTTTGCTCATAAAACAATCCCTCATCACCCGGGATCATCCAAGTGAACCTTCTCTGAACTGCCTCCAACAAAATGATATCTTCCTTTAAATAAAGGGGCCAAATGATTTGGTAAAATTTGCAAACAAAAAGTCATCAGGTGAGAAATTCTGGGAATTGGTTGACCATGCCATTGGTGCACAGATATATATCTATAGGAGAGAAATGATCTTAAGTACCATAAAACTCTGTCCTAAGTCTGCCAGATTGATGCAGTATGGGATGCATTACCTATCCAAGGGTTCAGCCCAAGTTACATAAATGCCCAGCCAGCAACAGTCATGATGTTCATAGGTTCCCGCACCTGTTGGCCTGAGGTGCGGGAGAAAAATAATATTTCTGACATTTTAACACAGCCAGTTCATCTTTAACCAGGAGGCGGACACTATCTGACGAATGAAGGAACTTGCACTAACAGTAAAACAAGTGCTGAGGGAGCACTAATGCTGTTACCCAAATGCAGGCAGAAGACAGGAGGAGGGACATCCTATTGCCTGTAGGCATCAACACAAGAGACATTGGGAATATATAATTGAGCCTATCTGTACAGGCGTTTAGTTCCTAGGACATAGCTGCATTTCCTGCAAAAGTTCAATTATCTCACTTGAATTGTCAATGTAAGGACACTTCTCTCTTACTGTTTACTCATAACTCGATTATCTGACACTCTCTACCCATTACCTTTCCTGCTCTGCTTCTCTGTACATTCTCCTACAATCACTCCCACTTAGTTCATAGTGACACCAGAGGAGGAAAAACTCAACTTCAGGCTCTTTCTTGTCTTGAAGGAAGCATGCTAGTCTTCATGGACAGGCTGTAGTGACTAACAATACTACAGGAAACAGCAGGCTACAATTATCTCTTTAAGACTCTGATGTTTATCTTAACATCTAATCTTATTGATGGAAGATATATGGAGGATGTTGATGGATGATAGATGCCTACAGACCTACCTACAGCAATGAACTGCAGCAGTTAAAGAAGGCAGTTCACTAGCACCTGCTCAAGGACATCTAGGGTTAGATAATAAATGCTAGCCCACATAAAAAGAAGCCTCATGCTAATCCTTCTTCTCTCCTATTAGTGCTACTCAAGTTGAGGCCACAATCCATTGGGAGAAAATGGAGGCTTTGTTATCTACAGATTATTCATTGACACGGATGTTCCTCCTCTGTGAAGTCAGCAAGGGCTGAAGTTCAAAGGTCAAATGCTTTGTGCTTCTCTGCTATTACTCTTAAGACTGCTCTGGCCATCAAATGCTAGACACCTGGACTCTGAAACTCACACAGGCAGCATTCTGGTTGAAATACCAGGCTGCACATGCAAATGTTGAAGAGCTAAGGCAGTGGTAGCTCAGTTTCAGCTCAAGGTCACAGTGGAAAGAGGTATCTCAAATACTTGAACCTTTTATAATCACAACAGCAGTCCAACTACCTTTTATTACATTAGCTCTTCCATTAGATATGGAAGAATCAGGAGAACAGGAGAAAATAAGGCTCATGACGAACATCCAAATTAGGAGCAGGAGTAAACCATTTATTAAATATAAACTTTCTGCACTATTTGATAAGATCATGACTAATTTGACTCAACTCTGATTTCCTGCCTATGTCGGATGCTCTTAGCTTCTTAACTATCAAGGAAGTCAATCTGTCTGTGTCTTAAAGGTTTTCAATGAACCCATCTCCATTGCTTTCCTGGAAGAGAATTCAGAGAATTCCAGAGACTCATAACCCTCTTGAGAGAAAACATTTCTCCTCATCTCCATCTTAAGTGGTCAGATGCCTTATTTTTAAATTATGCCTCTTAGCTCTGGTCACTGTCATGAGGAAACATCCTTTCAACATCCACCCTGACATGGCCCCTCCGAATCTTATAATATCATCTCTCATTCTTCTAAACTCTAACGGATACTGGCATAAATTATGCATCTCTTCCTCATAGAATAACCTCCTCATCTCAAGAGTTAACTCAGGGCAAGGATGATGTGAGGAAAGGATAGGAATGTTTATGTTCGATTTGATTGTTCGTATTAAGAGGCCCAATGTACTTTATTTAGTGTTCACATATACATGGAGATGATAGTGACTCAAGTAATGAAGACTGATGTGGTTGAATAGTACTAAAGAGGTCTGATGTGTTGTGAAGTTTTAGATTGGGTATTGGTTTGCAGGATTTGTAATTCATAAGAATAGATTAGCAATGATGATATTTGCTGCAAAGAGAGATTTACATGAAATATTTGTTGGCAACTTGTGCTCTGATGCCCCCTTCAGTAGTTGTTGAGATCCAATAAGTGAAATCCTCCATGTTCTCTTGCCTCCAAATCAGCTGAGGGTAGATTTCCTTCCCAATCTCCAAATCCAGACTCTTCTGGGCTACACAGTTATGTGGCATATAGCAAAATGACACTATGGAGCATACATACTGGGCAGCATGTTGGAGAACTTTCTCAACTTATCAAAACAATGAAGGGGCTCAATTTTGATTTATTTTGTTACCTTGAGCACAGCTCTTGCAAAAGCACATATGTCTTTGTGGTTCTCATTAGCTGTAGGCAGCAGGGCTATGACTTCTTGTCATTACTAAGACACCAAATTACTCCAGATTATTTTGATTTTGGGACGTGAGTCATTGAGGCAAGACCACAATAATTGCCACCCTTTAGTTGTTTTCAATGGGCAATGGTGGCCTTTTGGAACAAATTAAAAAGTTGGGACTTTGGTTCTTGAAAAGGAACATCTGAAAGGTAGTCATATATTGGAAGCTCATAAATTATACTGAGAAAGGAAATCTGGAAAAAAATGCTTTAAACCAAGCACGGAATTCAACAGAGAATCATAGGTTTAATCACTAAAATATAAATGCTGAAATTTTTCTTCAAATATAAAGTGATGGTAACAAGGTCAGCCAAAATGATCTCATAGAATATGAGTTCCCTGATTGGGGCCATTAACCTGATGCAATCAGGGAGCCCGGGCTGACACATAAAAAAAACAGGAGGTCTAGACATCATGTTCAGTCTGAGAGATGGCTCTAAGGAAGCTGGTTTAGTGTCAAGGAGTTTACACATGTAAATAAAGAGTGACTTAGTCTTTGTGGAGTTATTTCAATGAACACTGGGAACGAGTCTTCAAGGTGAGTGGACAAAAATCCTGGAATTGTTTAAAAGCTATTGTAATACATAGAATCCCTACAGTTTGGAAACAAGCTCTTCAGCCCAACATGTCCACACTGACCCTCTGAAGAGTAACCCACTCAGAACCATTCCCCTACCTTATTATCCGACATTTACCCCTGACTAATTCACCAAACCTACAGATCCCTGAACGTTATATGCAAATTACTATGGCCAATTCACCTGACATGCACATCTTTGGACTGTGGGAGGAAAACAGAAAACCCAGAGAAAACCCACTCAGACACGGGGAGAATGTACAAACTCCACACAGACAGTTGCCTGAGGCTGGAATCAAATGTCTCTTACTGTGGTGCCCTAACCTTAGTATAATCCTGTTTTATATGACTAAGCTAAACTTCTGCTGAGATTCGAACAGTTAGCGTGAGATAAGCCCTGAGGAAATTTCCCCTCTCCAGTTGGGGTGTGCTTCTCGGATGCTGCCTCACCAGCTGTGCTTCTCAGTGCCACACTTTTTCTCCAGAGGAATAGTACGCCTAAGTTAGAGGATCCTGATTAGCATTCCTTACCTGTATCTATCTTGCGATATTGTGATCAAATTGAATGCAGATAAAATAAAATAATTGCTTATTCACAGTGGCGGATAAAGCTGAGAGTTTACTTATTACTTAGTAGAATATAGCTTTAATTAATCAATGATGAATAAAAACATTCTATGGATATCTTGTATTAGTTAAGAAAAACTCATCTGCCTTATTGTGCTGAAATGAATAGAAAGGTGGTCCAGCAGATTTTAGAAGGATAATGTGATTTTCATTTCTGCACTTCATCCAGATAATGATTAGCATTTCATGAGTGCTCAGGTATTTGGCTTATTGTGTGTTGATGCTTCATGCTGATCCAAAGCAGACTTCGGGATACACAACAATGCAGAGAGCTCAACCTGGACCTTGGGTTCATATCACGCTACAAGTGACCCCATCACAGTATACACTCTCACACACACACTCACACACATGCACATACACACGCTCTCTTACACACTCACACACTCACGCAGACCCTCTCTCTTACACATCCTCTCTCTTTGTGAAACGCGCACATATATCCTCAGAGAGGCGCACACATGCAAACACACACTCTCGCACGCACTCACACTCACACTCACATGCACACACTCACATGCACACGCTCACACTTTCACTCTCTTTCTGCTCACCCACATGCATGCGCGTGCGGACATACACACACACACAGACTTACACACTCTCTCTCCCTCAAATGTACACACATACACATATAAGTCTATGGGGTGAATTTGCATTCACAATCTGCAGGCAATCAATCCATATAACATTTTAAAAATTCCTACTTTGGAAATAGAACCAGTCTGACTCAAGATTGGGATACAGACAGACTCTAACTTCACACCTTTGCATTGTCTGAGCTGAGGTGTCACCTTTTTACAAAACCTTAAGTTATCTCGAGAATGTAATTTGAAAGAAGTCCTGGGATTTATATATTAATGAACTGAAACCTGCAATCCATTCTAAAAAATTAAAGATGTGACAGCAATGTAGGTTTGTTCAATATATCATATCAGTTGCATGACCCTGTGATCTTTTGCTATAAATTCGGTGTCTTAAAATCCTGCTCCATAGCTACCTGAAGAAGGAGCAGCACTCCAAAAGCAAGAGCTACCAAATAAACCTGTTGGATTATAACCTGGTGTTGTGTGATTTTTAACTTTTTCCACCCTCGTCCACACCAGGCCCTCCACATCACTGATAGATTAGCCATTGCCTTCCCACTCTTCCAGGGAATGGTAAAAAGTTAGATTTTATATTACAGGATTTTTTTTGCATTAAAATGTCTAGGCAAGAATTAGGTTGCACTTGGAATAGTGTTTAGTTCAATGATGGATCAACTAAATTATTGAATAAACTGTTTGGTGACCAGGGATGTTACTGGGATTGGTGTATTACTGCAGCAACAAAGGTGGAAGATGGGAGCTGGGAGCTGGGAGATTTGGTTTCACTGCCGACTAAGTATCAATCTACCAACAGATTCTAGATTAGAGTGGTGCTGGAAAACTTACCCCAGAATTGCCTCCTCCCTGACCTATCACCTCCATCCCCACCCCCATTCACCTATTGTACTCAATGCTACTTTCTCCCCACTCTCACCCTCCTCTCATTTATCTCTCCACCCTGCAGACACTCTGCCTCTATTCCTGATGAAGGGCTTTTGCCCAAAACATCGATTTTCCTGCTCCTCGGATGCTGCCTGACCTGCTGTGCTTTTCCAGCACCACTCTAATCTAGAATCTGGTTTCAAGCATCTGCAGCCCTTGTTTTTACCTCAATCTACCAACAGACAGGAGAGTTCAATTTTGCTGCTCTCTGACTTAGCAAAGTGCTTGGCAATAATAATTGCATTGGGTAATGGTGATGGTGAAAAAATTGGAGATGGTAAAAGCCTTTTTGAACAAATCTTACTTTTGCTGAGCCACATTTCTAATAATGATTTATTTAGTGATAACTCCAAAAGCAGCACACACATTCATACATGAGCTCCCAAGCTTTGAGTACACTCTTTCCATGGCATCACAATTCTAATTCATATTATTTGTCCTCTCAGAGTTTATATTCCCTTGGAGGGAAGGGACTCCTGAGAGTGTGAGGTTGAATAATTTGAGATTTGCTGATGTGTGTCTTAATTCTTTTCCCCACCTGGTGGCACAGTGGTTTCTTAAAAATATTTCTGAACAAATGTTCATTTAAAGAAGAAGCAAATGTAGAAACAAGGTACAGGGAATTCTTTACAATTCTGATAGTCAACACCTGACACTTCAACTGCCCTTTCTCAGTTCAGATGTTAAATGTTCAGGTATATTCCCAGACCTTTATCTCATAAAATTATTTCTTATGTCTGTAATTGGATCAATTCTTATTTCTAGTGAAGTGAGGGGGATGGCTAACCCAAACAATACCAAATTATTGGGTATATCAATGTGATTGAGTAGCACTTCATCATTTTGTTGATTCTTGCCCTTTAACAACTGCTGGTATCTGAACTTCTCCCAGTCAATTTGCCACTGTCCTGCTTGATCATTCTCTGTTCCAGGAGCAACTGCAAAAGATTAACTAGCCTTGCCCAATGGCAGAAGACCAGTTTGGCATTCCAAGGATAACATCAGGGTTAGATGTGTTTTGGTCACAGTTCCATGACATAGGGGCTGTATTATTGGGTTCTCATTAATTCTGTCATAGTCCCAATTTGTTTTAGGCTGTGAAATGTGGAATCCTGGAATGCCTTCGTGGAGGTGAAATCCAGTGGAAATTTCAGATGTGAAGCTGCACTCTATGTTTCACAATACCGACCACTACCAGCTCAGGGGTGGGGTAGTTGCTGCTGCTAAGTGAAGCTGAACAAGAGAATCTTGTCTCATATACAACCAGTTATCATTTACGTTATTTTAAAGTAAGATTAAAAATCGTTATACTAAGACTAATGACAGACCTGCAGATATAGGTCTGCACTCCACAAAATCCTACGATGCTCTGTATTGTCCTCAACCAAGTCAGTATTACATCATCAGGTTAGATGCAGCCTTATGCAGTCTCCAACATGAACTCTTTCAGATTCATTATCTTGTACAATTGGTGCTCTACACTTTCCAATGCACTCTGTGTTTTGGTGCTGAGTAACAATGCTGTACAGCACACAAAGCTCTGTAGTCCAGTCCCAGGTCTGTACCAAACCAGCTGATGGTCTGTTCTGGATGGCTTTAGCACTGCTGCTATAAGTGTATGTGCCCTGACATTGGACAGGCTCAGGATTGTGTTTGACTATAATTTCGTCCATTAACCCTGAATCACACTTCATCCCACAACTCGATCAAATACTCAACACTGAAAAGTGAAAAATGGTCATTTTATACTGCCACTAGTTCTCTGGTTGTAAAGAGCTAACACCTTCAGAAGGATGGGAAAGATTGTTAAAAAAATTGAATCTTTTCTTACAAATAACAAGGCAAACTATACCCATACATTCATTGGTAATCCAGTTTCTTTTAAACACTGTATTACCATATGCTTGATGCTCTTTTGATTAAAGTTTATTGTTGTAACTTTGAATTTTGTGGTTTTGTTTCCAATTATCATGGAGCATTAAGATCACTTTCTAGATTATGCCCATTATTATGCCCATTTACAGCTCAAAGAACCGGTATCAGACACTTTGCTGGGTTTGTGCAAACCCCTCCGTCCCAGAGAGTCAGAACAACTTCCTTTAATAAATGTAAAAGGCAATGATCAACTGACTCTGCAGTAACATCTATCCATCAGTAGAGGGCAGTAAAGCATCATATTTAGATTGAGTTTGGATTTAACAAGAGGATGCTTTCTCCAATTTGATCAAAGACACTATTGTGACACTAATGGAATATTTATATTGCCTAAGGCTTCTGGTGCTATGGCATATTTCTCACTTATGTTGTCGGGTACTTCCTAAATATTTGAAACAGAAGAAAAACTATGGCACTTGGCAGCTCATCTAAAATCATAATTAGCAAATTTTTAGCTCAGCAGGGAGACTGGGGCCATAGAGAGATGGTTAGTTGAGTCACTCAGCCTAACTAACTTCTGATTTCAAATCTATTGGTGAAAAACCTCTCTTGTGGGTAAGTCTTCAATATAAGCAAAGTTGTGTAGCATAAGGGGGTGGCATGGTGGCTCAGTGGTTAGCAGGGTCCCACCTTGGGTGACTGTCTGTGTGGAGTTTGCACATTCTCCCTGTGTTTGCGTGGGTTTCCTCCCACAGTCCAAAGATGTGCAGGTCAGGTGAATTGGCCATGCTAAATTGCCCATAGTGTACGGTGCATTAGTCAGAGGGGGGTGGGTTACTCTTCAGAGGGTCGGTGTAGACTTGATGGGCTAAAGGGCTTGTTTCCACACTGTAGGGAATCTAATCCAATCTTAAAAGAAAGAAAATTAAGTTTAACTAGCAATGGAGGGGTTGATTAGCTCAGCTGGCTGGACAGCTGCTTTGTGACATAGAGTGACAATAATAGTGTGGGTTCAATTCCCGTATCAGTTGCGTTTACCACAAAGGTTTCACATTCTTTACCTCAACTATGGCATGGTGACCCTTGTGTTAAACTGCCACCAGTTGCCCCTCTCTAATGAGAAAGTAGCCAACTGATCTGTTAGGACCAATAAGAGAGAGATTGATGAAATATGAGGGTTATGTTTGTTAGTAATATAAAAGACTGCAGGTTTTTTTTAGATATATAAGAGGTAAGAGGGAAGCAAGAGTGGATATTGGACCACTGGAAAAAAACCACTGGAGAGGTAGTAATGGGGAACAAAGAAATGGTGGCACGACCCAATAGGTTCTTTGCATCAGCCTTCATGGTGGAAGACACCAGCAGGATACCAAAAGTTCAAGACAGTCAGGAAGCCGAGACCATCACTAAGGAGAAGGTGCTGGGAGCTGAAAGGTGTGAAGATGGATAAATCACCCAGACCAGATGGACTACACTCCAGAGTTCTGAAGTAGATAGCTAAGGAGATTGTCGAGGTATCAGGTATCACTGGAGTCATGGAGGGTTCCAGAGGACTGGAAAATAGCTAATATAACATCCCTGTTTATGAAAGGAGGGAGGCAGAAGACAGGAAACTATAGGTTAGCCTGACCTTGATCATTGGTAAGATTTTAGAGTCCATTATTAAGGATGAGATTTCAGCGTAGTTGGAAGTGTATGGTAAACAGGGCTGAGTCAGCATGGCTTCGTCAAGGGGAGGTCATGCCTGTAAAATCTGTTAAGATTCTTTGTCGAGGTAATGAGCAAGTTAGACAAAGGAGAACCAGTGGATGTGATTTTTTAAAAATTTCCAGGAGGCCTTTAACAGGTGCCACACAGGAGATGGAAATAAGATAAAAACTCATGGTATTAGGGGCAAGGTACTGGTGTGAATGGAGGATTGGCTGACTGGTAGAAAACAGAAAGTGGGGATAAAATGGCCTTTTTCAGGAAGACAGTGGTGACTAGTTAATTACCGCAAGGGTCAGTCGTGGGACCATAACTATTCACTGCAGGCGAAGGAACTGAGGGCATTGTTGCTAAGTTTGCAAATGGAGGGACAGGTAATGTTGAGAAGGTGGGGAGGCTGCAGAAAAACCTGGTCAGGCTAGGAGAGTGGGCAAAGAAGTAACAGATGGAATACAATATGGGAACGTGTGAGGTTATGCAGTTTAGTAGGAAAAATAAAAGCATAGACTGTTTTCTTAATTGGAACGGGCTTCAGAAATCTGAAGTACAAAGAGATTTATGAGTTCTCGTTCAAGATTCTCGTAAGTTCAACATGCAGGTTCAGTTGGTAGTTGGGAAGGCGAATGCAATGTTAGCATGCACTTCAAGAATAGAATACAAGAGGAGGGATATTTTTGCTGAGGCTGCATAAGGCTCTGGTCAGAGCACATTTGGAATAGTATGAGTAAATTTGGGCCTGGTATCTAAGGAAGGAAGTGCTGACCTTTGAGGGGGTTCAGAGCAGGTTTATAAGAATGATCCTGGAGGTGAAGAGCTTGTCATTATGAGGAGTAGTTGAGGACTGAATCTGTACTTGAAATTTAGAATCTGATTGAAAGATACAGAACACTTAAAGACTTGGATAGAGTGGATGAAGATGTTTCTATTTGTAGGAGAGACTAGGAGTCGAGGGCACAGCCTCAGAGTGAGTGGATGACCCTGGAATGAGGAGGAATATTTTCAGCCGGAGGGTGGTTAATCTGTGGAACTCATTGCTGCAGAAAGGGAGATGAGGCCAGGTCATTGGGTATCTTTAAGACAGATTATTTTTGAGTAGTGAGAGGATCAAGGATTACAGGGAGAAGGAAAGGAAATGAGGTTGAGAAATGTGTCAGCCATGTTCAAATGGTGGAGCTGACTTGATGGGGCAGAAACTATTTGATGTTTTTGCATGGTGCAAACTGCTTATTTTATATTCTTAATGAGTTTATATACATTGCACTATTCCCCTGGTATAACTAGCTGTTGACTGAGACTGATTTGGTTAGCAATAGATAGTCTAAAGGATTGTTTTTCGAGTTCCTCCATACTCCAGCTTTTGGCATGGGACCAGGCTCAGAAATCATGGGCCCTGATACTATTCCTGACCTGGGCATCCTGCCCTCTCTCCACATTTGGTATCATGCCTACTAAATTGATCAAAGGTCTGATTCTCTTTTACAGGAAATCTTGGAGGAACTTTTATGTCATTGAGTTCCAAGCTAAGACAGTGTTGGACAACTCAGATCTTAGAGTTCCACCTGGCTTAATAGGTCAGAATGGTGATAGGTAACAGAGTAAGTCAGTTACCTATTTTTGGCATGGTAATAATGTTATGGCCTACTTAAAGTTTGGCACGCACGCCTGTCTTTCTTAATGTGTTTTGAATTGGAGCAGAAATATTTTAAGATTTTCCGGCCCAGAATTTGCAGTTGTAATGATGAGAAAGCTATTGTTATTGCTGTGTAAAACTGATGGGAATTTCTGGCATACAGACATACTCAGATGCAGTCTGGAAGTTACTATCGGAGATAGCCTGCTCCTCCACAGTGTCTTTTGTTGCATTTCTTGCAAATGCAATCAACACAAACTTAATAATTTGAAGCAAACTTAAACTTTTTTATATATTGCTTGTATTACATATTTTGTAAATATGCCGTTTCATTGATTATGCATTAAATATGTTAAGCCCTCTGAATGTAGTACAATTAACTGTTTAATGGCACACTAAGCCTAATTAGCTTTGACCAACCCCTCTGCCCTCAAAGACTCTTTTTATAAGTGTAGAGTCTCACTTCTTTCCTCAGAATAAAATTCCATCATTTTAAAAGTTTTAGTGCTATATGAGTGACAGTACAGAATGGACTCATGAGAATGGTTTCAGGAATGAAGAACAACCAGTTGTATAGATAGTTTGGAAAATTTAGGATTCTATTCCTTGGAGAAGGAAAGGTAAAGAGAATATTTGGTTAAGATATTAAAGACCATGTGCAGTCTGGACTGAGGCGACTGGGAAAATCTGTTCCCATTAGTGGAAGGACCAAAAGCTAGAAGCCACAGATTGGGCAACAGAAGCAGTGAAGACAATAGATGCATGAACCAAAATGGCACTGATACAGTAGGGAGTGTTCAGGCATCAGCATCGATTTCTCTACACACTTTTCATTTTTTTTTGCCTTCTTCATCTTTGAGGCTGGAGCAGTGTCTGTAGAATGGTGACTGCAGCATTGGAGGTGTGGACCAGACTTGTGGTGGCAGTAGGCCCAGAGCCTGGATTCTTTGCACTGGTAGGCCTGGAGCCTGGACTCCTGGTGGCGGTAGGTCCACAGCCTGGACTCCTGGTAGTGATAGGCCCAGATCCTGGACTCTTAGTAGTGGTAGGCCTGGAGCCTAGACTCCTGGTGCAATAGGTCTGGAGCCTGGACTCCTGGTTGTGACAGGCTCAGAGCCTGAATCTTTGATGGTAGCAGTGCCCATTGCAGGGACACCTGGCAATGGTAGGCTAAGAGCCTGGGTATTTTCTGTTTATCGTTATTGTAACTCAACATGGCACCAGTTTGTGGGGACAAAACATTTTTCACTGTATCCACAAGATACATGTGACAATAAAGCCATTTATTCACATGAGAAGGAAGTTTTCATACAGTTTATTCTTAGGATCTGGTTTTGCAGCTGTTTGTGACTCTGGTGGAGGCAGTTTCAATCCTGGATTTCAGGAGGGATTTGGATTATTATCTGAAAAAGAAGAATGTGCAAGGCAAAGATGGGGGAATTGCAGCATGGATTTGGAGAACTGGAAGAGCAGGCATCTTGGACTGAGTGGCCTCCAATACTGTACCAATTCTGTCATGGTATAGATTGAAATCTTTATTTCTCTTTCTGTAAAATTATTGAGAAGTGTATCATAATCTGCAGATTACTGTCCATAGTCTGATTGGCTGATCAGTCTGTTTGATGACTTCTCTCTTGTTAGACGCCCTGAATCTGGATTGAGGGTACCAGATAGAAAGTCACATTACAATTAGGGAAAACTGGTGTGAAAACCTTGTGTGCAACATTTTGAGGTCAAAAGTGAGTGCCATCCCTTAACCACTGAATGCACTGGACAATGAGGTAATTGATCTTGAATACGTCAATGAACTAGGAGATAGTGAGGACTGCAGATGCTGGAGATCAGAGCTGAAAAATGTGTTGCTGGAAAAGCGCTGATGCCCGAAACATCGATTCTCCTGCTCCTTGGATGCTGCTTGACCTGCTGTGCTTTTCCAGCAACACATTTTTCAGCTACGTCAATGAACTGAAATTCCTCCTGGGATTCCAATGGCTGCAGTTATGAATCTCCAATTAGCAGCAGGAATTGCTGAATTGGGGATGGTGCAGGATGCAGTTAGGTTTGGGAAACTGATGACTTATCCAATGATAGCCTAGAAAGATGGCAACACATTCTATTTATATTTAGCAGTCCCCAGGTTCAGCTGAATAGAACGCTCACATTTCAGTTTTATCCAACAATTACTCAACCACCTCAGATACTCGGGACTTATTTGGACAGTTCTGGGTGTGCTTCAGTAGGTTAGCACTATTCTTCAGCACCTTTTAAGTTGCAATTTTTTTTAAAAGTGAATTAGTGTCTTCTTCTTTTCACTAAAGAGAGCACTCACAAATATTTCTTGCTTCAATACAGATTGTTGAACTGTAGCATTGATTGTAGTTGTAACTTCAGCACTGACCTCAGATAGATAATGAGGAATGACTGCAAGGAAATGAACTTGTCACAATTGATACTGCTGCAGCTGTCACCTTTTCAGCTTCTGGAGCCAACTGGCTCCTACTAACTAGCTGTCACCATCTGCTTTTTGCACCCACTTACTATAATCACGATGTAGCTCCTTGGATCAAACAGTAAATTACAGTCTGAGTGCTTTTCCTGTTTATTAGTTCAAAAACATATATGACAAAGACTGGGTTCTTGTTGAGACTGATGTTTTAATGTTTAACCACGTTATCTATTTAGAATACTATATTATCACAGACTTGTACATATTCTGGGTCCTGTACTTACAGATGTTAAATAAGTTACATACATATATCTGACTAAACAACATGATGCTGATTCCACTGCATTGACAATGACTGAAAACAAGGTGAGTACCTTTATAATGGAATGCCATGTGTCATATGATTGTCTTGAAGGTACATTACCCATTGGAGTTTTAGGGGTGACCTTATAGAGGTTTATAAAATCATGAGAGGTATAGATAAGGTGAATGGCTGGTGTGTTTTCCCTAGAGAGAATTGCAAGACGAAGTGGCATATTTTTAAGGTGGGAGGAGAAAGATTTAAAAAGGACATGAGGGGCAACTTTTTTACGCAGTGTATGGAATGACCTTCCAGAGGAAGTGATGGATGCAGTACAGTTGCAACATTTAAAGGACATTTAGATAAGTACATGAACAGGAAAGGTTTGAAGAGATATATGCCAACCGCAGACGGGTGGGACTAGTTTACTTTGGGATGATGGTCAGCATGGACTGGTTGGACCGAAGAGTCTATTTCCATGCTGTATGGCCCTATGACTAGGACTATGACTCTATCTGGTCTGGAATCTACACAATAACACAACAGGGGAGGAACAGCAACTGGAGGCCTGAAAAGGAGAAGTAGACACTACCCTGAGTCCATTACTTGCCCCAGGCATCATCCTCCCCTTAATGTAGTGGTCTGACAGAGATTGCAGTGAAACATTTGCCCCGCTCTGAGGATGTTTGAAAAGTTTCAAATGATCATAGCAATTGCAGAAACATGGCTCAGGATGGACAGGACTGATAGCTTGACAAAAGTGAGGACTGCAAATGCTGGAGATCAGAATCTAGATTAGAGTGGTGCTGGAAAAGCACAGCAGGTCAGGCAGCATCTGAGGAGCAGGAAAATCGACGTTTCGGGCAAAATCAGAAATGAAGGCAGGGAGCCTCCAGGGTGGAGAGAAAAATGGGAGGGGTGTGGGTTAATGTTCCAGGATACAAATGCTATAGGAAGGATAGAAAGGGAGGCAAGAGAGGAGGGGGAATGGCGTTTTTGATAAAGGATAGCATTACAGCTGTAGTGAGGGAGAATATTCCTGGGAATATATCCAGGGAGGTTATTTGGGTGAAACTGAGAAATAAGAAAGGGATGGTCCCCTTATTGGGATTGTATTAAAGACCCCTTAATAGTCAGAGGGAAATTGAGAAACAAATTTGTAAGGAGATTTCAGTTATCTGTAAGAAAAATATGGTGGTTATGGTAGGGGATTTTAACTTTCCAAACATAGACTGGGTCTGCCGTAGTGTTAAGGGTTTAGATGGAGAGGAATTTGTTAAGAGTATACAAGAAAATTTTCTGATTCAGTATGTGGACGCATCTATGAGAGAAGGTGCAAAACTTGACTTATTCCTGGGAAATAAGGCAGGGCAGGTGACTGATGTGTCAGTGGGGGAGCACTTTGGGGCCAGTGACCATAATTCTATTAGTTTTAAAATAGTGATGGAAAAGGATAGACCAGATCTAAAAATTAAAGTTCTAAATTGGAGGAATGCTAATTTTGATGGGATGAGGCAAGAACTTTCAAAAGCTGATTGGGGGGTATATGTTCGCACGTAAAGGGGCGGCTGGAAAATGGGAAGCCTTTAACAATAAGGTAACGAGAGTTAAAGACAGTATATTCCTGTTAGGGTGAAAGGAAAAGCTGGTAGGTGTGGGGAATGCTGGATGACTAGAGAAATTGAGGGTTCAGTTAAGCAAAAGAAGGAAGCATATGTCAGGTATAGACAGGAGAGATCGAGACAATCCTTAGAAGAGTATAAAGGCAGTAGGAATATACTTAAGAGGAAAATCAGGAGAGCAAAAAGGAGATGTGAGATAGCTTTGGCAGATAGAGTTAAAGAGAATCCAAAGAGTTTTTACATATACGTTAAGGACAAAAGGGTAACTAGGGAGCGAATAACACCCTTCAAAGGTCAGCAAGGCGGCCTTTGTGTGGAGCCGCAGGTGATGGGGGAGATACTAAACGAGTATTTTGCATCAGTGTTTACTGTGGAGAAGGACATAGAAAATATAAATTGTGGAGAAATAGATGGTGACATCTTGAAAAATGTCCATATTTCAGAGGAGGAAGTGCTGGATAAATCCCCAGGACCTGATCAGGTGTACCCTAGAATCCTGTGGGGAAGCTAGTGAAGTAATTGCTGGGCCCCTTGCTGAGATAGTTGTGTCATTGATAGTCACAGGTGAGGTGCCAGAAGACTGGAGGTTGGCTAACGTGGTACCACACTTTAAGAAGGGTGGTAAGGACAAGCCTGGAAACTATTGACCAGTAAGCTTGATGTTGGTGGTGGGCAAGTTGTTGGAGGAAATCCTGAGGGCCAGGATGTACGAGTATTTGGAAAGGCAAGGACTGATTAGGGATAGTCAACACGGCTTTGTGCATGGAAAATCATGTCTTATGAACTTGATTGAGTTTTTTGAAGAAGTAACAAAGAGGATTGATGAGGGCAGAGCAGTAGACGTGATCTATATGGACTTCAGTAAGGCGTTTGACAATGTTCCCCATGGGAGACTGGTTAGCAAGGTTAGATCTCATGGAACACAGGGAGAATTAGTTATTTAGAAACAGAACTGGCTTTAAGGCAGAAGTGGTGGTGGACGGTTGTTTTTCAGACTGGAGGCCTGTGACCAGTGGAGTGCCTCAAGGATCGGTGCTGGGTCCACTAATTTTCATCATTTATTTAAATGTTTTGTATATGAACATAAGAGGTATAGTTAGTAAGTTTGCAGATGACACCAAAGTAGGAAGTGTAGTGGACAGTGAAGGTTACCTTAGATTACAATAGGATCTTGATCAGATGGGCCAATGGGCTGAGGTGTGGCAGATGGAGTTTAATTTAGATAAATGCGAGGGGCTGCTCTTTTGGGAAAGCAAATCTTAGCAGGATTTATGCACTTGATGGTAAGGTGAGAGGGAGTGTTGAACAAAAAGACCTTGGAGTGCAGGTTCATAGCTCCTTGAAAATGGAGTCACAGATAGATAGGATAGTGAAGATGGCGTTTGATATGCTTTCCTTTATTGGTCAGAGCATTGAGTATAGGAGTTGGAAGGTCATGTTGCGGCTGTGCAGGACATTGGTTAGGCCACTGTTGGAATATTGCGTGCAATTCTGGTCTCCTTTCTATTGGAAAGATGTTGTGAAACATGAAAGGGTTCAGGAAAATACTAACAAAGATGTTGCCAGGGTTGGAGGATTTGAGCTATAGGGAGAGGCTGAATAGGCTGGGGCCGTTTTCCCTGGAGCATGAGAGACTGAGCGGTGACCTCATCGAGGTTTATAAAATCATGAGGGGCATGGATAGGATAAATAGACAAAGTATTTTCCCTGGGGTGGGGGAGTCCAGAGCTAGAGGGCAAAGGTTTACGGTGAGAGGGAAAGGATATAAAAAGGATCTAAGGGACAACGTTTTCATACAGAGGAGTTGTATGTATATGGAATGAGCTGCCAGAGGAAGTGGTGGAGGCTAGTACAATTGCTACATTTAAATGGCAAATGGATGGGTATATGAATGGAAAGGATTAGGAGGGATATGGGCCGGGTGTTGACAGGTGGGACTAGATTGGGTTGGGATATCTGATCGGCATGGACGAGTTGGACCAAAGGGTCTGTTTCTGTGCTGTACATCTCTATAACTCTATGAATCTATGAGAGACTTTTAATAAGCCTTCACCATTCTAAATTACAATGATAATGGTTTTGAGCATGTTTCGAGGTCAGTACTCACCTGGAATTTCAGGAAAATCTGGTCTGATAGAAGGAGGATCAGGATGAACTAAACTGAGCTCATTTGCCTGCCTTTGTTTTGGCCCCTGGATTTCCGTCCATTGGTCCCCGTCTGGCAATACTATTGTAAGATGTTTTGGACCAGGCCTGACCTGGGAGTGGCTAATGGCACAATGTCAGGCAGGATTTGCCCTGCCACTAATCAATAAAACAACTGCTCGGAGATATTTTATTTGAGAAATTGATATAAGCTGTGGAAAGGTCTTTCCTTTGCACTCAGATCAATAACGCTTCAATCTGTTAAGTACCAAAACAAAAAAATATATCTCTGTCCATTGTAAAGACCAAAACAGTCAACCTAACTTTTTTTCTGAACAAATTTGCATTAAATCACTTTAGTCACTGTTATCAATATGTCAAAATCTGATATTTACATCCACATGATTGAAGATAACTTTTACTCATATAATAATAACCATGTTCTTTTATTTACTTCTTATTTACAAATGAAAATTTAAAGACTCTTAGGAAAGAGTTTTCATGTTTAATTCATCGTTTTATTATTGTACTGAATCACATGGTTGGTAAATCCATGAATAAAACATTCAGTAATTTCCTGAAACACATTTGCACCATTATTTGTGGTGATATTCTGAATTAAATCTTTATAACATTGTAATTATTGACTTGGAAATCTATTGAATTGGAAGATTGATGCCACCCAAAGGAGGTCTCTCTGAATTTGCTGTAATGTTATGTTTTATTTTACAAAGCCAGTCCTTACTTCCTCGTTTGACTGTTTTCCTGCTTCCATTCCATGAAGTCAGACGATACCAATTGCATGTCATTGGAAGGAATATTCCATTTTCCCTTGAATTTTCAAATTCTATAATCTCTTTGTTTACGGGCCCAATAGTTTTCAACCTCACCTGTGTAGGGAAACAGAGTTTATGAGCTGAATCGTGTTTTGGCTGTTCAAGTGTCAGTTTGATTGGGTTTCACAGAGAGTTTCTCACCATTTAGGCCTAGCGAGGTCTGTAATTGTATCTTCCCAAAGTCACCTCATGAACTACCTACGTCTCCCCAATGGTACTCCTCTAGTACCATCCTATCACTCACCATTCCCAGAACAGCTGACCACTCATTGTATTTCTGCCAAAAAACTGGTATCCTTGATGTCCATGGTCATCTTTAAAAGGCACCTGTACACACAATGAGTACTGGCATTCTGAAGTTGACCTGGTCATCAAAGGACAGTCTTTTCGAAGATGTCTGAGATGGGGATAATGGTGCTGCAATTCTCCAACACTGACCTAGATGGGGTGGTGCAGAGGAGGGCTGTCCACTTCCTGGAGGACCGACACACAAAGCCACGCTATCAGAACCTGACAGCTTGGTCTGAGCGGAGTAGCCACGGCAGTGTTGTATCTACAGTCTGGAGGAATCGCCTGTAGTTCCATAAGCCGGTCAATGAACCCTCTCCGTCAGGGTAAGTGCCACACTCTTCTCTCTGCTACCTTATATTCATGTTTTCACTTCTGTTGCACCCACCTCCCACCAAGGCCTCTTTTTGTATTGTATCTTTTGAAAGTGATCAGCCAGGAAGGCCTTTTCAATTGCAAATATTAATCTGCTTAGTGAATGCACTTGGAAGATATTGTGAAGGTGCTTGGGAAAATAATGTTTTAAGAATCCCCAAAAAAGCACAGCTCTCCATGTTGCCATAGATAAAAATATTTCTTGACCCAGTAATGGAGTATAATGGAGAGACAACAATCTTTGTGATACTCTTTTGGGTTTTGCAACCCCTGAAAATTGAATAGAATAGCTTGTTCAAAATAGGGTTCACTCTATGCTCACTATGACTGTACTGTCCTCTTCTCCAAAGTGGTGATCAGACACAACTCATAAAAGCTGCTTACATTGATAGCAGATCCACACAGGGAATACTGGTGCAGGGATTGCTGCTTATGTGCCTGAATCAATCCACAATCTGCACAGGATTCCTGTCATAGAGCGCTTCAATCAGCATTTCCCTTGAGAGTGCAACTCTCTGTTTCAGCAAGTGCCATCAGGTAAAAGATGACCTTTTTTATGCTTCACACATTGAATCAGTGTTGCTCGATTGGAGAAATTCTTTGATTTGCCCACTGGCACTGAAATGTAGTTCTTCAGTCTGATTTACACCTTTGAACACATCTGATATTTAGTAGTGGTTTCTAGGTGGGCATCGACAGATATTTCCTAAGTAAGCTCATTTGTATGTCCATTAATTCTGACAATGTGTAAAACATTGGATACAATAACATTCCTTGATAAAAATTGATCTTAAACTGCCCTAGAACTGTAACTATGTTGGAAACATAGTGCTGCAATGAACTCGTATTTGAGATGTCATTCCTTGTTACAACATTCTGCAGTGTTCCTTCTATTTGACATGTAAAACCTGTACTTGACATCGACCATTTATATGTCATTTTGCCTTCTAATGAGAATTTGGTGGCATCCAAATATATGCAGAGACTAGATGGGAATAACTAGATGGGAATAAGTAGTCAATGCCAATTTGTATAATAACTCATTTAACTTTACAAGGATGACTTTATCTTAAAGCCTTTGCAAAGCCATGATTTTGGACATCTCTTCAAAGAAAAAAAAGTTCAGAGAGACCAAAAGCAGTACTTAAACCAGTCTTACTCAATTATTGAAAGGTGCAAAATAAAATCACTTAGCTCAGCTTTATCTAGCTTTAATTTTCATACAACTCTATATTGTTTATTTGACAACTGAATGTGGTTTTTAAAAGCCTGATTGGTGAAAGTGGATCAGCAGTACAATGAATCATACCTAAAATATTGAGCTCTAACCAGTGCAGTTATTGAAGACTCAGTTCTATCTATAAATGTAATCTCATGGTGAACTCTTGTTAATTTAAAGAGGCAAATGTATTTACACAAATTATTGTCTGTCTCCTCCATCCACTATTGGCAGTTGTCCATTGTGAAAGACTAACACATTAAACCGGTTTGGCAGCTTACAATCCATGAATTTATTTGCTTACTCCATAAACAAAAGCACCTGACAGTGGGTTTCTTGATGAACAATCTCAGATGGGGTTTTAGTGCTTCTAATCTGAAGGCATTGACTCCTTCTGAAGTATGTTTCCACAGCCACAGTTCAGTTTTTGGAAATCCCTTCCCATTCTTCGTATTTGGCCATATTTACATGTCTGGCCTGGAATGGAATAGCTAGGAGGCAGAAGGGTCATTGCCTCACAAGCAGCAGTTTTAATGAGGACAGGATTGCAGATGGACCATGGAACTGACAGTGTCTATTAGCAAACTTTTTGAAGCACTTAAGAGCTCAGTAAAAACTCATTTCTTAGATGTCTTGTAAAATCATTCCATTTGGCAGAAGTTTCAATCACCTTCCCTGCTCAAATAAGAGTTTGTAACAATGCATCTAGGTTTGCTGAATCACTCTGGTGCTACTGGTTAGGTTGGTGAGTTCTACGTAACCTGTCTGGGTTGTGGCTGTGGCATTTACTTTTATTCTCTTGGAAGGAGACGTCCTTCCTCTTTTCACAAGTGTGATCTCCCAGAATTGCATTATTGAATATTATAGTATCCAAGTGATGGAGAGAAGGGACAAACAGAGAAATAAAACAATGAATTAGAAACGCTGGAGCAGGAGTTGGGAGGTCATGTTGCGGCTATACAGGACATTGGCTAGGCCACTGTTGGAATATTGCGTGCAATGCTGGTCTCCTTCTTATCGGAAAGATGTTGTGAAACTTGAAAGGGTTCAGAAAAGATTTACAAGCATGCTGCCAGGGTTGGAGGATTTGAGATTTAGGGAGAGGTTGAAAGGCTAGGGCTGTTTTCCCTGGAGCATCGGAGCTGAGGGGTGACCTTATAGAGGTTTATAAAATCATGAGAAGTATGGATAGGATAAATAGACAAAGTCCTTTCCCTGGGGTGAGGGCATCCAGAATTAGAGGGCATAGGTTTAGGGTGAGAGGGGAAAAATATTAAAGAGACCTAAGGGGCAACATTTTTACGCAGAGAGTGGTACGTGTATGGATTGAGCTGACAGAGGAAGTGATGGAGGCTGGTACAATTGCAACAGTTAAGGGGCATTTGGATGGGTATATGAATAGGAAGGGTTTGGAGGGATAAGGTCCAGGTGCTGGCAGGTGGGACTAGATTGGGTTGGGATATCTGGTCAGCGTGGACGAGTTGGGCCAAAGGGTCTGTTTCCGTTGTGTACATCTCTATGACTCTATCTGAAACAAAAACAGAAATTAATGAGGAGTCACTTGACTCAAAGTGTTAAACTCTGCTTTGTCCCTGCAATTGCTGTCAGACCTGCTGATTTTCTCCAGCAATTTTTCTTGGAGATAAATGTTGGTTTGGACTCCATCATTCATGTACAGTATTTAGAAACAAATTCTGAAGAATGAATTAAAGATGTTGCTTTTTCTTTGCATTCTTTAGGCTATTAAGGGAATGAACCTTTCAGAGTGAGTTATAAATCAAATGTAGTAAGGAAATGCAGCCAAACCTTGTTTTAGCTACTTTCCACACACTTGCCAATGCTTTGTGCATTTCCAATAAGCTGCTGAGGTGTTTTTTTTTATCCTGTCTACTCTGGATTCAGATCCACCTCCTATCTGGCTGTCTGGGTGTCAGAGCAGTCTTTAAGTTCATTAAAGACCTGGCTTGGGAAATATTGTGACCAGTGCAGCTTTTCCAACACAGGTAAATTCATGATTCAGAATTGATCCTGCCTTTTGTTTTCCTCCACCAACAGGAAAATCTGGTCCCAAGTTTCAAGGGCTACTCAGTTACAGGGTTCTTTACAGCTGCCTCTGTATAAGACCAAAGAACAGTACAACACAGGAACAGGCCATTCGGCCCTCCAAAACTGCGCTGACACTTGATGCCTTTCTAAACTAAAAACCTTTTGCCTCTACGCAGTCCTTATCACTATATTCCCAGCCATTCATATTTTGTCAAATATACTCTTAAATGTTGTTATTGTGTCTGATTCTGTCACCTCCTCTGGCAATGCATTTCAGACACTTGCCACCCTCTGTGTAAAAAAAAACTTTGCCTCTCACATCTCCTTTAAACTTACCCCTTTTTGCCTTAAATCTGTGTCATCTAGTAATTGACGTTTCTACACTGAGAAAAAAAGACTGTGATTATCTATTCTATCCATGACACTCATAATTTTGTCAAATTCTCTCAAGTCATCCCTCATCCTTCATTGTTTAAGTGAAAACAAACCACGTGTTCAACCTCCCCTCAGAGCTAATCCCTCCAATACAGGCAACATTCTGGTAAACTGTTACTATACTCTCTCCAAAGCCTCCACATCCTCTAGTAGTGTGGTGACCAGAATTGTACACAAATTCCAAATATGATCTCAGTAAAATCCTATTCAGCTGCAACATGACTTTCCAATTTTTATACTTTGTGCCCCGGCTTATGAAAGCAACCATGCCATATGTCTTCTTGACTACCTTATCCACATGTGTTGCCATTTTCAGGGAACAGTGGACATGTACATCTAGATCCCTCTGTATGTTGATGCAACTAAGGGTTCTGCCACTTACTCTATAAATGACTCTGTAACTATATATTCTGGCGAAAGTGAGGACTGCAGATGCTGGAGATTAGAGTCAAGATTAGAGTGGTGCTGGAAAAGCACAGCAGGTCAGGCAGCATCCGAGGAACAGGAAAATAAACATTTCGGGCAGGAGCCCTTAATAAGGAATCAGCTTTTCCAGCGCCACTCTAATCTTAACTGTACACTCTGATCTTGTCTTTGTTCACTATTAGTATTTGTGTGTGTTACACAAGAGATTACTTCGAAGCTGTCAGAAGAAGGACTTCTGATCTCTTTCTCACTTTAATCCCAAGGATGAGGATTCCAACAGCAACCTCAGAATTAGTACCTTGACTGAAGTCAGCTAATCAACTAATTGTAAATCTAATAATTGCTCTTATGACCTTCAGTCTCCACAGCTCAATTACACATTGCTTTAACCAGAAGGGCCCTCAAGAGAGCTAATTAGAGAATTTAAAGAAATAATCATACAACCCACTTAGATTCTGCTTTCGTTTTTTCATGATAGTTCAGTTTTTATAACTCTTTTAGTTTAACATTGATTTGTCCTGTGACCTGCCCACAGGTGGTAATGACTGATATGAGTTTTACTTGCCCCTCTGCTTATATTGCACTGTCAGAGAGTAGCATTTTAGCCAAGGCAAGATGGGTCAACTAGACTTCTGCATCTTCATCATCCTCTTGAAGTCAGCACATTAACAACAATGATTTCTTTATTTAAGCCACGTTTTATTTCTGTAGTTCCTGAGAGCTATCCTTACCCAATATGCAGTCTTGGAAAAGCAGCCATTTACACCAGTTGAACACTGAAACCCAAAGAATCATGGAATTGCTATGGTGCAGGAGGAGGCCATTCAGCCCATTGTGGCTGCACAGGCTCTATAATTCTTTTGACTTGTTGCCAATCTCCTGCCTTTTTCCCAATGGACGTTGTTTCCATTCAAATAATCGTCAAAAGCCCTTGTCATGACTCACTGGGATAGTGTGCTGGAAATGGAGCCCCACTATTTCCAGAGTGGCGATGAACATGAAGATTACATATATAGGATATTACATATATAGAGTATACTGGTTCGATTGTATACTGGTTCGATTGTATACAGTAAAATTATGTAACATTGATAGTAGGAGTTATTAAAAAATTACTCTTGAATGAGGTTGACTTACTCCAATGGAATAAATTGGCTCAAGTAAAGGTTATAGCTTCACCCATAATCATGGAAAGTCCAGTTGAGACTTCATAGACAGAAAAGTTACAGTACAAGTGCCAGGTACTCTCCGTTGTGTGTGGTGAACAGAGAAATAACTAAACAAAATCCATCATGAGAGCTTTACTACAAACAGATGTTAGAATAACATTATTTAAGAAAGGGGATAGTTCAAAGGAAATGTTTGGCATGTATTTACCGTTTGAAGCTCTAACAGGCAGATTCTGAGTTAAATAAGTTAGCAGAGGCAGCTCACAATGAAGCCGAGGTTGACAGATTCTGCATTAGTTAGAAACAACATTTTGATGAAGAAATGGAGACACCCTCAAAGGCCTGTGGACGAGGTTAGATAGCTGTTCATCAGCAAGTGCTACCACCCAGGTATCGTCAGGAGATATTGCAAGCAACACATGAAACTCTTGGGAAATATGGAAGTAAAAGTGTGGCTTAAATAAAAAAAATCATTACTGCTGATGTCCTGTAGGAATATAGGAAATTCAAGTATTAATAAACAGGGATTTTAACTGGATAAAGTTTCATAAAAATGTTGTTTAATTTGGTAAAACATGACATACGTGTCAAGTAGCGGGAAAACCTCAACCAACAGGTAAACCGGCTCTTTTAATACCCATACCAACTTTTGGAGAACTATAAGGGTGTTTGTCAATTATGTAAGACCATTACCGAAAAGAAAGCGGGGCATCGGTATATCCTTACAGTTATGGATGTGAAAACCTGATTCCCAAAAACTGAATTTTGCATTACTATATTCCTTGGACAAACCTGTGATTATCTTCAAAGCAATAGCTTCTGTTTCAAGTGAAGCTTTGGATATAGATATTGAGTGTTTTTATCGTATTAACATTATTTTAATTTTGAATAAAATACTGAATGCACAGAGGTAATAGAATTTCCTGTGTTTGAGAAATAGCTTCTTTGTTGAGAAAATTGCAGATGAATTTAACACAGTCAAATTGGAAAATTGAAAGTCTTCTTTTATACTGTGATACGTTTTACAGAGTACAAAAATATAGAAATTGCTGGAGAATCTCAGCAGGTATGGCAGCATCTGTGGAGAGTGGAACAGAGTTTAAGTTCCACATCCAGTAACCGTCCTCGGGTCTTATGTACGTGTTACTTCCACTTATTTTCCAAAGTTGCAGACAGCTCTTTATACTTTCTTTCCTTTCAAAGTAGTGTCAATTTTTTTTCTCATTTTCAGTTCATAGTCCAAAAAAAATGCAATCTCTAACACACTCTTGAATACCTCTACTGGACTTGCCTCTACCACAGTTCCAAGCATTGCATTCCATCCCCTAACTACTCACTGTGTGAAAAAAGAATTTTCTCACCTCAGATTTGCTTTATGTTTTGCAAAATAATAAATCTATACCTGCTCATTCTCAATCCTTTTATGATGAGAATAGTTTCCATTCTGTCCAACCTGTCATGGTTTTGAAAATTCCGATGAAATCCTTTCTCAACCTTCTCCTCTTCACATATAATAGTTTCAACTCTCTAGTATATCCTCATAATTGAAGTCTTTAATCAGTAGAAAAATTCTTGTAAGGTATTTCTGCACTCTCTCAAATGTATTCACACAATGCTCAGCTAGCATTAGTTCTTTGCTCTTGTACTCAATGCCCCTGTCAATGAAGCCGAAAATAGTTTATTAACATCTCCCTTTACCTGTCCTGCCCCCTTTAATGACTTATACCAGGTATCTCTGCTCCTGTACATCTTTGGCAATAAGACCCTTTATTTTATATTGGGCAGAATCTTCCCAGGGTCTGAAAGACGTGTCTATGGTGTGATGTGCAATGAAACCCAATTCAATGTTGGGATCTTCTTGTTTTTCATATGCAAAGTGCTGAGATTCTCATTATACAGCAGCAAGATATCAGTTGACAAGGATTAATATTCGTGTGTTGACTTACCTCACCAATACTCAGCTTCTGATCTTATCAAACAAGCTAGACATCAGGGAAACATGACCAGGAAACCACAGCAAGAACTTGGGGGGGTTGAGCTCACCATTTGCTCCAAACAACTTCCATGTTGGAAACCAGCCAGTAATATCTTAGGGCAGAGTCACACAGACCCCATGTCCACAGATATTGGCACGTGACATGTTCCAGACTCCAAGAACCCTCACAGCATATCTCTGTGACATTCACAGGATGCTTCTGTCCTTCTGTGTTACACTTTGAGCTGGACCGATAACTATCATGGTAATGCTGCAGCAGGGACACTGTGCTCTGGTGTCTGTAAGGTGTATCCAGCCTATGGACTGGGTCAGGCTACATGTGCAGGCTCTTCCTGCATTGTCATTGTGCTCAGTCACTCTGAGCATACTTAGATGCTCAAAAGCATCCCTGTCCTGCCTTGCCTTCTTTGCACTTTACCCCCACAGCCAGTATTACTAGGTCATATTACTGCTCTCTTGCTGTACCATTTAGCACAGACACAAAGCCAGAAAGCTTGTTATAGTTTTCAGTAGTCTTCAGTCAAGTCAAAAAAGATACCCTTTGCTCAAAAAGTCAAGGACAGCCTCCATTACAAGACCAAGCGCTGTGGTGAAGATTAATGGAAAGTCCTTTAGAAATGAGCAGGGGACAACTAAAAAAGGAATATTAGGGGAGAGGGTGAAATATGAGGGTAAGATAGCTAGTGATATAAAAGAAAATTGCAAGAGATTTTTTGAAATACAAAAGGTGATAGAGAGGCAAGAGTAGACATTGGATCGCTGGAGAGTGAGGTACGAGACGTAGTAATGCGGAACAAAGAAATGACAGAGGAGCTGAATAGGTACTTTGCATCTGTTTTCACAGTGGAAGTAACCCAGCAGCATACCCAAAACTTCAAGAGAGTCAGAGGCAGAGGTGGGTGTAGTTGCCATCACGAAGGAAAAGGTGCTGGGGAAGATGAAAGGTCTGAAGGTGGATAAATTGCCCAGACTGTATGGACTATACCCAAGGTTCTGGAGGAGATAGCTTAAGAGATTGTAGAGGCATTCGAGATGATTGATCATGAATCACTGCAGTCATAGAGGGTCCCAGAGGACAGAGAAATGGCTAATTTAACACAGCTGTTTAAGAAGGGAGGGATTTTGATTTGATTTGGTTTGATTTATTATTGTCACATGTACCGAGATACAGTGAAAAGTATTGTATGGCGGGCTAACCAGACAAATCATACCTGACATAAGTACATCAGGGTAATAGACAGAATGCAGAATATAGTGTAATAGCTACAGAGAAGATGCAGAGAAAGATCAATTGTAATGTATGACAGGTTCATTCATAAGTCTGACAATAGCAGGGAAGAAGCTGCTCTTAAATCTGTTGTTACATGTTTTCAAACTTTTGTATCTTCTGCCTGATGGAAAATAGGAAATTGATTAGCCTAATCTCAGTCTTTGGTAAGATTTTAGTGTCTATTATTAAGAATGAGATTGTGGAGAACTTGGAAGTGCATGGTAAAATAGAGCTGAGTCAGTATGGCTTCGTCAAGGTAAGGTCATGTCTGACAAATCTGTTAGAATTCTCTGAGGAGGCTATATGCAAATCAGGCAAAGGGGAGCCAGAAGACATGATCTATTTAGATTTTCTGAAGGCCTTTGACAAGGTGCCGCATGGGAGACTGCTAAATATGATGGTGTCAGGGTCAAGATACTGGTATAGATAGTGAATTGGCAAATTGATAAAGGCAAAGCGTGGGGTCATTTTAGGATGGCAGCAGGTAACTAGTGGAGTGCTGCAGGGGTCAGTATCAGGACCACAAATACTCACATTATACGTTACTGATCTCGACAAAGAAACTGAAGACATTGTTGCTGCATTTGCAGATGACAAAGGTAGGTGGAGGAGACAGTATTGAGGCAAGAGGGAGGTTACAGATGAACTTGGACAGGCCAGCAAAGTGGAAAAAGAATGGGCGGATGGAATACAGTACGGGAAAGTGTGTGAGATTATGCATATTGGTAGGAAGAAAAGAGGCATACACTATTAATTAAATGGGAAAAGGCTTTGGAAATCTGAAGCACAAAGTAACTTAGAAGCCCTAGTTCAACATTCTCTTAAGGTCAACATGCAGGTTCAGTTGGCAGTTAGGAAGGCAACCCTGAATCATTTTGAGAAGGTTGGAATACAAGAGCAGGGATGTTTTGCTGATGCTGTATAAAACTGTGGTTAGACTGCTTTTGGATTATTGGGAGTGGTTTTAGGCCTGGTATCCAAGGAAGGATATGTTGGCATTAGAGATGGTCTCGAGGACATTCATTGGAATGACCTTGGGAATGAAGGGCACATTATATAAGGAGCAGTTGAGGGCTCTGGGTCTATATTGATGGAGCTCAGAAAGATGAGATAGGATGTCATTGAAACATACAGAATATTGGGAGGTCTGGATAGAAGGGAAATGGAGAGGATGTTTCCACATGCAGTAGAGGCTAGGATCCAAGGTTAGAGCCTCTGAGTGAAGCGACCCAACCCTTTAGACATGAGTTGAGGAGGGATTTCTTCAGCCAGAGAGTAGTGAATCTGTGGAACTCATTGCCAAGGAAGGCTGTGGAGGCCAAGTCATTGAGTATATTGAGGACAGATATAGATGGGTTCTTGAGTAGTAATGACATCAAAGGTTATGAAAATAAGGTTGGAGAATGAGATTGAGAAACATATCAGTAATGATGGGCTGAATGGCATAATTCTGCTCCTATATTTAATGGTCTTAGATGGTGGCCTCAGTCAGGATACTCTCGTCAAAATGAGATGAAGAGCCAAATGTTGGATTACATAGCCTTTCAGTTTTCCTCATGGAATGAGAGAGGTAGATATTATAGAAGTGGCACAGCTATTACTGTTGGAGCAGCTGGAGAGGCCTAAGTGAGTAGGCAGCACATTGAGCATGTAAGATCAGTGGTGTCAGTGTTGGGGTGGTTGAGACCAAATGAGTAGGATGCTGTGTGCTAAAGTGAGATTGGTAGAGCATGAGCCTTGTTGAGAGGTTCATACAGTAGCAGAGATAGAGTGAATATGAGGAAAGGGAGACAAGATTGAGACACTAATGCTAGCTTCTCTATGATTCTAAGAGTCTTCCTCCAGTGCTGGGTATTCCTTCAGGTTGCTGAGACTTCATGAACCCAGATGGCAATATTGGACCAGGTGGACATGGTCTGGTGTCCTCCACTGCTGGTCCTGGAGGGAAGGGCATACACACCTGTGCACCTCCCTTCTAGGAGTACCTCAGGGACTCTGCCTGCAAAGTGGAGGCACTGTTTTCCCTCTGTTTATCACGTCTGGGGCAAATGCCAGGAACGGCATTGGACAGATTTGGACAAACAGTGCTTGCCCAGGTGCTCAGGGCTTTTAATGATGCGGTAAGTGTAAAGAATGTAGTGAATCTTAGGAAGTCTGGTGAGTGGTGAGTTGTTACAGTAATGGCACATGGCAAGATAGGGTGGATGTTGGAGGTAAGAGATGCCATTGGGTTGTGACAGGTGAGCAAGGAGGCAAGTTTCTCACTGAATAATGGCTCTGACCCTCCCATTCCCTCAAATTTAACATTTTGCTTACGCCCCCTTAACTGCCTCAGCTTTCTTTACCACTAAATATCGTTTTGAATTGCAATTCTTGATCTATCCATTTCTCTGACAATGATCTCTTCTGCATCTTTAGCCTTTTCATTGATGAAAAGTTGCAGAGAATTTAATATAAGTTTACAATCATTTGGACTCGTCCTCGCTTGTTTCAAAGTTTTGTTTTGGTCATACTGTGTTAAACTAAGACATTGAGATTGCTCATATTATCACAGGACATACTTCTGGATTAATTGCTTTATTCTATTTAAGTGTCTGATACAATGTAAAGCTTTATTTGAATTGATTTGTAGGATTGAACAAATTGTACTTAAGTCAGAGAGGTTTCCATTGTTCCCTTTGTACTCGTACAAATTAGCAAAGTTCTCGCAGATTGACTTTAAAGAATGTCAAAAACTTGGAACGGTTTTCCAGAAGATATAGTAGAAAGCACCTGAGTTTTTATTGATTTGGGCATTAAAATGTTCACAATAATCTTTTATTGCAGATTTAATTAAAGAAAATCCTTTCAGAAGATGCTTAGAAGAATGATAATAGTCATCCACTATTCAGGTCTGTTGGAAAAAATAGCTGTTGTTCTTTCACTGGCAATAGTGACTATGCTGTAGAACAATGTTGGATATCATTTAGTTCTGAAAATATCCACCATTTTTATGGTCATTGACACTACTGTCACTTTTCATTGTAGTTTATAGCAAGATGTAAATTAATTTCTACCTACTTCCACAATATGACATTGAGTAGAATAAATGCCACAGTTGCATTGCTATCTTCAGCATAACAGAAAGCATGATTAATCACAAACTCTAGTAAATTACAAATAGAGAGTGGTAGTAAATTGATTTTTAGACTGGAGGATGGTTTCAGAAAGGCATGTTGCTATGACCACTGCTTTTCATTGAATCATAGAATCCCTATAGTGTTGAAGCAGGTCATTCAACCCAACACTGACCATCTGAAAAGCATCCCACCCAGACCCAACTCCCTACCCTATCCCTGTAACCCTGCCTTTCCAATGGCTAATCTACCTAGCCTGCACATCCCTGGACACTATGGGCAATTTTGCATGGCCAATAAACCTAACCAGCACAATGTTTGACTGTGGGAGGAGACCCACGCAGACATTGGAAGAATGTGCAAACTCAACACAAACAGTTACCCAAGACTGGAATTGAACTCAGGTCTCTGGCACTGTGAGGCAGCAGTGCTAACCACTGAGCCACTGTGCCACCCCCTATTGTTTTGGAATAGACTATATTAATAACTTGGACGTGAGTTAACAGGGCACAGCTTCAAACCTTGCAGGTGATCCAAACCTTGGAAGGATTGTGAACTGTGAGAAACTTAAAGGGGACATACACTTGCCTGTGGAATTGGTGAACACATGGCAGATGGAAGTTAATGCAAAGCATTGTGAAGGACATTGACAAACAATACAACTAAGGGTGCAAAAGGAGATACAGGATCAGAGACATTTGGGACCATATATGTACAAGCTGCAGTGTAACAGCCTCCTCCTCCTCCTTGTCAAGAGACTCAGTGCACAGGTTCTTACCATGTTCTGTATTTTATGACAAGCTTCCTCCTTTCGTCAAGGTACTTCCAGAAATACACAAAGATATGTGCACAAATCATTTCTGGAAGCATGTTGAGAAAGTACCCACAGTTAAAAGAAATGCATACATGCTCCACACTTTATACATAAAGGCAAAGAGAACAAAAGCAGAAGTTATGTTGAATCTTTATAAAACACTTGTTTGGCCTCAAGTTGTGGGCATCACATTTTAGGAAGGATGTAAAAACATTCAGTTCGGAGTGAGAAACTTTGGGTTGGAAGACAGTTGTGATAAGCGTAGCCTCCCCAGCCTCCCTTCCTGTATGCTGACCACCCCCCAACCCCCATTAACACATCCCTGACAATAAGTGAGTTAATTCCCTGGACTGACTGACTGTGGCCCATCCATTTTGGGTGATTTAACTAACCCACCCCAAATGAGGATAGACCAGCCCACTGACAGAGCTCTCACTGCATTCCTGTAGCTTCCTGGACTGGTTACCCTCAACCACAGGGCTGCCAATCTCTGGGTACCCAGACTGAAGTGATCCAGATGCCCTGAGTGTGATTGTCCCAGCTGGATGTCTGACCGTGCCCAAGGCCCTGGATTGTCCTGAGCAGCTGCCCCTAACTTACTGTGCAGGGAACCCCTAATCTAAGGGTGTCTATTAAACTTGACTGAGGACTGCTCCTCTTCGACTTTGAGACATGGCCACTCAGTTGATGCAAATGTGGTGTGTTTGATGAATACAAGAGTGGCACATGGTGCAAGTCTGAGATTTACTTAACTGTTGCTAGTTTGCTGCATGGCTTATTTTCTCCTTTTCATTGTTTTAGTCATCATTTGTTGGCTTTCAAAACTTTCCCCGTCCACATGTTTACCACATTGTATACTGTTCTTTCACTTTGGTTAACTTCTTTGGTTAACTTCTTTGGTTAACCATGGTTGGTTTATCCTCTTCCTAGAACCTTCCTTCCTCACTGGGATTAGTCTTTTTTGTGAGTCATGAGCTATTTCCTTAAATATCTGCCATTGCTGATCAACCTTCTTTTTTGGTAAACTCCAACTCTACGCTCATTCCTTTGTAAGTACTCTTATTAGGTTTATCACAATAGTTTCCAATCAAAGTTTCTCATTCTGAACTGAATATTAAATTCTACCTTGTAATGGTCAGTTTTTCTAAGGGGATCTTTTATTTTGAGATCGTTTGTTAAACCTGCCTCATTACACTTTACCAGATCCAAATTGGATTGATATCTGGTTGGATGCACAACATGTTGTTCTGGGAAACCGACCCAAGTAGACTCTATAGTGGCTATCTCTACCAGAGTAGCTGATCCCTCGTTGAAGTCTTAACAACCATTTCCTGTGCACTCCAAAGGAAAAGCTGACAGTGTAGAAGTACACTGTAAGTAGATTGAACTACATTCCCTCTAATGTCTCCAGCTGCTGTGTGGACGTCCAAAGGCTCTGCATGGTAATGGCTGGAGAAGCTAGAAGTAATGTATCAGTATAGAAATTGGCGCATGCAGACCCTCAGAGCAGCTGCATAGACACATACCTTAGAGACAACGTTGGATTGGAGATGTGCCATGATGGTGTGGACAGGATGGCACATGCCAGATGCCAGCATTTGTGGATGTGGGTTGTGTGTGGTTGCTGCCCATGAAGTGTGCTTTGAGATGTTGGTATTGATAGAAATGTGGAACAACAGGAAGTTGGAACATATCCACTCCGACTTTTATGTCGGGAATTCTCAGTGACTAGTTTCTATCCAGTGAGTGGTAGAATGGAAACGGAGGTGACATCAGGCAATAATAAGGATAAGAATGATTGATAATTGCTAGTTACAGATCTTTCACTGCTCATGAGTGAAAATCTCATCTCGACACTTGGAACTTAGTTGGAAAGTGCAACTTATTGTTCCTGATGAGAATGACTTTACTTGACTTCTCATGCAATTTTCTCAAACTTCTCATTGTCACCCTCGTTGTTCAGGGATGATTCTGCCGATTAACTCTATTCTGTAATGACCTGATGATTTCTTTTGAGTGATACTTTCTTTATTGCTTCTTATCTCACTATAGTTCATAGTTATGAAGACCAATAGGATTAATGAAGATAGCTAACTGTGCCCAGACAGAAACCCCACCCACTCCAGCTGGTTGGTTACACTATTGGTCTGATAAGATTCTGCCTGTGGGTCAAGTGTTTCTTATTCCATATACCAAAATTCACATTTAAAACAAGGATACAATGTCAAGTAAATGCATTTTAACTTTATATAACAAAACTTTAGCAAACGTAAGCATCAGCATAGATTTAAAACACGAGTCCCTTATGTTGTATAGAATGTGCTAGGCATACTGTTAATGTGCAAGAATTGCAACTGCTGTTAGAGGATGCAATGTAGTAACTTTACATATAACTTAGTGGAAATCAAAGTTTAAGTAATTTGTGTTACCAAATGCAATTTATTCTGACTTGTTCAGATTAATGCTATCCAATATTAGACAGTTCCCAATGGATAATGTGACACAAAACATTTTGGCTGTCACATGAGCATTTTTTGTTGATTTGTTCCATAAATATCATATCCAATGGAATATCATCATTTGTTCATGTTTAATACATGGAGGCTCAATCAGCAATGGTGATGGGCCCAACATCATAATTTCGATTGGACATTGAGCTGTATTCATGAATACATGCTTTTTCCACTAAGCTTGCAACGCAAGGAGTTTCCTCTCTATGGAGGTTACCAGATCTCAGTTCTTCCATTACAATTACTTTTTCTGTGAGAAATCTTCCAGACTGATTAGTGGCACTGCTACCTTTGTATACTTCTCTGTTTTCTAGCAGATATTTTATTTATTCTAAATTGTTTGTTCCTTTGTTCCCCTTGATCCCTAGTATTGATTGAGGCTATTTCCTTACTTCACTCTGTCCATACAGAGGAATTGGACTTCAAAGAGTAACACAGAGCAGCAGACACTGTTTCAAAAGAATTGGAAATAAAAGCTTGTAAAGTGGAAACTGCAAAGGAAATTGCCTTGAAAGTACAAATTTGACCTTGTAAATTGAGCTCAATTTAATCCTGTTTTTCAAAGCTGAACCGATTGTGTTGCTCAAAGTTGCAGTATTCAATACTGGCACAGCGACCGTGTGAGTACATGATAAGCAGCAAGGAAGAAATGGCAAAATATTTTTTGCTCCCTATTAAGTAGTCTGCATCTGAGCTAGACAGTGCGGGAAAGCTATTTGGTTCGACTTTCTTTCCCTTTCACTTACACTGAACACTATTGTTAGCATCTGATATTGAGGCTTGGGAGGCTCTTTAGTATCAGGAAAAGAAGTGCTGCATAGCCAAATATCTAGGCACTTGCACCACATGTATTAAAAATATCAAAGATAAACAAGCTCTATTTTGAGTTGAGATATCTCCATGCATGTCCCAGAACTAAATCAATCTTCCATAGTTGATATAGACATAGATGATGGGTATGCAGGCAATTGGCATTGATGGAAGTGAGCAAGTACAAATGAGATCTTAATTGGTATTGTCCTGGCTGCAGACTATAACCCAGGATCACCAAAGGACATACCAAAACTTCATAAATTCCAACATGTGCTTTTAAAAGAGATTGATGCAACCAAAATGACAGAGGGTGTAAATCCTGTAGCTGTCTACAGGGGAACTCTGCAATGTCACACATGCTGGTGGCAATGAAGTTTTAAAGGGAGAAATGTGCTACAAACAGAAGTATAACCCTCTGTGAGCATCTCAGTCTGTGAACATGATGATAAAGAAAAGATAGCAATCTGGGCAAATGACATATTTACATTTTCCCCTTTCAATACACAGAGACAGGGCTTAAACGTGAGCTTCAACTCTGATCTGTGCATGTTAACCTGATATCCTAGTGTGTGGACTAGCATGCTGTAAGGGGCATAGCTTTAAGAACAATCACTAAAACCTTTGAAGTGCAGGTATAGAAAGTGAAGAGACTCGCTTTCACTCTGAGTGCTGTCAGCCAGCACCATAAAAAGAAAACAGGGCAAAGAAATTTCAATCAACTAGCAACTACCGATGTCAGAGAGCTACCCACAAAGAAAGGATCTATTTTAAATTGACCTTGTTGGAACTGACTAAGGGGGTGGGTGAATAAACAAGATGAGCCAGTGTATCCCTGCTCATCCGGAAGCTTACTGATTTGGGTCATTCCATCTGGAATATTATCAAATTGGGGGAACTTCATAGTTCACCCCTCAGATGGGATCTGATCGTAGCAGTACCGTTTCAAGTCAATGTATTTCACATTATTTTTACGTGGTTAAGGAGCACCCTGGAGTCCAGTAGCTGAGACAATAATACCACTTCCTTTTCATTTCTTTTTCTAGTCAAATCATTATCTTGCTATTATTTGATTACTTTTATTCAAGATTATGAGTACTTCGGTGTGTTATGTGTCCAAAGGAGATCAAAACAATGCTCCATTGAACATGCAGAACTTCAGCATACTGTCAAGTTATCAATGATCTATACCAATCTTTTAATAATATAGTCACTGACTATATTTGTAAGAGCTTGGTGATGTCAGGTCACATGGAATTAAGACCTGATGGAAAGATTGTTGGTAGTGTGGATGTGCAGAGGGATCTTGGAGTCCATGTACATGGATCCCTGAAAGTTGCTACCCAGGTTGATAATGCTGTTAAGAGAGATTGAGTTCCGGAGCCGCAATATCATGTTGCAACTATACAAAACACTAGTGTGGCCCACTTGGAATATTGTGTACAGTTCTGGTTGCCGTATTTCCAGAAGGATGTGGAAGCATTGGAAAAGGTGCAGAGAAGATTTAGCAGGATATTGCCTAGTCTAGAGGGAAGGTCTTATGAGGAAAGGTTGAGAGACTTGGGTCTGTTCTCATTGGAAAGAAGACTCAGAGGGGATTTGATAGAGATATACAAGATGATCAGAGGATTAGATAGGATAGACAGTGAAAGTCTTCTTCCTAGGATGATGACGTCAGCCTGTACGAGGGGATATAACTACCAATTGAGGGATGATAGATTTCAGACAGATGTCAGAAGCAGGTTCTTTACTCAGAGCATAGTAAGGGCATGGAATGCCCTACCTGCCAATGTAATTAACTCAGCCACATTAGGGAGATGTAAACAATCCTTTGATAAGCACATGGATGATGATGGGATAGTGTAGGGGGACAAGCTGAGAATAGTTCACAGGTCGGCGCAACATTGAGGGCTGAATGGCCTGTTCTGCACTGTTTTATGTTCTATGGAAGAATGCACTGCTCCATCATGTTTGTGTACATGGTGGATAAGCAATCGATATTAACAGCTTGCACGAACTTTGTATTCAGCTCTTGTCTCAAGCTCCTTAAAGCTTCTAAGGATATATTCCTCTGGTAATAAGTGGTGACCAGACTCAGAAAAACAGAAGTAAATGATGCGATTTTGTCTCCATTAAGTTTGTCTTATCTGATGCTGCAATGCTTATGTTTTCTTCCATAACTAAAAAATGGGGCATGGAGAATGTGGTGTTAAAAAGTCCAACAGAATTCTTACAGACACTACTACTATGTAAAAGTGTAACATTCACAGCATATATGTCTCTGGGCTGAAAGTAAGGTATTAGTTTCCAACAGATTAGCACGTTTCTAGTAGCATGTCATGCTTCATGTGATCCACGGGTAGGATGGAGAATATGATCAGTGTGCCCTCAGTGTCGATATCATGAACAGATCTCTCATGATATAAGTGTCTCTTAAAGGTATACTGACAAAGTAACCATATGGAGAACATGACAGTAAAGTGGCAAGAGAGAAAAACTGCAGAGAGATCTAGCAACACCAGAAAGTAGTGGGTGAAAAATTTCAAGGTCAACATCATAATTAAATCACAAGGGAGGAAACAGTCCTGCAACTAGCACAGGCAGCACTGTGGGAGACACAAACTCCAACTCAGGTAAGCAACATATTTTTCTTTACTTCACCCAAAAATCTTCGGGAGGGCTCAAGCAGGCTGATCAAAGATAGCATGAATGTAAGACTTTTCAAACCATTTGCTTGGAAGAGAGAGGATTGTAATTATGCCAGTAAAACAACAGGGAGGTGCAATGAAAAGCTACCAGTGGTCCTTGTAATGGCATGAAGAGGTTCCATAGCAGGAATAAGTCCCAACCCAACATGCTGAAAGTCATGGCTGTATTAATAGCGTCTGTTTCAAAATAATGGTTTATTTAAAATTGCCTGTGTTCATAAAGTAGAAGACAACTGCCTTTAAAGGAAGGCCTATATAAGAAATTACATTCCTTGTGGAAATCACAGACTTCATAGAGTTATAGGGTCATAGAGTCCCTTTTATTCTTTCCCCCCAACCTTAAATTGATGTCCTTTAGTACTTGATTCCCCATGGCTGGGAAAAAGACTGAGTGCATTCACCCTATCCATGCCTCTCATGATCTTATATGCTTCTGTAAGATCCCCCCCTCAGTCTCCTACACTCAAATGAAAAAAGTCCTAGCTTGTCCAACCTCTCCCTATAACTCAGACAGAAAAGTCTTGGCAACATCCTTGTAAATTTCTTCTGCACTCTTTCCAGTTTAATAACATCCTTCCCATAACAAGGTGACCAAAACTGAACACTAACTGCGGCCTCACTAATGTCCTGTATAACTTCAACATAACTTCCCAATTTCTATACTCAATGCCCTGACTAATGAAAGTCAGCATGCCAAAAACCTTTTTTACTGCCTTGTCTACTTGTGACTCCATTTTCAAAGAACCATGCACCTGAACTCCAAGGTCCCTCTGCTCCAATACATCCCTTAAGACCCTACCAATCACCATGAAACTCCAACCTTGATTTAACTTTCCAAATACAAGGCCTCACACTTATCTATATTAAACTCCATTTGCTATTTCTTGGTCTACTTCCCCAGCTGATCAAGGTTTTGCTGCAATTTCTGACAACCTTCCTCACTGTCCATGATGCTGCCTAATTTAGTGCCTTCTGCAAACTTACTAATCATACCTTGGACATTCTCATCCAAATCATTGATATAGGTAACAAACAGTAATGGGTCCAGCACTGACCCCTGAGGCATTCCACTAGTCACAGGCCTCCAGTCCAACAAGCATCCTTCCTTTATAATTTTCTGCTTCCTATTATCAAGCCAATTTTGTGTCCAATTTGCCAGCTTACCCTGGATTCCACGCAATCTAACCATCCAGAGCAGCATATCATGTATAATCTTATCAAAGGCCTTACTGAAATCCATATACATTACATCTACCATCCTGCCCTTGTCAACCTTCCTGGTCACGTCGTCAAAGAACTCTAACAAATTTGAGGCATGATCTCGCATGCACAAAGCCATGACAACTATTCCTAACCAAATCCTGTCTTTCCAAATGCATCGCTTCACTTCTTTTACAAGAGATGTTACAAGTTCACTGAGAAACCCTCAGGTTAATGGCAAAGCTGAACAAGGGCCACAGAGCACTCTTATGCAACCTGCTGCTGTCATCCATGTTACTGTGGCAGAGATGATGCCAGCCTTATTCAGTAATCACAGCATTTTCAGTTAGTCGTTCAAGTTCTTCCATTTGGTTTCATCATTAGCTGTCTAATTGGAGCTGACCATCGGTAAAATGGATTCAATTTCCATTCTAATCACATTGACTGTCACTCCTGAGTTCATCTTAGATTTTTTTTTGCTTTACATCTGCATGTTGCTCCTTGTGGACATCATGTACAGCCATTGGGTTAGTATCTACAGACACACTTGTTCTCTCCATCTCATAACTTAATCTTTCTATTGTCTCTCTGTTCTCAGACTACGTGTCTCATGTAGCTCTGCATGAGTTGTAATTTTCTACAACTTAAACAACTATCTTTGGCCCCATCACAGACTCTGTACCCTGCCTGGCCATTGGCTCAGGCTGAACCAGACTGCTTATAATGTTGATGTCATACTCAATCCAGAGCCTCTGTGTCCTCTCCATCATTATCTTCCAGCCTATTTCCAACTCAGTGACATTTATTCATCTCAACTCTTACCTCAGTATGCTGGAAACTTCAGTCATGTATTTACTTCCTCTAGATTTATTTGTCCCAATGTTCCCTAGGGTAATCATTTATTCTTCACTCTCCATTAATTTAGGCTAAATCCAAAATTCTGTTGCCCATATCCTATTCCACGTCAATCACTGATTAGCCATCCTTTTTGTCCCTGTTGACCTCTGTTAGCTCCTGGTCTCTTACTCAGTAAATTGGAAATTCTCATCCTGTGTTTAAATCATTCTTCTAGAACTATAGCTCTTTCCTTTCAGAACTCTCCTTCTCTGACTCCAAACTCTGACACAATCACATACCCTCACCACCACTATTGCTAGGGTTGTCTTCAGGCAACCAGGAGTTAGACTTTAGAATTTCCAGCTTAAACAATTCTTCATCCTTCACACATCCTCCAAGCAACAAACTGCATTAATCAAAACCTCTTAATATTTCCTTCTTCGTGGTTGGTGCCCATTTTGGCATAAGTTCCTTGATCTTCAAATCCAAGTTGTTAGTGTTGAATGTTTTATTTTTTCTCACTCCTTGTGAAAAGAGTTTTGATGGAAGCTGAATTGAACCTCTGACTGCTCCATAAACAGTCTCCACCATAAACAAAATGAAGTTTAGTCAACTGGGGATCCTCATCTGCTGAGTACAACTTCTGCAGCTGTTTAAAGAAACAGTGAGTGACATTTACTTAGTTTGTTAATTCCTTTATAACAGGAAGGTGCTGTTGTGAGATATCCCAAATGAGCACTTAATGTGAGAATGGCACTAGCACACTCTAGTAATTACAGCTAGATTCAAATAAATACTCTACTCCTTGTGAATTCTGAACACACAGTATGTTGTGAGCAGCTGTATCTGCAATGCAGGCATGTTAGCTACTCAATCGCTAGTGTCACATGAAAGTAATTTAACAATGAAGGAAAATGTAGGAGCATCAAACTGATCATTCTTATCACTCAATAAAGTTCCATCTGTCCAGTGGTTAACTGTTGTCTCCAGAATCAACTATGAACCTTCACATCTGTTCAATATTTCGAACTCCTTCCTTTAGAAGTAAAACACAAATTGTATTGCCATCTGTTTCTCTTGCCTTTCACAAGTACTTTTGAATGATAATATTTAATGGAAAAAGAACACTTCCAATCATATCTCAACTGCAGCATGTAGTGCATTAGGATACCAGTTCCTCCTTTTGTGAAGCTTGAATTGGATGCCATGGTAAAATTCACTCTAATGTGATACTATTTGACTAATATGCATTCCAGATTGACTCCTGATTATTAACAGCATGCACCAGATAAAAGAATTGATTCATTGCCACAGCCCCATCGATGCAGAACCCGACAACTAAAGCTGCCAGTTCTTAGTCTGAAATATTTTTCTTTTTAGTGTGTTCAGATTTAGTACTGGTTATGTAAGATTTTGTTAAATTGCAATAATGGGTCAGCAATCAGAGCAATGAACCTTGTATCTGTCAGAAATAGTTTCCTGAATATATAAACCAGATCTAAAATGTTATCCTTTATTTAACATAGTCTGTATACTAAACAATTTTATTCAAATGGCAGACAGTAATGTTTGAGCATCTGTGACTGCAGAGTCTCAAATACTTCCAGCCACAGACAAGTTGACTAGGGCAAAAAAAAATCCATAAACCACCCACTGGTCCGAGAACATCACAATAAGTCTCATCTTAATGGAAAGGAAAGAAAGGCCTGAATTTGATGAGACACTAATGATATGATGTCTGGTTTCAAGCTGCAGAGTTTCAGCCTCAACTTGGGCTGAAAGTTAACTGATTTTCTTTCTCTGTTGAACAAGTATTAAAAATTCTGTCTCAGTTGTATGTTGTAACAGTAAGATAATTCTTGCTTATAAAACTATATTGTTGTTGATTGCACTTAAGATAACTTGTGCCATGCCCAGTAAAACCAGCCTGGCTGTGTGATGTCACAGGTATGGTGGGGGGATGATGGTTTTGGCCTGTTCTTTCTTGTATGGCCTAACTTCCAGCATTGTGCATCAGTGGCTTCCATTTTTGATTAACTACACTTTTGAAAAAGTCTGTTCAGGGGGTTTCTAGTGGTAAGGCTTTTCTTTCTTTGAGGAAGAATCTGAACATTGTCTTAGCATCTCATAATCTGGTAGAGATCTTGATGGCAATGTGTGAAAATATATAAACCTGCACCTTGTGTATCCATGGTGCATATATCAGCTCCACCAAATACTGTACCACAAAGCAACTTAATTGCATTGAGTTGAATCATCTCAGCTTGAAGTTTCCTAAATGGCTTATATTGCTACTGTGCTTTGAAACATTTCTCTGTGCTCACTGGTAGCCTTGAGTGCAAGATTCAAACAAATTTTCTGTCTTTGCCTAGTGGGGAAGCCATTGATACAATCAATGCTGTAAAAACAGACAAAACAAATCTACCAGGAAACCTCCAAACAGCCTTTTAAAATAATGTTCAGATTGCACTCTTTGGTTTCAGACAAGGGGCAAAGACAGACAGTAACTGCCCTTGGCTCTTTTACTTCAATCTCAAATATTTGCATAACTCAAAATTATTTCTACCATATCAATACTGAATCATACACAGTATTTGTGTCTGGAGAACAGAACATCTTATCACTAAATCAGGACAGACACACACAAGCCGGAACTTTCGCAGAGATGGAAAGCCTGTCCAAGGTGAAGGTGCCAGCAGATGCCCAAATCAGGAAGACCCCATCTCCAAAACCATCTCTGCTTAGGATACCTTTGGGAGGATAAGATGTTGAAATTGTTAAACTAGAGAGGGTGCAGAAAAGATTTGCAAAGATGTTACAGCGACAGGAGGATTTGCATTGTAAGGAGGGGTTGGATAGGCAGGAATTATTTTCACTGGAGCATAGGAGGTTAAGGCGTGTCCTTATCGGGTTTATAAAATAATGTGAGGAGCATAGATAAAAAACAGTCTTTTCTCCAGGGTAGGGGAGTTCAAAACTGGAGGGCATAATTTTAAGGTGATAGGAGAAAGATTTAAAAGAGACTTGAAAGGCAGCTTTTTCACATGGTGAGTGGTTCATATGTGGAATGAACTGCCAGCAGAAATGGTAGAGAAAGATACAGTTACTACACTTAAAAGATATTTGAACAGGTACTTGATCAGGAAAGGTTTAGAGGGATGTGGGCCAAATGTGGGCAAAATGTATTTGAGAAGATTTGTAGCTGAGGTTGAGGTTCTGGATGTAGGTTTGCTCACTGAGCTGGAAGGTTTGTTTCCAGACGTTTCATCACCATACTAGGTAACATCATCAGTGAGCCTCCAGATGAAGCACTGGTGGTATGGCCTGCTTTCTATTTATGTGTTTAGGTTTCCTTAGGTTGGTGATGTCATTTCTCTCCCCTATATCAAAGACATCTTTGTAATGACTGCCAGACTGCGCTAAACCAGCATCTAATGAACTTGAAAGACCCTATACAGACAACAAGCAAAACTAATGTCATTTATAAAATACCTTGCAAGAACTGTAACAAACACTACATTGGATAAACAGACAGAAAACTAGTCACCAGGATACATGAACATCAACTAGCCACAAAAAGACATGACCCACTCTCACTAGTATCCTTATATACAGATGAGGAAAGACACCACTTCGACTGGGACAACACATCCATCCTAGAAAAAGCCAAACAGAGACACACACGAGAATTCCTAGAAGCATGGCATTCCAATCGGAACTCTATCAATGAACACATTGACTTGAATCCTATTTACCACTCCCTGAGAAAATAGAACAGGAAATGACATCACTACAGGAAAATATGTCACTAAAGGAAATGACATCACCAACCCAAGGAAACCTAAATACCAGTTCCATGAGTAAACATACATCCAGAACTAGTTCAGTTTGGGAAACATGGTCTGCATGAATAAGTTGGACTGAAGGGTCTATTTCCATGCTGCATGACTCTAAGTCAGGCGGCCTTGGTGGGGTGGGATAGGGGGGAGGTGAAGGTCAAGCACTCTTGGAAATTATTAAAGGTAGACAAGAATACTTATAACTCAGTGGAACTATCAAAACTCATTGGAACTGTCAAAGTTGATAAGGGATTTAGCTCTTATGGGCTTTAAGCTATCCATGTTAAAAAAAATGACTTCTTGCTGTTTGAAGTAAGCCTGAGGGTTTCCATTCTGGAATTACCAAGACATCACTGATTCCCTAACCATTCATTACCTCAATGGGGTGCCTTCCATTTCATTGGTATTGTGAATTCTAATGCTGGTTGAGCTAGAATGAAATGCTTGTTATTAAAAGACTTTGTTATCGAAAAGATATGAATGTTGTAACTTTTGATGAATGAGAGTACTTTTGACTATAGTGAAATCTTTAATGGAATTGAATTTATTTAATCTCTGCATAGTTCCTGGGATCTTGGCCATAACACCCCTCGTTCAGAAATTCAAGCCCTCCTTCTGAAAGGGATTGTGTGGAGCTCATTGAAGACAGGATGACCAGACTCCTAGGTGTGGTTGCTACCAAGTCAGCTAGAATGATTACTCATGACGTCTGGATGAAGTTACCATTGGCATGGAATGAATACATTCAATTCCAAAACTACAGAACAGATTACAGAAAATTACAAATCCTTATTAGGGTGAACTAAGCCATACACTGCATATCCCTATTTTCTCAACCTTGCCCACCGTCAACACCAGAACACTCTTCAATCTGCTAAACTAACACTTTCTCAAATATTACAAATGTAAAAATACTACAGATCTTGGAAATCTGAAATAAAACAGAAGATTATTGAAATAGTCAGCTAACCTGGCAGTATTTGTGAAGGGAGAAACAGAGCTAACCTTTTGATAATCTTTCTGAAGAAAGGTGATTGACTTGAGTCATCAATTTGGGCTTTCTCTCCACACACTGATTGAACTGAGGAGCATTTCTAGAGGTTTCAGATTTTAATTGCTCAACTAATCTTACAAAATGCACAACTCTGGATCTTACTCAATAGCTCTCCAGCCCTCTTTGACACAATGACTCCTTGGGAGAAGGTGAGCACTGCAGATGATGGAGTATCAGAATTGAGATTAGGGTGCTGGAAAAGCACAGCAGGTCAGGCAGCATCTGAGGAGCAGGAGAATCGATGTTTCGGTCTTAAGCCTGAATTAAGCCCTTCCTGATGAAGTGCTTATGCCCGAAACATCGATTCTCCTGCTCCTTGGATGCTGCCTGACCTGCTGTGTTTTTCCAGCACTGCACTCTTGACGGTGACTCATTGCCCAACCCTCGAAACCCTTCCTGAACTCATAAATCTCTCCAATTTCAACCTTTCCACTAATAGTGTCTTCCGCTAGAATTTCTCTTTGAAATCTGCCCTATTTGAGTTTCTATTACACTCTTTAAGAGATTCCTTAAAGTCTCCCTACTTAATCAAATGCTCCTTATGCAGTTTGTTGCAACTTCTGTTGGATAGCATTCTTGTGAAGCACTATGGGATGTTTTGCAATGTTCCAGCTGCCATACAAATGTAATTTGTATTATATTTCAGCCATTACAGCCACACTTACAAGCAACATCTGAAATCATGTTTGGAATAACAACTAGAAGTGCAAGAAATCTTAATGGTGTTTGATTTTGAGTTCCTGCTGGGCAGCAAGCAGTAAGGGCGCTTATCACTGAAGTCATTATCTGGTTTACGTTCAGCTGAGTAATGCAGCTGGCTATAGAGAATGCCTGGGAGCCGTCTGTGTGACAAGCTGAACCCAGTTGCCTAAGGAAAGCAAACTGAACTGGATAGAAATGAAGTTGTTGGCTCAATTCTATTTGTAAAATAGTGAATAGCTTTGTTTTATTATGTACTTAAAAAAGTAATTTGTCCACTTCAATTCAAGTCCAACTATTATTTTTGCCAGCGATTTGTCCATAATGCTGATTTATAGTTGGATTCCTGTTGCCAGATAATTAATTTTCATCTGAGTGCCTCTTTGAACATTCCAATCATTTCTGTATAGTTTGCTATCGTTTTTTAAAAAATTCTATTGCTCCTGTATCCAGATAGGCGCTCAGAAAATAGGATGGTGAATTATTTTCAGAATGGTTCACTTAAATTTAAATGGTCATTATTAGAATGAAATCTTGTATGTGTATTTTTAAAGTTTGAAAACTGACTTTTTCCATTTATGAAGTCTCAGAATGAAGAATGCCTGAATAAAACAATATGAATCAAGAAAAGCAAACTAACTGTAGAGGCAAGTAAGTAAGTAGTGTTGTCAAATATCTGCTGTTCAATGGCTGGTTGGTGGTGGTACCACATGACAGAGATATGACAAAGATTACTCTATTCGATACCCTTGAACACCCCAGAGCACAGAAGTCTCACGTCAATGGCTTAATTTTTTTTTAAATCCAGGCTCACGAACCTCTGATTGTACTGAGAATTTTGAGCTTGCTTTATAAAGCATAGGCCTTTTGTGTTGCCCTTACAGGGAAACATACTCTCAGATCAATGAAAGTTAGAGCTGTCATCTTGAACTTATTATCTAGCTTGGTGCTTCAATACACAGATGGAAATGTGTTGCTGGAGAAGCGCAACAGGTCAGGCAGCATCCAGGGAACAGGAGAATCGACGTTTCAGGCATTAGCCCTTCTTCAGGAATGAGGAAAGTTTGTCCAGCAGGCTAAGATAAAAGGTAGGGAGGAGGGACTTGGGGGAGGGGCGTCGGAAATGTGATAGGTGGAAAAAGGTCAAGGTGAGGGTGATAGGACAGATTGGGGTGGGGGCGGAGAGGTCGGGAAGAAGATTGCAGGTTAGGGAGGCGGTGCTGAATTTGATGGATTTGACTGAGACAGGCTGGGGGGAGGGGAAATGAGGAAACTGGTGAAATCCGAGTTCATCCCTTGTGGTTGGAGGGTTCCTAGCCGGAAGATGAGGCGTTCTTCCTCCAACCGTCGTTTCGCTGTGGTCTGACGATGGAGGAGTCCAAAGACCTGCATATCCTTGGTGGAGTGGGAGGGGGAATTGAAATGTTGAGCTACAGGGTGGTTGGGTTGGTTGGTCCGGGTGTCCCAGAGGTGTTCTCTGAAACGCTCCGCAAGTAGGCGGCCTGTCTCCCCAATATAGAGGAGGCCACATCGGGTACAGAGGATGCAATAGATGATATGTGTGGAGGTACAGGTGAATCTGTGGCGGATATGGAAGTTTCCTTTGGGGCCTTGGAGGGAGGTGAGAGGGGAGGTGTGGGCGCAAGTCTTGCACCTCCTGCGGTTGCAGGGGAAGGTGCCGGGAGTGGAGGTTGGGTTGGTGGGGGGTGTGGATCTGACGAGGGAGTCACGGAGGGAGTGGTCTTTACGGAATGCTGATAGGGGAGGGGAGGGAAATATATCCTTGGTGGTGGGGTCCGTTTGGAGGTAGCGGAAATGACGGCGGATGATGCGCTGTACATGGAGGTTAGTGGGGTGGTAGGTGAGGACCAATAACCTCCATGTACTGGTCCTCACCTACCACCCCACTAACCTCCATGTACTGGTCCTCACCTACCACCCCACTAACCTCCATTTACAGCGCATCATCCGCCGTCATTTCCGCCACCTCCAAACGGACCCCACCACCAAGGATATATTTCCCTCCCCTCCCCTATCAGCATTCCGTAAAGACCACTCCCTCCGTGACTCCCTCGTCAGATCCACACCCCCCACCAACCCAACCTCCACTCCCGGCACCTTCCCCTGCAAACGCAGGAGGTGCAAGACTTGCGCCCACACCTCCCCTCTCACCTCCCTCCAAGGCCCCAAAGGAAACTTCCATATCCGCCACAGATTCACCTGTACCTCCACACATATCATCTATTGCATCCTCTGTACCCGATGTGGCCTCCTCTATATTGGGGAGACAGGCCGCCTACTTGCGGAGCGTTTCAGAGAACACCTCTGGGACACCCGGACCAACCAACCCAACCACCCTGTAGCTCAACATTTCAATTCCCCCTCCCACTCCACCAAGGATATGCAGGTCTTTGGACTCCTCCATCGTCAGACCACAGCGAAACGACGGTTGGAGGAAGAACACCTCATCTTCCGGCTAGGAACCCTCCAACCACAAGGGATGAACTCGGATTTCACCAGTTTCCTCATTTCCCCTCCCCCCAGCCTGTCTCAGTCAAATCCATCAAATTCAGCACCGCCTCCCTAACCTGCAATCTTCTTCCCGACCTCTCCGCCCCCACCCCAATCTGTCCTATCACTCTCACCTTGACCTTTTTACACCTATCACATTTCTGACGCCCCTCCCCCAAGTCCCTCCTCCCTATCTTTTATCTTAGCCTGCTGGACAAACTTTCCTCATTCCTGAAGAAGGGCTAATGCCCGAAACGTCGATTCTCCTGTTCCCTAGATGCTGCCTGACCTGCTGCGCTTCTCCAGCAACACATTTCCATCTCTGATCTCCAGCATCTGCAGACCTCATTTTCGCTTCAATACACAAACAAGGTTGTATTATCAGAAGATGAATCTTAAAATTGAGGCTTGCTTGCCAATTCAGGTCAATGTAAAATACCCTTTGAATCTGCTCAGAGAAAACCACGTTGTTGCTAAGATGTCTTAGTCAAAAATACAGTCTCAAATATGAAAACAGACTATCTGGTAAGTCATTCATTTACTATTTGGGGAACCTTGGAACAGTGATTACACTTTAAAAAATCAACTGAAAATAAAGTGCTGTGTGATGTCTTTTCCCTAAGTTTTTTTTAGAAGTTCAAGTATTACAGTCAACTTCCTTAGCAACCCATGAAAAGGTGACTACTGCCAAGCTGCATTGATCAGAAGGTTTCCCATTTGAATTGAGGTCTCTTTGTAATTCAGCTGTGTGTCAGTTTGGGAATGCTAATTGGCCTCAGGAACACTATTCAAGAAGAAAATGAAACAACAACAGCAACTTGCTTTGATACTGGGCACAATCTTACAGGAATCTGAGCAATGTGGTATGGAGCAGATTTGTAGCAGAATTGGACAAGAAGTTTGGCAAGGCTCATCTACACTTCAGGAGCATTTTGCTGAATCTTTTATGCTTTCCCAAAGCAGCATGACCAATTTCTCTCTGGACAGCGATGAGTTGCAAGTTAAGAGGGATTATTGGTTGTTATATGCCTTGTTGACAGCCCACTTCACTTCATTAATATTTAGCTTTTTATCTTACCAAACTCAGCAAACAAGTTGGATGTCAAGAAAACTCATCATGAATACTGGAATGATAGGCAGGTGAATTCAGTTCACTGCTTCTCTGATTGCCTTCATGCTGGATACTAGGCATTGAAATCTCAGGGCAATGGCCACATGTACCCCAATACCATGGCTATTGACATCCAATTTATACAAATCTCATGGTTTTTATGGCCTTATCATGTAATAGAGTCATAGAGTCATAGATATGAACAGCATGGAAACACACCCTTCAGTCCAACCCATCCATGCCGACCAGATATCCCAACCCAATCTAGTCCCACCTGCCTGCACCCGGCCCATATCCCTCTAAACCCTTCCTATTCAGATACCCATCCAAACGCCTCTTAAATGTTGCAATTGTACCAGCCTCCTCCACTTCCTCTGGCAGCTCATTACATACACGTACCACCTCTGTGTGAAAAAGTTGCCCCGTAGGTCTCTTTTATTTCTTTTCCCTCTCACCCTAAACCTATGCCCTCTAGTTCTGGACTCCCTGACCCCAGGGAAAAGACTTTGCCTATTTACCCTATCCATGCCCCTCATAATTTTGTAAACCTCTATAAGATCACCCTTCAGCCTCCGACACTCCAGGGAAAACAGCCCCAACCTGTTCAGCCTCTCCCTGTAGCTCAGATCATCCAACCCTGGCAACATCCTTGTAAATCTTTTCTGAACCCTTTCAAGTTTCAAAACATCTTTCCGATAGGAAGGAGACCAGAATTGCACGCAATCTTCCAACAGTGGCCTAACCAATGTCCTGTACAGCCGCAACATGACCTCCCAACTCCTGTACTCAATACTCTGAACAATAAAGGAAAGCAGACCAAACGCCTTCTTCACTATCCTATTTACCTGCAACTCCACTTTCAAGGAGCTATGAACCTGCACTCCAAGGTCTCTTTATTCAGCAACACCCCCAGGACCTTACCATTAAGTGTATAAGTCCTGCTAAGATTTGCTTTCCCAAAATGCAGCACTTCGCATTTATCTGAATTAAACTCCATCTGCCACTTCTCTGCCCATTGGCCCATTTGGTCAATGTGGTAATGTGGAAGAATTCCTGATAACAACAGTTTAATCAAGAATAGTCCACATATGGAAATGTATTAGACATTGGATCAAATTGTAAGAAGATCAGATTGTACAACATCAGAGATATGTAAGTGCTGTGGCGCATAAACCCCTCTTGTTTCTTCTCTGCAATCATGAACTGCAAATGTAAATGAAATTATAAGCTACCTAAACCAGGCAGTTGAATCAATATTTTCCTGATGTGGAGGTGCCAGTGTTGAACTGGGGTGGACAAAGTTAAAAATCACACAACACCAGGTTATAGTCCAACAGGTTCATTTGGAGCGTTGCTCCTTCATCAGGTGGTTTGTATTTTCCTGTAAGACCGCAAGGTATTGGAGCAGATGTAACCTATTCAGCCTGACAAGTCTGTTTCACCATTCAATAAAACCTGATAATCATCAGCTCCATTTTCCTGACATATCCCATAACCTTGATTCCCTTACTGATTAAAATTCTATCTAACTCAGCCTTGAATATACTCAGCAACCAAGCCTCTATAGCCTTTTACAGTAAAGAATTCTACAGATTGTCTACTGTCTGAAGGAAGAGATTACTCTTCATTCTGTCTTAAATGGGAAACCCCTTACTCTGAGATTATGCCTCTCGTCCTAGATGGTCCCATTAGCCTCATTCCTGATGAAGAGTTTTGCCCGAAACGTCGATTTTCCTGCTCCTCGGATGCTGCCTGACTTGCTGTGCTTTTCCAGCACCACTCTAATCTTGACTCTGATCTTCAGCATCTGCAGTCCTCACTTTTGCCAGTCCCATCAGAGAAAACAACCTCCCTGCATCTACCCTCTCAAGGCTCTAAGAATCTTACTTAAGGTAGCCTCTCATTCTTCTAATCTCCAATGAGTCCAAACCCAATCTACTCAACCTCTCCTCATAAGAAAATCTATCCATACCCGGGATCAACCTAATAAACCTTCACTGCCACCAATGCCAATATGATTTTTCTGAGATAAGGAGTCCAGAAATGTTCAACGATTCCAACTGTGGTCTGAATAGTGTATTTTAGCAAGGCCTTCCAATTTAATATTCCATTCTCTTTTAAAAGGTGGTAACGACAAGCCTGGGAACTATAGACCGGTGACCCTGACATCGGTGGTCGGCAAGTTGTCGGAGGGAATCCTGAGGGACAGGATTTGCACGTATTTGGAAAGGCAAGGACTGATTAGGGATAGTTAACATGGCTTTGTGCATGGGAAATCACGTCTCACAAACTCGATTGGGATTTCTGAAAAGTAACAAAGAGGATTGATGAGAGCAGAATGGTGGATGTGATCTATATGGACCTTTTTAAAATTTTTTAATAGATATTTTTATTAGAAATTTAACAGTTTTACAAGTTTGCAAAAATAAACAAAACTCTCAAGTACAAACATTGATATACAATTAAATCTTAAATATATAATAACCAAAATTTAACAAAAGAAAAATACCGAGAAAGAAGAAAAACAAAACTCAACTAACTACTAATCTAACCTACAACTAACCAGAGTGTATATTTAAGTCTCTTACATTATTCAAATAAGAGAAAGAAAAACAGAAATTGGGTAGTGAGATACATGCTCGGAATGTGTTAACATCAAATGTAACAAAACCCGTATTCGTGTGGGATTCCCCTCCCAAGGGACCCCGGACCAGCCAGGTTCGTAATCTCAGTTAACTAAAAGCCCTTGTTAGGATAGCCGAAATATCTGTATTCATATAATTCAAGAAGGGTTACCATATTTTATGAAATAATTCAGTCTTTCGGTGCACCATATTTGTAAGGAAGTCAAGGGGAATACATTCCATAATTAATCTGTGCCAATTTGAAAGTCCAGGGGGGCCCTCAGCCATCCAGTCTTTCTCCATTTAAATAATAACCTTTTCTATTCTTTCTGTTAAAGTGCATAACCTCACATTTTGCCACATATATTCCATTTGCTAAGAATTTGCACATTCACTTAACCCATCTGTGGACTCCTTGTGTCATCTTCAACTACTTCCCACCTGTGTTGTCTCCAAGTTTGGTGATAGTATATTCATTTTTATCTTCCAAGTCATTAATATATATTATAATTAATTGGGAGTCCAGCACTGATTCCCATGCAGGTTACCATCCTGATAATATCTCCTTTACCAATAGCTGTCTGCGTTATTAGTTAGCTAGGCATCTATCAATGCCAATAAATTATTACAAACTCATGAGCTGATATCAAATAGCCATATCTGTGGTACCTTATCTAAATATATTTCATCCACTGGTTTCCCTTTATCCATTCTGTTTGTTACTTCCTCAAAGAATGCTAATACATTTCCCCTTCATGAAATCATGATGATTCTGCTTGATTATAGTAACAATTCCTAAACCAATTGACTTACAGTCACCTGTTGTTTTGGTCTTCCTCCCTATTTGACTAAGGATGTTATTTTGGCAGTTTTTTAATCCTCTGGGAATTTTCCAGGATCTATGGTACTTGAAAGATGAATATCACAGCATCCACTATCTCTGCATTTACTTCCTTTAAAATCCTAGAATGCAACCCTCGAATCTAGGGAACTTATTAGCCTTTAGCCCCATTAGTTTTTCTATTGTTTTGTTCTCTAGCAATAGCTGTTGTGTTTATTTCACTCTTGCCCCTACCACCCCAGCCACTGATGACTTAAATTTTTTTTGGAAAGTTCTCTATGGTGAAGGATGAAAACAGCAACAAAAACAGAAATTGTTGGGAATACTCAGTAGGTTCTGGCAGCATCTGTGAATAGAAAGCAAGGTTACTGTTTCAGGTCCAGTGACCCTTCTTCAGAACAGGTTTTATCAATTTTCCAGCCTTGTTTTCTCAGGGTCAAATATTCATTTTGCCCTCTTTCATATGTTAAAAGAAGCTTGCCTTCAAGGCAGCCTCCCACACAAGACATGGACAGGTGGCTGGTCAGGGTGGCTTTATAGTCTCAATGTGTGCCTTTGGGCTCAGGGAGTATCTCACAAACAGCCGTTTGTCTTCATAGAGGCCAGGCCATGGATGGGAGTTTAGAGTTAGACACGTGTGATCATCCAGTCAGAAATTTGGGCAGATGACAGTGGGAACTGGCCAGCTGGTGCATGGTCATTGCACTGCCACTGTTGTGGAGTCAGAGAGTGACAGAGGTGTACAGCATGGAAACAGGCCCTTCGGCCCAAATTGCCCATGCCACCCAGTCTTTCCAGTTAAACCAGCCCCATTTGCCTGTGTTTTGTCTGGATCCCTCTGTACCTACCCCATCCAGTTACCTGTCTAAATGTTTCTTAAATGATTAAATTGTACTCTCTTCCAGCATTACCTCTGACAGCCCATTCCAAACACTCACCAGCCTCTGTGTGGAAAAAAAAACCCTCTGGTCCCTTTTGTTCACAGAAGTTAATGAGGAAGGGAGGTGCGGAGTGGAAGGTGAGAAGTGAGGCAATGTAGATGCATTTACAAGGCTTTTGTGATGACCTGGGGAACCGTGACACCTCAGGGGTTGAGAATATGGGCATCTAGTGGGGGACAGGATGATGTTGAGGTTGGGGGCACAGTGGCATGTTAACACTGAAGCTGAAAGCCAGTAACAGAGGACTGTTTGCTATCATTTCCATCTTGAAGCACATGGACATTAAGAAATGAGAATGGCTGTGAATGCATTCCCCATGGAGGTGTCCATGAGTTGAAGTGTGAAGGAGGAATGGGAAGAACATTAGAGCGATGTTGACATCACAGCGTGCAGCCTGTCTACTCCCTGCTGCTCATTGTATCCCTGCCCCATAGAACAGCCTGAGGGACCAAGGAGGGAAGCTGCAAGCAGCAATGTAACCTTACCCTGAGACATGGACAATCCACATAAATAGTGAGAAACAAACCCTTATAAGTCTAACAGTGTATAGGAATGTAAGCCATGGATCCCACATGCCCTCAAGAAAACTTTCAATTCCTCTCTCTTCCACTGTGCCTCACATTTCAAGATGTGAGGCAGCCTGGTCCCTTTTGGAGCCCATTGGTCCTGAAGATTTAGTGGAACAACCACAGGGTGATATTTTTGCCTGGACAGGCTAGATGTGCCAAGCGTTTTCTCACCTGAGGCAAGCTAACCCTTCCCAGCCTGAAGCTCCATGGATTGGTGGGAAGGTGGAGGGCCGGGTCACCCACAGAGTCTCCTATGTGTGCACTGCTGAGAGATTGGGCGAAGATCCTCCTCCTGGTACTCCCTGTCTCCATGGATCATGTCCAAGTCTCCTCCTCTCGGCTTGGCTTTCAGTCCTGATGACGAATGTGTGTAGGAGTGCAATGTATGTGACTCTCTGGCATTGCCTGACACTGCTGGACCTATATTCACACTGCAGCCAACACACTCTCCATGATTCCAGATAGTTGCTAGGCTGACTGCATCACTCCAGCGTCCTAAAAGCCTGCCAATCCTCCTCATCTCTAAACAAGTCCATGAAGCCCCTCATCACCATGACAACAGAGTCTTCTTCAGCCATGGACTGAGGAGGCACCTGTCAATGGCAGTCCTTTAAGTGTCAGTAGCCTGGGGCATTTCTCCATCACCCAGCTGAGCAGCAGTGGTGTGAAGTCCTCAGCAGCTATCCATCCCACACTCCCTTTGCCTTTCGGGCCCACCCATGTTTTGGTGACACTGGTCTGGGTGGGCAGCCTTGCCGATGGCTTCAACAGGTCCTGGATGGTCTCTTTGTCTGAGGAGATGTTCCAGGGGAGATGTTGGCCTCGCTGCTTATATTCTTGGCACATCAACTGCAACTATAAGACATAAAAGGCAGAAGACTTCACAACCAATGGGTAGGGGACAGTGCCTGGATGCAGTTGGAAAATGGCAGAATTTCAAGGCCATTGGAAGTGAAACCTACTTGGTTGCTGGGACTAGTGCACTGGGGGGTTCTTGATGCTGGTACGCCTATAAGGGATGCTGGTCTTTCCATTGATTCATGACTTCGGTCATGGTGCTTGGTGTAATGGGACAGAGAGACAATGTGATACTCACCATTATGTCTCAACGGCAATTAAAACATCAAATTTGGTAAGATATGGCAAGAAAACTCATCCAACCTCACAGCAAATTTCACTCTACCGAATTCAACACAATTCACATTTACCCAAAAAAAGTACAACTCCTCCCATGGCTCCAGGAGGCTGTTTCTGGATTAGTGGTGCTGGAAGAGCACAGCAGTTCAGGCAGCATCCAAGGAGCTTCAAAATCGACGTTTTGGGCAAAAGCCCTTACCTCCAGGAGGCTGTGCCAAACACGCTCTATGAATTATTCTGCATGGCTAGCTCTGCCAATTTTATTTTTGCTCCCTACATAAAGATTAAAATCACCCAATATTAGTGAACTGCCTTTTTTTTGACATACCTTCAGTATCTTCTGTTCCAGACTAGCACCCAAAATTAAAATTGCTTCTAGTTTCTGCCAACTTTTTTTGTTGTGCAAATGCCAGAGGGACAAATGTAATTTATATCTCTATCCCTACTATAAAAATGTAGCCTCCAACTTATTTTGTGTTAGCTTATGTTTGTTCCACAAGATTTGTTTTTTCTGATTTTCATAATGCGCGCAACAGGTTTGATAATTGGTTTCTGTTTCTCTTCCTCAAACAATGGCTTATTGCATGCTTCACATAGAAACCTTGGGAACACAGTGTACTGTGGTGTAGAAGTGATCTCAGTTTGTGGCTGATAGTTTGATTTCAGCTGGCTTAATAATGGAGAGGATTCATCAATCTCTTTCAGTGGGTTCACATGCAAACTACAACAATGGCTCTCAAACTATTCCACAAGATATATTTCATGCATCTGACTTATTAAATTGCCCTTTTTGAAAACATTCATTACTTCTGACTTGCCCTCAAGTTAAACTGTACAGGAAAAGTTTTTCCTAGGCACTGAAGGAAGAATTCTGTCAAACCTGATTGTGTAATATCTTGCAAATATCACCATCATTAACAACTAAGCACAGAGCCAACCAGGAGGAACTCGGGATTTCTTCAAGCAGCTCTATTTACATATGTATGAAGAGCATTTTGCCTATAATTTCCCCTAAAGTGAAAGTTACTATGAGCTGAAATTATAATGCAGAAAGAGATTTGCCTGAGGGCATCAATCATTCTCACCATTGCGTTTCACACTAAGCAGGGAGGACTCTGGTAAGACTTCATGTTCTATTCATTGCTTTTATTATCTGTTCTGCTATTTGCTGAACAGAAAGCAACAACGAATGAGATTTTAACTCATTCAAGAACCCATTTTCTCATAAAGTTAAAACTTGGCCCTCTGATTTTAATCAAAACAAGTAACTCTGCAGATGGACCAGCAAGTTTATTTAGTATCTGTGGCATAAACAAAGGATTTTAGAGATTAGATTCCCAACAGTGTAGAAACAGACCCTTTGGCCCAACAAGTCCACACCAACCCTCTGAAGAGCAACTCACCCAGACCCACTCCTCTACACTTACCCCTGACTAATGCACCCAACACAATGGGCAATTTAGCATGGCCAATTCACCTAAACTGCACATCTTTGGACTGTGGGAGGAAACCGGAGCACTCGGAGGAAACCCACGCAGACACGGGGAGAATGTGCAAACTCCACACAGACAGTTGCTCAAGACAGGAACTGAACCCGGGTCTTGAGGCAGCAGTGCTAACTATTGAGCCACCGTGCTCCCCTAAAAAACATTTTAACCTGCCAAAACCCGGGAATGAACCAGGGACCTTTAAATCTTAAGTCTAACACTCTCACAATTAGAATCCCTACTGTGTGGAAACAGGCCATTCAGCCCATTGAGTCCACACCGACCCTCCAAAGAGCACACCACCCTTTATTTTAAAATATTCAACAAGTCAACCTCCACTGCTGTCAGGGGAAGAGAATTCCACAGATTCTTGGCTCTCTGAGAGTATAATATTTCCAAAACTTCATCCTAAGTGGGAAACTCCTTGTCTGAAAGGGGCAACAGCTTTTCAGCATCTACTGTGTCAAGTTCCCGTTGTGTCTTATATGTTTTAATAAAAATGCCTAATCCTTCTAAACTCCAGTGGAAACAGGGCCAACTTGTGGGAACATTCCTCATAACATAACACCTTCATCCCAGGTATCAACTGACTGAACCTTCTTTCAACTGCATTTATATATTATGTGCTTTCTTAAATAAAGAGACCAATACTGAACTATAGATATTATCTCACCAGTATGGCTATAGCAAAACTTTCCTACTTGTACATTCCATTTCCCCAGGCAATCAGCTACACCATTCAATTTGACTTCCTAATCACTTGCTGCACCTGCATATTAACGTTTTTTGTAATCTGTATCTCAGAGCTCTGCACTGTCTCTCCATTTAAATAGTTTCCCAGACTCATTCTTTACAGGATCACAACTCACTATTGTTACAAATTTGAAATATTAAATAATTCTCAGGGAGTTAGACACCTCTTGGAACACAGTGTCAAATTAAATTTCATCCTCTTGATGTAATGCAGTATCTGCCATTTGGCTTCCAGCTCAATAACTCTGAGCTGAGTTTCTTCAAATTGTAGGTACTTACTGCAAGAGTGTTTGTCATGGTTCATACATGTATCCATGAGCTCCCACATTCTGCAACTGCCACATGTCACCTGCCCCTGATCTCATCTGTTCCTGCTGCTTGCTGACTGAAGTCTTGCTGCCCTGCTCTGTTTGCATTCCATCTGCTGCTCTGGCTGTTTCATGCTGTTCACATTCTATAATGGTGCTCAGCTTCCTAAGGGAAGAAAATATGGACTATATTTCCTGCTGATGTTCCAAATGTTTCTATTGGAAGTGCACTTGTGAGGACTGTTATGCCATTCCTGGAAATCGAGTCTACTATGTCTGCACTTGTCATTAAAGTTAATTATTTTTTATAAGTATGCAATTTACTCCATTTTATCTGTGGTTTAGACTCAGGTTGTTAGAAAACAAGGGTCAAGTTTCAGTACTTAACAAGAATGCTTATTTTTTACAATTAAATTGACTCTCACTGCACATAAACAATTGTGAACCATCAATATATAATTCTACTAGTTAAAACTCTAGCCCCCTTATAAATCTCCCTCTACACACACAGACAGATATAGAGAAATAAAATGAAAGTGTCATGGCGGAAAGAAAGACTGGGAAGGTAGTTCTATGGTCACTGTCCACAGGATTTTCTGAGAAGACCCTTTTGCTCCTTGAGTCTCCTTTACCAGATACTGTCACTTTCTTGCAGGAAGCACAGAGTGACTGGTTCACAGGCTCATAATGTATTTTTATTTATTGGTTAAGGGCCGTATCTTACAGCAACTAAGGAGAGAAAATAAACTGGCTTTCTTCAGGCTTGAGGTGTTTTCATTTACTGCAGAGAAAGAGCAGCTCTTTCCTTTTCAGAGCTCCAATGGCTTCTGTATATTCTTACATGCACCCAAGCTGTTCAACTATCTGAAAGCCAATCATATAGCTGTTGGTAGACAGAGGGCCTTTATCTTTGACAACTGTCACCAGTCCACAGACCAGTCAGTTGCTTGTTGCCAGCTGAATCTCTCCTCATACGTGTCCACTGGTTCCTGTTCATCTGTTGTAGCTTCTTGATTAAGCAGCTGTGTAAATCACACTTACAAAGAGCATAAGTAACTTGCTTTTAAAAATGCAGTAATCCTTTCCATCATGCTTAGTTTCTAACAATCCTATTCCTATTTCAGTCCATAAGCAAAACTACAGAAAAATAAATGGGTACAATCTTTGGAAGATTTTTAGAAAATATATATTTTTATTGAAAAAAAAGGAATTTTTTTGGATATTACAACAAATACAAAACAAAATAATTCAAAACAATACAAAAAATCCCACTAATTGCATAAATAAATAATAACTAATAACTAACAACTAACTAATGAATCATGACAGTAATAATAATAAAAACAATACAGCTCAACAAAGCAAACTAATAGCCCTCAACCATCGAGTGCGTCAATTTATACGTATTCATGAGTCTGTAGTTCCTCCTCTCTGGATACTAGATTCATTAAACAGAATCGTCATGGCTACATCAAGGCCCTTATTAGTATGGCAGACAAATCTGTACCCAAGTAGTCCAAAAAGGGCTGCCACGACTTATAAAAATTCTCAGTTTTATGATGCTCCATACTTGTAAGAAGGTCCAAGGGGATGTGTTCCATGACTAGCTTACACCAGCCCAACATTCCCGGGAGGTTTTCAGACACCCACCCTAACAGAATGTTATTTCTTCCACAAAAAGTGAGGATACTGGAAAGCTTTTTTTTGTGCGCGGTTAATGCAAGTGGATTATCAAGACCAGCAAGAGGAGATACCGGGTCTATCTCCACCTCTGTCCCCAATACTCTCTCTCTATTTTGCCTGCCACAGCGCTCCAGTATGCCCGCAGCCTGTGGCAGGACCGGAGACAATGAATGAGCATACCCATACTCATTTTGCTTTTAGGACACATTGGAGATACTCCCACTTTAAATTTTGAGAGATGGTCTGGAGCCAAGTGGACCCTGCGGAGAATCTTTAACTGCAAGGCAGGGCCCTGTTGCAAATCAAGATCCTCCTTGCATTTTCCCAGATATTCTCCAATACTTCAGAAGAAATATCAACGTACATCTCTCTCTCTCCCAGACCTTACAGAGCCATTCGGACTCATCTGAGGGGCCCTCTTTCAATAGGTGATAGACATTGCTAACAGAAAGTGTGTTCTCAACACTCAGCACCCTCTTCTCCATGACAGATCTATAAGAATCAGTTAGAAGTTGACCTCTTTTTGTATGAAGTTTCTAATTTGAAAGAAATGAAAGAGGTCCCTACTGGGCAACTCGTACTTTCGCCTAGGAACCCTCCAACCACAAGGGATGAACTCGGATTTCACCAGTTTCCTCATTTCCCCTCCCCCCACCTTGTCTCAGTCAAATCCATCGAATTCAGCACCGCCTTCCTAACCTGCAATCTTCTTCCTGACCTCTCCGCCCCCACCCCAGTCTGACCTATTACCCTCACCTTGACCTCTTTCCACCTATCACATTTCCGACGCCCCTCCCCCAAGTCCCTCCTCCCTACCTTTTATCTTAGCCTGATGGACAAACTTTCCTCATTCCTGAAGAAGGGCTTATGCCCGAAACATCGATTCTCCTGTTCCCTGGATGCTGCCTGACCTGCTGCGCTTTTCCAGCAACACGTTTTCAGCTCTGATCACCAGCATCTGCAGACCTCACTTTCTCCTCAAAGAACTCGTACTTTCAAGCCAACTGGTCAAAAGACATCAGTATATCACCCTTGAATAAGTCACCCTGGCAAGACATACCCCTAGCTGCCCATAGTTTAAACCCTGAGTCCATCATCCCTGGTTAAAAACCATCTTCTAAATGTCTGCTGAGTAAATAACAGAGGAAGCATTCACATAGGATAAAGCAGGCGGGGAAGGATGTTCATCTCAATGAGGGCTATCTGACCTAACAAAGCGCCTCCCATTTCCAAAGGTCCTGTTTGATTCTGCTGGATAAATGAGCAAAATTAGTTTTAAATAGCTGATGAAAGACTGGAGTAATGAATATACCAAAGAAGAGAAAGCCCTCCTTGCAACCATCTAAAGGGAAATCGAGATTCACCCTCATGATCAGGCATTTTCAGGAGACCACCCATGGGCATGGCCTCTGATTTCACAAAGTTGATCTTGTAACCCAAAAAGCCGCCAAATGAATTCATGCATTGTATCAGATGAGGCACCAAAACTGTAGGATTTGATAAAAAGACAAGAACATCATCTGCATGCAATGCAATCTTATGTAACTTTATCCCCACTTCTGGAGCAGATACATTGGGGTCCCTATGTATTGCTTCTGCCAGCAGTTCAATCACCAGTGTGAAAAGCAACAGTGATAAGGGACAGAAGTTTGGATCAGAGTGGTGCTGGAAAAGCACAGCAGGTCAGGCAGCATCCGAGGAGCAAGAAAATCGATGTTTCAGGCAAAAGCCCTTCATCAGGAATAGAGGCAGGAAGCCTCCATGGTGGAGAGATAAATGCCTGAACCGTCGATTTTCCTGCTCCTCGGATGCTGCCTGACCTGCTGTTCTTTTCCAGCACAACTCTGATCTAAACTCTGGTTTCTAGCATCTGCAATCCTCACTGTTGCCTAATGATAAGGGACAGCCATTTCAGCTGCCCCTAAGAATTCTTAAAAAAAGACTCCATCCTAGCCCGCCCATCCTCACAACTTTCAAACTGGTAAAGTTCGGAGTAAAATTTCCAAAATGCCATGTTTATCCTTTTAGAATCATGGGTTACATTTCCAGTATCTTCCCTGATCGAGGTAATAGGTTGGGGAGCACTCCTGTTCCTGGCAAGATATGCTAAATGCTTGCCCGGCTTATCCCCATGCTCAAACAACCTTTGCTTTGCAATAGTAAGCTCCCTTTTAGGTGTCTGTGCGAGCATGGAGTTCAGTGTGGACTGAAGTACTGTGATCCTCTGCAGCTTAACCAACAAAGGCCTATCAAAATATGCCTTCTCGGCTGCTTTCAGACATGTTTCGAGCAAGTGTTGCTGCCCACCCTTCTGACGCTTCTTACTGGCAGAATAGGAAATAGCTAACCCCCTAGCATAGGCTTTAGCAGTTTCCCAGAGAATGGATGGATTACTGGCTTAGCCTGAATTAATGTCTAAAGAAGCCCTGAACTCAGTAGAAAAGAATTCAGTAAACTTGCTATCCTCAAGGATGAAGGGATTCAATCGCCAGTGTCATGAACCTACCATACACTTGACCATTAGATACATTGGAGCGTGATCAAAAGTAGTGATATTGCCAATCGTACATGACACCATTGAGCCCAAATGCGCTGTGGGAGTCCAAAAGAGATCAATTCTGGTATGGCATTTGTGTGGATTCCAGAAAAATGTAAAATCCCTGCTAGTAGGGTGAAGGCGCCTCCAAACACCTACTGATTCTAGTTCAAAACACAAGCTTTGAATTGCTTAGATCGAGAAGCTGATATCAGGGGCCTTCAGGCAATCTACTACAGGATCTGTTAGACAATTAAAATCCCCCCCCAACAATAATATGCTGAGATACGAGGTTAACCAGCCTAGAAAGTGCGTCTGTCAAGAACTTGAGGGCGTGAGCTGGGTGACAATAAACATTTAAGATCCCATCTTTTTCCTGATTAATCAAAGCTTTAAGGCTTAAAATCTCCCGTGTGTGTCTTTCATACACTCTAAGAACTAAAATGGAAGATTCTTCCCAACGAGTATGGCCACCCCCTCCTCTTAATATTGAAAAATGAGAAATAAACCTGGTCATACCCATTCTGTTGCAGTTTCAAATGCTCTGCACCAGCCCTGAGTCCATCAAGGCAACAAGGCAACATCCATGCTCTCCCTTTCAAGGCTCGAGGGTGTCTTCTTCTGACTGACCGGCGAGTGACTCCCCTTTAATTTTCCAGGTATACCACTTGAACACATCCTTAGCTATAACCTTCTATAGCACCATTTAGACAGCAGAGAGGAGGAACTTGAACTGCAAATCGCCAAGCTTCAGGACAAGAGAAACCGCAACACACAAAAACTATATAAACTAAAACAGCTGCAACCAAAAAAACCTACAAAACTTGCAAAAACTATGTACACCAAAAACAGAAAAGCAAAAATAGCACCTAAGGCACTGATTAGTGAAATTTACCCCCCATTCAAAGGGGACACCTATATATCCCAAAACCCTACTAACCATCCCAACTGCCCTCTTAACACCTACCAGCTAGACTCATGCCACAAACACAGGTAACCCAGGATAAAGTAGCAAAAAAAGGTAAGATAAAACAAGATTAGTAATAGATACAAGTAAGTTAGGAGTAAATGCATCACCCATCCCTTGGTATAGCTTAACTTAGAAATTCAAGGTAAGTACTCTATCCATCCCGAGCATAATGTAATGCAATTTATTACCAACAAAAGGAGACTCCACCAAGTCCTCTCTGAAGAAGGGCAAACCCGAACAACTCTGTTATCTGTGCCTATTCAATTGTCTGGCTTAAGTCAGTGTGTCCATGAAGTTCTTTGCTTTCTCTGGCGGGTCAAATCAATATAAGATCCATTCTGATTAATTCGAAGCAGCGCTGGATATCTTAAAGAGTACTACATCCCAAGCTCTCTCAGTCTCCTCTTGATGCCGTTGTCGGACTTCCTGGTCCAGATCACCATCACTGAAAAGTCTTGGAAAAACATGAGGTCTCACACACCAACGCCCTCTGATCCTTCCCTTCGGCACTGGAAGCTTCCATAACTCTGACTCTTTGTCTTTATAATGATAGAACTGTACCAGGACAGGGCAAGGGCGCTGGTCCATTCCTGGCCTCCGTGATGCAACCTGATGGGCACTCTCGATCTTTATTCTTCCTTTTCCAGCTTCCAAACTAAGGAATTCCAGGAACCACTTCTCAAAGAATTCCACTGGCTGCTCACCTTCCATCCCCTCCAGCGTGCCAACAACACAAAGATTCTTTCTTCAGCCCCTGCTCTCAGGGTCATCCTCCAGATCCAGCAAACCACGGACCTGTTTTTTCAGGATTTCAATCTGACTCTTAGATGAATCAGCCTCTGCTTCCACCACTGTGACCCTGCATTTGAGCTAGTCAGTCCTTTTCCCCAGGTCTTCCAGCTGCTGTTCCTACTTTTGCAGCATAGCAGAGACCAGAGCCAGCTTTTCCTCGAGTTTTTTCTTCAATCTGTTTCCCCAGTACCTCGTGAGATTTGGCAAGCTCCTCAACCAAGGCCTGATGAGTAAGCAAGCCCGCTCCTCGGTGGGTTGCGCCGTGGCCCCGACCTTGGGTGAACTCCCCCCTTTCTTCGGCATTCTCCTGCAACAAAAACAAAGGCAAGTGAAATTTTCAGGATCTGTAGCTCTGTTACTGTTTTTTTGTTCACAGTAACATGGATGCGATGGGCTCTAGCTCTGTTCTGCCGATGTTGTGGTGCAAACTCTAGCAACACGATCTCCTAGGTCGCCGCCATATTGGATCTCAACTTTACAGGATGTTGACTGAAACAGACCAGCTGTGAAAGCCCAACAAAATGTATCAACTTGCGGACAAACACTGCAAAAAGTCACATATAAAACAAAACAAAACCCTTTTGACTGAGGTTACAGAGGATGATTGACTGGTGCATATGAAAATATGCCCCAGAAAGAGGGAAAAAATTAATTAAGGAAACTGTGGGTGGAACTTTTTCTTCATAGGTATAGATTGGGCAATGGAGAAAATGGCAGGAAAACAGAGTGAGACTGAAATAATCAAAATCTTGTGTGGAGAATACTTTTTCTGAATTTTGATTTCAGAATCTTGCTATTGAGTGGTAACTATCTTATTTCCAAGGAATTGCATCTCATTATTAGTCAATTTGCCCTGTTTCTATGCCACTTCCAATTATCCTCTCCTTCCCCAAGAAACTAGAAAGAGCAAATACATGACATATAAGTCAGAGCAAGTAGCAGGCAGCTGCATGACGATTGCTTGTCCAAACCATCATCAAACTGCGTCTTCAATACAACATCCCTACATGCTCCTTCACCCATGCAAATCCGTATCGACAAACCGCCAGCTCACCATATCATTGTGTCTGCTCTCGGTCCAGCTCACATATCACTTTGTCCCTTCAACAATTTAGTATGGAATTCAGGGATAAGTAGGACTTGCATTTTCTGTCAGGCCATTGTGAGCAGGGACACATGCATCTCATGCATCCAAACAGGATACATCTTATGGATCTTAGCTTACTTCTTTTGTGCTTACTCACTTTGCACTCGCTTGGAGGCAGCTTGCATTGCTTTTCAGCTGAAAGGGAGAGGCAGACAGTGTGCTACAGTGGGAAGCACTGACTAGTCACGGGGTGGGGGGGGGGGAACATGTCACTGTGCAGCACTGTGCACATGTCCCACCTACACCATGGGCCAGCAGTTTACTTGGAAGTCACAAGGCATGTGCTTCCGGCAAATGGACGTTGATGTGAAAGTGAAAGGGAAGTGTGTTCAAGGGGGCGACACTCAATCAGGAGGTAATGTCACGTTCAGTCAAAGAACTGGTCTGTTTCCAGTCTGGGGATGGGTGAGGAGATAAGGGCATATGAAGGGAGAGAGCTAGAAACCTGAACCTTTGGTTTAATGTTTTAATTAGGGCAGGGACAAATCCCAGCATGCCAAGGTGGGACCTTTAAGCAACTCAACTCAGCACTTGGCAGCTACTGTGGCTAGCTTCACATTGTTTGTGGGGCTGCAGGACCAGGTCCAAAAAGGCACTCTTCCATCTCCCAAACGTCTCGGTGTTCAGGACGGTTTCACTCCAGGGGGCGGTGGAACTTTCCTACCTCTTCATATTTGCCTTGGACGCAAAAACCCGAGCCCTTCCTGCCCCATGCTCCCTATTTGCTCAGTGGGGGCACATCACCACCTCTCATGTTCATGCATTGTCCACTAACTGTTCGTCCATGCAATTCCATTAAACTCATACTCACCAGAGACCCAGGTTCGATTCCCGCCCCAGGCGACTGACTGTGTGGAGTTTGCACATTCTCCCCGTATCTGCATGGGTTTCCTTCGGGTGCTCCGGTTTCCTCCCACAGTCCAAAAGATGTGCAGGTCAGGTGAATTGGCCATGCTAAATTGCCCGTAGTGTTAGGTAAGGGGTAAATGTAGGGGTATGGGTGGGTTGCGCTTCGGCGGGGCGGTATGGACTTGTTGGGCCGAAGGGCCTGTTTCCACACTGTAAGTAATCTAATCTAATTAAAAAATCTAAAAAAAAATGCTCAATCTAGCTGGGATAGAGAATAGCCAATAAACCCAGTAAACTTTACTGTGCTGTGTTGCTCTGCCTATACCGCAAATATTTCCTCACATCCCTCCCAAACCCCCTGCCCCTCACTTTGAACCTATGTCCCCACATGTCTGACCCTTCAACTAAGGGGAACAGTTGCTCCTCATCCACTAGGTCTAACAGAATAGTTCCAGATGAGAGGGACACAGACATTGACAGATGCTTGTACGCCTCCCTGACTCTGTGGCTGTGCCCCCTGAACAGCTCGCTACAGATACACAGGATTGATCGTGATCCACTCCCTCAACTGCTGAGGCACAGATCCCTTGACCAAGAACATTCTGACCAGCCAGCTGACCAAGGACAATTCCCTGAGCTGGAATCAAAGGCTGTCTTTGACTTCCTGTGCTGGAAACAGAGGGGTGTCTTCATGGATTCTAGTGAGGGTTACTCCTTTCAGACTTGGAGTCTGCTTACTTGCTGCAAATGCAGTTGGTTTGCCACATAAGACATGCTGGTATATGGTGCAGAGGTGAGATTGGTGTAACACACTGCTGAATAGCCAGAGGTGTGGCCCCTGACTGAGGGCTACTGACCAGCAAGGCAAGCTATCTGGTTGTGTAACTGTGCTCAGAGGCAAGGCACAATAAGGAAGACAATGCAAAACGGGGTGTGAATGGTATAAAAGCATGTAGGTAGGCACTGAGAGAGCATGCACTAAAGACAAGTGAGCAACCCCGAGATGCAGCTAGGTTTGATCGTGGCTGCTGGTGTCCTGTAGTGCAGGTCTGTATGTGCTAAGTGGCATGCAAATGCATCAGAGAAGTGCCAAGGTTATCAAATATCAGATTTCGATGTCTGTGGATGAGGGCTGCCTGCAGTTGGTACCCACAGATCAATCCCTGAGATGCTGTTGCATGGTGAGCAAAGTGGAGGCAGTGTACAACAGACAGCAAGTTGAAATTGCCATTCTGATTCCATGTTGATAATTCTCAGCTTGTAGTTTGCCTGAGGTGGATGGTAGGATAGGAAGCTGCATGTTAATGAGGTGAGATGGGCAGATTATAAGGTTGTTAACAAACAGTAATCCTACTTAATAGGCGAATCGCTGCTTCCTAGTGAGAATCTTACCTTGATGCCTGGAACTTACTTAAAAGATTCAGTGAGTTGTTCTTCATATTAACAGGCTTCTCTGGGCTCGATTCCACCACATTTCTCACCAGAACCCATTCTGTCGAGGTCCCTTGATGATTCTATTTATTAAATTGAACCACGCAGTTCAGTGTAAGGTTGCAGTTCCTTTACAATCTGGAATTTTTAGCCTACGCTCGCTGAGGGGAATCAATGGACAATGTCACTTTGCTGGGTATCTCCACCTCATCAACATTCTCTTTTTGCCTTGCTTGCTCTTTCAAGTTGTTTCTTATCATCGCAATGCATTTCAAATTGCTGTTAAATTTTAAATGTTTTAATAATTAGAATGTGAGTTTAAAGATTGCAGTTAAACAGAATGCTATTGAAATGAGATAAATTTAAATGGAAAATAATTCAACTCATCATGCTGCCTGTGAGTCACTGAACACTTTCATTTCTCATGAGGTGGAAGATCAGGTCACAGGAGAATATATTTTGATAGGAAGTACTCTCTTAACCCTCGGTATTATCCTCTTTGTGCTCTGCTTCAATTGTGTTTTGAATATTGCTAGTTGAGGGTCACGTTATAGGAGTAAAATCATTCCCTGCCTTGAAATGTGGATTTAATACACCTCCAGAAATATTGTGAACGGAATACTAATTTTCCCACAATCAATGCCAGTGCAGTTAACTCAGAATTGGCCATTTCATTTGATTTTTTCCCCTACAGTTTCTTCCAATCCGCTCTCAGAGGACAAAGCTGCTTCAGGATTTCAGGTGCAGACCTTCCCCCTCCAGAAACTGTGTTCAAATGCATCCCCTGGAATGGCATGGAATTTTCTTTCTGCAGGATTGATTGAATATATTTTGAACTGTGTGTGTGTTTATCATACAAAATATAATCAGGGATATTACATAAGTAACTTGAAAGGAAGACTGAAACAAGAGAAGCATATTTCTAACTATAGTTCCTTTCTTTTGAACTTGTATTTGTTCAAATTAGGATGGCACACTATACTTATTGAATGGTCATAAATATCAATCTCACACAAAGTGACTATAATGGTTGTCAGTTAAATGAATTGTCCCCTTAATGTATTCCTGAAGGCCAACAGACACTGAATTAAGTTGTTCTGTTTATAATTTGGCAGTCTCAATCAGAGAACTGTGTCAATAAATCATGTAGAAAATAGAAAGGTTTTATCTGAGATTAAGAGTAAAGCACTTTGGAGGAATTGTAGAGGATGATTTTTATTTGTAATTAACATGGGAATGCTTGAAGAGTTCATGCAGAAGAAACTTGTAAAAATACCTTTGTCAATTTTCTCTCCTTTTTTCATGCACTAATCCTAGCTGTAACTTAATTCAATGGATGCTAGTTGGACTCGTGTACAATGCTCAAAGTTTTATTCATAATGTATAAAATTTTACAGTGAGACCTCTAAATTGTGTAGTCAATTTTAGCGCAAGGATGTATCCATGCTGGCCCTCTAATGCTGGATCTGTCAGAGTTCATGAAATAGGAGCAAGATTCTACAATTTGAATACCTGCTGTGGGCTAGAAAAATCTCCAAATGAAAATTCCTCTGAGGGACATATAGGACTTGCCTCAATGGTCTCCAAAACCATTCAATTATAAACATCTGCAAGAGGTGGGTCGTGGGTATTCCTTGAGAATGTGGGCACTGGGCCGATATGTTAGGATCCTTGTCTACGTTCCAGTCACTCCCTTAAATTGGCAATGCCAGTCTGATAGGTGGGCTGCATATTCAGTGTGCTAGCTATCAAATTTTCTCCTTACTTACACCTAGACTCAACACAGTATGATATTTGATCATGTTAAAAATCCTATATAAATGTCACTTGTTATTCAACTGTGATGGTATAAAAACCAAATCCAAAATTGCACCTTAAGTTCCTTTAATTCCTAGGTAAGAACTTAACTTAAGCATTAACTTTTCAGATCTAAACACAATTCAAGTGCCTCAGATCAAGCTAAATGAGATCAAATCACTTGTCCATATGAAATGTCAAATGCCTAAAGGAGTTAAATCAATGATTTTAAGTAGTTTGGTTATAATTAATCTCCACTCATATTTTGTACAGTATGCAAAATATCCACAGTAGGCAAAGTTGAAAGTGTAATATTGTGAGTGATTAATGATTGGAGCAGAAAGTGAGGTCTGCAGATGCTGGAGAGCATTCATTGAGTTCAATTATTCTTCAAATAATTATTCTCAGCACTTTGACATTTCTCCATGACACATAGTACATTCACATTGTTCTAACTTCAAGCAGGTTACGCTCTGATCACCAAGGAGTGAGGATGTGAACCTGAGGCAAATTTCCAGGTATTTAGACAGTCTGGATAAAGTGAAGCACAAAATTGTCAAGAGAAATGTTACTGCTGCTCATGGCTTCAATTACAAAGTCATAGAGCTATACAGTATGGAAACAGGCCCTTTGATCCAACGTGTCCATATCGACCAGATATCCTAAATTAATCTAGTCCCATTTGTCAGCATTAAGGCCATATCCCTCTAAACCCTTCCTATTCATATACCCATCCAAATGCCTTTTAAATGTTATATTTGTACCAGCCTCCAACACTTCCTCTGGCAACTCATTTCATACATGCACTACCCTCTGGGTGAAAACATTGCCCCTAAGGACCCTTATAAACCTTTCTCCTCTTACCTTAAATCTATGCCCTCTAGTTTTGGACTCCCTCACCCTGGGGAAATGATCTTGTCTATTTACCCTATGCATGCCCCTCATGATTGTATAAACCATCTTAAAGCCAACCCTCAGCTTCTGACACTCCAGGGAAAATATCCCCAGCCTATTCAGCTTCTCCCTATAGCTTAAACCCTCCAACCCTGGCAAATCCTTCGTAAGTATTTTCTGAACCCTTTCAAGTTTCACAATATCCTGCCTATAGCAGGGAGACCAAAATTAGACATAGTATTCCAAAAGTGGCCTAACCAATGTCCTGTACAGCCACAACGTGACCTCCCAACCCCTAAACTCAATGCACTGACCAATAAAGGAAAGTATGCCAAATGCCTTCTCCACTATCCTAGCTACCTGACACTTCATTTTCAATGAACTATGAACCTGCACTCTAAGGTCTCTTTGTTTAGCAATACTCCTCAGTCCTGCCCTGATTTGCCTTTTCAAAATGCAGTATCTCACATTTATCTAAATTATACTCCATCTACCACTCCTCGGCCAGTTGGCCTGATCAAGATCCCATTGTACTCTGAGGTAATCTTCTTCGCTGTCAACTATCACTTCAATTTTGGTGTCATCTACAAACAATATTCACATCCAAATCATTTACATAAATTATGAAAAACCATGGGGACCCTGCACCAATCCTTGGTGGCACACCACTGGTCACAGGTCTGAAAAACAGCCCTCTATCACCACCCCTGTCTTCTACCTTCAAGCCAGTTATGTATCCAAATAGCTAGTTCTCCCTGTTTTCCATGTGATCTAACCTTGCTAACCAGTCTACCATGAGGAACTGTGTCGAATGCCTTACCAAAGTCCATATGGATCATATCCACCACTCTGCCCTCATCAACCCTCTTCATTACTTCTTCAAAAAACTCAATCAAGTTAGTGAGACACAATTTCCCATGTACAAAGTCATGCTGACTATTCCTAATCAGTCCTTGCCTTTTCAAATGCACGTAAATCCTGTCCCTCAGGATTCCCTCCAACAACGTGCCTACCATCGACATGAGGCTCACCAGTCTTTAGTTCCCTGGCTTTTCCTTACTAATCTTGTCTTTCACCCTAACCAGAGCATACTGTCTCTGGACTCTCATTTTCTCATTTTTGAAGGTTTCCCTTTATCTAGCCATCCCTCTATCTGTGAACATCCACACCCGATCAACTATTGAAAGTTCTTGCCTAATACTATCAAAATTGGCATTCCTCCAATTTAGAACTTTAGCTTCTGGATCTGGTCAATATTTTTCCATCACTATTTTAAAACAAATAGAATTGTGGTCGCTGGTCCCAAAGTGCTTCGCCACTGATAACTGTCATCTGCCCTGCCTTATTTCCCAACAGTTGGTCAAGTTTTGCACCTTCTCTAGCAGATACATCCACATACTAAATCAGAACATTTTTTTGTGCACGTTTAGCAAATTCCGATCTACTCAAGCCCTTAATATTATGGCAGTCCCAGTCTATGTTTGGAAAGTCAAAATCCCTGCTATAACCACTATTATTCTTACAGATAACTGAATTCTCCCTACAAATTTGCTTCTCAATTTCCCATTGAATATTGAGGGGTCCATAGTACAATCCCAATAAGGTGATTATTCCTTCCTTATTTCTCAGTTCCTCTCAAATAACTTTCCTGGACGTATTGCCAGGAATATCCTCTCTATGTGCAGCTGTGATGTTATCTCTAATCAAAAACACCACTCGCCCTCCTCCATTGCTTTCCTTTCCATCCTTCCTATATCATCCATAACCTGGAATGTTAAGCCAGTCCTATCCATCCCTGAGCCATACCTCCGTAGTTGTTATGATATCCCAGTCCCATGTTCCCTGAGTTCATCTGCCTCACCTGGTAGGCCTCTTGCATTGAAATAAATGCACTGATAAATAAATATGTCAGTCCTACCTTGTTCTCTGCTTTGTTCCTGCCTGCCCTGTCTGTTTGACTTACTCCTTTTCCCAGCTGTACCAGTCTCAAACTGATCTCTTTCCTCAATATCTCTTTCCTGGGTCTCTCCCTCCATCTTAAATCCTCTCGAGCAGCTCTGGCAAATCTCCCTGCCAAAATATTAGTCCCTTCAAATTCAGGTGCAATCCATCCTTCTTATACAAGTTATTTCTTTCCCAGAAGAAATTCCAATGATGCAAAAATGTGAATCCTTCTCCCCTGCACCAGCTCCTCAACCACACAATCATCTGCTCTATCCTTTTATTCTTACCCTCACCAGCTTTGCACCGGGAGTAATCCAGATATTACTAGTCTTGAGAACCTCCTTTTTAAATTCTTTCCTCAGAATCTTATCCTTTTCCCTTCCTATTTCATTAAATCCAATATGTATAACAATCTGCTGGTCTCTCTCCACTTTGAGAATATCCTGCACCCTCTCTGTAATATCCTTGATCCTGGCACCAGGGAAGCAACACACTATTTTGATTTCTCACTGCTGGCCACAGGAACATCTGTCTCTGTCTCTGACTAGAGACTCCCCTATCACAATTGATCGTTTGGAACTGATGCATACCTCGTTACATTTGAGCCGGTCTCGGCAACCAGAAATCTGACTGTTTGTGCTACATTCTGCTGGGAGTCCGTCATCCCGTAAATTTTCCAAAAATTATACTTGTTTGAGATGGGGATAGCCACAGGAGACTCCTATACTACCTGCCTCACCCCCTCCCCCTTCTCATTTGAATTACTTCCCATGTGGTTTCTGCTTTTGATACAAAGAACAATTTCATGCAGTTAAAAAATATTCTTAGCATATGGAAATCAGATGGAACTTTTTTCTACATTAGATAAAATAGAGAGTGATATGAATACCCTTTAAGCACTGACTTAGACAAAAAGACATCCATCACACAGATAATTTGATTTTTTTTATGGCTCACTGCACAGGCACTGAATCAGAAAGATTAGATATGATAAAGAGAAATACTAGACACTATTTGCTGCAGTGCTATTCTAAACTACCAAAAATGTTGGATTGATCCTTGTGGTGAGGAGGAAAATTAGAAAGTGAATCAGCCAGGGCTCATTCTTACACATCTCTTCAATAACATTTACAAAACATCTTTAATATAGAAAATTATCCCAATATGCATTATGAAGGGAGATAAAGCAGGTAAGCAATTTTTTATTTGGACATTTTCTCATGTACAATTTTACCATTCACTCCCAGGGGGCAACAGGTTGGCTCAGTGATTAGCATTACTGCCTCATAGCATTAGGGAACCAGGTTTGATCCCACCCTTGTGTGACTATCTGTGTAGAATTTGCACATTTTCCCTGTGTCTGCATGGGTTTCCTCCAGGTGCACTGTTTTCCTTCCCCAGTGCAAAGATGTGCAGATAAGGTGGATTGGCCATCCTAAATTGCCCATATTGTCCAGGGATGTGCAGGTTAGGTAGATTAGCCATGGGAAACTCAGGGTTACCGGGATAGGGATGGGTCTGGATGGAGTGTTCTTTGGACTATTGATGTGGACTTGATGGGCCAAATGCTTTGCTTTCACACTGTAGGGATTCTATGATAAATGGTATGAATGTCTTCCAGTCAAGCACATATTTGCATCAAATTTCTGGTTATGTAATAGTGTAATCTGGGCTCTAAGAATGGAGCTCTTTGTGACTTGGACTGAATACTTGGTCTTTCACATATGCTTTACTGCTTATCTCTAAAATTTCCAAACAGAGATTGAGAAACATTCTGTGAGATGGGGCCAAAAATGAATCATTGAGTTGATTTATTTTACAGACAGCAAGTGAAAGCACATATAAATTCCACATATTTCAATAATTTGCACTTTTATTCATAAAACAGTCTGATAAAACAATGAAGCACGTGCCTGGTCCCTATTGTAGGCTTACTTGTTTATTTTTGGCATGACTGTAGTCCCCTTGTACCCGTGGGGGACTATAGTAATGCCAAAAATAAACAAGACCTATCGTGGAGGCCTGAAACCATGAATAGGAGCAAACCTATTCATTTAAATGGTTTACTTCACCTTCCCTAGTGCCTGGTTGGTTCTGGAAGGTTCCCTACAATATGTTCAGGCAGTGATAAACTGCAGGTAACTGAAACTGCAGAAAACAATTCCGCAGAATAAGGGGGCCGCCCTGTACTGCTCTTTGTAAACTAGTATTCACTGCAAAATCTGATCTCCATTTTTGTGAGAACTGAAAGAATTGCAGATGCTATAAATCAGAACAAAAACAGAAATTACTGGACGAGTTTGACAGGTCTGGCAGCATCTGCAGAGAGAAATCACAGTTAATATTTTGGATCAGTTTTGAGTAAGGGTCACTCAACCCAAAATGTTAACTCTGATTTCTCTCCACAGATGCTGCCAGACCAGCTGAGCTTTTCCATCAATTTCAGTTTTTGCTCCATTTTTGTGACCAGTTCTTAGACTCCTCTGCCAAACATAATGGTCCAGATTCTTATTCGACTGCAACCATCTTCTTAAATCCCTCATCCATCTCCTCCATTAATTAGAACTTAAGAAATAGGAACAGGATGGGAATATCAAATATCTATCGATCTCAGTGAAGGGCAGAAAGTGTCCAAGCTCCACAGCCATCCAAGGGAAGAAATTTCTCCCCATCTCAATCTAAAAATTGCTCTCCATGTCAGGTGAGACTCTGAACTCTAGTTCTAGAAGAAAGTAGGTCAACAATAGTGGCAAACCAAATGGAGCCCTTAGAAGTGACCAATAAAAGTCGACGATGACAGTGCCAAAGACTCCAATGGAAATAGTTCAAGGTAAATTGGCCAATGAATTGGTGGCTGGAGGTGGGCCTTTCTTGAAGATTGTGGCTGTCATGTTAGAAGATGTTCCTGTGAAAGAACATTGGGAGCAGCACAAGGTAAAATCTGCATTAAAGTTAACTCACTAGGGGACTGTATTTTAATTTGCTTTGTGTTATTCCAAGGATATAACTTTGGAATTTCTAAAATTCTATTTATTTTCTATTAGGGCAAATGACTCTTGTTGAATAGTCAGTTCTTATATGGTTTTGTTTATCCATCTTTTTCGTTTCCTTCACTGAAACTGCTGCTTTCAGCTGACGTCTGGTGCCATGGTTGTTGGCAAGCCTTCTAAATGTTTTCTGAACAGCCGCTCTTCATCTGCCATTGTGCGCAATGGGTGTTGCCAAGCTGTTTAGAAGTAGTGTAGCCAGTCCCTGTCCTATCCAGAACTAAAGCATGCTTTTGAGCAGCTTTCTCCCACTTGCTCCAGAACTATATTACAACATTTCTGAACAAGTTGATTAAAAAATATCTAACCACTATTTCTCTCTTCCCTAACCTTCTAATGATGTTGACGAAAGCAACACATTACTAGCTGCTGTCCTGATGCAGATAAGCTAACAGTACAGACTTCAAGACTTCATTAGCATAGTAATACACTGAAGCGTCTACTCACCAGAATAGTTATTGATCTATTAAAGTAAATCTTGCTTCTGTGTACATTCCACCCACCTTTGATAATATAAGTGTTTAAACCCACATTTCTGGTGGTAGTGTGATCAGGAACTTTGGTAATATGGGTCTATGAGAGAAGCTGAGGATTGTACTTGGAACAGAGAAGATTAAGGATAGATTTAATAGAACTGGCCAAACTCCTGATGGGTATTGCTTAGGTAAATAAGGGAAAACTGTTTCTGATAGCAACAGGTTTGATAACCACAGGATATTGATTTAAACTAATTGGCAAAGGAACTAGTGTATAGCAGGTTAAAAATGCGAGTAAAAAATACCTTGATCTAAAATCCTGCTTGAGATAGTGATTGAAATATGAAGTCATAGAATAGTTGCTGTAGGAAGGAGATTATTGGCCCACCTGTCTTTCTGGATCTCTGAAAGGCAGTTTCCCTAGTGCTGCTCCCTCTGCTCGCCAACTACCCACCCCCCCATCACCCCTCACCGCCTGTCGCCTAACACAACTTCTCAGACAAAAATTCAGTTCTTTCTTGAGTGCCTTGAATAATCCTGTCTCCAGAGCACTCTCAGGCAGTGCATTCCAGATCCTGACCTCATGCTGTGTAAAAAGCTTTTTCTCAGGCCATCATTGCTTCTTTTGCCAATTAGCTTCGATCTGCATCCTCTTGTTCTCAGCCTTTCTACTGATGGGAACCGTTTCTTCTGATCTGCTCTGGCAAGGCACCTCATGATTTTGAAAGTCTTTATCAAACCTCCTTTTAACCTTCTCTGCTTCAAGGAAAAGAAAGATAAAACATGACAAACTCTGCATTCTCAAGGTGCACATTCTTAAGGTTGAATGGCAGAATAGAAATCCCATGACAGTTGTTGTTCAGTTGGTTGCAGAATTGCCTGACTGAGATGCTTCCAGCCTCAAGTCCCACTACAGTATTTGGGCGTAGCTTGATGCTCCTTTGCAGTACTGAGCGAATACTGCACTGTCAGAGATACTATTTCTCAGATGGCATGCAAATTCAAATACTTAATTAGATCAGAGCATCAAATGCTGTTTTGGCTGTCAGTTTAGAGATCTTAAGGGTACCTGTCTAAAATAAATTCCTGGCTTCATTCCTTGCTCCATTTAACCTTCTCTGGTTGCAATCCTTAACGATTCCCCTAATACTCTGAAATTATGAAAAAGTAAGAGACAAATTGTTCATAAATCTCTTTGCTGCATAATGCCTCAAGCACACTGAAGGACCAAATGTTGCAAGAATAAAACAGAAAGGACTGACATAATAGAGTGTTTTTTGACATTTCATTACCAATACCTGAGAAAAATACAATCAATAAACATTGGTGTGAAGGAGCCAGTGTTGGACTTAGGTGGACAAAGTTAAAAATCACACAACAGGTTATGCTCCAACAGAAGAAGGGCCTGTGCCCGAAACGTCGAATCTCCTGTTCCCTGGATGCTGCCTGACCTGCTGTGCTGTTCCAGCAATAAAGTTTCAACTATGCTCCAACAGGTTTATTTGGAAGCACTAGCTTTTGGATTGCTGCTCCTTCATCAGGTAGATGCACTTTTATTGCTTCTTTGAGAGGGTCTGAACTCTCAAATATCTGCAAGATGGCAAAGAAATCCCCTGCCTTATTTGGTTCTGCTAATGTGTGTGAACAAACATTTTTCCTGCTGAAATACATCAAATCCTGTCACTGATCCCTATTAATTGGCTAGTATTTCAGCTCCTCATTATGGATTTCTACAACAAAAATAACTTTGGCACCATTGTAAAGAGGGTTGGTCAACTGCATTGTTCATATTAAGCCAAGAAAGCATGAAAAGGGGCACTAACATTTGATATAGTTTTTGAATTGCATTGTTATGATAGCATAACAACAAAAATAATAAAAGATTTATGTTTATTTGTATCAAAATTCAACTAGATGCAATAGTTTTATCCTTGAGAATTTATGCTCTTGTGCTCTTGCCTCTGGCAGAAAGGCTTGCCCATTCCTGTTCCAGACAATCAAACCAGAGGAAACAGCTTTCCATCCTCACCTTAAACAACAAGGGTAAAGAGCCAATGATCTTTTTCACTACTATTGAGCTCATTCCCTCAGCTGTCTCTGCTGCCCTCTTTCTTTACTGCATCAGGCCAAACATCTTCTAAAATTCAGCTCCACCCAAATCCCGAACTCACATCTCCCTCTTGTTTCTCTCCCATCTCCCAGTATGTCTCTCCAAGCTAATACCATCGATAAGACCCACCTGAGAATCCACTAACTCTGCTTCCACCAACTGTAGCCCACCCAACTTTTTTTCAATGTTACCTGATAATGTAAGTGTATCTATCTGCTCAAGTGCTCCGTCCCTCTTGTTCAGTCTGCTGATATTCCCCATATCCTCAAAATACTGAATCCACTGTGTTTCTAATTACTGTCACTTATCTCTAAACCATCCATCTTTTCCAAATGTGCTGTCACTTGCTAAATGCATGCATATCCTTCTGGGAGTCTTTTGGGAATCTATCTGGGAATTTTCTATGGTTGAATCCCAACTCCAACTGGGTTTTTACCTTTGTCCCAATACTGAAAAAACTCTGACCAAAATCACAAAATATGATTGTGACAAAGGTAAGCTTTCCTTCTTCATGTCTCTCAACCTTTCCGCAACTTTCAACACTGCTGACTACGTAGTCTTCCTCCAATGTCTTTTCACTGTTCCCTGTGTATGCCTGCTCTGACCTGATTCAATCCTTGTCAACTCAGACAGAACAAGAAAATCACTGCATTGACTTTTCTTCCTGTTTCTGCACCAATACCTTGATGTTTCCCCAGGATCTATCCTTGCCCTCCTTCTGTTCCTCATCTATATGCAGATTCTCGGCAGCACATCTAGAAACACAATTTCTGCTTCCATATATATGCTGATGACACCTCACCATCCTTTGCTTTTAAATATGACTATTTGTCCAATGCCTACTACCCAATGACTAAAAGGAACCTCCTCCAGTTAACTATGTTATCACGAAAGCCATTCCGTTTAGTCACCAATGCAAACAGTGTTCACAAGTCGTGATTTCAACCTGCCCCTTGTCCAATGTCTGAGCCTGAACCAAATAGTTTGCAACTTTGACATCATGTTTGACCCCATAGTGAGTTTCTGACCACATATCTGAACATTCACTAAGGCCACTTACTTCTATCTCTGTAACATTTCTCGAGACCACCCTACCTCATCCCGCACTGCTGAAACCCTCATTTATAAGTTGTAATCATGAGAAATGACTATTCCGATGCACTCTCAGTCAGCTTCCTATCTTTCACACTCCATAAACAACAACATCCAATTCTCTGTTGCTTCTATCCTAATGTAACACCTGTCACATTGACTTATCTGCCTGTGCTCACTGATCTACATTGACTGCCAATTAAGTGATGGCACAATTAAAAATAATACATTCCCTTTTCAAAATCCTCCATAGCCTTCCTATCTTTGCACCTCCTCCAGTCCTACAATTCTGTTGGATATCAATGGCTCTTCAATTCTGGCCTTTTTCTTTCAGATTTATTTCATTCCTGATGGCTACAACTTCAGCTGGTGATTTCCAAAACTCTGCAATTCACTCCCCAACCTCTCTTTGCTCCTGTAAAACACGTCTTAAAATTCATCATAGTTTCCTTTATATCCTTTGTGTGGTGTGAGCTGCTGCATTTTAGAAAGGCAGACCAGGTCAGGACTTCTGCACTTAATGGTAAGGTCCTAGGGAGTGTTGCTGAACAAAAAGACCTTGGAGTGCAGGTCCATACTTCATTAAAAGTGGAGTCTCAGGTAGCTAGGATAGTGAGGAAGGCATTTAGTGTGCTTTCCTTTATTGGTCAGAGCACTGAGTATAGGATTTGGGAGGTCATGTTGAGGCTGTACAGGACATTGGTTAGGCCACTTTTGGAATAATGTATGTAATTCTGGTCTCCCTTCCTCTAGGAAGGATGTTGTGAAACTTGAGAGGGTTCGGAAAAGATTTACAAGGATATTGCCAGGGTTGGAGGGTTTAAGCTATAGGGAGAGGCTGAATAGACTGGGGATGTTTTCCCTGGAGTGTCGAAGGCTGAGGGGTGATCTTACAGAGGTTTATAAAATCACGAAGGGCATGGACATAGACATGTTTGTAAATAGACATAGCCTTTTTCCTCGGGTGTGGGAGTCCAGAACTAGGGGGCATTGATATAAGGTGAGAGGGGAAAGATTTAAAAGGGACCTAAGGGGTAACTTTTTCAAGCAAAGGGTGGCATGTGTATGGAATAAGCTGCCAGAGGAAGTGGTGGAGGCTGGTATAATTAGAACATTTAAAAGGCATCTGATGGGTACATGAATAGGAAGGATTTAGAGGGATTTGGGCCAAGTGCTGGTAAGAGATTAGATTAATTTAGGATATCCAATTGGCATGGACGAGTTGGACTGAAGGGTCTGTTTCTGTGCTAGAAACCTCTATGACTCCATGACTGCATGTCAAATTGTGCTTTAAACATTTCTATGGAATACCTCTTCATGGTATCCTGGGTTGTTGTATTACATTAGAAGCGCTGGGATAAATGCAATGAAAACAAAAAAAAATGTTGGCAATACAACAGTTCTGGATCCACTTGTATTAAGAGAAACAGTGTGAACATTTCAGGTCTTGTATGCTTTCAAAAGAACTGGAATAAGTTAGAAGTGAAACAGGTATTCAGCAAGGATAGTGGGAAGAAGAGCAAAATAAGAATCTCTTTGTGGAATTTGTATTAAGATTATGCAGAAATGGAAATCCATCCATTGAAACTCAATCATTCTAGCAGGGAAGGCTGTTGACCATGGTAGGGATGTCTGAGGGTAAATCAGGAGGTACAGCAGAAATTCATCTCAAGGAAGAAGAAGGGAAGGATGACGCAACCATGGCTGACAAGGGAACTCAAGAACAGCTTAAAAACAAAAGTCAAAGTATACAATGTGGTGAAGGTTAGTGGAAAGCCAAGGATTTGGAAACCAATAAAATCCAGTGGAGGACACCTAAAAAGCAATAAGTATAAAGAAGATGAAATATGAGTGTGAGCTAGCTAGTAATACAAAAGAAGATTGCAAGACATTTTTTAGATATATAAAAGGTAAGAGAAAGGTAAAAACGGACCTTGGACAATGGAAAATGAAGCTGGAGAAGTAGTTATTGGGAACTGAGAAATGATGCAGGAACTGAATAGATATTTTGCATCAATCTTCATGGTGGAAGACACCAGTAGCAGACCAAAACTTTAAGAGAGTCAAAGGGCAGAGGTGAGTGAAGTGGCCATCACTGAGGAGAAGGTGCTAAGAAAGTTGAAAGATCTGAAGGTGGATAAATCATTTCATCCATAATCAAATAGTGGAGCAGGTTCAATTGGCAGAATGGCCCAATTCTGCTCCAATATCTTATGGTTTTAAGGTGTAATGGACAACTAAGTAATACAACATTAACTTGGTGTTTGAACTTTAATATGTTATGGTATTTAATAGAATGGGGTTGAGAGATTCAGTGCCAAAGTTTTACAGTATAAAGCTAAATGGAGTGGTAATAGGTCACTGGAGAAACAAAAGATGCCTCCAGAGAAGGAGTGAATTTTCATTATTAATGGCACTCTGGCTTCGGGACTATTTTCACATCCTGATTCTTTTGGTAATTGTGGTGCATCAATTGTCAGTATTTTGAGGGAGATGACTAATTTGTGGCTCAGTATCTGCCCCATGAAAGATGAAGAATATAAGTAAGAGGGTCCTGAAAGTGGTTGGGTCACATTTAAAAGGTACCTCTCAGTATTCAAAGTGGATGCAGGCAAAGAGAAACTGTACTGAGAAGCCAGGTAGTCCCCAAGGGTCTCTAAGCTCTCTCTGGAGGTGATGATAGAGGTCTTTGAGTTAGGCTGCGCATTTTGTTTTCTCAGAGGGGCAGGAAGAAGCCTGTCAGACAAAGCATTAGATTGATATGCATTACTCTAAGAGTTAATAGGAAGAAACAGAGGAGTGTTTGTTTTTGGTGCACAATTCTGCACAGCTTTCCAAAGATGCCACTGAAAGTACAAGCTGTAATATATGCAGACCTTTGCCTTTGAGCTTATTGTCTGAAAACATAATAAAAGTTAACAATATACACTCCAATGTTAGATTAATTGCAACATTAATCTTCTGTCTAGAGGAACACTGGTTGTTTGCACTCCTGGCATCCTACAGTTGAGAATAAGAAAGCCCTTTGGAATCTGGTTCTGTTCAAAGCATTTGCTCAGTGATTATTTGTAATGCTCTATTCACCATCATAATGCCTCAATAGCTGTCAGTTTTGTTATGTTTGCAAAATCCATTACAGGTTGTGTTATATCAGTTGAGCCTCACTTAATATTTGAGAAAATATTTCCTATGTCCACCACAGATTAATGTATCTCTACCCATGGTGTCATTATAATTTATTTTTCTTTCACCTGGACAGACATTTTCCTTCAGTTTTGTTTAAAGTCTGTTCACCTGATGATTAACTGAGAATTTTTCAACTCAGCGGTGAATGTGACACAGGAACCATTGCATCATTGTCTTTAATCTTCTGTGTGCCATAACTGTTCTAAGCATCCAGCTGTGTCATTGTAATGTATTAAAAAAAGCTGATTTTTTTCTATCTCAGCTTTCGCTCCACAATATTTGTGATTAGGGCCTGATTTGACATGAGCCGGTGGATAAATGACATGAAACTTCTCCATGTATTGGACTGATGCTGTTCTCACCTGAGACCTTAACATACTCTCCTTGGCAGGATAGGACATCATACTGACAATTTCCTCTCCATGGCCCCAGGTATACTAAGCCAATATTGTGCCTTGTTGTGCTCTCCAATTGATTAGCATCAACATGTATCTAGAATCTAAAGTAAGTACTTCTTCAGGAATATCAAGCCAGCCTTTGAATAATCTACTCCCACGGCCTGATCTTCTATAACCACCAGATTGGAATCACCACCCTTTCACAGATATTGAGAAAGAATGGATCATAGTAGGTAACAGATACAACATGAGTGAGCAGGAGTTCTGAAGAAGGGTCACTGGATCCGATATATTAACTCTGTTTTCTCTCCACAGATGCTGCCAGACCTGCTGAATTTCTGCAGCAATTTCTGTTTTTGTTTCAGATTTCCAGCATCCACACTTCTTTGCGTTTTTTTAATGAGTGAGCCGCATGGTATCAGAACTTTTGATGGTATCAGAGGAGTTGTGTTATCTTGAGGTGCAAATTCATATACTGCCTGTAGGATTCTGAGGGTGTGGATGTCATGGGGATTGTACATAAATCAGGAATATTTTCTCAGCACCTTTTTTGGAGATTAGGGAAAATAGGGAGGAAGGTGACTTTTTATTTTGGTGGTCATGACTTCAGCTACCTAAATATGGCAATAGACCATTTGCAAGCAATTTCCAGATAGTTTTTTTTAAGAAGCAGCAGTTTAGATTACAATACATTATACAAAGAACTATTTGACAATAGTTGATGGTTCACTGATACTACACAATGAATAGGCTGTTGGCATGTTCAATCTTGGCTGTTGTCAATCTTGTTAAAGTTGTGAAGGCAGCATCTTGTTTTGTAGCTGAAGTCATAGGGGAAACAGAGACAATAACACAACAGGGAATGCCAAGGATGGTGGAGAAATCAGTGGGTTCCAGTCTGAGCCTGCATGTCACTGAAGCACATAAAATTAGAACCTCACCACACCGGATCGAAAATCAACTGTGCAATAAGTTCCCAAAAAGGCTGGGTCTGCACACAAACCTCTTACTCTCCCTCCACTACATCTGGATGTAGGCCAGAGTTCTGGGGAGAGGAAGACTGCTGAAAGATTGTGCCTGTTGATTTGAAAGAATTGGATATCATCCCCTGGAATATTTCAGCCTAAAGGGCCCTGACCAGCAGGCAGCCTCCTCTCAGAAGTAGGCTTACCCTCACTGGCATGTGCCATTGCAAGATTTAGGATCACATGCAATGGTTGGCGGGTGCGCACCTCTGAAGTGTCGTGGGGAGAAACTTCTTGGGTTTTACTCCCCTCCATTGCTGGCACCATCCTGTCTCTCCCTGAGAGAAGGGGGCACCTGAAGTAAGGTCAAGTTGCTTCATCCACCTCTCAGCTCAGCACCAATGGCGAGAGTGACGGAGTACTGGTCTGAGGACATATCCAGCAACCACTGAGAATTCTGCTGTTCCCATCCTTTCCATGGACACAAGCAGGTACTTAAATGGTGGACCCAGCACAGAAGAATTCCTCCTTCGTTCGTTCTCAGTGCCTCAGTTCTCCCGCCATTCCTGTCCGAATCTCCTGAGCCTGTTTTTACAGGATCAGCTTGTCCCTTGTCCTGAGAACAGGACACACCTCCTGCCTAGGGTTGAGGGTTCTGGCAATGGTCTCTTTCTTCCAAAGATTCCTTAAGTGTCGTTACTGTCTGCAGAAGAAAAAAGAGAGAACTAGTTGGAAAAAATGGATAAACGCCTACGCAGATTGAAAATGAGTTCTGGTAGTAATTAGAAAGCAGTCTAGTACAATGGAACTAATTGAGTTGATTGCCCATTGCTGTCTTCCCCATCAGCACATGAGCAGTCCTAGTTTCCTGAGGCAGCTCCACTACCTTCTCCTCATATGGAGTCAGGAGCCAAATGTTTGCCACACATCTCGCACTCAGCCTGTTTTGGAACATTTCGCTCAGTTTTGAGATAAAAGGGAAGGACTGAGTATGGGAACTGTCTGCCAGAGTAACTAATTATGCTGCATGTAAAGGAGAGACAGTTAGGTGTCACGAGTGAGTCATTAGGATGGGCAAAGGACATGAAGGGTTAGTAGTTATCGAGGATGAGGTAAGTGTGAGCCCTTGAGTGGACATGATGCTTGGAATGCTGAGAGTTGTAATCTGTCACCATTGATGAGATATGCATGCCTTGCCACTGATAGTGGATGATGGACTTTTGAGTGTAACATAGCAGAAAGACGATGGTGCCACTTACCTTTACAAAGTGCAGAATATCATTGACCTTTCTGTACTGCTTGGCATCCCTGTCCCATGCTGCCAATTCTGTCAAGGCTTGTTGGGTCTGGGGATGTGAGCTCTTGTTACAGTTAGCTTGAAAGTCACTGACTTACTCTCGTCACTCCAATCACCATAACCTATCGCCTAGAAAGAGGGAGTTAGCTTAGTCTGGTGGCTCAGTGGTTAGCTGCATTAGACATGGGAGGTAGAGGGATGGGTCTTGGTGGGATGCTGTTTTGGGGCGGGGGGCTGGGGGTGGACCTTTTGGGCTTTGTGGTGATTCTATGAACTGATTGGAGCTCAGAGGCCAGCACCACAGTATAAGCAGATTGCAGCATCTGAAGAGGTGTCCAGCTGGCTTTAAACATGACATGAGAGCTTTGGAAGCTGGTGGTGAGCACTTCTGCCTCTTTAGCCAGGCAATTCATTGATTAATGTGCTCAACATCTCACTTCCAGAAATAATGAATTGAGAAGTGTGTGATTGTACAATATAGCTTGCCCCAGGCTAATGGCAGAAATAACAATCTGAAACTAACTTGCGACCATTCTTTAATTTCATGTGGAAAAATACCAGCCATTGTCTCCACTGGAGCTAAGAACTTCCAAAAGAAACTTGAAAAAAAAAATCCCCATAAGGCAACTTCAAAGTAATGGTACTGTATGTAACATCACAAGGAAACACAGAAATATAACCTTAAGATTCCAGCACCAACATTTCCTTGTCTGATATTCAGATTGCCCTTTCACACTGACAGATCCTAGGTCAGAAATGATGGGATTTAGAACTTAATTGCAAATAATGTCTTTAAGATACCATAGCTACAAAAACAGATTGACTGAACAGCCATGGCATAAACAGTCGCTGATGACATTTCTCCAGGGATTCTGTTAATCTTCTACTACTGTTACAGCAATAGATGGAGAAAATTCACAGAGAGAGAAAAAAAAATCACAGAATCATGGGACTATGCTGTCATTCTGGTCTAAATGTTTCACTTGATAGATGCACTGTAGTTGTGGTTTGTACCCTTAACTGTGGCTGAATTAAGGCAGAACTTTAATGGGCATGTCATTGACAAAAGGGAGACACAAATTGAATCACTTTATGGTCTTCTTTGTTGATAGCCAAGTTCATTTAAAATATTTTTGTTGTTATTTTATTGATTTGTCTTTTCACAGTAGATTGTAATGCATTCCTCCTATTTGATTGTGAACTGCAATTTTTAAATAACCTGCAACAGACCCATTTTAAAATTAAAATAATATGGTTTATCCAAGCATTCAAAATTCAGGAGATTCACATTCACAAACTACATACACATAAATACAAACATACAAGAAACAAGGAAGAGAAAAGACCGAAAAGAAGTTATGACTTTTTTTTGAAAAGTCGTGAACACTAATTCACATGTATCAGAGTCCAGTGAGTTAACATTCACTGCAGGCTCTTGCAGTTGGCTGTTCTGGTAGAATTGCTTTTCATAGGAGCTTTAATGTAGGTGAATGCAGTTGAAGATATAGCATAGTGATTCTCGTAGTTTGGGAATTAGCTAACCTTTCTGTGAAACACAGGACTCCTCCTAGAAATCAGATTTTGGGAGAGGTTAACAATAGGATCAGATATTAACTGAGCCTGGAGCAGTTTGTCATCTGTTTTAATGTTAAAGGGTAATCTGAGAAAAAAAAAAGTATGTTTAATTTATACCATGTTATGTATAATTAAAACTTTTCAAAAGCTAGATGCTTCAGTCATGTGACTGGGTTTCTGGATGGGCCAACTCAACTTAATGAGGTGATTTCACTGTAGGTGGTAAGCAGCCCCGTCCAACATCCTGGCATTCTCAGCCCTTTTGTAGACTATTTTCACTAGGAATGAGAAAAAGGGATGAACTGAGTGATATGAAGGTGCGTGGCACTGCTGTTAATGTTTGTGCAAGTGGAAGCAAGGTGGTAAATTTTCCTGAGTGAGTAGGCAGTGTAGAAAGTCCACAATGGGCAATGTATGAAATAATTGTGAATCTGTTAGTACCACTTCAGCCATAATGAGTTTCAGTATTTCTATTGTTTTGATCTAGCTGGGGTAGACACATTGGAATGCATTTCACATTGGGAAGCCTTCTTGTCACTATGCCCAGTGGGGCTTCTCAGTCTCATCCCAAGCTTGCCCCATTAGCTGCCTAATATGTCCCTAAGGTGCCCCCTCATCCAATGCTGGCCCTTTCACCCTCTCACCATAGCCATAAATGCTTGCAACTGCCCAGATATCTTGGCACATAGTGGCATCTCTGACAGTGGCACCACATGTAAAAGGTTGTTGAGCACCCAGTTAAGCATTGACATTTCAGAGTTTCCCTGCATGGTTCCAAAGGCATGGCAAATAAGGATAAATTGGCACCCCACTTTACCAACAGTGATCTTGAGTTCCTGGTGGGTGGGATGGTACAGAAGAGGTCCAAGGTTGCCACCCAGGTCAATGTAGTTGCCAAAGTCTAGAAAATCACCCAGCAGTACAGGAAGAAGGAAAATGATTTTTGCTGCACTGTCAGGATATGCGTCACCATCTTCTCACTGCAACTTTCCATTCACTCTATCTCTGCTACTGCAGCCATCTCCCACCAAAGTTCATGTTCTGCCACTCTTACTATTGCATGCAAAATCTTCATTCACTTGCTCTCAGACACTCCAATCCCTTTACACTACTAATGTTGCAAGTCCTCTGCACTTGGAGGGCCTTGATATCACTGCAAGCCACCCTTCCTCACATTTCTACACTTTGTCAAGACTGAGATAAAATTCCTTTTATTTTAACCATTTTTGATATTTCTTTAAACTGATGTACAAGATATCCCTTGGTCTCACAATGCAGCAAGCTTTCATTTGGCTTTTACTTTTAATATTTAAAAGTACTTGCTGTTATTTTCCTTTCTAAAGTCCTTCTCATACATTTTGTCTGTAATCTCCCTCCATATATTTATTTGTATTCTTATTCTTGCTTGTATCTCACTTCTTATCAATGGAAACACAACTTTTAAACCTGTACCATATTCATACTTGCGTACTACCAACTGCTGGTTCATTCTTTGATCTGCCATTTGTCCAACTAATTAAAATGAGTTATATTTCTTTTAATCACATGTAAATTAGTTAATTTTTGATGCAACATTTTAAAATTTGTCTAATCTTTTCCATCTGTTCAATATGATGCTAATTAGTTTATGGTCACTATTTCCCAAATGATCATCTTCGTTCACTTACTTATCTTGCTTTGATCTAACACTGCATGTTTCTTCATTAGAAATGCATCACTTGATTATGGAAACGCTCTAGGATGTGTTTTGAGATGACTTACCATTTTAATAAAATTGTTGTCTTTGTTTTGTCAATGTCAGCATAATTGAAGTCTTTCATTAATCAATTTTGCCACTCTGTAAATTCTATTAAATTGCCAACAAAACATTTAATGATTCATGATGTATATCAAGTATGGTAACATACACCTTCCTACTCCTTAATTCAATTTAGAAGGACAAACTGAGCAGCACCATCAATAAAAACTTCATTTTCTTAAATACTATCATCACCTTTATTAAAAAGGCCAGTTTTCTTGCCTTTTTGGTTCTCAATCTCTCTTAAAAAAGAGTAATCATTTGATAATACAGAACAGTTGCTGAAGCTTTTAATTTTGCAGTAATCTGGACTTCAACCACTACAATTTATAGTACAGGAGAAAAAAAGCTGCAGTTTATGTCATTACTGCTATGGAGAAAACAGTGGGAAACTACACACTCCCCAGTCTCCTTGGTAATTCAAAAGTTACTAGACTTGAATATATTCCTTTTATTGCAGAAAACGAGTCCTTGTATAAGAATGGATATTGCTTCTAGCAAATGTAAACAAATCATGTTATGAGCTTAACTGATCATATTGAAATGCTTGTTAATATTGCAGCTGTAGCAGTTGGCATATTTCAGTCACATTCTCTTCAGTCAAGTGAGGATGTCTCATTTACTGGTCATTTGAAATTCAGGTGAGAAATTGCTCTTGAAACACCCTGAAAAGTATAGACAGAGCCTCTTGGTGAGGATCATCCTTCCCTCCCGAAGGAGCTTTTTCAGTTTTACATGGCCTCTCTTCATTCTCCCAGTTATAATAACTCCAAGGGACACCTCTGGAAGTGCATTCTGAACGAGGTTTCAATTCTACAAATAAAGTATATCAGTTACAGCTAGACTGTGCCTTTATAGCCTATTAAAACTTCAGACAATAGAACATAGAACATAGAAGAATACAGCGCAGTACAGGCCCTTCGGCCCTCGATGTTGCGCCGATCCAAGCCCACCTAACCTACACTAGCCCACTATCCTCCATATGCCTATCCAATGCCCGCTTAAATGCCCATAATGAGGGAGAGTCCACCACTGCTACTGGCAGGGCATTCCACGAACTCACGACTCGCTGAGTAAAGAACCTACCCCTAACATCTGTCCTATACCTACCCCCCTTAATTTAAAGCTATGCCCCCTTGTAATAGCTGACTCCATACGTGGCAAAAGATTCTCACTGTCGACCCTATCTAAACCCCTAATCATCTTGTACACCTCTATCAAGTCACCCCTTAACCTTCTTTTCTCCAATGAAAACAGCCCCAAGTGCCTCAGCCTTTCCTCATACGATCTTTCTACCATACCAGGCAACATCCTGGTAAACCGCCTCTGCACCCGTTCCAGTGCCTCCACATCCTTCCTATAGTACGGCGACCAAAACTGCACACAATACTCCAGATGCGGCCGCACCAGAGTCTTATACAACTGCAACATGACCTCAGTACTCCGGAACTCAATTCCTCTACCAATAAAAGCTAGTACGCCATATGCCTTCTTCACCACACTATTTACCTGGGTGGCAACTTTCAAAGATCTGTGTACATGGACACCAAGATCCTTCTGCTCATCCACACTACCAAGTATCCGACCATTCGCCCAGTACCCCATCTTTTTGTTACTCTTACCAAAGTGAATCACCTCACACTTAGCTACATTGAACTCCATTTGCCACCTTTCTGCCCAGTTCTGCAGCTTATCTATATCCCGCTGTAACCTGCCACGTCCTTCCTCACTGTCTAAGTATGGAAAAACTCACAAAATGGGTTGAAATGCATCAGAAACCAGCAATTTAACTTATAAGTAGTTTAAACAGTACTATTGAAGGAGTTGCTTATGTTGTTTAAAATCATAATTCATTGTGAGAAATTAAGAGAGGGCACAGGCTACAGCGTGGGCTTCAAAATTGGCAGCATTGGTTTTAAATAATAATTTCTCACTAACTGATGTCATGACCTACTTGCTCTGCATAGTTCTGGGCATAGTTAGGTGTCAACAACAAACTCCTTCATAAATATGGTATGAGAGTGCATGCACTTCACCAGTTTCACATTTTAGAAGGCCTAGTAAGACCTAAGAAAAACAGGGCTTCAGGCACCAATATTTAACCTGAAACCCCGTAAACGTTAGTTCAGAAACTGCTGTAAGTGTATTCTTATCATCCTCTGGGTGCAAATACAATTTTAAAATTGATCAGCTCAGCTGTAAATTTTTGAATAATCCAATTATTACTTGGATTGTTATCAATTTGACAGTCTGCATGAATTTATATACTGGATGTCTTTAACACACTACTATGTAATTATTGAACAATGGGCATATCAGCACTGAAATAGTTAAGTTAGGAACTAGTTCATTAATTCAAAACTTTGTTTCATAAGACTGGAATCTAGAGTCTGGAAGCAGTTTAACTTGTGTCTGTGGACTCCATCTGTGACAGTGTATCTTTGATTCTGTGTGAATCATATTCTGAGATTGATGAGTAAATATTTAATAAGGATGCATTTGAACAAGTGATACCACTGATTTATGTTAAAGAAGAAAAGCCTCAGAGACTTCTTCCAGTGCCTATGTCTCCCTCATTTATCCAATCTTAAACAGGACAAGATTTTCTTTCTCTTTGTACTGCTTTTCCTTTCACAGCTAGATTGTATTGTGATGGTGCTTATTGAATAAGGCAGTTTCAGTGATTTCATCTGGAAGTTTAACAGTAGATGAGAGTTGCTTCGGAGCTGTAGGGCAGAGAGAATTCAACAGCAATGCTATGTGCACTGCAATTAAAGTAGTCGCAGAATTAAAAATCTCCACATGGGGTGAAAATGAATAATATATACATTTCTTAAGGAACATTTCATTCTGAAAGAATTCCTATAAGCTTCCTCTCTTGTTTAACATTTTTATTGTAGCAAACATTGACTCTACATTTTATTAAATGAAAGAGGGAGCTAGCCCTTTCAGAGGAATTACAAATATTTTGTAAACAGATCATCTGTAACTGTCACAGCTCAAACCAATAATCCTGAATAAATCCCAGAAAAATTGGAATACATTTATTAACCAAAGATTTTTGTATATATACAGGAAAAAACATGAATTTCAAATTATAATCCTCCCACAGGGCAGTGGAGTCACATTCTGATTGCTGCTTCTGTTGAGATTGATGGTTGCTTCATTTTGTTGTCCAACAGTATACGTTAAAAATATTCATTTTTAAAAATTAATTCATAGCAGATAGGTGTTGCTGGCTGGACTAGCATTTATTGCCTGTCCCTATGGCTCTTGAGAAGGTTGTGGTGCGAGCTGCCTCCATGAACTGCTGCAGTCCATGCCCAAATACAGTAACACCTGCATAATTTATAGGCTCGTGCTGAAAAGTGGTCCAACATTCACGCCACAAAAATGCCAGGCAATGATCATCTCCAACAAGAGAGAATCTAACCATTGTTCCTTGACATTCAACTGCATTGCCATCTCTGAATCCTCCACTATCAACATCCTAGGGATGCATTTAGCAATGTGAGACTGTAACTTAATGATGAAAAATAGATTAGAGTTGTGTGATATTTACTTCCAAGATAACCATTGTATTCTTCCTTTCTATATAAACAAACCAATCACATATGGCTTATTGAGAACGTGTCTGATGGAATAGCTATTTGGATACAGAACTGACTCAAAGGTAGAAGATAGAGGGTGGCGGTGGAGGGCTGGTTTTCAGACTGGAGGCCTGTGACCAGTGGTGTGTCACAAGGATCTGTGCTGGGTCCATTGTGCTTTTTGTCATTTTATATAAATGATTTGGATAGGAACATAAGAGGTATAGTTAGTAATTTTTCAGTTGACATCAAAGTTGGAAATGTAGTGGATAGTGAAGGTGGTTATCTCAGAGTACAATGGGATCTTGATCAGATGGGCCAATGGGCTGAGGAGTGGCAGATGGAGTTTAATTTAGATAAATGCGATGTGTTGCATTTTGGAAAAGCAAATCAGAGCAGGATTTATACACTTAATGATAAGATCATGGGAAGTGTTGCTGAACAAAGAGACCTTGGAGTACAGGTTCATAGTTCCTTGAAAGTAGAGTCGAAGGGAGAGAGGATAGTGAAGAAAGTGTTTGGCATGCTTTCCTTAATTGGTCAGAGCATTGAGTATAGATATTGGGGGGGGCCATGTTGCGGCTGTACAGGACATTAGTTAGACCACTTTTGGAATATTGCGTGAAATTTTGGTCTCCTTCCCATCAGAAGGATACTGTGAAACCTGAAAGGATTCAGAAAAGATTTACTAGGATGTTGCCAAGGTTGGAGGATTTGAGCTATAGGGAGAGGCTGAACAGGCTGGGGCTGTTTTACCTGGAGCGTCGGAGGTTGAGGGGCGACCTTATAGAGGTTTATAAAATCATGAGGTGTATGAATAGGATAAATAGACAAAGTCTTTTCCGTGGGGTTGGAGAGTCCAGAACTAGAGGGCATAGGTTTAGGGTGAGGGGGTAAGATACAAAAGGGACCTAAGGGGCAACATTTTCACCCAGTGGATGGTGTATGGAATGAGCTGCCAGAGGAAGTGGTGGAGGCTGGCACAGTTACAGCATTTAAAAGTCATCTAGATAAGTATACAAGTAGGAAGGGTTTAGAGGAATATGGACCAAGTGCTGCCAAATGGGACTAGATTAGGTTACGATATCTGGTTGGCATGGACGAGTTGGACTGAAGGGTCTATTTCCGTGCTGTACATCTCTCTGACTCTAAAAATGTGTGATTAAGCAGTTATTTAGAATTTTTCTTAAATAGAAAACGTTGGAAAGGGAAAATGTACAAAGGCACTTAGGTGTCTTTTTTGATAAGTCACTGAAGTCTGATGTGCAGGTGAGTCAAGGAAGGTTAATGGATGTTCCCCTTTAGTGCAGAAAGATTTGAGTACTGGAGTAATGAAGTTTACTTCAATAGTGTAGGAGCTTGGCTAAACTGCACCTGAAGTACTGTGTGCAGATTCACTCTCCTCATCACATGAAGGATATTATTGCCATAGAGAGAGTGCAATGAAGGTAAACCAGACTTAGTCCTAGGAAGGGAGGACAGTCCTATGAAGGGAGATTGGGTAAACTGGGCCTGTATTCTCTTAAGTTTTGAAGAATGACAGATGATCTCGCTGAAACTTACAAAATGGTGAAAATCATATTCAGGATAGATACAAGTAAGATATTTCCCCTGGCTGGGGAGTTTAGAACCAGGGGCACAATTTAAAAATAAGGGGAAAGCCACTTAGGTCTGAGATGAGGAGAAACGTTTACTCAAAGGGATGTGAATCTGTCACAGAGGGCTGTGGAAGCTCAGTCTTTGAGTACGTTTAAGGTAGAGATTGTTAGATTTCTGAGTTTTATCATTGACATACAGGATTATGGGGACAGACTTAGTAAAGACATTGAAGTGATTGATCAGCCATGATTGTATTGAATGGTGGGGCAACCTTGATAGGCTGAATTGATTTGCTGCTCTGTTCCTATACTACCATTGGTGACATTGTTATAATATATTTTTTGATGTTCACTGCACTTGCTATCACTCCACAGCCTGCCCATCCTTGTCATGTGACCATGAAGCTTGGCAAACATTTCGTGGATCTTGCATTTATGCTATTTGGTACAAGGTCTTGGTTAGTTGGAATACTTTGTCTGTCTGGCTTTGGGATGTGTTTTCTCATGCTATTGAATCAATTATTCTGGCCTTTTTTTTCTGCACTGGAAATTCTAAAGTTCTCTAAAGCCAAATGCCTTGTGTATAGTGTTAAAACCTGAAGCTTATCGTGTTTGCCTGCATTGGCTATTATGTTAATGATGGAGAAATTAAACACACTGTCTCCCTCTTTTTGTGTGGCTTTTTCATTTCATTCATTTTGCACAGTGGAAGTTGGGTTGGTCCAAGATGTCATTTTGGAATGCTTTCATTGGTGTAGAGGTTAACACATATTTAGTTATTCTATTGGCTATCTGTGCATGAAGTTGCAGTGATCTTATTACTTCTGAATCTGTTTCTGAATTGGTTAATGGTCTATTTAGTTGTTGCCTGAAAGACATGCATTCCAGATGGTGTATTCCAAAGTTCAGCTTCATGCATAATTGCTCTTACTGAGTTGACCATATCTTTTCTGGATTCTCAAGAATGTCATCAAAGTTGACATGTTCAGTCTGTACAGGTCTTCATTGCCTATAGCACTTTTAGTTTTAATGGCTTGTATGTCTGGTTTGCTTGTACCAAAGTCCAGAAAAATTAGCTTGACACATTGTCAGAATAAACTAAATTCAGATAAGAAATTCATTGCCTTTCAGTTGAGTGTTGGAAATCGTTTGGTCAATTTGCAGCTTTGTGCAGAATTTTTAATATTGCCTGGAGCTTTGAACAGGTACTCAAGTTCCTTCCAGCTCATTTAGAATTAGTACATAAAAGGAGAAAATGCTGGAGAAACCCAGAGGCAGCATGTGTGGAGAGAGAAATAGAATGAAATGTTTGAGTCTGATGTCACTTCTTCAGAAGAGTCTGTTAAGTGGAAGAGTCATATTGGACTCAAAACTTTCCCTTTGTTTCTCTCTCCACAGAAGCCGTCATTCCTGCTGAGTTTCTCCAGCATTTTGCTTGCATTTAGAGATAACTGTGTTCTGAATTATACTTTCTGCGGTGGCCACTGCCTTAGTTAGGCATAGGCTTTGGTTAGATGCCTATGTTGGTACTGTTGAATTCTTTTTGCTTCTTCCTGGCTTCAGCTCTTATGCCCCACCCTCAAAGCACTGATTTGGCAGGAACTTAGTTGTTGACCTGGAAAAGTGAAAGTAAACAGTGAAATAAAGTTTATTTTTAGGCTTCTTCCAACTACCATAGCTGCATAAATTCTTCTGACCATAATACTGCATAAATTCTTCTGATCATTCTAGTTTGAAGTAAGTCGTAAAGACATCTCTGCCTGGGAGTTTTACTTATATTTGACTCCAGCATCTGCTACTTAACTTCTGTTCCTGCTTCCAACTTCACGGCAGATGCCTTTTATTATTTAAGCTCTGCTAGATTAAAATAAGTCTCGCCAAGGCCCAATTGATACTGGCTGGAGTGATCTTTGAATAAAGGTACAGCGTATGAGGATTAAGGCTCGTATGTTTTGCATTAAATCTCAAAAACCAAGCTGCCAGCAGCTTCTGAATGGTGTACTTACACATTAATAATAATCAAAAATCACCGGCTGCCATCCTTTAATTTACTTAGACACAAATGTACCACTAGATTGAATGCATACATGGACTGGTGAAACAGTAGTGTTTAGATTCTTTATTCGAAGATCAGACTACTTTTGATATGGTAACTAGGAGCCAATTATAATACATCATAGTTCTACCTCTGCTGCTTCAGACTGCCCTCAAATCTGGGACTAAGACATCACATTTTTGTCAAACTAGATAATAATTGCTGATATTTTAAGACACATTCCACTAAAGGTGAATTCACATTATATGAGGACAGAAACCAGGGTAAAAATGGATGGCTTCTAAATTTCCTAAATTTGTACTTTCACTTAATTCCTCGTTGGTGGAAAGAAATACTAGCTATGGGATCTTCCACAGCAATATCTCAAAAGCAATTTAATCAAAAGAAGTTATGTTGCCTCCTTACTTCATTCTAGTATCATAGAATCCCTAGAAGATGAAAGCAGGCCATTTCACCCATGCCATTCCTCCTCACAGCAGCCCTCCCAGACCCACCCTATCCATGTAACCCTGCATTTCCTGTGGCCAATCCACCTAACCTGCACTGCTTTCGACTGTGGGAGGAAACCCACACAGACAAAGGGATGGCATGCAAACTCCACATAGACAGACACTCAAGGGTGGGATTAAACCTGGATCCTTGGTGCAGTGAGGCAATAATGCTAACCACTGAGCCACCATGCTGCTTAGTTTCTGTTAAAAGTAACAACACACACAATATGCTATGTCTGTCATGTATATTTAAATTAGTGAACTTTGTGTTATCAGGTAAGCTTAGAAATGCACTGTGCCTGGATGAGCCCCTTCCAATACAGTGGTACCAATTTATCAGAAGCAACATCTAAATAAATAGATAGGCACATTGGAAAGTAGTGATTAGTTGATATGAGTAATGAGCCAAAGAAAGCAATACCAGAGTCTTAAGGTACTAAGGGAAAAGAAAAATCAGTGGGGGGTTGTGCAGGTTTTACAAAATAAACACACTGAAGATATAAGGAAGAGGGTGTATATAACAGAACTTCAATTCAAGCAGCAATTCACACTCTACATTTCAAAATTTTAAAATATGCTTGAGATTCACAGTCAAGTAATAGCAGACTTCAAAAGGTTATAAATGGCTTTAAAAAAACTCCATGCATGGATGTGTTCATAAAAAAAAATGCCCATGCAACCTTAACTCACATCCCCTAGGGTATCACATACAGTAATTTATAAAGTCCCATTGCATTTAACTGTACATCTGTGTATTGCAACAGCAGTGGTGCAATGTAGGCTTTATCTGCAGGAGATGTCCACTCCATGCGGTGGAGTACAGCAATTCCAGTTCAACTTTTTATATCAGACCTGTTTTTATTGAATAATTTGACAGATGTTTTTTGAAGCTATTCAGTTTTTGCCAGTTTTCTAGATTGGATTCATTAAAATTTTAGGTTGCTGCTGTAGGTGTTTGCCTTCGCTGCTGATAGTATTTTCCTTCTGAAGACATGAATCTAAGAAATTTCTTTTGAAGAGCAATTTTGTGCAACCAATGGCACAATTGGATTGCTTACTCTATGGGATGCTCCACAGTACCCTTGAAATATATGTTTGATGTCATAATGCCACTATACAGTCATCAATTCACCTGTGAAATGCATAATGTATTGCTATGGTTTCTACACATGCACCATGCATTCTTCATTTTGGGCAAAACTGTCAGACCAATGTGGTCCAGTGAGAGTTAGTTTCAATAAGGTATCTTGCTTGCACCATCTAGCTCCATGTTTTTCAATGTTTTAGACTGTGACTATATTTAAAATGTGTTCCTTGGTGTTAGGATTAATAGCTACAACATGTATTATTGGGGTGAATAATTCTATGACTATACTGCTGATTGATGACAGCAGCCTTGACAGCAATACAGTTGTGATACTGTTGCCTTGGTTGCTGTACTTTATCAATAGAACACTATGAAACCTTTGGAATTGTACTTGCAGTTGTATGTGAGGATTCTGAAGCATGCCACTCAAAAGGAAGTTGCAGAGTCTTAGAGAAATTTGGGGCTATTAAGCTCCTTCAAGGTAACTGAGAAACCATTCAGCATTTTAATTCGACTAAGGTTAGTTACTATGGCAGTTTTTAAACATCTGTTTGATTACAGATATAAATATACCCCAAGGGTGAGATGTTTATGCAAAGTAAAGTTCTGAACTAACTTGTAATTGCCAAAGGCAAGGTAAGGTTCCTAATTTTGTAGGTTTGACGTTGCTGCAGAATGCAATCCACAAAATGCTGATTAAAATCTTAGAGGAATAAAAATATTTGATTGAATAGAATAATTGTAACTGTGAATAAGCCTTAGCAATTTTAAAATGTCTGAAATCAGACAGAAAACGGATTAAAATTCTAAATGATTAAAGATTCAAAAATAACCTGCTTTGAAAGTGTCACCTTTAACATAGAAAGACTTGCTGTGTTGTAGCCATGAGAAATAATCATTAGGAATAAATATTGAGGAAAAATGAATGATGGTAATAAAATGATGTATAGATGCAGAAATGTTGTTGTTTCAGTGATTTAAAAATAGTTGTTATGTGACTCAGTAGACAGTATAACCAAATCAAAAAATATAAAGCAAGTAACACAGCTCATATTTGTCAGTGAAGATCATAGAAACTTCAGTTAAAGAACTCTTATCTGGGCAATAGACAGGCATATTAATATCATCTGAATACTTCTTAAATGAAGGCCAAGGAACTGAGCTGTTACATAGTTTATGACTCACAGCAACTAGTGACAAATAAAATAGAACTTCATAAAAATCTGGCAAAATGAACAGGATGAATTCCACTAAAAGAAGGTGCAATATCTATGGTAATTACATTGACTGCCCAACTATTATTATAGCAAGAACAATTTGGTGAATAAAAATCATCCTATAATGAGGATAGCCTTAGTAAGATCTGAAAAATACAGAGTGATAATTAAAGGAATGATAGATTATTTCAAAGTTTGATGATTGTGTTGAAGCTATTGATCTGTTCCATTTTGTGAAGTGAATTTTATGACCCTTCCCCCACCTCGGCATATCTGAAGATGAATTGGTGAAAAGTTTTGTAAAGTAAATGAACCTGCCCACCACCTACCTACCCCATTGTACTTGTGTCCCATGTTACTGAGGGTGGGCACTGTGCTGGCCAACCAGTCCAACCTTGGCATATTGAGATCCTTAATGAACTAATAATGGCAGAAAAGGTGTGTATTTACTTTTAGCAGGGTTTCCTGTGTTCATCAAGGTATACCCAAAACACTCCCCTCCCATTCCTAAAGATCAATACATATCCCTAGCCTTGAAATTCCTACTTCCTTCTATTTACTGTACTCACTAGAGTTCACCTAGGTGACCCGACCAAGATCCTCAGCTTATGTGATACCAGATCACAAGATCTCTTTATCTTCCTGGGCTGCCTACAGTCCCAGCGGTGGTTACTACTCAGTTCTGGTGCTGCTGGGATTGCAGAGGTGCCAGCAGGAATGGAAGTCCCACTCTGATCTCATTACAGATGGCCCAGCTTTTCACCATGGAGTTGCAGGGTGTCAGTTTGGCATCATGCCCATGGACTTCTCAGTTGGCATCTCCCTGTAAAATCCCTCACTATGAGCAACATACAACCGAGGACACCAATAACAGATTATTGTAAATGATATATATTTGATTCTAACAATGCAGTGGTCACTTATGTGATCACAGAAAATGTGCTCACTTCAGTGGGTTACCTGCTCAGTACTGAACTCTCTTCAGTAATAAACTCCTCAGCATGAAACAAACTGATGAACAGCAGAAAGACATTCCCTAAGGATTTGATCGATTGGTACCAGTTGAAAAACACTTTCAAAATTCAACTTCTATACACTTAAGTCCTGTTTAATCAAAAGAAAGAACATCTTGAGTCTTCCTTTCAGGTGGTTTTTGAAATTTAAATCCCATGGGAACTAAACTCCCTTAAGCAAACATGAAGTTACTATTTGTTATAAATTAGACAAACTTAAGTGTGCCAAAGTCATTCAATTTTCCACCACAAGGAGTGCAAATGATCTTTGAACAACATAACCTGAGGATATAAAGGGAATATAATTAAAGGAGACATATAAAGTAATTTGTTTCAGCGATGTATTGGTGTTGGCTTCACAGAAAAAGAGGAAAGAATATGAGCATAGAAAGTCAATGTTGATTTGCAGATGCAAGGCATATACCTAAACAATTCAACATGCTGAGTATTGACTGGACATGCACTACCTGTCATATGGTTAAATTCTGAAGCAGATATGTTCAGCCATCAGATGTTAAGTTTTTCCATTTGCAAATCCTGAATGCCCTTCCTTCCATCATAAGGTCAGATGTGGAGATATTTTCTGATGATTGCACAATGTTCATTCTTAATTCTGAGATGCTGAAGCAGTCCATGTCCATTCAAAATGGAGGCTTGGGTTGATAGTGGCAAGTAACATTCATGCCATATAAGTGCCAAACAATGATCAATTCCAACGAGAGTATAACTATCTCCACTTGATGTTCAATGGCATTATCATCACTGAATGCCACACTATCAATTCATAGTCAGCAACCTGGAAAGTACCACTGACCACAACTGGACTTACCATATTAATACCAAGACTACAAGAGCAGATTGGAGGCTAGAAATTCTGCAGGGCTCCTGACCTCCCAAAGCCTATCTGCCATCTCCACAGCACAGGTCAGGCAGGTGCTGAAAAACTTCTCCACTCACCTGGATGGCTGCAGCTCTAACAACACACAAGACATTATCTAGGAGAAAGCAGTACACTTTATTGGCAGCTTATCCCGCACCTTCAACAATTGCTCCTTCCAGCAGGGATGCATGGAGGCGGCAGTAAGTACCATATAGAAGGTACACTGCAGCAACTCAGGGCTGATCCTTAAACAACACCTTCCAAAATTGGGATCTCTGCTACCTAGAGGAATAGGTTTAGCAGATTTATGTGAACACTAACACCTGCATGTTCCACTCCAACTTGCTCAAAATCCTGACTTGGAAACATGTACCTTCATTGTTGTTGGATCAAAATCTTGGAATTTCCTTTGTAACAGAACTATGAGGTTAGTTACACTCCCATGACAGACTGTCAGCTTCTCAAGGGCAATTATAAAGATGGGTATTAAGTGATAGCCCAGCCAGCAATGTCCACATCTTATTAATGAATAAGCAAAAAGGACTCAGGTTAACACCTGTATGAGACCCATGTGTAAAACTGGGAATCCCTGAATACAGGCTGCCTCCGTTCAGAAATGCCCAATTTTGTGTAGAGGTCTCATACAGATGTTATCTGCATTTTTTTCTATCCCTTTTACAAAGAATCACTGCAGCAAATGAATTAAAAGAATGTTTGCTGCAGGAATGCTCCTCCTACTTCCACTGAATTTCTTAAGATTGTTGCAGGCTACCATTCAATGTTTCTCTTTCATTTTACTCTTCCAATCTCACCTTTTCTTCCGATTATTACCTGTCCCTCACAGGATCTAGCTAAGGGTCACTGGTAGAAATGCAACAGCTCAAGATTGAAATCCTCCTGTTGGTGAGTTATCCTAAAATCCCATCAGGCCTCATGTAAGCAGGCATTGAGGTCTAATACTGGGTATGTCTCTGGCCTACATGTTCTAAGGGATCATTCCCAGATCATGAAATAACTTCGGAAAAATGAACTATTTGCCATGGTAACAATATGGTGGCTATTTTGGTCAAAAGATGAAAGCAAACTGAAAGTAAGTGAAGAAGGCACAAATTAGAGCATATGTTCTCACCGTGGGATATTAACTCAGAGTTATTACAATTATATAGTTTACCATTGAGGCTTCCTGCTGACTGGTTGGTGGTCTGTATTACAAAGGTATAAAAATCTTTTTTTTTGTTAAGAGCTCCCTTTTCACTATGAGGCTTCAGACCAATACGCATTCGCCAATATGTGTGAAATTCTGCTCACATTGTAACAGCTGAGACAAATTTCACAACTGCACTGGAGATAATCCACTACACTTCATAATTATCAACAGTATTCTAAATAGAACAACTCACATCAGTCTGGAAAAGTCAACTTATCCATCTCTTCATGTTAATTGATCCTTTAAGAAAAAATTAGGATCTGGATCTTTGCCAAAAAGTGATCAATTCTTGTTTCAGCCATATCCTATCCATGTAGCAGGTTTAGTTGAAATTCTTCAATTTGTTTTTGAGATATATTGTTTACAAACAGTGCTGAAAACATTACTTCTGTCCACTTTCAGAGATAATGAGTTCAGTACAAATAATAATAGTCTGTTTGACAGTGTGAATTTAGTGCCCAATTTTGATCCTAAATGATTAATACTATAATTGCTTGGGGATTCACAACTCAGAAAACTGTAGGTTTAGCCCTCAAGTATTGATTAATGCAATTTTTATGCAGCTGAATATATGACTCCTATCACTGACTTGCACCATAAGTGTGGAGTGGTGTAGCTAGTATACAGAGAGACATTGCAAGATGTCTTGGGGAATGATCAAGAGGGCACATAGATTCATTGTTGCAGCACTGAAAGCCCTGGTGAAGGAGGCTCAAAGTAGGATCCTGACTCTGACTGCCAGACCAGCTCTCTGATCATGTCTGAACCTCTGGACTGGTATTGGGAACTGCCCATAATTTACTGTGTCTGGATCATCTAAGTGATAATTTCCCCTCTTGACTTGACTGCTGATAACCATGACAAGCTTCCTGCCTTTGTATCTGCACGAAACAGCATGACAAGACATGATTAATGTGCGCTTGGTACCTCTGGGTGTGAGGGCAAAGCAGAAAGGCAAGATGGTGCAAGGCTGGGATGCTGTTAGCTCCAGGTAGGCTCAATGAGTGCGAGCAAAAAGCCCATAGATGCATCTTGGGCCAATCCATGAGCTGGGTGCGTGTTCCTGAGCAGGCATTGACCTTGCTGCAGCATTCCATGAGTGTTGTTGGTGTAGTCCAGGTTATAGCACTGAAGGGCATAAGCATCCTGTAAGTGGATTAGAGATGTATCGTGTGGGTTTTTAGAGTTTGGCATGTTGAATGCCAATAGAGTCATAGAGTCACAGAGATGTACAGCATGGAAACAGACCCTTCGGTCCAACCCGTCCATGCCAACTAGATATCCCAACCCAATCTAGTCCCACCTGCCAGCACCCGGCCCATATACCTCCAAACCCTTCCTATTCATATACCCATCCAAATGCCTCTTAAATGTTGCAATTGTACCAGCCTCCACCACTTCCTCTGGCAGCTCATTCCATACACGTAAAACCCTTTGCGTGAAAAAGTTGCCCCTTAGGTCTCTTTCATATCTTTCCCCTCTCACCCTAAACCTATGCCCTCGAGTTCTGGACTCCCTGACCCCAGGGAAAAGACTTTGCCTATTACCCTATCCATGCCGCTCATAATTTTGTAAACCTCTATAAAGTCACCCCTCAGCCTCCAACATTCCAGGGAAAACAGCCCCAGCCTGTTCAGCCTCTCCCTATAGCTCAAATCCTCCAACCTTGGCAACATCCTTGTAAATTTTTTCTGAACCCTTTCAAGTTTCACATTATATTTCCGATAGGAAGGAGACCAGAATTGCACACAATATTCCAACAGTGGCCTAACTAGTGTCCTGTACAGCCGCAACATGACCTCCCAACTCCTGTACTCAGTACTCTGACCAATAAAGGAAAGCATACCAAACGCCTTCTTCACTATCCTAACTATCTGCGACTCCACTTTCAAGGAGCTATGAATCTGCACTCTAAGGTCTCTTTGTTCAGCAACACTCCCTAGGACCTTACCATTAGGTGTATAAGTCCTGCTAAGATTTGCTTTCCCAAAATGCAGCACCTTGCATTTATCTGAATTAAACTCCATCTGCAACTTCTCAGCCCATTGGTCCAGCTGGTCCAGGTCCTCTTGTAATCTGAGGTAACCCTCTTCGCTGTCCACTACACCTCCAATTTTGATGTCATCTGCAAACTTACTAACTGTACCTCTTATGCTCACATCCAAATCATTTATGTAAATGAAAAAAAGTAGAGGGCTCAGCACCGATCCTTGTGGCACTCCACTGGTCACAGGCCTCCAGTCTGAAAAACAACCCTCCACCACCACCCTCTGTCTTCTACCTTTGAGCTAGTTCTCCCTGTATTCAATGAGATCTAGCCTTGCTAATCAGTCTCCCATGGGGAACCTTGTCGAACGCCTTACTGAAGTCCATATAGATCACATCTACTGCTCTGCCCTCATCAATCTTCTTTGTTACTTCATCAAAAACCTCAATCAAGTTTGTGAGACATGATTTCCCACGCACAAAACCATGTTGACTATCCCTAATCAGTCCTTGCCTTTCCAAATACATGTACATCCTGTCCCTCAGGATTCCCTCCAACAACTTGCCCACCACCGAGGTCAGGCTCACCGGTCGATAGTTCCATGGCTTGTCCTTACCACCCTTCTTAAACAGTGGCACCACATTAGCCAACCTCCAGTCTTCCGGCACCTCACCTGTGACTATCGATGATACAAATATCTCAGCAAGAGGCCCAGCAATCACTTCTCTAGCTTCCCACAGAATTCTTGGGTAGAACTGATCAGGTCCTGGATTTATCCACCTTTACCTGTTTCAAGACATCTAGCACTTCCTCCACTGTAATCTGGACATTTTGCAAGATGTCACCATCTATTTCCCTACAGTCTATATCTTCCATATCCTTTTCCACAGTAAATACTGGTGCAAAATACTCATTTAGTATCTCCCCCATTTTCTGCAGCACCACACAAAGGCCGCCTTGCTGATTTTTGAGAGGCCCTATTCTCTTCCTAGTTACCCTTTTGTCCTTAATATATTTGTAAAACCCCTTTGGATTCTCCTTAATTCTATTTGCCAAAGCTCTCTCATGTCCCCTTTTTGCCCTCCTGATTTCCCTCTTAAGTATACTCCTACTTCCTTTGTACTCTTCTAAGGATTCACTTGGTCTATCCTGTCTATACATGACATATGCTTCCTTCTTTTTCTTAACCAAACCCTCAATTTCTTTCGTCATCCAGCATTTCCTACACCTACCAGCCTTTCCTTTCACCCTGACAGGAATATACTTTCTCTGGATTCTTGTTATCTCATTTCTGAAGGCTTCCCATTTTCCAGCCGTCCCTTCACCTGCAACCATCTGCCTCCAATCAGCTTTTGAAAGTTCTTGCCTAATACCGTCAAAATTGGCCTTTCTCCAATTTAGAACTTCAACTTTTAGATCTGGTCTATCCTTTTCCATCACTATTTTAAAACAAATAGAATTATGGTCGCTGGCCTCAAAGTGCTCCCCCACTGACACTCAGTCACCTGCTCTGCCTTATTTCCCAAGAATAGGTCACGTTTTGCACCTTCTCTAGTGGGTACATCCACATACTGAATCAGAAAATTGTCTTGTATGCACTTAAGAAATTCCTCTCCATCTAAACCTTTAACACTATGACAGTCCCAGTCGATGTTTGGAAAGTTAAAATCCCCTACTATGACTACTCTATTATTCTTAGATAGCTGAGATGTCCTTCCAAATTTGTTTCTCAATTTCCCTCTGACTATTATGTTGATGGAAGTTGGTTTCTTGTGGCCAGTGCCCATGAAATTGTCCTGAGATGTTGTTGCCTGGTATCCAATGTGGAGGTCCTTTGGAGCAAGCAACAAGGTGAAGTTGCCAGGTAGCTGATCTTCACATTGAAATTTCTCAACATCTAACTTGATCAGAGCATTTGATAAAATGGGAAGTTGAATATTACTAATTTTATTAAATACAATTCAGAATGTCCTATAAAATGGAAAGATTTGTTTTTAAGCCCCTAGCTGCCTCTATCCCTTTCCACTATTTAAAAATGTTGAACCATTTAGTTTATATGGTTTCTTCTCATATTTTCCTTTCCTTCCAAAATGCATTATTTTACTCTTCCTACTGTCCTGAATGCATATATGCTCCAAAGGTCTACTACTAACCTCCTCACTGCTTGATGCATTTTTGAGTCATATGCAGAGTTTCACATGAAACCCCTTTATATCCAAGTACAGATCATTAATATTTATCAAAAAAGAGCATTTCAATTTCTATTACAAAACTACAGGAATTTACTTTGTGATAAAAAGTCAGTTTATTAACTGCAACAAGTTTGGAAATGACGCACACATACTGATTAACATTCACAATCACCCGTATTTTAGGTATATTTAAACTCCCATAACGACTAATAGCAATTATGACTGCAGTGAATTATATAATACCTTGCGTTATAATGAATTCTCTCAATGTCAATTACCACAGAAGATGCTCAAAGTCCCTTTGATATCATTAGAAATGGATCATGAGGGAACAACTAGCTTATTTCTTCCTGAGCTTTTTAAAAAGAATCTTCTTCCCAAATTATTTCAAAAAATTCCATTTAAAGAACATTGTTCCCTATCCACTGCTTCATATTGTTCTGTTGAATTCTTAATAAGTGTTACCGTCCTTTTTCTTTTAGCTCTCTCATCATTCCCTCTGCCTCATTCTGCTTCTCAAGTGGAAGCTGTAAAATTATCTGAAGTAGATTCAAAGTAAAAAGATAGAAAAGGAAACAAGGAAAAGGCAGGAGTAAGGGGAATATAGAGAAGTATCCAAATTACAAGAATTAAGTGGAGGGGAGATAGACACGCTGAAGGAAGAGATAGGAAAATAGTACTGATGATAGACAAGCGGGGAGGTTCAGAAGTAAAATAGAAGACAGATAAATAACAGAAAACAGAAATACCATTTTTTAAAGAGTTTCCATTATTTGCATGCTTAGCCATAGGATTGAATGGAACTTGAAGCTGAAAAAAAGATTATAATTGAATTATATTGCTTTGTTCCAAATGTATTGTCAAAGCATTTTAATTAGATTGAGTTGTAATTGTAAATGTGAGTGAAAACCAATGCTCAATCTTCATTCTCCCTTTCCTCTCCAATGTTTTTGAATATCTCAAGTCCAAACTTGTTTTCCCCAAAATTCCATTTTGAACCCTTCCAGTCAAGTTTCTGCTGCTTCCATCGTCCTCAAATGTCTATTTCCAGAATCACATATTATACCTTATATGTCTTTGAGAAGATTAAGCTATCTCTACTCATACTTGACATGCCTGCAGCCTTGGACATGGTTAACTTCACATTGCCCTTCAATGTCTCTATACTGTCAACCAACAGATGGTTATCAATTCAGTCATAATCAAAACATCGCCTGCAATATATTCCCTTTTACTATAACACTGTTTTCTCTGATATTACCCAAAGATCTATTCCCAGTCTCACTATTTCCTAGTACCAAGCTGTCCCTCAATTGAAGACACAGCATCAGTTTTCACGTGTAGACTGATGACTTGGAGCTATACTGCACTACAGTCTCTCTCAATGCTAAATTGTTAGACAGCTTGCCCAACATCTGGTATAATGCAGAAATTTTCTCCATTTAAACATTGAGAAGATGAAATGCTTGATTTTTATTCCTTAGCTGTTGACTCGATCCTTCTCTCAAGCAGCCATATGAGGTTGTAGCAGACTTTTGGAAAATTCAGTGTCATAGCTGACCTGGAAAAATGCTTCCAATCATATCACCATGTCATCAGTAAAACTGCCTGTGTCTAGATGTGTAACATTATTAACTCCACATTGCCTCACCTTATCTACTGTCGAAACTCTCATTCATACATCTGTTAATTCCCAGACTTCATTATTCAAATACACTCCTGGTCTTTCACTTTCTACTCTCTATAATCTTGAGACCATTCAAAACTCTGCTGCTCACGTCCTTAATCGCAAGTTCCATTTACTGAGCACCTTTGTATTTACTGACCCGTATTGGTTCCTGGTTTTAAAAAAAAATTTGAAATGATTATCCTTGTTATAAAATCTTTCCATGACTTGCCCCATCTTATCTCTGCAATCTTCTCCAGCTCCACATCCCTCTCAGATGAATTCAGGCTGCTTGAACATACCAGATTTTAATTGCTCTACTATTGGTGGTTGTGGCTTCAGCTGCCCAAGTCCTAAGCTCTAGAATGGGTTTCCTAAATATCTCTGGCTCTCTAACCTCCTTTAGTATGCTCCAAAACACCTTAAACGAACTTTTTAACAAAACGTTTTGTCATGTCACCTCAGATGACCCATTTTCATATTTGGTCTACAATGGTCCTTTATGTGAAGCATCTCAAGATGTTTTATTGTATTAAAGACACTAGATTAGTGATAGTGTCAGTAGCATTGCATCAAAGCTTGCTGGGCCTGTGGGTGGACAGGCCATTGTGTAAACGGACTCTAGTCACAGCTACGCACTAGCAGCTTGAGAATATTTTTAGTGAGATTGTTTGGATCAGATGGATAGATACAGCCTGAAAATATCAGAGCAGGACATAAGGTTGATTGGCCACTTTATCCTATGTGTTGAAGAGTTGAAAGATTCAAGTGTATGCTTTTATTTGTTTTTATTATAATTTCCTTAAGAGTCCAGCTGTTGTTGAGCTGTCATGTGATTGGGATGTTTGGGTAAGGATTTTTTTTTGCGTCAAATACCTTTGCATAGCTTTCTTTGATGGAGTTTGGCAAGAAGAACAGCATTTGTACATAATGCGAGTCAAAAAAAAAAGCAAATAGTCAATGACAAAAGGAATAAAACAAAATCGTTAAACATGCAACCAATTACAAGACAAAATATGATGGATAGTTTGATGTATGAATGTGGATAATACATTTTATATATATATAATATATAAGAAATAGTTGATATATTGCACACACAACACTCTCAATTGGATCATTAGTACTTTTGGAGTAACAGTCTCATTTATTGTTGTACAGTATACAGTCAAATATACGTTGAGACTTTCTACTATTCTTCAATTAACACAAAATATTTTTCCTATCTCATATGAACTGGCTTTGAATTTCTAATCCTATTGGTTATTTTTAGCTCACTGTGGATCACCTTACATTTCTCAATGCCAGGTTCCATTTGTGATGCTTATGCTTATCTGATAATTCTTGACAGATATATTTAACTACACTCTTGTATTATTTGCAAAATCCAAAATTATGTGATATATTTATAAAGGCCATTACAAAATAATAAAAATCTGTGAAAAAAAATTAAACACCAGTGCTCTGCTGCTATGAATTCGAAAACTAAGATTACCACCTTTTTATGACCAAACTACTTAATGAGTTTATCCAACCAACTTGTTATTACAATTATTTGATATCAACTTTTACTTTTCCCACAGGTAAATCTATTATCAGAATCTTCAGAAAATTATGATATCGAAAACAGACCCTTCGGTCCAATCCGTCCATGCTGACCAGATATCCCAACCCAATCTGGTCTCACCTGCCAGAACCCGGCCCATATACCTCCAAACCCTTCCTATTCGTATACTCATCCAAATGCCTCTTAAATGTTGCCATTGTACCAGCCTCCACCACATCCTCTGGCAGCTCATTCCATACATGTATCTCCATCTGCGTGAAAAAGTTGACCCTTAGGTCTCTTTTATATCTTTCCCCTCTCACCCTAAACCCATGTCCTCCAGTTCTGGACTCCCCAACCCCAAGAAAAGACTTTGCCTATTTATCCTATCCATGCCACTCATAATTTTGTAAACCTCTATAAGGTCACCCCTCAGCCTCCGACGCTGCAGGGAAAACAGCCCCAGCTTGTGCAGCCTCTCCCTGTAGTTCAGATCCTCCCACCCTGGCAACATGCTTGTAAATCTTTTCTGAACCCTTTCAAGTTTCACATTATCTTTCCGATAGGAAGGAGACCAGAATTGCATGCAATATTCCAACAGTGGCCTAACCAATGTCCTGTACAGCCACAACATGACCTTCCAACTCCTGTACTCAATACTCTGACCAATAAAGGAAAGCATACCAAAAGCCTTCTTCACTATCCTATCTATCTGCGACTCCACTTTCAAGGAGCTATGAACCTGCACTCTAAGGTCTCTTTGTTCAGCAACACTCCCTAGGACCTTACCATTAAGTGTATAAATCCTGCTAAGATTTGCTTTCCCAAAATGCAGCACCTCGCATTTATCTGAATTAAACTCCATCTGCAACTTCTCAGCCCATCGGACCATCTGGTCAAGATCTTGTTGTAATCTGAGGTAACCCTCTTCGCTGTCCACGACACCTCCAATTTTGGTGTCATCTGCAAACTTACTAACCGTACCTCTTATGCTCGCATCCAAATCATTTATGTAAATGACAAAACGTAGAGGGCTCAGCACCGATCCTTGTGGCACTCCACTGGTCATAGGCTTCTAGTCTGAAAAACAACCCTCTACTACCACCCTCTGTCTTCGACCTTTGAGCCAGTTCTGTGTCCAAATGCCTAGTTCTCCCTGTATTCAATGAGATCTAGCCTTGCTAATCAGTCTCCCATGGGGAACCTTGTCGAACGCCTTACTGAAGTCCATATAGATCACATCTACTGCTCTGCCCTCATCAATCTTCTTTGTTACTTCAAAAAACTCAATCAAGTTTGTGAGACATGATTTCCCACGCACAAAGCTATGTTGACTATCCCGAATCAGTCCTTGCCTTTCCAAATACATGTACATCCTGTCCCTCAGGATTCCCTCCAACAACTTGCCCACCACTGAGGTCAGGCTCACTGGTCTACAGTTCCCTGGCTTATCCATACCACCCTTCTTAAACAGTGGCACCATGTTTGCCAACCTCCAGTCTTCCAGCACTTCACCTGTGACTATCGATGATGCAAATATCTCAGCAAGAGGCCCAGAAATCACTTCTCTAGCTTCCCACAGAGTTCTCGGGTACACCTGATCAGATCATGCGGATTTATCCACCTTTAACCGTTTCAAGACATCCAGCACTTCCTCCTCTGTAATCTGGATATTTTGCAAGATGTCACCATCTATTTCCTGACAGTCTATATCTTTCATATCCTTTTCCACAGTAAATACTGATGCAAAATATTCATTTAGTATCTCCCCCATTTTCTGTGGCTCCACACAAAGGCCGCCTTGCTGATCTTTCAGGGGCCCTATTCTCTCCCTAGTTACCCTTTTGTCCTTAATATATTTGTAAAACCCCTTTGGATTCTCCTTAATTCTATTTGCCAAAGCTATCTCATGTCCCCGTTTTGCCCTCCTGATTTCCCTCTTAAGTATATTCCTCCTTTCTTTATACTCTTCTAAGGATTCACTCGATCTATCCTGTCTGTACCTGACATATGCTTCCTTCTTTTTCTTAACCAAACCCTCAATTTCTTTAGTCATCCAGCATTCCCTATAGTTACCAGTCTTCCCTTTCACCCTGGAGGAGAAAGTGAGGACTGCAGATGCTGGTGATCAGAACTGAAAATGTGTTGCTGGAAAAGCGCAGCAGGTCAGGCAGCATCCAAGGAACAGGAGAATCGACGTTTCGGGCATAAGCCCTTCATCAGGAAGGGCTTCTTCCCTTTCACCCTGACAGGAATATACTTTCTCTGGATTCTTGTTATCTCATTTCTGAAGGCTTCCCATTTTCCAGCCGTCCCCTTACCTGCGAACATCTGCCTCCAATCAGCTTTTGAAAGTTCTTGCCTAATACCGTCAAATTTGGCCTTTCTCCAATTTAGAACTTCAACTTTTAGATCTGGTCTATCCTTTTCCATCACTATTTTAAAACAAATAGAATTATGGTCTATGGCCCCAAAGTGCTCCCTCACTGACACCTCAGTCACCTGCCCTGCCTTATTTCCCAAGAGTAGGTCAAGCTTTGCACCTTCTCTAGTGGGTACATCCACATACTGAATCAGAAAATTGTCTTGTATGCACTTAAGAAATTCCTCTCCATCTAAACCTTTAACACTATGGCAGTCCCAGTTGATGTTTGGAAAGTTAAAATCCCCTACCATAACCACCCTATTATTCTTACAGATAGCTGAGATCTCCTTACAAGTTTGTTTCTCAATTTTCCTCTGACTATTGGGAAATTGAGAAATATTTCCACAAATTATGTCCCATCTCCTAGAAATTTCAATTTGTCTGTTAGACATGTCAGATTAGTAGGAAAAGTAATGATTGACTTAATTTAGTTATAATCACTAAATTAAAATATAATCTACTGTGTAATTCTGCTTAACAGTAGCCAACACAGAGCTTGGTACCTTTTGATTTGACACTGCTTAGCTTCACTTGATAACATAGGATTTTGAACAGAGTGAAGACAATACACTAATGTTTTAGAGTTACAGATGCAAGGCTGAGGGCCCAGTTTATTCTATTTGTAGCTTGCATCCAGACTTCTAAGGTTGAATAAGGCTGGGCCTGTTGGCTCATTAAGAAATCATAACCTTCCGTGCTGCTGTTATTTTAATTTGTTTAGAAGTAAAACAATTGACTAAATGTAACCTTAGTACTGGAGTTAATATTGTAAAGTTTGCAATTGCATAATCATTTAGACTTTCATCACTCAAGAATATTGAAGAATATTTCACTCTTTTTATATGCTGGTTTACAATTTGTTGAAATATTTTGTACTTGTAATGGTACTTCGTGATCTTCTGTATTAGATATAAATGATTTTGAATATTTAAACAATTCTTTTTACACTAATTTTTTTAAAAACAAGAATAATTAAAAATTATTTAATTAAAAACACTATGCATAAAAAAAATGTAATTTGTCAGATGGCTGTAAGTAGAACAAATGGTCAGTGATAACTATACGTCTGATTTAACAGGAACTTCCCTGTTAAGTGAGAATTATGTTATGAGGTTAAGAATATCAATCACTGGACCCTGACAGCATATACAGGCTGTAGTTCCCTTTTCCCTAAAAAAAGTGGAAATAATATTTTAATAGGTAGACCATAGTGAAGAGGTGGGATCACTAACAAGTTAAGGAATCAGTCAGGAGATAGTAGGAGATAACATCAGTCAATCCACATTGTATTTAAGAGATTATTAGTGATTAATAACACAAGTTTTAATCAATTAGTCATAAGCTTGCCTTAATGCTGACCAAGGAAAGAGAAACACTGCACTATGTTTGGTTACCTTATTGGTTAAAGTCTCAAATGAACATATCAACATTGGGATTTGAGTTTAAATTGTAAGCTAAAACTTACACATAGCACCTAACTTCATGAATCTCCCTTGGTTTGGATTTATTGGCACTGTTTCTAATGTTCTTGAATTGATTATTATGCTTACTTTCTCATTGCCCTCAATTATGTTCTTCTTGTGACCGCTGAGTCAGAGTCTGAAGCAGGTTGTTATCACAATTAATATTCTGTTCTAATCTGAGGTAACTTTGGCACTGCAACAATAAAGTAACTTCTGCATCAATAATATTGCCCATCTTGGCCAAGGCTCTCTGGTGTTGGTTCTCTTGGTCATGCATTTATCATGTCCAGAGTTGATAGTTTAAATGTTACATTCTCCCTTTCTGGCTTTCTATGTTTGACAAACATTAACTTTTTCAAATCTCTGTTACCTGTATTGTGTTCTGTACTGATCTGCTTGATTAATCCATTTGACTTCAATAGTGTCCATTGAAACTCTAGCACCTCTAAAATCAAAATGTGATGTTTGCGTTTAAACCCCTATTTAATGGGGAAGCACAGTGGCTCACAGCGCCAGGGTCCCAGGTTTGATTCCAGCCTCGGGCGACTGTCTGTGTGAGGTTTACACATTCTCCTCGTGTCTGTGTGAGTTTCCTATGGGTGCTCTGGTTTCCTCCCACAGTTGGTATGGACTGGTTGGTCCAAAGGGCCTGTTTCCATACTTAGGGAATCTAATCAATTCAACAAGAGAACATTCTACTTGTGTAAAGAATAACAAGCTGCATTTATACATTGTCTTCAATTTAGAAAACTGTCCCAAGAGAAACTGGGCACTGGGGAGGGGGTGGTGGTGGTGCTAAGACAATGATTAGCACTGCTGCCTCACAGCGCTAGAACCTGAGTTCCGTTCCAGCTTTAGGTGAGTGTCTGTATGGAGTTTGTACATTTTCCCTGTGTCTGTGTGGGTTTCACCTGGGTGTTCCAGTTACCAAAGATGTGCAGCTTAGGTCCAGTTACCAAAGATGTGCAGCTTGGATATTGTAAATTGCTCTGTAGTGTCCAAGATTGTGCAGGCTGGATTAGATTACCTACAGTGTGGAAACAGTCCCTTCTGCCCAACCAGTCCACACTGACCCTCTGAAGAGTAACCCAGCTAGACCTATTTCCCTCTAACTAATGCACCTAACACTATGGGCAATTCACTTGAACTGCACATCTTTGGACTATAGGAAGAAACCGGAGCACCCAGAGGAAACCCACGCAGACACGGGGAGAATGTGCAATTTTTCCAAGGGTAAATGCGAGGTTACAGGGATAGGGTGATACTGGGGGATGGGATGCTGTTTGGAGGGTTGTTGCAGACTCGATGGCCAAATGGTGTATATCTGCACTGTAGAGTTTCTATGATTCTATGATTTGCTTGAAAAGTTAGGCTTTGAGAAGGTTTTCAGCTTTAGAGAAGGAAGACAAGCAGAAGAGAGTTTCAGAGAATGGAACCAAAATGTTTGAAAGCTCTGGCAATTAGAGTGGAATAAAAGGAAGGAGATAGCATCAAAGCTCTGTTAGAGAGCTGATGAGTGCAGGAGGATATGGAGAATTGGAAGAATTAGAAGCAATGATTTGGAAGGCTAAGATTATATTGATGCTCACTCTACCCATTCTGAACCTTCAATATTCATTCTAAATGTATTAATGTTAACTTGCATTACTGGCAAAGTGGGTACTGCAGATGCTGGAGATTAGAGTCAACAGTGTGGTGCTGGAAAAGTACAGCAGGTCAGGCAGCGTCCAAGGAGCAGGAGAATCGACATTTTGGGCAAAAGCCCTTCAACAGGAATAGATACTGTCAGCTGAGCTCACTGTTTGCTTAGCTTAACCATTATCCTACTATGTGCTTCTTTCTTATCACTGTCCACACAAGTCAGCATTGGTAAACCACTGGCAGCAACACATCACCATGATAATTTTTGGGCCAACTTAACACCACTTCAGGGCTTCAACACTGGATCATAACAACTTACAGATGTCTGCCATTTCATTCTGTGCACAAGGACACACATCTTGTGTTACTGTCCTAGATTCATCTTATGACTTTTAGTTTCATATGTTAAGACTCACTCATTTTGCATATAGTTGAAAGCTGTCCTTCTCTGTGGTTTGCTTTGCTTTTTAGCACACGGACTCCTCAATGCTCAGTTACAGATGGCCAGCTCAGAGTTTGTAGTGATTTTTTTTATAGAGGAAGAGGGAGTCACAGTTGGAGCAGTGAACAATCAAGTGGGTAGATTATTTTTTTTAAAAAACTCATTCACGGCATGTTGGTGTCACTAGTCAGCATTTATTTCTCATCCCTAATTGCCCTTGGAATTGGTTGTGAGCTCCCTTCTTGAATTACTGCAGTTCATTTAATGTAGGTAGACCACAATGCTTTTAGGGAAGGAGTTCCAAGACTTTGACTCAGTGACAGTGAAGGAATATCAACATATGACCAATAAATGAAAGCATACCAAACACCTTCTTCACTATCCAATCTACCTGCGACTCCACTTTCAAGGAGCTATGAACCTGCACTCCAAGGTTTCTTTGTTCAGCAATACTCCCTGGGACCTTACCATTAAGTGTATAAGTCCTGCTAAGATTTGCTTTCCCAAAATGCAGCACCTCACCTTTATCTAAATTAAACTCCATCTGCCACTCCTCAGCCCATTGGCCCATCTGATCAAGATGGGGTAATCTGAGGTAACCTTCTTCGCCGTCCACTACACCTCCAATTTTGGTGTCATCTGCAAACTTACTAACTATACCTCCTAGGTTTACATCCAAATCATTTATATAAATAACAAAAAGTAGTTGACCCAGCACTGATCCTTGAGGCACTCCACTGGTCACAGGCCTCCAGTCTGAAAACCAACTCTCCACCACCACCCTCCATCTTCTACCTTCAAGAGTTGCGAGTGTGTTGCTGGGAAAGCACAGCAGGTCAGGCAGCATCTGAGGAGCAGGATAATCGACGTTTCAGCCTTAAGCCCTTCATCAGGCATGGCAACTATTGTTGAAGTTCACTTGAGAATGTAACTTTAATAAAGTTCTTGCATTTACATATTAAAGAACTGAAACCAATATGCCCACTCTAAAAGATGAAAGACTTAACAAATGATCCAGGTCTTTTTCAATACATGATTTCAGTTGCATCACACTGTAGACCCTTGCTATAAATTCTGTGTCCTACAATCTCATACTCCACAACCACCTGATGAAGGAGCAGCACTTCGAAATCTAGTGCTTCCAAATAAATGTGTTTGACTAAAACCTGGTGTTGTGTGATTTTTAACTTTGTACACCCCAGTCCAACACCGGCACCTCCAAATCATCCAATTTAGAACTTTAACTTTTAGATCTGGTTTATCCTTTTCCATCACTATTTTAAAACTAATAGAATTATGGTCACTGGCCACAAAGTGCTCCCCCAATGACACCTCAGTCACCTGCCCTGTCTTATTTCCCAAGCGTAGGTCAAGTTTTGCACCTTCTCTAGTAGGTACATCCACACACTGAATCAGAAAATTTTCTTGTACACACTTAACAAATTCTTCTCCATCTATACCTTTAACACTATGGCAGTCCCAGTCAATGTTTGGAAAGTTAAAATCCCCTACCGTAACCACCCTACTATTCTTACAGATAGCTGAAATCTCCTTACAAATTTGTTTCTCAATTTCTTGCAGACTGTCGGAGGGTCGATAATACAATCCCAATAAGGTGATCATCCCTTTCTTATTTCTCAGTTCCACCCAAATAACTTCCCCGGATGTATTTCCAGGAATATCCTCCCTAAGTACAGCTGTAACACTATCCCTTATCAAAAACGCCAACTCCCCCTCCTCTCTTGCCTCTCTTTCTATCCTTCCTGTAGCATTTGTATCCTGGAACACTAATCTGCCAGTTCTGTCCATCCCTGAGCCACAGTTCTGAAATTACTATCCCAGTCCCATGTTCCTAACCATGCCCTGGGTTCATCTGTCTTCCCTGTTAGGTCTTTTGCATTGAAATAAATGCAGTTTAATTTATCAGTCCCACCTTGTTCTCTGCGTTGTCCCTGTCTGCCCTGACTGTTTGGCTCGCTTCTTTTCTCAACTGTAGTAGTCTCATATTGATCTCTTTCCTCATTATCTTCTTGTGTCCCACCGCCTAGCACACCCCTCCCCCACCATTCTAGTTTAAATCCTCCCGAGCAGCTCTAGCAAATCTCCCTGTCAATACATTAGTCCTCTTGCCATCCTTCCTGTACATCCTTCTATCCCAGAAGAGATTCTAATGATCCAAAATGTTCCTTGTACCTTTTCAGCCCAAGCCTGGATATTGACTGCTTTGAAATGAGAAGTCATGAATGGGGCTGAGCATTGTACAATTATCAGCAAACATCCTCACTACTGTCCTTCTGATTAAGGAAAGGTCATTTATAAAGCAGCTGAAGATGGGTGGGCCCAGGACACTACCCTGAAGAGCTCCTGTTGTCATCTCCAGCAACCTCAACCATTTTCCTATGTGCCCATTGTGACTTCAACAAGTGGAGAGATTTCCTCTAATCCCCATGGGCTTCAGTTTGGCTAGGAAACATTGACTCATTCAAATGCAGCCTTGATGTCAAGGGTAGTCATTCTCACCTCATCTCTGGAGTTCAGATGTTTTGCCTATGTTTGAACCATGTCTGTAATAAGGTGGGGAGCTGAGAGCTCCAAGTGAATCCACACAGCATGCCAGTGAGCAGGCTATCGCTAAGAAAGTGCTGCTTGATAGTACTGATGACTCCTTCCATCACTTTACTGATGATCAAGGGGAGGTACTTGGCTGAGTTTGATTTATTCCAGTATTAAAGCTGTGTTGGCTGTAATCAGAGGTATAAATGGAAACATGCAATGGCAGTGTAGTGGAGTTAATGGCAGAGAATGGTCCGATCAACTGTACTGAATAGTGCAGAGGTTTGAGGAGGGCCACAGTCACAGTATGCCATTTTGGCCAGGTAGGTTTGGTGCTGAATAGGGAATAGCAACTAGGCTCCAGAGATTCCATTTTTCAATTTTGGAAAAATGGTTGAAGAGTTGGGAAGCAGTGACATGTTTGAGGAACATAGAAATGAAGAGGAGATTAGAAAGGAATGAATATTTCATATCTTTGCTGGCTTTATGTATTCAAGATGAGATAAATGGTAATGGATGTAAGATTACAGCATAAAAGTATACCTTAATGAGCACTATCACTGAGAATGGATGAATATCAGACAGAGAAAAGAAACATCACATCAACACAGAAGACTCTGGTCCTTTGAGGTTCCGATTAAGACACATTATCAGAGAGCAATATTGGTCTAAACTTTCCAAAAGGCATTTTAATGCCAGCTTTAATCCATTTAAAGTAAAAAGATTGACAATGGTGAAAGAAAAATACCAATTAGAAAATCTGGATGATTGGATTTGGAATTAACCCATATTAACTAGACCCAGGAGTACTGACAGACATATGTGCTGGAAACAAACTTTCAGCAGTCATTTAAAAGCCACTTAACTTTCCACCATCCACTATAACCTGCAAATCTTCTTTCCTTTGTCTTTGAAGACCAATCAAAAATTATGCTGCTGATGTATTTCACAGCTGTTTGATTAAATTATTCATGTTAATATTGCCTTTTCTTAAACTATTTTTATATAACTGTCAACTCTTAAAAGCTTGTTGCTGAAAACTTTACAATTTTTCTTCTCCGAATATTTCTAATTTACTCCATACATCAGGCTGGATTTGCATCTCTCTGTCCGTGTCAGAAAGGAGGCAAGGGAATTAAAAATGGTGGTTTAAACATGAATGGTGGTTTAAACCTGGTGATTCCCACTACCACTCCTATTGTATGGAATTTTTAAGGTTCCAGGAGGGCATTATGGGTAGCAAGTCTGGTTGTAGCAATCCTACCTTTGCCTACTCCATTGCAGGGCTTCCTAGATTTCTATGGATTCAGGCTTTTGTTTTATCAGAAATCATAATCATTGGCACAACCCTGTCTGGTGTCAGGAATGTTTTGATAGGTAAGTTCCACATTCAAATGTCATTATTAGATAAAGCCTGATAAGTGAAGTATGTTTCTAATGCCATCATTGATCATGGGGGTCTATCCTTAAATGGTCAGTGATCATTACATTAAGTAGTATTGGGCAAGTAAGTGCTCATTTGCACTCAATCACATTGGGATTCAGATAACAGTGACTAATTCAGACTCTGTGCCTCGATTTTGACATTGATTGAAAGTCCAGATATCTGTTGAGATTTTGAAATGATTGCACAGGTACCTGACCTCTTTGTTTGAAATAGTTAGACACATGCTTGACTTCTTCTTAACTTGAAAGGCCATCTATGAACATTTTTATAATGAAATTATGGCTACCTGGTCATTTAACTTGAAAGACACCATTGTAGTGAGCTCTGGAGGATCAGTTCTGGAATGGATTCTCATTATGAATGCTTGACTGTGCTCCAAGTATGACTGATAACCTTATCTCAGATTACACAACAGTGAATGGGATTGTGAGCTTTATCTGATAGATTTAGGAATAATTTGAAAAGGTTTTTGAATAGCTGTTTATTTATCCTAACAGCTTTATGAACAATGAAATTACCGTGATTTGTTTTCAAGGGGGAGTTTTAATGGATGTGAATCACATGTTCAGGAGCTTGCAAGAGGGATTTTGTTTTTCTCAAGAGGAGTTTGAATGAATAATTGTTTATTTATTCATTTCATGCACATTTCAAATGTTTTCTATTAAGATATGGCTCATACATTCTGACCATAGTGACTTGGGTTAGTCTGTTGGAAGAGGACATGGGAGATATAAAGGGGCTTGGGAGACATTAGCAAGTATGATGTGTGCATGGGAATAAAATGAAAGGGGGAATAAGGTGGAGGAAGGAACTGTGGTGAGGACTTGGGTGGCAAGTCCTCTATGTAGAGTAGAGTTGATGTTCCAATGTACGGAGGTGGATCTTCTAGCCTGCCCACCTTGGCATTCTCTATTCTCCAGTTGAGTCTGCTTCCAGAGGTGTTGGACCTAATTCCTACCTGTACTGGCCCTCATAAATGAATTTAATTATGGGCAGGCACTGATGAGCAGAAGGAAGAACTGCAATGTTGGGAAATGGCTGAAGTTGTGATTCCTGTCTTGAGAATGAATATCCAGGCCATTAAATTAAAATTTGCATTAGTTGTAACTGGAGTGGTAAGCAACAGGGTAGCATGCAAGTTGTTGGAAAGACAACTGAGTGACTTTTAAGGGAATGTAATCCTCTATCCTGATCTTACTCTCTGCATTTCTAATCAATACTCTATATCAAAGTAGCAAAAGAGAAACGTACCATTAAATCTGTGACAATGGGTTTGGAGTTCAAACTGAATGAAAATCAGTTACAGTTTGCTATTATACCATTAACCATGATGCATTAAACTGCTTATAATTAACATTTATATCATTCAGTTTCAGGTACTAAAGCCAAGAAACACTGATGTTTTACAATCACCAGCAGGCTAAAAACAATAAATTAAGTAGAATAATGTTGCTTTGTATTAATTAGTTGTAATGGAGTTTGGAATTATAACTCCAAGATTAGTGTCCTTCATGATGGAAAGGATGTGTTCTTTGCCAACTATTCTTGTTCATCTTCCTTCTGCGACATTGTACTTGCACAATTCCCACAATCCTTTTCCTTTCCTTGGTTCACAAAGACACTGTTTGACCCACATCCTTCTGTTCACAGACACCTTCTGAATTTTCTATTTTTATTGGCTAAGTGCCAGCTAAACGTTTTGGAGGGTTTTTCACTGGAAGGTCTAGTGGAATTTCTCACTAGCTTACCTAACTCACCTTACTAACTACCTATTCCATCCCTATCGTGTCCTCCTTGTCCAATTCTAGATCCATCTTACCATCTGCTGTTTCCAGAAGAACTCTGCACTCATCAGATAACCACTTATAGACTGACATCCCTTGTGCCTGTGTCATATTGAGAAGACCATTGTGCATCTAGGCAAGTGTTGGAAATCTAGTGCTGCCCTTCAGTGACACCAGTACAGGACACAAGGCCATGTTGCTCACAGCACATAGCTGGCATGGCCCACATTGCTTCATACATACAACTCCATTCTCTCACCCTAATCTCTGTGTAACTACCAGGTCACAAAGTTTATCTGTCTCTAGTTATGTCTCACCTGAGTCACTACTACTCTGTCCCCAGTATCTCTAGTAGACCCTGAGCTTGTCGTTGTCCAGTAGGGGAACATCACATATAGGCAAACAATCGGACTATTCCAAACAAAAGCTTTTATTGATAGCCAGCAAAAGGAATACAAACAAAATTAGTGGATGCAGCAATTCACTCCCACAATGTGAACAAAATGCTGGCATCATAACTAACAATAACTATTTTACATTCCATGATGATTTTCTGCAAATCTACTGAAACAGGATGTCAGTTGGATACTATCCAATTTGTAGTGCCTTATGCAGCTGAGCCCTGTCTTCATGATAGCTTCCTCCTCACCACCTTCCTCCTCTGAAGACTGTTTCCAATCTCCAAGTTCCTCAACATATATCACATCTCTTGGTTGCCTGCTCCTATGTGTGGAGAACAGCATGCCAGGATGGTGCAGCATTCTCTGTCCAGACTACACTGGACAAAGTTAAAAATCACACAACACCAGGTTATAGTCCAACAGGTATATTTGGAAGTATTAGCTTTCGGAGTGCTACTCCTCCGTCAGACTAGTTACCTGATGAAGGAGCAGTGCTCCGAAAGCTTGTACTTCCAATTAAACCTGTTGGAATAAATTTGGTGTTGTATGATTTTTAACTTTGCCCACCAGTCCAACACTGGCACTTCCACATCAGAGTCGCCATGCTTCTCACACCCTGCATTTGAATTACATCAAAAGAGGAGCATCTGCTGCACTCTGTGTCAGATTCAAATCTGTTATTCAATTATTCACTGCATTCACGACAGTCCATTGTTGCAAATTCATGAAGTGACATTCCCCCTTCTCCCACAAAACCCTTAGAGGTTTCACCATGATGTGACACTTTTGGCCATCATTCCCTTTGTTTGAAGTTATTGCTGCTAATGTTTGCATCACTGAGATGGCAATGTTAAATTTGTAAGCACCAATGACGGTGCGATTCATGTTTGACCAGCATATGAAGCCTTAGCACACTCCCTCTGAATTCATTGCAAATGAGCAAAGATATTCATGCAATAAAATGTAGTTAGAGTTTACAAACACATGCCTCATGTAGTTGTCTCTTCAATGTCAGTAGATGTGATGCTGTGCTTTCACCCATCAAACTGACACTGATTCTGGGTATTGTCCAAGCCATTTTGCGCTTGCAAATAGCATCATGAATGACAACTGATGGGAGGGAATGCAATTCACAGTGGACACTCTCAGCACTGGGCTCTACCCGCTTGCCAGGTACATCCCCAAACCTCTACGTTCCCTTTACCTTGCACTACTTCAACAGCTCATTTCCACCTGTTTTCCTGACCTCTCCCCAATTCTGCTACATTTCTCACCATAGCCCACATTGTGCTGGCTTCTATAAGAGGCTGCCCACGATTCTTTCTTTTCATCTCCTTGTTGCGAAGCATTTCTCTTTCTCTTCCCCAGGTCTTGCAGACACTTCTGTTGTCTCTAGATGTATTACATAATTTCTCTTAAACAATTTTCCATAGGAATAGCGGGGATAAATTGTTTTATTAAGGAAACTTGTTTTATGCCATATATACATTTACACAAGCAGAAAATTTAATTCAATAATTACAGATTGATGATGTTTCACAGTTTTGTCAAGATTCTTGGTCCCTGTATCTTGAGTGGTTATCTGGGATAAATTCTCCTCAGCTTGTGAACATGGGAAAAAAAAATCAGAGAAGGCAAACTATATACATAGATCATTGAAGATGGCAGCAAGATGAAAAGAGCAGTAAGTAAAGTATACCTCATTCTTTGCTTTATTAATAGGAGCACAGAGTAAAAAAGCGAGGAGGTGATGTCAAATTTGTATAAGTCACTAGTTAGACCTCAGCTGGAGTATTGTGTGCAGTCGAGGATGTCATGTTGTAGGAAAGATGTGAATACATTGGAGGGTGTTCAGAAATGATTTATAAGAATGGCTATAGGGATGAGAAACTTTGGTTATGAGGATAGATTGAAGAAGTTGGGACTATTCTCCTTTGAGGAAAGATGGCTAAAAGGAGATTGGATGGGATTTTCAAAATCATCAGCAGGCTGGATCGAATACATAGGGGGAATCTGTTCCTGTTTGTAAAAGAAACAAGAATGTGAGAGCATAGATTTAACATGATTTGCAAAGGAAGAAAGATTTTTTTTCCACTCGCCAAATAGTTCAGTTCCAGAATGCAGTATCTGGAAGTATGCTGGAGAAAGTTGAGGCATTGGATGATTATTTAGATAAAAATAACTTTCAAGGATATGGGGGAGCAATCAGAAGATTGGTAGGTAGCGCTAAGTAACGGTGCACATTTGAACAGCTGGTACAGGCACAATGGGCCAAATGGCCTTCTTCTGTGCTGTAAGACTTCAGTGATTCTGTTGCAATTAAGATTTTGCCAGGCACAAGAACAAAAAGACAAGAAACTGATATGGTATTGTTTCGGTTAAGCAATACAAAATTGAGTGATTCATCATAGTATGTAAACTAATGATTGAAAGAAATAAATTTGGCCATAGCTGTTACTCATATTATTCACCTACTACAGAGTAAAATTTAACAATTTGCATCTCACTGAGTATTTTCTCAGTGCACACATTGTAAGGAATGAGTGAAATCCATGCTAATACAGTTTCCCCAATACCATGAGCTCCTATCGTGTGCAGTAACGTTTTGTGGCACCTTATCGCCTTCTGGAAATCTAAACAAACTACGTCTAAAAGGTTCCCCTTTAACCACACTGCGTGTTCCCCTTTAACCACAGCAAGTCAAAGAACCTGACCAAATTTGTCAGACATGATTTCCCTTTCACTAAACCATGTTAATTCTATTTGATTGCATTAAGCTTTTTTCAATGTCCTGTTATTTCTTCCTTAATGGACTCTAACATTTTCTCAATGGCAGATTCTGGGCTAACTAGCTTATTGTTGCCTTCTTTTGATTTTCCTCCCTCCTTTGAACAAGAGTGTCATATTAGTAGTTTGCCAATTTGCTGGGAATTCTCCTGGAAATTATTTTCCAATGAATTCTCGAATATTTCAGCCAGTGTCTCCACTATCTCTGCAGCATTGCCTTTAAACCATTGGATACAGGCTATCAGGCAACTTTGTCTGCCTTCAGTCCAATTAGTTTGTCAAATATTGTGTAAAGACCATTTGCAAAGCAGTGGTGACAGAAAGGAGCTGCAAATGACAAATAAGGAAATACAGAAGTTGATTAAGATCTTGGTAAACAAAAAGCACAGATTACACACCAGAATGATGGTTTCTGAGTTTGGCACACTCCTCTGGTCAATGTGTTATCCATCTCACACTGTTGATTAGAGTGGTGCTGGAAAAGCACAGCAGGTCAGGTAGCATCCAAGGACCAGGAAAATCTATGTTTAGGGCCAGAGCCCTCCATCAGGAATGAAGGGGGTCTCCTGAGGTGATGAGGTTGTGGGGTGGGAGATCTCCTGAGGTGATGAGATTGTGGGCCAGAGCCCTTCATTCCTGATGAAGGGCTCTGGCCTGAAATGAGGATTTTCCTGCTCCTCGGATGCTGCCTGACCTGCAGGGCTTCTCCAGCACCACTCTAATCTAGACTCTGATCTCCAGCATCTGCAGTCCTCACTTTCGCCTCACACTGTTGATTATCCTCTAAAATCATGCATCAGTTTACATCTTGTTCTAGTATTTCATAAATGACTGTGCAATCAAACTCATTTTCTCCTCCCTCTCGTTTCTTTGTTCTGTTAAACCTAGAACTTGTCTTTCCAATGTTTAGTTGTAATGATTTGTCTGGTCCTTTATGGAGATATAGATCCTGATGCCTATCCGTATTCTGTGTTATTTCGGATTTTCCATGCTTTAAATAATTTCCTTTATTTGTAAGAATATCCAGTTTTTCTTTTCCAAAGATGGTGCTTAAATTTATGAGGTGGAAATGCCAGTGTTGGCCTGGAGTGGACAAATTCAGAAGTAACATGACACCAGGTTATAGTCAAGAGTGTGGTGCTGGAAAAGCACAGCAGGTCAGGCAGCATTTGGGGAGCAGGAGAATCAATGTTTCAGGCATAAGCCCTTCATCAGGTTATAGTCCAACAGATTTATTTGAAATCACAAGCTTTCAGAATGTAGCCCACTTCGGCATGTGAAGTGAGAGGGAAGCACACAGAACATAGAAATTATGGGCAGAGAGATCAAAGGTGGAGAGATCAAAAGATCATACAAATGACGTGAGTGGAATATCAAACATAAGTCTCTGCAGGTGACCAAGAGTGTTAGACGGTGTGAGTAAAATGTCAATAGTTAAATAACAATTGAAGGGATGATCTATAATCCGATTAACTGAGCAGAGAAATGATAACAAAAAACTAAAAATAAGGTAGCGATGGAAACAAACCAAATGACTGGAATGACATTATATTCCAGTCAAATAAAAAACGAAAGAACTTGTGGATGATTTAAATCAGGAGCAAGGGCAGGGGTAGGTGGGGTGGGGGTAGGTGGCATCTGTGAAGAAAAGTCAAAGTTAAAGTTTCGGTCTGGTGATCTTTCCTCTGTTCTTTTTCGTAGATGCTGCCAAACTAGCAGCTTCTGTTGTGCTCTATGTTATTCCTTTGATCTCTCTGCTCATAAGTTCTGTGTTCTGTGTGCTTCTCTCTCACTTCATCTGACCAAGGGGCTACATTCCAAAAGTTTGTGATTTCAAATAAACCTGTAACTATAATCTGGTGTTGTGTGATTTCTGACTAAATTCATTAGGGCAGCCTTTTCTAAAATGACTGCTCTTTCAAACTTACTTTCGCAAAGTCAATTGTTGTAGCAATGGAACACTGGAACCTACTAAATGTTTAAAAGCTGTCTCTTACCCAAAACAATAGTTCCAAATAGGCTTTACACCTCACCAGTTCTGTCCTAATGCAATTTTTTCATTTGTCTTTGCACAATAGAGTAATCAATTAATTTATTTTTACAACCCCTCTGAGGGAGAAATCCCTATTACAAAGGGAACACTAAAATGTCACTGATTTTGCAATAACCCATTTGGTGAATCATAAAGTCTTAAATGACTAAGACCTTAGGGGAACAGTTATGAATCCCTCGTGTTTTCTATGGACTAAGTGATTAGATTAATAGCTTTAAAAAGAGATTTGGACTGATTAACGATGATGGACTAAACAATAAGAGAAGTCTTTTATGCAAAAGTTTAAAGTAATCTACAGCATGTGTAAAAAATTGGAAGTGAATTCTGGAATGGATAAACAAAGGCCATTTATAGCGAAAACAATTCTTCCTGGCCAAAGATTTTTCCCTTTAAATTGTGGACACCAAGAGTATTGGTCCCTTCAAGCAACTATCCCTTTAGTTAACTTTAAAAACAACCCCTGAAATCTTTGATGTTGCAACAGTTGCAGAAAATATCAGGCTTAAAAATTAATTATCTCTGAGTATAATGGGACCATGATCAGATGGGCGGAGGAGCAGCACACTGAGTTTAATTTAGATAAATGTGAGGTGGTTGCATTTTGGAAAGGCAAACCAGGGCAGGACATAAGACAATTAATGGTAGGACCCTGGAGAATGTTTCAGAATAAAGAGACCAAGGGGTGCAAATGTACAGTTCCTTGAAAGTAGAATCACAGGTAGACTGGGTGGTGAAGAAGGTTTTTAGCATACTTGCATTCATTGGTCAGAATAATGAGTATAGAAGTTGGGATGTCATGCTGCAGCTGCACAGGACATTGGTGAGGCCAATTTTGGAAAACTGCATACAAGTCTGGTTGCCCTTTTACAGAAAGGATGTTGTTAAACTTGAGAGAGTGCATAAAAGATTTATAGGCATGTTGCCAGGATTGGAGGATTGAGCTACAGTGAGAGGCTGAAGAGGCTAGGGGCTGTTTTCCCTGGAACATCAGAGGCAGAGGGGTGACCTTCTAGATGTTTATAAAATCATGAGGGGCATGAATAGGGTGGATTGCCAAGGTCTATTTCTTGGAGTGGGGGAGTCCAAAACTAGAGGACATAGGTTTAAGATGAGAGGGGAAAGATTTATAAAGGATCTGAGCTATAACTTTTTCACACAGAAAGTGTTTTTTTTATTATTCATTTGTGAGATGTGGATGTTGTTGACTGGCCAGCATTTATTGTCCGTCCCTAGTTGCCCTTGAGAAGGTGGTGGTGAGCTGTCTCTGAAACCACTGCCGAACACCTGCTCTTGTCCTCCAGATGGAAGTGGTCATGGGCTTGGAAGATGCTGACTGGGGTTCTTTGGTGAATTTTGGAGTGGGTCTTGTCGATAGTACACACTGCTGCTGCTGAGCGTCGGTGGTGGAGGGAGTGGGTGCTTGTGGATGCAGTGCCAATCAAGTGGGCTGCTTTGTCCTGAATGGTGTCAAGCTTCTTGAGTGTTGTTGGAGCTGCACTCATCCAGGAGAGAGAAAGTGAGAACTGCAGATGCTGGAGATCAGAGTCGAGAATGTGGTTCTGGAAAAGCATAGCCGGTCGGGCAGCACCCAAGGAGCAGCAAAATCAACTTTTCAGGCATAAGCCCTTCATCAGGAATGGTCGCCTGCACTCATCCAGGCAAGTGGGGAAAATATTCCACCACAATCCTGGACGTAATTGGAGAGGTCATGAGATCTCCAGGGAGCAGCAGGGCCTGTCAGGATACGGTTTAAATTTCTTTTAGTTCCAGTTTTTCTTCAGTTCCTGGATGCAGTCTGAGAGGTACATATTTGGGTGGTTGCTTTACCTGAAACGCTACTCAGGTAGTGTCTCCCACCCATCCTCCTCCTCTAACCAAAAAAAAAAGTTCTGTACGCTGGTTAGAAGGTACAAGTGTTTTCTTTCGTGTTTCATTTGTTTTTTTTCTGGCAGTTTATTTGGGAATTTAGGATAGTGGGAATGGAGGTTAGGGCAGTTGAATGTTCCTCCTGCAGTAGTTGGGAGGTAAGAGTCACCTCTAGTGTCCCTGCTGACTTCATTTGTGGTAAGTGCACCCAACTCCAGCTCCACAAGCACCACGTTAGGGATCTGGAGCTGGAGCTGGATGAACTTCGGATCATTCAGAGGTGGAGGGTGTTGTTAAGAGAAGTTACAGGGAGGTAGTTACTCCACACCCCTGTGAAGAAGGTAGATGCGTTACCATCACGAATAGGAAAGGTAACCGGGAGCATTTGCAGGGATCTCCTGTAGTGGTTCCCCTCAACAACAACCATACTGTTTTGGATACTGTTTGGGGGACAAATTACCAGGGGTAAGCAATGGGGCACAGGTCTGTGGCGCAGAGTCTGTCCCTGTTGCTCAGAAGGGAAGGGGGAAGAGAAGCAGAGTTTTAGTCATTGTGGACTCCATAGTTAGGGGACAGATAGGAGGTTTTGTGGGAACAAGAGAGACTCATGATTGGTGTGTTACCTCCCAGGTTCATGATGTCTCTGATCATGTTTTCTGGACCCTTGAGGTGAAGGGGGAGCAGCCCTAAGTCATGGTCCACATAGGCACCAATGACATAGGTAGGAAGAAAGGTAGGGATCTAAGGCAGAAATTCAGGGAGCTAGAGTGGAAGCTTAGAGCTAGAACAAACAGAGTTGTTATCTCTGGTTTGTTGCCCTTGCCTTGTGCTAGTGAAGTGAGGAACAGAGAGAGACCGGAGCTGATGATGTGACTGCAGGGATGGCGTAGGAGGAAGGGTTTTGGGTTCTTGGATAACTGGAGCTCTTTCTGGGGTGGGTGGGACCTTTACAAACAGGATGGTCTTCACTTGAACCAGAGGGGTACCAATATCCTGGGGGGAGGGAAATGTGTTAATGCTCTTCGGGGACATTTAAACTAATGCAGCAGGGGACGGAAACCTGAAGTGTAGTTCCAGTGTACAGGAGGTTGAGGGTAGTGAGGTCAGGGATAGGTTTACAAGGTTGCGAGAGGGCACTGGAAATCAGGATGTTGGTTTGAAATGTGTGTACTTCAATTCCAGGAGCATCCGGAATAAGGTGGGTGAACTTGCAGCATAGGTTGGTACCTGGGATTTAAATGGTGTGGCCATTTCAGACACATGGCTAGAGGAGGGGCAGGAATGGTGGTTGCAGATTCCGGGATTTAGATGTTTCAGCAAGAACAGAGAAGATGATAAGAGGCGGGGATGTGTCATTGTTAATCAAGGGTAGTATTACAGCAGCTGAGAAAATGTTTGAGGATTCATCCACTGAGGTAGTTTGGGCTGAGGTTAGAAACAGGAAAGGAGAGGTCACCTTGTGGGGAGTTTTCTGTAGGCCTCCGAATTGTTCCAGGGATGTAGAGGAAAGGATAGCAAAGATGATTCTCAATTGGAGCGAGAGTAACAGGGCAGTTGTTATGGGGGACTTTAACTTCCCCAATATTGACTGGAAATACTATAGCTCTTTAGATGGGTCAGTTTTTGTTCAATGTGTGCAGGAGGGTATTCTGACACAGTATGTAGACAGGCCAACAAGGGGTGAGGACATATTGTATTTTCTACTGGGGAATGAACCCGGCCAGGTGTTAGATTTGGAGGTAGGTGAACACTTTGGTGATAGTAACCGTAATTCAGTTATGTTTATAATAGCAATGGGCAGGGATAGATATATATTGTAGGGAAGGAGGTATAACTGGGTGAAAGGGAATTATGGTGCGATTAGGCAAGATTTAGGATGGAGGAGGAAACTGCAGGGGATGGACATTCTTGAAATGTGCAGCTTATTCAAGGAACAGCTACTGCGGGTCATTGATAAGTAAATACCTATCAGACAGGGAGGTAGTTGTGGAGAGAGGGAGCCATGGTTTACTGAAGAAGTTGAAGCTCTTGTCAAGAGGAAAAGGAAGGCGTATGTGAGGATGAGGCATGAAGGCTCAGTTAGGGGGTTTGAGAGCTGTACATTAGCCAGAAAAGATCTAAAGAGAGGGTTAAGAAGAGCCAGGAGGGGACAGAAGAAATTGTTGGAAGATAGGATCAAGGACAACTCTAAGGCCTTTTATAGGTATATTAGGAATAAAAGAATGACCAGAGTAAGATTAGGGACAATCAAAGATAGTAGTGGAGAGTTGTGTGTGGAATCTGAGGAGATAGATGAAGTACTTAATGAATACTTTTCATCAGTATTCACACTGGAAAAGGGCAATGTTAGTGAGAATATGGAGATACAGGCTACTAGATTAGATGGGATTGAGGAGAAAGTGAGGTCTGCAGATGCTGGAGATCAGAGCTGGAAATGTGTTGCTGGAAAAGCGCAGCAGGTCAGGCAGCATCCAAGGAACAGGAGAATCGACGTTTCGGGCATAAGCCCTTCTTTTGAGGTTGACAAAGACGAGGCTTTAGCAATTTTGGAAGATCTGAAAATAGATAACACCCCGGGGCTGGATGGGATTTATCCTTGGATTCTCTGGGAAGACGGGGAAGAGATTGCTGAGCCTTTGGCTTTGATTTTTATGTCATCATTGTCGACAGGAGTAGTGCCAGAAGACTGGAGGGTAGCAAATATCGTTCGGGCACAGGCCCTTCCTGAAGAAGGGCCTGTGCCCGAAACGTCGAATCTCCTGTTCCCTGGATGCTGCCTGACCTGCTGTGCTGTTCCAGCAATAAAGTTTCAACTTTGATCTCCAGCATCTGCAGACTCACTTTCTCCTAGCAAATATCGTTCCCTTGTTTAAGAAGGGCAGTCGCGACAACCCTGGTAATTATAGGCCAGTGAGCCTTACTTCGGTTGTGGGTAAGGTGTTGGAAAAGGTTATAAGAGATGGTATTTATAATCATTTGGAAAGGAATAATTTGATTAGGGAGTCGACACAGTTTTGCCTCACTAACCTAATTGAGTTCTTTGAGAAGGTGACAAGACAGGTGGATGAAAATAAAGCGGTTGAGGTTGTGTATGTGGACTTCAGTAAGGCATTTGATAAGGTTCCACATGGTAGGCTATTGCACAAAATACGGAGTTTCGGGGTTGAAGGTGATTTAACGGTTTGGATCAGAAATTGGCTAGCTGAATGAAATCAGAGAGTTATGGTTGATGGGAAATATTCATCCTGGAGCTCAATTACCAATGGTGTGCCACAAGGATCTGTTTTGGAGCCAATGGTATTGGTCATTTTTATAAATGATCTGGAGGTGGGTGTAGAAGGATGTGTTAGTAAATTTGCAGATGATACCAAGATAGACAGAATTGTGGATTGTGTCGAAGGATGTTGTGGTTTACAGAGGGACCTAGATATGATGCAGAGCTGGGCTGAGAAGTGGCAAATGAATTTAATGTAGAAAAGTGTGAGGTAGTTCACTTCAGAAGAAGTAACAGGAATGCAGAGTACTGGGCTAATGGTAACATTTTTGGCAGTGTCGATGAACAGAGAGATCTCGGTGTCAGGTGTATAAATCACGAAAGTTGCCACCTAGGTTGATAGGGTTGTTAAGAAGGCATACGGTGTGTTGGCGTTTGTTGGGCGGGGGACTGTGTTTCGGAGCCACGAGGTCAGGCTTCAGCTGGTAAGGCTGCATCTGGAGTATTGCGTACAGTCCTGGTCACTGCATTACAGGAAGGATGTGGAAACTTTGGAAAGGGTTCTGAGGAGATTTACTAGGATGTTGCCTGGTATGGAGGGAAGGTCTTATGAGGAAAGGCTGAGGGAGCTGAGGTTGTTTTCTTTGGAGAGAAGAAAGTTGAGAAGTGACTTAATCGAGACGTATAAGATAATCAGAGGGTTAGATAGGGTGGATAGTGAGTGCCTTTTTCCTCAGATGGTGAAGGCTAACACAAGGGGACATAGCTTTAAATTGAGTAGTGATAGATTTAGGACAGATATCAGGGGTAGTTTCTTTACTCAGAGAGTGGTAGGGGCGTGGAATGGCCTGACTGCAAAAGTAGTAGACTTACTGATGTCAATGGCATTTAAATGGGCATTGGACATATATGGATAATAATGGAATGGTGTAGGTTAGAGGGCATGATTGATTTCGCAGATTGGCACAACATCCAGGGCAGAAGGGCCTGTACTGCGCTGTAACGTTTTATGTTCTATGTAATCCTAACTTTTGCTTTGTAGATAGTGGACAGGATTTAGGAAGTCAGGAGGTGAATTTCTTTTTTGCAGCAGAGAGCAGCGGGAGCTGGGCGGAAGTGAAGTTGGAGCGCAGAGGCTGTTGGGAAAGTGGGTGAGTGTTACTTAAGTAGGTGTGTTCTGGGCCCTAGGTCCTACACAGTAGGGCCTCCTCTAACCTAAATTAAAAGTCCACAGACTTGCAACAAAACAGGGGGGTCGAGGGAAGTTTCTGTTGAGAAAAGAGCGAGTCTTTGGCTCAGGAGTCTTTGACAAAGACGTTGAGAGAAGTGATTACGCCATAGTTGAAGAGGGTGAAGACATGATTGCCAAGCTGATTCAGTGTACTGCGTGCATGATGTGGGAGGTCAGGGACTCTGGTGTAGCTGGCTCGTATAACTGTGGAAAGTGCGTACACATTCAGCTTCTGGCAGGGCATATTGCAGCACTGAAGAAAGAACTAGATGACCTCAGGCTCATTCCGAGAGAACGAGATCTTTCTGGACAGGATCTTCAGCGAGGTTATTATACCGAACATACCAGAAGAGAGTAGAAGGGAGAAGACGATGAGGAAGGCAGAGATGAGACAAGTGCAAGAGACACTGGGGGAAGTACCTGTCAGGGACAGGTTGAACCTCTTGGAAACCGTAGAGACAGACGTCACTGCCAGTCTGAGAGGCGGTCAGGTCTGCCAATCAGATATTGGCATGGAGGCAGAGCCGAGGAGTCAGACATCACACAGAGCTGTGGTGATAGGGGACTCCATAGTGAGAGGGACTGAAAGGGGTTTATGCGGCAACAGGTGGGATTTGAGGATGGTGTGTTGCCTTCCTAGTGCCAGGATTAAGGACATCGCAGACAGAGTGCAGGAAATCCTCAAGAGCGAAGGTGAAGAGCCAGACGTGGTGGTGCATGTCGGCACAAATGACGTCGGGAAGAAGAGGAGGGATGTCTACAGTGGGACTTCGGAGAACTCAGAAGAAGACTGAAAAGCAGGACATCCATGATGATTATCTCCGGTTTGCTTCCAGTTCCTCAGGCTAGAGAGGACAGGAACAGGGAGATAATGGACTTGAACATGTGGTTGGGGAAGTGGTGCAGGAAGCAAGGATTTAAATTCTTGGATCACTGGGGTATGTTTAGCGGTAAGGATAAATTATACAAGAGGGATGGGTTGCACCTTAATAGGTAGGGGACCAGTACTCTGGCAGGCAGGTTTGCCACTGCAACACATTGCGTTTAAACTAAATAGCGGGGGGGGGAGGGGACAAACTGGAAGTTTAAGAAGGAAGTTAAAGGGAAAGTTAGAATAAGAGAAGTCAAGAAAGACAACGGAATCAATGGAGCAGAAAACTCAAAAAATCATGCCGCAAGGTCAAGTGAAATAGGGATTGATAGGAAGTGTGAGGGAGGTAACAAATTAAAAACATTATATATGAATGCACGAAGCATTAGAAATAAGGTAGATGAGCTTGAGGCTCATTTGGAAATTGTCAGTTATGGTGTTGTGGGGATAACTGAGACGTGGCTTCAAGTGGACAGGGCCTGGGATATGAATATTCAAGGCTACACGTGCTATCGTAAGGACAGACTGACTGGCAGAGGGGGTGGGGTGGCCATGTCGGTAAGGAATGATATTCAATCCCTTGCGCGGGGGGACCTTGAATCGGGGATGTAGAGTCAGCATGGATGCAGCTGAGAAATTCTAAAGATAGAAAGACCCTAATGGAAGTTATCTGCAGGCCCCCAAACAGTAGCGTGGATGTAGTGTGTAAGTTGAATAAGGAGCTGAAATTGGCCTGTCACAAAGATATTACTACAGTTGTTATGGGGGATTTCAACATGCAGGTAAACTGGGAGAATCAGGATGGTACTGGACCCCAAGAAAGGGAGTTTGTGGAGTGCCTCCGAGATGGATTCTTAGATCAGCTTGTGCTGGAGCCTACCAGGGAGAAAGCAATTCTGGATCTGGTGTTGTGCAACGAACCGGATTTAATCAGGGACCTCGAAGTAAAGGAGCCATTAGAAGGTAGTGACCACAATACAATAAGCTTTAATCTGCAGTTTGAAAGGGAGAGGGTAGAATCGGAAGTGACAATATTTCAGTTGAATAAGGGGAACTATGGAGCTATGAGGGAGGAGCTGGCCAAAGTTCAATGGTGCAATAGCCTAGCAGGGATGGCAGTGGAACAACAATGGCAGATATTTTTGGGTATAATGCAGAAGATGCAGGATCAGTTCATTCCAAAATGTAAGAAAGATCCTAAGGGGTGGCCGTGGCTGACAAGGGAAGTTAAGGACCATATAAAGACAGAAGGGCAAAAGTATAACATAGCAAAGATGAGTGGGAAATCGGAGGACTGCGAAGCTTTTAAAGAACAACAAAGGATAACTAAAAAGGAAGTACACAAAGAAAAAATAAGGTGCGAAGGTAAACTGGCCAAAAACATAAAGGAGGATAGTAAAGGGTTTTTTAGGTTTGTGAAATGGAGAAAAGGTTAAGACTAAAATTGGGCCCTTGAAGACAGAAACGGGTGAATTTATTACAGGGAACAAAGAAATGGCAGAAGAGTTGAATTGGTACTTTAGATCTGTCTTCACTGGGGAAAACGAGCAATCTCCCAGACGTAATAGTGGCTGAAGGACCTGAACTGAAGGAAATTTATATTAGGCAGGAAATGGTGTTGGAGAGACTGTTAGGTCTGAAGGCTAATAAGTCCCCGGGATCTGATGGTCTACATCCCAGGTACTGAAGGAGGTGGCTCTAGAAATTGTGGATGCGTTGGTGATCATTTTCCAATGTTCTATAGATTCAGGATCAGTTCCTCCGGATTGGAGGGTGGCTAATGTTGTCCCACTTTTTAAGAAAGAAGGGAGAGAGAAAACAGAGAATTATAGACCAGTTAATCTGACCTCAGTGGTGGGAAAAATGCTGGAATCAATTATAACGGACGAAATTACGACACATCTGGATCGCAATAACAGGATAGGTCAGAGTCAGCATGGATTTATGAAGGGGAAATCATGCTTGACTAATCTTCTGGAATTTTTTGAGGATGTAACTCTGAAGATGGGCAAGGGAGATCCAGTGGATGTAGTATATCTGGACTTTCAGAAAGCCTTTGATAAAGTCCCACATAAGAGGTTAGTGAGCAAAATTAGGGCACATGGTATTAGGGGCAAAATACTGACATGGATTCAAAATTGGTTGGCTGACAGGAAACAAAGAATAGTGATAAATGGCTCGCTTTCGGAATGGCAGGCAGTGACCAGTGGGGTACCGCAGGGATCAGTGCTGGGACTGCAGAATTTTACAAAGTACATTAATGATTTGGATGAAGGTATTAAAAGTAATATTAGCAAATTTGCTGATGACACAAAACTGGGTGGCAGGGTGAAATGTGAGGAGGATGTTAGGAGAATACAGAGTGCCCTGGACAGACTAGGTGAGTGGACGAATGCATGGCAGATGCAGTTTAATGTGGATAAATGTGTGGTTATCCATTTTGGTAGCAAGAACAGGAAGGCAGATTACTACCTAAATGGAGTCAAGTTAAGTAAAGGGGAAGTACAACGAGATCTAGGTGTTCTTGTACATCAGTCAATGAAAGCAGGCAGTGAAGCAAGCTAATAGCATGCTGGCCTTCATAACAAGAGTAATTGAGTATAGAAGCAAAGAGGTCAATTCCTGGAATGGCGGGACTATCTTACGCTGAAAGATTGGAGCGACTGGGCTTGTATATGCTTGAGTTTAGAAGACTGAGAGGGGATCTGATTGAGGATTGAGACGTATAAGATTATTAAAGGATTTGACACTCTGGAGGCAGGAAGCATGCTTCCGCTGATGGGTGAGTCCTGAACCAGAGGACACAGTTTAAAAATAAGGGGTAGGCCACTTAGAACAGAGTTGAGGAGAAACTTCTTCACCCAGTGAGTGGTGGGTGTATGGAATGCTCTGCCCCAGAAGGCTGTGGAGGCCAAGTCTCTGGATACTTTCAAGAAAGAGTTGGATAGAGCTCTTAAGGATAGTGGAATCAAGGGTTATGGGGGTAAGGCAGGAACAGGATACTGATTGAGGATGATCAGCCATGATCATAATGAATAGTGGTGCTGGCTGAAGGACAGAATGGCCTACTCCTGCACCTATTGTCAATTGTCTTGCGGCAGCATTTCTAGCCTCTGACTTGCTCTTGTAGCCACTGTGTTTACGTGTTGAGTCTAGTTGAGTTTCTTAGGAGAAAGTGAGGACTGCAGATGCTGAAGATCAGAGCTGAAAATGTGTTGCTGGAAAAGCGCAGCAGGTCAGGCAGCATGGATGCAGCCAAGTTGAGTTTCTTGTCCATGATAACTCCCAGGATGTTGATAGTGGAGGATTCAGTGATGGTAATACCATTGAATTTCAAGGGTTGGTGGTTAGAGTGTCTCTTATTGGTGATAATTATAGCTTGGCATTTGTGTGGTGCAAATGTTACTTGCCATTTGTCAGCCCAAGCCTGGATATTAGCCAGATCTTGTTGCAATTGAACATGGATTGCTTCAGTATCTGAGGAGTTGTGAATGGTGCTGAACATTACGCAATCATCAACGAACAGGCCCACTTCTGACCTTATGATGGAGGCAAGGTCATTGATGAAGCAGCTAAAGATGGTTGGGCTGAGGACACTACCCTGAGGAACCCCTAAAGAGATGTTCTGGAGCTGTGATGACTGAACCATGACCATCTTCCTTTGTGTCAGCTATAACTGGAGAGTTTGCCCCATGATATCCATTCATTCTAGTTTTGTTAGGGCTCCTTGGTTGAATGCAGCTCAAGGGCTGTCACTCTCCTCAGAACCCAAACTGGGCATCACTGAGCAAGTTATTGCTCATTGATAGCACTATTGATGACACTGTTCATTACTTTACAGATGACTGAGAATAGACTGATGGGGTGGTAATTGGCTGGGTTGGATTTGTCCTGCTTTTTGTGTACAAGACATATCTGAGCTATTTTCTACATTGTTGGGTAGATGCCAGGGTTGTAAGTGCACTGGAACAACTTAGCTATGGGTGTGGAAGGTTCTGGAGCACAAGTCTTCACTACTATTGCCGGAGTGTTGTCAGGGCCCGTAGCCTTTGCAGTAACCAGTGTCTCCAACCATTTCTTGATATCACATGGAGTGAATCAAATTGGCTGAAGACTGGTACTTGTAATGAGGCTGAGGTGGAACATGCACTTGGCACTTTTGGCTGAAGATTGGTTTGAAAACTTATCTTATCCTTTTCATTGGTGTGTTTGGCTCTTCCATCATTGAGGAGGAGATATTTGTGGAGTCACTTCCTCCAGTGAGTTGTTTAATCGTCCACTACCATTCATGACTGGATGTGGCAGGACCGCAGAGCTTAGATTGATCTGTTTGTTGTGGGATCGCTTACCTCTGTCTATCACTTGCTGCGTATGCTGTTTGGCAGCAAATATTTCTGTTTGGTAGCTTCACCAGATTGACACCTCATATTCAGGTATACCTGGTGCTGCTCCTGGCATACCCTCTTGCACCGTCCATTGAACCAGGGTTGATGGTAATGGTTGGGTGGGGAAATGTTGAGCCATGGGATTAAATATTGTGCTGAGTACAATTCTCCTGCTGTTGACAGTCCACAGTGCCTCATGAATGCCCAGGCTTCAGTTACTGGATTTGTTTGATGTCTGTCCCATTTTGCATTGTGATAGTGCCACACAACACAATGGAGATTATTCTCAATGTGAAGGTGGGATTTCATCTCCACAAGGACTTTGCGGTGGTCGCTCTTATCAATATTGTCATATACAGATGCAACTGCAGCTGGCAGATTAGTAAGGTTGAAGTCAAGTATGTTTTTCCCTCTTGTTGTTTCCCTCACCATCTGCTGCAGACCCAGTCTAACAGCTATGTCCTTTAGGTACTGACCAGCTTGGTCAATAGTACTGCTGCTGAGCCACCCTTGGTAATGGACATTGAAATCTCCCACCCAGGCTACATTTTATGCCCTTGCCATCTTTTGTGCTTCTTCTAAGTATTGTTCAACATGGAGGAGTACTGATTCATCAGTTAAGTGAGGAAGGTATGTGGTAATGAGCAGAAGATCTCCTTGCCCATGTTGAATCTGAAGCTATGAGACTTCATGGGGTCCGGAGTCAATGTTGAGGACTGCCAGAGCAACTCCCTCCTGAATGTATACCATTCTGCTGCCACTTCTGCTGCGTCTGTCCTGCTGGTGGATCAGGGCATATTCAGGAATAGTGATGGTGGTCTCTGGGACTATGTTCGGCTGTTGCTTGACTAGTCTGTGAGACAGCTCTCCCAATTTGGCACTAGCTCCCAGATGTTAGTGAGGAGTACTTTGCAGGGTTGACAGGGCTGTTTCTGCCATTATCTTTTCTAGTGCCTAGGTCAATGTCAGGTGATCTAGGCCATTTCAGAGGGCAATTGAGAGTCATCCACATTGCTGTGGGCCTGGAGTCACATGTAGGCCAGACCAGGTAAGGATGGCAATTTCCTTCCCTGAAGGACATTAGTGAACCAGATGGATTTTTCCGACAATCGACAATGATTTCATGGTCATCAGTAGTTTTCTTAATTCCAGATTTTGGAACATGTATGAATCAAGCTGCCAGAGGAAGTGGTGGAGAAGGGTACAGTTACAACATTTAAAAGGCACCCGGGTAGGTATATGAATAGGAAAGGCTTTGAGGGAAATGGGACAAATGCTGGCAAATGGGACTAGGTCAGACTGGTATGTCAGGTTGGCGTGGATGAGTTGGACTGAACGGTCTGTTTCCGTGCTGTATGACTCTATGACTCTATGGTCAAGGTTGCTCAGGGTATATTTACCCATTTCACTTTACACTGTAGCCAAATGGAATTGTGGCTTTTAAAAAGGAACTGGATAAGCACCCGAATGGGAAACAATTGCAGGGTTACATGGAAGAATCAGGATGAACAAAATAAATTCTGCACGGGGCCAGCATGGGATCAACAGCACAATAATGTCTTTCTCTACTACAGCTATCCCATAATTCAGAAAGCATGATTGGCACATGTAAGTGCAGAATATTAGAAAGAGTTAATTGTACATCACATTCGGTGGTTAGTTGGTGAAAGAAACCATATGGAATTTATCAAAGTCCAGGTTTGCTATTGGTCTCCATAAAGGACAGATTTCTCAGATGGAAAAATGTGCCGCAGATCTATATAAAACACAGCCAGCCATGTCCTAGACTGAACACCAGCAGAACAATATTGTTTGTTTACACCACTGCAAGCTGTGAAGGGATCCCTGCAGGGTCATGACAAGGAACACCATTAGCTGATTGCAAGCATATTCCACTGGGACTCTCCACAGGAAATCACAACACTGTAAACCTGACTGCATGCTGGGAGCACAAACTGCTTATCAGCTTATCTGCTCTCAAGGCTGATCAAAACAAACTGTAATTTATTTTGAAACTTCCAACATATCATTTGAGAGTCTAACACGTTTCTGTCATGGTGTCCAATTATCTGTGGCTCTGCGTTCAGTGTGAAGGTTGAATAAGGACAGGCCAAACAACAACACATAATAGACTCAAGCTCACAAAGGTTGAGCCCAAAGTGTATTTACTGGCAATCTACAAGCAGCCGATCCTCAGATTACCGTACCATCAATGACACTTCTTTCAGATGCCTTCTTTGTGCTGCTGTTTCTAGTGTCTGGTCTACAACCACTCCCATCATTCACTGCTGCTTTTTGGTATCCATTGTTTCAGAGCTATAAAAAGATGTAAAAAAAGACAGTAAGGAAGGGAAAGGAAAAAGATGAAAAACTATGGCAATTAGGAGGAAGAGGGCTCAGAGGGGTGTCAGAAGTGGGAATCTTTTCTGATGATAGCAGTGTTCAGGAACATTTGCAACTCCTCAGTTCCTGAACCAGTTGATGTCTACATCCAGCAAGACCTGGGTAACATCCACAATTGCATTGATAAGTGACAAGTAGTACACATGTCACAAAGTGCCAGGCAGTGACCATCTGCAACAAAGTGAATCTAATCAGCTCCCCTTAAAGTTCAATGGCATTACCACTGACCAGTAACATAATTGGGCCTGCCATACCTACCAGAGGAAGCCAAAAGTTAGGAGTTCTATGGTGAGTAATGCATTCCATAATACCCAAGGCCATTCACCAATCTACAAAGTTAATGGTTAATAATTAAAAATCACAATGTACTTGCAGAGTTACATCGTACTTTGCTCAAAAACTGCATGAATTCATGTAAGATTCTGTCATCTCACTTTTTAGATTAAAATCAGTCTAAACATTATGGCACACACAGAGAACACAGGGGATAACACCTTCAACATATTGTCTGGCTGACACCAAGTGTTACAGTTAACCTGAGAATGTAACTTTTCAAAAAATGTTTTGTGATTTACACATGAAAGAAGTGAAACTATCATGGTATTCAAACAGATGAAAGACTCAACAAACAATCAAGGTATTTTTCACTGTATAATTTCAGTTACATCACACTGTAAACTTTTGCTATAAATTCTGCGCCTTACAATTGTGTCCTCCACAACCACCACCTCCACAACTAGATGGTCACTGCCTGGCACTTTGTGACATGTGTACTACTTGTCACTTATCAATGCAATTGTGGATGTTACCCAGGTCTTGCTGGATGTAGACATCAACTGGTTCAGGAACTGAGGAGTTGCAAATGTTCCTGAACACTGCTATTCATCAGAAAAGATTCCCACTTCTGACACCCCTCTGAGCCCTCTTCCTCCTAATTGCCATAGTTTTTCATCTTTTTCCTTTCCCTTCCTTACTGTCTTTTTTTACATCTTTTTACAGCTCTGAAACAATAGATACCAAAAAGCAGCAGTGAATGATGGGAGTGTTTGTAGACCAGACACTAGAAACAGCAACACAAATTAAGGCATCCGAAAGCTAGTGCTTCCAATTAAACCTGTTGGACTATAACCTGGTGTTGTGTGATTTTTAACTTTGTACACCCCAGTCCAAACACCGGCATCTCCAAATCATGGTTAATAATTAGATTTAGTTTAGTAATGATCGAGTAATTAAAGCACTTTAATCAATTAACCTTAAATTAACCTCTACTTAAACTTAATCAATGTAGGATACCAGTATCACATAACCAACTCTTTGTGGTTGCCAAGTGAGGCTCAAAGTTACACTTTGCTGTTTATTACAGAGCGGTGTTATGAAATCTACCAAGGTTGAAAAAGCAAGTTCCAAAACACTAAACTCTGGTAACATTAAACATTTTTATCAAATGTCTCCCTTCATTGTTTTGTAAGGTGAAAAAATAACAAGACAAAAGTGCACTCACTGAATGGCAGGATACTAGGAAGCTCAAGAGGAACAGAGGGATCTTGGGGTATTTGTCCACAGATTCCTGAAAGGAGCAGGACAGTTAACAGCGCAGTTAAGCGGGTATATAGGATACTTCCCTTAATCAGTTCAGGCATGGATTATAAGCACAGGGATGTTATGTTGGAGCTGTACGGTACATTGGTTAGTACACAGCTGGAGTACTATGTGTAGTTCTGGTTGCCATACAGGAAAGACGCAATTGCACTGGAGGGATTGCAGAGAAGCTTCACCAGGATTTCAGTGATGAAGACAGCCTGCCCAAGCTTGGGTTGCTTTCTGTGGAGCAACGAAGGTTGAGAAGAGACCTGATAGATGTATGTAAGGGGGCATGGATGGGTGGATAAAAAGCAGCTGTTTGCCTAAATTGAAGGGTAAATAACAAAGGAACATACTTAAAGGTGAAAGGCAGGAGGTTTGGAGGGGATTTGAGGAAAAGTAATTTCACCCAAAGGATGGTGCGGGTCTGGAATGTACTATCTGGGTGGGTAGTTAGGTGGGTAAGCTCCCGACCTTTAAAAGGTATTTGCATGAGCACATGAAATGTCATAACATTCAAGGCTATGGGAACATGTGCTGGAAAGTGTAGAGTAGATTTATGCAATTTGGCAGTACAGACGCGATTGGCCAAAGGCCCTCTTCTGTACTGTATGATGTATACTGTAAGATTCTAGCAATCTTAAGTGTAGTTTGTGAGGTCTATTGTGTGTAGAATAACAGTAGTGAATTATCAGCCTCAACCTGTGGATAAAATTAATTTAGTTTTTAATTTGTAATATCTTGACGTAAAGCAAGATTACCTTTTAGAAGTTGTGATTAGATTAGATTCTCTACAGTGTGGAAACAGGTCCTTCAGCCCAACAAGTCCACACAGACCCTCCAAAGAATAACCCACCCCCCTCTGACTAATGCACCTAACACTATGAGCAATTTTGCATGACTAGTTCACCTGACCTGCACATCTTTGGACTGTGGGTGGAAACAAGAGCACCCAGAGGGTGCACACGCAGACACAGGGAAAATGTGCAAACTCCACACAGACAGTCACCCAAGGCTGGAACTGAACCTGGATCCCTAGCCGCAGAGCTAACCACCAAGCCACTGTGTGAATATAGAAATGTATTATTTCATATACACTTGATATTTTTAAGTATGACCTACTCTGTAATTTCTATATTAGTTTAAGGTTGTGTACAACTAAAGTAAATTTGTTTCAAGTACCAACAACTATTATTGAAAAAGCATTAATAAGCACCTACCTTAATGACAGTTCTAGCCACACTACTGATAGTCGACTTGGAGCAAGCTATCAATTAAAAAGATATAATCTTATTATACGATATTTGTTATTGATTGTATTTTTCAATAATTTTATATGTTTGTAAAGTTAAAAAATTTGCTAATAAATATATTTACAAAAAAAAATATGACCGCACATACCCCATTAACCCAAACAAAAAGCAAATTAAATATCATAATATCCATAATATCAGCAGAAAGTTATAAAATTTCATAACAGAACAAACTATAATGAGCGGTCAGTTCCCACAAGTAACTGAAAGCTTAGGGAAACAGTTACACGGGAAATGATATCAATTAATGACCATCTATAAGTAGCAAATTGTAAATTAACCACATATCACATTAATTAATTTTAAAGTAACCTGACTACACTTATACCAATAAGAATGCAATATTGTCACTGCTTATACAGGTATTGTGGCTTTTGTGGTACAGAGGTAGTGTCCATACCTTTGGGCCACCCACTGCAGAAATGTGTCACAACATCTCTATGATACACAACCTGAAGCAGATGGGACTTGAATGCAGCCTCTGCAGTGCAGAGGTAGGGACGATACCACTATGTAACAAGAGCCCACACAATATCTCTGAGCAGGTGGATTAAAATACCCTGCACATGGTTTTAACTTGTAAAGCATTGTTAGGCATGACCTTTCAGTGGCCAAAGTGCTCATCAAGTTGAAACTGAAGACAAAAGCCTGCTCTCCAGCCAAAGCAGAACACCGCAGAAGAGACGTAGGGAGAAAGAAACCCAAGTGTTGCCTGCTCCCCCCTAGGCTGAGTCAAGAAGCAAGACCCACTATGAGCCAGTAAAGTCACAGCCTGATGTTGTATTATCCTTGCCACTTAATAAACATTTCCTGAGTTACATCTCCAGATTGTCTCCACATGTGTGAAAAGTTAAAATGTCAAATGAACAAATGAATCTGTTTGTGCAGACTCATGGAATTTGAGTTTAAATTATACCAGGCACAAGTCAGGAGGTTGATAGGATTCTCTCCACTAGCCTAGATGAGTGCTGTTCCAAAATCATACTTAAACTCTTATACCATTCAGGACAAAGCAGCCTACTGAATCCGCACTTCCACTACCACCACCGGCAGATAGTGGCAGTCAGTGTTTAATGCATACAAGGTTCACCACAGCACTTTATGATGATTTCTTTGACAGCACCTTTAAAACTGCAACCTCTACCATTTAAAATACCAAACGCAACAAATTCATGGGAATGTCTTCACCAGCAATTTCCCTCCAAGTCCCCTTCTCCCATCCTGATGTGGAACTATATCATTATTCTTTCACTATTATTGGATCAAAACCCAAGTATTCTCACCCTAACAGTACTGTGGTTGCCTATGGATTACAGCATTTGAAGATGGTTCACCACCACCTACCCAAGGCCAACTAGGAATGGCCAATAAATGTTGTCCCTGCCAGAACTTTTACATCCAAGAATGTAGTTTAAAAGAAATTGAACTGATTCACTGCTCCAAATAGGTGTACAGCCCTGGCCTAGGCTATGGATTGTAAATGAACGATGGCAAAATTACACTGTAATGTTCCTCCCTGAAGTTAGAAAATGATAATCATTGCATCTGCTGCATTATCCTGATCCTACTTATTAATCCTATAGTGAATCACTGCTGACCATCCATCATTTTTCTGATCTATCTCCTCTCTCTCTGATGGCTTCAGCTAGATAATTGAATTCATGCAGGTTAAGACATGCTTTCACAAGTTTACTCTGACAAAAGAATCAAAAATCTTAAAATCAAGTAGACCTATGAATGAAAAGCATATTTAAACAATGGCAGTTATTAATTGCATCTAATAGCTTGTTGTACAAAGCCAAAGGACTATATTCTTTTTAAAAATTGCTATATTTTCAGGAGTAAAAATAGTAGTTGTAAGAATGGGTCTAAACTGAGAAGCTGATATATTCCATGGGAACAAATGGTTCCTTGACTGATGAAGTGGGTATGACACATCTCCATGTTCTCATATTGAAATTTCAAGCTAAATTTATATTCTGGTTGTTTGCTTGTTTACCTTTCTGGAAGTATACTCTCAAGGCGTATTGATACTGAAGCTCCATTCAGAACATAATCCAGTATCCTGGAGAGGTGAGATTGTAGGTACTGTGGTGAAGTAGCAAAATTGAATGGTTAATTACTTTTCTTTTATCCCATCTTTCTTACATTCTAAACGTTCTCTCCTCGTTTGCCTTTCTGTGTGTTGCTGTACTTGGTTCTTTTTGTATTCTGCCTTCATTTTTGATTTCTTCTTCACTATCACTACTGGCTTTTTGCAGTTACTATGTCTATCTGTTTTACTTTGAAACCTCAGTCTCTCTACACCGAGGCTCTTTCTATTATGTGTCTTTATTTTCCTTGCTATTGCAAATTTTCTCTCCAAATTTGTTGTTCTGTTCGCTTCTCTTTGTATCTTTACATGTCACTCATTTTCATTCTTTGCTTCTCACAGTATTCGTGAATTAATTTACATATACTTGTTATTGCATATTTCCCTATCCTTTATCTAGACAGTTCTTATTTTACATTCAGGAAAAGCATGGGTTAAATATTGGCTAAAGTTCCTTTCACATGATCTCATTAAACATTATTATGACAATTTAGTCACTTGCATTATTCAGAATGTAAAGAGATCACATGGTGCATTGTAAATTACATTTCAAATCATCATGAATGGGGGATTGCATTACAGACAAAGGAAACCAACAGAGATAAAAGAAAGTAATTAGCATAACACAAGGCAAGAATAGAAAGCCATGACTATTCACTACTATAAAAGGATTTACTCCAGTTAAAGAATTCATAATTTAATGAGACTGGCAAGAGATCACGAAAAACAAAAAAAAAATTGGGATTTCAGAGATAACAGAAACAATAAAAAAATTCACAAGTAGCACATAGATGTAAAACATTAAAAAAATTAAATTCTATTTCCAGAAGAACAAATAATAAAAAAATTGTCAATAAGTATAGTGCGAACAATTGAGCTCCGTGGTGGCGGAGCTGAGTTTGGACTGGTGATGTTTTAGGATGGTGCTGGAGAATGGTGACATTATGCAACACTTTTCACTGTATTTTGTAACAAAACACACATGACAATAAATACATAAATTAAAATAAGTAATTTACTGTAGAAAAGATTTATTAATATGTTGTAGTTAATACATCCCATTGCCACATTTAACAAAGAGATAGGACTGGGAAATATCTGGGACAAGATTAAACTAAAATAATGTATTAATTTTATTTATTAGAGTGACAGTGACCTATGTCAATAACACAAAATGGGACAAGCAATCCAATGCAAAACTGGCGACTAATTCCTTATTAAGCACATTGTAGTACTGCTGAAATATTGCACTATTTTTGCTTCCTAAAGCCTTATTAATTCAGCAAAGTTTTGGATATTTTATATAAAAAACACAGTTAAGTTTTTATCAAAAGCATATTTTGGTGACATGCCATATTCATTGGTACAGAGTTTATGCTGGGAAATGAAATATGTCCAATTTTAAATTGAATACGAGGGCTAGCTCTGCCACATCACTCTAGTTTAGATGCAAGATAAGGTTTCCTTGACACTGCTCCCTGAAGTGCTCGCAAGGCATGAATTGTATGGGTTAAGTTGCAAGATAAAACTCCATATGAACTGAGAGTACTTGCTAGAATGATGGTGAAGAAGTTTTATTCATTGTTGAATTCAGGCCACACTTGATCTGGGAATGTTGAGAAATCTATAGTTGCCACCAAAAGCCTCTTGAAAACTCATTAATAAATCTCAACATTAGTCCTGGGTCAAGTGTAATAGAACCGAATAGGTTACTGCAAGTTCAGCGAGAAGGTGAGGGTGTAGTTCTCTTTTTCTGTTCATCTCCAGGATACAAGGAGTTGAAAACCTATATTAGAGAGCTGAGTTTGAAATAAAATCTCAGAGTGACATCACAGGAGCACTGGAAACATATTCACCTCTAGTCTTTAGTTCATAGTAAATAGTGCAAGTAAGCCTAAGTTATGGCAGGGCAGCTTGGCCTTGTGGAGTGCTTATTGTATGGCATTTAGGAAATTGCAGACACTTCATGTGATCGAGATGAAGACATGTGCAGTATTTGTCACTGGCTGCAGAAACCTGAGCTCCAGAGTTTGGAACTCAAGCAGCAGCTGGACTCACTATGCTGTATTTGTAAACCTGAAAACGATGTGGACAGCAAATTGAGAGAGGCGGTCACACCGCAGGTCAGGGGCATGGAAGCAGTTAGGGAATGGGTGCAAGCCGGGAGAACCAGGCAGGTACCGTTGGAGTTCCCTGAGGTCCCATTGAAGAATCACTTTACCTTTCTGGATACCGGTGAGGGCAATGATTCCTCAGAGGCATGTAGATGGACAAGATGCACAGGAGGGAAGGAAGAAGATTGGAATAGCAGCAGTGACAGGGGATTCATTCCTTAAGAAAACAGACAGACATTTTTGTGGTAGTACAAGTGAATCCAAGATGGAATGCTGCTTCGCTGGTGTCAAACTAAGGATGCCACAGATTGGCTGCAGGATATTCTTCTCAGAGAAGGTGATCAGCCAGAGGAAAGAGGATATAGTACTGCAGTCAGAATTTGGGGAGCTAAAATTAGCAAGCACAACCTCAAAGGTAGGAATCTCTAGGTTACTCCCAGCACCTCATGTAAGTGGGTTCAGAAAATAAAGCAGATGATGTGTGTCTGGAAAGGTAGTGCAGGAGGGAGGGCTTCAAATTCCTGATATTTTGAGACTGGTTCTGGGGGAGATGGCACCTGTACAAGATGGATAAATTGCATCTAAAACTATACATTTCTTCCTGATTTCAACTCCACCTATTAACGTACATTTCTCCACTTAGTGCTAGCTGTCTCTCACAGTATTTTAAGCACAATGGTATCATAAAGTTTGGGAGTGTGGGAACCAGGCAGAACATTAGAGACTGACATCATTGTGCTTAAAATACTGCGAGTGACAGCTAGCACTAAGTGGAGAAATGTAAGTTAATAGGTGGAGTTGAAGTCGGGAAGAAATGCATACATTCTAAGTCAAGGTTACACTGCATGTATGTGATGCATGGAGTATAGTACAAAGATTGGTGAGTTCAGGGCACAAATTGCCAAGTGGAATTGTAATATTGTGACAATTGTAATATTCTTCTAGCTGACGAAAGAGCACCACCAGCTGTTAAATATTCCTGGTTACAAGATATTCAGGAAAGTAAGAAAGAAAGGAGGAGGAGGGGTGGTGGTCTTTATTAAGGAGAGCATATAATTACCAAAATATAGATGAATAGAGTTAAAGGCAGCGAGGGACCAGTATTCTTAAACTTTGTTCAGGAAAATTTTCTATGTATGTGCCCAGTACAATAAAAACAGGTGCATTGCCAGATTCAGTTCTTGATCATAAACCAGCCAAAATAGATCAAGTTCTAGTGCAAGCACATTTTGGGGACAGTGGTCATTGCATCATTAGGTTTTGGATACAGTGGCAAATACAGTGGATAATACAGAGTAAGATTAATTACCCGGGGTAGAGTTTATTTCAGTGGGGCAAGAATGGAGCTGAACTGGCTTGACTGGAAATAAAGGTTAAAAAGGAAAACAGTCCTGAACAATGGATTACTACTATTAAAGAGGAAATGGTTCTGATATAGTTAAGGTATATTCACTCAAAATGGAAAAGTAGAGCAAAGAAACCCAGAGATGGAAATTAAGACAAAGAGGAAAAGATGGACTTATGATAAATGTCAAAATACAATTGGGAGCAAGATGATAGAAATTAGTTAGACGGGAGTTGTAAAAGTAAATATGAGACGCAAAGCAGGATATAAAAGGCTGGCAGCTAAGACAAAGAAGGATCTCAATGTCTTCTATAGGGTCACAATAATAAAAAGGTGATAAAAGGAACCAATTATGGGTCAAAAAAGGGATTTACATATAGGGACTAAGGGCATTAAGTGAACATTTTGCATCTGTTTTTACCAAGGAAGCAAGGAAATCCTTCTTTGTCATACAGGCCATAGTGACAGAAGACGAAATTCAGTCACTAGATAGGTTCAAATTAATAGGGAGGAGATATTGAAGAAGCTATTGATATTTTGAACTGACAAGGAAACATTGTAAGGGAAACATATGAACTCTGTATTGGATAGGTTTAACACAAAGTAGGCGTTTTCAACACATCCCCCACTACTGCTGCCTACATAACTAGTATAATCCCAACTGGTTATTTCTCCAAGACATCAAATACGTGAACGGAAGGAAGGCACCGAGATCAAAAACGTCTTACCATGATTCTAATCCATTGCACCTAACCATGACGGCGAAGCTGTTTGCCCGCCTGTTTTGACTAACATTCAATGGGTGGATCTTGTTTGCATGATTTTGTGTCCTATTCGAAAACTGACTGCTGGGTGGTCCAGAGAAACCCACCGCCGGCACTGTGCACCGCCGGCCTCGTGGTCATAATTGCTTCCTTGGATCCCATCGTCAGCCTGTTTTGACCCATCACAGGAACAGGAATCATGTTTGCGCGTAGATTCGTAACCTCAGTGAACCGTACTACCTAATCCAGATGTCTGACAGTGCTTCATATATAACTGTCAGCAAGCAGCCTAGTAAATTACAGAGCAGGATCTATTCGAGGAGTTCAGGTGTTTTACACTTAGGAACCACCATTAAAGACCTTTGCTACCTGAAAGGGAAGGCTGCTGTGAGATGACTGGAAAATGGAGAATGTAACGATAATATTCAGAGATAGCTAGTGGGTTGCATCCAGAGTTAGGATTAGTCTTGATTCAAGCTTTTTTAAAAAAAACTCTGTTGAGTTCGAAGAATTGCATCACAGATGAATAAATGATGTCCTTTCATAAGTCTAAAAAAATGGTAAGTTTCTTCTGAACTGGAATGAGTGAAACCTTAATTGATATGAGGTTTCACAGAATATTCGGGATTGGTTCCAGTGGTTTAGTATCACCCAAGTATTTCTAATTGGACGTCACCCCAATGTCCAGTCATAAAGAAGTTATTTCATATCAGGCAGTCCAGGTTTTAAAGGGTCAGGGAGATCTGAAATATACTTCTTTTAAAAAATAGAAACTGGAGTGGATTAGGCAAGAATTGTTCTGAGGCTGACCCTGCGGGGTTAACGCCGTTTGATGAGGTTTGAGGATTGAGCGATGAAGTGACAGCACTTTGTGAGGAAGGACCAGAGGAGGAAGACAGTGCCGCAGCATCTAACCAGCGAGGAGCAGCTCCGAGTGGCCAAGGTCAGGCTGCGGCTCAGGAAACGCCTGAGCCAGGAGACCGCGCTGTAGCACACCGCCAGGATGGAGCAGCCCCGCAGACAGCAGCCACAGCCGCTGCGGACCTTGTGCCAACAGCGCGCCAGGGGCTCCAGGCACAAGCTGACCAGGTTCAGGCTCAGTTTGCTGGCGCCTTCTCCGCACGAAGCCACCGAGTGCCAGAAATCCGAGGAGGAGGGACGGCGGTACCTCCCGGTCACGGAATGCCCGCAGGACCGTAGGAATTGGCAGCAGCGCCCCAGCAAGTTGTACAGGCTGGCCAGGGGGTTCCGATCGCCCGTCAGAGTCTGCCAGTCGCTTAGGAAGGTTTTGAAACAGCGTTTGAGGCAGCGGTAAAACAGGATGTTGGGGGGGACTCGGTCTCCCACATAGGACCTCCAGCTCCTCCGCATGGAATCACACTCACTCAGCAGCCATTCATTGTCACATGTGAAGTTACAGCGAAAAAGCAGCAAGTAGCAGGCCCGTGACAGGTAACCCCAGCCCCATTTGAAGGGTTTCAGCAAACAACTCCAGCCACTTTTGAGGTAATCCCAGGACCAGTTCACCCAGTCCTGCTCTTGCTCCTCAATGGGGCTTTCGCCTGTTGTTTTTTGTTGGGGCGCTGGGCATATGCACTCTTCACCAGTGGCGAGTAATGTTCCTTGTGGTTCCTCCATGGTGCTGGGCTGCAGTTCCCCTCACTTTTGTTTGGAATCACTTTGCTTGTTGGACAGAGTAATGTGCCCACTTTGTCTTCGCAAAATCACTCCATTGTTGGGCAATGGCAAACTGATTCTTATTTCCCGCCTGTGGCCGGTTCATAAACATTTCACAGCCCCTTCTTAAGCACCGGGTTCGTTTCAAGATGTGAGAGCCCAAGACAAGTCACTCCAATAGTGAAACAGTGCAGAGCACAATAGACAGACGTGCATTTCCAGCAGCAACTTGCTCTCTGACTCATATGAACAAGTGAAAATTACAAAGAATTCTGCTAGCGCCGAAGACTAGCCAACAACGTTATAGAACATTCTATTGTCATGACAACATTTGTTGCATCGGTGTTTCTGTTAGAATACCGAACTATGGCTTCTTACACCAATAATATAATGCCCGAATGTGAATGCAGAATTGCTGGACTAAAGCTTACAAAAAAAACCATAGAGAGGCTAAAAGATAGGAATTAACACGGAAACAGGTGATGCATTGCTTAATTGTCCAAAAAGAACTGGATAAATAACTAGTTGGGAATAAGCCAGAAAATTGTGGAATATACACAGAAAATAAGAGAAGACATGTTAAGGTATGCTGGAGAAATGGTGCACAGGGGGTGGTTTCAGTTTCCTGAGACATTCGGATCAGTTCTGAGGGAAACGGGGCCTGTATAAGATGTTTGGGTTTCGCTTTAACGTGGCTGGATCCAGTGACCACAGGAAAGTTTAGTAACTGTTATGAGGAAATAGTTACTGGCAAGGACAGAGGTACTGGATGAAGCATTGGAAAGGAAATGTGAGGTGCACAGAGAATTGGAAAGGAAAACAATATTGGAAGAAATGGTTTAGAAACAAAACTCTTTACGCAGTGGAGAAACAGAAATAAGAAACAGAAGCCAGTGGCTAGAGACATTCAGAAACAGCTGATTCCCTTTTGTCCAAAATCCAATCTTTTCAGTCCTAGCCAGTGCAAGGAGCTCTCGACTTCAGAACAAAGTCAGTTGTTCAAAATACCTGTGCCCAGATCATTAGCTTTGAGCATTATCAGAAGCAGGATTGGTGCAATGAAAACGATTCAGAAATATATGGCCACCTGGAACAAAAATCAGCAGCTTTTGTTGCTGCCAGACTACCCAGGACTACAATTCAGAAGGTAGCATTCCAACCATTGTAGACTGAAGCCAAAGGCAAAACTGCAGCATTGAAGACAAATGATGGAAGACAAAGCCCAAGGAATCAAACAGAATGCTGACCATCATGACACAGAGGTTTTTGAATCCACCAGCGCAATCTATAGATTAAAGTCAATCAGACAATATTCCCTTCACTCACAAATTTGTTTCTGTTTTCTTAAGAATGTCAGCACTGGGAAAAAATATTTCAAACACTCCTAAACAGTGAAATCCACTGTGGCAGCTGATTCTCTCTAGGCTATCCCCAGCATCCTTTGCTACAATCCCTTGATCGACCATCATTGATGGAACAGCTGCAACATGCAATCAAACAGATGAGAAACAATAAAGCTCGCGGGCCTGATGATGTGCAGCTGAGGTCTCCAAAGCTTTTGCTCACAACACGACTCCATCACTTCACTTACAGAGTTGGGAGAAATAATTCATTTGTTTCCTTCTCTGCTGACTTCAGGAAGGCAGCAGTTACAACTCAAGATGAATCATGCTGTAGAAACTATTAAGGTACTTCCCTGTTGTCTCTATAGCAGAGAAAATCCTGGGAAGCAATCTTCTGAATTGCTAACATCCTGTGGATGAGGAAATCCTGCCAAAGCACCAGGATTATGGCATTGAGTGTTTGACAACAAAGACTTATACAGGTCAACAGGCATCATAATGTACAAAGCAGCTACCGTCACCATACTTCTGTACAGCAGTGAGAACATATCTGTGTACCAGCAATAGATAAAAGTGCTAGAGAAATTTGATCGATAACACTTCTGCCACATTCTCCTAATTCAATAGGAGGAATGTCAAACAAAATGTAGTGTCCTTTTTCAAGCTGCTTTCGAAACAATAGGAAAAAAAACCCTTCAAAATTAACTTCACTGGATTGGAAACTGTGTCCCAATAGTTGCAAAGCATTTGTCGGTCAGGCCATGTTTTCATAAACCACCAGCAGTGCTCAGGGGCACAAAAACTCACTACAGGGACACACTGAAGCTTATGTTAAAGCAACATCGACATAAATTACTGGTTACCAGTCAATCAAATGGTGATAACATTGTCAATATGGATCTAAGCTACATGATGAGACAGAAACCAAGCAGCTTTTTTAGTGGATAGAGTTTATTAACTAATGCCCACCAACAAATCATCTGTATCACTTATTAAAAAAAAAGTTCCAAGCACTGCTGAAATTCTGAAGGGAGAATATAGAGAGTTAGGCAGGAATTTAAAAAGGAGGTCCTTGAGAGTAGTAATATCTGAATTACTCCTGGTGCTATGAGCTAGTGAGGGTAGGAATAGGAGGACAGAGCAAATGAATGCATGGCTGAGGAGCTGGTGTATGGGAGAAGGATTCTCATTTTTGGATCATTGGAATCTCTTCTGGGGTAGAAGTGACCTGTACAAGAAGGACCGACTGCAGCTGAATTGGAAGGGGACTAACACACTGGCAGGGAGATTTGCTAGAGCTGCTCAGGAGGATTTAAACTAGTAAGGTGGGGGGGGGGGGGGGGAGGGTGGGGGGGAGGTGGCGGTTGGAGTGGGACCCAGGGAGATAGTGAAGAAAGATATCAATCTGAGACTGGTACAGTTGAGAAAAGAAGTGAGTCGAACAGTCAGGGCAGGCAGGGACAAAGCAGAGAACAAGGTAGGACTGATAAATTAAACTGCATTTGCTTCAATGCAAGAGGCCTAATAGGAAAGGCAGATGAACCCAGGGCATAGATAGGAACATGGGATTGGGATAACATAGCAATTACAGAATCATGGCTCAGGGGTGGACAGGACGGGCAGCTTAATGTTCCAGGATACAAATGCTACAGGAAGGACAGAAAGGGAGGCAAGAGAGGAGGGGGAGTGGGATTTTTGATAAGGGATAGTGTTACAGCTGTATTGAGGGTGGATATTCCCAGAAATACATCCAGGGAAGTTATTTGGGTGGAACTGAGAAATAATAAAGGGATGGTCACCTTTTGGGATTGTATTATAGACCCCCTTAATAGTCAGGGGGAAATTGAGGAACAAATTTGTCAGGAGATTTCAGTTATCTGTAAGAATTATAGGGTGGCTATGGTAGGGAATTTTAACTTTCCAAACATAGATTGGTACTGCATAGTGTTAAAGGTTTAGATGGAGAGGAATTTGTTAAGCGTGTACAAGAAAATTTTCTGAGTCAGAATGTGGATGTATCTACTAGAGAAGCTGCAAAACTTGATCTACTCTTGGGAAATAAGGCAGGGCAGGTGACTGAGGTGTCAGTGGGGGAGCACTTTGGGGCCAGCAACAATAATTCTATTCGTTTTAAAATAGTGATGGAAAGGGATAGACCAGATCTAAAAGTTGAAGTTCTAAATTGGAGAAAGGCCAATTTTGACTGTATTAGACAAGAACTTTCAAAAGCTGATTGGGGGCAGATGTTTGCAGGTAAAGGGACGGCTGGAAAATGGGAGGCCTTTAGAAATGAAATAACAAGAGTCCAGAGAAAGTATATTCCTGTTAGGGTGAAAGGAAAGACTGGCTGGTGTAGAGAATGCTGGATGACTGTAGAAATTGAGGATTTGTCAGGTATAGACAGGCTACATCGAGTGAAAAAAGGGGATATGAAATAGCTTTGGCAAATTGGGTTAAGGAGAATCCAAAGGGTTTTTACAAATACATTAAGGACAAAAGGGTAACTAGGGAGAGAATAGGGACCCTCAAATATCAGCAAGGCGGCCTTGGTGCGGAGCCGCAGGAGATGGGGGGAGATACTAAACGAGTAAGTATTTTGCATCAGCATTTACCATGGAGAAGGACATGGAAGATATAGAATGTAGGGAAATAGATGGTGGCATCTTGAAAAAATGTCCGTATTACACAAGAGGAAGTGCTGGATGTCTTGAAATGCATAAAAGTGGATAAATCCCCAGGACCTGATCAAGTCTATCCTAGAACTCTGTGGGAAGCTAGAGAAGTGATTGCTGGGTCTCTTACTGAAATATTTGTATCATCGATAGTCACCGGTGAGGTGCCCGAAGACTGGAGATTGGCTAACGTGGTGCCACTATTTAAGAAGGGTGGTAAGGCCAAGCCAGGGAACTATAGACCTGTGAACCTGATGGTGGTGGTGGGCAAGTTGTTGGAGGGAATCCTGAGGGACAGAATGTACATGTATTTGGAAAATACATGTATTCTCAAATCTCGCTGTATTTGGAAAGGCAAGGTCTGATTACAGATAGTCAACATGGTTTTGAACATGGGAAATTGTCTGATGAACTGACTGAGTTTTTTGAAGAAGCAACAAAGAGGATTGATGAGGGCAGAGTGGTACACGTGATCTATGTGGACTTCTGTAAGGCATTCGATAAGGTTCCCCATGGGAGACTGGTTAGCAAGGTTAGATATCATGGAATACAGGGAGAACTAGCAATCTGGATACAAAACTGGCTCGAAGGTAGAAGAGAAAGGTGGTGGTGGAGGGTTGTTTTTCAGACTGGAGGCCTGCAACCAGTGGAGTGCCACAAGGATTGGTGCTGGGTCAACTACTTTTCGTCATTTATATAAATGATTTGGATGTGAGCATAAGAGTAAGTTTGCAGATGACACCAAAGTGTAAGAGTAAGTTAGTAAGTTTGCAGATGACACCAAAATTAGAGGTGTAGTGGACAGTGAAGAAGGTTACCTCAGATTACAATGGGATCTTAATCAGATGGACCAATGGGCTGAGGAGTGACAGATGAAGTTTAATTTAGATCGATGAGAGGTGCTGCATTTTGGGAAAGCAAATCTTAGCAGGACTTATAAACCTAATGGTAAGGTCCTAGGGAGTGTTGCTGAACAAAGAGACCTTGGAGTGCAGGTTCATAACTCCTTAAAAGTGGAGTCGCAGGTAGATAGGATAGTGAAGAAACCATTTGGTATGCTTTCCTTTATTGGTCAGAGTACTGAGTACAGGAGTTGGGAGATCATGTTGCGGCTGTACAGGACATTGGTTAGGCTGCTTTTGGGGAATATTATATGCAATTCTGGCCTCCTTCCTGTCAGAAGAATGTTTTGAATCTTGAAAGGGTTCAGAAAATATTGACAAGGATGTTGCCAGGGTTGGAGGATTTGAGCTATAGGGAGAGGTTGAATAGGCTGGGGCTGTTTTCACTCGAACACTGGAGACTGAGGGATGACCTTATAGAGGTTTATAAAATCATGAAGGGCATGAATAGGATAAATAGACAAAGTCTTTGGGGTAGGGAAGTCCAGAACTAGAGGGCATAGGCTTAGGGTGAGAGGGGAAAGTTATAAAAGAGACCTAAGGGGCAACTTTTTTCACACAATGGGTGGTGCATGAATGGAATGAGCTGCGAGAGGTAGTGGTGGAGGCTAGTACAATTGGAACAGTTAAAAGGCATTTGGATGGGTATATGAATAAGAAGGGTTTGGAGGGATATGGGCCGGATGCTGGCAGGTGGGACTAGATTAGGTTGGGATATCTGGTTGGCATGGACGAGTTGGACCAAACGGTCTGTTTCCGTGCTGTACATCTCTAAGATTTTATGACAGTGCCCACCAGGAACAGTGCAACAACAACATAATTGACAGAGGGTGAAAAGAAAGGGAGGGAACTAAATACAATTGGAGTTGGAAGAAACTACTCAGTCTTAGATATTTTCTAATCAACCTGTTCAGAAATGTTATGACACAGTACTGGAGTAGGTGGGCCTGGTTCTGAGGGAGGGACACTACCTCTGCACCACAAGATCCTGAGTAGTACACAGTCTTATCTTTTAATTATATCTGACAGTGTTATTACACACAAGTGAACAGCTTTTCACCAACAACAAATCACCCGTGGTAGTTTTCATCTGTTTTTCACCAGCAATAAATCAACCATGTTTCCAATTAGTCAATTTATGTGAAAAGCCAGTAAAGGGCAATGCAATAATACCAAAGGAGGGAGAGAAGATTGGAATTACATCACAATGGAGTTGAAAGGGGAGGTAAAGTACTCTACCTGCTGTGGTACCCTCCTTTCTCTAAAAGCATCAAGATTATTGGTGACATGTGGGGTTCCTTTCAAAGGATACCTGGGCTTGAATCTAGTCATGGAAGTGCAGACAGCCAGCAACTCTAACACTGATCACTGCCCCCATCTTGGATCTGTTAATGGCCAATGTGGCCAGCCCAGGTGCAGAGACATGGGGACGTCCTCTTATTTGCCCATGCCCTCCTCACTGGATACCAAAGATCAGGAGCATGAGGCTAAAGTGCAACCAAAAGTACAACAAAAGAATTTTCGAGTGATTAAAAAGGGGTGCAATTGCCCACAACCAATATTATAGTTTTATCCACATACCAGTCCCTCCCTTTGTTCCTCCCTGATATCTACCCAGTTAATTAATTAATTAATCATTTAGCCCCAATCCCTGCTTAACTACCTGATACCCATTTTTAAAATAAAACATTTGAACACAAACACAATGCTTGAACAAAACTGATGAAAATTAAACAAAATAGTATTTTTTCTTATTCTATATATTAACTTAACAATTAATAATAAAATTATTTTTTCTGAAATTCCGTATGACACAGCCAACCTTCTATATTCACTGTTTCTTCTTTAAACAAAGTAAATTAACCCAAATAAAATTGATATTTATCGTGTTATTGTAACTCGTCATACCATCAGATGCTCCACTTCAAGGATCTCCAATAATTGGAAAAACTGCAACATAGAATTAAAATACAGTATTATTTGGAAATATAGATAATAAGGTAGAGAAAAATAAGGTTTTGATTTTAGTTCTGTGATGGAGACACTTTTTAAAAGAGGTCATTCTTGATCAATGAGTTGCAACATCACTTCTAAGAAAGCACACAACATACTAAATGACTAGATAATCTACCGTGGCAGTTAATCGAACTTTTATGAAATACTGAAAGACAAACCATAATTAAGTTTCAGTTGAGAAGACCAGTTTCATACTAGCAGGAGGGCTATTTAGTTTTTAGCATTCCTGGCTTTCAGAGCTGGAAAGAAGTCTTAAAATGATTTTGGAATGCTATGTAGTTAGGACCACTCTTCAAGTTCAGCCAGAATAAGTCAATGAAGTAACCATCTGTGTATCTCATGAAGAGTCAGTAACAAAGAGAATCACAACTTGTAAATATTTAGAAAGTTCCTCAAGACAGATATCTGTAATCCTATGAGTTAAGTAAGAATCAAAGAAACTAAGCAGTGATTCTTCACTCTGGTTGAATTTTTGTAAAGGATATTGCTGGGGCAAGAGTTTTTTTTCATTTTGCTAAATTCTTCTATATAGATTTTTTAAAAAATTGTAATAACCTATTGTTTTCTTGTTAAAAGAAGATTGACAGCCTTGTGTGAATAGTTGCAGTAAGGGACAACCATGGTAACCAAATTATAAAGACTAAGCTTTTGATCCATCAACAATGTTGCATGGGCATCTGACTTGTCCAGCATTAACATCAGCTGGGATCATAACAAAAGCATCTATTTTTGTGATACAATCAATGAACTTTATTTTTGTATTCTCTTTCGTTTATAACTTTTATACTGGCAAAGTATTCAGGAGTCATAGAGATGTATAACATGGAAGCAGACCCTTTGGTCCAACTCGTCCAACTTTCACACATAGAATACAAAGAACTCTGCTACATCCAAATAGCCAGTTAGAGGATTGGCATGTGAAGCATTACTAAAAAGGGCTAGTATTCTATCTTTTGCATCAAGGCTGGGAATTTGAGTGTGATTCTTCCTGAATTTAATTTCTTTTTATTTCATTTGCTCCCAAGACTTCCTCAACAGTAGCATGTTTCATCATTGTACTCACATCCAAAGTCTTGTTACTAGATTCAGAACTAGTCTGAGTATGCAAATAAGTCATGGAGTCATTGAGGTCTACAGCAGAGAAAGAGGCCTTTCAGCCCATTGAGTCTGTGCTGGTCAAAGACAAGAACCTAACTGTTCTAATCCCATTTTCCCAGTGTCCGGTGAAACTTCCTACTTGGTCTGTCTCTTTCTTTGATGCAAAATCATCTTTCTGGGAGGATCTGACCCAATTTATTGGGATGGCAAAGAATCTTTTTCAAGTAAGGCTGTCGATCTAAATGCACTTCTGCCTTATTCTGCTTAGTGTCTAACACAATGTATTTAAAGACTCCAGAAGCTTAACTCAGAAACTTAAATTTCCCTTTCATTTTATCTATTGTACATTGCTCAAATTCTGTTGAACCTTTTGACAGAAAACCATTGATATGCATCATAAAGATTCTTGGCAGTTTCTGTTTGTAATACCAATAGAACATAACTGTATCTACTTGAACCAGAGGCAACCTACTTTCATCAAGATGGACCTGAGGATTACAATAGCTTTGCTGCATCAATCAAACATTAAACACATTTGCCTAATTTCCATAACTTCTCTTCTATATCACTTGTGATTTTTGAATCAGCAGTCTTTCAAATATACTTGCTGTTGAAACTTCTCACCTCGCAGAAATTATATTTTTACCATATCTCATATATATTGCTGATCTCTTCCAGTTTTATGTCCCTTATTCCTACATCCTTTAGTAGGATTGTTGGGTAAACTGCCAATGTATTTTTAAGATCATTAGCCTATTTTATTCCTTTAAGCTCCTGTCATCTTATGCCAAGAGCACTTGCTTCCTATTTTAATTTCAGAAGCTAGGTCTGGATAAAAGAATACGGCAACATCCAGATTGTGTAAACTGTAAATTCACTGACTTCCCAAAAGCAATTGTATTTCATGTTCAGTTTCATTTGAGCCCCTTTTATAGATGGTATGTTCAGCAATTAGGATGTTATACTTGTTACTGCATCTGTGTTGATAATGTGGATCATCCAACTATGTTACAGAAAATCATCCTGCTTTTTAGTGATCTTAGCCATCTTTAAACCTAAAGCAAGTAGAACTCTCAAATCCCTTAATGCTCCTTCGCACCATATTATTTAAAGAATCGAGGTAATATTTTAATAATTCCACTCCACAAACTATGACATGCATGTATACAGCACAATTCGATGAGTCTGTGACTTAAATATTAATCACTGGCTAAAATGCCTTGGAACTAGTACAGTTCCCTTTGCCTGGTCAGCATCACTATCTTCTCTTTCCAAATCTCCTGTCCTGCCTAATTTCAAAAACCTTCATATTCCGTTTAAGAAAATTCATTCCATAATAGTATCTTGAGCTCCCTTCAAAACACTATTGACCATTGTGGCCCAGTGGTTAGCACTGCTGCCTCACAGCAATAGGGATCTAGGTTCAATTCTAGCCTTGGGTGACTGTCTGTGTGGAGTTTGCACATTCTCCTGTGTCTGTACAGTTTTCCTTTGGATGCTCCTGTTTGGTTCCTCCCACAATCTGAAAGATGTGCAGATTAGGTGAATTGGCCATGCTAAATTACCCATAATGTTAGGTGCATTAGTCAGGGGTAAATATAGGGTAGGGGAATGGGTCTGCTGGGTTACTCTTCAGTGGGTTGTTGGGCCAAATGGCCTGTTTCCATACTGTGGGGAATTTAATCTAAAATATACCAGACAATCCTAGGGTTCATTCTTCTGTCAGAATTACTCAATTTCTGTCATCCTTTATAGTTGCTTAAGACATTCCTATCTTCATCCTTTTATTTATGATTTCCCTTTTGAATTGACACTTCTGACTTGCATCTTAGTGGTTTTACATTGCTGCAACTATTGAATCCTCCATTCTTTGTGTTAATGTTGAATGTCCCATTTGAACATGAGTTCTGCTGAGAATGAATGTTTTCACAGGAATGTTGTTAAGGCTTCTGAAATCTTCCTTAAGACTTATTTCTTTCTGAAATCCTAACTCCAGTTAATACTAGGAAATGTTCATTTTCAACAATTTAGCACACTCCAACACTTTAAAGGCAAGCACCGTATTAGGAATTTCCATGCCGAACATTTTGCAATGTTGCACATAGTCTTTTAAATTGCATTCTGCAATCTTCTATGGAATATCTATCCAGCTCTCTAAACTGATCAAAGTCTGACCATACCTCAAGTGTATTTAATAGATCAGCTTTCATATACATTTTGTCCATACATTTTTATATACTATTTCCTAATGTTCAGTTGTTGAGCTTTGATCTCTGTGAATACTTTACATCTGATCTTATTTATAGTTGGAATCAACAGTTTCAAGGTTATAACTTGTATTTATTTTTGTAAAGGAGTAACCTTCATGTTGACAGGTCCACTTCATATTTCCATTGATCAGCTTCACAAAACATTAGTACGAAGTCATATTTTGAGACTTTGCACTCGATTTTAGACATTCTTCTCCAACATAACTCCAGTTATAAGACTCTGCCTATAAGGAATCATACTTTAAATCTTCACCTTTAGGCAATCATTCATCCAATGTCAATCTGGATCCAAATCAGTCAGTGTGTGACAGGAAACAATCTTTATGGATAGAAGTTGTTAACTACTCCATGTTACAGCTTCATCCACACACTGGTCCAACTACTGCCCCTTTTTGATCTGCCCAGTCAAAGATGTTTGCTAGTCAACCTATTCAGAGATGTTATTATACATCTCTGAAACAGGTGGGACCAGAATCGTTGCCTCCTGGATCAGAAGTACAGGCACTACCAGTACACTACCAAAGCCCTTACACCCAGTAAAACCTCTTTTTTATTCAGAAGTGTTATTCTGCACAGCCAAATGTCTTATTTTCCACTAACAAATCACCCATGATATTTTTTATCTGCTAACCACCACTAAATCACCTATGTTTTCCAATTGATTACACGCAAAGCCCATTAAAGGCAATGCAAACCATCAAAGATGTGAGGGAGGGTGTAGGCTAAATAAAGATGGACTTGGAATGCCTAGTCAAGGATATTTTCAAATCAGCCTGTTCAGAGATGTTATTACACATCTCTGGAACAGATGAAAGTTGAACCCAGGTTTCCTAACTCAGAGATAGGAACACTACCTCTGCTACACAATAGCCCCTATTTCCTAGTTAAATATATTTTGACTAATGCCCAGTCAAATAATTAATTAATTTACCCCAATTCTCTGCTCAAGTACTTGCTGCATTAACAAGTATGGCCATTAAGCTGAAGCTGCTCTGAGTTCAAATGTCTTACTTATGAGACAGAGTAGTGACAGAGAAGGGAAAAAAAATGAAGCAAAACATGCACTCTGTGTCTGGGGACATCTTGCCTAATATGCCCAAAGATAAATGAATCAAGATTTATGTTCTGGCATGAAGACCCATGGCAAAACCTCACAACCTTGAGTAGACATCATCTCTGAATTGACAGATAGCCTTTGCTGATTGATGATTGTCTTAAAACACTTACTCCTGAAATTTGGTTAAAAATCACACAACACCAGGTTATAGTCCAACAGGTTTAATTGGAAGTACACTAGCTTTCGGAGCGATGCTCCTTCATTGTCGCTCCGAAAGCTAGTGTGCTTCCAATTAAACCTGTTAGACTATAACCTGGTATTGTGTGATTTTTAACTTTGTACACCCCAGTCCAACACTGGCATCTCCGAATCCTGAAATTTGGCTCTGCTCAGTGGAAAACACAACTGCTGGGTAGAATCCCATTCTGCAACACTGCTCTGCCTCTTTCGGCATTACTGTTGCTGAACATTCCAGCTAAATTCACTGTAAAAAATATTAAATGTTGCATTGTTGGATTGAACAATGGAAAGTAACAATAAGGACTCTTCAATGTCCTATTCCTGTGTGTGCTGTTAATGGTAGGAGATATTGATAGTAGATACAGAAAAATCATATGAATTCCTTATAGTGTTATTCAATTTATACAGCAAGATTAGTTTTCAAGCCGTATGTTGAAAATGGATACATTAGTTGTAACAGCACACAAGATAGCCTCAGCCCTTATTGAAAAATAATTAGAAATATCAAAGAAATGTAGATTAAATCTAACTTCTCACCACAGGTACTAATTTAGTTGCAAATTGGAGTATCAGTGTGCTCTGCCTAATATTCTATAAAAAATTCCAGAAAAGATATATCAAAACCCTTTCAGTGATAGGTGAGAAGGAAATTGCAAGCATCCCCAGGATCCATCAGTGGCCAAATTTGTTAATTTTTAATTAAAGTCTTAGCTTTGATATCTTATAAAATTACTTCAGATCCGAACTGTTGTGTCTAACAAAGGTGTCCCCGTTCTTTTTTTGATTTTATATGAATGTACCTGTAACAGCTAACCAGGTATTCCTGTGAGATTTGTCTCTTGTGGGCATGTGGTGTATGTAATTTTACAAATTGACGTGGCAAGGGTAGTTTGTGCCTAATCATTCGCTATGCACTGGTGGCTTGCAAATATCCTCATTGAGAACACACAGGTGTGGAGTGAACAAATACGGTGGTCATGATTGATGACTTGTGCCAGAACTGAACTGCAAACCAAAATTACACCATTTAATATTATATAATTGTAGATGCAAAGAGCTAAGATCTGAATGGCAGAGAAACCTTCTTTCCTGATTAAGTGCATCAACTGCATGAGATTACTCAGCACTTTTCGCCACGACTCATTGAGTGATAGATTCAGATTTGGATGAACCTTTACTAATCCTTGAGGTGTCCATCACAGGCAAAAGCATTTGCTATTCTGTCCATGGTGAACTGCATTGCAACTGGTCATTTTTCTAGAACATTATATGTGCCAGGAAGGATTGGTCCTACCCAGGTAGGTGTGTCATGCTGATTGAAAGATCATCACAGCATTGTGATTGTATTTCTTATGCACTAATATGCCCAACATGTACTCAATTCCTATTGAAATGAGTACCTTCTCCTTCACTTTACCTCCTAGGGAGATAATGTCAATGTCCTCTATAATATTTCCTGAGACAATGAAAGGAAAGGCTCAATGGGTGCATAAGACAGCAAGCCACTATGTTATGGAGTTCCAGGTGATCCTTATTTGTATTAATGGCTGATGGTGTAGTACTGATATGTGTTTGTTCTGAATATAAGACACAAGAAACTAGGGACAAGGAATCACAATTTTGTCCAAAATGCCAACTGCTTCCACAGCTGATAAGCTATCTCCTCAATGATGAACTCTTACTTGAGTAAAGCCACCCCTTTCTTGGTCTCTTATTTATTCAGTATCTTTGTCAATCTATTAACTTGCCCTGAATTAATTCATTTTCGTATAGCTTGTCCTATACATTCACTATTCTTTTGAAAGGATGTTCTTCCAATTTCTATGGTTCTGGCCATCTCTTTGTACAGTCCTTCTCGGTTTGTCAAGTTTTGAAATGCTTAAAATTGGGTGGTCCATCTGAAGCCATAAAGGAAATATAGACATGTCACAGAGGCTGCTGCAATCAGAAAGTCTATGATGTAGTTCACCGAAGCAGACATCACTGTTATTTTACAGTCTTCACCAAATGGAGAGTGAAAGCTGTAATTATTATAAACATAAAATGTATCATTGCTTCCATTCATATCTTCATTTATTGCTTTATGAATTTGTTTAAGAAAGATAAAACCTAAGCAGTAGGCTGAGTAGTCTATAAGCCTCTGCTATGCTGAAGTGCATCAGATACATCAAAACTAATGGGGCCTTGATGGACGGAAATTGCAAAATCATGGGCAGTTTAAGTTGTCATATGGAATGGACAAATCAAATTAGAAAAGATAGCCTTGAGGATGAGCTTCAAAGTGTATTTTAAGGCCAGTTTCTTAGGCGATGTTCTGGAACCAATCAGACAGCAGTTTTATTAGACTTGGTAATGTGCAGTGAAACAAGTTTATTTAATGGTAAAGGATCTTCGAAGCATAATTTGGCAGATTTTCACAATCAGTTTGTGGATGAGACACTGGGTCTGAAACTAGTCTCTTAAATTAAGTAAAGATAATTTCATGTGTATGAAAACTAAATTGGCTGCAATGGACTTCAAAAACAGGTGAACAGGTAACATGGTACAGGCAGTGACAGACACTTATGGAGATGTTTCATAACTTTCAACAGTTACATACTATTAGGAAAGAAAGACTCTATGATAAGTGACTAAGGACAGTTCATCAAAAGAAAATGTATACAATGTTGTAAAAGTTAGTGTTTGTCCAGAAAATTGGGAAAACCTTGGAAATTTCAAAGAATATCTAAAAAAAATGTGGTAGATATTAAAATATGGGACTAAATTAGTAAGAAATACAAAATATAGTAAGTGCTTGTGTGTATATATAGAAAAGAAGAGATTAATTAAAGGATACATTGTTCCCTCAGAGAATGAGACTGGAATTAATACTGTAATGGCAAGCAAAAAGAAATGGAGGCTTTCATAAACATTTTGTATTTTTCTTGGCTGTGTAAGACACAAAAAGCATCCTGCAGAGCAATTAAAAAATTAAGGTGGAAAAGTAGGGACCAAAAACCAATCAGTTTCACGGGAGAAATGGCTAGAGAAATAAACAATGTTACTAAGGGCTGGTGAGTCCACTGGTCTTGCATGCAAATACAGCAAGGAATTAGGAAGACAAATAAAGTAATCATGTTTATTGTAATAGGGATGGAGTATAAAAGGAAGTCTTACTGTCAATGTAAGAGCATTGGCAAGATTACACCTAGCATATTGTGTGTAGCAACATTCAGACATAAATGAACATGAATGAACAGACAGATCATGGTCAACATAAACCATAAATTACACAATAAATAGCAGCTTACAACAAAGATAGATCTCATCGATTTACTGGATAGTTCACTCAACATATATAGCAACAATGTTAGCCACAAGGTCCTTCAACGCTCTGAACTTGCTCCATTAGAATTCCAGCTCCTTTCTTTCAAGAGTTTAGTCTGATCCCCAGTCAACAGCAGCACCCAAGCAACCTGAACTCCACAGATATGGTCTTCCTCAAAATGGAAAGTGTTTGTAGAGCCTCCTAACCTCTTCTCACAATGGTCTTAATGATATAGATTCTCCAATGTTATCTTGAAGTTATCAGAATATTATCAGAAACAGCTACAGGAACTGTGCATTGCCTTGTACATTCCCCTCTCCTTGAATCCAGGTTCTATCTTCCTCAGTTGTATGGCATCACTGGGATCCAACTCAAATTCTTGCTTTTTTTGCCTTAAACCAATGTTAAGATTAGAGTGGTGCTGGAAAAGTACAGCAGGTCAGGCAGCATCCAAGGAGCAGGAAAATTAATATTTCAGGCAAACGATCCTGATGAAGGGCTTTTGCCCAAAACGTCGATTTTCCTGCTCCTTGGCTGCTGCCTGACCTGCTGTGCTTTTCCAGCACCACTCTAATCTTGACTCTAATCTCCAGCATCTGCAGTTCCCACTTCCACCTTAAACCGATGTTAGTTAACCCAGAAACCTGAAATTTATATTTTAGTTTCATTCTCTCCCAACTGTTGGTTACATGGTTGATATTTAGTTCTCTGTTCCTGTGTTCTGGAAGGTGATTTTTAGGTTGAAGACTATGTGGTTGTAATTGGACCACTTTAGGGCTTTAGTTGGTGGTAGATTGAGAAGGTTATTGATGGATTAATATTAATTGCACAGAACGTAATTACTGAGAAGGCAAGAAGGGGAAAGTATTTCTCTAGGGCCAACTCACTCAATTATTTACCTTACCCTCTGCCCATTGACTTCAAATATAACTCTTGTTAATAGTTAAATATTTAATGCTTATTAAATTTCCTAAAGAAGTAACAACAAAAAAACAGTTGCTATGATGTGCCAGGGATGCTTGAGTTTGCCTCTGAACTACAGGTCAAAATGGACAATGCCCAGATTAGAAAACCACAGAAAGAGGAGAAAAGGTTATAGAGAAATTAACAGAAGATAAAGGGAAGCAACGATTCAAGAAAGTGGAGCAGGATACAAAATATATTTTAAAAGAAAACAGAGAAAAGTATCTAATACAGTCCATTATAAACTGAATGTTGAGGTTGGAAAAGTGTAATAGTGTGTACAGTCAGAAATGATTGGCAGTGTTTTAGCTAAAAAGGAAAATTTAACAGGAGTACTTTAACAAACCAATATATTATGATAGTATTACTTTACAGTGGTTACATAAATGAAATGTAAAAAAGTAAAACTTTTCATAGTCAAAAATCATCTTAAAATTGCATGCATCTGAGAGGTGCTCTGGTGTCATGTACAATAAAAAGTTACGTAAAGATTTATCTCTTTCATCAACCTTGAGACTGCTGTAATAAGTGCACATTTGTGGTCTATTGAATCCCATTATAATTAATTTCCACTGTACTACAAAATTTTAGTTAAGAGCCATTGCAAATGAATTTTCATTTATGTAGCATCTTCCTTGATCACAAGGCATCACAAAGTATTTCACAGCTAAATAAATACTTTGTGAACAACACTGTTGTAATCTAGGGAAGCTTGACAGTTTGTTTGCACATTGCAAGGTCCCGCAAACAGGATAAATTGCTCTTGTTTCTTAGGGTCTTTTTGAACAGAAATAGGAGGCCAAAATATTTTTCAGGAGGCAGAAGTCCCAGCACTTGAGCTGATAATGAGAGGCAATCCCAGTTCAGTTGGCACTGGAACTCTAGAATATTTTGGTTGGCTATTGCCACTTAATATTTCAAAATTTGCTGTGGATCAGGAATCACATGTAGGCCAGAATAGATGAAGTTGACATACATCCTCTCCTAAAGGACATTCATGAATTGGCTGGTGCCAAAGTTGTCATTGTTTTCAGGAATGACATGGCTCCCGAAGAGCTGTTGACCAATCAGAAGTCCAGAAATCTCTGAGGGAGCCATTTTGGGATCATGTGCAATTACCTGCTTCCTAGTGCCAAGAAAGCAGTCTAGAGCAGCGGAATCTCAGCCTGTAGACACTATGAAAATCTATGCTGGAAAATCTAATCAATTTTCCCACAATGGCACACATGGATCAGCCCAAATCCTGCCTCATACTGTTTTCACAAGAATTTCATACATCAAGTTAACATTTAGAAACTTGTGGTTTCGTTAAAGGCAGTCAGCAAAAATGTTTTCAAGGCAATATGTGTTTGACAATTTTTAAAAATGTGTTTTGAATGAGTCACAGATTGAATAGACAAAGGGAGTGCATCTGAATTTTCATGACGTGTTTCATAACGTGTCTCACAGGAGCCTTTTTGCAAATTAAAAGTATGAGAAATGTAGAAGTATGTATGGATGAATAGTTTTGAACAGAAACAAAAAAGAGAAGGATTGGAAGAATACATATTGAGAGAGTGGTGCTGGAAAAACACAGCAGGTCAGGCAGCATCTGAGGAGCAGGAGAATCAACGTTTTGGGCCGGAGCCCTTCATCCGGCCCGTAACGTCGATTTTCCTGCTTCATGGATGCTGCCTGACCTGCTGTGCTTTTCCAGCAACACATTCTCGACTCTGATCTGCAGCATCTGCAGTCCTCACTGTCTCGTTGTGCCAGCTGGGAATTAGAGGAAATTAGAGAAAAGAATTAGAATTAGAGGAATGGGTGAGGCAAACAGTAATGAGGACTATGATTGACATGGGTAAAGAATTTATAATAATCATGTTTAGACCACAGGTAGAGTACTGTGTGCAATTGTAGAAACATATGGAGAATATATTAGCACATTAACAAAGTTTTAATCGATATTCACTAGATTAATGCTAGGGATGGTCCTTATAACTATAAGAAGAAACGTGGAATATTGAGATTATTTCAACTGTAGCAGAGAAGGCTTATCAAGTGATTTAATTAAAGTTTCTAATATGATTATGTATATTGGGAAAATATAGTTTTCTTTGGGAAGTCTCTAATTTCACTTGCTTTTTCACTTTGGACAATAATGGAAAGTTAGGGCCATGGAAAGTTAATAATTGCTGATAGGGATCCACTATCTGCCCAGAAAGCCTTAGTAGTGGGAAAGTGAGCCACATTTTCTGAGGGAGGGGAATGGTGTTTGTGATTTCATAGCAGAAATGGAGCTGGCATGTAGCAGGATGTACCCCAATATTGGAGGTGCCTCTCAATCAGAGTGACTTTTCTGCCTTATTACCTTATTAACTCTTCCCAGGAGTGTATTCCTTTCTCTCAGATTCCCTTCTTGTCTGGTCTGGTCTGCTCCTATGGGTTTACTCAGCGCATTATTACATATAGATTGCTATTTGGACACTCTAATAATTTAGGGGACTTGTGGGATAAGATCTGCTACCCATAGCAGGCCCACACAGAACATAGGAAAGCAAACTTAGCCAAACTATATCAAAACACCCAGAATGCCTCAGCAGTGATGAACAGGCTGACAAGTGAAACCAGACAGCACTCGCAGTCAAAGGAATACACTACCCAAAACATACTAACAATACCTGGTCCACAGAGCTGACCCAAAGCCCCAAGGGCAGTCTCATAATACAGCAATACCAAAACCACACAAATGACAGGTCAGATGGAGAGACACCAAAGGACCTTGCTCCCAGAACAGGAACAAAGGAAGCACCTGATTGCTTCAAAAGAGACATTCTCACCTATCTGCAAAGAGAGCTGGAATCTCCTGATCCGATTAATACTGTCAGGATGTTACATTGTATCGACAATCAGGACATTCTTCCAATAACTGTTTTTCAATTGTTATCATTGTAACTGGATTACCTAATTCCCAAATATATTGTATCTTTCCCCATTTTAATTAACCTTATTGTACAAGATTCCTATAAAACCTGGCTTCATCCTCAGCTCGAGGAAGAGAATTCTCAGCTACCTGGACAGACTGTCTGTGCTGTTTCAGCTTAGTCAACTTCCCTTCCGCGATATCGCCGTACTAATAAACTGTTTGTTAACTTCACTTTGAACTGTGCTTTGTGATCTCCAAGTTATAAGCTAATTTCTCTGACAGGATCTTATCTGGAATATTGAGTTCTACGCTATTTCTATACTGTTTAAAGCAGGGGAAGCTATAAAGGGAAGAAAGATGGACAGTATGCCAGCTGACCTTAAAGAAAAGGAATATGTTTTCTGGGAAGTACTCATTGTATGGCAGAGAAGAATGGCATATCACATGGTATTTGTGCATGAGTCAGTGTTTGCCTCAATTACAATGCTTCTTGTCACACATCAGCAATCACTAACTCCTCTGTTGTATGAAATACTTTGCTGCTCTTTGTTAGGGATAATTATGAGCAGGTGGTGACTATTTTGGCCACTGTAATGGAGCATGATTAATAATCAATTTAGATTTAGATAAAGAGAAAAATAGTAAATGGTGAAAATCTGATGTGGAAACAGAACTGTTGAAAAGATGATTCATCTCTGCTTCCTTATCACAGCTTCACAGATGCCAATCTTCAAGTGCCAGGCAATAATCATCTCCAACAAGAGAGAATCTAAACACCTCTTCATAACATTTAGAGGTTTATAAAATCATGAGGGGCATGGATACGGATAAACAGAAAATGTCTCTCCCTGGGGTGGGGGAGTCCAGAACTAGAGAGCATAGGTTTAGGGTGAGAGGGGAAAGAGATAAAAGGGACCTCGGGGGAACTTTTTCACACAGAGGATAGTGCATGTATGGAAGGAGCTGCCAGAGGAAGTGGTTGAGGCTGGTACAATTACAACATTTAAAAGCCATCCAGATGGGTATATGAACAGAAAGGATTTAGTGGGATATGAGCCAAGTGCTGGCAAATGGGACAAGATTAGGTTAGGATATCTGGGCGGCATGGATGAGTTGGACCGAAGGGTCTGTTTCCGTGCTGTATATCTCTATGACTCTATGACTCTATTCAACATGATTACCATCACTAAATTCCACATCATTGACATCCTGCGGTTACCAGCATCTAGAAATGTAAATGGACCAGTCAATATGCTATGTCTGTGACGGAAATACTCTAATACTATTGATGAAACCAACAAAGATGGTGAGGCCTGAGAAACTCCTGCAGTGATGTCCTGGGACTGAATTAATTGATCTCCAACAACTACAACATTGTCTGTTGTGTTAGATATGACTCCAACCAAAGAAGAGTTTTCTCCCTGATTACTATTAACTTCAGTTTTGCTAGAGCTCTTTGATGGTTCAGACTCTGTCAAATGCTACCTCGATGTCAATAGGAGTCCCTCTAATGTCAACCCTGAAATTAAGCTTTTTTGTCTGTTTTGAATGATGGCAGTAATAAGTTCAGGGGCTGGGTGGCTGTGGAAAAACTCAAATTGAGCATCTGCTAGCAGGTAATTGCTGAACAACTGCTACTTTATAGCATTGTCAGTAACTCCTTCCATCATCTTGCTGATGATTGCATTCACTGACAGAATGGTAATTGTGCTTCCTGCTTTTTTGTGGACAAAAAACAGCTAGTTAATTTTCCTCATTGCCAGGTAGATGCCAGGGTTATAAATGTACTGATTCAGCTTGACTAGGACTAAATAAAAAAGAACAAAGAACTGGGGATGTTGGAAATCAGAAACTAAAACAGAAATTGCTTGAAAACTCAACAGATTTGGCAGCATCTGTGGAGAGAAAGCAGAGGTAACATCTTGGGTCCAGTGACTCTTCCTCTGAAGAAGGGTCAATGAACCCGAAATGTTAACTCTGCTTTCTCTCCACAGATACTATCAGACCTGCTGTGGTTATCTAGCAATTTCTATTTTTGTTGGTTAGGGGCTAGTTCTGGAGCACAGGTCTTTAGTACTATTGTTGAAATGTTTTGAGGGACCCATCGTCTTTGTTGTATCTACTGCTTTCAATTTTTTCTTGTATTGTTGAATGACTTGAATTGGCTGTAAACTAGCACATGCAACATTGAAGACCTCAGGAAGAGGTAGAGATAGACCATCCACCAGACACTTCTGGCTGGAGATTGTTACAAATGCTTCAGCCTTATCTTTTGCATTGTTGTGCTAGACTGTCTATAACAGGAATAATTTTGAAACCTCATCATCCTGTTGGTAGTTTGATTATTCAATGCCATTAATAACTCGGTGTGGCAGAATTTCAAGCTTCGATCTGATTTGCTGGTTGTGGGATTTCTTAGCTCTATCGCATGCTGCTTCTGCCATTTGATGTGCAATTAGTTCAGAGTTGTAGCTTCACCAGTTTAACTTATGTTTTTTTTGGCAATGCCTGCTACTGCTCCAGCATGCCCTCCTGGATGAATACTGTTCCATCTTGGTCAAAATTCTGAAACCCTTACAGCACTGTGGGTGTTTGTAGACCACAGGAACTGCACTGGTACATCACCACTTTATAACAGGGTAATTAGAGATGGGAAATAATCACTGCCCTTGATTGTGATGCCCATATCCAATGAAAGAATTTTTTAAAAAGCATTGCTGTTAATATCTGATCAGGTGGCATCATTTATCAAAGTTTTAGTTATTTGGCATTTTTGTAGTATTGTAGTATTTTAACTGTTGAGTTTATTGTTACTTCAGATTTACATTGGCCATTGGGAGGTCTTGTGGCACAATGAGCATATACTTATCCTTGTGTCAGAGCTTGGGATTCAAGGTCCATTCTAAAATTTAATGGTCAAATGTCTCAAAACATTTGAGCATCAACTTGTAAATTAATGCAACATATACTAATGGCAGGCAGTAATAATGGGAGAGATTCCTGGTCAATGTAGTGGAAAGAATTTGAGGAGTTGGCTGATGGACCAGTGTCAATCGTAGATATCACCAGAACAAAATTTGATCCTTGTTCCTGCTGGGTTATTCTTGCCTTCTTGACTTAGTGGTGATGTTGGTTGGAATTCTCTTCAGCAGAGAACTCAAGAAAGGAAACAGGGCAAACATTGATATTTACATCTGGTTCTGACACATTGGGTGCATGTGGGTACATAAAATCAGATATCATTTTGGGATAATCACTACCTATATACAGTAACTGTGATCACAATTGTAAAGTGTCTTCAATAGATGAATGTGAAACTACTGTACATTTCTGTCCGTCACAAGACAATGTGTGCTCATGTCGTCTGTAGACAGAACAAAGCTGCAGTCTTCTAGATGAGAAGTATTCTGGACAGCTTCCCACCATCATCTGTATACAGTATTAGTCTTCTAATAAAGAACCCATTTTATTCTTTTACCAATCCATTTGTGTGATTGGCATATTTGTGCTAAACAGAAGAAAGCAACAATCATGAATTCCATCAACTGTACTATTGCAGACACACTTATTATTCTAAGAATGCTTGACAAGATTAGATTCCTTGCGGGTAAGATGGCTTTCCATTGTGCTTTTACACATAATTGTGCAGGGCAGAGGGAAGTGAAAATTATAATCCAGCATAAAACACTAGCCTTGTTTGATAACTATGGAAATATAGAAATTAAAGTACAGGAGTAAACAATTTGAAGCCTTCATTGCTCAGAAACTGTCATTTCAATGATTAATGATAGCAATAAAAGTTTTAATTTGCCAACTGGCTGTCGTCCCTGCAGAACTATTGCATGCCTACTCAACACCATCCTTGTGGAGTGATTTAAGATGCACTTTCATATTGTGGTTCCCCTACTTCATGGCTCAGTACCTGATTTTAATGTTGAACAGATATTGTTTAAAGCAGTGAAGAGATTTTTGCTAACAATTTAGTACCTTGTGCATTATAGGGTTAGGTGATGTTTGAAGTTATTTCCATGTCAATACATGTTATCCTTAAAGTTTGACAATCTTCAAGTTAAGCGAATGGCTATGTGCTGGTTGTGCATTACATCAAGGAGAAAATGAGGACTGCAGATGCTGGAGATCAGAGTCGAAGAGTGTGGTGCTGGGAAAATCAGCCAGTCAGACAGCATCCTAGGACTAGGAGAGTTGACATTTTGGGCATAGGCTTTTCATCAGGAATTACATCTCCCTGACTTACTGCCATTTATCAGGCATGTGGCCTTGCTGAAATTAAACAAGGAAGAAGGGTAAGTTCATAAATTATACATGATAATAGGATCACGATGGAGGCTAAAACAACTTCATCTTTCAAAATTGCAATATTGAGATTTGTCCTTGGTTAAGCAGTCGAACAATACAGATGCAGAAAAGGATCTGAGACAATGATGGAAATATTGATCTTGATTGTCAGTGTAGATTTGGGAGATGACCTTATTTCTGTGGAGGATGTTGCCATGGGGAAGCATAAAGATAAGGATGCTGAATGCCTCAGTTTAGGTACTTAGAGGATTTTAGTGGCAGTGCTTTAGGGCCAGGGAGAGAATTCAATGCTGAAAATACTGGATTTACAATTTTTAAAAAGTGATTCACTGGATGTGGGCCACCCTGGCTAGCACATCCTTTATTGTCCATCCCTCATTACCTGGAAAGATAGTGATGAGGCACCTCTTGGACTGCTGTGAACCTTGAATGTTGGCACACCCACAATACGGTTAGGAAGAGAACTGCAGCACTTTGACTTAATGGCAGTGAAGGACTGATAATATATTTCCAAGTCAGGCTGGTGAGGAGGGGAACTTGCAAATGGGGGCATTTCTGTGCATCTGTTGCCCTCATCCTTCTAGATGGTAGAGGCTATGAGGTCGGGAAGGTGCTATTCAAGGAGTTTTGATGATTTATTACAAAATATTTTGAATATGGTTCACACTGTGTAGATGTGTCAACGGTGAAGCAGGTGACTGTTCAAGGGCATGGTTTAGATGTCAGTCAAGTAGGCTGCTTTGTTCTAGACAGTATCAAGCTTTGTGAGTGTTGTTGGAAATTTATCTGTCCTGGCAATTGGGGAGCATTCCATCACATTCTATTTTTTTCACTCATTGAATATTGGTGCCATTGGCAGGCTGGCTGGCCAGCATTTATTTCCCATCCCTACTTATCCTTCAGAAACTGGCGGTGAGCTGTCTGCTTAATTCTGCAGTCCATAGTTCAGTTGTAGGCTGAACCACAACGCTGTTAGGAAGGGGATTCCAGGATTTTGACCCAGTGATAGTGAAGGAATTTGGACATATTTCCAAGTCAGGATGGTGAGTATGATGGGGAACTTGCAGGTGGTGGTGTTCCCATGTATCTGCTGCACTTGCTCTTCTTGATGGAAGTGGTCATGGATTTGGAAGATGCGGTCTAAGGATCTTTGGTGAATTTCTGCTGTTTAAGTAGTGCACACTGCTGTTACTGAGCATCGGTGGTGGAGGGAATGGATGCTTGTGAATGTGGTGCCAATTAAGTGGGCTGCTTTGTCCTGTATGATTCAAGTTTCTTGAGTATTGTTGAAGACGCAATCACCTAGGCAAGCGGGGAGTATTCTATCACATTTCTGATTTGCACCTTATACATGGTTGACAGGCTTTGATGAGTCAGGAGGTGAGTTACTGGCTACAGTGTTCCTAGTCTCTGACCTGTTCTTGTAGCTACAGTGCTTATGTGACGAGTCCAGTTGAGTTTCTGATCAATGGTAATCCCTAGGATATTGTTAGTGGGAGATTCAGTGATGGTAACATGATTAAATATCTCTTATTGGAGACGGTTAACTTCTGGCATTTGTGTGGCAGAAATGTCATTTGACACTTGTCAGGCAAAGTCTGGATATTGTCCCGATCTTGTTTTATTTGAACATGGACTGCTTCAATATCTGAGGAGTCGCAAATGGTGCTGAACATTGTGCAATCACCAGTGAACGTCCCCACTTCTGACCTTACGATGGAGTAAAGGTCACTGATGAAGCAGCTAAAGATGGTTTGGCCTAGGACACCTTCTTGAGGTACACCTACAGAGATGTCCTGGAGCTGAGATGACTGACTTCCAACAACCACAACCATCTTCCTATGTGCCAGGTATGACTCCAATCACTGGAGAGTTTGCCACCAATACCCGTTGATTCCAGTTTTGCTAGTCCTTGATGCCACACTCAGTCAAATGTGGCATTGATGTCAAGGGCTGTCACTTTGACCTCACCTCTGGAATTCAGCTGTTTTTCCCATGTTTGATTCAAGGCTATAATTAAGTCAAGAGCTGAGTAACCTGGCAGAACCCAAATTGGACATTACAGAGCAGATTGGTGCTAAGCAGTGAAAGAGGGAAAAATGTATTTGACCTCATCCTCACCAATCTACCTGCTGCAGCTACATCTGTCCATGACAGTATTGGTACGAGTGACCACCACCACATTGAGAATACCCTCCAGAGTGGTGTGTAGCATTATCACTGAGGAGAAAGTGAGGTCTGCAGATGCTGGAGATCAGAGCTGAAAATGTGTTGCTGGAAAAGCGCAGCAGGTCAGGCAGCATCCAGGGAACAGGAGAATCGACGTTTCCGGCATAAGCCCTTCTTCAGCATTATCACTGTGCTAAATGTGACAGACTTCAAACAAATCTAGCAACTCAAGACACAGCATCCATGAGATGCTATGATCCACCAACAGCAGCAGAGTTGTACTCCAGCACTATTTGTAACCTCATGGTCAGGCATGTGCCTCATTCAACCATTACCAGCAAGCCAGGGGATCATCCCTGGTTCAATGGAGAGTGCGGGAGGGACGCCAGGAGCAGAATCAGGCATACTTAAGAATGAAGTGTCATCCTGGTGAAGCTACCAAACATGACTACTAGCATGCCAAACAGCATAAGCAGGAAGTGCTGGACAGAGCTAAGCAATTTCACAATCAACAGATCAGATTTAAACTCTGCAGTCCTGCCACATCCAGCCACCATCATTTGAAGAGGATGCTCCAGATATATTCCCATGGAAGAGCCCAGGACATCAGTATATTCCATTCCACTTATGATTTATATCTTGTAGATGGTGGATAGGATTGGGAAAATAGGAGGGAAATTTCTTACCACAAAATTGCTAGCCTCTGACCTGCTTTAAGAGTCACAGTATGTATTTGGTTGATCCAGTTCAGTCTGTGTTATAGTAACCCCATAATATAGATAGTGGGGGATTCAGTGCTTGTAGTAACATTGAACTAAGGGTAAATACAAAGGGTAAATTCTCTCTTGTTAGAGATGGTCATTGCCTGGCACTTGTGTGGCATGAATGTTTCTTGCCACTTATCAGTCTGAGTCTGGATGTTATTCTGGTCTTGCTGCAGAATGACACAGAATGTCGGCATTGAGGTTAGTAACCAAATAACTGCGTCATGGCTTTTTTGCAGGAGAATCAAAGAGTCCTGATTGATGTTTGGATGTGGCAAAAAGCACACTCTCCCATTTTGTAATAAAGGCAAAAAACTTCAGATGCTTGAAATCTGAAACAAGCACAAAGAATGCTGGAGATGCTCAGCAGATCTGGCAGCATCTGTGGGGAAAAAAAGCAGAGTTAATGTTTCCTGAGTCCGATATGTATCTTCTTTAGAATTGAGATTTCTGAACAAGACTCAAACTGAACTCGAAGCATTAATTTTTGTTTCTCTCTCCACTGCCACACAATAGCTGCAGAAGTGATGGGGTTAGTTGATATCAGGAACATGTGCCATGATAACCCCAAAAGAAAAAAATTGCATAGCAACCAGTCACTTCACATTTTTGTTGAATGGTGTTAGAATCAAAATGAAACACAAGGCTTATTTTTAGAACACAACTGTCACCAAAGAGCAAAGCTATAAAGGTAAGCTCTCAACATTTATTCATGACTTTAGATTCTTAAAAATTGGACAGTCCTTGTAAATGTTTGTTAGCATGCTCAATTAGATGATAAACTTGTGAGTTGTGTAAAAGATGGAAGGAAATGTAACTGAAGACATGCTTATAAAAGGACAAGATATATACTGCACAGATTCAATATGCAACCAATGCTCCAGGAATAACAGAATTGGATGTATGCATCTTGTTGTACATTGTGTTGAACTGATGTGCTAAATTCCACAGAAATATTATAAGCTACATCTGTGGAAGGTAGCCTTGATTTTCCTGAAGCTTTCTGATATGTGGCTTGTTTTCAGGCAGTTTTGGATGAAACCATAATTGTTCCTTTAAATGAAAACCTGGAAATAAGCATTGACTTACTGATGACTGCAAATGAGCTATAAGTCAAAAGATTCATTTCTGATTTATGTAAGTTGTGATATTGTATTATGGAATATACAGAAGCATATGTGTAAAATCTGTAACTATCAAGACTTTTACAAAGTCTTGCAATCAATAAAATAGCCCAGCAGCATTATATTACTATTTTTAGCTGAAGCAAACAAAACATTCATCATTTAGCTTATACATCCATGTTCCTTGGATTGAATAATATGGTTTTATTGTAATTGTGCTTTGAATTGATCTGGAGGGATGAAAGTCCGGGGCCATTGTAAACTTCACAGCCATTGTCGGTTCTATTTGTAGTACTTTGCACATGGAAATTGCCTCATATTTATAGTCTATGCAATGCACTGTTCTCCTGAATGATGGAGACTTCAGTGTATGGCTTGTAGTTGTAGACATGGAGTGCCCTCAGTGTAATCTGACCCAAGTAACCTGACACAGTCCTATACTTCTTCCAGAAATCATAAGGATGGAAGGTCTTCATGGAGGAACGCACTATGGCACTGTCAATAAGGTTTGGATTGAATTGACAGTTATAGAACAATTATCATACAGATACAGGTCTACTTCAGGGAGCCCAGAAACACAAAAGCCAAGAAGAAAATGTTAACAAATGGGGTGGAGTTTCTCCATTCAATCTTTGTGCAGGGCTATCTACTGTAAACAGATCAGATTCAATCAATCATGGCAGCTGCAATTTTGTGCAATTATATGCAATCTTAAATGAATAATATGGAGAGGTAGTATAAACCTAGGTGTATTTTGAAGCAGTTATATGTTCACAAGTCTTTGAAGGAAACATGGCAGCTTGATAAATTGGTTAAGGAAGTGTATGGAAACTTCACTTTGGAAATCCTGTAAATGTCACTGGATAGGCCTCAACACTTTAGGATCAAAGACTCTTGGAGAGGGTATAGAGAAGGTTTACTAGGAAGATAACGAGGATGAGGAACTTTATTCATGTTGGGAGATTGAAGAAGCTGAGATTGCTCTCCCTCGTCCAGAGAAGCTTACATGGTGATCTCGAGCAAGAAGGAAGAAATTGTTTCCTTCAGCAAATGTGAATAACCAGGGGTCAGAAATATGTAATCATTTCATATAAATCTGCTAAAAGTTGACTTTAAAATATTGTCAAAGCTATGGAAACCATCCTTCCATCTATCATATCCTTGGATCAAACTGGATTTATTTGCAACAGGCACTCTTTTTAAAATCTCAGGCTGGTATTTAACATTGTCAAACATTCTTCCCCATCCACTCACCCTGAGGCTTTGGTATCTTTAGATGCTGTAAAAGCCCTTGAGAGAGTGGAAAGGAATTATATTTTTTATATTTTGGAGAAATTTGGCTTTGGGGAAAATATTGTTTCCTGAATCAAACTATGCTATGCATCACTGCAGGTCTCTGTTCGGACTAGTAATATGATTTCTGACTATTTCTACCTTTATTGTTCCACTAGACAAGGTGGGTCCACTGCGGTTTGCCATTATAATTGAACCTCTGTCTATTTCTCTGTGGACTGATCCTGATTTTTCCGACATTACTAGAATTGGTGTGAAGTTGAAGATTGCCGTCTATGCAGATGATCTTTTGCTATTTGTCTCGAACTTATCTCTCTCCATTCCCACCGGACTTTTAATTTTAGAACCTTTCAGTATGATTTCTGGGTATAAATTGAACCTTAGCAAAAGTGAGATATTTGCTATCAATAAGTCTGCCAGGGAATACCCACTAGATAATTTACCATTTAAAATTGCCAACTCTGGTTTTGTTTATCTTGGTGTACACATGCACATACACTAGGTAATTTGTACAGGAAAAACCATTACTGGTACAAATTAAACGAGACTTCAAACGATGGTCTCTCCTTAATTTGAGTGTTGCTACTAGAATTAATCCAAAAAAATTAATATTTTTCCATGATTCTCTTATTTATTTCAATGCATACCAATTTTTCTCCCTCTTTCCTTTTTCTGTAAAGTAGATAGTCTCATTCTTGAATTTACTTGGAATAAAAAAATCCTCCTAGGTTACGAAAACAGTTGTTACAGAGGCCTAACACACTAGGTGGAATGGCGCTGTCAGATATTTTGTTTTAATATTGGGCAGCAATCTTTAGAAATTTGAACTATTAGCTCCAATATGAGAACCTTGATGCTCTCTCAAATTGGTTGACTAATGAGGCAAATTCCACCCATCTGGTAACATTGAAGGCTTTACTGCATACACCTCTCCTTTCTTCAATCTCTATTTACACAAATAATGTAATTATTTTATCCAGTCTTAAAATTTGGTTTCAATTTAGATGCCACTTTGGCTTTCAGTCATTGTCTACTGAGGCTTTTGCCGGCTAATCATATTTTTCCCCATCTTTAGGAGATAGTGCCTTTTCTGGTTGGGCTACGTGAGGAATAAAAATTGTGAAAGATTTATATGTTGATGGTGTTTTTGCATCTTTTCAACAAATAGATGGTAACATCTTGAAAAATGTCCATATTACAGAGTGCTGGATGTCTTGAAATGCATAAAAGTGGATAAATCCCTAGAACCTGATCAGGTGTACCATAGGACTCTGTGGGATGCTAGGGAAGTGATTGCTGGGCCTCTTGCTGAGATATTTGTATCATCGATAGTCACAGGTGAGGTGCTGGAAGACTGGAGGTTGGCTAACGTGGTGCCACTAGTTGAGAAAGGTGGTAAGGACAAGCCAGGGAACTATAGACCAGTGAGCCTGACATCGGTGGTGAGCAAGTTGTTAGAGAGAATTCAGAGGGACAGGGTGTACATGTATTTGGAAAGGCAAGGACTGATTAGAGAGTCAACATAGCTTTGTGCGTGGGCAATCATGTCTCAAAAACTTGGTGGAGTTTTTTGAAGAAGTGGGCGGCATGGTAGCACAGTGGTTAGCACTGCTGCTTCACAGCGCCAGAGACCCGGGTTCAATTCCCGCCTCAGGCGACTCTCTGTGTGGAGTTTGCACATTCTCCCTGTGTCTGCGTGGGTTTCCTCTGGGTGCTCCGGTTTCCTCCCACAATCCAAAAATGTGCAGGTTAGGTGAATTGGCCATACTAAATTGCCCGTAGTGTTAGGTGAAGGGGTAAATGTAGGAGAATGGGTCTGGGTGGGTTACGCTTCGGTGGGTCAGTGTGGACTTGTTGGGCCGAAGGGCCTGTTTCCACACTGTAAGTAATCTAAAAAAAATCTAAATCTAAAGAGGATTGATGAGGGCAGAGTGGTAGACACGATCTATATGGACTTCAGTAAGGTGTTCAAAAAGGTTCCTCATGGAAGACTGGTTAGCAAAGTTAGATCTCATGGACTGGAGCATCGGAGGCCGAGGGGTGACCTTATAGAGGTCTATAAAATCGTGAGGGGCATGGATAGGATAAATAGACAAAGTCTTTTCCCTAAGCTGGGAAAGTCCAGAACTAGCGGACGTAGGTTTAGGGTGAGAGGGGAAAGATATAAAAGAGACCTAAGTGGCAACTTTTTCATGCAGAAGGTGGTGTGTGTTTGGAATGAGCTGCCAGAGGAAGTGGTGGAGGCTAGTAAAATTGCAACATTTAAAATGCATCTGGATGGGTCTATGAATAGGAAGGGTTTGGAGGGATATGGGCCAGGTGCTGGCAGGTGGGACTAGATTAGGTTGGGATATCTGGTTGGCATGGACGGGTTGGACCCAAGGGTCTGTTTCTGTGCTGTACATCTCTATGACTCTAATTAGTTGATAAGTATTCACTTCCTAAAAGCCACTTCTTTAGATACCTCCACGTTCACAGGTTTGTCCATAGCTTATTTCAGGTTTTCCCTGCCCTTCCTAATGATTTTGATTTTGACAGCTTTCTTGAACCGCCTTCTTCATTAACGGGGGCTATTTCAGCTATTTATTCAAACATCCATAAAGTATGCTCAGATTCTCTTCATTGTATTAAAGCTATCTGGATGGCAGGTCTGGAAGGTCTGGGTGATGCGTGGGATGAGATTTTACAAAGGGTGCACACTTCTTCTATCTGAGCAAAACATTGTTTTATTCAATGCAAGATTCGACACCATGCCCACTACACCAAGGCTCAACTTGAGGAGGTGTCTCCGTCCTGTGATCGGTGTCAAGAAACCCCAGCAAATTGTATGCAGATGTTTTGGCTTTGCCCTTCTTTATTGGACTGTTATCTTTGACACCTTATCTAAGGTATCCAGTGAAAACCTTACTCCTAATGCTCTTACCATTTTATTTGGGGTGTCACCCTCTTTACCTAATCTTTCTTCCTCTAAAAAAGACATGATAGCATTCACTATCTTACTGGCCAGAAAATTGATATTGTTAAAATGGAAATCCCTAATTCCACCTACTCATTCATACTGGGTTAGAGATGTACCAGACTTTCTTAAATTAGAAAAGATTAGATTATCCTTGTCTGGCTCCTTCAACAAATTTACAAAACTTTGGAACCCTTTTCTTTCATATGCTGAGGGTGTTGCCTTTTTAACTGTTCCAGACTGAGGTATCTTCTGTTGTGGCGATTTGTTTTCTGGTTTTCTCTGTTTTCTTTTGTTAATGCAGTTATCTTACTGCTGGTTTAATTTACTATGTTGTGTGCTTTGTATATGTTTACACTTATTATGGTTGCTTGATATTTTCTCTTCATATTTTTGAGGGGGGGATATGTGCCGTGGGGAGGGTGTTTGGGGTTTTGTTTACTGTTGTTTACTGCTTGTGGTTGCAACCTGTTTTGCTGTCATTTTTTTGGAGAAAAATCAAGAATAAAAAAGAAATATGCAATAATTGGCAAAAGACATGAGGCTGTTAAGTATAAGGAAGACATTACCTGACAAGGTGGTGAAATCTGCTCCCATAGCAACTTTCGGAAGACAACTGGACTTGTGTTTGATGGACTAATTTGCAGGATTCTGTGAAGAATTCTAAGTTGTAGGACTAAATTGGAGAGCTTGTTCAAAGCAAAGGAAAACAGGTCAAATGGTCATTTCTGCAGTTGGATTCAATGATTTAACAAGGAGAAAAATAAAGTTAAAATAATACAAAAAAAGAGAGAAAAAGAAGAGGTTGAAGGTTTGCCAAGAGGTAACGGGAATAGCAAAAACAAAGAAGTTCAAAATTGAAATGTTTAGAATGCATTTTAAGTGTTTATTTTATGGATGGTATTACAGTGATGAAATAGCTATTGATATTTGAAAATCATTAATACTTTATTATTTTTGTCTGCTTCGGTGTCAAATTACCAGAGGTGGAAATGTTCAGTCTGCCTAGTCTAGTGAGATTCTTATTTTCTTTTACTTATTAACAGGCTTAGAGTAAAAGCAACAATACAGGTTGAAGTGAAAACTTTTACTGATTTTGTAACATTTCAATAACTACGGAAAGTTATTCAGCTTCTGTATTGTTTGCAAAGTGTTCCAACTTTTACATGGGTGAGTCACTTGAGGATCAAGGACATCAGATAAACAACAATAATAAGCAAGACCAAAAGAATGCACCAAAACTGCTGATTTTGCTTCATTTCATTTGTGATGATGATAAAAATCACGATTAAACAGCAGAAAATGGAAACATTTTGACAATGTGCTGAGGAGCTGATTACAGCCTGTGATGGATTATTCTGACAGTGTGTAATTATTGCACATATCCTAACTACAGTATTGCATCAATGGAAGATAAATGGTGTGTCTCCTGATACATAAGGTCAACGTTGTCTGCTTTAATAGTACTTGGCAAAGGAAAGCTGTCTTTACCGTATTATTTTTCATGCCTATTTGGCCAGATTGTTAGTGCTTATTGTAGAATTCTGCCTTCTACCTTGCCAACTTGCATATAGAGTTCTCAGAAGTCAAGCTAATTTCTGTAAACTTTCCATGTATCTGTCCATCTCAGTTTTCTTTTTTACACAAGTATCTACTTCTCTTATACTATTGAATAAGTATTGGAGTTGTAAGACTTTTTTTGATTCTAGGCTGAAACAGAGGACTGTTTCAAAGTTAAAGGTTGGGGAAGGAATTGTTGCTTTTTCAAAAATCACATTATTAAAGGTCATTGCAAGTCATGTTTACACTGTTGCTTTGTTCAAGCTGTTGGGAGGCTGTTTGCAGATGGGCCAGCATCAGTGGGGGTGTGTGAAGTGAAATTTGAACACCAGCAGGTGGCCAATTGGCTTGTGGAATTGTTACCAGTTGCAGATGATAATGGCCATCCACCTGACAACAACTATCTCATTGGTTTCTGGGTAGTCGAACATTTTGTGGGTGTTCACAATACTGGCAGAAGACTTTGGTTTGCTGCAAAGGACAAGAGTGTGCCTTTTTTTCTAGTAAAATACCTAAAGCTGGAAGAATGCTAGTTTATTTTACTTTGCCAGTTGCTGTAAGCTGTAACATTTAACCCTTAATGAGTAACAAAGAGATTTTGTAGTTAAAGTATTAATCACCTGTGCCTCTTGCAAAGCAGTGAAGAGAACCTGAAGAAAAGAGATTGAAGAACAGAAAATCATGGCAAGCAATATGACCATTTCAGTGAGCCCTGTGGACTGCGACCCTTGAACTGTGTGTGTGTGTGTGTGTGTGTAAGGTGGTAAGACAGTTAGAGTTTAACTAGTAGAATCATATGTTGACAGTTCTTAGTTATTTACCTATCATTAATAAATGGTAGTTCTTGTTAAGTTTATAAACCTGGTCAGTGTTTTCTGTTAGTGTGGGTCTATCTGACATATAAATTGGGAAATTTGTGGACAATGATAAACTTTAAAACTTTTCTGATGACTCTGGGTATACTGGGAATTTCCAGTGTACTATACCAGAGAGGCACGGCAATGTATATCGATGAGACTTCTCACCTTACCAGGAAGGGAAATTTATTGATGCTGCAGTGGAAGACGTTTGGATCGAGGACACAATCCTGGGGATTACCCACAGTAATATACTGGTTTTGAGAAGATTGGCTTAAAATAACCACAATGATCTTCATTTGTAATGGATATGTCTCTAATCAGAGAGCTTTCCCTCGAATTCTCATTGACTTCAGTTCTGTTAGGGCTTTAGATATCTTGTCAATGCTGCCTTGATAAAAGACACAGACATTCTCACCTCATATCTGGAATTCACTTCCTTTTCTATTTTTGAATAAAAGCTATATTGAGGCCAGGAGCTGCGTGAGGTTGGTGAAACTCCAACTGAAACAGGTTATTGTTGAGTAAGTTCCATTTGAGACCGATGGGGACGTAATTGGCTGGGTTGGATTTGTCCCGTTTTTTGAGGCAATTTTCCTAGATGCCAGTGTTGTTGCTCTACTGGAACAACTTGGTTACGAGTCTGTCTCTGCTGGAGCACAGTCTTCAGTCCTACATTTGGAATGTTGACAGGAACCTGGCCTTTGCTATATCCAGTGCCATCAGCTGTTTATTTGTATCACATTGAGTGAAGTATAAATTTGAGCAGAACTTTGTCTTTTCCTGATGGTCTGGCTGTGACTTGTTTTGAGCAAGTTTCCCCTCACTAGACTAAGCTCGCTTCTGAGATTTTACTGGTTGACTAATACGCAGAAGATACTTCTCTCATTTGTTTTCTTCCTGTGTTTACAGCAAGTAGGAAAGGAATTTCTACTCCTCATTTCTGGAATTTATAAGCAGGCCTGTTGAACAAGACAGCCATTGTTCCCTAAGAGCACATGCTCAGCAGACACAAACCCAGAGAAATAGGCTAAACTCCACACAACAGATCTAGAAGTTTGTCACGTCATTGGAGATGATCTGACAAGTTACTTAATGTCTTCGTTTGTTGTCGAAATACTCAACTCAATAATATCTCAAAACCTTGGTCTGAGGTTTCATGGCATAAGCTAGCAACCTTTTAAGCCTTTATAAATTCACTTTGGTTTAAGATATAATAAATACAATGCATTGACAAGGCCTGTTTAAAAATAAATCAAAAATAATTCCACAGAATTAGCATCTGCAATATGCCGCTACATTGTCACGCAGCATGTCAAAAGTGTAAAGCTGGTGAAGCTGGTGAAGAAGGGCAACCAATCATAACCACAAGGGATCTGCTCATAGGTACACAGAAACAAAAATCACAACACTTTGTCCAATTGCATCCCTATCTCCAGTTCCAATTACTACACCTAAATTACCATAGATCTCATTGCTGAATCATCATGCAATACAATACCAAGAAAACTTTGAAGATAACTCAATATCAACCTACATCTCTGGGCTTAAAGCTGTCCACTGCTTCAGTTTTTGCTCTGACACAAATAAGCAGTTGGTGTTGATGAGTTGACCAGATTTTTTATATTAACTAATATTTACATATGTAGCATTAATATTATCTTTTTCTTCATCTTGGCAAAAGTGAGGACAGCAGATGTTGGAAACCAGAGTGGTGCTGGAAAAGCACTGCAGGTCAGGCATCATCTGAGGAGCAGGAAAATCGACGTTTCGGGCAAAAGCCCTTCATCAGGAATAGAGGCAGGGAGCCTCCAGGGTGGAGAGATAAATGGGTGGGGGGGGGGGGGGGGCGGGGAAGGCATCTTCTTCACCTTGACCACTCTGCAATCTATGACATGATTGACACGCCATGGTTCTCCATGCACCTCCCTCTGTAGTTGAGCTCAGTCAGTGTGCCCTTGTTTGGTTTCGCTTTACCTGTCGCTTTCTGACCCGAATATGAAAAAGATTTCAAAGTGTCATGCCTTTAGCTCCCTCCTCCTTTTCCTTTATGTGCTCTTGAGAGGCATATTCAGAAGCAGGAAACCCAAGCGAGAATATAGAAAACTATACACTATTCCACAACTATGACTAAAGGAATTTCATAGTCTACAAAGCTCTTTGAAGTGTCCCAGGTTTGTTGACAGTGCTATAGAAGTGTGACTCTTTATCTCAGTTTTGCTACACCCATTCAAACATCATCAAAGCAATTCAGTGTTTTGTAACAATAAAACAAATGCATTCAATACACCACACAATGTCAATAATTAATCGATTTTCCATTGTTTTAAACTTGTCATAATACTTTTTCATAAACAGAAAGGTTTGCTTAATTATCCTTGAAATTGTGCAGAGGTTCAGAGAAAAGATTACAAAACATTTCTTCAAGAGATAAAATAAATTGAGCGGAACTCATAACCAGGTTGATATTACCTAGTAAAGGAGTGTTTTTAATGGTTTGAATGGCCTATTCTCAGTCTGTATGCTTTTTTCTTAAAAACAGACAAATCATTTGTCACATCCATTAATCTTCAAAAGCACTTTTAACAAAAAAAAATCATCTTTTCTGGTATCTCCATAATATGATAATACTGACAAGATTTATGCTACAAAGTTTTACCATTCAGCACAAGATATTGATTTCTCACTCTGTGTTTATAATAATGATACAGCGCATTGGTCAATCCATCATATTATAAAATGAATGCTATTTGCCTGAGTCCAAATCATTTTGAGGATGTTTCGGTGGAAAAAAACTAATCAACAGTACAATTTAAACCCAGTACATGGAAATGGGGTTACATTTTGTAAAATACTGTAAATAGTAGCAGAACTTTATAGCTGGAGGGACGTGCAGGCGACAGGAGTTGGAGTGTAGAAGATGGATGGCTCTTGTATAGCCTGGAAAGGGACACAATTACATAGCTTAACCAGCTGATGCAACACTGATCTGGCAGCATTTCAGGAAAAGACCTGATCTCGCACAAGTGATTAAGATGAGCGAATGTATACTCATAGTATGTTTTACACTGACCACAGGAACAACTTCTAATGCTGCTCATTGCAGAGCTCATTACATAGTCAGTGGCACCCCCGGCATTCAGAATTTCAACCGAACTTTCACACAGCAACAGTGATGTTGACAACAATGAACATTGTGTGAGGTGAATAATGTGAAAGTTCGGTTGAAATTCTAAGTTCAGAGGGTGTTGCTGGCTAAGTGATGCATTGAGCAGAGTGAGAGCCTGTTGGTGTGGTAGACATGAGCTATACTGTGAGCATGCATTCACTCATCTTAATCACGCGTATGAAATCATTATGTTCCTACAGTGCATCATTATTGCAACAGATGGTTAAGCAGTATGATGGTGATCCTTTGCAGCTTGGCTTACGTAAGGGCAATCTATCTCGTGCACTGATGCCACATGGGCCGCACACAGCAAGCAGTGCAAAACCTCTGGAGCCCCACTACAAACAATGCTACATGACTCTATCTTTTCATCCTTTGGTTTCCTGATTAGTCTCAAAGACCATCAAAGATCAATAGTCTTGTATTTCCTTTTATTTTACTTTGCTTATTAATCCATATTCACACCCATGGTACAGTTTGCAACCAATCTTTTTATAAGATTACTTGCTGCATCTGTGGAATTGTACCTTCTATTGGTGATTACATTATCAAATTATACAGTTAATTATACAGTTAATACACTCAAATTGCACAGTTTTACAGTTAATATACAGTATTAATACAATAAATATAGTAATTATACAGTTAATTCTTTATAACACATCTTCAATTCGCTCAAGAAGATGCTGTTTGCAAAATCTTGCTTACTATACACTAAGACCCAAGGAAAAACAGAATTCTCAAAGTGAATGAATCACATAAATGGCCTAGGGTTGTCTCTTCATAAGATGTCAAAAGATTAGCTGCTGCTTCCAAAATATTGCAATCTGCACAAGCCAACCAGAGTATGAGATATTAGCTCTCATGTTTGGTATTACGGACTAATAATTTGGTATTACACATGCTTATTTGGCAGGAAATTCAGAGAAGAAATAGATTATAAGCCGTTAGAATTTATTTACTGTCATTCACAAATGAGAGCATGTTTGCAATGTCTATTTGTCATTCGAGGATCATGGCTTCTTTGTGGTTTTAAAAACTGTGAACTGAAATGAGAAAGAGCTGTACTAAAAACCAATCAGAGTCACAGAATCATAGAGATATACAGCAGAGGAACAGCCCTCTCGGCCCAACTCGTTCATGCCGACCAGATATTCCAACCTAATTTAGCCCCACTTGCCAGCATCCGACCCATATCCCTTCAAACACTTCCTATTCATCTAGGTGCCTTTTAAATGTTGCAATTGTGCCAACCTTCACCTTTTCCTTTGGCAGCTTCATTCCATACACATACCATCCTCTGTGTGAAACAGTTACCCCTTAGGTCTCTTTTATATCTTTCCCCTCTCACCCTAAACCTATGCCTTCTAGTTCTGGACTCCACCCCAGGGAAAAGACTTTGTCTATTTATCCTATCAATGACCCCATGATTTTATAAACCTCTATAAGGTCACCCCTCAGCCTCTGATACTCCAGGGAAAACAGCCAAAGCCTATTCAGTCTCCCCCTGTAGCTCAAACCTCCAACCCTGGCAACATCCTTGTAAATCTTTTCTGAACCCTTTCAAGTTTCACAACATTCTTCCGATAGGAAGGAGACCAGAATTGCACGCAATATTCCAAAAGTGGCCTTTCCAAGGTCCTATACAGCTGCAACATGACCTCCCAGCTCCTATACTCAATACTGACCAATAAAGGAAAGCATACCAAATGTCTTTTTCACTATCCTATCTACCTGTGACTCCACTTTCAAGGAGCTATGATCCTGCACTCCAAGTTCTCTTTGTTCAGCAACACTCCCTAGGACGTTACCATTAAGTGTATAAGTCCTGCTAAGATTTGCTTTCCCAAAATGCAGCACCTCTCATTTATCTAAATTAAACTCCATCTGCCATTCCTCAGCCCACTGGCCAAACTGATCAAGATCCCGTTGTAATCTGAAGTAACCTTCTTCGCTGTCTACTACATCTCCAATTTTGGTGTCATCTGCAAACTTACTAACTATACCTCTTATGCTCATATCCAAATCATTTACATAAATGAGGAAAAGTAATGGACCCAGCACTGATTCTTGTGGCACTCCACTGGTCACAGGCCTCCAGTCTGAAAAACAACCTCCACCACCACCCTCTGAGTTCTACTTTCGAGCCAGTTCTTTATCTAAATGGGTAGTTCTCCCTGTATTCTGTGAGATCAAATGTTGCTAATCAATCTTCCATGGGGAACCTTGTCGAATGCCTTACTGAAGTCCATATAGATCATGTCTACCGCTCTGCCCTCTTTGTTACTTCTTCAAAAAACTCAATCAAGTTTGTGAGACATGATTTTCCACACTCAAAGCCATGTTGACTATCCCTAATCAGTCGTTGCCTTTCCACATGTACATGTACATCCTATCCCTCAGGATTCCCTCCAACAACCTGCCCACCACTGACCTCAGGCTCACTGGTCTATAGTTCCCTGGCTTATCCTTACCACCTTTCTTAAATAGTGGCACCATTTTAGCCAACCTCCAGTCTTCCAGAACCTCACCTGCGACTATTGATGCAAGGGGTCCAGCAATCACTTCCCTATCTTCCCACAGAGTTCGAGGATACACCTGATCAGGTCCTGGGGATTGATCCACCTTTATGTATTTGAAGACATCCAGCACTTCCTCCTCTGTAATGTGGACATTTTTTAAGATGTCACCATCTAATTCCCTACATTCTATATCTTCCATGTTCTTTTCCAGAGTAAACACTGATGCAAAATTCTTGTTTAGTATCTCCCCCATCTCCTGCGGCTCCGCACAAAGGCTGCCTTGCTGATCTTTGAGGGGCCCTATCCTCTCCCTAGTTACTCTTTTGTCCTTAATTATTTTGTAAAAACGCTTTGGATTCTCCTTAACCCTATTTGCCAAACTTATCTCATGTTGCCTTTTTGCCCTCCTGATTTCCCTCTCAAATATACTCCTACTGCCTTTATACTTTTCTAAGGATTCCCTCGATCTATCCTATCTATACCTGACCTATGTTTCCTTCTTTTTTTTAAACAAACCCTCAATTTCTTTAGTCACCAGCATTCCCTACACCTACCAGCCTTTCCTTTCACCCTAACAGGAATAAACTGTCGCTGGGCTCTCGTTATCTCAGTTCTGAAGGCTTCCCATTTTCCAGCTTCTCTTTACCTACGAACATCTGCCCCAATCAGCTTTTGAAAGGTCTTGCCTAATACTGTCAAAATTAGCCTTCCTCCAATTTAGAACTTCAACTTTTAGATCTGCTCTGTCCTTTTCCATCATTATTTGAAAACTAATAGAATTATGGTTGCTGGCCCCAAAGTGCTCCCCCACTGACACCTCTGTCACCTGCCCTGCCTCATTTCCCAAGAGTAGGTCAAGTTTTGCACCTTCTGTTGTAGGTACATCCACATTCTGAATCAGAAAATTTTCTTGTACACACATGACAAATTCCTCTCCATCTTATCACTTATCACTATGGCAGTCCCAGTCTATGTTTGGAAAGTTAAAATCCCCGACCATAACCACCCTATCATTCTTACAGATAACCGAAATATCCTTACAAATTTTTTCTCAATTTCCCGCTGGCTATTAGGGGGTCTATAACACAATCCCAATAAGGTGACCATCCCTTTCTTATTTCTCAGTTCCACCCAAATAACTTCCCTGGATGTATTTCTGGGAATATCCTCCCTCAGTACAGCTGTAAGGCTATCCCTTATCAAAACACCACTCCACCTCCTCTCTTGCCTCCCTTTCTATCCTTCCTGTAGCAATGGACACATTTCCGTAATTGCTATGATATCCCAGTCCCATGTTCCTAACCATGCCCTCAGTTCATCTGCCTTCCCACTTGCATTGAAATGAATGCAGTTTAATTTATCAGTACTACCTTGTTCTCTCCTTTGTCCCTGCCTGTCCTGACTGTTTGACTTACTTCTTTTCTCAACTGTACCAGTCACAGATTGATCCTTTTCCTCACTATCTCCCCGAGTCCCACCCCAAACCCCCACCCCCACCTTACTAGCTTAAATCCTCCTGAGCAGCTCTAGCAAGTCTCTCTGCCAGTATATTCGTCCCCTTCCAATTCAGGTGCAATCCGTCCTTCTTGTACAGGTCACCTCAGCCCCAGAAGAGATTCCAATGATCAAAAATGTGAATCCTTCTCCCATACACCAGCTCCTCAGCCACGCAGTGAACTGCTCTGTCCTCCTATTCCTACCCTCACTAGTTTGTAGCACTGTGAGTAATCAGATATTACGACTCTCAAGGACCTCCTTTTTAAATTCCTGCCTAACTCTCTATATTCTCCCTTCAGATTCTCATCCTTTTCCCCTTCTATGTTGTTGGTTCCAATGTGTACAATGACCTCCTGCTGGCCCCTCTCCCCCTTGAGAACATTCTGCACCCTCTCTGAGACATCCTTGATCCTGGCACCAAGAGGCAACACACTATTCTGATTTCTTGTTGCTGGCCACAGAAACATCTGTGCCTCGGACTAGAGACTCCCCTAACACAAATGATCTCTTAGAACCCTACCGATCCTCTTTGCATTACAGCCTGTCTCGATACCAGAAACTTGGCCCTTCATGCCACATTGCCTTGAGAATCCATCATCTCCCACATTTTCCAAAACAGCATACTTGTTTGAAATGGGGATAGTCACAGAAGACTCCTGCACTAACTGCCGACCTCTCTTACCTTTTCTGGAGTTAACCCATCTATGTAACTGTACCTGTGACTTTTCACCTTTTCTATAATTGCCATCCATCATACCCCCATGCTCTTGTAAATTCCTCATTGCCTCTAACTGTTGCTCCAACCGATCATTCGATCTGATAGGATTTGAAACCAATGGCATTTATTACAGATATAATCCTCAGTAACACGTAAACTTTCCCTAAACTCCCACATCTGACAAGAAGAGCATATCACTCTAATAAGGGCCATTTTTGTTTCTTCCAATCTACAGATCCAGAAAATAGCACCGTCTTATTCCTCTGCAAAATATTAGTATTAAGGCTAACTTAATACTAATGGCTTATCTTTTTAAGTTTGATCATGACACATTTCTCAAAAAAACATATAATAAAAACATATAATTGTGGGCGGCACGGTGGCACAGTGGTTAGCACTGCTGCCTCACAGCGCCAGAGACCCGGGTTCAGTTCCCGTCTCAGGCGACTGACTGTGTGGAGTTTGCACGTTCTCCCAGTGTCTGCGTGGGTTTCCTCCGAGTGCTCCGGTTTCCTCCCATAGTCCAAAGATGTGCAGGTCAGGTGAATTGGCCATGCTAAATTGTCCGTAGTGTTAGGTAAGGGGTAAATGTAGGGGTATGGGTGGGTTGCGCTTCGGCGGGGCGGTGTGGACTTGTTGGGCCGAAGGGCCTGATTCCACACTGTAAGTAATCTAATCTAAGAAAGAACTCACTCTACTCACTATTGTAGATTTTCTTGAAAGTGTGGCTGCTATCTTGAGAAACAAGTAACCCAAGATCCATTGCAAGCATCATAAATAACTGTCTGAAAAGCATTCAAGTTGCAGTGTACGGTACATCTTTTGCTGAAAACAAGGGTTGATTGGTCTATGCACTAGCGACCAGTTATCAATGACAGAGACCATTTTGCCTGCCAGCAACTGTGTAATTGATTTCTCAGGTAACTGAAAAGCTTGAATCTGTGGACAAGATAGAACAAGAGGGAAATATTCAGTTCTTCTCCAGCTCTGGAGTGGTGTCTCTGTTCTCTGTAAACCTGAAGAAAACTGGTTTATCTTTTCTGCAACATTTGTAAGTTGTGACTTGCAACTGAGGAGTGAGAGACTTTTACAAATAAAGAATTCACCTGTGATACTCACTAACTGGTGGAAGCATCCAAAGAAGGTCATTGGAGCAATGTGCTGGCTAGCAGAAGAAGCAAAGTATCATCTCAATAACAGTACATGGGAACAAAAACTGCGGAACTGTCTTTATAGTCTTTTTTCACTATACATAACCAATTTAACCTGCCCATTTGATTGTGTGTGTGTGAGAAGAGAGAGAGAGAGAGAGAGAGAGAGAGAAGGGGAGTAGAATTTTAATGGGAACTGACAGCTTATAATGGTTTACGGAGCTAGAGTCTGACTTCTTGTTATGAATAGTGATTCTAGTTAAGTACCTGTACAGAAACTAATCCATGCTTTCTCTCTGAGGCTGAAAGTCAGCTAATTTGGGAAACTTTGCTACTTTTAAAAATCTTTAACTTTGGTGATAATTCTGGGAATAGCAGGGTGTGAATTTGGCACAATAGTCTAGTAGCAATCAAGGCATAGGAAAGGACTTTGCTGTGAGATATAAACCAGGTACCAGGATTATTAATACACCTGACGTACTCAGCAGATTACCCTCCCCACACAAAGATCAAGGTGTTTCTCTTGATCTGTGCATTGACCCCGTAGAAATTGAAGGCATTCTCAAAATGGATTCATTAGACATTGGCCAGATGCAAGTACGAACAGTTGCAAATTGCAACTATTGAAGCTGAGCAGCTACAAGAAATGAAAACAGTCATTATCCTGACCATATTAAAGAAGTAGAGCATAGAACATGGAACATTACAGTGTAGTACAGGCCCTTTGGCCCTCGATGTTGTGCCAATCTGTGGAACCAATCTGAAGCCCATCTAACCTACACTATTCCATTCTCATCCATATGCCTATTCAATGACCATTTAAATGCCCTTAAAGTTGGTGAGTCTATTACTGTTGCAGGCAGTGCTTTCCATGCCCTTACTACTTTCTGAGTAAAGAAACTACCTCTGACATCTGACCTATATCTATCACCGCTCAATTTAAAGTTACGTCCCCTTGTGCTAGCCGTCGCCATCCGAGGAAAAGGCTCTCACTGCTCAACCTATCTAACTCTATGATTATCTTATATGTTTCAATTAAGTCGCCTCTCAACTTTCTTCTCGCCAATGAATGCTAGCCTCAAGTCTCTCAGCCTTTCCTCATAAGACCTTCCCTCCATACCAGACAACATCCTAGTAAATTTTCTCTGAACCCTTTCCAAAGCTTCCACATCCTTCCTATAATACGGCGAACAGAACTGTATGCTATATTCCAAATGTGGCCGCACCGCTGCAGCTTGATCTCATGGTTCCAAAACTCAATCCCTCAACCAATAAAAACTAGCAAACCGTATGCCTTCTTACAACCCTATCAACCTGGGTGGCAACCTTCAAGGATCTATGTACCTGGACACCGAGATCTCTCTGCTCATCCACACTACCAAAAATCTTACCATTAGCCCAGTACTCTGCATTCCTGTTACTCCTTCCAAAGTGAATCACCTCTCACTTTTCCACATTAAACTCCATTTGCCACCCTTCAGCTCAGCACTGCAGCTTATCTATGTCTCTCTGCAACCTACAACATTCTTCATCACTATCCACAACTCTACCAACCTTAGTGTCATCAGCAAATTTACTAACCCATCCTTCTATGCCTTCATCCAGGTCATTTATATAAATGATAAATGACAGTGGATCCAAAACAGATCCTTGCACTACCCAACTAGCAACTGAACTCCAGGATGAATATTTCCCATCAACCACCAAACTCTGTCTTCTTTCAGCTAGCCAACTTCTGATCCAAACCGCTAAATCACCCTCAGTCCCATGCCTCCATATTTTGTGCAATAGTTTACCGTGGGGAACCTTATCAAACACCTTACTGAAATCCATATACACCACATCAACCACTTTACCCTTATCCACCTGTTTGGTCACCTTCTCAAAGAACTCAGTAAGGTTTGTGAGGCATGACCTACCCTTCACAAAACCATGTTGACTATCCCTAATCAAATTATTCCTCTCTCGATGATTATAAATCCTATCTCTTATAACCTTTTCCGACACTTTACCCATAACCAAACTAAGGCTCACAGGTCTATAATTTCCAGGGTTGTCTCTATTCCTCTTCTTGAAAAAGGGAACAACATTTGCTATCCTCAAGTCTTCTAGCACTATTCCTATAGACAATGATGACTTAAAGATCAAAGTCAAAGGCTTGACAATTCCCTCCCTGGCTTCCCAGAGAATCCTAGTATAAATCCCATCCAGCCCAGAGGACTTATCTATTTTTACACTTTGCAGAATTGTTAACACCTCCTCCTTATGCACCTCAATCCCATCCAGTCTAGTAGCCTATATCTCCGTATTCTCCTCGACCACATTGTCTTTTTCTCGTGTGAATACTGATGAAAAGTATTCATTTAGCATTTCACCTATCTCCTCGGACGCCACGTACAATTTCCCATTACTATGTTTGATTGGCCCTAATCTTACTCTAATCATTCTTTTATTCCTGATACAGCTATAGAAAGCCTTAGGGTTTTCCTTGATCCTATCTGCCAATGACTTCTCATGTCCCCTCCTGGCTCTTCTTAGCTCCCTTTTTTGAAAGTACCTGAGAAGATTTGTTCTTTTGATCATACAAATATAAACTTAGTATCTCACAAGTCGTTTTCAAGAGCAAACAGGTTCTATTACTAAAAGCACTACACCATGATATGATGACCATGTTACATCTGGGATACATGGGCATAAACATACAAGTCAGTGGGCATGCAAATCTGTATACTGGCTGGGACTGAATTAGCATATTCAATGACTTGTGAATTCATGTGAGGCATATCAAATGTACCAACTCCTGTAGTGGAGGGAGATCATACGCTTGGATGAAAGTAGCACATGAATAGTTACAATTCATAGGGAAGATTGTATTCCTGTAATCTCTTACTTCTCCAAATTTCTCATTGTTCAACAACTTAACTATACAGTGTGTATGATTGCCAATGACATTTTGAGCACTATTTTTAGTTTCTGCATGTCCCAGAATGGATAGTCTCTGACAACGGCGGTTCACTGGCAAACCCTTTTCAGAAGTGCACGATGTAGGTAGTGACCCACATAATATTGTCACCCCACTATTGTCACTGAAATGATCTAGCAAAATGTATGTACACATGAGTAAATCAATATGTTGAGCAACGAAGCAACATTTTTGCATTGCATTGCTGCAGTTTTGTGCAATGTCAATTGAGAAGGGAATCCTAGAGGTCTCCAGCACAGAAGGAGGCCCATCAGCCCATTGAAGCTGTTCTGGTCAAAAACAACCACCTAACTATTCTAATCCCATTTTCCAGTACAAGGCCCATTGCTTTGGCATTACAAGTACACATTTCAATAATCCTTAAATATTATCAGGTTTCTGCCTCTATCATCTTTATAGACAGTGAGTTCCAGATTCTCATCACCCTCCAGGTGAAAATTATTTTCCTCACATCCCTTCTAAACCTCCTTCCCCTTACCTTAAATACATGCTCATTGGTCATGTATTCACTCTTCCAAGCGGTAAAGTTCTAAAAAAATTCTAGAAACAATTACTTGGGATAGAATTAGTAATTGCATGTAAAAAGTGGATTGATCAGGAAGAATCAGCTAGGAGAAATTGTGTTTAACTAACTTGCTAAAGTTTTTTGGAGAAGTAACAAAAAGGATTGACGAAGTTAACGCTGTTAACGTGGTGTGCATGGATTTCGAGAAGGTGTTTAAAACAGTGTTATACAACAGACTTGTGAGAAAAGCTATAGGTCCCAATATAAAAGGATCTATAGCAATGTGGATGCAACAATGACTGAATGATAGGAAACAGACAGTGAATGGATATTTTCAGGTTTGTGGAAGGTTTGTAATGGAGTTCCACAAGGATCGATATAAGAAACCTTGTTTTTCTTGATATACATGAATGATCTGGATCTTGATATGGGGGGGTTGGGGGAACAATTTCAAAGTTTGCAGATGACACTAAAGTTGCAAGTTTGTAAACTGTGAGGAAGGCAGCGTGGGACTCCAAAGGACTTTGACAAGTTGGTGGGGATGATGGATTGGTGGCAATGCAATAAGTGTGAGGTGATGCACTTTGGTCGGAGAATATTGAAGTACGGTATTATATGGGGGTATAATTCTAAAGGGGGTGCAGGAGCTGAGGGATCTGGTGTATATGTTCAGATCATTGAAGGTCAAATCCCTCCATAAGTCAACAAGATTTTTGAAGTATAGAGCAGTTGTCACCATTATACTTCTGTACTACAATGAGAGTTGGACTACAGATCATCAGCACATATGAGAATTTCCAGCAGCTATGCCTCTAATGCATTCTCCAGATTCAATTAGAGAAATATTCTTACTGAAGCCAGCTGTACAAGTATATGGGCAGAGCTCTGCAAAATAAACTTTAACGGATTAGACATTGCATCCAGATAGCTAAAACAAAATCTAACCAATCAGGTCATGTTTTCCCAGCTCTTAAATAGTCAGCTTTTCAAGACAAAGAAAACATCACAGAGACAATCTCAAACTTTGTACTGATGGGTGGACTTGGCTACCAATAATTCAAAATGTCAATAACTTGGCCCTGCAAGGGCCATCATGCTTTGAATTCAAACACCTCATTGATGTGGTGGAGCAACTGCAGAGATGGAAAGAAAATTGAGAAAATCCTGCTGTGCAGATCCCACTACCTTGTGTGATATCCTGCTCCATGTGTTCAAAGATCTGGTTTGAGAATCAGCCTGTTCAGTCACACAAGAGCCAGAACACAAATCTGCAATCCCGAATGAACATAATTTCCAGATTGAGGGATAGCTCACACAGCAACACTGGAAAACTCCTGCTAAATCCTTTACCAATCTAGCTATCTTTCCAATTTCAAAATCAAGCCCAATAATAGCTCTTCAAATGTTCAAACATTTGCTTCAAAAATGCTGTTGAAATCCTTATACACAAATTTAATGCTTTGCTTGTCAGGCTCCTGAGTCTTGCCTTCTTAAAATACATTTTTATCAGCTTATCGCATTATTCCCTCTTTGTCCTACTTGGATCGTTGAACCTCTGTAAAGTTTTTTTTACTGGGTTTGATTAGTTGAAAGGTAACACAAAATGGTAGGATTTTCTTAAGTGAAATTTTACATTATGGCGTTTGTTTGTGACAATGCATTTAAATGATTAACATTTCAAGTATTTTGCATTACATGCCTTTAAAGCACACAATAATATTTAGAAAAATTGAATAGTGGTTAAATTTGTAAAGCCATGTTCCTTTGATCAGAGTTCAGAGGTCAGGCAGAACTTAAATTTATCAGATGGAAATACTTTGATGTTCAGAGAGCTTTTCTCAACAAAAATTGTTCTCATAACATGGAATGGTACTGGTAAAGTTGTATTTAATTACTCACCTCTAGCTTCACTGAGAAGATTTGATATGTTACTTTATTAGTTTCCATGTCTGGAATTAGATTTAATGAAGGCATAAATCCAGCACGAAAAGTAGAACCGCAGAGGGTTTATTGTTCACTTCCTGATAATGAAATCCTATTTGCATTGCAAGGCTACAGTAGACACTGGTGATGGTATGGGGAATTGGGAATCACTCTTGACAGCTATCTAAGATATAAAAGTAAAAATATCACAGGGTTAGCAGGCTAAACAGAATCCAATAAGGTAAAAAATATGAAACCACAGTGTTGGATTAAAAAGACGAAAAGGAAACAAGTATGAATCTTGATTTATATGAAGAACCAGGGAACAACATCTGTGGAAATTGCACACTCTCATCCACAACACCACAGACAGAACTAGGGATGTGGGATCTTCAATAGATGCTATAGACCTTGTCTAGATTGTTAAATTATCTGCATATTCAAGTGATTTAATAGAAATATAAAATTGCCTCAGGTAATAATGCCTATATTACTGCCAAATGTGATTTCAGTTTTAATATTTATAGCAGTTATTCAAGATCTATCAAGTGGATTCTTCTGAGACGCAGTGTGTGTTACACTGGGATTCTGAAATGAAACACACCTGAGAGTAGATAGCAGATCCTGGCCAAAGTGAACACCATTGCAGCAAAAATTAAAATTTGCATCATTATGAGTAGGACCAAACCAGAGGGCTGCTGAAGAAAATGAATTAATTTTGTATTTAATATTAATTAATTGTGCTGAAGCATTCATTAAAACCTATGACTACATTAGGATGGAACCTTATAGGGTTTGACTGATATGGGCTTTGGTGAGATTTGTGGTAGAATCAGACAATAAATTCAGTTACGCTTTTGCCCAGTGGCATGGTGAGTTTCTCATAGGCAAGTGATTTGCTAATTAAGGGGGATTATGGCTTACTAAATGCCTTATTAATATGCAGCTTCCTAAAATAGCAAATATACCAAACCAACTAGATGTTGAGAATTGCCACAATGGAAGTCAGAGCCAGTGCCTAGTGGCTGTGAGCAGCCTCCGTGGTGCTAAAAGCCAACCAGTTTCTCTGGCATAATTCATGGACAACAGCTACATGTACCTCTTGACCATGTGTATATTGACATTCTACACTTGCTAACCCCTCATGACCGTCATGGCACCTCTCTGATCCATTTGCAGGTCATAAGGAGGAAAATTGCCTTGTAAGACACACTGGCAGTTAGCATTGAAAGGTTGCTGCAAGGACAGGGCAGGCACCAAGCTCATGAATTGAACCAGGCTGAATTTGACGTGGAGAAAATGTAGAGAATCACCAGGAGATGCAGAGAGTTCTCCAAGAAGTAGGTCTTTTATTTGCAAACAAAAAACTGTGACACTGAGAAAGCAGACTCTCAAACGAACCTCAGGGTCCGTATTTTTTAATCTTTATTTATCATGTTTCTGTTAGGTTATCAGCACGTCCAACTATATTAATCAAAGTACCTCACTCTAGCTACACAATAACCCAGTGATGTTAGTTCCCATCAACTCTTTGTTGTACATTCTATTAATGTTATTCCAATGTCATGGTTAGATATTTAGTATCAGCTTTTGCAACAATGGTCTTTCATTCCAGACCCTACTTAATATTTTCCTAATGTCATGTCCCAAATATTTATGGTCCCAATCCTGTCATAATGATACTTAACAAGGAGACTAACTTTATTGTTATCTTATCTTGCCATAGTGACCTTTCTGCCTCAACCTTACTCTGCTAATTGGTGTAAAGGGATTCCACTATTCTTATCCCATCCTGCCTTCCACAGACCCCTTGCAACAGATTGCCAGTGGTCTTCATGCTTATACTCTTCCCTTGCTTTCATGCTCTTTATTTTCCATACATCTTAGAGCTGTTCACTTGCTGTCTTAGCATTTGCTCAGTTTGTGCCTTATTACATGCTTGCAATGTCTATGCCTCACCTTGCCATGTCATGTCAGTTAGAGCATTGACGCTTTAGCCAGAGCTAAAGGATATCAGTGCTTCCACATTGATGAGCTCTTTTGGGCAGGCACACAGACAGGCTGATGTAAAGTAGGGACCTGTTCTGGATCGGGGAGTGATATCTTGCTGTACAGCACACTGAGACATCAATTGAACACTCCAGCATGTACCAGCTGCCTGTGTGGCAAATACTCTGCATGTTTTTACAACCAGATGGCTACGTTGGAAAGTGGTTAGGGACAAGTCCTTAATCAAGTCAAGGGGGCACAGCTATCATGAGGATGTTCCAGGACCATTAGTCAGGGGCAAAGTCCACACACAGTCCAGGGGCATGGTCACAGTCAGGAGAAATCCAACTATAGTTTATAAAGTGGGCAGCAATCAGTCCCATAGGGTCATCACAAGCATTTGGAGAATCATGTATCATCAGTTAGGGAGCTGCAAAGACACTGGTCAGTCATATCTAGGAGCTTCAGATTGAAATTGTATAGTGTTCTGAGGTAAATGCAGTCCTGAGGTTTGTCTGTCAATTGGTGAGGAAGGTGCAACAGGAACCTGTGGGGGAAGCGAAAGGTCACCACTTAAAAGGATAGGGAGTCAAAATTGAGGAGGGAGTAAGTAGAAACACTTGTACAGTTGGATACAAGAATGGTGATGGGGGTAAACCTTTTAGATTACTTACAGCGTGGAAACAGGCCCTTCGGCCCAACAAGTCCACACCAACCCTCCCATTCCCCTACACTTAACACTACGGTAATTTAGCATGGCCAATTCACCTAACCTGCACATTTTTGGACTGTGGGAGGAAACCGGAGCACCCGCAAAAAACCCACGCAGACACAGGGAGAATGTGCAAACTCCACACAGACAGTTGCCTGACATGGGAATTGAACCAAGATCTCTGGCGCTGTGAAGCAGCAGTGCTAACCACTGAACCACCGTGCCACTTGTAAAACTTGTCTTTCTTTAAAGATTAGAGTCCCTACAGCCCTTTGGCTCAACCAGCCCACCAAAGAGTAACCCACGCAGTCCCACTTCCCTCTGACTAATGCACCTATCCCTATGGGCAACTTAGCATGGCCAATTCACCTGACCTGCACGTTTTTGGACTGCGGGGGGAAACCGGAGAACCCGAAGTAAACCCACACAGACAGTCGCCGGAGGCTAGAATCAAACCTGGGACCCTGGTGCTGTGAGGCAGCACAGCTGAACACTGAGCCACCATGCCACCAAACTTAAGATGATTGGAATGGGATAGGACATGGGAAGGAGGGAAATTATTGGCAGTGACCAACATCTCAACAGTGGGAGTGCAGAATGAGCATGTAGGGATTTGGGAGAAAGCAAAGGTCAATTATACATCTCCACATTGTGGAGTTAGGTGGAAATAGGTTGTCAGGATAGTTTGAGGTAAAAGGTGACATGGAGGCCTTGGAAGGGAGAACCTAGTGAACAGGAAGGGCCTGGTGCTGATGACCTCCACAGCAAGCTGTTGGTCCCTGCTATCATTTGTCATTCTCTAGATGTGAAATGCAAATGACAATAAGAAATATGTCCATTACAACAGCACCCATTCAATTTTCCCAAAAGAGTTGCTTCTAAATTTATTCAGCTTTAAGCAAGAAAATCCATATCCATGTTCATGGAATGCATTATATCAGTGATTTTAGTTTTTTTTTTGAATCTCATTAGTTGAGTATTCCTTTGATGACAGATCTAAAACTGTTCTTTTTCCTTTCCAGCTTCCTTCTGCACTTCTGAGCCCTCTTGGAGCCTCCTTCTCAACTTGCACCCCTCTTACATCCTGCACTCCCCACCTTCCCTTAGAGCAGCCTTCACCCCCCATCCAAGCACCTCTTGCAGCCTCCATTCCCCCACCTCTCCCTCTAACCCTCAGCAATAGGCATCTGCTTGATCTCTGCAAATGGCATCCAGCCTAGCTTCAGGAAAAGACCCCAGCCTGGCCTTGGAACAAGATTCTATCTTGGCCTCAGTAAAAGATCACATTCTGTCCTCAGTAAAATAACCTATCTTGATCTCAGTAAAAGATCCCTCCTCACCTCAGGAAACAATCCCTCCATAGTTATTTGAAGGAACATAGGATCTAAAAGCAAAATTAGGTCATTTGGATGTTCAAGCCTGCTTCACATTCAATAAGATGATGGCTAATTAGATTGTGGTCTCAGTTTCACTTTCCTGAAGGTTACTAAACACCGAGCTGGAATAATCTTATATATACTGTAGCAACAAAAGCAGGTCAGAAAATAGGAATCCTGTGTAGTTGCTTTTGCATAGCAAATTTCCATGCACAACATGTGATGTTGGCCAATTGATTGCAGCATTGACTTCCACTTCTGGAGATCATCCAGTCCTGGGGACATGACAGTTTCTAGGTCCAATTATTTTCCTAGCACCTTTTCCCTGCTGATGAGGATTGGTTTAAATTCATTCTCCAATCACCTCTAGATTTTCAACTAAATTTGAGGATCTTTCAAAGTCAACTTCTAAGAAGTCATACAAAAATACCAATTCAAAGTCTCTACCAATTATTTGCTTCCATTATCAATTTCTCAGTTTCACTGAACAGTATAGAATGCTGTTCCAACACTAGCTTTAGTTACTGTTTTCCTAGTCACAAATTTGTAGAAATTCTTACTGTCTATTACTAGTTAACTTTCTCTCAGATAATGCTTTCTACATCATTAACTTTTTATCATTATTTCTTGGTTCTTAAAATCTATCCAATCCACTGAGCAACTACTAATCACTGCAGATATCTGCAATTTTTATTTTAAGACTATCCTTAGTGTTCTTATTTACCCACGGAATGTGTATTTTTCTCAAAGAGCCTTGCTTTCTCAGTGGAATATACTTAGAGTCAAGATTGGCTTGCTTGAAAAGCACAGCAGGTCAGGCAGCATCCAAGGAGCAGGAGAATCAACGTTTCCGGCAAGAGCCCCACATCTGGAATGAGGCTGGGAGCCGAGGGGGTGAGAGATAAATGAGACAGGGCAGGTGAGGCTGGGGGGAAGACAGCTGAGATTGTGAGGTAGACAAAAGTGAGGGTAATGGGGATAGGTCAGGAGGAGGGTGGAGCGGATAGGTGGGAAGGAGGGAGGACAGGTCATGAGGATGGTGCCGAGTTGGAAAGTTGGAACTGGGATAAGATGGGAGTGAGGAAATGAGGAAACTGGTGAAATCCACATTGATGCTATGTGATTGGAGGGTCCCAAGACAGAAGATAAGGTATTCTTCCTCCAGGTGTCAGGTGGTTAAGTTTTGGCGATGGAGGAGGCCCACGATCTGCATGTCCTTAGCACAGTGGGAGGGGAAGTTGAAGTGTTCAGCCACGGGGTGGTGGAGTTGGTTGGTGCAGGTGTCCTCTGAAGCGCTTTGCAAGTAGGTGCCCTGTCTTTCCAGTGTAGAGGAGACATATTGGGAGCAATGGATACAGTAAATGACATGTGTGGACGAGCAGGTAAAACTCTGATGGATGTGGAAGGCTCCTTAGGAGCCTTGGATTGAGGTGAGGGGGGCAGGTGTGGGCACAGGTTTTGCAATTCCTGCGGTGGTAGAGGAAGGTGCTGGGAGGGGAAGGGAGGGGAGGGTGAGTTGTTGGGGGGGGGTGGTGGGGGGAGATGGACCTGACAAGAGAGTCACAGAGGGAATCGTCTGTACAGAAAGCAGATGCGGGAGGGTAGGCAAACATATCTCGGGTGGTGGGGTCTGATTGTAGGTGGCAGAAATGGCGGAGGATGATGCAATGTATACCGAGGTTGATTGGGTACAAGGTGAGGATGAGGGGCGTTCTGTCCCTTGTTGCAATTGGAGGGGTGTGGTTTGAGGGCTGAGGCACAGAAAGTGGATGAGATCCGCTGGAGGGCATCATCAAACATGTGGGATGGGAAATTGCGATCTTTGAAGGAGGAGGCCATCTGGTGTGTTCTGTGGTGGAATAGGTGACCCTGGGAGCAGATGTGGTGGAGGCGGTGGAATTGGGAATAAGGGATAGTGTTTTTACAGGAGGCGGAAGGGAGGAGGTGTAATCCAGGTAGCTGTGGGATTCAGTGGATTTGGTGACGATGTCTGTGTTGAGTCATAGAGTCATAGAGATGTACAGCACGGAAACAGACTCTTCGGTCCAACTTCTCCATACTGACCAGATATCTCACCTCAATCTATTCCCACCTGCCAGCCCATATCCCTCCAAACCCTTCCTATTCATATACCCATCCAGATGCTTTTAAATGTTGCAATTGTACTAGCCTTCACCACTTCCTCTGGCAGCTCATTCCATACACACACCACCCACTGTGTGAAAACTTTAGCCTTTAGATCTCCTTTACATCCTGCCCCTCTCACCTCAAACCTATGCCCTCTAATTCTCGACTTCCCCACCCCAGGCAAAAGACTTTGTCTATTTACCCCATCCATGCCCCTCATGATTTTATAAACCTCTATAAGGTCATCCTTCAGCCTCCGACGCTCCAGGGAAAACAGTCCCAGCCTCTCCCTATAGCTCAAATCTTCCAACCCTGGCAACATCCTTGTAAATCTTTTCTGAACCCTTTCAAGTTTCACAAATCCTTCCGATAGGAAGGAGACTGGAATTGCATGCAATATTCCAAAACGACCTAAACAATGTCCTGTATTGCCGCAACATGACTTCGCAACTCCTGTACTCAATGCTCTGATCAAAAAAGGAATGCATACCAATTTATCTGCGACTCTACTTGCAAGGAACTATAAACCTGCACTTCAAGGTCTCTTCATTCAGCAACCCCCCAAGACCCTACCATTAAGTGTTTAAGTCCTGCTAAGGTTTGCTTTCCCAAAATGCAACACCTTGCATTCATCTAAATTAAACTCCATCTGCCACTCCTCAGCCCATTGGCCATCTGATCAAGATCCCATTGTAATCGGAGGTAACTTTCTTTGCTGTCCACTGCACCTCCAATTTTGGTGTCATCTGCAAACTACATTTTATGCTCACATTCAAATCATTTATGTAAATGACGAAAAGTAGAGGACCCAGCACCGCTCCGTGTGGCACTCCACTGGTCACAGGCCTCCAGTCTGAAAATCAACCCTCCACCGCCACCCTCTGTCTTCTACCTTTGAGCCAGTTCTGTATCCAAATGGCTAGTTCTCCTTGTTTTCCATGAGATCTCACCTTGGTAATCAGTCTCCCATGGGGAACCTTGTCGAATGCCTTACTGAAGTCCATATAGATCACATCTACCACTCTGCCCTCATCAATTCTCTTTGTTACCTCTTCAAAAAACTCAATCAAGTTCGTGAGACATGGTTTTCCACGCACAAAGCCATGCTGACTATCCCTAATCAGTCCTTGCCTTTCCAAATACATGTAAATCCTGTCCCTCAGGATTCCCTCCAACACCTTGCCCACCACCGATGTCAGGCTCACTGATCTATAGTTCCCTGGCTTGTTCTTACCATTCTTAAATATTGGCACCATGTTAGCCAACCTCCAGTCTTCTAGCACCTCACCTGTGACTATTAATGATAGAAATATCTCAGCAAGGGGCCCAGCAATCACTCCCCTATCTTCCCACAGAGTTCTAGGGTACATCTGATCAGGTCCTGGGGATTTATCCACTTTTATGCCTTTCAAGACATCCAGCATTTCCTCCTCTGTGAATATGGACATTTTTCAAGATGTCATCATCTAATTCCCTACATTCTATATCTTCCATGTCTTTCTCAACAGTAAACACTGATGCAAAATACTCGTTGAGTATCTCCCCATCTCCTGTGGCTCCACACAAAGGCCGCCTTGCTGATCCTTGAGGGGCTGTATTTTCTCTCTCTAGTTACCCTTTGTCTTTAATATATTTCTAAAAACCCTTTGGATTCTCCTTAACCCTATTTGCTAAAGCTATCTCATGTACCTTTTTGCCCTCCTGATTTCCCTCTTAAGTATACTCCTCCTGCCTTTATACGCCTCTAAGGATTCACTCGATCTATCCTGACTCTATCTGACTTATGCTTCCTTCTATTTCTTAAAGAAAATCTCAATTTCTCTAGTCATCCAGCATTCCCTACACCTACCAGCCTTTCCTTTCACCCTAACAGGAATATACTGTCTCTGGACTCTTGTTATCTCATTTTTGATGACTTCCCATTTTCCAGTTGTCCCTTTTACTCGGGAACATCTGCCCCCAATCAGCTTTTGAAAGTTCTTGCCCAATACCATCAAAATTAGCCTTCCTCCAATTTTGAACTTCAACTTTTAGATCTGATCTATTCTTTTCCACTACTATTTTAAAATTATTAGAATTATGGTCGCTGGCCCCAAAGTGCTCCCCCACTGACACCTCAGTCACCTGCCCTGCCTTATTTCCCAAGTGTAGGTGAAATTTTGCACCTTCTCTAGGTACACCCACATACTGAATCAGAAACTTTTCTTTTACACACTTAACAAATTCCTCTCCATCTAAACACTTACCACTATGGCAGCCCCAGTCTATGTTTGGAAAGTTAAAATCCCCTACCCTATCATTCTTACAGATAACTGAAATATCCTTACAAATGTTTTTCTCAATTTCCCGCTGACTATTAGAGGGTCTATAATACAATCCCAATAAGGTGATCATCCCTTTCTTGTTTCTCAGTTCCACCCATAAAACCACCCTGGATTTATTCCCAGTAATATCTTCCCTAACTACAGCAATAATGCTATTCCTCATCAAAAACACCACTCCCCCTCCTCTCTTGCCCCCGTTTCTATCCTTCCTGTAGCATTTGAATACTGGAACATTTAGCTTCCAGTCTTGGACATCCTGAGCCACATTTCTGTTATTGTTATGATATCCCAGTCCCATATTCCTAACCATGCCCTGAGTTCATCTTCCTTCCCTGTTAGGCCTCTTGCATTGAAGTAAATGCAGTTTAATTAATCAGTCCTAACTTGTCCTCTGCTTTGTTCCTGCCTGCCCTGACTGTTTGACTCACTCCCTTTCCCAACGGTACCAGTCTCAGATTGATCGCTATCAATAGACAATAGGTGCAGGAGTAGACCAATCAGCCCTTCGAGCCAGCACCACGATTCATTATGATCACGGCTGATCATCCACAGTATCCTGTTCCTGCCTTATCCCCCTAACCCTTGATTCCATTATCTTTAAGAGCTCTATCCATCTCTTTCATCTCCATCCATCAAGTATCCAGAGACTTGGCCTCCACAGCCTTCTGGGGCAGACCATTCTATATAGCCACCACTCTGGGTGAAGAAGTGTCTCCTCAACTCTGTTCTAAATGGCCTACCCCTTATTTTTAAACTGTGTCCTGTGGTTCTGGACTCACCCATCAGCGGAAATATGCTTCCTGCCTCCAGAATGTCCAATCCTTTAATAATCTTATATGTCTCAATCAAATCCCCTCTCATTCTCTAAACTCAAGTATATATAAGGACTCGGATTTCACCAGTTTCCTCATTTCCCCTCCCCCCACCCTGTCTCAGTCAAATCCATCGAATTCAGCACCGCCTTCCTAACCTGCAATCTTCTTCCCGACCTCTCCGCCCCCACCCCAGTCTGACCTATCACCCTCACCTTGACCTCTTTCCACCTATCACATTTCCGACGCCCCTCCCCCAAGTCCCTCCTCCCTACCTTTTATCTTAGCCTGCTGTAAAATCTTTCCTCATTCCTGAAGAAGGGCTTATGCCCGAAATGTCGATTCTCCTGTTCCCTGGATGCTGCCTGACCTGCTGCGCTTTTCCAGCAACACATTTCCAGCTCTGATCTCCAGCCCTCACTTTCTCCTCAAGTATATATAAGCCCAGTCACTCCAATCTTTCAACATATGATAGTCCCGCCATTCTGGGAATTGACCTTGTGAACCTACGCTGCACTCCCTCAATAGCCAGAATGTCCTTCCTCAAAACTGCACACAATACTCCAAGTGTGGTCTCACCAGGGCCCTGTACAGCTGCAGAAGGACCACTTTGCTCCTATACTCAATTCCTCTTGTTATAAAAGCCAGCATGCCATAAGCTTTCTTCACTGCCTGCTGTACCTCAATGCTTGCTTTCATTGACTGATGTATAAGAACACCTAGATCTCGTTGTACTTCTCCCTTATCTAACTTGACTCCATTTAGATAGTAATCTGCCTTCCTGTTTTTGCCACTAAAGTGGATAACCACACATTTATCCACATTAATCTGCATCTGCCAGGCATCAGTCCACTCACCTAACCTGTCCAAGTCACCCTGTATTCTCACAACATCCTCCTCACATTTCACCCTGCCACATAGCTTTGTGTCATCAGCAAATTTGCTAATATTACATTTAATACATTCATGACTCAGTGGTTAGCACTAGGGTCGCAGGTTCGATTCCAGGCTTGGGCAACTGTCTGTGTGGAGCTTGCACGTTCTCCCCGTGTCTGCGTGAGTTTTCTCTGGCTGCTCTGGTTTCCTCCCACTGTCCAAAGATGTGCAGGTCAGGTGAATTGGCCATGCTAAATTGTCCATAATGTTAGGCGCATTAGTCAGAGGGAAATGGGTCTGGGTGGGTTACTCTTCGGAGGGTCGGTGTAAACTTGATGGGCCAAAGGGCCTGTTTCCACACTGTAGGGAATCAAATCTATATCATTAATATATATTGTAAACAGCTGCGGTCCCAGCACCGAACCTTGTGGTACCCATTGGTCACTACCTGCCATTCCGAAAGGGACATGTTTATCACTATGATTTGCTTACTGTCAGTCAGCCAATTTTCAATCCAAGTCAGTATTTTGTCCCCAATACCATGTGGCCTAATTTTGCTCACTAATCTCATATGTGGGACTTTATCAAAAGCTTTCTGAAAGTCCAGGTACACTACATCCACTGGCTCTCCTGTGTCCACCTTCATAGTTACATCTTCAAAAAATTCCAGAAGATTAGTCAAGCATGATTTCCGCTTGTTAACTCTGACCTATCTTGTTATTGCTATACAAATGAGTCGTAATTTCATCTTTTATAATTGACTCCAGCATTTTTCCCACCACTGACGTCAGGCTAACCGGTCAATAATTCCCTGTTTTCTCACTATTTCTCTGGGTCCCACCCTCCACCCCCCACCTTACTAGTTTAAATCCTCTCAAGCAGCTCTAACAAATCTCCCTGCCACTCCCCGTTAAAAAGTGTGTATGTGTCAGATACAGGGCCTCATTTTATTTGATAATTTTTGCAATTGCTAGCCTTATGTGCTGATGCACTCTGATATCCCTTCCGATCACAGTCTGATACTCCTTACTCTAACTGCTGCCCTGCTCTATTACTTCATTATTTCTCTTTACTGTACCCTATCGCCTCTCTTTTGATCCTTTACTCTTACAATTTAGTTTAAAGCCCTCTCTACCACCCTAGTGACAACATTTGCCTGGACACTGGTCCTAACATATTTAGATGTAGGCTATCCCAATGGAACTGAACCTACTTTCCTACTATTGATGTCAGTCCCCCATGAATTCAAACACATTTCTCCCACACTAATGTCTCAGCCATGGAATTATCCCTCTAATTTTATTTGCTCTATGCTAAGTTGCTCATGGCTGAATCAAAATCTAGAAGTTTTTACCTTTGAGCTTCTTGGCTATTCATATTTCCTAAGCACATCTTTCATCTAGTTCTATCTTTCCTAGTCATCTATCTTTCCTACCTATCAGTCCTAATCCTATGTTGATAGTTGGAGAAATTTATACTCATCCAGCGCTAGATGTTAGACAAACAGCAGAGAGGGTAGGAGTGAGGTAGTAGGAGTGTCATCAGTATACATCTGCAACATTACATGTTTTCAGATAATGTTGCTAAGGGACAGTGAGTAAATGAGAAACTTAGAGGGACCAAAACTTTTACAGTTTAGAGTGGTGTTATAAAGACTATTATTCATATTTCTTCTAAGGTTTCGTGTTAAGAGATTCTGAACAGTGGTCCATTTGGATACACAAACTATTTTTTCCAAAAGGATCACTAAAAGGACGTTGGGACTTTTTTTTTAAGACACTGCTCAGAAGTCACATGAGTTAAGTGTCTGGATCTGTTTATTGGAAATGACATGCCTGAGTTTATGGATATTGCTCGCATTTCGTTTGGATATAGCCTGCTGGAAGAGAGAGTTAGCCAGCTCATCTTCTGCTCTTCTGAGAAAACCCTTTTGGGGAGTCCAAAGGGTTTTGAAGCAACTATTCTCCAACAAAGTCTCTAAATTCTCACCAATTTCTGAATGAACTGCACCCACAAATGTCCCAGTAACAACCATGTCTTTAGTGATGCCCCTCTACATACACTCAGGACATTGACTGAAAGCCATTTTAAACATTCATATATTGTCCATTTTCTATTCCAGAACTAAAATCTTTTGGCCAGAGCATTTGTTCCTCAGAATTAATCTCTATAAAAGAAGTTATTTATTCTGTTCCTTTAATTGCTGTGTGTGTATATCTGTGTGCACTGGGGTTACTTAGAAGAACAAATATTTATACTTTCCTATTTCAAACTGTGTGTTAATCAGTTTTACACCTTTGCTGTATAAATTCTGTTTATATAATAAATCTAATTTCTGTTTTCTCTCTCTCTCTCTCTCTCTCTCTATATATATATATAACTAGAGAATTCTTTGTGATAGTTTATGACTGGTTATTTACCAAAATGAAACTAGGTGACAGCAATTCAGATAGCTGAGTGATGATAGAGAGACCTAAGAGATGGATGGTGTGCTCAACCATATTAGATTAGATTATTAGATTACATTACAGTGTGGAAACAGGCCCTTCGGCCCAACAAGTCCACACCGACCCGCCGAAGCGCAACCCACCCATACCCCTACATTTACCCCTTACCTAATACTACGGGCAATTTTAGCATGGCCAATTCACCTGACCTGCACATCTTTGGACTGTGAGAGGAAACCGGAGCACCTGGAGGAAACCCACGCAGACACGGGGAGAACGTGCAAACTCCACACAGTCAGTCGCCTGAGGCGGGAATCGAACCTGGGTCTCTGGTGAGGCAGCAGTGCTAACCACTGTGCCACCGTGCCGCCCATATGAAATGTGGGAGAGAGTTTGAAAGAGGACAGTTCACATTGCTCACATTCATATGGGATGTTCTTTACATTTTTGATAAGAATCACTTTGACACTATAACAGGGGCAGAAACCTGAACAGAGGGCTTCAAATTTAGAGTTCCAGCAAAGTTTGCCACAGATTTTGGCAGCAACAGCATGTTCACAGACCTTAGTGAGGAAAGGAATGTTGGATTTAGAGCAGTAGTTTGCAAGGATAGTGCAGATGAAGGTTATTTTTCATGAGGGCTTGCAATGACATATTTGAAGGAGAGGGGAAGGCATCTCCAGAAGTAGAACCATTAAAAATATTAGCTAATAACAGGCTTGAGAGGGGAAGTTGAGTTGCCAGTTGTTTAGTATAGAATAGTGCAGCACAGGAATGGGCCCTTTTGCCCACAGTGTTGCGCCAAACATGATAACCATATTAAATTGATCCCTTCTGCCTGCCCTTCAAACATTCTTTGTCTATTCATATATTTATCTATATGTCCTTTCAAGGCCCCTATCGTATCTGACTCCACCACCACCACTGGCACCGAGCTCCAGACTCCTATCACTATCTGTGCAAACAACATGCCCTTCACATCTCCTTTGCACTTTCCCCCTCTCACGTTAGATGCATTTCCCTTAGTATTAGACATTTCAACTCTGGGAGAAAAGATTCTGATTGTCAACCCCTATTTATGTGTCACATAATTTTACAGACTTCTATGAAGTCTCCCCTCAGCTTCTTCCGCTCCAGAGAAAATAACCTGAGTTTTCTAGTCTCTCCTTAAAGCTCATACCCTCTAATCTACGCAGCATTCTTCTGCACCCTCTCCAAAGCCTCCACATCCTTCCTGTAATGTGGTGACCAGAAGTGAACGCAACACCGAGGTGCAGCCTAACCAAAGTCTTAAAAAGCTTCAACACAACATTCTAACTCTTATACTTAATTATGAGAAAATGAGGACTGCAGATGCTGGAGATCAGACTCAAAAAGTGTGGCGCTGGAAAAACACAGCAGGTCAGCCAGGATTCGAGGAACAAGAGAGTCAATGTTTCAGGCATACCTGATGAAGGGCTTAAGCCCGAAATATCGACTGTCCTGCTCCTCGGATGCTGCCTACCTGTGCTTTTCCAGCACTACACTGCTCTCCAGCATCTGCAGTATACATTTGCCTCCACAATTGTTCTGCCATTCTCACATTCCAATTATTTAGTGTGAACTATCAACATCTTTTCTCCACCAGAACTCTATATTTACTACCTACGTTCACCACTGCGCCCCCCCCCCCCCCCAAACTATAGCATAAATGCTGCACCCCTCCACACTTTGCTTCAGCTCTGAAAGAATCATCTAGACTTGAAATGTTAGCTTGTGCTCTCTCCATGCGTACTGTCTGACCTACTGTCATCTCCAGCATTTTGTCGTGTTCGGTATGGATTCCCGCATCTGCAGTAATTTTCTGCTGCTGTCCAGAAAAATTGAAGCAGTGATAATGATCTGAAAATAATAATCTAGAAGATTGAAAGGCAATGGTGTTATTGCACCATTGTTCAGACCCTGCCAGTGAGGAACATCAGTTCAGGATGTAGAATAATATTGTAGGGCTTTTGCCCAAAACATCGATTTTCCTGCTCCTCAGGTGCTGCCTGACCTGCTCTGCTTTTCCAGCACTACTCTAATCCTGAACAATGGTGTGTCGAACTGCCAGACTTGTGGGGGAGGGGACAGAGGACATGCTGACAGAGAATGTAACAAGTAAAGTTGAAAAAAACGGTAGAAGTGGGGGAATGTAACAAGTCGGGACAGGTCTGCTGAAGCCAGTTACAGCTCCTCGAGACTTATTGTTTCTTTTATTTCAAATATCCCCTTTTGCCTTTACATCATCACCTTTTTTGTAATTCAGCAGCTCTTCCTTTCATGATATTATTGACCTTCCCTTTTCTTTTCCTTCACGGCCTTATTTTCCTGTTTAGATTTAGATTTTCGATTAGATTCTGTACAACGAACCTCCAAAGAGTAACCCACCCAGACCATTCCCCTGCCCTATATTTATCCCTTACTAATGTACCTATCATTGTGGGCAATTTAGCATGGCCAATTCACCTGACCCGGACCCATTGTCCTACCCTGTATTTACCTCTGACTAATGTACCTAACACTGTGGACAATTTAGCATGGCCAATTCACCTGACCCAGACCCATTCCCTTATCCTATACTTACCCCTTAATAATGTACCTAACACTGTGGGCAATTTAGCATGACCAATTCACCTGACTGGCACATCTTTCGGATTGTGGGAGTTCTTTGCACTCTCTTAAAAACTGTTGCATCTCTAATTGCTTCCACTCCCAGTGAAAGATTATTGACTTGAAAAATGTTAACAGTTTCTGTCTCCATAGGTAGTACTTGACTGGCTGTGTATTTTCAGCACTATCTGGTTTCAGTGCATTCGTTTCATTGTTATATTGATGGTGTATTTACAATGCAATGGCTTTTTTTTCCCAAAGTAATGTCTACAGCTGATTGGAAGATGCTATTTGAATAACTCAGCCCTGCATCTCTCACAGTGATAACAGATCTGGATTTAGTTGCTAACATTGTACTTAGCATGATTCATGGGCTTGTTGTGATTCTTAATGATAGATTAGATTAGATTAGATTAGATTCCCTACAGTATGGAAACAGGCCCTTTGGCCCAACAAATTCACACTGACCCTCCGAAGAGTAACCCACCCAGACCCATTCCCCTACCCTAATATTTGCACCTGATTAATTCACCCAACACTATGGCCAATTTAGCATGACCAATTCACCTGCCCATCTTTGGATTGTGGGAGGAAACCCATGCAGACATGGGAAGAGTGTGCAAACTCCACACAGACAGTCGTCTGAGGTGGGAATCAAACCTGGGTCCCTGGCGCTGAGGCAGCAGTGCTAACCACTTGTCAAAACGGACTTCTTGTTGATGCCTATAGCATAAGAACTATTAGAAAGAGGTTTTTCAGGAAGTAAAATTTAGAAGGCTGTATCACAAATTTAATATATTTCTGTAACCACCATTGTGATCTGCCTTAACAATAATAGTTTAACAGTATATTTTCCATTCATATATTCTCCAGCACTTTGTGCCACAATGCTAACATATTATGATGAAAATGAAGCTTATTTAACAGTGAAAATTAATTTGAGGCAAGGGCAATACATAATTCTGCCATCAACCAGCAATTTGAAACTTGGGAGCATTCTCTATGTGTCACCAGCTTCAGGATGAAATTCATGACACAAAAGCAATCATAATTATTGACAAATCGAATAAACCGAGTAAAACATGGCCAGAATAACATCCTGGATAAGAGATTTCACATTACTTACCGATTCTTTAATGCTTGAAATGATGGGTGAAATACTTTACTAGAAACATCAGTGAGATGCTTCATTAAATCCTGGAAATAGCTGAAGCATCCCAGGAAAATGATGGAACAACAAACTATCACAGTGAACTGCATGTAATAAACTATATTATTAATATTTATATCAAATAAATTATTGATATTTCCATCATATAAAATCTATTTTTTTCATAATTGAATGAAATGACAATGATGGATGAAAACAATGGTGAATAGGAGTAAACCAGTGCTTTCTCATTAGGCACAGACGGATTTATATTTTGTCAGCACCATACCCACAGGGTGAAACTTTAGATAGTATATATTCTCAGACAAAATAGACTTCAGCATTGTCCCCAGATTCATTTCAATAATCTTATTGTTGGCAATCTGATTTAATAACACACAGGAAGTGTAGGGTAGTAAATGCAGAATTGCATTCTGCTGCTGGTGAGTGTATTGACTTAGGATACCAGCAGCATAGGAATAGTCATTCTATTGCTAATCATGTTTTTGATGATGCAGAGAAAATTGGTTTAGCAGGGAATGCTGCAGTTGGAATAGACAAAGTGGAACAGTAACATTCACTGGTATGCTTCTTTCATTATAAAGGATGGTTTCTGATTTACTTTTCACTTCCCTACATGTGTAAATTTGACTAAATATTATTTGTTATTTCAAAAGTATTTTGTGCAAGGCTTTGACAATACAATGGGATAAACGTTTAACTTTCAGCTTTGGTGTCTCACTGAAGAGGTTACTATTCATGTATATGCTTAAGTAGCAAGTGTCTGTAAGTTATTCAATCACAGAGCAATATCACTGAGCTCAGTCTGCTGTTTATCTGTCATATGCATATAATGGAAGTTGCTAGACAGTGTAAGTAGTAAAATGTATAAAAAATACCGGGTCAGAATTAGAAATGCAGGAAAAATTCTTAATGGAAATAGAAGGTAAAAGAACGAATCAGTGCATGAAATTAGGATAAATATAAGGATCTAGGGGCAAAGACAGTAATAAGTCTGGATAAGAACTAAAATGATGATATTGTTAACAAATCATTGACAATACCAATTCAAAGTCCAAACATTTTCATTTCCACTACAGGCACCGATTTCTGCAATATTAATCCCAATTGGTCACTCAAACTGAACCCAACTATGTATCGTTTTCTACCCTGAACTTCACACCCTCAACAGTCTTCACGGACTCTTCCTTAGTGGATGAACTTGAAAACCTTTCATCTTCTCTTGTCTATACTTTCTCAGATGCTTCTTTTACCTACAATCACTGATTTATGAGGAACATTCTCATCAGTAGCAGTCCTCAACACATTCTAAAATTCTTTTAAGCCTCACAATTCAAAAACGCCCTCCAATCTGCCCTGTCTTAGTCAGCAACAAAGCAAAGGCATTGCCACTGACCTCATAGAAAGAATGAAATATCAAATGATTTCACATTCACTTTTTGCCGATATTCATTTGAATCTAGCACCAAATAAAGTGGATCGTCAGGCATCTGCCAGTGATGTTGGGATTTCTTTGTGTACATGAAATTCTATTCAATAAGTATTTTGAGACACTTACAACTTGAGATATTATATTGTACTGCCAAGAAATCGTGTTGTTCATTCTACATTTATTTGGAAAATGAATTCAAACAAATAGGAGGTGCTAATCACTGTATGGCTATCACATCGCTGGAGATTTAAGGTTCTTTCTCCAACAAGGAGGAGAAAATGAGGATTGCAAGATCACAAGATATAAAACATGGTTTGAATGGCCTACTGCTCCTATTGAGTATGCTTAGATATTCAATTAGCTCATGGCTGATCTGATAATCCTCAACCCTACTTTCCTGCCTTTTCCCTTTACTCCCTTACTGGTCAAGAATATACCTGAGCCTTGAATATACTTAGGTAGTAATCTACAGTTGTAATCTATGGATTACTCCTAGTGCCACATGATAACAGAGAATAGGAACAGGAAGGTAGATTAGACAAATGCATGGCAAAAGAGATTGCGTAGGAGGTAAGGCTTTAGATTCTTGGATGATTGGGACAACTTCTGGTGTAGATGGGACCTGAACAAGTTTGCACCGTAGCAGAAATGGGTCCAGCATTCTTGCGGAGAGGTTTTAAACTAACTTGGCAGGAGTAGGAGACATAGACTAGATATAAAGTCAGAAACAAGATCCAATCAGATAGAGAAGGATTGCTAAAATAGCTCAGTTGGCGGAGAAGGCATGGGAGCAGGATAAGGCACATGGGAGGCCCAGAAAGCTAAATTGTATCTATTTTAGTGCAAGGAGCCTGGTTGATAAGGCAGATGAACTTAGTGTTGATCAGCACGTTGAAATATATTATTGCAGTCACAGAGAAATGATGGAAGGAGGGGTGGGATGAGCTCAACTTTCCAGGGTGTAAAAGTTTCAGGCATGATAGTAAAGGAAGTACATGTGGGGTCATTGCTTTATTGATTAATGGAAATAACTACTGCACTATTGAGGGAGGACTCCTGGAAGGGTTTTCAAATGAGGCTATTTGGGTAGAGCTTAGAAATAAAAAGTGGAAATTACCTTGGACTTATACAGACCTCCCAACAATTAGAAGGAGTAGAGGGGCAGGTATGTAGGCAAATCACAGAAAGGCGTGAGAAATAGACTTATAGTTGGAGAGGATTTAAACGTTGCTTACATTAACAGGCATTGCCTTAGTGTGAAAGATTAGATGGGGTGGAGTTTTTTAAAGTGCATCTAGGAGAGTTTTTTGTGCCAGGACACAGATAGCCCCACAAGAAATGGGGCAGTGCTAGACTTAATCATAGGGAGTGAAGCAAGCCATGGGGTTGAAGATTAAGTGGGTGAGCATTTTTCGCATAGTGACCATGATGCTGTAAAAGTTTTAAAGTCATCATGGAAATAAATAAGGATAGTATAGAAGTTAAATGTCTAAATTGGGGGAAGGCTGATTTCATTATCATTAGACAAGATTTGGCAACTATCGACAAGTGACTGCTCCAAGCCTATCTAGATTTTGAAAGTAGATGCCTTTTTAAAAGAAATATAATCAGATTTCAGGGCCAATGTGTTCCTCGAAGAGTGAAGGGCAAGGGCAGTAAGTTCAGGGAACCCTGGATGTCAAGGGATATCAAGACTAAGAAAGAAGCATATGTTAGGCACAGTACATTAAAAACAGGGGAGGCCTTCAAAAGCTTAAGGTGAAGGAACCCTTCGGAGGCAGTGATCATAATATGATTGAATTTACTCTGCAATTTGAGGGGGAGAAGATAGAATCGGAGGAAGTAACAAGATGAAGACAGAGAAGCAGTGAACGTAATATATTTGGATTTTCAGAAGGTATTGATCAAGGTACCAGACAAGGTTACTTAATAGCCCATTGTTTGAAATAGTACATAGAAGATTGGCGAACTAGCAGAAGACAAAGTTAGGATAAAGGGGGGGGACTTTTAGGATGGTACCAGGGGATCAGCACTGGGTCACAATTATATAGATAATGACTTAGAGGAGGAAAGGGAGTATAAGCAAATTTTTGACAAAATAGGTAGGAAGGCAAATGACGAGTATGGCACAAAAAGGCCTACATAAAGATGCAGACCATAGAATGGAAACAGGCCTTTTGACCCAACCAGCCCTCTGGAGTGACCCAGCCAGACCCATTTCCCTCTGACTAACGCACTTAACCTATACATCCCTGAATACCATAGGCAAATTAGCATAGCCAATTCACCTAACATGCACATCTTTAGATTAAAATAGTTGAGTGGGCAAAAACTTAGATTGAATATAACGTGGGGAAAATGTGAGGTTGTGCACTTTGGCAAGAAGGAGAGGGGAGCAGAACATTACTTAAAGTGGAAGATGACTGCAGAAAGCTATGGAAACAGCATTTGATACTGCTAGTCCATGAATCACAAAAAGCTGACATTCAAGTTCAGCAGTTAAAAGGCAAACAAAAAAGTGGCTTTCTTTTCAAAAGGAACGGAGGATGTAGGAGGGATTTTGCTAAACCTATACAAGGTAAGCTTTAGACCAGTTGGAATACTGGACAGTTTTGGGCTCCTTATCGAAGGGATTGAGTACACTGGACCTGTACATGTTGGAATGTAGGAAAATAGAAGACCAACTTGTTGAAACATACAAGATTTTATGGGCTTCACAGGTAGGTGTAAAACGGTAGTTTCCTCTCGAGAGACTCTAGGGGTAAAGGGCATAATCATAAAATAAAAAGAGAGTTAAACATTTAAAACAGATAAGGTGGAATTTCTTCTGACACTTGTGAATCTGTGGAATTCATCACCACAGAGAGCTATTGATGCTGTGTCACTAAGTATATTCAAGGATAAGATAAACAGATTTTAGATCAGTCAGGGAATCAATGGTTATGGGAAATTGGAGGATTATTAGATCAGCTGAGATCTCATTGAGTACAGGCATGAATAGCCTCCTTCTGTTCCTACATCTTGTTACTAATGGTAAACAAACAGTATTATAACCCAAAAGGTGATGCAGTGTCAGGAATGCAGTCTTTTGAGAGACATTAGACCCAAATCTCATCTGCTGTTTCAGAAGCATGTGAAAGATTTCATGGTATTATACAAGAGCAAGCAAAAAGTTCTTCTCTTGGTCAACATATATCATTTGATGACTACCATCAAAACACATCTGTTATGTTCTCTCTGCTGCGTGAGACTTCGCAGAATCTGACTAAAAATATAGATTAAACTACCTCACCGGCTATGATGTGCGTTGGCAATTTGCAAAGTTGTGAAAGGCATAAGACAGTTTACTCAGCTAAATTTCACATTTCCCCTTGTGCGCTCAGGCAGTTTTGTTTAATTGAGGAAATATAACCCCAAAAAGTTAACTGCATATATTTAAAAACCACACTGCTGGAGATTACTTGACAATTTGAAAATGTGTATGCACAGTTCTTGATTGCTGTTGGCACCATCGAGTTGGTTAGATACATTGCATCACTGAGGCAAGTTTAAAACTCATACGTTAATAGAAAGCTCAAAAAACAATGGAAACAAGGCAGATTACACACATCTTTATTTTATTAAAACAGATTTCTCAAGTCACTGATTATGCAACAGGAATAGTGATAGTTCACTCAATCCAATTGTTATCATGATCATCCTTAGAATTGTAACTTTTAATAAAACTTTCACAAATCATTATGGTTTACATGATAATCAATACCCAAAAGTCAAAAAGGGAAACAAAACTTTGGAAGGTGTCTTCAAATCAGTGAGGCACCGCAACTGCCAAAATCTTCAAATTTCAGAAATGATCTGTTAAGTTTAGAGTACTGTTTGTGGGTAACACAAGAATAACCTTTTGCTGAAAAACTTTTCGGTACAATCATTTAAAAGAACATCTGCTTCACACTGTCCACAACGTATGAAAACAAGTTCGAGGAAAGGTGACTCAGTAAGATGGACATATGTAGTATAACTGTGATATGATCTGCTTCAAGAATTGCAGCAATTTATTTTTGTGTTGAACTATCCCTAGAGAGACGTAGAGTCAGTCCATTGTACGCTGTGCAAGAGCTCGGATATTTACGTTAACCAAGACGTCTGTAACTGTACAAAAACATGCTACAAACTTGTCTGTTTAGTTAGAATTAAAAGATGCACTCGGAAGCAGAAAAAATTAAGAAAAAGAAACAAGATGGTGCAGCACAAGGCCACAGTAAAGCACGACAATCGTCACTTGAGAAGTTCTTTCATTTCAGGGCTTTCAGCAACTTCCAAATAGCTCATTCCATCAGGGCACTTCCCCGTTTTATTTGCACCCTGTGGGTTGGAAAAAGACAATTAGAAACCAACTGGAGACAGAGGAGATTCACATAAGACCTAAATATTGGCTCCTGTCCAAATTAAAAAAAGTGAATAGAACCATCATCTGAAAATGATACCCACGATGAACAAAGAAGTAACAGACTTTAAAATGGGTCTGATCAAGCAGCAGCAAGCTTGCAGATTATTAAACCCATCCTTGCCATTGTGTGGTTGCCTTGAGTAAGGAAATTTGGTTCAAGGAATAACCACTGATCAGTTTGAGGTTCAATCAATAAAACCTTAATAAAACAATTTTAAAGTAGATCATTTAACAGTTGGATCATTTCCAAGCATATCCATACTGACCAATGTAATTTTGGTACAAAATTAATGTGAAATGGTTTTTAGGCAAACTTTCCTGTAGTATGTTGGAGGTGATAATACATTAGTAGCTTAACTAGAGTAATGCAGCTGTGCTGTGAGAGAATGAGCGAGAGAGTTTTTAAGGATGGTGGTGACTGGGTGGGGGGAAAGAGAAAAGGAGAGTGGGGCTTGGGCAGTGTGGATTACCCTTGGGTAATTCCCTAAGAGACCGCCACAGAGGGTTCCACATGGACGTTGTACAAAAATGGGAATTATACAAACAAGTGTCTGCTTTTGGAAATCCTGCACCATATGTCTAACAAGTTAGAATCTGGTTTGGTCCAACAACATTTTTAAATAACTGTACATAAAATGCATGATTGTACGTACATACTGAGAGAATAAAACCATGATGCCAATGTTTTAAAACAAAAGAAAATTAGAACAGTAGACAAACCTTATTTCTATTTTAGATTCTAATATCCAGAATTAACCCAAGATTAATACAGGTAACTGCCAGTGAACAGCCCACAGCACATCAAATAGCAAATGCAGTTATCTAGAAACCCTTGAGATGTTAGAGATTTGGTGACCCAGTGTCATCAGAACAAAGGATTCTAACTGTTCGCTTTTGATGATCTGGCCTTGAAACTCTTTGCAAAGTCTCAAAGGCTGCCTCAACTATTGCTCATATTCTAGTGTTCATCTCCTTTCCTCAGACTATGCTCCCCTCGATTCTGAAAACTGAACACCAGCATTTAGTCATAGGCACAACTCTAGCGTTACACAAATGCTGAATTTCCAGCTAGCAATGCCAGTGTCAGAACAAATTACTACAGAATCCACCATCTGTACTGAAAACAACAAATGCTGGAGATCACAGGAGGTCAGGCAGCATTCATAGAGAGAGCAAGTTCAGAGCTCTGAAGAATCATCTAGACTCAAAATGTTAGCTTGCTCTCTTCCTATGGAACGCTATCTAACCTGCTGTGATCTCCAGCATTTGTTTTTAGTAATGTCAGTTTCTTCTGGTAGATCATCTTGCATACATTCCACATATTCCTTTCAATGGTATCTGCTACTAGCCTGATTTTCCCAGTCTATCTGCATATTGAAGTTCCCCATGATGATTGTAAGAGTCTGACACTATTTTCTCTCCACATCCTAACTACTGCTAAGAGACCAGCACTTATTGCCCATTCCTAGTTGGCCTTGAGAAGGTGGTGGTGAGCTACCTTCTTGAACTGCTGCAGTCCACTTGCTGTGGGTTGACTCTCAATGCCCTGAGAGAGGAAGTTTCAGGATTTTAAGCCAGTGCCAGTGAAGGAATAGCAATACATTTCCAAGTCAGGATGGCAAATGGCTCAGAGGAGAACTAGAAGGTGGTGGTCTTCCTGTATATCTGCTGCCCTTTTCCATCCAAATGGAAGTGGTCATGGGTTGGGAAGATGTTGTCCAAGAATCTTCGGTGAATTTCTGCAGGGCATCCTTTAGATAGTACACACTGCTTCAACTGAGCAACTGGTGGTGGAAGGAGTGGATGCAGTGCCAATCAAGCAGGCAGTTCTCTCACAGAGAGTGTAAAAGCTTTAATGATGGTGGGGCTGCACTTATCCAGGAAAGTGGAGTATATTTCACCACTCTCCTGACTTGTACCTTGTAGATGGTGGACAGGATTTGGGGAGACAGGAGGTGAATTACTTGCTATAGTATTCATAGCCTCTGAGCAACTCTCATAGCCACTGTATTAATTCGATCAGTTGACTTTCTGATCAATGATGTTGGTATTGGGGGCTTCAGTGATGGCAATACCATTGAATGTCAAGGGGCAACAGTTAGATTGTTTCTTGCTGGCAAGAATGTTGGCACAAATATTACTTGCCACTTGTCAGCCCAAGCCTGGATATTGTCCAAATCTTGTTGCATTTGGAGACTGACTGCTTCAGGGTCTGAATCATCGCAAATGGTGCTGAACGTTGGCAAACATCCCCACTTCTAACCTTATGATGGAGGGAATGTCATAGATAAAGTAGCTGAAGATGGTTGGACTCAAGTCATTACTCTAGGAACTCTTGCAGAGATGTCCTGGAGCTGAGATGACCAACCTCCAACAACCATCATCTTACGTATCAGGTAGGAGTGCAAGCACTGGACAGTTTGGCCCAGATACCTATTGATTTCTATTTGCTAGGGCTCCTTGATGCCACACTGTCGAATGTAGCCTTGAAATCAAGGGCTATTACTTTCACCTCACCTTTGGAACTTAGCTCTTTTGCCCATGTTTGAACTAAGGCCGTAAGGTGGTCAGGAACAGAGTGGCCCTGGTGGAACCTAAACTGGGTGTCACTGAGCAGGTGCTGCTTGGTAGCACTGTTCATGACATCTTCCATCACTTTACAGATGACAGAGAATAGGCTGTTGGAGCAGTAATTAGCCAGGTTGGATTTGTGGTTTTTAAAAAAATGTACAGGACACACTTGGACAATTTTCCACACCTACATTGGGCAGATGCCAGCGTTGTAACAGCTTGGCTAGGGAAGCGGCAAGTTTGAGCACAAGTCTTCAGTATTATTGCCGGAATGTTGTCAGGGCCCGTGGCCCTTGCAATGTTTCTAACAGTGCCTCTAACTGTTTCTTGATCTGTGGAGTAAATCGAATTGGCTCAACACTGGTATCTGTCATACCAGGGATCGCTGGAGAAGACAGATGGATTATCCACTTGGCACTTCTGGCTTGAAGATTGCTGTGAAAGCTTCAGCATTATCTTTTGCACTGATGTGCTAGGCTCTTTCTTCATTGAAGATAGGGATATTTGAAGAGTGTTCTCCTCTAGTGATTTGTTTAAGCATCCAACAGCATTCATGACTGGATGTAGCAGGACTGCAGAGATTAGATCTGATCTATTGGTTGTGGGATTGCTTAGCTATGTCAATTGCTTGCTGCTTATGCTGTTTGGCATGCAAGTAGTCCTGTTTGCTAGCTTCACCAGGATGACCTCATTTTCAGGCATGCCCTCCGGCACTCTCCATTGAGCCAGGGTTGATTGTGTGGTTTGATGGTAATGGTGGAATGGGAGATATGCTGGGCCATGAGGTTACTGATTGTGCTGGAGTACAATTCTGATGCTGCTGATAGTCCACAGTGCCTCATGAATGCCCAGTTGAGTTTCTAGATCTGTTTGAAGTCTGTCCCATTTAACACAGCAATAGTGCCAGACAACACAAATATATTTCTCAATATGAAGGCAGGACTTTGTATCTGCAAGGACTGAGAGGTGGTCAATTTTACCAATACTGTCAGACAGATGCATCAACAGCTGGCAGATTGGTAAAGATGAAATCAAGTACATTTTTTTCCCCCTTGTCAGGTATGCAATAATTGGTGAAGGAACCAATCTAGCAGCTGTCTTCTTTAGGACCCAACCAGCGCAATCATTTGTACTGCTGCCGAGCCACTTTTGGTGGTTAACACTGAAATCCCCCAGAGTATATTTTGTGCTCTTGCCATCCATAGTACTTTTAGGTGTTGTTCAACATGGGAGTACAGAGTCATCAGCTGAGGGAGGATGGCAAACAGCAGGAAGTTTCCTTGCCCATGTTTAACCTGAAGCCATGAGACATCATGAAGTCCAGAATCAAATGTTGAGGACTCCCCGAGCAACTCCCTCCTGACTGCATACCACTGTGCTGCCACCTCTGCTGGGTCTGTCCTGCCGGTGGAGTAGGATGTATCCAAGAACAGTGATGTGGTGGTCGTCTCTGGGACATCTGTAAAGGTATAATTCTGTTGGTATGCCTACATCAGGCTGTTGCTCGACTCGTCTGAGACACAGCTCTCCTCCACCACCCCCCCAACCAAAACGTTAGTGAGGGGGCCTTTGCAGGGTTGACAGGGCTGTTTCTGCCTGCGTCTTTTCTGGTGCCTAGGTCAATGCTAGATGATCCTTTCACTTTCATTTCTTTGAGATTGGTACAACTGAATGGCTTCAGAGGGCAACTGAAATTTGGGTCTGGTGTCACATGTAGGCCAGACTGGGAAAGGATGGCAGATTTCCTTCCCTGAAGGGCATTAGTGTACCAGGTGGGTTTTTCTTACAATTGTCAATGGTTTCACAATCATTAAATCCTTAATCACAGATTTTATTGAATTCAACTTCCATGATCTGCTGTGGCAGGATTTGAACCTGGGTCCCTAGATCATTAACTGGGTCGCTGGATTAATAATCTAGTGATAATACTACTAGGCCATCACCTTCCCCTTCCTTTGCAGTTCCACAACTCTACCCACAATCCTTGTCTTCTGACCCTGTATCATTTCTTACTAAGGTGGCAACCTTTTCCCCCACCTCTGCCTGACCTTTCGATAGGATATGTATCCTAGATATTTAATTCCCAACCACATCTGTGATAGATTATAAGAATGAGATTGTGGAGTTCTTGATTTAACTTGTTATTTGATTTGAGCATAGGAGACTGCTAAATAACACATCAGCCCATGGAATTAAAGGCAAGGTACCATATAGATAGAGAATTGATGGATTGGTAGAAGGCAGAGAACCTCAGGAGAAAGGAGAGGCAAATCATCCATTCAAGACTTTTGGCTGAAGATGAATTCAAATTCTTCAGCCCTGTCTTTTGCACTGAAGCACTGAGCGCTCCCAACAATGAGGAAGGCAGCATTTTATAGAGCCTTCTGCTCTTTTAGTTATTTAAGTGTCGTCCACTACCTTTATCTACGATTTGAAAACAAAGATGAGGTTAAGTAAGTGCTTCCCTCTAGGATTCCCAAACCACCTGCTGCACACCCAGTCTAGTGGCTATGTTTTTTTTTTAGGACTGAGCCAACTTGCTATTGAGTTACTCTTAGTGATGGACACAGGTTCCACATCCACATACCATCAGAATCCAATTTAAGTTTATAAAACAACATTTTCCACAAAACAGCACCAAACAACAGAAGCATTGGGAGTAAAAATGGGTAATCTCGCTATATGGTACAAAAAGAGCAGAAATTTGATGTTCAATCAATTGTTATTTTTAAGATACTATTAATCCATTTGATTGACAAAACCCTAAGGGGTATGGGGCAAAGACAACTATATGGAATTTAATCACAGATCAGATATGGATAATAGGACATGGAGTGGATGCTTCCTCTTGTGGGGTATTCTGAGACAAGGGGTAGCAAATTTAAAAACAGTTGAGGAGAAACTACTCCATCCAAAAGGGCTGTGAATCTGTGGAATTTGCTACCCTAAAGTGCTGTGGACGCAGAGACAGTGAGTAAATTCAAGGAGGGGTTAGACAGATTTTTAATTGATAACGGGTTGAAGGGTCATTGAGAGAGTAGCAGATCAATCATGACCGAATGGTGGAGCAAACTTGATGGGCCGAATGGCCTAATTCTGCTCATTTATCTGATGAAAATATCAAACATGATATGACTGAAAGACAAAAAGTCTTGAAGAGCTAATTGGTTAATTGCTGTTCCAAATATCATGTCTTTGTTGCATAACTTAGTAAAAGCAACATTTGTCTAGTTATGAAGCACTTACATCAAACTCTTCCTAATGCCTCTTCAGTAATTATGACTTTTGCCTAATTAATCCATATAATAATATGTTGCAGTCAGCTATGGCTCAGTTGGTAGCACTTGTACCTGAGTCACAAAGCGAAAGTACTTCATTGCATAGAAAGTGCTTTGAGATATCGGATGGTTGTGAAAGGCACCATATAAACGAAGGGTTTTTTTTTAAAATACAAAAAATGCTGGAGAAACTCAGGTGATTCTGGTTGCATTTCTGGGCACAGGAAAAATATTAAAGTTTTAAATTTTGTATAATTTTTCTTCAAGGGGTCAGAGGTCAAACTAGCCTCAAAACATTAACTGTTTTTTGTCTGTCCACAGATGCTGTGGAGTTTTTCCCACTGTTCTGTGGCTGTTTCATATTTCCAGCATCTGCAACATTTTACTTTAATTCAAACGTTTTAATACTTAATTTCTCTTTGTAAGTGATCTTGGTTTATTCTACCTACTGCTCTGCAATGGTGGATCGTTAACCTATCAGACACAACCAGTTCAATCCCATCTCTTATCAGCCATAATTACCTCATGCAAACTGCAGCTCAACTTTGCATAATTTGGAATTTTAGAATGAAAAGTTAATTACATTCCTCAAATCCAATCAGAATTGATCAATATTACACAATGACTCAAGAAAATAAACTTAGATCTATGGCTCTATGCACAACGAATGGAATGACTGATCTATAATTTATCCGTCCCCTTGAACTAGTTGGTTCTGTATTGAGCGAGAATGCCCAAGAAACTTGTCCAAAAAGTTAAATTGTAACAGGAAACAGATAGTAGATCAATAAAAGACACATCTTGGTTCCATCTCCACTATGGAAGACACAAATGTTCTAAAGTGATTGGGAACCGATCTGAGGGAGAGGGATTGACGGAAAATCAGCATGAAGAAAATGGGTTTGAGAAAAAATTGAAGGGAACGAAGGCTGATAAATCCCACCCAATAATCTACATCCCAGACTGTTTAAGGAAGTGACCCTAGAAATAGTGGATGCATTGGTGGTCATCTTTCAACATTTGAACAGATCCTATGGATTGGAGGGTAGCAAATGTAACCTATTTATATATTAAAAAAAAACAGGAAATTGCAGACTTCTTAATTTGACATAGAGTGAATTCTAGTATTTTCCACCCTAAAGATTCAGTATTAGAATCTTTGGAAAACACAGTGACAGGATCAGACAGCCAGCATGGACTGGTAAGGGTGCAATGAGATCAGAGCGTCCTTGTACATCAGCCTCTGAAAGTAAACATGCACGTGCAGCAGGTAGTAAAGGTGGAAAATGGGATGGTGGTCTTTATGGAGTGTTCAAATTCCAGAGCAGGGATTTTTTGCTGCAATTGCACAGGGCCTGGGGGAGACCATGCCTGGTGTATTGTGTGCAGCTTTGGTCTCCTTAAGTGTATGCTCTGGATACGGAAAGTGTACCAAGATTTACCAGATTCCTAGAACGGCAGGACTGACATGTGAAGAGAGAAACTAGATCGGGTAGGACCGTATTCACTAGAGTTCAGAAGAATGAATTCAGGGAATCTCAGAAGCCTACAAAATTGCAATAGGGCTGGGGAGGGTAAACACAGGAAGGACGTTCCGGATGACTGGGAAGTGTAGAACCATGAGTCACAGTTTAAAGATAAGGGGTGAGCCATTTAGTTCTGAGAAGAGGAAAAATATCTTCACCTAGAGAGTGTTGAGCCTATGAGATTCTCTGCCACAGAAAGCAGTTAAAGCCAATTCATTGTTTAAAATTGTGTTGAATGGGGGAAATAGACTTGAAGGGCCACATGGCCTAATCCTGCACTTGTTTCTATGGAAGCTTTAATAGAAATGAAAAGTGCTGGAAATATTTAGCTAGTCTGATATTAATCTGAAAAGTTAACTTTCTTTGCAGATTTACCTTTTTTCCATTTCTGCTGTAATTTCAGATATCTTGCATCTGTAATATTCAAATTAAACTTTGACATTAAAATTTTAAACTAAAAATCTCACTTAGTTTCAAACCCATGAGCTTCTGATGAATCTGTACCACAAAGATAATTACCAACCTTTACTTTTCACATTTGGCAACTGACCTGTTGTACTTCCAGTACTTTGTTTTCATTAGTGCTTTATTACGGGCTAGAGACCACTTGGTGGTGCTCTGCCAAAAAACATGTTGACTTGTGGATCAATTTCTGTACACCTATTCAACAACTCATAAGGTAATATACAGAAAGCGGGCAACTGACTCTAGGTGTAGCTATCAGTTATTAGATAGTCAATCTTAGACCTCAAAAGTAAGGGTTGGAAAAGGAAGTAGAAACAAGAAAATATAAGTAGGTAAACTCAAAAATAAAAGGTGGCATTGCGACAGCAAATCCTCATACATGTCAACCAAAGCAGTAAGATAAACACAATTTGAAAAAGATAGCCAATATAAAATGGATCTTGATGGAAAAGTGTAATTATCAAAATGGAACACAAGTCTGAGATGACAGTTGAAATCAGAGGAGACTCATACAGAATATCACTATCAACTCTAACAGATAGGGACTAATTGCTCTATATATGCATCAGTCTGGTATGAAAAGAGTCAGTGAAGTCAATACCAATGAGACAAGTCAAAGCAATACTTGCATTTTTTTTAAAATTATGATTTATTTTCTCCCCATTATATACATAGCCAATGTTTATTTTACAAAAGTTGTAAAAATTAGGAATAAGTATAATACTCCAGAGTGTATACCTTTCAGTCCTTTATAAGAAATAGGATTTGCCAACTACAAATCTGGTCCTTAACACTGAGCCCAATTAAAATACAGAATGCTCAAAAGGTAACTGAATTAATGTTTTGAATGAATTTGTTACAAATATCAAAATGCAGCAAGCTTTACAAAAGCTTAATACACCTGAACAGCCACAAACCAGTTTAGTCCTAGCAATATATGCGATAACTAAAAATAAGCAGATCAATAACCTGCTGCCCTAATGTCCTCAAGAATAGCACATAATGCTGTGGTGACAGCTGCCAGATGGTCAACATACTCCACTTTATCAGACAGACACTGATATATGAGGCTTGAAGTTGCTGTCTAGAGTGGGAATAATAGTTATCACAAAACAACTTTGCCAATAGATTGAGTGCTTCCATCTAGCTGCCATGGCTTTAAGCACATTCAGAATATTGATCACAACATCAAAATAGTTTCTTGCACACGTATATTTTAAAAAAACTTGCATCCCTATTGAACTTCTTAGGACCATTATGTCTTAAAACACTTAAATGTAGTCTAGGTTGTAAGTTATGGGACATGGAAGTCTATATAAACAAAAAAAAACTCAAGACAATCTAACCACTTCGTGATATTCAATGCCATTACCACTGAATCCCTGATTATCCTGGAAAATGATCTACACCAATTATATAAAACACTGAGGTATCAGAGCCAGGTCAGAAGCTAGGGCTTCTGCAGGAAGTAACTCTCCCTGATTCCTCAAAATCTGTCCAACACCTAAAAGGCACAATTCAGTGTCACGGCATACTCTCTTTTTCAGGATGACTAAGGATCCAGGACAAAGCAGCCCACTTGACTGGCCTATCGAACACTACCTTAAAGATTTACTGTCCACAATCAATGCAGAATGGGAGCAGAATGTACTAGCTGCAAGATGCAATACAGTAAATCAATACCACTCCTTCCAAACCCATATTCATTCACCGTTGCTACGTTCAAATCCTGGAGCTCCCTTCTAAACATCACAATGAGTGTATCTATCAATCATGGACTGTAGCAGTGAAAGGAAGCTCATCACCTTCAAGAAGGTAAGGATGGATAATAAATGCATGGCCCATTAACAAGTAAAAGCAACTCTTATGAATAGCTTATCCTCAACAGGACACAGCATATCATTAATCTTTCTTTCCTCCTTATTCAGGCTATATTTCACATCCCATTGTCCAAAAATTGCAATATGACCTGTATTGTAAATTCAAACTAACATCAGTCACCATATAAAAACAACTTCGGTACCACTTTCATTGTTAATAGTAATGGGCCAAGTGCAGGTAGGTAGAACTAGTTTAGTTTGGGATTATGGTCAGCATGGACTGGTTAGACTAAAAGGGTCAGTTGCTGTGTTGTTTGACTCTATGGCTGATTCTAAGTCCAATGTGGTTTAGAAGAGGTAGGTGAAGGTGTGTGGTGGGAGGAGACCCAATTTATAGCAAGGCAAGTAAACATTACAGTCCAAGTGTTTGGAGTTGTGGGAATCCCTTCTAATAATAAGACTTTATATACAAATATACACACAATATAAAAATATTAATTGCAAAATGTCAGTCCAAGAGCAAGGTAAGTGAAATACATTAGATGATAGATTTTGGCTACATTTTATAAAAGTAATAATCCCAGAAACATTCAGAAGGGCAACTTATCACAGAACAGCAATGCAAACGGTCTACAAACAGCCTAAAATGATAATCAGTTTCTTCTTTCATTGTTAGAACTGCTAACAATGTACAAGTATTCTAGATAAATAGTACTGCAGTGCTGAAAGGATTAAGGATTGAAGAAAACCTCAAGCTCACTGGTGCAATGCTGGCTGCTTACAATTCTGAATCACCCAATTTGCTTCAGGATGTACATATTCCCAACAGTATCATTAGAGCAAAGCTATTACAGTAAAATTGCAATTTAACTACAAAGCAATCCTTAAAGTCCTGCATAAACAAGAGATTATACTTTTTTCTTTAAGACATGGTCCAATAATCAAAACTTGAGAGGGGTACATAATGGGGAATATGAAGTGAATTGGCAGTTTGGGATTTAAAATTCTAACACTTCTCAGTATGGTATCTTACCTGTTCTGAATGAAAACTCAACACAAGGTGCCAATACTCACCTATCTCATTATTTTCATAAGAAATAAGAGTAGACTTGTTCTGCCAATCATTAAGACCATAACGGATTTGTTTGTAGCCTTAACTCCACTTTTGAGACATTAAATTTTAATAAAACCTCTCATGGAATGTGGTGTCATTTATTGCCCATCCCTAGGTGATGACGATATGCCTTTTGGAACTGCTGCAGCCCACATGCTGTAGGTTGGCTAACAATGCTCTTAATGCTAGTAACAAACACTACATTGGACAAACAGGCAGAAAACTAGCCATCAGGATACATGAACACTAACTAGCCACAAAACAACATGACCGTCTCTCACTAGTATCCTTACACACAGATAAGGACACCACTTTGACTGGGACAACACATCCATCTTAGACAAGCCAAACAGAAACATGCATGAGAATTCCTAGAAGCATGGCATTCCAACCGGAAATCTATCAACAAACACATTGAGTTAGACACTGTCTACCACCCCCTGAGAAAAGGAACAGCAAATAACATCACCAACCCAAAAGAAATGCAAAGATCTAAATATAAAGCAGGAATCATGTACGCTGCTTCGCCTGAGGCCCACTGAAGATGTTAGCTATTAGGGTGACGAAATGCCTAGAAATGAACCTCCCAGCTCAGCGAGCAAACTTACATCCAGAACAATGATCTTAGGAAGGGAATTCCAGGATTTTGACCCAACAGTAAAGGAACGACAATATTAAGTCAGCGATGAGTGGCTTGGAAGGGAACTTGCAGCTGTTGATATCTGCTGTGGTCATGGGTTTGGAAGGCACTAAGGAATTTTGGTGATGTGTTTTTCAAGTGTTTCCTTCCGGTGCACCACATTTACCCAAGGTGAAGTTATAAATTTGCTACTTAACAATCCAGATTTTGAAATATTTTATGTTGTATGCCACCTCATGTTAGACTTAGCCCCTAAACTGGTAAATTTCGTGGATTTTGATAGAGAAAAACTTGTTCATAGGTCAAAAGCATTGGTCTCAGCAACTGTCAAATATTTGCCTCACATTTTCTATTGCGAGGTTTGACTTAATTATGGTATTAAATTATCCAGTCTTGAGAATCTTATCACCACTTCCTTGAACATTCACAATGGAGCTTAGGCTTTATTAATTTCAAATAAAGGCTTCATGGTTTTAACCAAACACTTCGGATTTCGAACTTTCAAATTAACCACTTATAGCAAAGTAATCCATCTTTCACCAGGAGCAACTGTTTTATAAATCTAGCTTCAACCAAGACATATTAAAATCTGCCAAACTAAAATCCAAAAGCTCAAATTATAGGTATTTCCCCAAGCAAAAAAAAAAATCCAGAATCTGAATTCTAGTGTACTACACTTTACCCTGTGCTGGGTAAGAGTTCTCCCAATGTAAACAAATTACCATTAACTACTTAAAAAATTCTCATACTACATTTAAAAAAAAATCACCATGACTATAGATATACTTACAAGTTAAGCATTGAAATTCTTCATATAGACCAAAACACCCATACCACTAGTTCAAAACCCAAATTCTAAAATAATTTATATTTAAATACACAAAAAAACAAACATGCTACAATTGTTTTCAGCTGGATAAAAGGTGGAGTAATGGAAATATAGCATCTTAAGAGACTGAAAAATTGTAATGTTAAAAATGCTGAAAATTCTCATTCTCTGGGATAAAATGCGCAGATCTTAAATCATACTTCACATTTAGACAAAGATTGTCAGAGTGCTTAGCATTTCTAGCACAAAGGACATGTCGCCTGCATTCAGTGCTGATATGGAGAAAATTCCAGGAGTTTACCATTAGACCAAAACTTGTGTGCTTTATCAGTCAATCACCTACTTTCATTCTGTATACCATGTGTAAGAAAATGACCAGATGACTTGTTGGGAAGGTTTGCTGAGTGAATTCAAGATTTAAAGTTCTCGTTCCCTTGTGGAATGCACCTTGAATAGGTAGACCTACTACACTCTGAATAAATAGTCATGACAGGTACTAATATTGGTTATGTGGGCAATCTCTGCGAGCAAATCTTTCATTGTGACAGCAACAATTTTGGATTTTAGGTACCAGTGGAAAATTAAAAAAAAAAGTGTTATTTAAAAACAGTGATATTTTACTTTCTCCTATGACTTCAACAGGAGGAAACACCAAGCACATGATGCAATTTCAGTTATTCACGAAATAACTTAGGAATAGAATGATACCAACTTTTTTTCTTCGTTTATAAATGGATAAGACACATGCATTAGATACCTTTTATCGAGTTAGCACAGTGAATAATTCTGGGAAAGTCTTATTAATCAACTTTACATGGAAATATATTTTGAATGATATGCTAGTCAGTTAAAGTAAACTCCAAAGTACGTGAGCAAACCTCTAGAATAGAACCTCTATACCACCACCAGATCAGTTTCTATACACAGACCACAGCTGCTGACCTCTTATTTAGAAGATTTGGGATTGGGATGCAACCCCATTTCTCTGGTACTCTGAACCTACCTTGGATAACAGGAATTTCACACATTCTAAATGTCCCTCATAGATTGCTGACAGAAGTGCTGTGTAACCATGTATATCCGGAACCTGTAGATCAGAGAAATAGAGGGATAAAACATTATTGACAAAAAATGACCTTTGTGCCACCAATGTAAGCAAAAACTGCATAAATCTAAAGTCTCTTTCCTATGGTTCTTGAAAGAATGTTCTCAAATTGAGGGTCACCAGGGATCTGTAGAACTCTCCAACAAAAGACTTGAAACATTATTTAGCTTGCCTTTTTGGTGCTTTTTTTTGGGGGGGGGGGGGGGGGGGGGGGGAGCAAGAGAAGAGGAATAGAAAGAGTTGCCTCAGTTCTTACAACTAATAGCAAGGTAACTTGCTAGTTGAAATTAGAGAGTCAAATATTCTCACTTGAGATTTGAAGATTTAAAATTTGAAGAGTAATAAAATTAGATAAATATATCACAAACAAAACTAAATTTATGAAATATTTAGATTGGCGTTCAAGTGAGTGACAGTTATTAAAAAAAAGAGAAAACAAATTACTTATCCATTTTTCCTACCCTTCAACTACCTTTGCGTCCAAATATCAGTTGATTGTAATCGAACATATTTAACAACAAAGACTTAAAAATTCTGAAGATAGATGGACCTCAAAAGAAACTCTTCCTTCAGTGATGTTCCCAGAGAATGGAATCATCCATATGACAAAGAACAAGTCAAATATCTCAGTGAAATCTGAGCCGATGACTACAAGTTTCATTTTTCATTTATTGAGGTCACTGAGCATATTAAAAAATGTTGCAAATGAAATACATTACACAACATAAAAATTGTAAACACAGCATACATGAACTACAAGAGTCATCATCTTTATTCCAAAATTACAGTTATAGGCAAATAAATCTCAGTGAGGAGTTACTCCTATTTCCACAGGAGAGCTTTTTGCCAGCTGGCACGGTTGTGATTGGTTTCCTTTCAGCAAATTTCAAACATTCACAAACTACTGTTTCTTTCGGTTGATATTTCTTCTGGAGGACCCTTTATACACAAATTGTTATCTCAGCTCACTTACTCCTTAACATAGGCTATTTAAACTCCTACAGCCTTTTGGATCACTTCCTCATTGAAGCTTGTAAATGTGTCAGATTCCAAACGCTTTCTCCTGACTTCAAAGGAACTCAGGACTCTCAGCCCTGACTAGTTGGAGACCAGTAACAGCACGCCTACTGTTATCTTTTCTTACTGGGTAAACCTGCTTGTTGCCTGCTTGCTGTCCTTAGGAGGATATACAAATCATGGCTGACAATTTAATGATCTCTCTAAGTGGCAGCACATGATTTCACTAATACTGCTTCAAATTTGACAAACTCTCTAAGATGGAGAAAGTGAGGACTGCAGATGCTGGAGATCAGAGCTGAAAAATGTGTTGCTGGAAAAGCACAGCAGGTCAGGCAGCATCCAAGGAGCAGGAGAATCGACATTTCGGGCATAAGCCCTTCTTCAGGAATGAGGAGGGTGTGCTAAGCAGGCTAAGATAAAAGGTAGGGAGGAGGGACTTGGGGGAGGGGCGATGGGAATGCAATAGGTGGAAGGAGCTTAAGGTGAAGGTGATAGGCCAGAGAGGGGGTGGGGGCGGAGAGGTTGGGAAGATGATTGCAGGTCAAGAAGGTGGTGCTGAGTCCGATGGTTGGACTGAGATAAGGTGGGGGGAGGGGAAATGAGGAAGCTGGAGAAATCTGCATTCATCCCTTGTGGTTGGAGGGTTCCTAGGCAGAAGATGAGGCACTCTTTCTCCAGGCGTCATGTTGCCATGGTCTGGCGATGGAGGCGGCCAAGGACCTGCATGTCCTTGGCGGAGTGGGAGGGGGAGTTAAAATGTTCAGCCACGGGGCGGTTGGAGCGGGTGTCCCAGAGGTGTTCTCTGTAACGTTTCCCAATTCCTTCGCCTCCACCGCATCTGCTCCCAGGAGGACCAATTCCAATACCCGAACAACCCAGATGGCCTCCTTCTTCAAAGACTGCAATTTCCCCTCAGATGTGGTTGACGATGCTGTCCACCGCATCTCCTCCACTTCCTGTCCTCCTCCCTTGAGCCTCATCCCTCCAATCGCCACCAGGACAGAACCCCACTGGTCCTCACCTACCACCCCACCAACCTCCAGATACATCGTATCATCCTTCGTCATTTCCGCCACCTCTAAACCAGACCCCATCACCAAGGATATATTTCCCTCCCCTCCCCTATCAGAGTTCTGGAAAGACCACTCCCGCCGCGACTCCCTCATCAGGTCCACACCCCCCCACCAACCCAACCTCCACTCCTGGCACCTTCCCCTGCAACCGCAAGAAATTCAAAACTTGCGCCCACTCCTCTCCCCTCACTTCCCTCCAAGGCCCCAAGGGATCCTTCCATATCCGTCACAAATTCACCTGCATCTCCACACACCATTTATTGCATCTGCAGCACCCAATGTGACCTCCTCTACATTGGGGAGACAGGCTGCCTACTTGCGGAACGTTTCAGAGAACACCTCTGGGACACCCACACCAACCAACCCAACCGCCCCGTGGCTGAACACTAACTCCCCCTCCCACTCCGCCAAGGACATGCAGGTCCTTGGCCGCCTCCATTGCCAGACCATGGCAACATGACGCCTGAAGGAAGAGCACCTCATCTTCCGCCTAGGAACCCTCCAACCACGAGGGATGAATGCAGATTTCTCCAGCTTCATTTCCCCTCCCCCCCATCTTATCTCAGTCCCAACCCTCGGACTCAGCACCGCCTTCTTGACCTCCAATCTTCTTCCCGACCTTTCCGCCCCCACCCCCTCTCTGGCCTATCACCCTCACCTTAATCTTCCACCTATTACATTTCCAACACCCCTCCCTACTTTTATCTTAGCCTGCTTAGCACACCTTCCTCATTCCTGAAGAAGGGCGTATGCCCGAAATGTCGATTCTCCTGCTCCTTGGATGCTGCCTGACCTGCTGCGCTTTTCCAGCAACACATTTTTAAACTCTAAGATCACAACTGAAAACTGAAATAACGTTTTCACCAACTTAGAAATCAAGTTCTAAGAAGAATATCATTTGAAACTTCACGTCACTTAGTATTAAGTTACCAGCCCTTGAAACTGGAGACTACGATTTCAAATTTAGTCTTTCTATCCTGAGGAATGCAGCCTGTTATAGAGCTTGAAAAGGGTAGAATATTGTGCAGTTTTCGCCCCCTTATATAAAAAAAGATATTTCATTTGAGGCAGCTCAGAGAAGGTTCACGAGAATGATCTCTGGTATGGAGGGATTAATTTACAAGCAATGGCTCAACAGGTTGGGCCTTTTGAGAGGTGATCTCATCGGAAAATGTAAGATTCTTAAGGGGCATGACAGGGTAGATGCTAAGATGCTTCCGTTCATGTCTAGGACCAGAGGGCATAGCCTCAGAATAAAGGGGTAAAAATTTAAAACAGATGAGGAGGGATTTCTTTTCAGACAGTTGGGAGTCTTTGGCATTCCCTGCTAGAGCACTGTAGGGATAGTCTTTTGTATATTTAAGGCCGAGATAGATGAATTCATGATCAGTCTGGGTAATCAAGGGTTGCAGGGAAAATAAAGGAAAATAGATTTGAGAAATGCCGGATCAGTCACGATTCTTTGGATGGCAATGCGGGCCTGGGGGTAGGGGGTGCTAAATGGCTTACTCTTGTTTCTATTATAGTTTAGATGCTAAGAATTTAAAATATTTTAATAAGACCATCTCTTCAGAATTCAGATAATTATCCCATTCTAATCACTCTCCCCTCATGGGGAAAATCCTTCCATTCAAGGAATCAATTCAGTTGGCCTTTGTTGCACTTGCTTCTAAGGTAACTACCTCCTTCCTAACTTTACATCTTTTAATCTAATTTCTCAATGCAGTAAGTAGGAGTCCATATATGGAGCTCCTACCGAAAGGGATTAGACAATTCTGTTTTCCATTACATCAATGTTTGTAGAATGTGTGTTCTTGAGGGAACTTAATTTCTCCAAACTTCTATTTTGAAGATATTCTACTTTCTGAAGGAAATTCCACAACGCCAGGAAATCAACTTAATATCATACACACATAATGCATATACTTATAAATTGAAAAGTAAATCGCTTTATTGGTGATTTTCAGGTTAATAGATCCTCCACAGATCATTTAGGTTTGCTCATTGATGCATATCTGACCATTGCTCATTCAGGAATCAGTAGCTGAACATATTTGACAAACCTGATCAACAGCTATTTTGAAGGAAAGGCAAATGAAAGGTGAAATGAAGGAGTTAGAATATTGACAGACAAATATCAGAGTCTTAAAAATGCATAACCCAGCCGTCAGCTGTTGTTCAAAATTATTATTAGCATGGTACATGGTTACACTACGGTTCAACGAGTAGACCAAACTAGCGGAGGGCAGCTGCCAATGGTTCCTAACTTTGGCAACTTAGGGACTCTTTCTGGTGGACAGATTGGGACAGATCAATTCAAGATCCATAGGTCTTACAGGCTATTCAACACAATCATGGCACACATCTGAGCTTGATAAGACAATAAAGATAGCCTGGTCACCCAAGCCATGCAAAATAATATCCAGCCATCTATATTCAGCTTGCCACTGGGCCAAGATGGACTCTCTTTCATCTTGACTTGCGTGGAACCTTTTCTCACTATAATCCAATTCATGAACAAGCACTCTTCAAAGTTTCACTACTGGCACCACAGTAACTTACCCAAATCCTATAACATTTGTGCAAATTTGTGGTATGTTGCTTGTTTTGTTAAAAAGGGAAGTTAACTTATGACACCTTCAACTCCTGTAGCACAGAAAGGAAAATATTCTTGTCTACTATATTAGTTGGCATTCTGCTTGTAAGTTGAAGTATGTTGCACCATCACTGTATAGCCATCGAAAAGAATCTGGATAATTGTAGACAGGGCACACTTTATAATTTATAAATAACATTAATTTATAGATAACATACGGATCATATAAACAATGGACAAGACCCACTCACCTCTTATTCCTCAACCTCTGCAAAACTGTGACCGCCCTTACCCCTTCACCGAATGTTCACTCTCCACACCACTGCCTCCCTCAACCCTCAAACCACGCTCCCCTCCACTCCTTCACCTGCCCATCCCAAATGCTAATTCCATTTCCCCCCCTCAAACCCCAGCAATGTTGCTCTTAGCCCACATTTTTATCCCAAGGGAAATGCCAATAACTCTTCCAACAATGATTACTTTTACAACAGTTGGGCATAAGTCAAGGATTCCAGAACATGAATTTGCAATGAATCATGTAAGCAGTGTCTGTTGTGCAGGAGGGGTTGAGCACTGATGAGTAGGAGCACCAGTAACTGTTGTTAGTGCTGAAATGCTTTGCATTCCAACTAATTTATTTTATAGTTATGACAAACTCAAAAATGTGCGTACACATCAGTCAATGCACATTTCAAACAACAAGTCCATGTGCTGCTGGCAAGCTGATCACAACTTTGGGGAGACTGTGGTATAGTAGTAATGCACTTATGGGTGGCACGGTGGCACAGTGGTTAGTACTGCTGCCTCTCAGCACCAGAGACCTAGGTTCAATTCCTACCTCAGGCAACTGTCTGTGTGGAGTTTGCACATTCTCCCAGTCTGTGCGGGTTTCCTCCCACAGTCCAAAAATGTGCAGGTTAGGTGAACTGGCCATTCTAAATTGCCCGTAGTGTTAGGTGAAGGGGTAAACGTAGGGGAATGGGTTCGGGTGGGTTGCTCTTTGGAGGGTTGGTGTGGACTTGTTGGGCTGAAGGGCCGGTTTCCACTACTGTAAGTAATCTAATCTAATCTGGTAATGTCAGTGTCCTGAAGACACTAGTTTGATGTCTACTGCAGACACAAAATACAGATTCAATTAAAAAGCTGGTTATTGACTAATGCTGACCATGTAACAATTGTGGATTTTCACAAATACCTGTCTCTTCACTAATGTCCTTCAGAGGAAGAAATCTGATACCCTTGCTTGATGTTCCCTATACATGGCTCCCGACTTGCAGCAGTATGCTTAACTGCCCTGTGACATGGCCTAGCAAGTTGCTTGAAGTGCAATTGGGGAGGGGCAACAATGCTTGCCCATCTTGTGACACCTACTAGCACAAAATGAAAAAAAAAGATGCTGTAGAAATCACAAAGCAGTCTAGGTAAAGCAGCAAATGGAAATTTAAGTTTTCCATGTAATTATTGTGGTTGGGCGGACATAGATTCTGCCTCAGGGTCTTGGTGTTAGCAGCTCCAGTCAAGTCTTCACAAAAGCAGAATATTTTGGCCCATGTTGCTTACTAACACACGTGAGCTTTATTTTTCTATATCCACTGATTATAAAAAGTTGGTCAAGGTTGTAGAGTCTAACTATGTAAAATCTTACATATATTAAAACATTTATCTTAATATTTGAGTATCAGACTTAAATTAGAAAGTAAATTTTAATGATGAGAAATCCAAAGACAATTAGAAAATCAAACATTTAGAAACATAACCGATAAAAGATACCCGAAGAACAGTAATAACAGGAATATTGCTTAAATAAGAGTGGTGGGACCAACATTGGTATTATATCTTCCAAAATTCTGACATATTTATCTTACTTACATTAATCTCAGCGCCCAGGCGAATGAGAAACTCCAGAACCTCAAGTTGACCACAATCGGCTGCAAAGTGAATGGCCCTCCGACCAGCTACTTCTAACTTGGTCACATCAATACCCTGAAGATAAATGAAAACAAATATTAATATAAATAGAAACAAAGTTACAGAATTTATGATTGCTGTTCAATACATCTACAAGCACTGAAACACCAAACTATTACATTGTTTGATTTCACTAATCAACTAAAAAGACTCAAACGCCTGAAAATTCATTAAGTACAAATATCCAGGCAGGATTATGGGCTCGTGACAACAATGATAAAGGCCTTATGATCACCTGTTCAACAACAACTCAGCCACATTATAGATTATATACCAAACTGCAAACAGACGGTTTTTCCCTTTGAAGAATACACAAGGACAAGGATCCTTTTCAAATTAACCTCACTGCAAACCAACAGATGGGAGTGTGAATAAAGGAGGGAAGTTGTTTGACCTTCCCTGGGAACTTAACCATTTGCCTGAAGCCATAATGAATTGGGATTTCTCACCTGAGTTCTGGCCTTAATTTGCACTGGTGTTAATTGCCATTTTGAAACAGATTTTGTAAAGACAAAAGACAGCATTGTTAAAGTATAGAAATGTTTGCATATGATGTCAATGTATTCTAATTAGTGAAACTTTGGGGTGGGGGAGGAGTTATTTGAGGACTTAACTGTTTAAAGGGTAAGTACAGTTAGACTTAGCGAGGCACTTGGGGAAAATTAGCATTTTGCCTACAAGTCAGAAAACCTGAAATTTTAAAAAGTGGCTAATGGAAACTAAGGATAGGAGTTGGAAGGTCATGTTGCAGCTGTACAGGACATGTGTTCGGCCACTTTTGGAATACTGTGTGCAATTCTGGTCTCCCTCAAATAGGAAGGATTTGGTGAAACTTGAAAGGGTTCAGAAAAGATTTATAAGGATGGTGTTTGGATTGGATAGGGATAGGGAAGAGGCTGAATAGGCTGGGGCTGTTTTCTCTGGAGCATTAAAGGCTAAGGGGGTGGGGCTCAGAGGTTTTATGAAATCATGAGGGGGATGGATAGGGTAAATAGACAATGTCTTTTCCTCAGGATGGAGGAACCCAGAGCTAGAGGGTATAGGTTTAGGATTGTGGGGAGGGGTGTGTGTAAGTGGGACCTAAGGGGCAACCTTTTCCACGCAGAGGGTAGTGGATGTATGGAATGAGCTGCCAGGGACAATTACAACATTTAAAAAGGCACCTGGACAGTTGTTATGAACAGGAAGGGTTTAGGAGGGATATGGCCAGGATCTATTTAAGATATCTGGTTGGCACAGACAAGTCAGATCAAAGTATCTGTTTCTGTGCTACACATTTCTATGTGTATGTCAAGGAAATGGATGTTGTATTGGTAATGAAATTAAAATTGGAGAAATGGAATTTAAGTTTTCAGGAAAGAAAAGGAAATACTGGGAAAGATAGAGGGGAAGAGCAATGAGAGAGAGAAAAAGTGTTTCACAGAAGGATCTGGGCAAAGGAATTTGATCTAAAACAGTTAGAGTTGAGTAGGAGAAATCTTATTATGTCCCATGAAGTCGACAATGACTCACACTCAAGATTTGCTCATTTAATTCCTATGTTTGAGGCGGCAAGGATTGAAGCACCCTTTATTGCTTCCAAGTGGGTGGCACAGCAGTTAATCACCATAGCCAAGAAAGCCCACAGCGTCTCTACTTTCTATGTAAAGTGAGGAAAGTGCACCTCCCAAACCCCATCCACACTGCATTCTACAGAGGGTTTATCAAGAGTTCATTGATGCAGCAGTATCATTGTTTACATCGGGAATTGTACCACCTTGGACTATAAGACCATACAACAGTGAGGCCAGCTGAGAAGATCATCAGGGTCTCTCTTCCCTCCATTACAGACATTTACACAACACACTACATCCAAAAGGTTAACAGCATTTTGGAAGACTCCACACCCCTCACTCAAACTCTTCTCCCTCCTGCTACCTGGCAGAAGATACCGGAGCTTTCAATTTCTCACAGCCAGACTGTGAAACAGTTTCTTCCCCCATGCCATCAGGTTCCTTAACACTATGATCAGACTCTTTTCCATTTGAAATTCTTTGCATGACTTTGAAGTGCTGCTAGAACAATGTCGACTAATTATCATTCTTACATGACACAGTAATTTGCAAGTTTTGCACTTCTTATGCACTTTATAGCACCTTTTTATGATCATGTAGTTTGTGCTGTCCATGTAGCACCTTGGTCCTGGAGGAATGCTGGCTTGTTTTTAACCGCATCAGCTGCATATGGTAGAAATGACAAATAAAAAAGCTACTCCACTCTACTAAAATGGCCAGTCCAATATGGATTCTTTTTGCTGCAGAGTAAGTTTTTGCAGAAAGCATAACAGGTTTCTTCCCTCTTGCTGAGGAAAGTGCGCCCGATTTCAAGGTGGTCTCTTTTTCATCTGCCTTACGTACATACAGTTAGTGTCAGAGGCATAATACTGCCAAAAATCTTGCATCCTCAAATAGTAGTAGGTCTAGACTTAACGAACCAACCCAATCACCCTGTAGCACAGCATTTCAACTCCCCCTCCCACTCCACCGAGGATATGCAGGTCATTGGACTCATCCACCGCCAAACCACAACGCGACGGTCGGAGGAGGAGCGTCTTATCTTCCGACTGGGAACCCTCCAACCACAGGGGATGAACTTGGACTTCACCAGTTTCTTCATCCCCCCTCCCCCCACCTTGTCTCAGCCGAATCCCTCCAGCCCGGCACCGCCTTCCTGACCTGCAGTCTTCTTCTTGACCTCTCCGCCTCCACCCTACTCCGACCTATCACCCTCACCTTGACCTCTTTCCACCTATCACATTTCCAACGCCCCTCCTCCAAGTCCCTCCTCCCTACCTTTTATCTTCTCCTGCTGAACACTCTCTGCTCATTCCTGAAGAAGGGCATGTGCCCGAAACGTCGAATCTTCTGTTCCCTAGATGCTGCCTGACCTGCTGTGCTGTTCCAGCAATAAAGTTTCAGCTAGACTTGCTTATGCTTCTCAAAATCTTAAGCAACTTGCTTTTGACTGGTGAGTATGGGCATTTTACATGAAAGTCACTTACAAAAGGAACAGTGATGTAATATCAAACCCAGCCCATGAGATTATAGCTCAAGGAACAGACAGCCACTAACTGATGATTAGGCTGATCAAAAACATTGTTCCAGAAGAAACTCCTTACTCATTTCCAAATTGAAAGGAGATAGGGAGAATGAACCTCAGAATCATACAGTACTAAAGGAGGTCCTTTGGTCCATCGAACATACATCACAAAATTACTCACTCAATCTACACTCGTCCCATAGCTTTGAATACAATAAAAATCTGGAATCAGAGGTTTAATAAGTGATTGTGTAACCACTAAGAAAAAAACCCATCTGATTCACTAATGTCTGTTTGGGAGGAAAAACTACCATCCTTACCCAAGAGGGTCTACATGTGACGCCGAACCCACAGCGATGTTGTTGACTGTTAACCTCCCTCTGGACAATTAAGATATTGGCAATAAATACTGGCCTAATCAATGACACCCACATTTTAAGAAATACTCCTCTTACATCCTCCCCTGTTCTGCCTGAAGATCCTATACCCAAGAATATTGAGTGGTCAGCCCTGCCCCTCCCTCAACCACATCTTCGTGACAGTAATATCACACCCTTTAACTCATCTATTTTACCAACAATACTCCATGTTAAGTGCCATCTAGCCTTGCCCTATTCCCTTGAAACTCAACAAGCTAAATACCTGCCTTAGTTCTTTTACAAAAGAAAGTTTTAAAATAAAATCAAAACAGCATTTGAAGAGGAAGATATACAGGGCTGCAACCACATGGTCAGGGAACAAAACCTATACTGCTGTCTGACAGCAGTGATTCTGCACAGTTACTGCTTTGCTGTTTGAGTTCAAGTATCTCTGGACATCAAAGTGCATCCAGGAAAAAGTAACAGATAACAAAATGCACAGCTGACCTTGGAGGAACCAGTGGGGGAGAGCTCACAGCGCAGGAGCAGATAAGTGCATAGTTTTTGAGTGCAGCCTTGCTGTAAATCTACAACAGAGAGTAGAGTGGGTTCTTTTTTGATTGTGTTTTATTGAGATGTCTCGATTAAAATTTTAAAAATAAGCCATTAGTCTTAGTTAGTCTGGAACAGTGTTTTTCCATAGCAAAAGGACTATTTTCTGGATCTGTAGATTGTTAAGATGGCCTTTAATAGAGTGGTGTGCTGTTCCTGTCAGATGTGGGAGTTTAGAGAGAGTTTCCATGTTACTGATTGTATCTATAGCTGGAAATCCTATTAGATTGCATGGATCAACTGGAGCAGCGGTTAGTGGCAATAAGGAATTTACAGGAGCTAGAGGGTGTAAGGGAGGCATTTACAGGGAGAAAGAAAAGCTGCAGATACAGTCATGTAAATGGGTTAACTCCAGGAGAGGTAGGAGCGGCAGGTAGGTAGTGCAGGAGTCTCCTGAGGCTATGCCCATCTCAAACAAGTATGCGGTTTTGGAAAATGCAGGGGGTGATGGACTATCAAGGGAGCATAGCATGAATAACCATATTTCTAGGACAGAGAAGGGCTCTAAATGTTAGGAGTCATTCTAAATGAATCGATTGTGATAGCAGACTCTCTAGACAGAGGAACAGACAGACATTGCTGCGGCTGGCAGTGAAAACTCGAATGGTGTGTTGCCTACCTGGTGCCAGATCAAGAATATCTCAAAAAATACAGAATGTTCTCAAAAGGGGAGAGGGACCAGCAGGAGATCATTGAACACATCGAAAGTAACCACATATGAAGGGCAAAGGATGACATTCTGAAGGGAGAATATAGAAAGTTAGGTAGGAATTTAAAAAAAGGAGGTCCTCGTGGGTAGTAATATCTGGATTACTCCCTGTGCTATGAGTGAGTGAGGGTAGGAATAGAAGGATAGAGCAGGTGACTGTGTGGCTGAAAAACTGGTGCAGGGGAGAAGGATTCACATTTTTGGATCATTGAAATCTCTTCTGAACTAGAAGTGACCTGTATAATAAGGATGGATTGCACCTGAATTGGAAGGGGACGAATAAACTGGTAGGGGGATTTGCTAGAGCTGCTCGAGGATTTAAACTAGTAAGGTGTGGGGAGGAGTGGGACCCACAGAAATGAGGAAAAATCAATGAGACTGATACAGTTGGGAAAAGGAGTCAGTCAAAATAGTCTGGGCAGGCAGGAACAAAGCACAGAACAAGGTGGGACTGATTAATTAAACTGCATTTATTTCAATGCAAGAGGTCTAACATGGAAGGCAGAGGAACTCAGGGCATGAGACTGGGATATCATAGCAATTACAGAAACATGGCTCAGGGATGCACTGGTCTGGCTGCTTAATGTTCCAAGATACAAATGCTATGAGGAGGATAGAAAAGGGGGGCAAGAGATGAGGGGAGTAGTCTTTCGTTAAGGGATAGCATTACTGCTGTACTTAGGGAGGTTATTCCCGGGAATGCATCCGGGGAAGTTATTTGGAACTGAGAAATAAGAAAGGGATGATCACCTTATTGGGATTGCATTGTAGATCCTCCGACAGTCTGCAAGAAATTGAGAAACAAATTTGTAAGGAGATCTCAGCTATCTGTAAGAATAATAGTGTGGTTAAGGTAGGGGATTTTAACTTTCCGAACATAGACTGGGACTGCCATGGTGTTAAGGGCTTAGATGGAGAGGAATTTCTTAAGTAAGTACAAGACAATTTTCTGATTCAGTAGGTGGATGTACCTACTACAGAAGCTACAAACCTTGACCTACTTACGGGAAATACGACAGGGCAGGTGACTAAGGTGTCAGTGGGGGAGCACTTTGGGGCCAGCGACCATAATTCTGTTAGTTTTAAAATAGTATGGAACAGGATAGACCAGATCTAAAAGCTGAAGTTCTAAATTGGAGGAAGAACAATTTTGACTATTATGCAAGAACTTTCAAAAGCTGATGTGGTTGGGGTAGGTGGATTTGCAGGTAAAAGGGACAGCTGGAAAGTGGGAAACCTTCCAAAATGAGATAACGAGAATTCACAGACAGTGTATTCTTGGTAGATATAGGGAATGCTGGATGACTAGAGAAATTGAGGCTTTGGTTAAGAAAAAGAAAGCATATGTCAAGTAGAGACAGGAGAGATGAAGCGAATCCTTACAAGAGTATAAAGGCAGTAGGAGTATACTTGAGGGAGAAATCAGGTGGGCAAAAAGGGGACGCGAGATAGCTTTGGCAGCCTATGTGTGGAACTACAGGAGATACATCAAATGAGTAATTTGCATCAGTATTTGATATGGAGAAGGGCACTGAAGACATAGAATATGGGAAATAGATGGTGATACTTTGAAAGGTATCCATATTAGAGGTGGTGTGCTGGATGTCTTGAAATGCATAAAAGTGAATAAATCCCCAGGACCTGATCAGGTATACCCTAGAACTCTGTGGGAAGCTGCAATTGCTGGGCCCCTTGCTGAGACACTTGTATCATCCATAGTCACAGGTGAGGTGCCAGAAGACTGAAGGTTGGCTAACGTGGTGTCACTATTTCAGAAAGGTAGTAAGGTCAAGCCAGGGAACTATAGACGAATGAGCCTGGCATTGGGGATGGGAAGGTTGTCGGAGGGAGTCCTAAGGGACAAGATTTACATGCATTTTGAAAGGCAAGGACTGATTAGGGAGCATCAATATAGCTTTGTGCATGGGAAATCCTGTCTCAAATTTGACTGAATTTTTTTGAATAGTAACGAAGAGGATTGACGAGGGCAGAGCAGTGGACGTGATCTATATGGACTTCAGTAAGGCGTTGAACAAGGTTCCTCATAAAAGACTGATTCGCAAGGTTATACTTCATGGACTACAAGGAGAACTAGCCATTTTGATACAGACCTGGCTCAAATGTCAGAGGGCACTGGTGCAGGGTTGCTATTCAGACTGGAGGCCTTTGACTAGTGGTGTGCCACAAGGATCAGTGCTGAGTCCACTACCTTTCATTTATATAAATGATTTGGATGTAAACATAACAGGTATAGTAAGTAAGTTTGCTGATGACACAAAAATTGGAGGTGTGGACAGTGAAGATGGTTACCTCAGAACAATGGGATCCAATGGGCCAATGGGCTGAGTGGCAGCAGATGGAGTTTAATTTAGATAATTATGAGCCTCTGCTGTTTGGAAAGGCTAATCTTAGCAGGACTTATACACTTAATACTAAGATCCTGAGGAGTGTTGCTGAATAAAAAGAGTGCAGGTGCATAGTTGCTTGAAAGTGGAGTCACGGGTAGATTGGATAATGAAGATGGCATTTGGCATGCTTTCCTTTAGTGCACAGAATTGAGCATAAGAGTTGAGAGGTCATGTTGTGGCTGTACAGGACATTGGTTAGGTCACTTTTGGAATACCCCGTGCAATTCTGGTCTTCCTGCCAGAAGGATGTTGTGAAACTTGAAAGGGTTCAGGAAAGGATGTTGCCAGGGTTGGTGGAGTCAAGCTACAGGGAGAGGCTGAATAGGTTAGGGCTGCTTTCCTTGGAGCGTCGGAGGCGGAGGGCTGATCTTATAGAGGTTTATAAAATCATGAGGGGCATGGATAGGATAAATAGACAAGGTCTTTTCGCTGGGGACGAGGAGGGGGTTCAACATTGCAGAGCATAGGTTTAAGGTGAGGGAAAAGATATAAAAGGGATTTTTTTTCAATGCAGAGGGTGGTGTGTATGGAATGAACTGCTATAGGAAGTGGAGGAGGCTGGGGCAATTACAACATTTAAAAGGCATCTGGATGAGTATATGAATGGGAAGGGTTTAGAGAGATATAGGCCAAATGCAGGCAAATGGGACTAGATTTCCTTAGGATATCTGGTCTGCATGGATGAGTTGGACCAAAGGGTTTGTTTCTGTGCTCTATATCTCTACGACTCCATGAATTGCAATTTCCTGAACTTCAGCAAAAATGCTTTAAGACAAAGTATGTTTGGATTTTGTTGTTTATAAATAGTTAGATGCATGGTTCTAAAAGGACAGAACTTACACATTATTCTGGTAACAGATTAGCCCCACATTCCCCAGCCTACCCTTTCAAGGCCAAAACAGGTCTCATTGTTATGAAGAGATGTTCTGAAGTGTAATAGAAGGCAGTTTTATTTAAACACATTAAGAGATCAATTGAAGAAGTTCTCTTTGGACCTTTGTGGGCTACAGCCTTTGTTTAATTCTGCTAACAACTGGAAAACATTCCTTTTTAATGCTTTTCAGTGCTTCTCATTAGGGCACAAGACCAAATGTTATCCAAGAGAAATTGCTGACTAACCATAAGTACAATGCTGTAGTCATCCTCAAGATTTACAGAGGAACCTCGATTATCTGAACGAGATGGTGGGCACTATTCATTCAGATAATTGATTATTCAGCTAATCGATTAAATGCCTTTCCTCTGTAGCTCTGAGTTTAAGTCTGCTCCCCGTTCAGGAGACGAAGCAGCAGCACACCGTGTGCGAGCCCCCGCCCCACACCACCCCGTCTAACAATCACTCCCACCCCCTCTCCGGGGCAACTGGACTGGACACCAACAAGACAACTGCTGCTGTTGCCGCCTTTGTAGGATAAGTCTCCAAATTGTGCGCACACAGCCACAGACAACCTTTTGCTGCAACATTTTGACAAGTTCCACCTTTACCTGGTACAGGACAATGTTGGAGAGATTATCTGGGGAAGAGGGGTTTAGGATACACCCCTCTGTAGAACCCCAGGGAAAGTGTGGGGAGAGAGAGGGAGGGCGGGAAGTCAGTCATTTGGAGATGGTGCCTGTTTAATCACTATAAACAAAAGACGTGATCACAGTTACAAACACATCTTTGATGTAATGTTTCCATCAGGACCTAAAGATCTCCTTCGGATAATTAATACTCTGATAACCGAGGTTCCACTGTATATGTTGGTCAAAAAAAGTCTACATACTCTTGCATAAAAGCGGGCAATATAGTCATTAACATTGAGAACTATTTTGCAACCATGGACAAGGATTATACAATGATCAAAAAGCACTTGCACTTCACTTTTCTGACTTTATCTAACAAATGTGTGGAGAAGTTACAAGTAGAAGTATTAATCACTTTGTAGTCACTAAATGGGGAATACCATTATCGCCATTAGGATTTTCAAATTAGCCACATGAAAAAATTGGCTAATGTATTTGTCTGATGAAAGGATTATGCCCGAAACATCGATTCGCCTGCTCCTTGGGTGCTGCCTGACCTGCTGCGCTTTTTCAGCATCATTCTCTTCGACACAAATCTCCAGTCGTCACTTTCTCCTAACGTATTTGTCTTGAATAGCTAGCTGATGACAGTAGAGTGCGTAATTTCAATGGATTTATGGCAACAGGTAATTTATTCATCTGGCCAAAAAGAAAATGCATGAAACATGCATGACAGTTAGCATTAGTGAATACTTCATATCTATAATGTGCAATTAGTGTCTAAGCTGTGAGAATTGTCAGCACAAGTTTACGTATGACAGTTATGAACAAAACCAAGACATTTGCAGCTCTAATCTTGTTACTGCATTAAAAGTAGAACTGTTGCTAAGAATAAAAGGGAAGTTGGCTCTCCATTTTACTTTAAATAGCTCAACTTCCTGTACAAACTAACCACAGTTATGCTCTTTGCAAACTCTTTAGTGACAGACACCAATCCACACCATGTTCAGAAGCAAAAAAAAACAAATTTAGTTTTACACTAAGAGTCAGAGTCATAGAGATGTACAGCATGAAAACAGACCCTTCAGTCCAACCTGTCCATGCCAACCAGATATCCCAACCCAATCTAGTCCCACCTGCCAGCACCCGGCCCATATCCCTCCAAACCCTTCCTCTTCATATACCCATCCAGATGCCTCTTAAATGTTGCAATTGTACCAGCCTTCACCCTTTTCTCTGGCAGCTCATTCCATACACGTACCACCCTCTGTGGGAAAAAGTTGCCCCTTAGGTCTCTTTTATATCTTTCCCCTCTCACCCTAAACCTATGCTCTCTAGTTCTGGACTCCCTGACCCCAGGGAAAAGACTTTGTCTATTTATCCTATCCATGCTGCTCAATTTTGTAAACCTCTATGAGATCACCCCGCAGCCTCAGATGCTCCAGGGAAAACAGACCCAGCCTGTTCAGCCTCTCCCTATAGCTCAAATCCTCCAACCCTGGCAACATCCTTGTAAATCTTTTCTGAACGCTTTCAAGTTTCACAACATCTTTCCGATAGGAAGGAGACCAGAATTGCACGCAACATTCCAATGGTGGCCTAACCAATGTCCTGTACTGCCGTAACATGACCTCCCAACTCCTGTACTCAATACTCTGACTAATAAAGGAAAGCATACTAAACGCTGGAAAGCATACTAAACAGTATCCTGGTTATCTAAACAATGAAATGAGGGAAAATTTCTTCTCATAGAGCTGCCAACATTCCTATTTTTTTAATATTTATTTCATACCTTCCATGATATTGTTCAGTCAGAACAAAGATACACCCGAAATTGGATTTGAACTTGCCGACCAAAAATGGCTATTAGATGAGGATTTCCGCATAAGGTCACTTCATTTTTTCTATTAGCAAAACATTTAGATATTCAAGTGATCAAAATCCAACCAATTCATCAGAAAGTGCTTCCCCATTAAGAAATGTTCTTTTGGGCACATCAGGTCAATTGTTTTGGTTTATAACAGACATTTATTCTTCTTGCACATTATATGAACGGCACTCAAGATTCAATACAGAACAATGTTACCAGAAACAGACTAACTAGATTATTGGGAATGTTCGACTGGCTCATGACAATCTTATTCAAAAGAGAATGTTTCTTGCTGTTACAGGCCAATCATTTCAGTCCCAGAACATCACTAGGAATTCCCCCTTGATTGATGTCTAAGGGCCAACCACTTTCAAATGATTTTCCCTTCAATACAATGTCACAAGTGGAGGTATGAAGTACTCAGATCAACTATTGAAACAGTCCAAGCCCAAATTCAGCAAGACCTGGCTAACATCCAGATTCAGGTTATTTAGAGGTTAGTAATATTCATGCTGCAAGTGTCCAGCAATGACCATCTCAATAAGATGGTCTAATTATTACCTCCCAAGTATTTAATGGCATTACCTTCACTAAAATAGCCCAATATTAATTTCCCATGGATTACCTTTGACCAAAACCTAAATAGGACCACCTATACAAACGCTGCAATACAATAGCAGGTCAGAATAGGAAATCTGCGACAAAAATTCACTGACTCTCAAAGCCTGTCTGCCATTCAGAAGCAGTAAGACTTCGGAGAGAGACAACACTCTCCATAAACTGGCTGCCTAATTTCGTCCTAAGGCACTCACCTCAGGCTGGTCAGTGGGCACATTCTGCTGGCTGGCTATCCAAAAACACAGTTACTCAGTGATTAGCACTGCTGCCTCATAGCACCAGGGGCCTTGAGCAACTGTTTATGTGGAGTTTGCACACTCTCCCTGTGTTTGCGTGGGTTTCCTCCGGGTGCTCCGGTTTCCTCCCACAGTCCAAAGATGTGCAGGTTAGGTGAATTGGCCATACTAAATTGCCCGTAGTGTTAGGTGGATTAGTCAGGGGTAAATATAGGGGGGTGGGTTTCTCTTCGGAGGGTTGGTGTGGTCTTGTTGGGCCGAAGGGCCCGTTTCCACACTGTAGGTAATTAATCTAATCTAATATGCCGGAAGAGTGCACCTCCAACATACAGCCAGCAAGCTAAAAACCAGTCAAAAATAAAGCAAACCACTTGAATGGCATTCCATCCTCCACGTTCAAGGTGTTCTCTTAGTAATCAGCAGCACATGTAAATCACGTGCAACATGCCCGGCAGCAACTCATCAAGTCTGTGAACAAAATCACAACCTCTAGTCCTTCAAAGAAAAATGGGGCCACCCACCATCAAGCACCCCTCCAATTCACACAATGTTGATTGGATATGTCATGCTCTTGCTTTCTTGCTGGGATACAAAACATGCAACTACTTTCCTAACAAGAGTTACTGTACCACATGGGCTACAGCGGTTCAACAAAAGGCATCTACCACATTTCCACCTACCTAAATGCAAATAGAAATGGGCAATGACTGCCTAGCCTAAGTTGCACACCTCCAGTGAACAAACAGAAGGAAATACCCTTAAACACAATAAAGATCCCAAAGAGAGATACCCAATATCTTATGGAACAGGAGGAGATAAATGCTTAGTCAAAGAGACTTTTTACAAAAGTTATGCCCAAAAACTAACAGAAGGGCAAAAGGTTGAAATCCAGAAAGGGAATTCCAGAACTCAGGGCACAATGCTAACTGTAAGATGAAAGAAATTAGGAAATCACAAGAAACCAGAAGTGAAGGAAAATAGTCCAAGTCAGTAGGCTTGAAGTACATATTAAAAGAGGTGCAGCCATAGGGACATACTTTAACTCAGAACAGATATTTAATTTGTATTGTTGGACCAGGGATAAAATAGGACTTTAAGCACAAGCTGATTGGAAAACTAGATTTGCTGCAAATTAAGATACTCCTAGCAGTGTTTTGAGAAAAACTCAAGCTTTCAGAAAATGAAAAATTGAAGACCAGCCAGAACAGCAGTGGTATCAATGAGTTGATGCCCTAATACAGAAATGGGAAAATGCTACCCAATTTTGGGGGTGCACTGGGAGGAGGGTGGGAAAGGGAGCGAAAGCGTAATGATTTTGTAGGTTTGACAGAAATAGCATTACCTAAATTTCCTTTTTGAAACAAAACCAAAAAGCAAACTCTGAAGTGAATAAAGTCTTACTTTGCCTCACATTCAGAAAGCGTTCAGTGCTTGCACCAGCTGTGTTTTCCTCTGTAGGAAAAATTAAACGTGAATGTGATCATGTTCATGAACCTGTGATAGGATGGGCCTGATACGCTGGGTGGGAGCTCAAGTCCATCACGGCATCTGGGCATGAAATTATGAATGAAATACATCTGGAATAAAATGCTTCAGTAAAGGTGACCATGAAATTGTTGAATCATTGAAAATCCCAACTGTTCATCAATATTCTTGAGAAAGAAATATATTACCCAACCAGGCCTACATGACACTAGCCCCACAGCAATGTGATGGATTCTTAAATGCCCTCTGAAATGGCCTAGCCAGTCACTCAAATTGTATCAAAGAGATTTAATAGGAATAAAGCCAGATTGACCCCTTGCATTTGAGAGACATTATATACAACAAAGGCAAATTCTTGCAAACTATTCGGCACAAAAAATCAGAATTGTTATGACATGGATGGAGGTAATTCAGACCACTATGCCTACATTGGCTCCATTATCAAATACCAATCTCCTTCCTTTGTCCCACACCCCTGCACACATTTCAATTCAAATAATTATCCCTAAAACACCTCAAATGAATCCACCATCATACTCCCAGGCAGAGCATTCCATACTCTAACTAGTTGCTGCATGAAAAAGTTTTTGTCTCACATATTTACATACCACTTCAAATCCACTTTTTTTGGTTTAAGATGAGCTAGAACTGCTTCTCACCATTTGCTCCATCCAGCTCACTCAGGATTTTGAAAATCTCGAGCAAATCCCCTGATAGTCTTCCTTTCCAATTTATTTTCATAACAGAAACCATTCTTATAAACAACTGGGCTTGCGCACCAGAACTGGGACAGCTATCCCATAAAGTAGTCTAGAATCTCAATCTTCTATCACCACCCCAACAGTAAACCAGACTTCAGATTTCGTGACGGGCACAGTGTATTAGTGGGGAGGGAGTAGCCCCACGAGCCCTCAACACGGATTCCAAGTGCAACTAATACTCAATACTTCAAATTAAACCCAAAAACAGAAACATCCTGTGTATTACCATTTACAGCACTTCAACAAAAAAGGTGCCACATTGAAAACTACTTGGAAGTAGTACTGGAAGTTGGATCTCAATGTCCGTTACCAAGAATGGCCTACTATTGCAACTGCAGACCGTTCTGGCCAAGTGCTGAATAACATTTCTGCCTGACTAGCACTACAGCAGTTTATGAAAGAATCAAAATTGGAAGACCTACTGGTCCACATCTTGGCCAATCTACCATTAGCTGACCCATCTGTGCATGACAATCAGTTGAAGGAGCTGAAAATGTGTTGCTGGAAAAGTGCAGCAGGTCAGGCAGCATCCAAGGAGCAGGAGAATCAACGTTTCAGGCATGAGCCCTTCTTCAGGAATGCCTTCCTTGAAGAAGCTCTCTTCCTCAACACATTTTCAGCTCTGATCTCCAGCATCTGAAGTTCTCACTTTCTCCTCGAAGATTTTAACCTACCGCGAATCCTCTTACAAGGATGCCTTCCTTGAAGAAGCTCTCTTCCTCACTCCTTGGATGCTGCCTGACCTGCTGCGCTTTTCCAGCAACACATTTTCAGCTCTGATCTCCAGCATCTGCAGTCCTCACTTTCTCCACAGTTGAAGGAGCCAAACATAAATCTTAGTAGAGACAAAGTCCAATCCTCACAATGCATTTGTTATAAAATTTGGGACCTAAAATGGCACAGAGAACTGTTTAAAGTTGAGGATTACTAAAGGATTACTATCTATTTTGAAAGCAAGTAATTGGATGCTCATTTTAAGTACTGCTTACACAGCTGCTTGTTTGAGCAGTATTGAATTGATGTTTGCAGACTTATTGGAAGAGAGGGGTGTGCACAAATGGAGATTCAGGTAGCATTTATCACTAGGAGAAAGTGAGGACTGCAGATGCTGGAGATCAGAGCTGAAAATGTGTTGCTGGAAAAGCGCAGCAAGTCAGCCAGCATCCAAGGAGCAGGAGAATCGACGTTTTGGGCATGAGCCCTTCTTCAAAACATTCCTTATTATTTTTACAATATAATTTACATTAAGACATTTTTCATTGTATAAATGGAAATATTGCTTATTTTTCTTACTAGTTTGTGTTTATTCAATTTAGTTAATTAAAAGCCTGCTGCAGACTTAAGTAAATGTAATTATTCACTCACATATCCATATTATGTCAACGTCAGTCACATGCATGCCCACAATAAGAAATTGAATAGGTAATGATAGTACTTTTTAATTTTGAACTTCGAACAGACTTCATATTATGACCTCAGGTTTCCCAGAGTCTAATCTGAAGTTTTTCACACGTTCAAAAAGCGGACTGGGCGACTGCTTTGCTGAACATCCATGCTCAGTCCATGAAAATAAAAGTTGCCAGCCACTTCAACCCATGACCATGCTCCATGCAAACATTTCTGTCTCAAGCCTGCTGAAATACTCTAGCAAGGCTCACACAAGCTAGAAGATCAAAACCTCATCTTCCATCTAGGTAACTTCCAGCCTTCAGGATCATTGTTTTAAGTATGTCAACAGAAAGACTGCAGTAGAGAATAGAATTGGATCTTTCTTCATTGTGTGTTTTTGGAGAGATGTCCCTTGACTAAACTTAAAATATAAGCCATAACTATTAATTTAACCTGGGGCAGTGTTTTGTAGAGGAATAAGACAGTTATTTTCTGGATCTGTAGATTGTGAAGGAGCAAAAATGGCCTTTAGTACAGTGATATGTACTTCTTGTCAGATGTGGGAGTTTAAAGAGAATTTAAAGGTTACTGCGGATTATATCTGCCATAAATGCGGTTGGATATGAAGCTTATCAGATCGAATGGATCGGTTGGAGAGACAGTTAGAAGCAATGAGGAATTTGCAACAGCAACAGTATGTGATGGATGGCAGTTATAGGAAGGGGGGAAAAGTCTCAGACACAGTCACATAGATGGGTTAACTCCAGGAAAGGTAAGAGAGGTAGGCACCTAGTGCAGGAGTCTTTTGAGGATATACCCATTTTAAACAGGTATGCTGTTTTGGAAAATGTAGGGGGTGATGGATTCTCAAGGGAAGGATTCATATTTTTAGGATCATTGGAATCTCTTTTGGGGTAGAAGTGACCTGTACAAGAAGGACGGATGGCACCTAAATTGGAAGTGGGCTAATATACTGGCAGGGAAATTTGCTAGAACTGCTCGGGAGGATTTAAACTAGTAAGGTGGGGGGGTTGGGACCCAGGGAAATAGTGAGGAAAGAGATTAATGGGAGACTAGTACAGTTGAGAACAGAAGTGAATCAAACAAACAAACAGTCAGGGCAGGCAGGGACAAGGTAGGACTAATAAATTAAATTGCATTTATTTCAATGCAAGGGGCCTAACAGGGAAGGCAGATGAACTCAGGGCATGGTTAGGAACATGGGACTGGGATATCATAGCAATTAAAGAAACATGGCTCAGGAATAGGTAGGACTGGCAGCTTAAATGCTCCAGGATACAAATGCTACATGGAGGATAGAAAGGGAGGCGAGAGGAGGGGGAGTGGCATTTTTGATAAGGAATAGCATTACAACTGTGCTGAGGGAGGATATTCCCAGAAATACATCCATGGAAGTTGTTTGGGTGGAACTGAGAAATAAGAAAGGGATGATAACCTTATTGGGATTGTATTATAGACCCCCTAGTAGTCAGAGAGAAATTGAGAAACAAACTTGGAAGGAGATCTCAGCTATCTGCAAGAATAACATGGTGGTTATGGTAGGGGATTTTAACTTTCCAAACATAGACTGAGACTGTCATACTGTTAAGGGTTTAGATGGAGAAGAATTTGTTAAGTGTGTACAAGACAATTTTCTGATTCAGTATGTGGGTGTACCTACTACAGAAGGTGCAAAACTTGACTTACTCTTGGGAACTGAGGTGTCAGTGAGGGAGCACTTTGGGGCCAGCGACCATAATTCTATTAGATTTAAAATGGTGATGGAAAAGGATAGACCAGATCTAAATGTTGAAGTTCTAAATTGGAGAAAGGCCAATTTTGACAGTATTAGGCAAGAACTTTCAAAAGCTGATTGGAGGCAGATGTTCACAGGTAAAGGGACAGCTGGAAAATGGGAAGCCTTCAGAAATGAGATAGAGAATCCAGAGAAAGTATATTCCTGTCAGGGTGAAAGGAAAAGCTGGTAGGTATAGGGAATGCTGGATGACTAAAGAAATTGAGGGTTTGGTTAAGAAAAAAAGGAAGCATGTGTCAGGTATAGACAGGATAGATCAAGTGAATCCTTAGAAGAATAGAAAGGCAGTAGGAGTATTCTTAAGAGGGAAATCAGGAGGACAAAAAGGGGACATGAGGTAGCTTTGGCAAATAGAATTAAGGAGAATCCGAAGGGTTTTTACAAATACATTAAGGACAAAAGGAAAACTAAGGAGAGAATAGGACCCCTCTAAAGGTCAACAAGGCAGCCTTTGTGTGGAGCCGCAGAAAATGGGGGAGATACTAAATGAGTATTTTGCATCAGTATTTACTGTGGAAAAGGATTTAGAAGATGTAGACTGTAGGAAAATAGATGGTGACATCTTGTAAAATGTCCAGATTACAGAGGAGGAAGTGCTGGGTGTCTTGAAATGGGTAAAGATGGATAAATCCCCAGGTGTACCCGAAAACTCTGTGGGAAACTGGAGAAAAAATAATGATTGCTGGGCCTCTTGCTGAGATATTTGTATCATCGATAGTCACAGGTGAGGTGCCGGAAGACTGGGGAGGTTGGCAAACATGGTGCCACTGTTTAAGAAGGGTGGTAAGGACAAGCCAGGGAACTACAGACCAGTGAGCCTGACCTCCGTGGTGGACAGTTTGTTGGAGGGAATCCTGAAGGACAGGATGTACATGTATCTGGAAAGGCAAGGACTGATTAGGGATAGTCAACATGATTCTGTGCGTGGGAAATCATGTCTCACAAACTTGATTGAGTTTTTTGAAGTAGTAACAAAGAGGATTGATGAGGGCAGAGCAGTAGATATGATCTGTACGGACTTCAGTAAGGCGTTCGACAATGTTCCCCATGGGAGACTGATTAGCAAGGTTAGATCTCATGGAATATAGGGAGAACTAGCCATTTGGATACAGAACTGGCTCAAAAGGTAGAAGACAGAGGGTGGTGGTGGAGGGTTGTTTTTCTGACTGGAGGCCTGTGACCAGTGGAGTGCCACAAGGATCGGTGCTGGGTCCTCTACTTTTTGTCGTCATTTACTTAAATGATTTGGATGTGAGCATAAGTAGTACAGTTAGTAAGTTTGCAGATGACACCAAAATTGCAGGTATAGTGGACAGCGAAGAGGGTTACCTCAGATTACAACAGGATCTTGAACAGATGGGCCAATGGGCTGAGAAGTGGCAGATGGAGTTTAATTCAGATAAATGCGAGGTGCTGCATTTTGAGAAAGCAAATCTTAGCAGGACTTATACACTTAATGGTAAGGTCCTAGGGAGTGTTGCTGAACAAAGAGACCTTGGAGTGCAGGTTCATAGCTCCTTGAAAGTGGAGTCGCAGGTAGGTAGGATAGTGAAGGCAGTGTTTGGTATGCTTTTTTATATGTCAGAGTATGGAGTATAGGAGTTGGGAGGTCATGTTGCGGCTGTACAGGATATTGGTTAGGCCACTGTTGGAAGATTGCGTGCAATTCTGGTCTCCTTCCTATCGGAAAGATGTTGTGAAACTTGAAAGACTTCAGAAAAGATTTACAAGGATGTTGCCAGGGTTGGAGGATTTGAGCTATAGGGAGAGGCTGAACAGGCTAGGGCTGTTTTCCCTGGAGCGTTGGAGGCTGAGAGGTGACCTTGTAGAGGTTTACAAAATTATGAGGGGCATGGATAGGGTAAAGAGGCAAAGTCTTTTCTCTGGAATCGGGTGGTCCAGAACTAGAGGGCATAGGTTTAGGGTGAGAGGGAAAAAGATATAAAAAAGAGACCCAAGGGGCAACTTTTTCTCAGAGGATGGTAAGTGTATGGAATGAGCTGCTGGAAATGGTGGAGGCTGGTACAATTGCAACATTTAAGAGGCATTTGGATGGGTATATGAATAGGAAGGGTTTGGAGGGATATGGGCCAGGTGCTGGCAGGTGGGACTAGATTGGGTTGGGATATCTGGTCGGTATGGACGGGTTGACCGAAGGGTCTGTTTCCATGCTGTACATCTCCATGACTCACTGAACTTAACTATTGTATTTCAGAACAAACTCTTTGTTACACTTCTTCCACACCAGAGTCCTAAAATGTATTGCTGAAAATGTGTTGCTGGAAAAGCGCAGCAGGTCAGGCAGCATCCAAGAAGCAGGAGAATCGACGTTTCAGGCACAAGCCCTTCTTCAAGAAGCCCTTCATTCCTGAAGAAGGGCTTATGCCCGAAACGTCGATTCTCCTGTTCCTTGGATGCTGCCTGACCTGCTGCGCTTTTCCAGCAACACATTTTCAGCTCTGATCTCCAGCATCTGCAGTCCTCACTTTCTCCTCCTAAAATGTATTGGCTACCGTCCCATCACAGCCAGCTTGTTTTCAGCTATTTACACTTCTCATTAGCACACCACCTAGTGTGACTCTCGCACTCAGCTGATCAGCAATCTCTTTGTTAACCTAACCCTCCTGCTCTCTCTCCGCCCCAGGTGCATGTGCTGTATTACATCCCACACAAATCAGCAAAAATACCACTCTTTCCCAACTATTTTCAGTTGTGACGAATGATCACTGGACTCAAATCTTTAGTTGTTTTTCTCTATCAATGTTACCACACCTGTTAGGTTTTTGTTTTTATTTCAGAGACACAAACTACTTAGAGATTCTCCATCCATGAAGAATCCATTGCTGATAAATTAAAAATCATTTTTGAGGAAAGCACAGACTTCTTCGGAAGAATTGTCATCTATCATCTTGATGTTCTCGGTGAAAATTGTTGTCATGTATCTGATTATACTCACTGCTTGGAGAATGAGAAACCAGCTGGAACTGGGAATTCCCAAACACCCTGTCAGTGCCTCATGATATATAAACTCTAACATGATTTGTAGTTACAAAATGAGTGGGACCGTATTGTTGAAGAGGAGAGTATGAAACGGACTGGTAAGCTAGAGGAGCTACTTGTTAGGAAGGAAGATGTGTTGGGCATTTTGAAAAACTTGAGGATAGACAAGTCCCCCGGGCTTAACGGGATATATCCTAGGATTATGTGGGAAGCAAGAGAGGAAATTGCAGAACCGTTGGCAGTGATTTTTTCGTCTTCACTGTCAATGGAGGTGGTGCATGTTGTGCCCCTGTTCAAAAAAGGGAATAGGGATAACCCCGGGAATTACAAGCCAGTTAGTCTTACTTCGGTGGTAGGCAAAGTAATGGAAAGGGTACTGAGGGATAGGATTTATGAGTATCGGGAAAGACACTGATTGATAAGGGACAGCCAGCACGGATTTGAGAGTGGTAGGTCTTGCCTTACAAGTCTTATTGAATTCTTTGAGGAGGTGACCAAGCATGTGGATGAAGGTAGAGCAGTGGATGTAGTGTACATGGATTTTAGTAAGGCTTTTGATAAGGTTCCCCATGGTAGGCTTCTGCGGAAAGTCAGGAGGCATGGGATAGTGGGAAGTTTGGCCAGTTGGATAGAGAACTGGCTAACTGGTCGAAGTCAGAGAGTGGTGGTAGATGGTAAATATTCAGCCTGGAGCCCAGTTACAAGTGGAGTTCCGCAAGGATCAGTTCTGGGTCCTCTGCTGTTTGTAATTTTTATTAATGACTTGGAAGAGGGAGTCGAAGGGTGGGTCAGTAAATTTGCAGACGATACGAAGATTGGTGGAGTTGTGGATAGTGAAGAGGGCTGTTGTCGGCTGCAAAGAGACTTAGATATGATGCAGAGCTGGGCTGAGGAGTGGCAGATGGAGTTCAACCCTGTCAAGTGTGAGGTTGTCCATTTTGGAAGGACAAATAAGAATGCGGAATACAGGGTAGGGTTCTTAGTAATATGGAGGAGCAGAGGGATCTTGGGGTCTATGTTCATAGATCTTTGAAAGTTGTCACTCAGGTGGATAGAGCTTGTCTGAAGGCCTATGGTGTATTAGCGTTCATTAGCAAAGGGATTGAATTCAAGAGTCGTGAGGTGATGTTGCAGCTGTATAGGACCTTGGTAAGGCCACATTTGGAGTACTGTGTGCAGTTCTGGTCGCCTCATTTTAGGAAAGATGTGGGAGCTTTGGAGAGGGTGCAGAGGAGATTTACCAGGATGTTGCCTGGAATGGAGAATAGGTTGTACGAGGATAGGTTGAGAGTGCTAGGCCTTTTCTCATTGGAACGGCGAAGGAAGAGGACTGACTTGATAGAGGTTTATAAGATGATCAGGGGAATAGATAGGAGTAGACAGTCAGAGACTTTTTCCCTGGGTACAACAGAATGTTACAAGGGGACATAAATTTAAGGTGAAGGGTGGAAGGTATGGGGGGGGGGGGGATGTCAGGGGTAGGTTCTTTACCCAGAGTGTGGTGGGGGCATGGAATGCACTGCCTGTGGGAGTGGCAGAGTCAGAATCATTGGTGACTTTTAAGCGGCAATTGGATAGGTACATGGATAGGTGCTTAAGCTAGGGCAAATGTTCGGCACAACATCGTGGGCCGAAGGGCCTGTTCTGTGCTGTACTGTTCTATGTTCTATATGTCCAGTATTCACAGTTTTGTTTTTGAAACTGAAGTTTTCCGACAGATTCAACATTTTAAGATGAAGTGATGTTCTCTCGAGTGAAAGGTTCACGTTAGATTAGGTTACCTGCAGTCAAATAGCCAGCAGATCATTTTCAGATAAATTCAGTGAAATTACTATAACTATGGAGAAGGGAATAAAGAAACTGATGGGAAGACAGACAGATGAATCCCTGGGGTCTGTACCAGAGGGTACTAAAGGGAGTGGCAGAGATAGTGTGTCAGTTACGATATTCCAAAATTCCCTGGATTCTGGAAGGGAAGTGGGGGATTGGAAACATGCTCACTTGACATCCAAAAAAGGCAATAGACCAAAGGTGGGACAACTATAGACTAGTTTGACCTCGAGCTGGGAAGTTGCTGGAGTCAACCAGAAAGGAGATAACATTTGAAAAAAAAACAAAGCTCAATTCACTCGTGTCAGCATGGTTTCATGACCGGCAAATCGGAGCACAGAAATAGACCCTTCAGTCTAACCAGTCCATGATGACCAGAATCCCAAACTTGTCCTACCTGCCTCCACTTTACCCATATCCCTCCAAACATTTCTTATTAACATACTTATCCAAAATTTAAACATCGTAGCTATATCCACATCCACCACTTCTGGAAGTTCACTCCATCCACAAACCATTGTAAAAAAAAAATTGCCTTTCATTTTAAAATATTTCTCCTCTCACCTTAAAGATGTGCCCCCAGTCTTGAAATCCACCACCGTGGGGAAAAGGTACCACTTATTCAACTTGTGGTTCTGTTTGCCGAGCTGGGAATTTGTGTTGCAGACGTTTCGTCCCCTATTTAGGTGACATCCTCAGTGCTTGGGAGCCTCCTGTGAAGTGCTTCTGTGATCTTTCCTCCGGCATTTGTAGTGGTTTGAATCTGCCGCTTCCGGTTGTCAGTTCCAGCTGTCCGCTGCAGTGGTCGGTATATTGGGTCCAGGTCGATGTGCTTATTGATTGAATCGGTGGATGAGTGCCATGCCTCTAGGAATTCCCTGACTGTTCTGTTTGGCTTGTCCTATAACAGTAGTGTTGTCCCAGTCGAATTCATGTTGCTTGTCATCTGCGTGTGTGGCTACTAAGCATAGCTTGTCGTGTCGTTTTGTGGCTAGTTGGTGTTCATGGATGCGGATCGTTAGCTGTCTTCCTGTTTGTCCTATGTAGTGTTTTGTACAGTCCTTGCATGGGATTTTGTACACTACATTGGTTTTGCTCATGCTGGGTATCGGGTCCTTCGTTCTGGTGAGTTGTTGTCTGAGAGTGGCTGTTGGTTTGTGTGCTGTTATGAGTCCTAGTGGTCGCAGTAGTCTGGCTGTCAGTTCGGAAATGCTCTTGATGTATGATAGTGTGGCTAGTTCTTTGGGTTGCGGCATGTCCTCATTCCATCGTCTTTCCCTTAGGCATCTGTTGATGAAATTGCGTGGGTATCCGTTTTTGGCGAATACATTGTATAGGTGTTCTTCTTCCTCTTTTTGCAGTTCTGGTGTACTGCAGTATGTTGTGGCCCTTTTGAATAGTGTCTTGATACAACTTCTTTTGTGTGTGTTGGGGTGGTTGCTTTCGTAGTTCAGGACTTCGTCTGTGTGTGGCTTTCCTGTATACCTTTGTGGTGAATTCTGTTAGGTGTTCTCTGTACCTTCATGTCTAGGACAACACTACTATTGGCCACACACATCATTTACTGCATCCACTGCACCCGATGTGGCCTCCTCTATATTGGGGAGACAGGCCGCCTACTTGCGGAACGTTTCAGAGAACACCTCTGGGACACCCGGACCAACCAAACCAACCACCCCATAGCCCATTACTTTACCTCCCCCTCCCACTCCACCAAGGACATGCAGGTCCTTGGACTCCTCCATCGCCAGACCATAGCAACACGACGGCTGGAGGAAGAGCGCCTCATCTTCGGCCTAGGAACCCTCCAACCACAAGGGATGAACTCAGATTTCTCCAGTTTCCTCATTTCCCCTCTCTCCACCTTGGTCTCAGTCCCAACCCTCAAACTCAGCACCACCTTCCTAACCTGCAATCTTCTTCCTGACCTCTCCTCCCCAACCCCCACTCCAGCCTATCACCCTCACCTTAACCTCCTTCCACCTATCGCATTTCCAACGCCCCTCTCCCAAGTCCCTCCTCCCTACCTTTTATCTTGGCACACCTTCCTCATTCCTGAAGAAGGGCTCATGCCCGAAACGTCGCTTTTCCTGCTCCTTGGATGCTGCCTGACCTGCTGTGCTTCTCTATTACTAATTAGCCCACTTGCAACAAAGTGATGGAAGCGGTCATTGACAGAGCTATCAAGTTAACTTAAATCACCTGGAAATTAATGTTCAACTTTAATTCTCAGTCAGAGCTATTCAGTTTCAGTCATCACAGCATTGGTCTAACAGCTGAATTCTGTTAAAAGGCCTCTTTTAATTCTAAAGTGCTGCGTAAAAAAAGTCTCAACAAATTGAACAGAAATTAATTTTACATTGAATTATATCTAGAACAAAGAAAGTTGGTTGCGATTGTTGAAGGTCAACCATCTCAGCAAGTTTTGCAACAAACTGCTCAGTCTAACTATCTTCAGCTTCTTTAATAATCTTTCTTCCAAAGATTGCAAACAGGGGGTTTATCATTATACTGTCCACTCCATTTATAAATCTTCAATTAATGAAGAAAACTGGCTTAACTGACATTCATGTTTATGTCAATGATGATCTCAAACTAAACAAAAATTAACCATTACCCCATGTGACATTCAACAATGTTTTTGTTTCCTGGTGGCAGGGAAGAGAGGGGTTGAATGGCAGTCTGCCACATTTTCCAACAAATGAACTGGACTAGCCATATGAATGCAAATTACAGGGACACAATCTTAAAAGCTGAAAGGATAATGAAATAAGTTGACTTTTTTGGATTTAATAAAGGAAGACAACAGACTTGCCTTCTTTGTCTTGATTGATTTATGCAATGTGGGTGTCACCAGCTAGGTAAGAATTTATTGTCCAGAGGGCAGTTAAGAGTCAAACACATCATTGTGGTTTAAAGTTATCTATAAGAGACCAGTAGAAAAACAGACTTTCATCTCTAAAGGTCATATGCCATCATTAAAAGCTATTTCTTCATTCCAAATTTCATGGAATTCAAATTTCACCACCTAAAGTGGGACTTGAGTCCATGTTTCTCAGAACATTTGCCTGTTCTGGATTGCTAGTGCAGTGATGTTACCACTATGCCATCATCTCTTTTTCATTCACTAAAACAAAGAAGCCCAGAAACAACTGAGAAAGTGAACACTGCAGATGCTAGAGATCAGAGTAGAGTGTGGTGCTGGAAAAGCACAGCAGGTCAGGTAGCAGGGGAAAAAAAAAAAAATCACTGTTTCGGGCATAAGCCCCTCAGCAGAAATGAGGCTTGTGGGCATGGGGCTGAGAGATAAATGGGAGGGAGTGGGACAGGTAGCTGGTAATGTGATAGATAAAATGTGCAGGGGGTGGGGCAGGAAGAGAGCGCTGAGTTGGAAACTTGGGACTGGGGGAAAAAAGTCTGGGAGGAGGGTAGGGGAAGGAATGAGGAAACTGGTGAAATCCAAATTGATCCCATGTGATTGCAGGGTCCCAAGGCAGAAGATGAGGCACTCTTCCTCCAGGCATTAAGTGGTAAGGGTTGGTCAATGGTGGTGGTCCAGACCTGCATGACCTTAGTGGATTAGGAGGGAGTGTTAAAATGTTCAGCCATGGGGCAGTGGGATTGGTTGGTGTGGGTGTCTCGGAGAGGATCTGCAAATTGCCATCCCGTCTCCCCAGTGTAGAAGGAACCACATTGGTACAACGGATACAGTGGATAATGTGCGTGAAAGTACTGGCAAACTTCTGTCAGATGTGAAAAGATCCTTTGGGGCCTTGGACAGAGGTGAGGGGAGGGGGAAGGTATGGGCGCAGGTTTTGCACTTCCTGCGGTGGTAGGGGTAGATGCCAGGGAAGGGGGCATGGATCGGACGAAGTAGTAGTTGTGGAGGGAATGGTCTCTCTGGAATGCAGATATGGGGGGGGGGAAAGAGAATAAATTCCTAGTGGTGGGGTCTGTTGGAAGGTGGCAGAGGGTGATGTGACGTAACATACATGGAGGTTGGTGGATTGGAAGATATGGAGTGGGGGAGTTTGTGTCCCTGTTGCATTTGGAGGGATGGAGGCTTAAGGGCAGAGGAATGGGAAGTGGAGGAGATACGCTGGAGTGTATCGTCGACCACGTGGAAGGGGAAATTGCAGTCTTTGAAGCTGCCTGGGATGTTCTACAGTGGAATTGGTCCTCCTAGGAGCAAAAGAGATGGAGGTGGAGGAATTCAGAATAAGGGATGGCAGTTTTTAACAGGAGGTAGGATGGGAGGTGGTGTAGACCAGGTAGCTGTGGGAGTCTGTGGATTTGTAGCAAATGTCCATGTCTAGTTGGCCGCCAGAGATGGAGAGGTCCAGGAAGGGGAGGGAGGTGTCCGAGATGGTCCAGGTGAATTTGAGGTCAGGATGGAAGGTGTTTGTGAAGTTCAACCTCCTTGTGGGAGCATGAGGTAGTATGCATACAGTCATCGATGTAGCAGAGGAAAAAGGTGGGAAATGGTGCTGTGTTGCTACAGAAGATGAACGGACATTTACTACAAACTTGACTGCCGTAGCTACCTGGACCCACCTCCACCCACCCTACCTCCTGTGGAAACTGCCATCCCTTATTCCCAATTCCTCTGCCTCATCTGCTTCCAGGGGGACCAATCCCAGATGGCCTCTTTTTCAAAGATCGCAATTTCCCCCTCCCACATGGTCGACGATGTCCTCCAGCATATCTCATCCCCGTCTTGAATCCCACCCCTCCAATTGCAACAGGGGCAGTACCCTCTAGCCCTCACCTTCCACTCCACCAACCTCCACATATGTCGCATTAACCTCCGCCACCTGCAAACAGACCCCACCACTAGGGATATATTTCCCTCGCCACCACCATCTGCATTCTGGAGAGACCATTCCCTCAGTGACTCCTTCGTCAGGTTCATGCCCCCCCATCAGCCCAAAGGGCCCTTCCACTTCCGACTGATATTTACCTGTACTTCCATGCACGTTACCTACTGTATTCATTGCACCCTGTGTGGTCTCTTCTACATCAGGGAGACAGGACACCAACTTGCGGACTGTTTCAGAGAACATCTTCGGGGCACCTGCACCAAACAACCCCTACTGCTCTATGGCTGAACATTTTAACTCTCCCCTCCCACTCCATCAAGCACATGCATGTCCTGGGCCGCCTCCAATGCTCAACCCTTACTACCCAACATCTGGAGGAAGGACGCCTCATCTTCCACCTTGGGACCCCACAATCACATGGCAATGTGGATTTCACCATTTTCCTTTTTTCTCCTGCCCCCACCTTATCCAGTCCCAAGCCTCCAACTCAGCACCATCCCCTTGACTAGTCCTACCTGCCCATTTTCTTTGCTTCCCACCCTATCACTTCCACACCTTCATTTACCTATCACATTCTCAGCTGCCTTCCCATACCCAGCCCCCACTCCCTACCATTTATCTCTCAGCAACACCACCCCCCCGGTCCACAAGCCTCATTCCTGATAAGGGCTTTCGCCTGAAACGTTGATTCTCCTGCTCCTCGGATCCAGAAGCAATTGAGTCAAGCTTAGAAATGAATAACAAACCAGCTATTTATGCAAGACCGCATAAAGTAAATACAAGACAGCATTATCATTTTGTGGTGTCCCTAGATGATACTGGATTAGTATATCTCCAAGAAATTGGCTCTGTAACAATGCTCATTCATGCCTGCAGCTGGGCATTGTACCACTAGATAGAGTTCAAAATGTCCCAGCTCCCCACAAACCCACAACTTTTCTCAACTGTTCTGGTCAGCTCTCCTTCCTTCCAAATGTTAGGCAATGGGTTTTGGAATTTAAACACTTAAAACTGTTTAATCTCACTTCATCACTGCAGCAACCATCCACTGGTATGGGCAAGGAAGAATTATCACTTTGCTAAATAAACATAGTAAAAGCTAGTAAATAGAATAACACTCCAGTTTCCCCCTTTCTAAAAAGTAGTCACATTACTCCTCAAAAAGACTCAAATTCATATCAGTCTTTCTTTCAATTTGCTAAAATCTTCCAAAATAGCCCTGTCCAAAGTCACAAATGACATTTTTAGTCAGTGAGCCATTCTGCTTTAACTTGTGCGCAGTTTTTACACAGATAATTCTCCTCCAACACTTTACTGTATAGTTTAAAGAAGCCTCTCTGAATTGGTTCCATTCAAGTACCAAATTGGAATTAAGAGAATTTCTAATAATTGTCTCAAGCTGACACCAACAACTGGATTACTAGATAAAGGACAAACCCCTGACACCCTTGCCTTTCTGAATTAATTTGCTATCACTGGATTGTACTGGCTCTTGTACGTATGCTAGTGATGTATAGTTCTACCGCTAAACTCTTTACCTGGTATCACATTTCAGATACATCACAATTTACTAGAATGCAGAGGCACAAATTCTAAACTCTGTCAATATTTCTGTACTCTTGCAAGTCACTATTTCTTGCTGGACTGGTTGGAACTGCAGGATCCTTTTTAAGAGAGAGGTGCACATTCAACCTTACATCTACTCCAAAACAACAGTCTACATCACTCCTAACCTAGTTTAACTTCTTCCTCCAACCCAGGCCCCATTTCCAGATCTGATTTCAGCAACTTGACCTCAAGAAATTAACGTTTGCCTTTAGCACAAAATTAAAGTTGATTTTCTTTTCCCAAGGATTTGTTCCTCTGTACCTCAAGTCTATGATGGAATACACTGCACCTATCTAGACAAGGGCAGTTCCAACAAAAGCCTTCCAAGACACAATAATTGGCACTCCATACGTCACCTTCAACATTCACTCCCTTCATAATCGACACAGCAGATAAGTGTGTTCATCCACAAGATAAACCGTAGAATTTCACCAGCATCTTCTAAACCCATTACCATCAAGGTGGACACAGGCAGCAATTACATGGAAATGCCACCACCTTAAAATTTCCCTCTCACAGTGACTCACCATTCTGACTTGGAGTACATAACTACCATAAGTATGATGACTGGTACCCCTTTATTTATCCTGCTCGTTACTGCTCCAAAGATTCTGAGATTCATCGTACACAACTTCACCTTCATGGAGTCATGTGCTAACCTTATTCCATTATATGCTGTTTTTCTGCATGTTCTTAAATTACATCCTTTAATGATAAATCCTAACATTTCTCAAATGACAGATGATTAATTAACTAACCTAAAAGAAGTTACTTATTTTCTTCCTCTCCTGTTTTGAAGATATTACACTGCCATTTTTTTTTTACAATTCTTGAACTTTTCCAGAATCCAAGGATTCTTAAAAGATTGCAACTAGCACATTCACTATCTCTGTAGCTATTTCTTTCACAATGCATCAGGGCCATTCTTTGGCTCCATTAGCTCTCCCACCTACCCTCAAGTACTTTTGCTCCAGCGATAGCTATTTTATTCCACTCCCCATTGCCCCTTGATTGTTTTGCTTAGATTAGATTACTTAGTATGGAAACAGGCCCTGCGGCCCAACAAGTCCACACCGACCTGCCAAAGCGCAACCCACCCAAACCCATTCCCCTACATATACCCCTTCACCTAACACTATGGGCAATTTAGCATGGCCAATTCACCCAACCCGCACACTTTTGGATTGTGGGAGGAAACCGGAGCACCCAGAGGAAACCCACATAGACATGGGGAGAATGTGCAAACTTCATACAGTCAGTCGCCTGAGGTGAGAATTGAACCCGGGTCTCTGGCGCTGTGAGGCAGCAGTGCTAACCACTGTGCCACCGGTTTTGGAAACAATTAATGCCCTTTACCATGAAGACTGAAGCAAAGTATTATTTCAATTCTCCCTCCATTTCCTGATTCTCCTTATTTTATCAGCCTCAGTCTATAAAGTGCCATTGTCACTTTTGTCTCTTATCTATATTTAATAAAGCTCTTACTGTCCATTTTATATTACCTGATAGCTTAAAGTTTCTTTTCCTTTTCAATTTTGTTTATATTTCTTTATAAAAATTTATTCTAATCGTCTGGTTTACAACATTTCCCCAACATTGTGCTTTCATTTTCAAACTAATAGTATTTCAAACTTTCTTGAGAAGTATAAGTGGCTTATCAACTTTGAGAGTCATGAACTACTTTTTGAAATAATCGGTTTGTGCTCCTTAACTGTTTCTGCTGAACTGCATTCCCAGTCCTCTACAGCCAACTCTCCCTCAATCCTTTGTTATTACCCTGATTTAAGTTTAGCACAGTTGTTTCTAACCCAAGTTTCTCACTCTCACATGGAACACTATTTTGTTTTACTGAGCTAATTTAATAAATCTGCCTCATTGCACATACCAGATCCAAAATAGCCAGATTCCTGATTGCATCCACAACAAATACTCTCGGAAAATGTCCTGAATACACTATGAATTCTTCATCCCAATCACTTCTACAATTTGATTCTCCCACCTGCTGTGGCAAGTGCACTGACATGCTTGCCCTCCCTGATGTAACGCAATGTCTGCAGCCCAGACTCAACTTGGTTCCAAAAAAAGTTTCTTGAGCTGTAAACACTTCATATCGATGTGTTTGCTCTGGATTACCTTGGTGTCCAACAGTTGTAATGCTGCAGAAATACAACACTATTGTACCTTGACTCATTAATTAATATCAGGTATTCCTGTTCTTTACACTGAAAGAGCACCCCTCCCCACCAGCTTTTTACACTTATCATAGTTCATTTTATATTACACCAGTAAAAACCTTGTACTCAGGTACTAAGAAAGAAAAAAAACAGATCAAAGCATAATCAAAAGACATTACTTTTACTTTAAAAACGTGAAATACTCCCTAATCGACTGCTTTAGCTGCACTTGTGTCACAGTAGTTCAAGATATCATTCTGCCACTGGTCTAACTGCAATCTCTCCCACTCACCGTTTGCTTAAAAATAAACCTTAATTACTTACCAAATGTCCACTAATTAGCTAGCTTCTTCTGAAAGAGGACTGGAATAAATTCCTAGAGGCTGAAGAGGTTTAGGCAAAAGCAACACACCTCTTTCCCTTCCTTTCTGATTCAGACAAAAGACATTTTGCTTCCTGGTCCAGGAAGTATTATTGTGCCACAAGAGACCTGATAATTCCAGCAACTATTCTAAAATCATACTCAAAATACTAAGTTGCACAAAGTTAGCTACCTTAAGTATGCAGACATGAAAGGCCATCATGAGGATCCAATTGGCTCGTAATTAATACTGTCCTTCATTGGAACCTTTGAAAAGCCCCTGACAACTACTATAACTGTTTAACCTTGGTTTTTTGTTTAATACCAAGTTTATGCAAGTTAAAAAATTAGATATCCAACAATGCAGATACTCAATATTCTGACACATTGAATGTAATAGGCCAGCAACCTAGAGGTCAGTTAACAGGCAACCAAACTGCAGTGGTTATGGAGTCACATACATGACAGCCAGGCAAGAACTGCAAATCTTTCACAAAAAAGGATATCAGTGAATCAAGTGAAGATGACAAGTCAATTGTTCCAATCTCTTTTACCAATGCTAGTTACTACTTTAATTTCAAATTGACTCAAGTGACACCACTGAAATTCCTCAATTAGCATTGGTGGGTTTGACAATCTCTTTTGTCAAACAGGTCTCTAAATTACAGTTCTAGTCATGTTAACATGACAACTATGCCAACATTTCCTCCTAGGAGAAGCGAGAGAAAATAAGATTTGTCCAGGCCAATTTAAGGAGGGAATAAACCCTAACATTCTTTTGACCTTTCCAGGAAATCAAAAATCAGAACACTTTGGCCTTGGTAACTTTTTTCTGTATAAACTAATCTCAGTTCATCCCAGAAATAAGGTTCAGCTCAACTGAACAAAAGTTTTGCAAATTGGCTGTGAGCCAACAGCCACTAGTCTCTAGGTGGAAAAGTAATTTACAGCATGTTCCAGACACTCAGCACCTTGTGTGAAAAAATTGCCCCTCTGGACCCTTTGTATATCTTCCCTCTTACCTCAAACCTATGCCCTCTAGTTTTAGACTCCAATGCCATGGGAAAAAGCTGTCTGCTATCAACCTTATCTATGTCTCTCATGATTTTATAAACCTCTATAAAGTCACCCCTTAGTCTCCTACGCTCCAAGGAAAAAATGTCCCAGAGTATCCAACTTCTCCTTATAATACAAATCCTTCAGTCCAGGTACCTCCTGATAAATCTCTTCTGCATTCTTTAGTTTAATAGTATCCTTACAACAAACAGCATTCATATATTGTTGTGGTTCTGTTCGCCGAGCTGGGGATTTGTGTTGCAGACGTTTCGTCCCCTGTCTAGGTGACATCCTCAGTGCTTGGGAGCCTCCTGTGAAGTGCTGTGATGTTTCCTTCGGCATTTGTAGTGGTTTGAATCTGCCGCTTCTGGTTGTCAGTTCCAGCTGTCCGTTGCAGTGGTCGGTATATTGGGTCCAGGTCGATGTGCTTATTGATTGAACCTGTGGATGAGTGCCATGCCTCTAGGAATTCCCTGGCTGTTCTCTGTTTGGCTTGTCTTATAATAGGAGTGTTGTCCCAGTCGAATTCATGTTGCTTGTCATCTGCATGTGTGGCTACTAAGGATAGCTGGTCGTGTCGTTTCGTTGGTGTTCATGCTGGGTATTGGGTCCTTCGTTCTGGTGAGTTGTTGTTGGTTTGTGTGCTGTTATGAGTCCTAGTGGTCGCAGTAGTCTGGCTGTCAGTTCGGAAATGCTCTTGATATATGGTAGTGTGGCTAGTCCTTTGGGTTGCGGATTGAGGACATGCCGCAACCCAAAGGACTAGCCACACTATCATACATCAAGAGCATTTCCGAACTGACAGCCAGACTACTGCGACCACTAGGACTCATAACAGCACACAAACCAACAGCCACTCTCAGACAACAACTCACCAGCACAAAGGACCAATACCCAGCATGAGCAAAACCAATGTAGTGTACAAAACCCCATGCAAGGACTGTACAAAAACACTACATAAGACAAAACAGGAAAACAGCTAACTATCCGCATCCATGAACACCAACTAGCCACGAAACGACACGACCAGCTATCCTTAGTAGCCACACACGCAGATGACAAGCAACATGAATTCGACTGGGACAACACTACTATTATAGGACAAGCCAAACAGAACAGCCAGGGAATTCCTAGAGGCATGGCACTCATCCACAGATTCAAATCAATAAGCACATCGACCTGGCCCCAATATACCGACCACTGCAGCGGACAGCTGGAACTGACAACCGGAAGCGGCAGATTCAAACCACTACAAATGACGAAGGAAACATCAGAGAAGCGCTTTACCGGAGGCTCCCAAGCACTGAGGATGTCACCTAGACGGGACAAAATGTCTGCAACACAAATTTCCAGCTCGGCGAACAGAACCACAACAACGAGCACCCGAGCGACATATCTTCTCACAGACTTGGAGTATTCGTATAGCTCGCAAAATGCTCCATCTCCTGTACCTGACATCAAACATAAACGTGACCTTATACAACATAAAATTGTGATAACTTTACATTGGAAAGAGAGAAGGGAAAGGTTTGATCTTTACAACTGTACAAAAAGATTACAGCACAACCAATAAAAAGCATTAGAAAAAACAACTGCCTGCTTGTCAAAAACAAAGCTCTTCATTCTAGAAAGGCTCCAAGTGTAAACTGCTATATCATCTAAAACAGACTATTAGTCTACTACAATAGCAGCAATGCTATTAAATACCATATAATAGTATTGGCAAAAGAGTACATTGGCAAAAATGCAAGATCACCACAACATAATGTTTGGAAATGGGGACGATCTAAGTTCTGTCACAGTGCTACCACAATTGGTCATAAACAGCTGTGAACAATTAAATATGAAGAGGAGGCTCTACAAACATGCATACTCAATGGGAAACTCAGAACTTTACCTCCAAATACAAAAGGTTCAATCATTTGAATCCAGGTTCAGCAGAAGTGGATAATCCATATCCTGTTGAAAACTCTAGCATTGCAGACAATTTAAAACAATTTAATTCACTCCACATGACATCAAGGGCTGAATATACTGGATACTGTAAAAGCTTTGGGCTCTGACAAAATTAAGTTCTTGATGAAGTCCTGTGCTCCTGAACGATTCATGTCTCTAGAAAAGTTGTTGCAGTACAGCTGGCATTTACTCAGTAAAGTGGAAAACTGCTCATGTGGACCCTGTCCACACTATGCAGGACAAATCCAACCCAGACAATTGCCACCCCTTCAGCCTACTCAATCAACAAAGCAATGGAAGAGATCATCAATAGTGCTATCAAAGGTACTAGCAAAGTAATAGCCTACTCACTCATGCTCAGCTTGGTGACACCAGGGCCACTCAGCTCCTGAACTTCTTACAGCATTGATCCAAACATAAGACATAATAAAAAAAGGTGAACCCAGATGCAAGGAGAGAGATTTCCAGCATCAATGCAACAGTTAAATTAGTCGAGCGTCAAGGAGCCTAACAAACTGGAGCCAATGGGAATCAGGGAGAATGTTCTCTGCTGGTTGGTATTATACTGAATACAAAAGGAAGATGCTTCCGGTCGTTGGCAGTCAGTCAATCATCTCAGCTCAAAGACATCACTGCAGAGGTTTCTCAGAGTATTGTCTGAGGCTCAAATGTTTTCATTGAGATGCTTCACTCCAGCATAACATAAGCAGTGGCAACTTTACTAACGACTGCACCATTCAAGATTCCACAGATACTGAAGCAGTTCATATTCAGATGTAGCAAGACCTGGACAACAGTCAGGCTTGGATTAAGTGGCAAGCAACACCACTGTCACACAGGCACGAGGCAATAACCATCTTCAACCAGAGGGAATCTAATAATTGCTTCTTGACATTCAATATTTATTGCTGAATCTGCCACTAACATCCCTGGGGGTTAGTACTGACGAGAACTGAACTGGAATGGTCATATAAATAAATACTATGGCTACAAGAGCAGGCCAGAGGCTGAGATCCTGTGCCAAATAATTTACTTTCTCCCTCTCCACTGTCCGTTCACCATCGAGTTTATACAAAACGCTTCTGACACCTCCGTCCCTCCTCCTCCTATATCTCTACATCTGTCTCTGGCAACTGACTCAACACGGATATCTATTCCGACCCACCAATTCCCACAGTTACAACTCCTCCCAACTCTCCCCACCCCTGTAAAAACAATCCCGTACTCTAATTCCTCCCCTGTATCTGCTCAGAGGAAGAGCAATTGCACTTCAGTACATCCCAGATGGCTTCCTATTTCAAGGACTGCAATTTCCCCTCTCACGTGATCAGCAATGTCCTCCATCGCATCTCTTCCACTTCCTGCACCTCCACCCTCAAACTCCACACCCAAAACCGCAACAAGGATAGAACCCCCCAGTCCTCTCATTCCACCCCACGAACCTCCAGATACAGTGCATTATCCTCCAGCATAGTTAGGCCCTACCACAAATATACTTCCTTCCTACCCCATGTGTTCCACAGAGACCATTCCCTTCTCGCCTCCTTTGTTAGGTCATCACTAACCACCAACCCACCCTCTACACCTGGCACCTTCCCTGCTGTCACAAGGTCCAAAACCGGCACCCACACCTCCACCTCACCTCTGTCCAAGGCCCTAAAGGATCACTTCAAATCCGACAGACTTGCCTGCACATCCTCATACCTCATTTACTGCATCAGCTGCTCTCTATGTGGTCTCCTCTACATCAGGGTGATTGAGCGCCAACTCATGGAGCTTTTCAGAGAACATCTCTGGTCTGCACACACTAAACAACCCCACTGCCCTGTGGCCGACCACTTCAACTTCCCCAAGGATCTGCAAATCCTGGCCCTCCTCCACTGCCAAATCATAGCCACCTGCCAACTGCAAGGAGAATTCCGGCTCTTCCGTCTCAGGACCCTACAACGACAACACCAGTTTCCAAATCTCCTCACTCCATCCTACATCCAACCCTACAACTCAGCACCACCCTCTTGACCTGTCCATCTTTCTCCCCTCCTAACCACTCCACCCTCCTCACTAATCTATCACAATCACCTCCCACCTGATCCACCTATCACAGTCTCACCTACCTACTCACCAGCCCCCACCCAGTCTATTTATCTCTCAGTCCCCTTCCTGAAGAAGGGATTATGCCTGAAATGTTAACTCTCCTGCTCCTCAGATGCCACCTGACCAGCTGTTCTTTTTCCAGTGCCACAGTGATTCTGACCAACCCCAATATCACAAGAATGCGGAACAAAGCAACCAGCTTGGCTGACTCCCCTTGCTCCACCACCTTCAATATTCACAGATGAAGATGGTATGCTCTGCTACCACTATGTATGGTGCACTGCAACAACTCAAAGTTCTTTTAACAGTGTCTTTGAAAACCACTGTAGTCCAGGTAGCTGTGGGAGTCGGTCGGTTTGTAGTAGATGTCCGTGTTGATTCGGTCGCCTGAGATGGAAATAGAAAGGTCGAGGAAGGGGAGGGAGGAATTGCGGCGGAGTCGAAGGAATTGGGAGAATGGGATGGCGTTTTTACAGGGTTGCGGCGGAGTCGAAGGAATTGGGAGAATGGGATGGCGTTTTTACAGGGAACACCTGTTTTCAGAGAACACCTCTGGGACACCCGGACCAACCAACCCAACCACCCTGTAGCTCAACATTTCAATTCCCCCTCCCACTCCACCAAGGATATGCAGATCTTTGGACTCCTCCATCGTCAGACCACAACAAAACGACGGTCGGAGGAAGAACGCCTTATCTTCCGGCTAGGAACCCTCCAACCACAAGGGATGAACTCGGATTTCACCAGTTTCCTCATTTCCCCTCCCCGCACCCTGTCTCAGTCAAATCCATCAAATTCAGCACCGCCTTCCTAACCTGCAATCTTCTTCCCGACCTCTCCGCCCCCACCCCAGTCTGACCTATCACCCTCACCTTGACCTCTTTCCACCTATCACATTTCCGACGCCCCTCTCCCAAGTCCCTCCTCCCTACCTTTTATCTTAGCCTGCTGGACAAACTTTCCCCATTCCTGAAGAAGGGCTTATGCCCGAAACGTTGATTCTCCTGTTCCCTGGATGCTGCCTGACCTGCTGCGCTTTTCCAGCAACACATTTCCAGACCATCCATATATGTAGATTTATTTTATTTATACACCAGGTGCAGTAGTATGCTGCTTATTTAACGGGCTGTCAATCCAAAGGCCTGGACAAATAATTCAGAGAATACATCAAATCCCACCCTGGTAGTTTGAAAATTTGATTTTAGTTTAACTGATATTAAACTAAAAAGTGGGAAAGGAAAGTTATGGTTGGTAAAAGTAAATATGAAGCTGTTGCATTGTCAATGTCCGAATTGCATTGTTACGTCCATGACAGTGACCGGGGGTTGGGGGGGTTGGGGGGGGGTTGGGGGTGGGTGGGTTTGCATGCTCTCCTTGTCTTCTTTGGGATTACAGTTTGACACTTAAGTGGTTGATTTTGAACTGCTCTCTGGAGCAGCAGACTGTCAACTTTGTTGTGGGGGGAAAAAAATAACAGCTGTGATTCCCTCACCCTACATTTGCAGGGCACTGAGGAGTAGGCAAAAATGGGTATCAACAGCACTTAAACTCTGATTATTCTCCTTTGAAGAGGCCAATACAAAAATCACTCCACAGCTGAGGTACAAAAGAATATTTGCAGGAGGTTTGCTGCCTGAGGCAGTGCTGCTTGATGAACACACATCCAAAGTGGCTTTTGGGAATAACTAAACACTTTACCATACGAAGGAGTGCAGCTCTGAAAGCTTGTGATTTCAAATAAACCTGTTGGACTAGAATCTGGTGTCGTGCAATTTTTGACTTTGTCTGCCCCAGTCCAACATCAACAAGTCCAAATCAAAGCCGTTCTTGTCATTAATGCAATAAACCCAAAATGTGGGGGGACAATTTCAATTAATTAGTACACCTGAATCTACTCCACTAATGTGATGGGGGTCATGTAGCTTCATAAGATTATGCTTTTCCATTCTGTATGCAGAGGACTGTTAACAATACAAAAAAACCTATGACAAAAATACAGACCTGTAATGTGTTTAGAGCAAAAAAATCAAGCATCGCATTCATTCAAAATCGTACACAACATGACGTGAACTGTAAGACAAATTCTAAAACAGCGGTGGTCATCTCATTCAATAGGAAGAGAAAGCCTCAAGAGGGTTACATTGAACAGTAGTTATTCGCAGGCAACAAAAATCCCTTTCTCATGTAACATAAATCATTGTCACCTTCAAAAATTTGGTCTTCTTTCAATGTCCTGATGAAAGAAAGACAAAGCTTTGACAGGATCTCTTTTTACATGATTATGAATGTGTACATCCTACAATATGATTATAATTCTATATAGCCTGTGAGATTATGGATGTATAAAACACAAAAACCAAGTACTCGGCTTTCTAATCCTTTAAAAAGAACTATTTAGCTCCCAGTGGATTACCAACACACTGTCTTGTGGTATGACTGAAGTATGTATGTAAATAGACCCCTACACAGCATTTAAACAGCTGTACTAGGGATAGACAAAGTTAGCCACCATTCCCCATGACAGTTTAAAAAATTCCAATAGAGAATTTTAGATCAGATTAGATTAGATCAGATCAGATTAGATTAGATTAGATCACTTACAGTGTGGAAACAGGCCCTTCGGCCCAACAAGTCCACACCGACCCGCCGAAGCGCAACCCACCCATACCCCTACATTTACCCCTTTAACCTAACACTACGGGCAATATAGCATGGCCAATTCACCTGACCCGCACATCTTTGGACTGTGGGAGGAAACCGGAGCACCCGGAGGAAACCCACGCAGACACAGGGAGAATGTGCAAACTCCACACAGTCAGTCGCCTGAGTCGGGAATTGAACCCGGGTCTACAGGCGCTGTGAGGCAGCAGTGCTAACCACTGGGCCACCGTGCCGCCCACGAATTCAATACAAGGATTCCATTACTATTGCAAATCTCAGTTTTTAATCCTATGGAAGAAAATGCCAATGCTGATAAAGAAGTTGAAATACAAATAATGATAGATCAAAACTGCTGATAATTTATTACACTTAATACTACAGCAGAAGCATCACTATTACCTGAACACTCAGCAGCCAGCACAATACTTGTACTAAAACATACCGAGCAAGACGTTAAGCCATACTGAGAAAAGCAAACACAACAAACGTGCAAAAGTGAAATGTTGTAACTGGTTACAGACTTCAGTCAAGTTTAAGGATTCTAATTAGAAAATACAGCATTTAAAAAAAGGGACCAACTACTCTTAAACAAGTCTTATGAAGAGATCTAGAAGATCCAGCAAAGCCATACTAAGTATATGGTTTATAGATCATATAGTTCCAAACCTTAATCAGCTAATTACTATCAATATAAAAAAACTCTGGACAGTAAACATGGAATGGTTTTGTAGTTATATGCAAAATCCTGTAGTACACTCCAGCATCTAACATCAAAGCAACAAGCCAGCATCATTCAAAACAGTGTCAACACATTTCACTTTCATCAGAATACTGACTATTGGAGGTTGGTTTACAATGCAGAGTGATATCAGAGTGTGTTCATTTCCCACATTGGTTAACGTTACCAAAGATTCTCCTTCTCAACCTCTCCCCTTGCCTGAGGGATGGTGGCCCTCAAGTTAAACTCGAGTTGTCTCTCTCTAATGAAAGCAAAGCCCTCGGGTCTGGAAAGCAATGGCAACCTTAGCTTTTCCTATTGCTGACCAAAACTGTATCTAGTTCTTAATTAGATTGAAGCCAGAGTCCTGGCTGGAAACAATCCTTCTGAGCAAGCAATTAAAGCCGATTCGAGAATCTGTTCTACCCTCAAGTCTGAAATCATGCCTTTCTAAACTACTCTGTGAACTAAGCGTGCTGTTGTGTATTTTCTATGCGTAAGTAAGCTTCTACTCAAATTGTTCCTCAAATTTTCTGTAATATAGATCAAATATATTCTTTTCTCTGCAATACCATTAGGGTTTCACAGGTCTCTTATTTTGTAGCAGTCCCAGCTGCACGCAGCACTCTTTATACAGTCTGATCAAAACAATGTGACCTCTGCAGATTTGAGTTCAACTAATTTGGCACTGTAGCATAATATTCTGATTGTTTTTATCTCCGAAGTAACTGTTTGGACATAGGCAAACACCAAATAAACTAACAAATTCCCCTGGTAAATTATTCCACTCAACACAAGGCTTGTTTACTTAGATGCAGTAGTTTGCATTTGCCCACACTGAATTTCTTTTCTGACCGTTCATTCCAGTATTTAGCACATGAAGCTCTCTTTGCAAGACCTTGGTTGCCTCTAGGAGATCAGATTTCTTTAACTGCACTCCATCCGATCCGAGTACCATCCATGTAACAGAAACAACTTTATCACCAAAAATGATAGATCAGAAGAACTGATCGTTACACCTTCGAACTGGAAGGATCCCTTTGTTAGGTGGCTTGATAAAAGCAAACCTGCCGCCAGAAAAATACCAAAAGTTTAATGGAGCTAGGAGTACATAGCTTAACCAATAAAGAACCTACTCTGTACTTTTTGCTTTATTACATATGCCAAATATTGAGCCTACAAAAAAAATGCGGAAAGACAGCAGCTGCCAGAAGAGTCATAGAAATGTACAGTACAGAAACAGACCCTTTGGTCCAACTCGTCCATGCTGACCAGATATCCTAAATTCATCTCGTCCCATTTCCTTTTAAACCCTTCCTATTCATATATCTATCCAGACACTGAATTTTTAAAAGAAAGTTAAAGGACCTAAAATAGTAGCAACCTTCGTCTCTGGAACAAAATCATAAAAGACCAGCAGGATTACTGAGGTTCTAAAAACGTCTTTTACTTTCTGTTCCATTTAAGTTGCTTTTGCATTTCAAAAATGCACTATAGAAAAAAACAGATGCGATGCACCAAAGCCTCCAATCAAATCAAAAACCAATGTAACAACGTTGGAAAAATGGCACTATAAAAATGCAGCACCACTTTGCTAAGTAGTCTAATTAGTTAAAAATCACACCAGGTTATAGTCCAACAGGTTTATTTGGAAGCATTAACTTTCGGAGTGCTGCTCCTTCATCAGGAGGTTGCAGTACACAATTGTAAGATATTTTAAAACTTTTAACTTTGCACACTCTAGTCCAACACCGGCATCTCCAAATCATAGTCTAATTAGGGATTTGGTAAAGGTTTGACAACACAACAACTAACCTATCAGTATCCTCGTTTCGCACAGTCAACAGATACCTTTGGCTGCAGTCAACCAACCCTTTCACCATTCAAGCACTGATACAAGATAAGAAATAAGAGCAAATCTTGAGTTTCAGTTTTCTCATCCATTTCCCATATTCCCTAATTCTCCAAAAGACCAAAAATCTCAGCTTTAAGTATGTCAATGATGTCATATCCACAACATCCTGAAACAGAAGATCCAAAGATTTGAGGGAAGAAATTTCTCATCATCTCAGTTCTAAATGTTTAGCCTCTCGTCCAGAGATGTGAGCCCCTTGTTCTAGATTCCCAAGCCAGGGAAACAATTTCTACCAAGAATTGCCTACAACAATCTGCCATGCAAATTAACCAAACCCAATAGAAATAAATAAAGTTAACTACAATATAATCTTGACATTCAGAAATTCAAATATCCAACATTGCAAATACCATCAGAATAATACATGCCTTGCACTAAAAAAAAACAATCATATTACACATTTTGAGCCACTGGTTTAGAAATATGTTTAGGCACCAAATGGTAGTAGGAACAATCTGTTTGAAGCAGGAAGCTAAATGAATGGCAATAGATACTGGATTTTTTTTCTTCCACATGCAGCTTTGCCATCTGAGAAAATAGCTTTCAGATTGGGACATCTCTTAGTTAAGTTCGCAATAAAAGATAAGCAACAGGTTTTCAGACTTGTGTGAAATACAGGAGGACTCCTGTTTCCATTACATTAAAATGCGGAATACTTTTAATGATGCACAGAGCCTGGGCCTCATCTTAGCAATTAAACACCTCAACTATACAAGTAAAACTCTGTCAGTTTTGAAAACACAAAAAAACCCCAACATATTTGGACATGTTACGACACATGTCTGAGATGGGTGGGGCTTACATCCAGACCTTCTAGCCAAGAAGTAGGTACCCTACCACTGTTACAAGATCCTCAATACATGGCTCAAGCAGCTCTGGGAACCATCTGAAATTGAGCCTCTTTGGATATGTATTCAGCAGTTTGATTTTATAATGCTTTAAGACAAAACACTCATGGCAACCACGTTAGTTTCCATCAGTCTATCCTTTTATGGGATGTGGGTGTCACTGACATGAGCAACGTTTGTCCTTTATCCCTAACTACCTCAAACTGAGTGGCTTTCTAGGTCATTTCAAAGGGTAATTAATATGCAAACTTTGTTGAGATTCTAAAGTCAAATGTAAGGGCCAAGACAGATAAAGACGGCAAATTTCGTTGTATTAAGGAAATCAGTGAACCAGGTGGGCTTTTCTGATAATTGATGGTCATCACTGATATTGCTTTCAAACCCTTCTCTAGATTACTAACATTGTCACTGTAGGATCACCTCCGACATAAATATAGCTTTCCTCACTCTAAATACTCCACCCATAGACACCTACTCCTTGAAAGATTTTGTACAAACTTCTTCCTGTTCTTGGCATACAGAATTTGGACTAATGGGTCTGCTTCCATGCTGTATTACTTTATTATACTACTTTATTATAAAATAAGTAGGGTAATAAAAATAACTCCAAGTACAAAAACTTTACAGGGTAAACTAAGTCTACATTAGAATGCTTCAAGTAACAGCAAAACCCTCAGACCAAACGAGGTGGTTTTTGCAATTTGACCTCAAACCATATTCAAACCATTTTGTATTCAGTGGATGTCAGTGCTATTTCAACCAATTTACTAATCAGTATTGTTGTGTTCTTCCCATTTTACATCTCTAACCTTCTTCACCCCAACCAACAACCCCTTTGGTTTACACTGGATCTTCATAAAATCTGTTTCCTTGCTCCTCCTCTGCCTAGAGTATAACAGTACATTTTCCAACTCCTTTCAGTTTTTAAGAACAGTTCTATCAGAACCAAAATGCTGTTTCTCTCCACAGATTCTGTCAGACCTGCCGAGGTACTACACATTTATTGGCCACAGAAAATTAATCTCTTCCAACTTACTTGTTTTTAATTCCCAACAATTTCCCAACAATTTCTAAACATTCTCAAAATGCATTACTTTCTCAAATCATTATTACTACAATTGGAAGGAAGTTGATGCAAGCAAGACCATGAATTTAAAAAGGCTAACTGAAGACTGGATTAAAGTAACAAGTGGCCTCTGGGTTAACGATAGAAAGAAATTCAAGGTCTTTGAGCATTGCTGAGTTAGCACAGAACGCCTTGAAAGATGCTGCTGACTTCTTCTTCACTCCCTGCAATGATAAATCAAAACTAATACTAGAAGGGTAGTGGTTATCCATGGGCACTCTGGCCTGACTAATTCTCATGATTGGTGAATTCTAATCACTGTTAATGTGCTTTGTCTCAATTTAAAATTTGAAAATTACTAGTAAGCAAACAAATTATCCTTTGATAATCTAAAAATACATTTATATAGCACTTTGAATAAATCAAAGGTCACAAGGCACTTCACAAAGCATGACAAGCAAGAACTAGCACCATAAACTTTCAGGGCAGTTGACAGGTAAGGTTTTAAAAGAATGTCTCAAAAGAAGGGAAGCAAATTAAAAAGGCAACTAGGAATAGGATTTATAAAGCCAAAAATCTCACTACACCAGGTTATAGTCCAACAGGTTTATTTGGAAGCACTAGCTTTTGGAGTGCTGCTCCTTCATCAGATGATTGTGGAGAATAAGATTGTAAGACAGAATTTATAACAAAAGTTTACAGTTACTTTGCTATAAATTCTGTGTCTTACAATTTTATTCTCCACAATCACCTGATGAAGGGGCAGCACTCCAAAAGCTAGTGCTTCCAAATAAATCTGTTGGGCTATAACCTGGCATTGAGAGATTTTTGGCTTTGTATACCCCAGTCCAACACCAGCATCTCCAAATCAGAAATGGGGTTGGCAGGGTCAGGGTATAAGAGGGGGAATTTTACAGTTTAGGGATTGGAAGCTGAAGGCACCTTCACAGAGGTGGTGTAAAATTGAGAATATGAGCTTAGATACCTGAAGGCTATGCAGCTGAAAGCAATTGCAGAAATTCAAAAGGTGATCTGGGGTCCTCTTGTGGTTGCAGGGATTGCATCCCTTACCCGTAATCAAGAGTTCACGTGCCTCTGCCTCAGCGGTTTGTCTCTGGACTGGTTGATTAGAAAAATATGCCAGTGATTTTAAAAATGTGATTTGGTGGGATAGGGAGTGTTTTAAAATTAAGACATTGCTTTACTGGGAGCTAATGTTGACCATCAAGCAGAGTGATGATAGATGAAGAGGATTTTTGATTGAACTGTTTCAGGCAGATGGGGCAATCATTTCTCAACCAAACTTTCATTCTTCTAGAACTGAAAGAACTTAAATTGTCAAACTTATAGGCCCGTGACAATCGCATTCAAGTTTCCATAAAACTTGACTAATCAGTTTTTCAATTAGACATAATCATGAACTCAATGTTCATTGAAATTTTACTGATCCTAGAAACTGCATGATTAACTTCTTGGGGGGTGGGAAATAGTGGAACTCACTTATTCTGTTCATGTCTACACAAAAGCAGAAATTCTAGCCCAGTACATTAAGGTTCTTGCACTATTGAGATTACATTAATCTTTTGCAGAAGTGGGTGTACATATGCAAAGCATGTTACATATACACTATATACTGCTAGTGTATAATATGTGTATATAAACTCAATTGTAAAATAAAAGTCAGAGTTATAATGCAATGCATAAGAGGGGGACATTGTCATCCCACCATACGTGATCAGTTGTTTTAATAGTGCTATTTCTCTCCATACTTCTAAAATAACAATACATCGTTGCTGTGCAATATTTATTTCTGTATACTGTTTATAATTATCCTACCGTGTCAATTTTTATATAACTGGCAAAATACTCAAACGTGACCGAGCATGGCAGTTAAGATAGTTAATAGTTGCAGATTGAAGCCACTTTCACTCCCAAGTACATTACACAATCTCACAAATCAGGCTAACTTGTGTAAACCCAACTGACAAGTTTATAGCGGAGATCCTGGTCAGCATAATTAGCAATTAAACGTTAACAAGCGTTCATATCTTAACAGTTATATCTACAGGGCGACGGCCTGCTACGGAGGACCTTTCATAGGAATTAGCTGGTGATTTTCCGCCTCCTCCTACAGGCCGGCCCTCAGCTCCCCTTGGCCCAGAGCCGTTATTTTCCGCCCCCGCCTTGCAGGCCTGTCGGTGCCGCCGCCCTCACGCCCTGAACTCGCACCTGTTCCACGAAGTTCTTTACAGCCTCGACATCTCCGTTCTTGATGGCCCAGATGACGTTGTAGTTGGCATCCGACATCTTTTAATTCAGCAGGCGGCCTCTCCTCCTCCTCCTTCTCCTCTCTCTCTCTCTCTGTCTTTCACTGCTAGCAGCTGCTTAACAGGTCGCGGTCAGCGACTGCCTGTGGGGAACGGGAAAGTGGACCCACACCCTGGGAAAGGTATTAGTGTGACACCAACGTTGACGAAACTTCCGGTCCGTCCACCCGCGCCGTCGCAGCAGTAACTTCCGGTTTCTAAAGTCACGCTTGCGCAGAAAGTCAGAGAAGGAGTAAATAGTGATGAAAGGATGAGAGTGGTTCGCGGAATTGTGGAAAATCTCGGTGCTCATGATTTGGCGATGCTGGTGTTGGACTGGGGTGGTCAAAGTTAAAAATCACTCATCACCAGGTTTAATTGGAAGCACTAGCTTTCTGAGCGCTGCTCATCTGGTCCAGCAGCATCCTTCAAATTTTTTGCAGTCCTCCTGCTGCTGGATCTGCACGGTTTTGCCCTTACCCGGAATTACACTAATTCGCCCCCCCTTAGGTTAGTTACTTAGAGTCGTAGAGATGTACAGCAGGGAAACAGACCCTTCGGTCCAACTTGTCCATGCCGACCAGATATCGCAACCCAATCTAGTCCCACCTGCCAGCACCCGACCCATATCCCTCCAAACCCTTCCTATTCATATACCCATCCAGATGCCTTTTAAATGTTGCAATTGTAGTAGCCTCCACCACTTCCTCTGGCAGCTCATTCCATACCTAGGCATTCCTTAGGTTCCTTTGGTATCTTTCGCCTTTCACCATAAACCTATGCCCTCTAGTTCTGGACTCCCTCTGGGAGGAATTTACTTTCCCAGACTCTATCAGGTCTGGGGGCGATGCTGGCATGCTGTGGCCAGGTTAATTCCCTGGGAACAGGTATTCAAATCTCACCAAAGCAGCTAGTGGGATTTATGAAACGTTTATAAAATCTGGAAAACAAAACTGATGCCCGTGAAACTGTGCTATCAGTTGTAAGAATCTGTCTTCACCCAGCAACCTGTCCTCCTGATCTGGTTGACATGTCACACAAACACAAGGTAGTGTGGTTGATTCATTGTGCAGGCTTTTTGGTGTATTTGGGAATAAATGGTGCCATTCAAATCATTGAAGCTGTTCTGCCATTGAACTAAATCTTACAAATGAATTCCATATTCCTTATTAAGCCCATTTTATTTATTTTTTAACTTTTATTTTATTTAATATCTAAGAATAGACAACAGATGTTACTGTCGTCAGTGATCCTCATGTACCCTGAAAGGAAGTAAGAGAAAAAGTTCACCTGTTTGGAACAATGAAGGATGTTGTTAGTGAGTGGTTGGTGAACTGCATTGTAGAATCAAGTGAACTTACTGAGCTGTCTTTGCTCTTGCAGTGTAGGCCAGTCTAGCAAGTGCATAGTTCTTGCATAGTTATTGAAGACAAACCATATTGCACATCTATGAGCCATTGTCAATATATGTATAAAATACACTTTGTGGAGGTTCTCAATTGTTGCTGCATTTTCTAGTCTCCTAGATCCTATGTCAATTATGCACATTAAGAATATGAGTGAACATTTGAGGTTACTGGTATTGAGTGAAATATTTTCCTATTAACAATGCTGCAGTGCTTCAAAACAGAAAGTGCTTCAGAAACTCAGCATGTTTGGCTGTTCTGAGAAGAGTGAACATTTTGTGTTTGACATTACTCCATTTTGGAATGAATAAAATGCATTTCGAGCTCAAAGTATTTGAATTGAATTGAATTGAACTGAATTTATTGTCACGTGTACCGAAGCACAGTGAAAAGTTTTGTCTTGCGAGCAATACAGGCAGATCAGAATTAAGTAGCATAGATAATTGGGTGGCATGTGGCTCAGTAGTTAGCACTGCTGCCTCACAGCACCAGGAACCCGGGTTCGCTTCCAGCTTCGGGTAACAGTCTGTGTGGAGTTTGCACATTCTCCGGTCTCTGCGTGGGTTTCCTCCCCCAATCCAAAGATGTGTAGGTTAGGTGAATTGGCCATGCTAAATTGCCCTTAGTGTTCAGGGATGTGTAGGTTAGGTGCATTAGTCAGGGGTAAATATAGGGTAGGGGAATGGGTCTGGGTGGGTTGCTCTTCGGAGGGTCTGTGTGGACATGTTGAGCCAAAGGCTGTAGGAATCCACACTGTAGGGATTCTAATTCTAAAAAAAATTCTAAGGTAAGTAAATAATAGGTAAACAGCGGCAAAAACAAAACCACAGGTACAGGCGAATGTTAAGAGTTTGTGAGTCCATTCAGTATTCTAACAACAGTAGTGAGTTTCTTCAGCACATTCTGTTTTATTTCAGATCTTCACCATCCAAATTACTTTGCTTTTACCGTATCAAATTTTCTTGGTTAGCTAAGTTTATATTCAGTGGAGGGATTCATATTTTATTCTGTATTGTTTGATTTTACACAAGGGCTTTGCTAAGCCCCAGGAACACATTAAGTTTTATTCAAGTGTCCATTTATCATATCCTTTATGATAGATTCAAGCATTGTCCGTACTACAGATGTAAGGTTGATAGGTCTGTTGTTCTCTGTTCTTCCCCTACTTCTTTCATAAATAGTGGGGGACGTTTGCAAGCTTCCAATCTGCAATAATCATGATAGAATGTATGAAATTTTAATAGATGATTACCAATGCATCAATTATCTCTATTGTCACTTCCTTCAAATTCTAGGATATAGACTATCAGGTTCTGGAGATTATCTTCTTTTAGCTCTATTAATTTCTCCAGTTGAGCCTTCTTATAATGTTAATTTCCTTCAACTCATCATTCTCCCCAATCACTGAGATCTTTAATTCTGGGATAATTCTTGTATCTTTCTCAGTGAACACAGACACAAAGAAATTACTTAGCTTCTCTGCCATTCCTGTATTCCCCACTATAAATTGCATTGACTGTTTTTATGGGCCCACATTTATCTGAGCCAAATGTTTCCTTTTAACATTCTTCTGAAAGTTTTTACAGTCTTATTTTTATTAGATTACTTACAGTGTGGAAACAGGCCCTTCGGCCCAACAAGTCCACACCGCCCCGCCGAAGCGCAACCCACCCATACCCCTACATTTACCCCTTACCTAACACTACGGGCAATTTAGCATGGCCAATCCACCTGACCCGCACATCTTTGTGACTGTGGGAGGAAACCGGAGCACCCGGAGGAAACCCACGCAGACACGGGGAGAATGTGCAAACTCCACACAGTCATTCGCCTGAGGCGGGAATTGAACCCGGGTCTCTAGCGCTGTGAGGCAGCAGTGCTAACCACTGTGCCACCGTGCCGCCCTGTGCCACCGTGCCGCCCGTGGCTTTTGCTGGATTGCATTTGTGTTCTATTCATTTCCTTAACAGTTTCTTGGTTCTCCTTTTCTGTATTATAAAAACTTCTCAATCCTCACTCAGATTTATTAGAACTTCTGGCCACTTTACAATTTTTTAAAAGACGTGGCAGATGTTAGCAGCTAACCAATCTTCTAGGAACCCCTCTTCTCTTTATTGACATATGGTGTCTTTCAGTAAATGCTGACACTAGTTTTTCACATTCCTTTGATATGTACACAGATATTTAATTAGGACCACACATTTTGTGTTGATATAATTCATTTAGAACTTCTAATGTTCTAGCAATATCGGTGCAAGTGAGTGGGTAGTGTATCTATTTCTGAAACCACGTTTGGGTCATTCCTGGTGAATACTGATCCATAGTGCGTATTCAGAGTTTCTGTTTTCCATCACAAGATGAAAAGGAAGAAATGGATTTTAAGAGAGAAATTCCTGCTTGAACAAATTTACTGAATTTTTGAGGAGCAAACAGAGTAGGAAATGTTAATGAAATTGATGTGGTTTATCTGGATTTAGAAAAGGCCTTCAGAAAGGTGCACACACTTGCCTGCATGGCTGGTATGCATTGTAGAGTGATGTCAACAGTATGGGTTCAATTCTCATACCTGTTAAGGTTACCATGAAGGTCCCACCTTCTCAACCTTGCCCCTCGCCTGAGGTGTGGTGACCCTCCGGTTAAACCAGTGGTCTCTCTCTAATGAGAGAAAGAGCAGCCGATTGTCCACTAGGATTATGGCGACTTTATGTTTACCTTGTAAGAGACTAGTGAATAGAGCCAGCGACTGCAGCTTAAGATGCATCATTGGCATATAGAAGTGGATCAGATATGTGCTGTGAGGGGTCTTAGAGGCTGGCACATATTGGATACCATTGTCTGTTAATGTGGTGTGCATGTGGCTGATGTCCATGCAGCATATCTGAGATGTTGGTGTCTGTGTCCAAATATTTTGGAATAAGTGGCAAGTTGAAGCTTGTTTTACACCTCAAGTTTACCCTATGCTTAGTCTGTATGGAGAGTTTAATAAGATTACAAATTGTGCCAAGTTGGCCTGTTAACAAGTTGGTTAACAAGCAATAATCTGCAACAGTTGGGAACTTGCCAGTGTGTGGAGAGAATTTTGCCACACAACTTGAAGAAAGATGCAGCGAGATGATGCTGCTGTTGAAATGGGCCTCACTGAACATCTTGCCCAATTCTGTTATTTGTCTTGTCATGGCCCATTGCCCATCTGAGATTGGTAATGTTTCTCCTTTTATCTTATTACCTTGACAGCCACGTTAAGTGTGTTTTAGGAACATAGGGACAGCAATAGATGAATCAGCCCCTAAAGCCTGCTCCCACCATTCAAGATAAAGGTTGATCATCTACCCCAAAACCATTTCCGGTGCTATACCCATATCCTTTGATGTCGTTAGTAATTGAAAATCTGCCAAGCTCTGTCTTGAACTTAATGACTGAGCTTTCCCAGCTCTCTGGGGTAGAGAATTCCAAATATTCTCCATCTCTGTGTGAAGAAGCTCATCCTCATTTCAGATTTAAATGGCTTGCCTTTTATTTTGAGACTTGGTGCCCTGGTTTGAGACTCCACAACTAGGAGAAGCATCCTTTCAGCATTTGCTCCATCTATCACTTTAAGACTTTTGTCAGTTGTTCTGCAATTTCCTTTTATTCCTCTAAACTCCAGAGAATATAGGCTTTCAAGAAAGCAGAATAGGAACAAACAGGTCATTCTCAAAGTGGCAGGCTGTGACCAGGTACTTCAAGGATCAAGCTTGTTCATGATCAGTCTTGATAATTTGCTAATGGTAGAGTGAAAGAAATGCTAGGCCATGGGTTTGCAGGTTTTGGTTGAATACAATTTTGCTGCCTTTGATTGCCACAGTCAACTATGGACTACCCGTTCGTCCAGGGTGGTCACAAAGATAGGCATGCTTCATATTGGCATGCCCCCTGCATTATTTATACTAAACCCGGTTATTATTTTTTCAGGGAGAAAGTGAGGACTGCAGATGCTGGAGATCAGAGCTGAAAATGTGTTGCTGGAAAAGCGCAGCAGGTCAGGCAGCATCCAAGGAGCAGGAGAATCGACGTTTCGGGCATGAGCCCTTCTTCAGGAATGAGGAAAGTGTGCCAAGCGGCTAAGATAAAAGGTAGGGAGGAGGGACTTGGGGGAGGGGCGTTGGAAATGCGATAGGTGAAAGGAGGTTAAGATGAGGGTGATAGGCCGGAGTGGGGGTGGGGCCGGAGAGGTCAGGAAGAAGATTGCAGGTTAGGAAGGTGGTGCTGAGTTCGAGGGTTGGGACTGAGACAAGCTGGGGGGAAGGGAACCTTGTCTCAGTCCCAACCCTCGAACTCAGCACCACCTTTCTAACCTGCAATCTTCTTCCGGACCTCTCCGCCCCCACTCCCACTCCGGCCTATCACCCTCACCTTAACCTCCTTCCACCTATCGCATTTCGAACGCCCCTCCTCCAAGTCCCTCCTCCCTACCTTTTATCTTAGCCTGCTTGGCACACTTTCCTCATTCCTGAAGAAGGGCTCATGCCCGAAACGTCGATTCTCCTGCTCCTTGGATGCTGCCTGACCTGCTGCACTTATCCAGCAACAAATTTTCAGCTTATTATTTTTTCAGCCAAGGAAAAGTGTCCGACTTCCTTGTTCTTAATAAAACAGGTACTCCCTGTACTGTAGCTGAAGGGACACTTTTTCCGACTACTGTTCCCTGTCCATCAACCTGGAAAAGGGGCTGGTGTTTCTCTACCAAATTCTGTGCGCATTGGAAGGATGCTAACGCTTTGGGCAATGGTAAAGCCCATTCTTGGGGCTACGTATTTCTTAGTGATTTTCCTTAGGTGGATCTGCAGGAATTATCAGCCATCAAAACCGAAATGATCTTATTTGCAGTCCCACCCGCTTGGGCCACAAGACGGCCTCTGCCTTGGCAGGAGTTAAAGACATGCTCTCGGAATTACGTCTGTTTTCCCAGCAAAACCGGTACACCCTCGACTACCTACTCGTCAAAGAGGGTGGGGTTTGCACCGTAGTGAAGGGCAAGTTTTTGATGGGTGTTACCGACCTCATCGAGAATATTACCATGTAGATAAAATCCACGCCTTCGTCAATAAACTGACGGAAGGCACTGGATGGCGAGATTGGGGTTTTGGCTCATGGTACAACTGGTTGCCACGCTGATCGGGCATGGAGAGATTTGGGCTGTATTCATGGGAATTTAGAAGAATGAGAGGGTGAACTTTTAAAAACATGAAATATTTTTACTGGCTTTGACACAGTGGTTGTGGAGAGTTGATTCCTTTTGTGAGAGAATCTAGAACAAGAGGGCATAATGTCAAGAGTATGGGGACCATTCATTTAAGACAGAGGTGAGGAGGATTTCTTTTCTGTCAAAGGATAGTGAAGTCCTAAATTCTTTGCCACAGAGGGCTGTTGAGGCTGCGTCGTCATACATCTGACAAAGTATAATGGTATTATTTTAATTTGTCTCTTTGCTGGCGTTGCTATCATTAAATATATTATTGCTAAGCTCATGAGTTCTGTTGACAACATCGGTTTCCCTCAGAAAATGCACCTTCTCCGTCCTGATGGTGCCCCCAGTGAGGATGGGGAGAAGCAATTGCCCACCCCTGTCTCTTCTTTGGAGGAGGAGGAAGAATGGCAAGCTCTGGCTTCCATTCAATTGGACTGATCTAACTTATGGCCTCCCGCTCTATGGTGTGGTCATGAAATGACCAAAGGGGGGAGATGAGAATCTGAAACTTGAATACAGGCTGAGCTAATGTGACTAGTTGCAGTCAGGGGCAACCGCCTAACAGATGCTCTTGGTAACTTAGGTGGCAACAAAATGGCTTCTAGGATGCTAATTGCTAATTCTGATAGAGTTGCATAAATGAGTAACCATAGTCTGCTGCAAAAAGAGATTAGTGGACAATCAGTCCTTTAAAGTATAGAAGTAACACAACAAGATAAAAAAGTACTAGCCATACTGGCTGGCCTTCAGATACAGGTGTAGTGGCTTGGTTTGTGAGATAAAAGTGACCTAAGCATTGGAACACAAGTTGGTTCTCAGGAAATATCATAGGACCAAGAAACTGTCAATATCATGTATTGATTAGTAATTGTTCCAATGTACGATGTGATCACACCCTCTACCCTGCTTTAAGAAAAGTATAAAAATGCCTTTGTATTAAGCCATTGTGTGCAGCTCCTCTGAGGAATGTGGAAGTACTCAACTGTTCTTCTGTGTTTCCGGATGCTCTGTACCCAGCTGTGTGAAGAAATAAAGAACAACGTCTTAAACAGCCAGACCGATTGTGAGTGCTTGTTGACTGATCGTGGAACCGAGAGACCCCACCCCACCCCACGGGGTACAGATCTTCAGGTTCAGCAGGTAATAAGGAATGCAAATGGAATGTTGGTTTTTATTTCAAAGGGACTGGACTATATAATATCTCATCTGAAAATGTGTTGCTGGAAAAGCGCAGCAGGTCAGGCAGCATCCAAGGAACAGGAGAATCGACGTTTCGGGCATAAGCCCTTCTTCAGGCTTATGCCCGAAATGTCGATTCTCCTGTTCCTTGGATGCTGCCTGACCTGCTGCACTTTTCCAGCAACACATTTTCAGCTCTGATCTCCAGCATCTGCAGTCCTCACTTTCTCCTCCTCTATAATATCTCATGCCTAGTTTTGAGCTGCTGTACAAATCCAGTCAGCAAATTATCAGCCTACCATGCAATGAAAGAAGAGATTGCTTACATTGATATTAAGCAAGGAACAACCTACTCATTGGGTGCGGGGTCACTTGGCTCCTGATCTCCTTAGAGCTGTGGTCAATGCATGAAGCAGTTGACCTTCACAAATGAGGTTGAAGTAACTGCTCTTGATATCAAGGCAGCATATGATAGAGCATGACATCAAGAAGCTCTAACAAAACCAGAGTGAATGGGAATTGTAGGGAAAACTCTCCACTGTTTGCAGTCATACCTGGTAGTCTGAATTATTAGGAGAGGCTGGATTGGCTGGGACATTTTTCCCCTGGTAGATTAAGGGATGACCTAATAAAGATCTATAAAGTCATGAGAGGCACAGATGATACATAACCAACAGTTTTCCCCCATGGCCGGCAAGTTTAAAACTAGAAAGCATATGTTTGAGGTGAGAAAAGAGAGATACAGAAGGGTCCAGAGGGGTTTTGTTTTCACACAGAGGGTGGTGAATGCCTGGCATTGGCTGCCAAAGATAATGGTGGAGGTGAGTACAATTTTGTAATTTAAGAAAGACTTAAACATGGATGGGACAGGTATGAAGGGACGACAATAATTACGAAAACAGGGTGGCCTGGACAAGTTGGCACAAAGGGCCTGTTTCCTTCTACAAACGTCTATGAATCTCACAAATAATTAAGGCTATGGGGAGAGTGTGTGTAAGTGGAATTGAAACGCCCATTAGCCATGATTAAATGGTGGAGTGGACTTGATGGGCTGAATGGCCTTGCTTCCACTCCTATGTCTTATGGTCTTATAACTATTCAGAGTGAGCCATGAAAGGACAGAGTATACAAACACTAAAGAATAGCAAAGAGGAAGAAAATTGTAAAATTTATTGCTCCTTATTTAAATGTATGTAGTATTCAGAATGATATAAATGAATTAATGACAGAAATAGACATTAGTTGATGTGATGTTATGGCCATTACAGACACATGGTTATAAGGAGATCAATACAGGGAACTAAATTTTCAACATGTGTGACTTTTCCAAAGGACAGGTAGGATAGGAAGGGTGATAGGGTAGCTTTATTAGGACAATGTGGAATAGATATGAAAGTTATAAGGTAAGAAATAAAAAAGGAAGATACTTGTAAATGTAGTCTATAGTTCTCCTAACAGTATTTCTATGATAGGATAAAGAATAAATCAGGAGATAATGAAGACATGTAAAAAAGTCAGTACATTAGTTGTGGTTGACTTTAATCTTCATATAAATTGGTAAAGGCCGCCATGAGGAAGAATTTATAGAGTATATTTGGCATAGTTTCCAAGAACAAATTGTTATGGATCTATCAGGAATCATTCCATTTTTGATCTGGTGAGGTGTAATGTGGCAAGATTAATAGGTGATGTTAGAGTAAAAGATCCCCTAAGAAACAGTGACCGTATCATGATAGAATTTCGCATTCAACTTGATAGGGAAAATCTCGGATCGGAAACAACAGTGCTAAACACAAATAAGGACAATTACAAAGAACTGAAGGCTGAACTGGCTGAAGTAGACTAGGAAGAGAGTTTTGCAGAAAAGACAGTTAAGGAAAAATGGAAGACATTTAAGAAAATAGTTCATGATTCACAGGAAAGATATATCCCGGTGAGAAAGAGGGATTCTAGGAAGAGGATAAGCAAACCATGATTAACCAAGGGAAGGTAAGGATAGCAGCATAGAGTCATACAGCATGGAAATGGACCCTTCAGTCCAACCAGTCCATGCCAAACAAAAATTGAGAAATATATTACATCCATACTACTGTGAAGACTAGTGCAAAGTATTGAATAAACTCTGCCCTTTCCTGGTTCACCATTATTATTTCCTCATTACGTCACTTTGGAATTTGTTTTCCTTTTTATATATTTAAAGAAACTCTTGCTGTCAGTCTTGATGTTACTCACAAGCTTACCTTCAAAGATTATCTTCTCCTTCTTTATCATTTTTTGTCATCTTTTCTTGATTTATGAAACTTTCCCAATCTTCTGGTTTACCACGAATTTTTGCCATTTTGTACGTTTTTCTGTTATGGATGCATTTTTATAACACTTTACATGATTACAGGATATTTTGAATTATCTTATAGTCAACGAAATATTTCTTGAAGTGTCACTGTTGTAAGACTTCTGGAAACCAATTTTCACTATTTCCCATAAACAGCAATGTCATAGTGACTAGATAACTTGTATCTATGATGGTGAATGAGAATATATGATGGTCAGGACACTGTGGTTGGATAACTCTCTGTCCTTCAAAATACTGCCAGTGGATCTTTATATCCAGTAGAGAAGGCAGACTAGACCACAGATTAACACCCATCCAAAAGTCTTTGGGAGCACAGCATCACGACTGTATTGGAATGTCAGCCTTGAGACGTAGGCCTTGATTTTTATTTCCAGGTTGGGAGTGCAGAGACAGGGCATTTTGCAGCTCTACCTCCTGACCAAGGAAAAACTGTGCCTGGAAAGTCCAATTTCTATTCTAGTAATCTTTGGGGCTGGGTGATCCTAGAAAGTGAGTGGGGACTGTTGGGTAAGAATGCAGAAGGGCACAAAGCCTGTTCAAGAAATGTGTTGCATTTTACAAAAAGAGTGAAACCAACAACATTCCTTCAGTCCTCACCTCTCATGTCCCCTCCACACTGACACTTCACATGCCCTATCATACTAACTCATTTCCATCTATGCTACCCTATGCTCCTCTATCATCTGGCACAACCTTTCCTTCACCCCATGCCATATGCCCTGTACCAATGATACTGGACTTTTATAGACTTCAGAACTGGGAAAAGCTAGAAATGAAATAGACTTTAAGCAGCTGAATTTGTTGTGGACAAAGAAGAACATCTGTGACTCAGCAGAAAACAGGACCAATTAATTGACAAAAGAGTTGGGGGTGTATGGTCAAAGGCAGCAGTTATGGAACAAGTGAAGAAAACAAAGTAGTACCTGCCAACTTCAGCTTGCTGCTTGGTCCAAAAGACCTCTAAGTTGGATACCAGGCACCAACATCTCAGGGTGAAATCCTTGGACACCAGCCACATGCACCCCACTTCCATGAACATTGGCATCCAATATGCCAGCCTGTAAGAACCCTCAATGCACATCTCCGATGCACTGTCAGTCTGCTCAGTACTTTAATGCTGCAACTCAGGATAAAACAGCAACTACCATTGGAATGCTGCAGCAAAGATACTATTAGCTCAGGGACGTCTTGGATTCGAGCAGGCTGCATCTCGGGATGTTTACATTCTTAGTGCTCACTCACTCTGACCCTACCTGGATACTCACACCATCCCTGATTGACTTGCCTTTTTGCATTTTGCCTGCCAGCCAAAGTTAGGTTCACAGTACTTCTGCATATCCACCTTTTCAACACTACTCAGGATCTCATATACTTTAGCTGAAAATGTGTTGCTGGAAAAGCGCAGCAGGTCAGGCAGCATCCAAGGAACAGGAGAATCGACGTTTCGCGCATAAGCCCTTCTTCAGGAATGTCAGGCAGCATCCAAGGAACAGGAGAATCGACGTTTTGAAGAAGGGCTTATGCCCGAAACGTAGATTCTCCTGTTCCTTGGATGCTGCCTGACCTGCTGCGCTTTTCCAGCAACACAGTTTCAGCTCTGATCTCCAGCATCTGCAGCCCTCACTTTCTCCATCTTATATACTTTAGCCAAGTTGTCTCCATCTCTTCTAAATTCCAGTGAAAACAAGACCAGTCTGTCCAACCTTTCCTCATAAGAAACCCACTCATTCCAGGTGTCAACTGAGTGAAGCTCCTCTGAACTGTCTTAAAAGCATTTACTTCCTTCCTTAAATAAGGAGACCAAAGACAGGCACATAGTGCAGACACAAAGCCAGCTGGCTTGTCATGTTTGTCAGCAGTCTTCAGTCAAGATAGATGTTGCTCAGTGGGTCCAAGCACAGTAAGTGAAAGCTGGCTTCTGATATCAGTACAAGGGCTGGTCAGTTAGCTGCTAGGGTGGCTAGGATCAGGATTGTCTCCTTGTAAGGGGTGAAGGGCCAAATATCAGGCATCCCATTCACAGTCTTGACTCTTTCTGCCCGATTATGAACTGTTTTCCTCCTGGAATGAGAGAGGAACAAGAATGAAGGGTGACTAAGTGGGTAACACAACTGACAGTGCTGGTGCAAGTTTGCTGCCTCAAATGTGTGAGGGTTAATGCTGTCATGAATTGGGGTGAGTGAAAGCAAGCAAAGTAAATGTTGCAGACAGTAGTGAATGATAGGACAAGAGCCTTGGTGCAAGATTGGTACAGTAGAAATAGAATAATTCCAAGCTATCAGATAGAAAATGGGGCACTTATATTAGTGGAGTTGAAACTGCACTGATCTGAGGGGCAATGTCAGACTAGGCTGGCATGGTTTAGTGCCATGACCTCCACTGTTGATGGGAGAAGAGAACATCTGCATTTGTACCATCCTCCCCAATAGGACCTCTAAGTCCCTGCCTGCAAAGAAGGGTGCCAATATTCCATTCTCTGCCATATAAAGGGACAGTGCATGACAATAACAGACTGACAGAGCTTGTCTGGGTGCACAACATCCCTTTAAAAACAGCACCGGTGCAGGGGATATTAGTCAATTCAGATATTCTGACAGAGGCGAGTTTTTCCCAGTATGATGAGTGGAAAGGTGGAACGAGAATCAGATGAAAGGGGCACAATAAGGATGGGGTTTGCTGCCTCAACTATCCTTCCAAGCAGTGCATTCCAGATTCCCACTACCCTCTAGATGTAAAAAAAAGGTTTTCCTCAAATCCATTTTAAACTTACTGCCTTTCACCTTAAAATTATACTCCCTTATTATTCACCCTTCAATTAAAGGGATCAGCTACTTTCTATCCACCTATCCAAGGTTCTCATAATCTTATACATTTCAATCAAGTCCCATCTCAGTCTTCTTTGCTTTAAGAAATCAATGTGAACTTTTCCAGCCTCTGTTCAAAGCTAAACTGCTCCCTCCTAGCCAAAATTATAGTGAATATCCTTTGCATCCCTTCCAACAGTCCATCCTTCATATAGTACAGTACAGTTGGGGCCTAACCAAATTTTGTACAGCTCCAACATGATCTCCATCTCTTATAATCTATACCATGACTGATAAAGATTAATAAGTGTCGCATATGCCTTCTTGACCACCCTATTAACCTGCCCTGCTGCTTTCAGGGATCTGTGAATAAGCACCCCAAAAACTTCTGTTCCTCTGAGTTTCATAGTAACCTCGCATTTATTGAGTATTCTCTTATCTTGTTACTTATTCCAACATGCATCACCTCCCTGATGAGCCCCCAAACTTTTATGACACAGCAGTGAATCCTTCTGTTAAATAAACAAAACACCAAGAAAAGCTCACCTCACCTTGTAATCTGTTAAAGTATGAGTGAAAGAGGACTCCCCAAATTCCACTATTTAAAGAAAATAACATCACTTATTGTTTAACTCTAAAAGTGAACTCTTACATAACAACAATTCACAACTCTAAGCCCCTCCTTTCTCTTAATTGCTTATTACCTGCCTCCAATTTATTAACAAAATGCTGTTCAAGTAAGACACTTATTAAAATTACATCAACTTAATTTCAAAACCATATAGTTTTGGTGTGTCTTCTGGCTGTGGATCTCCCTGGGTCATCTTCTTTCTTTTTACTGTGGAGATGTTTCATGTGAAAAGGTACCTTTGATAGAGAGTGTTTCAATGTCTTGGCTCTCTCTCTCGATGGTAGTTGCTCTGTTTGATTTGTAAAATGCATGCCTTTTTTTATATCCCCAACATGAGAGAGGTTCAATGTTGGCAAAACAATAAATTCAAACTCGATTGGGTTTTAGTATCCTGGGGGATAATTTAAACTGGTTAAATTTGAATTGTTGTCAAAATGGCAACCAACTCAGGTATCTATTTCACAGCCAAATGTTACATATTTTCAATTTTTTAGTACACATGAGACTGCTATTGTAAGCTTTTCGTGCCGAACAGCATTCACTCTCTTTTAAAGATGCAGTACATGCCTTCATCTTCATAACACTTTTCAAGATTAAATTCCATCTTCAACTGAACTGCCAACTGACCAATCAATCTATATGCTTATGTAACCCAAGACCTTCTTCTTCACTGTCAGTAACTTAACCAATCTTTGTGACAACAGCAAACTCACTTATCATCCCAGCACATTTTCTTCCATTTTTCCATGTATCATGAATAATAAGGGACTCAGCACTGATACCTGTTGTACACAGCTGGACACCAGACTCCAGTAGCGCAGTTTTACCATCACCCTCTGTCTCCTACTCTAAGCTAATTTTGCTACCAGCTTGCCAAATTACCCTGGATCTCATGTGTTTTTACCTTCTTTATCATCTTTTCCCTTTCCGTATCAAACCTAAATCATATGGTGCTGTGGTCACCATAATTAAAATGCTTTCCCATTGCCACCTCAAACACCTGTCTGGATTTGTTCCCCAAAATCAAGTGCAGCATGGCACCTTTCTTTGTTGGACCTTCTATATATTGACATGAAAAGCGTTTTTGAATCCATTTCAAGAAATCTGCTTCCATCTAAACTATCCCACCCCCACACATGGCTATCCCAATTAATGCTGAGAAAGTTGAAATCCCTAATACTCATTATTTTCTATACCTGGATGAATTGTCTATATATCTGCTTCTGTATTGCTGCCAGACTATTTGGAAGCCTAAAGAACACTCCCAGCAGTGCAACTGCACCTTTTAATTTTTTTTCTTTCTTTTTCTCTCTTTTTTTCTTTTTTCTTTTTTTTTCTTTATCCCCACACTACTGCCTAACAGCAGTAGTGCTTATTCTCCCTCGTTGTGTATGTGCAGGTGACACTCCTATTTATTTTTTTATATATTTTTAAAATTTAACCCCCACACTACCACCTAAGTGCGGTAGTGCTTATTTTTTCCCCAGCACCCATGGTGTGTGTGTATACATGTGAGACACAGTGAAAGACTCAAAGTGCACGAATCTTTATTCAATTTCCACCACCAGGAAGATAGGAAAACACCCGAGTGGCCAGTTAAACTGCACCTTTTATTCAGCAGCATTTAATTCCATTCACAGGTTCATTACATTATGAGGCATCATGTAAGGATCCAATGGTTAGGTATTTGCTATTGTTATTATGGTGAAGAATGTCTATCTGGAAATATTTTTTCACTTTCGACTTAAATAGAAGTTTTCTTGAACTGGCTTATATGTCCAGGGATGTTGAATTCCACACATCTGGGCCTTTGTGCCTTGTTGATTTATATGCGGAAGCAGTTTTTGAATTGACCAGATATACACTACAGGAATTTCTGATAGAATATTTGTGAATGGTGGAACTGATTGAAATGCTTTGTCAAACAAAGATCCCAATTGATTGCAATTAAATTGAAACATCAGGAAAATATTTTTAAAAAAATCTTTGATTTTCAAAGTCCAAAAGTGAGTACATAATGGGTTAGAGAAGTCAAAAATAGTCCGTAACTAGGTGAATTTCTTCTGTAATAGAAAAAAGGATGGATTTTTAATTTCTGATCTGCTACACATAATGACAGTAGTTTATATGTAGCAAACAAAAATAAATTTATATATTAAATAATGTTTGTTATTCTTAAGCATTTCTCTAATAAAATTGATGAGCTTCATCACAGTAGGTGATGTCAAGCAGTTCTCCTCCATGTCAGACAATAACATTTCCTGTGTCTCCCCTGAGAATGCAATAACGATAATCGGATTTCAGCTGCAGCCCCAAGCCTTTCTGTTGCCAGAGAAACCCCTGATAACAGCCACAAAAAAAATAAAATAGGTTTCTAACTGTTCATATATTGATCTGTTCCAACCTGACGTAGCGCAGACACAATATTATTTTGTTAAGGATTAGATTTCCAAGCTGTTTCTCACAGATTAATCCTCCTGCCTGGTACCACACAGATGCTGCCTTCCTTGCAATGAATTCCAAAGGATGCCTCTGAATGGGAAAGGAAGAAGCACTCATTTATATTCAACTAAAATTTGTAAATATTTCTTTTAAAATGACAGTTTTTTTCTGCACTTGCTTCTAGTCAACAGAAAAAGAAGTTAGATCTGGTAACTGAAATGTGTTTTTCTGTTTATTCAACAAAACCCAGGTACAGCATAGGTTAGAAGCCATTCTGTATTCTGCCTAGAAAATATTTTTAATTTCTTCTTTCATGAGATATGGGTGATGTCAGCTAGGCCAGCATTAAATTCCAATTGCTAATTGCTATAAAGAAGATGGTGGTGAACCATCTTCTTGCATGTTTGAAGTTCATGTGCTTTGGTATCCCCACAGTGCTGTTAAGAAGGGAGATCCAGAAGTTTGACCCAGTGACAGTGAAGGAATGGTTAAAATAGACAAGGTATTTTCTCTGGAGTGGGGGAATCCAGAAGTAGAGGACATAAGTTTAGGGTGAGAGGGCAAAGATATAAAAAGGACCCAAGGGTCAATCTTTTCACGCAGAGGGTGCTGCGTGTATGGAGTGAGCTGCCAGAGGAAGTGGTGGAGACTGGTACAATAACAACATTTAAAAGGCATCGGGATGGGAATGTGAATAGGAAGGATTTAGAGGGATATGGGCCAAACGCTGGCAAATGGAACTAGATTAAGTGAGGATATCTGGTCTGCATGGACGAGTTGGACTGAAGGGTCTATTTCTGTGCTGTACATCTCTATGATTATATGATAAGTCAGGATGGGGCATTGCTTCAAGAGGAATTTGCAGGTGGTGTGTTCCCATTTACCTGCTATCTGTTCTTCTAAACCGTAGAGATTGCAGGTTTGGAAGGACCTGTCAAAGAGCTTTGGTGAGTTGCTGCACGCTATTGCCACAGTGTATCAATAGCGAAAGGAGTGAATGTTTAATATAAGGGATGAAGTGCCAATCAAATCGGCTTCTGAATCTTGTCAAGCTTCTTGAATGTTGTTGTAGCTGCACTCATCCAGAGTATTACATCACACCCTTACTTGTGACTCATAGATCATGAACAGGTCTTGGCAAATCAATAGGTAAGAGGTAGGTTACTCACTGCAGAATTCCAAGCCTTGCTTGTAGCCATAATGCTTACTTAATGGGCCATGTTCAATTTTGGAATGGCATCAATGGTAACTCCCAGGATATTGATTGAGTGGTTTTAACAATGGTAATGCCATTGAATGTAAATGTGAGATGGTTAGATTCTCCCTTTTTGGAGATGCACATTGCTTGGCAATTGTGTGGTATAAATGTTATTGACACTGATCAACCCAAGCTCAAATATTGTCCAGATCTTGAGCCATACGATTCCAAATTACTTCAGGATCTGAGGAGGAGCAAATAGTGCTAAACATTATTCATTCATTAGTGAGCAATGCCACTTCAGACCTAATGATGCAGGGAAAATCACGGACAAAGCAGCTAAAGTTGGTTAAATCTGTTCTGAGGGATTCCTCCAATGATGTTCTAGAAGTGAGGAGATTGACATCTATCAATCAAGACCAACTTCCTTTCTGCAAGCTATCATTCAAACTAGTGGAGAGTTTTCTCCTGATTCTCATTGACTCCAGTTTTGCTAGAGCTCCTTGATACCATACTCATCAAATGATTCCTTGATGTCAAGGGCAACCATTCTCACCTCACCTCTGGAAATCAGCCTTTTGTCCATGTGCGGATCAAAAATGTAATAATGTCAGGAGCTGAGTGGTCCTGGTAGAACCCAAAATAGGCATCAGTGAGTAAGGCTATTGCTAAGGGTGTATCACTTGATCGCACTGTTGATGATAAGTTCCATGAATTTGCTGATGATTAAGTATAGCATGATAGATGGTGACAACAATTTAGCACATTGCTGGGTAAATGCCAATATTAAACCTGATAATATAGAGATAACAGTTTAACACTGACCCCCATGGAAACACACCTGGCTGAGTGAGTGTAGCACTGTTTTTTGTTACTATGCACTCTTTTTGATTTTTCTGATAAAGAGAAATAAATTAATACAACATTTCAGGCTGTGAACATTATTGAATCTTGTCTGTTTAAACTGCTGGGATTGCTTACATTTCAACACACATACAAACCTCAGTAACAAAAGAGATGAGGCATTTATCTAGAAATGCTATCAAGCTCATCTCTCGGGAATTAATGAGTAGAGGTACATCGTATTGAGGCCCTTTGTTTCCTTTGGAGAAGTCATACAAATAATTGTTTGATAACGTAGGTAGTAAATGAACATTTCATCGAGAATGAGTGCTTTAAGACTCAGTTTAGAGGGAGCTTTCTCCTTGGCAAGCATTCTCCTGACTTTGTAGGACTGCTGATGATGTCAGAGAAGGAGATTTACCCTATGGAGATAATTTCACAATCCTGCACTTCTAACAGAGTTAGAGTTGAAGCTACACCATTGTAGCCCCAATTCTCCAATCTGTGCTGTATTAAGGTGGTTACATTTTACACTTATTGCTGAATATTTCTAACCCAGAAATGTACAAGGTGCTATCTTCAGTTTCCTATTTCTGTCATCTGGTAAGAACAAATTTCCAAAGTATTGATACGTAATAAATTCCTGAAGAAACAGTACCATGTAGAAATAATAGTAGAAACAATATGTAGATATGGCTTGATGAATGATTAAGTAGGTTGGTTTTGCAAGCTTTAAAGGTGGAAAGAAAAACAGTGAAACAAACAGGATTAGAGAATAAGTTCCAGAGAGTACAATCTAATGAACAGACTGAAGGAGGTTTGAAAGAAAGGACAGGTAAATGGACTAGGAAATAGAGTTTGAAGAGGTTGCAGATTTAGAGTGGGACAATATTTGCATCTGTAAATGAAAATTTGTTTGGGACTTGCTGCACCAGAGAAGTGCAGCTAATGAAGGTCATCCATGGAGCGAAAACAGAGTTGATGTTTTGAGACCAATGACCCTTCTTCAGAACTGATAGCAGCTAGAAAAAGGTGGTTTTTATGCTGATGGTTGGGAGGCATGGTGATAGAATGAATGGATAGATGGAGATGGTCCCAGAGAGAGAAGAGATAGGCAGACAAAAGGACAGTTGATAGTACGTAAGGGAAGAAGAAAAGCTACATACGTGATAATGGACTATGAGTAATTTGAAAAGAATTGCAGTGCTGAAAGCAAACTATTTCATGATGGGATCTGGTGTGCGTGGGTGGGTAATAGAGATGGAATGAGATATGCAGACTCTAAATTATTGAACACAGTATTGAGTCCTGAAGGCTGCAGGGCCCCTAAGAGGAGAATGAGTTGCTGTTTTTCCAGCTTGTGCTGAGCCTTGCTGGGGCACATGCAGCGGGCCTGAGACTGAAATATTGGCCAGGGAACATGTTTGTAGAAACTGAAGTGGAGGCAATTGGAAGCTCAGGATCATTTTACAGAACGCGGTACTCCACAAAGCAGTCACCCAGTCTGTGTTTCGTCTCCCCACTATGGAGAAGACCACATCGTGAGCAGTGAATGCAATAGACTAGTTTGTTTGAAGTGCAAATAAGTTGCTTTTTCACCTGGAAGATGTGCCTGAGTCTTTGAATATTGAGAAGGGAGGAAGTAAATGGGCAAGTGTGGCACCTTCTGTGATTCATAGGAAGGTGTCATGGGGGTGTGGGGAGGTGTTGGGAGTGGAGGACAAGTGAATCAAAGTGTCCTGGAGGGTTGGTCCCTTTGGAATGCTGATTGGGGAGGGAAAGGGATTCCCCACAGGTGACGTAAATGGCATTTTATGCTCCTTTGGAGATGGAGGCGAGTGGGGTGGAAAGTGAGGGCCAAGTGAACCATATCATTGATATAGGAGGGAAGAGAAGAACTGAGGGTAGAAGTGCTGGAAAGGGGAAGGATATAGCTAAGGGGGACTTATCAACCACAGTGATGGGGAACCCTCAGTTGAAGTAAAAATTGACATTTTTGATGCCCCCTGCAGAAAGTGGCACCATCAGAACAGATGCAACAGAGACAAAGAAACTGGAGGAATGTAATGAATTCCTTCCAGGAAATAGGGTGTGAGGATGTGCAGTTCAGGTAACTGCAGGAATCGATGAGTTTGTCGTGGATATCAGTTTCACATCTTCAGTACCCACTGTTATTTTTTTTATTTCATTGACGGCAGGATGATGTGCTTACAGATGAAATGGTTTTTGAAGTGGTGGCATTTCCATATGGTACATGTCAGGAGGCCAGGAAGCAAGGCATTGTCAGGGCCAACTTTGAAGATAATAACATTGACCACTTTTAACCTGATAAAACACCAGATATATCTGAAGAAATGATATTTCATGAAGTGATTCTCAGATCAGAATTTAATGGTTTTGAATATTAATGGCTTCAAATTTTTAAATTATTTGCATTTAAATATGAATATAGAAACAAGGAACAACAATAGGTCACACAGCCCTTTGAACCTGGCCCCCCCAGTCAATAAAATCACATTTATCTGATTCCTGGATAATCTTTCATCCCTTTGATAATCAAGAATGTATCTACCTCTGTCCTACAAATGTATTTAAAGATTTTGTAACCAGTGCCTTTTGAGACTCATAACCCTTGTAAGGAAAAATTACTTCTCATGTCTGTCTAAATGGGTGCCTCTTTCATTTTAAACTATGACCTCTAGTTCCAACTTCTTCCATTAGAGGAAGCATCCTCTTGACATCCACTCAGTCAAGTTTCTCATTACAGTTGACTCTCTACATGCTGATTTGAAAAGTTTAAGTTTCATAGAATCATACAGCGCAGATTCAAACAGAAGAGGCCCTTTGGCTTATGGAGTCTGTACCAGCAAAAATCTCCTACTTCAGTCGTCCCACTTTCCCATAGTGGACTCACAGACTCAAATGTTATGACACTTAAGGTACCCATCCAAGTACTCTTCCAATGTTGTGAGGTCTCCCGCCTCAACTACCTTCCTTGGCAGTGCATTCTAAACCTCCATCACCCTCTGAGTGAAAACCTTTTTCCACAAATCTCCTCTAAACCTTCTGTCTTTCATTTTAAAATTATGCCCCTTTGTTAATTGACCTTTCAATAAAGGGAACAACTGCTTTCTATTCATCCTGTCCATGACCCTCATAATCTTATTCAACTGTATCAGATCTTCCCTCAACCTTCTCTATACCAAAGAAAAATGCTCCCAAAATCCCTCTATTCCTCTTTGTTTCCTAGTGTCCTTCCATTTATTGAGTAATGACTTGTGTTGTTCCTTCTTTCAAACTGCATTACCTCTGATTTATCAAGGTTAAATTCCACCTGCCACTGATCTGACACTTTCCTCCTCACCCCTACATTCTTATCTACAGTGTTTATGAATCTCACAAATAATAAGAGACCCAGTATTGTGGATCCCTGTGGTATGACACTACACTGAGCTCCAGACCCACAAACAGCAAATTTAGTTATGTTTAAAAAAATCTGTTAGCTAATAAAAATATTATCTGCTTCTTCATATTTTGTCATCCATAAACTTTGGAGATGTCGGTGTTGGCCTGGGGTGTACAAAGTTAAAAATCACACAACACCAGGTTATAGTCCAACAGATTTATTTGGAAACACTAGCTTTCAGAGCGCTGATCCTTCAGGTGGTTGTGGAGTGTAAGATCATAAGACACAGAATTTATAGCAAAAGTTTAGTGTGATGTAACTGAAATTATATATTGAAATTATATATTGGATTGTTTGTTAAGTCTCTCATTTTTTAGAATGAACATGTTGGTTTCACTTCTTTCATACGCAAATTGCAGAACATTTGAAAGTTACATTCTTAAGTGAACTTCAACAATATGTTCACTTGAGAATGTAACTTTTAAATATTCTGCGATTCACATATGAAAGAACTGAAACCAACCTGTTCATTCTAAAAGATGAGAGACTTAACAAACAATCCAGATCTTTTTCAATAAATAATTTCAGTTACATCACACTGTAAACTTTTGCTATAAGTTCTGAGTCTTAGGATCTTATACTCCACAACCACCTGATGAAGGAGCAGTGCTCCGAAAGCTAGTGCTTCCAAATAAATCTGTTGGACTATAACCTGGTGTTGTGATTTTTAATTTTGTAAACTTACTCATCATCACCCCTACATTCTTATCTACAGTGTTTATGAATCTCACAAATAATAAGAGACCCAGTATTGTGGATTCCTGTGGTATGTCACTACACTGAGCTCCAGACCCCCAAACAGCAAATTTAGTTATGTTTAAAAAAAATCTGTTAGCTAATAAAAATATTATCTGCTGCTTCATATTTTTAAATAGTGGACAATGGACAAAATATAAAGAATGGTTTTCAATCTAAGTTGAGTGTCCAGTAGTCAAATGTGAATATAATGCTCATAACAAGGAATGAAGAAACCGACAATGTGAAACATCGTGTAATTTCACGTTAATAAGACCATGTTAATAACCAAAATTGTTAGAAGATCCACTTTTAGCACATTTCAAATGAGGTAAAACTGAAATTACTGTTAATATAAATTATTAAATAGCAATATTTTCTGAAATACAACTCTGACTGTCACCCACATAAAATCCTCACCTTTCTACAGCCCTGAGCTGAATATAAAATTAGATTTTGTATCTTACAAAGCACTGAAAGTAATTAGTAACCTGAAGCTACTGGAAGATTCTTGAATGTGTGAACATTTCTTTGTACAAAAAAAGTTTTCCTAATATAAGTAAAAATTTAATTTCGTTTCTACAATAGTAAAGTGCTATGGCAGTTGTCATATCTAGTGGCATAGGCTGCAATATCGGCTCCACTGTCATGTTAATGGAGTTGAGCACTAATATGACATTGAACATAATAGTCTCCATGCTTGATGCAAAACCCCAACATAGGTTTGGGTTGGACTTTACCAGCTCTGAACCATTGTGAACAGGTTTGCTGCGAGAATGCTCAGTGCATCTAACATGTTTGGTTTGCTCCTATGACCCTGGTTTGATAATCTAGGCCCCAAGAGTCAGCATCTGAATCCTCAATGACAGTGGTACATAGGGTTATGGGGAAGGGATGAGTAAAATGCAAGGTTGCCATGATTTTATTGAATTACAAAGTGGACTCAACACTTGCCCTTCTCTTCCTAAATTGTTATCCTGTTGTCGGGCAATCTTATTGTTGTGACATCCTGGTTCTCCTGCACTATTTCTAGATATTATTTATCAACGTGTTAAGCGATATTGTTACATATAGTGCAAATGGGATTTAAACCAGGGGTCTCATGACTCAGATTTACGCACAAAGCCACTGCACCATAAGACTCACACTGCATTATTTTTATGTACTTGTGCCTGATGGTTCACCAGGTTGTTATCCCTCTTCTAAACTTTCTACTAAAATATGTATGGTGCCTGCCTTTGAGCAAGAAAAGTAATACATTAATGATTTACTTAATGCACTGTGCACAGCTGATTGGGGTGTAAATGGTGCTGATGTTGTAGAATAAAAATCAACAGTTATTAAGATCTTAAGAGCCTCATCATTCATGAAGTTGTATTGGAGGTGGGGCTTTCACTCTGAAGCACGTAGACAATTCAGTGATAGTAGTCTGGCAAAGCAAAACAACTGTGGCCAATGCTCATCAGGCAGGTGGAGGTTTATATCTCACTGGTTTTGTGTTCTGGTGTAGAAATACAAACCTATTGCAAGTGCTGCCCAAGAAAAATAATTGCACAAACAGCATCACCAGGATTAAATTATCAATGTACTAACTTCTATACTGGTTTTAGGAACTAAAGACCAGTTGAATTCTACTAAACTAACCAGCATAAAATATAAATAGGTAAAAACAATGACTGCAAATGCTGGAAGCCAGATTCTGGAGTAGAGTGGTGCTGGAAAAGCACAGCAGTTCAGGCAGCATCCGAGGAGCAGTAAAATCGACGTTTCGGGCAAAAGCCCTTTTCCTGCACCACTCTACTCCATGAAATATAAATAGCTGAGCAGGCTTTGCCTGCATCCCGCACCTCCGCCCTCAGACCCAACCCCTCCAACCGCAACAAGGACAGAACGCCCCTGGTGCTCACCTTCCACCCTGCCAACCTTCGCATAAACCAAATCATCCGCCGACATTTCCGCCACCTCCAAACAGACCCCACCACCAGGGATATATTTCCCTCCCCACCCCTCTCCGCCTTCTGCAAAGACCGTTCCCTCCGTGACTACCTGGTCAGGTCCACGCCCCCCTACGACCCACCCTCCCATCCTGGCACTTTCCCCTGCCACCGCAGGAACTGTAAAACCTGCGCCCACACCTCCTCCCTCACCTCTATCCAAGGCCCCAAAGGAGCTTTCCACATCCATCAAAGTTTTACCTGCACATCCACTAATATCATCTATTGTATCCGTTGCTCCCGATGCGGTCTCCTCTACATTGGGGACACTGGGCGTCTCCTAGCAGAGCGCTTTAGGGAACATCTCCGAGACACCCGCACCAATCAACCAAATCGCCCAGTGGCTCAACATTTCAACTCCCCCTCCCACTCTGCCGAGAATATGGAGGTGCTGGGCCTCCTTCACCGCCGCTCCCTCACCACCAGACGCCTGGAGGAAGAACGCCTCATCTTCCGCCTCGGAACACTTCAACCCCAGGGCATCAATGTGGATTTCAACAGTTTCCTCATTTCCCCTTTCCCCACCTCATCCTAGCTTCTAACCTCCCGCAACTCGATCCCCTGACCTGTCCGGACTTGTCCGACCTGCCCAGCTCCTTTTCCACCTATCCACTCCACCCTCTCCTCCCTGACCTATCACCTTCATCTCCTTCCCCACTGACCTATTGTACTCTATGCCACTCTCTCCCCACCCCCACCCTCCTCTAGCTTATCTCTCCACGCTTCAGGCTCTCTGCCTTTATTCCTGATGAAGGGCTTTTGCCCGAAACGTCGATTTTGCCTGTCCTCGGATGCTGCCTGAATTGCTGTGCTCTTCCAGCACCACTGATCCAGAATCTGGTTTCCAGCATCTGCAGTCATTGTTTTTACCTCGTTGATTATAACACTGATGGAGCCTATTATTATAAATAAGGCTAAGGTTGTCTCGCTTTGTACTTCACTTGCTGGCTGTTGGATATTTACTATCACACATCCTTTTTGAACTGACTGGCACATCATGGGTGGTTAGTTACACAAAATCTTGGTTATTCTGCAAAGTAATTTACAGTTATACTTGGAAAAATGACTTTCACTGGATGTCCATTATGCTGTAGCTGGTTTAATTCATGTAGACCAGCTTTGCTATTTTATATTTTGCAATAAAACTTAATAAAATGTGTAAGGTTAGGAAAGGACTTTTGGAAACTAGTTAAGAACACTTACATCTGATTCTATTACAAAGTGCTGACATATGTGTCTAAAAATTCAGGGCTTTGTGAGTTAGTAGGAATGTTCTGAGTACAAAGTGATGTAGTGTCTCTATTTCAATTTGCTCATGAGGAAATTGGCCACAAGAAACACATTTGAATCCCAACACAACGGTTCACTTTACATTGAAATATATAGTTTAAATGATTGATTGCAGCATTGTTCATGCATCCAATTGACCTGATCCAACAGATAGAATGGTAGAATCAAGTTGAGAGAATTGTGCATTAGGACTTTTTTTGTGTGTAAGAACTGTTCTCATAAATTCAAATGGGAATGGAAATTCTCTTTTCAGCATATATTATGAGCTCCCTGATGTTCTCAATCTCACTACATCTCTCTTTCTGGACTCAGTGGGTATGTTGATTTTCATTTTAAATGTACAAAATTTTTTGCAAGTCTTTGAAACTATTAAGATGTGATCAAATTCTCACAGTGGCAAGTAGGATATAGGTGGATCAAATGTAGCTGTTTTATGGTCCTAATCCCTTAATCGTTATTTTTGGCCCATGCAATATGTTGAACTATGTGTGCCAGTAATGTTTTGCAAAGTCTTTTAAAGGTCTATCTGTGAATTAATTCCATCTAAAATACAGATTGCAGCTCTACAGTCTGATAAAGTGGATTGGAAACCACACTAACAGTCAGTTATCTTATGTGCATCACAGCTGACACTTTTTAAACTAATCCTCACAACAGTGCATTGCCTCTGGAGCTATTTAAGCCACATTTGGAAATTGGGCTCAACGGCCCAGTAATCTGTCTCTGTTGTGTTGCGTCTGTTAATCAAAATCTGCTGAGCTATTGCAGTGATAATCTACAACTCTATATAAAAAGAGACTGCCTTACTGATCGTGAGAAAGAAAACCTTATGCTTGTCTCTTAGGAATGTTTCAAAAGACATGGGTTTTTTGAAACAGTAATTTAACCAGAAAGACAAGATAATTGATTTTCCAAATGTTTACATCCAAATAGCAGGTGAGGGTGTGCACAAATGAGTAGAAAATAGGCAAAGATTTATTTTGGCTTATATTACCAGTAGAGCCCAGTTTGATTTTCCAGCCTGGATTTGTACTGATGTTAGAAACAGTCAAGTTTGCAGTAAGTTGTATGAGGAATAAACTCAGTAACAGCAAGTAGATATCTGCAATTTCCTCATGTTTGCAGTATAATACACAAGCGTCTGGCCAGTTATAAACAATACATGTTCTGATTGTTGGTGACTACTTCTAAGTAGAACTACATTGAAAGAGCCCTGGAGTAAGAATTGCAGTAACATTTAAGATTTTTTCTGTTGCTTTGACCATTCAGATGACCATGGGGGGGGGGCTTTGAGCTAGTACTCTGGCACTTCCATCTGATGGGAGATTGGGTTTCCAATTGAGAATACTGTTTTGCATTTATTTTCCTGATTTAATAGAAAGGAGAATGGATAGAGTCCTAACAGAACAGACAAGGCTGAAACAGAAATAATCTTCACATCTATGTATACAAGTAGCATTTTATCCATCGAGTAAAGACCATTAAAAATAGACCACAAGGCTTCAAGTCAGTATTATTCAGACATATTCAATAAGCTAAATGATACCTATACCTAGATTATTTCAGAGCACACACTTCTATTGACACTACAGTTGTTTCAATCCCATGTACTTTGCCTCCACCTCCATATAATATTGAATATAGGAAGGATGCTCTGCCACACTAAGCAAGGTTGCAATCCTTCATTCATTTCATCCTATTTCATTCATTGAACGGAAAATAGAGTGTTAACTAGCTCAAATGCTTGGTTTCAGACTCAGTTTCCTGTACCCAGATTCTTTCTATTAATGAATGTGTTTTGGCTAGCCATTTGTGCTACATAATCAGCCTTTTAAAAAGCTTTTTTATTCACAAGTGGGATGTGGGTGGAACATTGCTAGTTGCCCTTGAGAAGGTGGTAACAAGTGGCCTTCTTGAAATACTGCTGTCCATGTGCTGTAGATAGACCCACTAAGCAGGTAGGGAAGGAATTGCTGGAATATAATAAAGAATATAAGACACTTCTTTAATGGTCATCATTTCTTCTTATTTATGAGGCTTGAACCAGCTTTAAATTTAGTCACTACCTTCAAAGCTAGTCTTTAGTAGTCTGTTCACAGATAGTTTTCCACACTTCCTCTGGGAAATTCCCAATGCTAGGCCCTGTAGGGCCCAGAGCTTACAAAATCAAGGAAAGCTGACATAGTAACAGGAACTAAGAAGGAAAATTTGTTTAATGATAGATTAGTGGTCTCATCAGAAAATCTGGCAGGCCTGTCAACCCGCATTCCTATTATTAGTTCTTACAATGTTCAGTTTATTAAAAATCACTGTCATTCCTGATTCAAAGAATGGGTTATCATTTAGTTTGATTTCCCTTGGACAGGGAGAGTATGAGTAAACATTGTTTTTGTTTACATAATAACTTGATTTAGAAAAATGTAATATATTGTACTGTAACAGTGCATCATAAATAATAAAAGACACTTAAGAATTTTTACTCATTCATGGGACATTGGGATTGCTGGCAAGGAAAGTACTTATTGCCCATCTCTAGTTGTCTTTGAGAAGGTGCTGATGAGCTGCCTTCCTGAACCACTGCAGATTACTTGGTGTCACACTGGGGAATCAGTTCCGGAATTTTGATCAGGGACAGTGATATATTTCCAAGTCAGGACTGTGTGTGATTTGGAGGGGGAACATGCAGATGGTGGTATTCCCATGTGCAGCTCTTGTCCTTCTAGATGGTAGTGAATGTGGGTGTTGAAGGTGCTATCTAAGGAGCCTTGGTGAATTTCTGCAATGCGTCTTGCAGATGGTACATACTACTGCTACTGAACATCGATGGTAGAGAGAGTGGATGTTTGTGGATGTGGTGCCAATCAAGCAGACTGCTTTTTCCGGATGGTGTCATGTTTCTTGAGTATTATTGAAGCTGCACTCATCCAGGCAAGTGGGGAGTACTCCATCACACCCTGACATACCTTGCAGATGGCGGAAAGGCTTTGGGGAATCCGAAAGTCAGTTACCTAGCACAGAATGGTTAGCCTCTGACCTACTCTAGTAAGCGACAGTATTTATATAGGTAGTCCAGTTCTGCTTCTGGTAAATGGTAAACCTCCAGAATGTTGATAACGGGGAATTCGGTAATGGTAATGCTTTCTTGTTGGAAATAGTCATTGCCTAGCACTTGTTTCATGGCACAATCATGAACAAGTATCCCCACTTAAAACCTAATGATGGATAGAGGATACTGATGAAACTGCTGAAATTGATAGTGCCTAGATCTATAAGGAACAAAAGCAGCAACAAATTTATTAAAATAGCATGTTTTATGTAGAGATGACAAAGACGTATTTTAAATGTAGTGTTTGAAATAGTATTAATCTCCCATGAAACTCTGGAATATAAGTTTATTATCCAGTTGTCTATGTGAGAATGCCACAGAATTATACTGATGTTGTCTTTTACACAAAATCACAAGTATTGATGTGCTGAATTGACAATTGATTATTTCTAAGATCTGGAACTTTAAGATCTGGAACCTATAAACCTTTGAGTAGATTATGATAAAGGACACCATCTGCAATTTGCCTGATTGATGTTTGGTTCCTTTTCCTTTCTTTATTGTTGTATGGAGGATGGAATCACTTTAGATTCAATTAGATTAGATTGGATTACTTACAGTGTGGAAACAGGCCCTTCGGCCCAACAAGTCCACACGACCCGCCAAAGCATAACTCACCCAGACCCATTCCCCTACATTTACCCCGTCACCTAACACCACGGGCAATTTAGCATCGCAATTCACCAAACCTGCACATATTTGGACTTTGGGAGGAAACCGGAGCACCCAGAGGAAACCCACGCAGACACGGGGAGAATGTGCAAACTCCACACAGTCAGTCGCCTGAGGCGGGAATTGAATCCTGGTCTCTGGCACTGCGAGGCAGCAGTGCTAACCACTGGAAGACCAGAATTTGCTTTTCATCCATAATTGTCGTGGAACTGAATAGCTGTCTCCAAGGCCATTTGAGAGTTAACCACATTTGTGTGGCTCTAGGTCAGATCAGGTAAGCATGACAGATTTCCTTCCCCACAAAGCACTAATAAACCAGATAGGTCTTTAGAATAATCATTTTTAGTTTCATGGCACTATAACAGATTATTCCCAATAACTAATTGAATCTAAAGTCCATTAGATGTCATGGTGGGATTTGAACCAATGTCCCTCAGAGCATCTGATTGACCTCTGGACTACTGTTCAGTGATATTACTGCTACGGCCATTGTCTCATAAAAACACAGTGAATTTTAAAGTGAAACTGTGCAAAAAGGGCTGACTTTAATTGTGAACTCCCAGCATATGTCATGTGCTCCCAGTGGAGAGCTAATATCACAGGAAGCATCTTCGCCAATAATTCCCTTCATGAGCACCACACAAAAACAAAAATTGGTTCTCATCTCCCTGCTGTTTGTGGACTTCTTTGGGGCAAAAATGACTACCCTGCTACTTTACACAAATGTCAGTGTACCTCAAATTGATTCATATAGAACTATTTGCAATGCTTCTAAAACATATTAGATGATATTACGTGATTACTTTTTTTACATTACTTCCTTTTCTTCCATAAGTAGCTCTCAAATTATATGTCATTTAGAAGTATCTTTTGTGATCTTTTTCATCTAGTCCAAAACCTTCTGGCACACATTCCAACTCCTCTGAGGAGATTATCTCTGTTATGGTGCTTATAAAGTTTGGTATAGTGAGTGACAGACTGAGGTGGTGTGAACGTGGAAGAGAAGAACTGAGGCTACAGTGATGTTCAGATGAGCAGGATTCATTTATTACAGAAGAGGGTCTTATTTGTAATTAATAAAATACAACAGAATGAGAAGAAAGATGAGGAGAAATTTATCTTGAACTGGTACATGTACCTCTTCCTGCTTGTTCAGACATTCTGAATGGTTTTGAAATGCTTTTACCTTGCTTGAGTTGAAAGTTGGATGATTGAAGAGCTGTCACCTGTCACAATTCTTTCTTTTGTATTTTGGACCAAATGTCTTTGGAAAGGAAGATGGCATGAGAGTTACATCCAATTGCCATATCATGCACTGACTTCTATTTGCCTGCAATCTATCTCTTCAATCCTTCACAGAACAAAAGCTAGCATTTGTTGCCAATCCTTTTTGTCCTTGAGCTGAGTGATTTTCTGGGTATAGCAGAGGGCAGTTAAGAGTCTACTACACTACTGTAGCTCTGAAGTCACATGTAGGACTGACCAGGTAAAGAAATTAGATTTATTTTCTTAAAGAGCAATAATAACCAGATTTGGCTTTATAGCAATTGATAATTTCACGGTGTCCACTACTCAGGCTAGTTTTCAATTCCAGATTTTGAATTGTATTTAAATTCCACCAATTACCAATGTGGGATTTAAACCTGTGTCTTCAGGGCAACCTGGGTTTCTGGATTTCTATCCAGTGAGACTATCACTATGCCCCCATCTTCCCAAAAATCTAATCCATTTTGCACTGCTGAGTTGACTATTTCCATTAAAAGTATTTTTAAAAATCTGTTATGATTATTACTCTCACTACCTCCATTTAACTTCAAATAAAATTCATACTGCTATCATGTGCATAAAATTGTCTTAGGGAATCTTCTATAAAATGAAATACAGACCCAATTCTTTTTTGAGATTTGAAGATTTCCCCAACATTGCTGACTCATCTAACAAAATTTGAAAACTCCTGGACAGTGTACAAATAAAAGATTGTGACCCGATAGAACATTTATCTCTTGCTTCCAATCTGCATTGTTGTTCTTGATTGTTATTTTGCCTGACATTGTGGTCAGTGCTTCTTTAATCTAAACTAGGCTCCTTCGAAGTTATTTCACTCCAAAAGGTCCTATCTTCACTGTGTTAAAATCAAAGTTCATTATGATGCCTCCTCTAATTTGTTCTTTCTCAGAATCTCAAGTTTGTACTCAATGCCCCTTAATTTTTTTGCTTCTTCTATTCATAGAGTCATAAAGGTGTACAGCACGGAAACGGACCCTTTGGTCCGATTTATCCATACTGACCAGATATCCGAAATAAATCTAGTCCCAAGTGCCATCATTTGGTCCATATCCCTATAAACCCTTCCAATTCATATACATATTCAGATGCCTTTTAAATGTTATAATTATACCAACCTCCACCACTTCCTCTGGCAGCTCATTCCATGCACCACCCTCTGTTTGAAAACGTTGCCCCTTAGATCCATTTAAAATTTTCCCATCCCACCTTAAACCTATGCCCTCTAGTTTTGGACTCCCTACTGCTGGGAAAATACCTTGATTATTTACCCTATCCATGCCTGTCATAATTTTATAGCCTCTATAAGGTCACCACCCTCTCCCCACCCCTCTCCCACACACACCGGCCTCTGACACTCCAGGGAAAATAGCCCCAGTCTATTCAGCCTCTCCCAATAGCTCAAACCCTCCAACACTGGCAACATCCTTGTAAATCTTTTCTGAACCCTTTAAAATTTCACATCCTTCCTCCAGTAGTAGCCTAACCCATATCCTGTACAGCTGCAACATGACCTCCCAACTCCTACACTCAATACACTGACCAATAATGACAAGCATACTAAACAGCTTCTTCACTATGCTATCTAACTGCAACTCCACTTTCAAGGAACTATGAACCTGCACTCAAAAGTGTCTTTGTTCAGCAACAGTCCTGAGGACCTTACCATTAAGAGTATACATCCTGCCCTAATTTGCTTTTCCAAACTGCAGAACATTTATCTAAATTAAACTCCATCTACCCATATATGGCCCATTGGTCCATCTAATCAAGATCCCATTGTACTCTGAGATAACCTTCTTCGCTGTCCGCTACACCTTCAATTTTGGTATCATCTGCAAACTTGCTAACCGTACCTCCAATATTCACATCCAAATCATTTATATGAATGATGAAAAGCAGTGGACTCAGCACCGATCCTTGTGACACACTACTGGTCACAGACCTCAAGCTGAAAAGCAATCCTTCACCTCCACCCTCTCTCTCTACCTTCGAGCCAATTCTGTATCCAAATGTTTGGTTCTCCCTGTATACCATGTGATCTAAACTTGCAAACCAGTCAACCATGAGGAACATTGTTGAACACCTTACTGAAGTCCACATAGATCACGTACACCACCCTGCCCTCAACAATCCTCTTTGTTACTTCTTCAGAAAAACACTCAATCAAGTTCATGAGACATGATTTCCCAGATAAAAAGCCATGTTGACTATCCTTAATCAATCATTGCCTTTCCAAATACATGTAAATCCTGTCCCTCATGATCCCCTCCGACAACCTGCCCACCACTGATGTCAGGCTCACTGGTCTATAGTTCCCTGGCTTTTCCTTACCACATTCTTTAAATAGTGGTACCACGCTGGCCAACCTCCACTCTTCTAGCACCTCACATGTGACTATTGATGATCCAAATATCTCAGCAAGAGGCCCAGAAATCACTTCCCCAGCTTCCCACAGAATTCTGGGGTACACCTGATCAGGTTGTTGGGAATTATCCACCTTGATGCATTTTAAGATGCTCAGCACCTGCTCCTCTGTAGTATGGAGATTTTTCAAGATGTTTATTTCCCCATTCTCTCTATCTTCCGTACCTTTTGCCACAGTAAACAGTGATGAAAAAAACTTGTTTAGTATCTCCCCCCATCTCCTATGGTTGCACACAGAGGTGGCCTTGCTGATCTTTGAGGGGCCCTATTCTCTCTCTAGTTACCCTTTTGTCCTGAATGTATTTGTAAAACCCCTTTGGATTCCCCTTAACCCTATTTTGGCAAAGCTTTTTTATGTATCCTTTTTGCCCCCCTGATTTCCCTCTTAAGTACGTTCTTACTGCTTTTGTATACTCTGGGGATTCACTCAATCTCTGCTGTCTATACTTTACATATAATTCCTTCATTTTCTTAACCAAAACCTCAATTTCTTGAGGCATCCAGAATTCCCTATACCTACCCTTGCTCTTCACCCTAACAGGAACATATTGTCACTGGATTCTCTGTATCTCATTTTTGAAGGCTTCCTATTTTCCAGCTGAACCTTTACCTGAGAAAATCCACCCTAATCAACTTTTGAAAGTGCTTGCCTAATACTGTCAAAATTGACCTTCCTCCAATTTCAAACTTCAACTTTTAGATCTGGTCTATCCTTTTCCAACACTATTTTGAAACTAATAGAATTATGATTACTGGCCCCAAAGTGCTCCCCCACTGACACCTCAGTCACGTGCCCTGCCTTATTTCCCAAGAGTATGTCAAGTTTTCCACCTTCTCTAGTTGGTATATCCACATACTGAATCAGAAAATTGCCTTGTACACACTTAACACATTCCTCCCCATCTAAACCCTTAACACTATGGCAGTCCCAGTCTATGTTTGGAAAGTTAAAATTCCCTACCATAACTACCCTATTATTCTTACAGATAGCTGAGATCTCCTTACAAGTTTGTTTGTCAATTTCCCTCTGAATATTGGGGGGGGGGGGGGGGGGGATCTATAGTACAATCCCAATAAGGTTATCATCCCTTTCTTATTTCTCAGTTCCACCCAAATAACTTCCCTGGTCATATTCCCAAGAATACCCTCCCTAAGTACAGCCATAATGTTATCCCTAATCAAAAACACCACTACCTTTCCTTTCCCTTTTTATACTTCTTACAGCATCTATTTCCTTGAATATTAAGCTGCCAGTCCTGCTCATCCCTGAGCCATGTCTCTGTAATTGCTATGATATCCCAAACTCATGTTTCCAATCATGCCCTGAGTTCATCTGTCTTACCTGTTAAGCCTCTTGCATTGAAGTAAATGCATTTTAATTTATCAGTCCTACCTTGTTCTCTGCTTTTTCCCTCCCGGTCCTGTCTGTTTGCCTTACTACTTTTTCCAATTGTACCATTCTCAGACTGATCTCTTTTCTCACTATCTTCCTGGGTACCCCACCACTTTACCAGTTGAAATCCTCTCAAACAGTTCTAGTAAAACTCCCCACCAGTATATTAGTCCCCTACCAATTAAAGTGCAATCTGATTCGTCCTTCTCATACAGGTTACTTCTACTCCAATAGAGATTTCAGTGATCCAAAAATGTGAATCCTTCTCCCCTGCACCAGCTCCTCAGTCACACATTAATCTATTCTATCCTCCTCTTCCTACCCTCACTAGCTCGTAGCGCTGGGAGTAATCCAGATATTACTATCTTTGAGGACCTCTTTTTTTATATTCCTGCTTAACTTCCTATGTTCTCTTCTCAGAATCTTGTCTTTTTCTTTTCCTATATCATTAGTTCCAATGATCTCCTGCTGGTCCCTCTTCCCTTTGAGAATTTTCTAAATTCTCTCCGAGAAAACCTTAATCCTGGCTCCAGGGAGACAACACACCATTCTGACGTATCGCTGTTGGCTGTAGAATTGTCTGTCTGTGCCTCTGACTAGAGAGTCCTTTATCACAATTGATCGCTTTGGACCTGGTGTCCCCCTCATCACATTAGAGCCAGTTTCAGTACCAGAACCTTGGCTGTTCGTGCTACATTCCTTTGGGAGTCCATCACCGCCTACATTTTCTAAAACAGTATACTTGTTTGAGATGGGGATAGCGACAGGAGACTCCTGCACATACTGCTGCTCTCGTTTCCATTCCTGGGGCTCAACCATCTGAGTGCTGTACATTTGGTTTATCTCCCTTCCTGAAACTGCCATCCATCACATCCCATAGCTCCTGTAAATTTCTCATTGCCTCTAACTGACGGTCCAACCGATCCATATGATCCAATAGGATTAGTAACCAAACACACTTCCTGCAGACATGGAAATTCTTCCTAATTTCCCATATCCAACAGGAAGAGCACATCACTCTACTAAAGGCCATCTTTGCACCTTAACAATCTATAGAAAATAGTATTGTCTTACTGCTCTTAAAACACTGCTCCAGGCTGGCTTAATACCTATGTTTTTATACTTCTAAAGTTTAATCAAGAGACTGATCTCAATAAAAACATAAATAAAAAAGGATCCACTCTACTCAGTACTGCCAATTTACAAAAGCAAGTTAGGTTACACTTTAAAACTAGCCACTGAACTGATCTGCTGCTGTGAGCTGCATCACACAGGTTTCTCCATGGTCAGCTGGGAATATCACTGCTCGTTTATTTTTCTTTGAATGAATTCTAGAGATACTTGACACTAAACAGCAAAGGCAGTAGCTGTGCAGGTTACTGCAGGGTCAGACAGCAGTACAGGTCTCTTTCTCCGTTTGAATCATTTCCCATGTGGTCACTGCCTTTGTCTCCCTTCCTCCCTTTAAAAGTGCCATTGTTTTGATCTTTCTTCCCCCAAAGTTCCAAAATTACTGAATCACTACATTGTGATCTTCCTAATTCTTTTAGGTGCCTTTAATCTAGTTGATATTCTGCATTAAGAGCCATCATTGTTTACTAATACTATTCAACAATGAAATTGAAATATATTTTGAAAATCAAGTTTAATTATAGTGTCATAACTCTAGTTGTGATTAGTAAATTATCCCAAATATAGTAATGAAATTCTCAATGAGAATAATATTTTAATGCTGCTCAATGTCAATGAGCAATGAAAACTTATAGCACAGGAACATGTTCTTTCAATATTTATTTTATCTACTTAGGGACATTAATGTAAATTTTTATGACATCTTTGATTGAATGACAAATTAAGGGAGAGATAGAAACAGCTGAATCTCTCTTGGGTGGTGACAATGAACCTGCTCTCTGGCTTGCTTTGCTGATTAATGCATCTGTAACAAAATTACTCTTCAGCACATTCTCTTCAGTTGCTGTAACTTTCTGCTTTGCTAATGAAGTTATTTTCTTATTCATTCTAGCTTAAGAACATGGCAGGCTGGAAAGAGGAAAAGCCTGTAATAGACAGCTTCAGATTATGTCTCATCTTTAGGTCTTATACATTTCTTCAAACACTTACAGACTAAATCAGAAAGAGCCCATGATCTTGAATGATGATTAAGTAATTTTCCAAAATATTAATTGATGCTCAGAACTATAATATTCAGCCTTAATCCTCTGAGAATATTTGTATTCCCATCCTCGGTAGCAGTGAGCCATCATGCTACATGGAACAATTAGCCACTTTAGTATTACCTATTCCAAAATCATCTGATTGCAACAAAGCATTTACCTAGGTTTCATTTTAAAGGGTCAATCTACTCAGATTCAGTAGCTTTTGCTAAAACTCTGCTCTATGTTTTACACCAATCTTGGGGGTGGGGGTGGAAATGTTTGTTCAAATCCAGTGCCTCACTTCAAACTTGTTTAGTTCAGTGCCTCCAGCCCGAGACAATTTGCCAGTTCTAGCATTGACATTAATAGCTTTGATACTGCTTCTTAGCATTTTAATGGACTCGATTGTGTATTCCTTTAATTGTCTTCAATAAAAAGGCAATGATGCAGGTTTACTTTCATGACTTACAAGCAATGAAATATGTGGTTTTCTCTTCTCACAGACATGTTGTGCCACTTTCTTCTATTCTCTTAATGATTTGCAATTTTCTACCAACAGTTGCTACTTTTTACATCTATTAGCTTTTAACTCTATTCTTGTCTTATCTTTCTACGGTTGTTTATGTTAATTACATCCACTATACATCAAATGCCTTGAAAACAGAAATAGCCAGGGTCCTTCAATATTTGAAACTAAAAATGGTGTACCTACGAGGAGGTGCTACACAATTCAGATGCCTATTGCATTTTCACTAGAATCTGGTAGCCATACTAGAAAATGTTTAGTTACATTTTCAAATTAGCTGAACACTGAGAGATTCCCCCTGCCTGGCAGTCTGAATGTATTTTTAATGTGGACCATGAATGTCCATTGTTTGTGTTCTTCCCATGCATATTATTCTCCTTCACCTTTATTCAATTTTTCTTTGCTTAATGATGTCTCTTCTTATTACTGTGTTCCCTCAACTCCTATTCTCTTTGCATTCCTATAGCTTTTGCTATAAGCATTGTCATAACCATGATGGGAAGATTACACTGGTAACAAAGCCCAAATTTGCTCCATGAACTGTCACAAATATATAAACAATCAAACTGTTTAATTTACCTGACTTGGACTGCTGTCTCGGATATTAGAAATTCAGACCAAGTTTCATCAAACAATTTTTTAAAAATTATAAGCAAATGTATTCTTTAACAAGTGAAACGATGGAATATTAATGACCACTTTGAAAATTAAAATTCATGCCCTCTTTGTTTTCAGGTATGGACACACTTAGTCACAATAGGTCAGACAAGACAGACAACTCCACAATAGGTCAGACAAGACAGACAACTCTGCAGAAATATCATAAGTGGAAACTGTAAGCAATAAAGTATAAATTCTTGGCTCCAGAGTCCAAACTCCAAAGGTGGAATGAGGAGACTTTGTGACAATACTTTTTGGTTTTTGGCAATGATATCATGTTGCTCACTGCAGAGTCGCTAAGTTGGAACTAACTCTTTGGTTAGGCTAGATGACGTTATTTTCAGAGTCTTGCTTTTTTTTCCACTCATAGAGGATGATGTACAGAGTGGCCTGTCTTTGCTTGCAGGCTTTCTGGAGGTTTGAGGTCAACTGCCCCTTCTCAGGTCTTTGACAAACTGACCTTATAACCTAAAGTCAAGGCCATTGCTAGGCACCTTGTTAATTTAAAAGCACCTGGTGCAAGCTAGCCTTACAAAAGTATCAAATAAAGCTCCTCGAAGTTAGATGATCTGTGGAACCATAAGTGAACATCACACCATTTACTTATGACCTTTGAGTTGCAAACAAAAGCCTGGCCCCTTCTCTATAAGACTGCAAATTCCATACTTTATCTTTCGTAGTTTTTACTAAATTCAAAAAGAATTGTAATCTTTATAGGAAAACAACACAGGAACATTTGAAATTAAAAAATGGAATAGGCCTTTAGTGCCTTTAATTCTGATCTGCTGCTATTTATTAAAATCATGGCTGAGTTGATTGTAGCTTCAACCTCACTTTGAGGCCTGCCACCCACAACCTTAAGCTCCCTTTTACATAAAGCCCATTTAACTTATGCATAAATATTTTGCTCTCTAAAGTGAAGAATTGCAACAATTCTTTTAATTTCTTATTATGTATTTCCATTCCTTAAAATTAGGAGAAATATCTCTGCATTAATCATGTCAGAACCCCCTCAGAATCTTGTATATTTCATTAAGATCCCCTCTTATTCTTCTGATCTCAAAATCAGCAACAGTCCAACCAACTGATTCTTTCTGCTAAAGTCAATCTTTTCATCCCTGGAGTGTATTGAGTGAAATGGTTTCTGTGCAAATATATCTCCCTTAAAATTAGGAGACTGTTATGAAGATGTAGAGATGTACTGTACCTTTAAGAGAGTTGAAAAACTGGCAAGGACTGACAAAGCACAGCGAGTCCTGAACAAAGTAAGAATGTAACACTTGGGAAACAAATAGCTGCAGATGAGTTGCCATGAAACAAAAACAAATTCAAGTTTGGCCAATCAGTTTAATTATGCCCTAAGATACCAAAGTCCAATCAAATTTGAATTTAGTATTTTGGTAATATTAAAACCAATGAAACAATCCAATGTTTTGGGGTATAAAACTGGACACCTTGAACAGTTAGAAGAACTGTCAAGCCACCAACAAATACAGACTGCCAGCAGAACAGCTCTCTAGAAGGTACCTGTCTATAAGAAGTTTGCGCTTCAGAACATCAAAACTGACCTAGAGAAAATCTACAGTGGAAAATCTACAAAGGAGAATCGACAAAGCTGATTGGTTTTAAAAACTTTTTTTTGTAAATCTCAATCAGGATTTTTTTATCAGACCAGTATTGTAGAGTGGGCAGTAAAACATAGGTTTAAAGAAAGTAGTTGTAAATAGTTGTCGGTTTTAATATTCTCTGTTGGTCTTAAAGAATAAAATTGTTAATTCTTACTTTAAATAATGACCTCTGGGATGGTTCTTTGGCTCTCAAATTTTAACAGATTATGACGTGAGGTGAACGTTTTCAGTGTGACTGGTTTAAATTCGCAGAGGGGTTTACCCTGTGTTGTAACAAGACTAAAACTGCCACACTTGTAGTTTCTCATCCCCTTACACAGTTGTTGCAAGATCTCCCTACTTTTGTACTCCATCCACCTTCCAAGAAAGGCCAATATTCCATTTCTTTCCAGTTACATGCTATACCTGTATACGTCTACCAACATTTTTTGATTTGTTTAAAAGGACACCTAATCCATCTGTATGGCAGCAATCAACAGTCTCTCTCCATTTAAAAAATATTGTGATTTTATATTTTTCCTTCATGAACAACTTCAATTTCTAACATTATTCTTTATTTGCCAATGTTTTGCCGATACATGTAATGTGTGTATATATCCCTTTGCAGTGTCTCAGTCCTCCTCAAACTAACTTTTCCACTTATCTTTATATAATCAGTAAGTTTAGATACAATATGCTCAGTTTCTTCATCCAACTCCTTTAATTGAATTTGTAAATAGTTGAGGCTGTATCATTGATTCCCTGTGACACCCATTTAGATACAGTTTGCCAACTTGAAAATGACCCATTTGTCTAGATTCTCTGTCCACGGTAATATATCGTCCCAGTACCATAACATTTGTCTTGCCATCATTTATCTGGCTCTCCCTGGTTGGGTTTACTATGATTTTCTCAATGTTTTGCTACTATTGCTGTAGTAATGGATTCCCTAACTTCCCTATGTGACATATTTTAAACTGCCTGGTTTATAGCTTCCTGCTTTTTGTGTCCTTTTCTTGAATATTGGTGTTACATTTGCAGCTTTCTAAACCACCGGGGCCTATCCAGAAGGTGAAGAAATTTGGAAGATTACAACAATGTATTCACCATCTCTGTCACTACTTCTATTAAGAACCGAGGATGTGGCAGTCACGTCCATGGGACCTGTCAGCCTTTAGTTCCATTAGTTTTTCCTCGCGTTTTTGCTGGGTGATATTGATTGTTTTAAGTTCCTCCCTTCACTTTGTCCCTTTCTTTTCTGATATTTTTGGAATGGTTTTCATGTCTCCTACATCAAGACAATATACTTGTTAAAACTCCTTGCAATTCCTCAGTGACTGTCCCATTAGTTGACTCTCATTTCTGTCACACCAATATTTTAGCTATGCATGCAACTTTCTGATCTTATTTCCCCTAAGACTTTTTGCTTATGGGTTAATTAGTAATTCAGAGATTGTTGTCTTTGTTTTACATTTTAGCTTAGACCCTTAGCTGCTCCTTTTTCCTTAGCAGATCTCTTTCTTATTCTATTCATTTCAGTGGTTGCCAAGTGGGTGATACTAATTACATCCTTCCCTTCCACTTTAAGATCTTCCTCTGTTCTTAATTTTGCCACGATACAAGCAACACAACCACTAGGACTCATGCTCTTAACTCCAGGGAACAGTATCTATTGCTCTTGTTATAGTGTTCCTTATGATCACTGCATTTCTTGTAATGTGCTCATCGTGAATGGTCTCCTGTACCATGATGCTGTGGTAACTTTACTCATTTCCCAAATGTCCCACACTTGTCCACAGGAGAAGCTGCTGGACAAATGAAAAGGCTGGGGCTTTTCCACTGCTACCTTCTAGATACACATTTTAACCTTGTACATAATCACACACCCACCCCTGCTCCTAACCATGGGTGACATCTAAAGAAACTAACACTTTCAAATTGTGAACCAACTCCCATTTCTGCTCTTTCTAGTGGCTTGTTACATTCTGTTATCATGTCCTCTCTCCCCTCCCCCCAGTCAGTGAGACTGTCTATCCTTTCTAGTCTAGCAGGTAAATACACCATTGTTCTGCCATTCTCACATTTCAATCACTTAACCTGAACTATCAACATTTTTTTCTCCATCAGCACCCTGCAGCCACTACCCTCACTCCCCACCCCCTTCCCAAAACTATAGCATAAATCCTGTCATAGTGCCATAGAGTCCTACAGCACGGAAACAGGTCCTTTGGCCCAAACTTGTCCATGCCGACCAAAATGTCCTTCTGCACGAATCCCATTTCCCTGCACTTGGCACATATCCTTCTAATCATTTCCTATCCATGTATTTGTCCAAATGCCTTTTAAAAGTTGTTTCTGTACCTGCTTCAAACACTTCCGCTGACAGCTCATTCTATATGCATACCACCCTCTATGATAAAAGTTGTCCCTCAGGTTCCCTTTCATTCTTTCCACTCCAATCTTAAACTGATTCCCTCCAGTCCTCGATTCCACAACACTTGGAAAACATCTGAGTGCATTCATCCTATCCATGACTCTGATAGAGTCATAGAGATGTACAGCATGGAAATAGACTCTTTGATTCAACTCGTCCATGCCAACCAGATATCCTAATGTAATCCAGTCCCATTTGCTATCACTTGGCTCATATCCCTGTAAACCCTTCCTATTCCAATACCCATACAGATGCCTTTTAAATGCTGTAATTTGTACCAGCCTCCACACTTCCACTGGCAGCTCATTCCATTCACACATCACACTTTGCATGAAAAGGTTGCCCCTTAGGTCCCTTTTATATCTTTCCCCTCTCACCCTAAACCTATGATCTCTAGTTCTGGACTCACCCACCCCATGGAAAAGACTTTGTTTATTATCCTATCCGTGCCCCTCAAGATTTTATAAACCTCTGTAAGCTCACCCCTCAGTGTCTGATGCTTCAGGGAAAACAGCCCCAGTCTATTCAGCCTCTCCTTATAGCTCAAACCCTCCAACCCTAGCAACATACTTGTAAATCTTTTCTGAACCCTTTCAAGTTTCACAACATCCTTCTAATAGGAGGGAGACACAATTGCACACAATATTCCAAAAGTGGCCTAACCAACGTGGTCTACAGCTGCAACATGACCTCCCAACTCCTATACTCAATGCACTGATCATCAAAAGAAAACAATCAAATGCCTTCTTCAGTATCCTATCTACCTGTGACTCCACTTTCAAGGATCTATGAACTTGCACTCCAAGGTCTCTTTGTACAGCAACACTCTCCAGGACCTTGCCATTAAGTATATAGGCCCTGATTTGCTTTTCCAAAATGCAGCACTTCACATTTATCTAAATTAAACTCGGTCAACCAATCTTTGGCCCATTGACCCATCTGATCAAGATCCCAATGCACTCTGAGTTAACCTTCTTCACTGTCCAATACACCTCCAATTTTGGTGTCATCTGCAAACTTACTAACTATACCTCCTATGTTCAAATCCAAATCATTTATATAAATGAGGAAAAGCAGTGGACCCAGCAATGATCCTTGTGGCACACCACTGGTCACAGATCTCCAGTCTGAGTAACAACCCTCCACCACCACCACCCTCTGTCTTCTACCTTTGAGCCAGTTCTGTATCCAAATGGCTAGTTCTCCCTGTATTCTATGAGATCTAACGTTGCTAACCAGTCTACCATGAAAAACCTTGTCAAACGTCTTACTGAAGTCCATATAGATCAAGTCCACTGCTCTGCCATCATCAGTCCTCTTTGTTACTTCTTCAAAAAACTCAATCAAGTTTGTGAGACATGATTTCTGAAGCACGAAGCCACATTGACTATCCCTAATCAGTACTTGCCTTTCCAAAGACATGTAAATCTTGTCCCTTAGGATTCCCTTCAACAACTTGCCCACCACCAATGTCAGGCTCACTGGCTTATGCTTACCACCTTTTTAAAATAGTGGTACCATTTTAGCCAACTTCCAGTCTTTCCAGCACCTCACATGTGACTATCGTTGATACAAATATGTCAGCAAGGGGCCCAGCAATCACTTCCCTAGCTTCCCACAAAGTTCAAGGGTATACTTGAGGTCCCACTTTTATGCATTTTAAGACATCCAGCACATCCTCCTCTGTAATATTGGTATTTTTCAAGATGTCACCATTTACTTCCCATATTCTATATCTTCCATTTCCTTCTCTACAGTAAACATTGATGCAAAATACTCGTTTAGTATCTCCCCTTCTCCTGCAGTTTCACACATAGACTGCCTTCCTGATTTTTGAATGGCCCAATTCTCTCCTTAGTTACCCTTTTGTCCTTAATGTACTTATAGAATGCCTTTGGATTCTCCTTAATCCTATTTGCCAAAGCTATCTCATGTCCCCCTTTTGCCCTCCTGATTTCCCTCTTAAGTATACTCCTACCTCCTTTAAACTCTTCTAAGGATTCACTTGATCTATCCTGTCTATACCTTACATATGCTCCCTTCTTTTTCTTAACAAAAACCTCAATTTCTCTAGTCATCCAGCATTCCCTGTACCTACCAGCCTTTCCTTTCACCTTAAAAGGAATAAACTGTCTCTGGACACTTGTTATCTCATTTTTGAAGGCTTCCCATTTTCCAGCCATCCCTCTACCTGTGAACATCCACTCCCAATCAACTTTTGAAAGTTTTTTGCCGAATACCAACGAAATTTACCTTCCTCCAATTTAGAACTTCAACTTTTAGATTTGGTCTATCCTTTTCCATCACTGTTTTAAATCTAATAGAATTATGGTCTCTGGCCCCAAAATGCTCCCCCACTGACACCTCAGTCACTTGTCCTGCCTTATTTCCCAAGAGGAGGTCAAGTTTTGTACTTTCTCTCATGGGTGCATCCACATATTGAATCAGAAAATGTTCTTGTACACACTTAACAAATATTTCTCCATCTAAACCCCTAACACTATGGCAGTCCCAGTCTATGTTTGGAAAGTTACATCCCCTGCCATAACCACCCTATTATTCTTACAGATAGCTGAGATCTCCTTACAAATTTGTTTCTCAATTTCCTGCTGACTATTGGGGGTCTATAATACAATCCAAATAAGATGATCACCCTTTTCGTATTTTTCAGTTCCACCCAAATAATTTCTCTGGATGTATTGCCAGGAATATCCTCCCTAAGTACAGTCATAATGCTATCCTTTATCAAAACTGCCACTCACCCTCCTCTCTTGCACCCTGCCTCCCCCTGTCCCCCTGCCCCCCCACACCCTTTTCTATCTTTCCTGTAGCTTTTGTATCATGGAACATTAAACTGCCAGTCCTGTCCATCCTGAACCACGTTTCTGTAATTGCTATGATATCCCAGTCCATGTTCCTAACCATGCCCTGGGTTCAACTGCCTTCCCAGTTAGGCCTCTTGCACTGCAATAAATGTAATTTAATTTATCAGTCCTATCTTGTTCCCTGCTTTGTTCTTGCTTGTCCAAACTGCTTGACTCACTCCTTTTCCCAACTGTACCAGTCTCAGATTGATCTCTTTCCTCAATATATTCTTGGGTCTAACCCCCTGGTTTTACTAGCTTAAATCCTCCTTAGCAGCTCTAGCAAACCTCCATGCCAGTATATTAGTCCCCTTCCAATTTAAGTGCAATCCAAACTTCTTGTACAGGTCACTTCTATCCTAGAAGACATTCCAATGAACCCTTCTCCCCTGCACCAGCTTCTCAGCCATGCATTAATCTGCTCTATCCTCCTATTCCTACCCTCACTATCTCATGGCATCAGGAGCAATCTAGCCATTACACCCCTCAAGGACTTCCTTTTTAAATTTCTGCCTAACTTTCTCTATTGTCCCTTCAGAATCTCAGCCCCCTCTCTTCCTATGTTGATAGTTCCAATGTGTCGAACAACCTCATGCTGGTCCCTTTCCCCTTTGAGAATATTTTGTAGCCTGTTCGAGAAATCCTGGGTCCAGTCATCAGGGGGATTGACTTCTAGCTGCCAGCTTCAGAAACGTCTGTCTGTGCCTCTTTCTAGAGAGACCCCTATTACAATTGATCACTTGGAACCTGATGTACGCCTCATTATATTAGAGCCATTCTTAGTACTAGAAACTTGGCTGTTCATGCTACATTCCCCTGAGAGTCCATCACCCACCATTTTCCAAAACAGGATACTTGTTCGAGATGGGGATAGCCACAGGAGACTCCTGCACTACCCGCCTACCCCTCCTACCTTTCTTGGAGATAACCCATCTACCTGATTGTGTCCGCGGCTTTTCTCCCTTCCTATAACTGCCATCCATCACACCCCCTCATTCTTGTAAATTCTTCATTGCCTCTAACTCTTGCTCCAACCAATGCATTGGATCTGATAGGATTCGCAACCAAATACACTTCCTGCAGACATAATCATCAACAACATGGAAACTCGCTCTAATCTCCCACATCCGACAGGGAGAGCACATTGCGCTACGAAAGGCCTTCTTCGCTTCTTAACAATCTCAAGACCCAGAAAATAGCACTGTCATTTTGCTCTAAAAATCACTGCTCCAGGCTTTGTACTTATGTTTTATATTTTTAAAATTTAATCAAGAACCAGATCTCAATAAAACATATAATCAAAAAAGGACCCACTCTACTCACTATTACAGATTTAGCACATGGGTTCCTCCAAGGTCAACTATGATTTTTGCTGTTTATTCATCTTTCCTCGGTGCACTCCAATGTCCAGAGGTACTTGAACTTAAACAGCAAAGGCAGTAACTGTGTAGATTTGCTGCTGTGTCAGATAGCATTGTTGGTTTTTGTCTCTGACCATATGGTCTCTGGTTTTGTTTGTCTTCCTCCTTTTCAAAGTGCCATTGTTTTGATCTTTTTCCTATACTCCATCTTGGATTACCTAGAATCCTATCCATGATCTTATCCACCTCTATAAATTCCACCCTCAAACTCCTATGCTGTAAAGAAAAAAAGTTGTAACTTGTCCAACCTCATCCTATAATCCAGACTATTGAGTCCAGGCAACATCCTTGTAAGTTTCTTCTGCACTCTTTTCAGTTTAATAACATCCTTCCAATAACAAGGTATAACTGAACACAATACTGAACAAAGTCACCTTACCAATGTTCTGTACAATTGCAACATAGCTTCCCAGCTTCTATACTCAGTGCCCTGACTGATGAAGGTCAGTGTGCCAAAAGCCTTCTTCCCTGCCCTGTCTACCTGTGACTCCACTTTCAGAGAACTACACTCCTTAAGGCACTACTCTTCACCATGAAACTCCTACCTTGATTTGGCTTTCCAAAATGCAAGACCTCACACTTATGTGTATTAAACTCTATTTGTCATTTCTCGGTCCACTTCCCCAGCTGATCAAGGTCCTGCTGCAATTTTTGTTAACCTTCCTCACTGTCCACGATACTGCCTATTTTAGTGTCTTCAGCCATCTTACTAATTAAGCCTTGCACATTCTCATCCAAATCATTAATATAGATAACAAACAATCATGGGCCCAGCACTGACCCCTGAGGAACTCCACTAATCACAGGCCTCCTGTTCGACAAGCATCCTTCCACTATTGCTCTCTGCTTCCTATCATCAAGCCAATTTTGTATCCAATTTGCCAGCTCACCTTGGATTCCATGTTATCTAACCTTCCAGAGCAGCCTACCATGTGGAACCTTATCAAAATCCTTTCCACGCTTCACTTCAGCTCTGATGAAGAGTCATCTAGATTCGAAATGTTAGCTTGATCTCTCTCCAGTGATGGAGAGAGCTGTGATCTCCAGCATTGGTTGTTTTCAGTATAGATTCAAGCATCTGTAGTAATGTGTTCCTCCCTAACCTCAGGACTATGAATGTCTCCCAGGACAAAGTGTCCATGGAACAAAGTCTCACGTCTGTCATCTGCAAGGTTTAGAAAGGATTCTGAGGGATAGGATTTATGACCATCTGGAAGAGCATGGCTTGATTAAATACAGTAACCATGGCTTTGTGAGGGGCAGGTCATGCCTCACAAACCTTATCGAGTTCTTTGAGGATGTGACTAGAAAAGTTGATGAAGATCGAGCTGTGGATGTGGTGTATATAGACTTTAGCAAGGCATTTGATAAGGTTCCCCATGGTAGGCTCATTCAGAAGGTCAGGAGGAATGGGATACAGGGGAACTTAGCTGTCTGGATACAGAATTGGCTGGCCAACAGAAGACAGCGAGTGGTAGAAGGAAAATATTCTGCCTGGAAGTCAGTGGTGAGTGGTGTTCCACAGGGCTCTGTCCTTGGGCCTCTACTGTTTGTAATTTTTATTAATGACTTGGATGAGGGGATTGAAGGATTGGTCAGCAAGTTTGCAGACTACACAAAGGTTGGAGGTGTCGTTGACAGTATAGAGGGCTGTTGTAGGCTGCAGCGGGACATTGACAGGATGCAGAGATGGGCTGAGAGGTGGCAGATGGAGTTCAACCTGGATAAGTTTGAGGTGATGCATTTTGGAAGGTCGGATTTGAAAGCTGAGTACAGGATTAAGGATAGGATTCTTGGCAGTGTGGAGGAACAGAGGGATCTTGGTGTTCAGGTACATAGATCCCTTAAAATGGCCACCCAAGTGGACAGGGTTGTTAAGAAAGCATTGGGTGTTGCATCTTTCATTAACAGGGGGATTGAGTTTAAGAGTCGTGAGATCTTGTTGCAGCTCTATAAAACTTTAGTTAGACTGCACTTGGAATACTGCGTCCAGTTCTGGTCGCCCTGTTATAAGAAAGATGTGGATGCTTTGGAGAGGGTTCAGAGGAGGTTTACCAGGATGCTGCCTGGACTGGAGGGCTTATCTTATGAAGAAAGGTTGACTGAGTTCGGACTTTTTTCATTGGCGAAAAGGAGGAGGAGAGGGGACCTAATTGAGGTATATAAGATAATGAAAGGCATAGATAGAGTTGATAGCCAGATACTATTTCCCAGGGCAGAAATGTCTAACACGAGGGGTCATAGTTTTAAGCTGGTTGGAGGAAAGTATAGAGGGGATGTCAGACGCTGGTTCTTTACACAGAGAGTTGTGAGAGCATGGAATGCATTGCCAGCAGCAGTTGTGGAAGCAAGGTCATTGGGGACATTTAAGAGACTGCTGGACATGCATATGGTCATAGAAATTTGAGGGTGCATACATGAGGATCAATGGTCAGCACAACATTGTGTGTTGAAGGACTTGTTCTGTGCTGTCCTGTTCTATGTTCTATGTTCTATGTTCTAATTCTTGAAGCTGGGACCCCAGCTTATCAGCTCTGCACTGAAGTTCTTTGAACTCCATTTATTTACTGCAGATGTAGTTACTGCGGACCACACCAGCCATATGCTGCATTGTGAGACATCACCTGCCCTGTCATCTTTATTGTATGCTATTTAACTAATTATGTTTTCAAGTTCTGAAGTATCATTGAATAATTATTTATCACTGTGTTAAGTAGTTTAACTAGTTCTTCTTAGATGAGAGCTCATAGTTTCCAGATAAGGCATAATTTGTTTTTCCACCTTATCTGGGAATGAACACTTTCACAGCCACTTCCTACTTCCCTGGCTCCTCTGTACCCTGCAAACAATTGGGTTTACAGAGCAACCTCAATTATCCAAACAACACAGGCAGGGAGTATATGGTTTGAACAATCGAATATTTGGATAATCGAGTATTCGGATAACAGAGTTTACCCAAGCATCGGGGCCTTGAGATCTTGTTTGGGTAATCTGAAATTCGGATAATCAATGTTTAGATAATAATGTACAGGTTGTACTGTACATTGGCTACCTTTTCTGGAGGATTTGATTCACCATTTCCAGGAGTCTGTGCCTCTTCCTTTGAGTTCCTTGAGGAGGACTTGGAAGTCTGAATGTAGTCAAGTTCTGTATTTTTCTCTGTAAATATACAAGTTAACACAGCAACTACTGAAATTTTCTGCTAATGTCTTGAGAAATTTAATATAAAAGCTCCCAAAGAAATGTTATTGCCTCACTACATTTCATGTTGGAAATTGAACCCCACTTCTCACAGAGGTTAAACATGTTATTACAGTATGCAAAGTTCCCAATTTATATGTCACAAATGAATAAATTCTAATCAGAAGGAAACAGTCATGAACTATCAATATATGGCTTTACTGGTTAAATCTCTAACTGTCTTCTAAACCCTCCTAGTCACTCATCAGACAAAGAAAACAAAACATTGATTTTATGAGTGGAGGGGTAAAAAAGGCTGGAACCTGTTGGGTGACATCAGTCCACAACGTACACTGAGATAATCCTTTTTGCTTGCCAGGACTTCCTGTTCTTCTATTTGGTTTCTTTTCACTTCTTCGCAGGGAAGTACTAGCAATTGGAGTACTATGCAAAGTCTCTTACTGGTTAAAGGCTACAAATTAAAGTACCTAATGAAGAAAATAGCTTGTTTTGTTTCAGACTGCGGTGGGTGGGTGGGTGGGGGGGGTAGGGGGGAGGTATCATGAGCTCTCCTTCCAGAAGCTTCTCCCTGTTATTGTTCATGCCCACAAACTGTTTGGCTACCTGGAAACCAGAGTTGTTGGCAGGCTGATGACTTTTGATATCGACAACTGGTCACAATTGCACAAACAAATTAACTACTTGTTGTTGCCCAAATCTCACTTTGTGTACACACCCTGGTGCTCAGCCATTTCCTCTTACACTTTCCCCCAGCTACTAGCAAAGCAACGATGTAAACGTTACCCACTGAGTTTCAGTAACTGGCTTTTTAAAAGTAAGGCAATTTTTTCCTCTGTCCTTTTGTTGTAAAAAAATCCTTTTCAAAATTCAGTCCATGATCAAAAATAAAGTAAAATAAACGGATGCAGTCTTTACAGGATCTACTTCTAAGGACAAGTTAACAAATGGTAATTAAACAGAATAAAGAGAAATTTGGGCACTAACACAAAAATTGTTTAATCTATTATTTAACCTTTCACTTGATATACTCCAGTTAAAGCACATTAGTTGAGAAGCAGTTTCTTTTGATTTTGTGTTCATGCACATAGCTTTTATTGAGGTGACTGTTGGGCAGCAGAGATATTGAGCAAGTTGGAGTGGGCTGTGTTTAGATTCAATAGATAAGGGCCATGAAGTGTGGTTACCTCACACTGTGCTGGTATGATAAAAATCTGAAACTCATCTGGCATGTCCCAATCTGTACATTCTGACTGTAAAGGTGCGAGCACAGGCATGTTGTATTTGCAGCAGAAGAAAGGAACGTGGATGAACTGTGAGGCTAAATGGCTGTTAATGCTGGCTTGACATATAACTTGCCATTTAGCACTATATACAGTCCAATTAATACCCTCCCAAAACACTCCTAGCTGGACCATTGTATCAGGATCCATTTACTCTGCCTCTACCAGGCACTCCCCTAAGTCCTACAGCTACCCACTACCTCCACCCCCAACAAACACCTCTATTTTCTAAGGGGCAAACCATGAAGTTTAAGGGGCATTTGCCCCTTGTTTTGTTGGCACTGAATGCATAGAGTGTGCATAGAGTCATACAGCATAGAATCAGGCCCTTCAGCCCACCATGTCTATGCCAACCAACAAATGCCAAACTACACTAATCCCATTTACCTGCACTTGGTCCGTAACCTACTGTGCCCTGGCTTCTTAAGTTTTGCGAGAGTATTTGCCTCACCACCCTCTCAGGCAGCACTTTCCATATATTGGGTGAATATTTTTTCCTTATATCTCCTTGAAATCACTTACTCCTCATCTTATATCCTCTGGTCTTGGACATAGGAAGGGTTTGGAGGGATATGGGCTGGGTGCTGGCAGATGGGAGTAGATTGGGTTGGGACATCTGGTCAGCATGGATGAGTTGGACCGAAGGGTCTGTTTCTGTGCTGTACATCTCCCTGACTCTATGACTCTATGTCTGCTATGGAGAATAAATTCTCACGATCTACTCCATCTATGTCTCTCAAGCAGATAAAACCTTACTGAAATTCATGTAAATCACATCAACTGCACTACCTTCATCAATATATTTATTCACATTTTCAAAAAGCTTAACTGAATTAGTCAGACAAGATCTCCCCCTAACAAATCCAAGCTATCCCTGATCAATCCCTGCCTTTCCAAACATTGATTAATCCTGTCCTTCAGAATTATTTCCAATAAATTCCCTCCCACTGACATCAGACAAACTGGTCTGTAATTACCTGGCCTATCTCTACTGTCCATCTTGAACAAAGGAACCACATTAGCTATTCTCCGGTCATCCGGTTACCTCTGGTCAGCGAAGTATTAAATATCTCTGCCAGGTCTCCAGCAATTTTCTCCCTTGCCTCCGATAGCAGCCTGGGATACACCTCATCAGGCCCTGGGGATTTGTGCACCTGTAAGCCTATTAAACATCTAATATCTTCTCCTCATTAATCTTAATGTGTTCTAGAACCTCACTATCTCCTACTACAATATCTTTCTGTTTTGTGAATACAGATGAGAAATATTCATTTAAAACATTTTAAATCCGTGTCGTCTGGCTCCATGCACTAGTTGCTACTCTAGTCTGTAATAGGCCCCGCCCTTTATCTGGTAACCCTCCTACTCTTAATATAAATATACAAAGAACAAAGAACAGCACAGGAACAGGTTCTTTGGCCCTCCAAGCCTATGCCATCACATTGTGCCCTTCCATATTAAAACTGTCTTCACTTACAGGATCTATATCCCTCTATTCCCTTCCTATTCATGTTTTCATCCAGGTCCTTCTTGAATGCTGCTATTGTGTCTGTTTCCACCATCTCCTCTGGCACTCTTTACCCTTTGTGTGCAAAACTTGCTTTGCACATTTCTTTTATAAATCTCCCCCAACCCCCAACCCCCAACCTTGAATCTATGTCTCCTAATAACTGACCCTTCACCTTGGGAATAAACCCCATACTTTCCACTCTATCCAAGTCATTCCCAATCTTATGAACCTCTATTAGGTCACCCCTCAACCTTCTGCATTCCAACAGAAACCCCAACCCAGTCTATTCAACCTTTCTTCATAGCTAAACTCCCCCATACCAGGCAACATCCTGGTAAACCTTTTCTGTACCCTCCCCAAAACATCCTTCTGGTAATGTGGTGACCAGAACTGTATGCAATATTCCAAGTTGGCCTAACAAAAATTCAATAAAGCTGCAGCATAACTTGTCTATCCTTATACACAATGCCCCTTCCAATGAAGGCAAGCGTGCCATAGGTCCTTTTTAAACTACCTTATCTACCTGCACTGTCACCTTCAGTGATCTGTGGACCTGCACACCCACATCCTTCTGCATATCAATACTTCTAAAGGTTCTGCCATTCACGGTATAATTTCCATTTGTACTTGACCTTCCAAAATGCATCACCACACATTTGTTCAGATTAAACTCTATCTGCTATTTTATGCCCATGCCTCCAACTGGTCTACATGCTGCTGTGTCCTTTGACAATTCTTCTCACTGTCTGCAACTCTGTCAATCTTTATATTGTCTGCAAACTTAATAATTAGACTAGCTACGTTTTCCTCCAAATCATTTATGTAGAGGTCCCAGCAGTTATTCCTGTGGAACACCACAAGTCACAGCCTTCTATTCCAAAAGCATCCTTCCACCACTACCCTCTGTCTCCTATGACTAAGCCAGATCTGTATCCATCTTGCCAGCTCACTCCAATACCATGTGACTTCACCTTTTGTACTAGTCTGTCATGAGGGTCCTTGTCAAAGTCTTTATTAAAGGCTTTACTTATATAAGGCCTAGGGGTTTTTACTCATCCCAACTGCCAAAGATATTTTGCCCTCCGGATTTCCTTTCTAAGTAATCTCCTGCACTCTCTGTACTTATGAAAGGCCGACATGTTTTTAATGCACTGTATCTGACATATGCTTCCTCCTTTTTCTTTATTAAACTCACAGTATCCTTTGACATCCAGGGTTCCCTGAACCTGCTGTCCTTACCATTCACTCTTAGAGTAACACACTGGCCCTGAATTCTCACTATGCTACTTTTAAAAGACATTCACTTTCTAAATGTAGACAAGTAGCTGCTCCCAGTTTAAGTTTGCCCGATTCTGTCTAATGACATTGAAATTGGCTTACTCCAGCTCAGGCACAACTTCTGCATCCCTTTCCATAGTGACATTGAAACTTACAGAATTATGGTCACTATCCCCAAACTGCTTGCCCACTGAAACTTCAACCTCTTGGCTTGCTTCATTCGCTATGATTAGGTCTAACACTTCTCATCTCTCATGGACTGTCTACGTATTGGCACAAAAAGCTCTCCTGGACTCTCTTTAAAAAATCCACTCTGTCTGATCCTTTTACACTAAGGCAATCCCAGTTAGGAAAGTTGAAGTCCCCTACAACTACAGTGCGTTTCTCTTATACCTTTCTGCGATATGCCTTCTTACTTGCTCCCAATGACTGTTGGGAGGCCTGCAGTATAATCCCAGCAAGATAATTACTTTTTAAAATTTTGACCTCTGCCTAGATGACCTCACGAAGACCCTCATATATTTATTTCAGTGATGAAGTGGAGAGCCAGTGTTGGACTGGAGTGGACATAGTTAAAAATCACACAACACCAGGTTATAATCCAATAAACATGTACTCTCACCTGGTGTTGTGTGATCTTTTACTATTTCAGTAATGGTTTCCTTTATCAATAATACCATGCCTCACCTGTTTTACTTCCCCCAACCTGCTCTCCAGACTGAAACTTTTATACCATGGGATGTTAAGCTGACTGTCCTGCCCTTCCTCCAACCATGTCTCAACAACTGCAACATTGTCATATTCCCATATGCTGATCAATGCTCTAAGTTCATCTGTCTTAACAGTCAGGTTCCTTAAAATAGATACAATTTAGCTTTCTTATTTAATTCCCCCTCCAATATCCTATCAAGTTGGCTTGAGATGTCCCTTACTTTAGCACCAGGCAGGCAACACACCATGTGGGACTCTCAATCCTCCTTCAAAGGATACTATCTGTACCTCTAATTATAGAATCCTCTACTGGTACCACTGTTCTTTTTGCACTCCCCCACTGGAAAGGCAAACTGATCACTGCACTGTGGTACAGAATGCCAATCCTCTTTACAGTCCTGTTCCTCATTCACAAAGAAAACAAATATTTCATATCTGTTGGACAATGTCAAAAGCTGAGGTTCCTTCAAAGCTGAATTCAGGATCCCTTTATCTGTCTCACTTGTAGTCACACCTTCCTGTCCCCAGTCACTGGCCAAATTTGAAGTATTTATCCTACAGGGGTGACTGCCTCCTGAAAGACAGCTTCAAGATAACTCTCCCCTCCCTGATGTTTGAAGCTCAGACTCCAGCTCATCAACTCTGAGCCACAGTTGGTAAAGCAATCAGCCTGCTACAGATGTGTTCACTATGAACCACAGTGGGGTCTACCAGCTTCCACATCATGCAGTTATAACACATTGCCTGACCTGACATCCCCATGTTATTTAATTAATTGCTTTTACATTTCCTATTAGTCTTTAGTTTTAGCCTGTGAAATATTTCTCCAATTTACCTTTAATGTGAAAGCAATTTTTAATAGGTATTTGGGCGGCACGGTGGCACAGTGGTTAGCACTGCAGCCTCACAGTGCCAGAGACCCGGGTTCAATTCCCACCTCAGGCCACTGACTGTGTGGAGTTTGCACATTCTCCCCGTGTCTGTGTGGGTTTCCTCCGGGAGCTCCGGTTTCCTCCCACATTCCAAAAAAAATGTGCAGGTTAGGTGAATTGGCCATGCCAAATTGCCCGTAGTGTTAGGTGAAGGGGTAAATGTAGGGGAATGGGTCTGGGTGGGTGCGCTTCGGCGGGTCGGTGTGGACTTGTTGGGCTGAAGGGCCTGTTTCCACACTGTAGGTAATCTAATCTAAAATAAGCAAGCAATCAGCTTACAGCTTTTCCCAAGAAGCCAATCTGTTTTTATTTCATTGGTTCTGATCCCTGATTCTCCTTTCCCACTGGCTGCTCTCGCTCACTCTATCTCCGGGCTCCCAGGTAAATGTGTAAGCCTTGATTTTTGTTTCCTGCTCAATGACAGCTGAATAAAAGTATCTACAAAGCATAAAAGTAACTACTCAGGAGGAGCTGGGCCAGAGTTGATTGGAAGTGAAGCCTAACAGGGAAGACAGTGGAGCAGCATCAACAGGAGTTTCTGGGGATAATTCAAGAATACAGCAGAAATTCATCCCAAGGAAGAAGAAATATATGAAAGGGAGGATGAAGCAACCATGGCTGACTAAGGAAGACAGGGGACAGCAGAAAAGCAAAAGAAAAAGCATACAATGTGGTGAAGATTAGTGTAAAGCTGAAAATGTGTTGCTGGAAAAGCGCAGCAGGTCAGGCAGCATCCAAGGAACAGGAGAATCGACGTTTCGGGCATAAGCCCTTCTTCAGGAATGAAGATTAGTGTAAAGCCAGAGAATTGGGAAGCCTTTAGGCAGCAGCAGTATATAACCAAAAAAAATGCGAAAGGGGCAGAGAATATGAAATAAGAAAGTAAGCTAGTTAATAGTATAAAATAATTTATACATTTAATGGAAAGATCCCGATGAATGTTGCTGAAAGAAGAAACCTTGGAGTGCAGGTTCATTGTTCCATGAAAGCATAATCACAAGGAGACAGGGTAGTGAAGGAGGCATTTGGTACGCTTTGGTCAGTGCTTTGAGTATAGAAGTTGGGAGGTTATGTTGCAGCTGTACAGGACATTGGTTTGGTCACTTTTGAAATACTGTGTGCAATTCTGGTTTCTCCCACAATAGGAAACTTGAAAGAGTGGAAGTGGAGAAGGTGTTCCCACTAGCACCCAAGGGCACAGCCTCAGAGTGAGATGAGAATAAATTTCTTCAGCCAGAGAATGGTGAATCTGTGGAACCCATTGCCACAAAAGACTATTGAGAAGTCTTTGAGGAGAAAGTGAGGTCTGCAGATGCTGGAGATCAGAGCTGAAAATGTGTTGCTGGAAAAGCGCAGCAGGTCAGGCAGCATCCAGGGAACAGGAGAATCGACGTTTCGGGCATAAGCCCTTCTTCAGGAATGAGGAACGTTTGTCCAGCAGGCTAAGATAAAAGGTAGGGAGGAGGGACTTGGGGGAGGGGTGTCGGAAATGTGATAGGTGGAAAGAGGTCAAGGTGAGGGTGATAGGTCAGACTGGGGTGGGGGCGGAGAGGTCAGGAAGAAGATTGCAGGTTAGGAAGGCGGTGCTGAATTCGATGGATTTGACTGAGACAAGGTGGGGGGAGGGGGAATGAGGAAACTGGTGAAATCCGAGTTCATCCCTTGTGGTTGGAGGGTTCCTAGGCAGAAGATGAGGCGCTCTTCCTCCAACCGTCGTTTTGTTGTGGTCTGGCGATGGAGGAGTCCAAAGACCTGCATATCCTTGGTGGAGTGGGAGGGGGAGTTGAAGTGTTGAGCCACAGGGTGGTTGGGTTGGTTGGTCCGGGTGTCCCAGAGGTGTTCTCTGAAACGCTCCGCAAGTAGCCGGCCTGTCTCCCCAATATAGAGGAGGCCTCATCGGGTGCAGAGGATGCAATAGATGATGTGTGTGGAGGTGCAGGTGAATCTGTGGCGGATATGGAAGTTTCTTTTGGGGCCTTGGAGGGAGGTGAGGGGGGAGGTGTGGGCGCAAGTCTTGCACCTCCTGCGGTTGCAGGGGAAGGTGCCGGGAGTGGAGGTTGGGTTGGTGGAGGGTGTGGATCTGATGAGGGAGTCACGGAGGGAGTGGTCTTTACGGAATGCTGATAGGGGAGGGGAGGGAAATATATCCTTGGTGGTGGGGTCCGTTTGGAGGTGGCGGAAATGACGGCGGATGATGCGCTGTACATGGAGATTGGTGGGGTGGTAGGTGAGGACCAGTGGGGTTCTGTCCTGGGTTCCATGAGCAGTCATTGAGTGTCTTTAAGACAGAGACAGATAGGTTCTTGATTGGCAAGGGGATCAAGGTTTACAGAGAGAAGGCAGCAGAATGTAACTGAGAAACATATCAGCTCTGATCAAAGCCAGTGCAGACTTGATGGGGTGAACAGCCTAATTCTGCTCCTGTATCTTATGGTCTATCAACTGCTCACATGTGCCAGTGAGAGGGCTCTATCAGAACACTGCAGAATTCAACAAGAAGAGGTTTCACTTCCTTAATGTATCTATGATCACCATTACCACTTCTTGAGGATGTGTGCCCTGTACCCTGGCAGTTGCGATGACTCCTAAATCCTGGAACATTCTGATGTGCTTGAAAGCCCAGGTGGCTTATGAGGCTGGTTACTGGGGGACAAGGGCTATCCACTGTAATGACACCATTGTGCAATTCCCTGACTGATGCGAAGCACAAGTCTAATGCTGCATATGCCTTGAAGGTCACAGTGGGGCAGATGATAAAGCTGCTGATGATAGTGTTCCACTGCTTGGAGAAGTCTGGGACGGTATGGGGTACTACAATATTGTCCAAACAGAGTGCACTGCATCAATAAAATGAGGCGAGATCTGCAGGCAACAAAATAATGTGATAGATGCTTAGGAATTGAGGAATGGGAGCTGTCTTCAGAGAAGGAGAATAAACACATCATGGAGGAAGAAGTTATCCTTCTGAATGTCAGATCTCAGCTGCATTGAGCCAGAAAGACCCCTAACCCATTGGATGAGAGCAGACTGCAGCTGGCAGTCATAGATTATAAAATGGATGTTGCTTATCTTGCCAACATTTTGTTTGTATTGTGGGTATCAAACTTCTGACTCTATTGATTTCATGTTTGTTTACTTTTCCTGACAGTAAATAAAAACTTATCTTTGGAATTGTCTGTCTATTTGTAACGTTCTCCTACTGGACTGTAGATGGAGGGGATGTTGCTAGTGCTGAAAATGTGTTGCTGGAAAAGCGCAGCAGGTCAGGCAGCATCCAGGGAACAGGAGAATCGATGTTTCGGGCATAAGCCCTTCTTCAGGAAACGTCGATTCTCCTGTTCCCTGGATGCTGCCTGACCTGCTGCGCTTTTCCAGCAACACATTTTCAGCTCTGATCTCCAGCATCTGCAGACCTCACTTTCTCCTCAGGGATGTTGCTAGTGCCAAGTAAACTGTGCGGCATTTCGTTTCAACAGTGGCTTGGGTAAGAGAAAGGGCTTGGATGTGTGTGGGAGTGTCATGAAGTCATAGAGATGTACAGGAAACAGACCCTTTCTTCCAACTCGTCCATGCTGATCAGATATGCCAACCTAATCTAGTCCCATTTGCCAGCACCTAGCCCATATCCCTCTAAACCCTTCCTATTCATATATCCATCCAGATGCCATTTAAATGTTGCATTTGACTAGCCTCCACCACTTCCTCTGGCAGCTCATTCCATACACCCCCTGTGTGAAAAAGTTGGCCCTTAGGTCTCTTTTATATCAGCTCTGATCTAAGCTAAAGCAGACTTGATGCGGTGAATAGCCTCTAGTTCTGGACTCCCACATCCCAGAGAAATAGACTCTGTCTATTTATCCTATCCATGCCCCTCATGATTTTATAAACCTCTGTAAGGTCACCCCTCAGACTCCGATTCTCCTGGGAAAACAGCCCCAGCTTATTCAACCTCTCCCTATAGCCCAAATCCTCCAACCCTGGCAACATCCTTGTCAATCTTTTCTGAACCCTTTTAAGTTTCACAACATCCTTCCGATAGGAAGGAGACCAGAATTGCACACAATATTCCAAAAATGGCCTATCCAATGTGCTCTACAGCTGCAACATGACCTCCCAATTCCTGTACTCAATACTCTAACCAATAAAGGAAAGCATACCAAACAAGTTCTTCACCATCGTATCTACCTGTGACTCCACTTTCAAGAAATTATGCACCTGCATTTCAAGGTCTCTTTGTTCAGCAACACTCCCTAGGATCTTACCATTAAGTGTATAAGTCCTGCTAAGATTTGCTTTCCCAAAATGCAGCACCTCGTATTTATCTGAATTAAACTCCATCTGCCACTCCTCAGCCTATTGGCCCATCTGATGAAGATCCCATTGTACGCTGAGATAACCTTCTTCACGGTCCATTACACGTCCAATTTTTATGTCATCTGCAAACTTATTAACTATAACTCTTACGCTCACATCCAAATCATTTATGTAAATGAGGAAAAGTAGTGAACCCAGCACCGATCCTTGTGGCACTCCACTGGTCACAGGCCTCCAGTCTGAAAAACAACCCTCCACCACCACCCTCTATTTTCTACCTTTGATCCAGTTTTGTATCCAAAGGTGAGTTCTCTCTGTACTCCATGAGATCTAACCTTGCTATCCAGTCTCCCATGAGCAATCTTGTCGAATGCCTTACTGAAGTCCATATAGATCACATCTACAGCTCTGCCCTCATCAATCCTCTTTGTTACTTTTTTAGAAAACTCAATCAAGTTTGTGAGACATGATTTCCCATGCACAAAGCCATGTTGACTATCCCTAATCAGTCCTTGCCTTTCCAAATAAATGTAAATCCTGTCACTCAGGATTCCCTCCAAAAACCTGCCTGCCACTGACATCAGGCTCACTGGTCTATAGTTCCCTGGCTTGTCCTTACCACCTTTTTAAAATAGTGGCTCTACCTTCATCAACCTCCAGTCTCTGGCATCTCACCTGTAACTATCGATGACACAAATATCTCAGCAAGGGGCCCAGCAATCACTTCCCTAGCTTCCCACAGATTTCAAGGATACAACTGATCAGGTCTTGGGGATTTTTCCACTTTTATGCGTTTTAAGACATCCAGTACATCCTCCTCTGTAATATGGACATTTTGCAAGATGTCATCATCTATTTCCTGACATTCTATATCTTCCATTTCTATCTCCACAATTGCAAAATTCTCATATAGTATCTCCCCATCTCCTGTGGCTTCACACAAAGGCTGCCTTGCTGATCTTTGCGGGGTCCTATTCTCTCCCTAGTTACCCTTTTGTTCTTAATGTATTTGTAAAAACCATATGGATGCTCCTTAATGTATTTCCTTCAGAAATCCAGCTTTGTGGCTGCCTTGCCATATGTTGCTGATGAAGGACGGTGCTGAATTGCCAATCCATGTGTGGGTGCACAGCAGCCTCTTATTGATGGTGCCAGGGATCCCAGGACATTTGGTGAGTGGTGAGTTCATTCAGGGAATTGATATTGTTAGAATAGGGTGAAAGGGACAGTGTAAGTGCTATGTATTTTCTTAATTAGTTGATTGGGCATGATAGGAAGAGAAATCACACTGAGCTTCATGGAAGGAAACCCCTGAAACTTAACAAAGCTAACACTTTTCCAGAAAAAGTCATAGGAGTCAGATCATTGTCTTGTATAGACCCACATAGTCACAAGGAACAAGTATCTCAATAGATTGCATTCCCAGGTTTTGCTGCACACAGTTGAGAAAATCTCTCTTTATTAGCTGAGTTCATGATATCTTTCTCAGCCTGCTGTCAGTGATGAGCCGTTGATAATTAATTTTATTTGACACTTTTGTGGAGTTTTGAATTAGTTCAAATGAATTCTGTCCTATGCCTGTGTAAATGGATCGCTTCAATGATCCATGTGAGTATTTCTATTAAAATATAGATTTGCTTAGCTGGCTCCATTAATTTACTGTGGAAGATGTAATCTTCAAGAGAAAGATGGAAAATGTAGAAGTCATTGTTGGATGACAAGCAACACTGAATACAAAATATTCCCTTAACGGCTTGAGTAAGTATAACAAACGTCATTCAACTGTTTTGTCAAAAACATTTAAGCAATACAGAATTTTAATGGAGATACTGAAGACTTTTTTATTCAATACAATGAAATAAATAATCTCACAAGTATATTGGTAATATTTACTAGTAGTCTGCCGTGAATAGCTGAATTAATTGGTTTTTGCTCTTGCACAAGTTTGCAGCTGTTTTCCCATTAAATCTGTGGAATGATGTTCCCTAGTTCTGCCTCTTTTATTGTGTAGTTTGATGCCACACTGTGAATTTGGGTTCAAGACAAGACTGGTTGAGGAGAAGTCAATGTCAAGATCTGTCTTTAGGCTTGGACCTCAAAAGGAACACTTTTTATTATACAACTACTGTATACATGGCAACTATCATCATTAAAGCTCTGATTTTATAGTTATATTAGTTTAGGGATAACCTGATCTTCTTTATATGTTCATGCCCATGTGTAGCCTGGTCTGATGTAAAGTTTCACACTGTCTGAACTCTACCCACACGATCAGTGATGTGTGATCCCATGACGTGATCACAAGTTTTCTCCAGGGACCTTGAACCTTTGCACAACAATGCTCTCATTTTGATCTGAATTTAGATTTCTGAGAATATTGAATAATTACTTTAGAACCAGCTTATTTTAACTGTGTTGTCATTTCTGTCATTTTGTCTCTTTCCACCTATCTCTGCAGAGTTGTAAAGGAGTTACATTGTGTTTTACCTTCTTCTTCCTGGAAATTAAATTGTCCTTTTCTGATAAATATTATTGATTGTGTGATTGTTCTATTAGATTTCCTAGTAAGGTACAAATTTTCTGGCTCATGTAGAGAAAGACCTGAGAGTCACAGAGTCATAGAGATGTCCAGCACAGAAACAAACCTTTCAATCCAACTAGTCCATGCCGACCAGATATCCTAAATTAATCTCGTCCCATTTGCCAGCACTTGGCACAAATCCCTCTAAACTGTTCTTATTCACGCACCCATCCAGATGACTTTTCAATGTTGCAATTGTACCAGCCTCCACCACATCCTCTGGCAGCTCATTCTATACATGCACCACTCTCTGTGTGAAAAAGTTGCCCCTTAGGTCACTTTTAAATCTTTCTCCTCTCACCCTAAACCTGTGCCCTCTAGTTCTGGACTCCCTGACCCCAGGGAAAAGACCTTGTCTATTTATCCTAGCCATGTCCCTCATGATTTTATAAACCTCTGTTAGGTCACCCCTCAGCCTCCAAAGCTCTAAGGAAAACAGCCCTAGCCTATTCAGCCTCTTCTTATAGCTCAAACCTCCAACCCTGGCAACATCCTTGTAAATCTTTGCTAAACCCTTTCAAGTTTCACAACATCCTTCCTATTGGAGGAAGACCAGAATTGCACGCAATATTCCAATAGCGGCCTAACCAATGTCCTGTACAGTCGCAACATGACCTCCCAACTCCTGTACTCTGTACTCTAACCAATAAAGGAAAGCATACTAACCACCTTCTTCACTATCCTATCTAATTGTGACTCCACTTTCAATAAACTATGCACCTGCACTTCAAGGTCTCTTTGTTCAGCAACACTCCCTAGGACCTTACCATTAAGTGTATAAGTCCTGCTAAGATTTCCTTCACCAAAATGCAGCACCTCACATTTATCTAAATTAAACTCCATCTGCCACTCCTCAGCCCATTGGCCCATCTGATCAAGATCCCAATGTATGCTGAGGCAACCTTCTTTGCTGTCCACCACATGTCCAATTTTGGTGTCATCTGCAAATTTATTAAGTATACCTCCGATGATCACATCTAAATCATTTATATACACGATGAAAAGCACTGCTCCTTGTGGCACACCACTGGTCACAGGCCTCCAGTCTGAAAAACAACCCTCCACCACCACCCTCTGTCTTCTATCTTTGAGCCAGTTCTGTATCCAAATGGCTAGTTCTCTCTGTATTCCATGTGATCAAACCTTGCTAACCAGTTTCACTTGGGGAACCGTGTTGAATACCTTACTGAAGTCCATATAGATCATGACTACCACTCTGCCCTCATCAATCCTCTTTGTTACTTCTTCAAAAAACTCAATTAAGTTCATGAGACATGATTTCCCGTGTGCAAAGTGTTGTTGACTATCTCTAATCAGTCCTTACCAAGTTTCTTAAATAGTAGCACCATGTTAGCCAATCTCAGTCTTCTGGCACCTCACCTGTGACTATCGATGATCAAAATATCTCAGCAAGAGGCCCAGCATTCACTTCCCTAGCTTCCCACAGTGTTCTAGGTTGCACCTGATCAAGCTCTGGGGATTTATCCATCCTTGTGCATTTTAAGACATCCAATGCCTCCTCCTCTTCATAGGGGCATTTTTTCAAGATGTTGGCTTCTATTTTCCTACATTCTGTGTCTTCCATGTCCTTCTCCACATTCCTGAGAAAATCATGAAAGAAGTACAAAGTGTGAGGTTGTGGCTTCCTCAGGAGAGAATATGTTGCCTCATTAACAGAGGGTCCTAACAATGAAGAAGCAGAGTGCTGCTAAGCTCTCTACCATCACGTTTTGCCCATGTCTATTTCTTCTATAATTACCAAATATTACAAAATTTGGGTCTAAAATGTAAAATAAAATCTAAACCAAGTGAATTGTTTCTTTACATAGTTAAGTGAGAACAAAGGAGACCATTATTTCAATGACAACTAGCTGTGTGTATCACTCTGAGAAGTGACTGTCTTATAATATTTAAATTGGGTTTCAGCAATGCAGTTTGGAGCCTGATTTAAATTTCAGTCCAGCTTGAATAGGCTTGGGGAAAACTTGATAGGATGGAGTTAGGGCAAATGGATCATAGCATCACGAATGAGTCAGGAGGAACAGAGTGCACCCTGTTATCTCAAGGAACAATTCTACCATGATGAGCTAACTTCCTCCCCCTCATCCCAAACCAGTGAACCCAGTTAGCTTATGCCTGAAACTCTTGTTAGAAGCCACAATATTTGCCAAAGCCAGTTTATGTCATGTTTTCTTTACTGAATTTCCCTTGTGTCCTGTCTTACTTCTACCTGCCCCCACTTATTCCTGATTACTGGACATAACTTTCAATTGACCTTTGAGTGGCCTTCTATTGTACACTTTCCCAACCTAGTGGTTGCCGAGAAGGAAAGCAATAAATATGATAATGTTGTCTTGTCCATGTGTCTAAGATTTCTGCTTTTCCTTTCCCTCAATTATGTTCCCTTACTCCCTGTCTGTCAATGCTGAGGCCTTTATATTACTTGACTTGAAATTAAATACTTTCTGAGAAGTATATATATGGAGGGGATATTATGATCAGAGTGAAAATGGACAAACAATATTCAGCTTTCACCTCTGACCTAAATATATAAAACTTTCATAAAATTAATGCTTTTCAAAATGACACTATTGACCTAAAATAGCTCTGTGATCACCTGACAGGCCAGCCAACCCACATGGAGTATACAAAACCAATACAGCAGGACGACCATTTTAATTGAGAGTCACGACACTCAGAAGCATGGAGAAATTAATATCTCTTGCTAACACAATAACTTCACATTTTGAAGATAACGGGTTACCTATAGAGTATTCAGTTTGAAAAAGACAATGAAATTAGATTTGGAATGTACAAATAAAACATACTTCAATCGTTTACCTTCAGTAACAAAGGAGAGAGAAAATAACATAGATGGATAACATCAAACATATTGAAAGCTCTTTTCTCCCTTGAATTCAATTGGCTTGAAATAGCACTGTATGACTATGTACACTTCTTTAAAAAACCTAACACGCATATGCATGCACAGAGTAATTAAGGAACAATTAAAAACACACTGTGGCGAATAACTGTACAAAAGGGAAATTGGACAAAAAGTTTTTAGTTTGTGAAGAGAAAAGAATAAGATTTGAAATGGTCCAGATGGCTTTTGATCTGACTTCCAGCTAAGACAGGTGTCACTAAATGTCAATGGTTTTCACTAGTCACTTGTAGTTGACACCGAGATCTTTTCAGAATCAGTTCATTAAGGAGAGGTTGGGAGAACATCTCTAGAAGCTTCTTGGGAGAACAGCTACATTAGTCGTCATCGTTCACACTGGATTCTCAGAAGATTTTTCAAAAGAGGCAGAAGAGGATGAGACAGGGAACAGCAGGCTACAAACCAAACAAAATCCAAACAATATCAAACAGCTACAACTTCTGCCAGCCGTAATTTCAGACATATGACTTCTAATAAGTTGATCCGAGCAATTAGCTTGAGACACTGCCTTTAGAAAAATGTCCCTTTCGTAACCTCTTTAAAACAAAAACTGTCCATGCTGTTATGATTGCAGCTGATGTTATTACTGGACAAGTCAGATATCAGACATAAATCTGGCTTCAAGATTATATTTTTTATTTGTTTTTGTTTTAGTCCAGTGGCCTTTTACTAAAACGTAAGCTTGCAATGTGCCCTTTCATTCAATTATTGTCTCTGACATCAGTCGACTTTGATCTGTACAAATGATTTGATTGGTAAGTAATAACATGCTAACACTATTTTTTGATGTTGGTGATAATCTAGTCTTTTCGTCCCTCTGATACTAAATCATTTTCTCTACATTTGCTTGTGTCCACCCTTGTTCTGTTCTGATTTACCCCGGCTCGTCACATAATTGAACTCTACTTCCATCAGTTTGGAGAAATCAGTAAGGAACTTTCAGCAGCTTTGTTCCAAAATACCCAGCGTGAAGATAAGCTGTGTGGACACTTTTCTGGAGAGGAACAAAAAGGCATGCAGATGACCCCAGATTATTTTTATTGGCCTACTTAGAGGACCAGCAATACTAGGAATTGTCACTTGACCAATTCTATGATCCAGTGAATTAACACTATTGGCATTTACTGATGAAATCCAAACTCAATAGTTATGGCTCCAGTTGTTGATCAACCTGCAATTATAAAATAGAATTGCCCTAAAATGATTTCTTCAAAAAGGACTGCTTCAGATATTACATGCACTGTTAGGAGTTTGGAGAATCTTAAGACTGCAGAATTGTTTAATTATTATCATTCTGTCAATTCAATTGGTTTTGCCAATCATTGTCTTTTGAACCATTTTTTAAAAATACAATTAAGTCATATATATGTATAGTACTATAAAAGCATTGGAAATTATATAAGTGAAATGTTTAGTGGAGAAATGGCTTCCCATGGCTATCGTAACATTGCTTTTCAAAAACCTTGTTTTGAATTAACCTTCAGTGCCTTTGTGACTGTAGAACAAGTGCAGCTCTGGGCTACATGTTAGCTTTGAATAAGGTTGCATAAAAACCCTTGATTCACTACCATACAGTGATGAGCCTTTTGTGACCAGACTCAGAATCAATTATAGGTTAAAGAATGCCTCAGTGCCCGAGTGACAGGAATCATTTTGACCTGTTTGCATATGGTTACAAATATGTGGTGAAACTGGCTGGTGGCTAATTGGTATCTGGTGAATAGATCCCAAAAGCTTTACATCACTTATTAATTTTGAGTTCTTAAAACAAACCAGATTCATTTGTATTCTGAGGAGCTGGAACATTTCCTGACAGCACTGCAATCCCTTCTGACATGTTTATTGAGTGTGTTTCTGATATTCTATGAGCCTTTGCATTGAGGACGCAGACATATTCCCACTAGTCACCCTCACTAAACAAACAGCTGCAATATGGAGCCTTTATTTCAGACCCTAAAGATGGTAGATTTAACCCTTTATGAGAAGCACCAAAAATGTGATAATGTCAGAATGATTTCAGGAAGACCATTATTATGGATATAACAATGTAAGACATTGCACCACTACATTTTACCTACCTCAGCTAATGTAACATTGTGAAAAAAATGTACAGTCAGAGACAGTTTGTAGTTGCATAGCTTTTACTACGAATGTCTCTATTTATTTACATTATATCAGTACTTATGGCATGCGTCTGCAATGCAACTATTCCAGTGTGATACATCTATAGGACTTAAATTCTGTAGTTGTTCTGCTGGTCTCTTATAATGGAAAACCTGTGGAACTTTCAGCCACTAAAGGGAAATTTGACATTGAATTTCCTTGACGTATTAGAGTAGCATTCTTTCTGGAAGCTCAGCTCATGATGGTACACAACTGTAATCGAAGAGCTGCATGCTGCTGGACATGAAGGTTACATATTGCCCATGGCTGTCAAAGTAACCACTGCCCAATCAAAACTTATGTTTTCAGTAATTTTAAAATTTCCTTTGGTCTTTTAATGCATTACAAGAACAAACAGAAGGTCTTTAAGACCATGAACACTGTATCCCCTTTCTAACAAATTTCAGATTGTGCATAATAAATGTGAAAGGAAATAATGATTTCCGGGTCACACTGACCTTTGTCCCTTTTGCTGAATTACTTCAAGCAAGAACAAATAAATGTTCACCCCAATCATAAGAATGATTGTTATAAGCCCAGTCTTCCTGGAAGGATAGGTATTCTTTCATAATCTTGTTTTACATTCTCTTACAGCTTATAACATTTTTTAAGCTTTCACTCAAGGCCATAATGCTCTATTTAGGTCAAATTCCAGATTTTCAGTTCTTGTTTCTAACATATCAGACCACACTAATGTAGGATTCAACAGAGTCAACCTTGTCAAAATGAATCAATCTTCAATTATCAATTCCACTGAAGCATGCTATCTTACAAGTTTACTATTCAGTTTGAGTACATTTTTTGGACTTCCCTCCTTGATCAGCTTACAGATTTCATTTTCTTGAAGCATAATTCTTCTTTCCTCGGCCAAATTTGCACCATCTGTATAGCATTCCATTCACATAATTCTTTGTCATGACCTGGAAGCTTTGATCTGCTGCAATAATCCCTGGTGATTGAGCTTGTGACAGGGAGTTTGCTAATACCAAGGTTTTTCCCAGTACATGTGAAATTTAATAAATTTATCATGAGATAAACCAAACCAGTGTGTTCTGGAAGGCAATTTGTCAGGATATTGATACCTCAAAAATCGAAAGACTTTCAAGGAATATCTTCATGAAATCTCTCAAGTAACAGTAATATAATATCTATTTGAAAGTAATTTTCTTCCACAGTGCTTGTTGATCATGAAGTATATACTAATAGAGGTTATTGTACTTGCTGGGATTTCTGTTTAAGACCATCTTGCAGTTCATATATGAAGTTGATTCTGCAGCCATATTGGCAGTGGTGGTGCTAATGCAGGTTGGGTGGGGCTTATTTCTTGGGAGGGTGCAGTGGAGTTTTAACATGGACAAGAAGATGCATTTGAGTGCTAGTTGGGAGAGTGTATTCATGTTATAAATACATGAGCACATCAAGAAGCCAACTCCATCCGCCAAATTTCACATTTGACTCTAATGTGATAGGTGTGCTTTTTTTGTGTAATGTCAGGCTCACATTTTTTTGATCACTTTTGGGAATAGTGGAAAGATGGTGGAATGATTCCCAGGCTGGTTGATTGATTATTAGTCTGTTGAAACCCATCAAGAATATTCCCTTCATGACTGACCAAGTCCTGGAATGGGGCTTGGATCTAGAAGTAGAGATGTTGCGACTGCACCACAAGATCTCCTGTATAGGCTGCATTGTGAGAAACCCTTCCTGATGAGGTGTTGATTTTAATAAATCAAGTCATTCAATTAGAGGAATTAACACAAATTTTACAATTTATCTCATGAGCCCTTGGGTTTTCCAGGTTTTTTAGAAATCATGAGAGAAAGTAATGTAACAGTAATCCGGGAACATTGAAGATATGACAGAAAATGTTGACACTGTGCAGCTGCTCTCTTATCTGCTGTCTAAAAGGCTATGCTCACTGCTCTTGTGCTGTGGTAATTTTTATGGATCTATTGATGCATCATCTACAATTTGATTTATGCTTTAGAGCTTGGATGCATCAGATGCACGATGTCGCCCCACTGACATTGTTCTATTTTAGAGTCATGCAATCCAAGAGGAACAGGAGCAGGCTCAGGAACTGGTACAAGTAGGAGTAAGTGTAGCAGGACCCTGCAGTCTCAGATTGGTGACTCCACAGCATAGAAAGTTTCAGTGGAAAGCTACAGCATGCAGAAAGTCTTACACACATGGTCGACACACAGAGGATCATCTTTCTTGACTTGTCAAATGACTAGGATATCAGCACACTCAGGGGGTCAAGTTAGCACTCAGGGGGTCAAGTGGCAGAGATTTGCAACTTGCTGGGATAAAAACTGCTGCTAACACAGTACCTGGTGGCCATGATTTATGAGTGATTATCAAAGTCGTCATCACTATTTCTTCATCAATGCTAAGACAAAATCATTAAACTCTCTACACAACAGCACTGTAAGTGTACCAACACTACATAGGCTGCAGACTGTATTCTCAAGGTTTGCACAGATTGGGTAATAAAGCTGGCCAGCCAGTAATGCTCACATCCCTTTCAAATACAGGAAAAAAGCCCAGGAATAGGCCATTCAGCTACCTTAGCCCATTGCATCATTCATTAAGATTGTGACTGATCTTCTACTGCAGTTACATTCCCTTATTATCTAAATGTGCATTGATCTCTGACATGAAAGAAACAACACCTGAGCATCCACAGCTTTCTGCAGTGTAGAATTATAATGGTTCAGAACTCACAGGGAAGAAGTTTCACCTCATCTTAGTGCTAAAATGGCCAACCTCTTAATAAACCAAATAAATTTTATGGAAGGGATGTCCTCTCAGTTTTCTTCCTTCTCCACAAGTAGGCAAGGAATAACAACTGCTGCTTTGATACATAATAACTTCTTCAAAATGAACCAGTCTTGAGGTAACAAGAACAACTTTGTTGTAAAGCTTTCTAGATTGGGCCATAAACTCCTTTCAACCCAGCTGTATCCAAACATACAAATCTATTTTCCTTGATATTGACAATAGTTAATCGCACCCTCTGCTGGTCTTTTATTACATTATATTTACAGACAGAGGAGTATCACAACAGGTGAATTCTGGACAAGTTGTCCATCCAAGTCTCTGGAGTTTATTCTTTCTGAAGTAATTATTGCCATTGCATTTAACAGTATCAAATCTACCTACAAAGTGTATCTCAGGAGCTGAGGGACTGTGGTGCATCAGTTTATAGTTTATTTGTTTTGAATCCTTTAGGCACTCCTGGTCTCTCAGAGCTGTTTATTTCTAATGAAAACAGGGGCAGGAATAGATCATTTGGCCTGTTTTCTCATCTATTCCCCATACCCTTTTCTGATTTTCCTGATTCCTTGAATTCGCTAAATCATCAATGCTAAGACAAAATCATTAAACTCTCTACACAACAGCACTGTAAGTGTACCAACACTACATAGGCTGCAGACTGTAATAGCCTTAAATATGGCCTGAGAGGAAGCATCCCTAACTCTCTAGGGTAGAGAATTCCAAAACGAGTCTCACTCTGAGAGTAAACAAATTTCTCCTCATCTCAGTTTTAAATGATTCACTCCCTACTTTGAGATTGTACCCCATGTTCTAGATTTATCCAGCCAGTGGGAATAACCTCAGCAGTCCACCCTGTCAAGCCCTTTCAAAACCTTGCATATTTCATTCAGATCACTCCTCTGTTTTTTAAACTACAGCAAATATAAAATCAGTTGACTTATTCTCTCAACATTGGTCGACCCTATCATCACAGGCAGAAATCTCATGAACCTTTGATTAATATCCTTTATCTATGGTGAACAAAATTTATACAGTACTCTTGGTCTGTTCTCGGTTGTAAAGGTGTATCAAAACTTTTTTCCTTCCTGAACTCCAAACTCCTTGCAACAAACTTCAATGTCCCATTTGCTGTATTAACTGTCTGATGCATCTGCATGCTAACTTTGATTTCCTTCATGCAATTCCTTTATACAAGAAACTCAAGCCTTTCTGTACATCAACTTTTACAAGTTTTCTTCCCCTTTTTAAAAAAAATTCTGCTTATCACTCTTATAACCATACTTTCCCATAATGTATTATGTCCACACTCTTGTTGCTCATTCACTTTTACACTGTCAATTTCTCTGAAGCCTCTTTATCTTCCATATAACTTATATTTCCATCTGGCTGTGTATTGTCAAGGAAATTAGATACATTATTCACTGTCTCTGCCTCAGAGTCATTACATAGGTAATGCTGAAGGTAATGACATAATGGTATTGTCATTGGTTTGGTAATCCAGAGATCTGGGAAATGCTCTGGGACCTGTGATTGAATCTCACCATAGTAGATAGTGGAAGTTTATTCAAAATAATCTTTAATTAAAAGTTTGTGTTCATTGCCGATTGTTGTAAAAACCCATCTGGTTCATTAATCTCCTTTTCAGAAAGGAAATTGTCCTTACCTGGTCTGGCCTGCATGGGATTCTAGACGTATAGCAATGTGGTTGACTCTTAACTACCCTTTAAAAGCTAATAAGCCTCTCAATTGTATCAAACTGCTAAAAACTGTCAATAAAGGAATGTATCTGGATGGGTCACCTGGTGCTGAACAAGGCAATGAGAATGCCAAACTCAACCCTGTCAATGCTGCAGAGTCCTCCTTGCTAACATCTGGGGTATGTGTCACAATTAGAAGGGCTTTCTCACAAACTAGTCAACAATAACCTGACATAGATATATTCAGAGTAATATCCTGCAGACAAGGTCCCAGACAACACCCTCAGTATGAATGAGTATGTGATCCCCACCAGCAAGATAAACTCAGCAGAGATGACATCACAGTGATAAACAGTTCGGAGGCAGTCACTTTGACAATCTTTAGCTTTGACTCTGGACCCCATGAAGTATCCTTGCATCAGGTCAAACATGAACATAGAAACTTTTGCTGATTTACACATACTGCAGTTCCCCCTTTACTGATGAATCAGTGCTCCTCTCTGTTTAGCAACATTGGGATGAAGTACTGAACGTGACAAAGGGACTGAATGTATTGTGGGTGGGATCTTCAACCTCCATCACCAAGAACGGTTCAGTAGCACCATAACTGACTTAGCTGGTTGAGTCTTAAGGAACATTGATGCTTGACTAGGTCTGTGGCAGCTTGTAAAAGAACCAACAAGAGGGAAAATCTAATACTCTTGTGAATATGATGATACATGGATAACATTTGAAGCATACAAAATGGCATTGTATTGTTTTGCCACAAAAACTGAGTCACATAGAACTAAAAAGCACTTCAGAGCCAAATTTCACAGTAGTAAACTTTTGATGTTTTTAAGATGTTGTTTGCTGGAGAAACAGCTGAAGTCCAGGTCAGACAGTCTTTTCTTCATCTGATTTAACTGGTTCTGAATGGCACTGACATATAACTTCAAAAATAAGTATGTAACAGCATTTTCAATCATTTTCCTTTACCAGCAGCAATTGTTTGAATGTTAGTTTCATCGGTTTCCCCTTTAAGTAAAGCACTGAGCTTTTATCCAACTCAGATAATCAAGCATTTTTTGTTCGTTGTTTTTTAAATCTCTGGCAGTTTTAACACCTACATTTTATATCAAGGCATATAAACCATCCCAGATTCCTTCAATGCTATTCATCATTAATCAAAAGGATAATTGCTCAGATGATGTTGTTGAGCGTGTAAATAGAAATTCAGAGCATCTCTATAAAGATATTACTCCCTCCCCTTCCTGTGTGAATTAAATGCTTTGACAGCTAGACAACAAGCAAAGAATGCCTCATAATGTTCAATCACATTTATAATTGGTCTCATGTGTCAGTGTTGGTGAGTGGAGAGCACAGAATAAATATTTTATTGATTGATTCAAATAACAGGCTGCAACTGGCAGTCAAACATTCCTAGAAAAAAACTAGATAATTGATTCCAAATGCACTTGTGAAAAGAGTAACATTTTCCTTTCAATGGGTTAAATTATCACTGATTATGATTTGAGTGGAATTACCCACAAATTGAAGTGACCTTTTTGAAAAGATGGTAATATCACAAGACAGCTTCATTTTGATCAATTCTAATTCATTCTGCTGATGAGTGGTTAAATATAGTGCACAGTCGCAGCAACTTTTCCAACTAATGATAGGAACTTTATTATACATTAATGTTTTGTAAGGAATCCCAATACTATTATAATGAAGGTGTAGGTGTCAGGCAATCAGTCAGGTTGAGCTGACATGCACATTTGTTGGTCAGCCCTGAGCATGATGATCAATGAAACTGGAATGTTGGGTTCCTGATGAACCGACTAAACAATTATAATGGTATTGTTTATAACTTTGATCCTTTTCTTCACAAAATGAAGTGACATTGTTATTGCCTGTGGGCATTTTAAACCTGTTCAATGAGATAGAAAGTTAATGGTCCAGGTGTATCGATGTATAATAAAGTTATTAGAACCAGTTTGTGGCTTGTCACGGCTGAATCGACCTCAAACTGAAATAATAAAGTCAAATGCTTCATCCCAACCTCATTAAATTAAAATGTTCCAATTCCTTTGGAACATTTGGAAAGATGGTGCAACAGGTTTTAATTATATTGGGTGAATCACTGTGTGACCAAGATGAGGGACACCTCTACAATTTACTGGGATTGTAAAGAAAAGGAGAGGAAATAGATGGGAGGACTCAATCAGACTTTAAGCAGACTATGAAGTGCTAGCCTGAGATTAAAACTGGATATTAAGATGGTGGAGGTTAGATTTTGTCTTTGGAAGATATCTAGGAAGGAAGGAAGGCAGGCAATACTAAAGTTGCAAAAGAGGCAGGACATATGCTTTTTAAAAAGTGACCATTGAAAGCTGAGTGTGTGAAGTGGTATGTAATTTCATTAATAAATTTCCCAGTAAAATAACTTGCTTAGACATTTTATTATATACCTCTGGAATAGGTGGGACTTGAACCTGGGACTCCTAGCTCTAAGCGACTAATGTGCTACAAGAATCCCAAAAACCTATGTTTATATTGTGCCTTCGAAGTAGTTAAATGTCCTAAGCAGTTTACAGGAAAAGTGTTAAATCCAAAGTAGATACTAGGTGACATAGAATGTTCCAGTGCAGTACAGGTCCTTTAACCCTCAATGTTGTGCCATGTTGTGACATGATGGCAGATGGCTTATAGCTCAATTAAACAGGTAGGTTTTCAAAACTCTCTTATAAAGAGACAAAACTTTTGGGAAATAATGCAAGTGCAAGCAATTGATGGCATAGCCAGTGACGGAAAAAATCTACAATGGGAATTTTTGAGATCATGAAGATCATGTGCATATACATCAGTGTTGTTGGATTGGAGGAAATTTCAGAGACAGGAGGTCTTCTGGAACAATGAAATAATGAAATCAAATTGCTTGACTGGGACCATTGTAAATCAGCTTCATGGAAAACTGTTAAGTAGGAGAACCACTAGGCTGACAGATATTAGATGTTGTTCTGATGTTCCCTTCTGTTACAGAGCGCGAATTGCTCACAAGAGTGACAGGTTTAGATTAGATTTAGATTAGATTACGTGTGTAAACAGGCCCTTCGGCCCAACAAGTCCACGCCGACCCGCCGAAGCGAAACCCGCCCATACCCCTACATTTACCCCTTACCTATACTACGGGCAATTTAGTATGGCCAATTCACCTGATCCTGCACATCTTTGGATGGTGGAAGGAAACTGGAATGGAACATTATGATAGGATTGCATTTCTTTACTTATCAGGGTTGACAGATTATGAAGTGACTTTCAGTGAACAGATGATAACAGTTATGAAAAAACAGAAAATATCTTCTTGATGTTGAAAATCTATATGGTAGGAAAAATAACTCGTCTATCCCAAACCATTGCTGTCTGACATTTTTGTTACATGTGTATGAATATGTATGGAATGTATCCCCCAAAAGTGACCAGTCTCTCTTATTTGGTGTTTTAAATTGCATGCTTATTTTGATATCAATACATGTTGTGAGGGGAGCTTGCAGATGCGGCTGTTGCTCCTGTCAATACAATAAAAGTAATTGGTTTTAAAGGTGTTGCTGCAGATGTCTTAGCATTATGTAGATGGTACACATTGCTGCTCAGTAGTGATAATGTGGGGAAGTGAAAACTTAAGATAGCAAATCAACTGGCTGTTTTGCCATGTATTATTCGTCTTGAGTGTTCACCAGGCAAATGGACACCATACAAACACACTCTTGATTAGTGCCTTGTGGTGGTCAAACCTTGGTAAGTAAGAACATGAGTATTTGCTGCAGAATCTGTGAATTTATTTTCAACTGTTGCATTTATGTGGCTATTCCCATTACTTTTCTGTTAATGGTAACTGTCAGGAACTGGATGGTGGGGATGTCAGTGATATTAATATCATTGACTAAAGAGGAATTAGTTAGATTTTCTCATTGAAAACAGTTATTGCCTGCTACATATGAGGCATAAATATTATTTGGCATATTTTTCCTGAACCTAAATGTTTTCCAATTCTTTCTGGATTTAGGCATGGACTGTTTCATCATTTTGAGGAGTTTTATGCGAAACTGGACATTGTGCAATCATCACATCCCACTTCTGACATTATGCTGGAAATAGTAAGTGAAAATGGCTGAGTCTAAGATAGTCATGAATTCCTGCAGTGATGTTCTGGAGCTAAGGTGGTTGTCAACTGAAAGGTGTCAACCAAAACCACTCGAACTAAAGTTTGTGAAGGGTAATGATAGGCTTCAAGACAACTAAGACGGGTCATTACAATTCATGGGCATGTTTCAGTTGAAATTGAAAAAAGGGAAATTTAAGTAGTATTTTGGAGGAAGAACAAAAAGAACAATTCTAAAAGCAGTGCTGGTCTACATCAGGTATACTTATGTAAATTGTTGAAGATTGCAAGACAAGTTGGAAAGCTATTAAAGGAATGTGTGATCCTGGGCATTATAAATCAAGGCATAGAATACAAAAGTAAGGAAATTATTAATGAAGCTTAATGAAACACTGGATTAGTCACAACAGAAATGTGTCTATTTCTTGACAACACATTTCAAGAAAGATGGGAAAAATTTGAAGATTTTCAAAAATATAAATGGTTCTGGATAGATTATAGAAATTAGAGAAAAGGACAGTTTAGAGGAGATTTACAAAGTGTTTAAATCTTGAGATGTCAAATCAGAATAGAGAGAAGAATTGTTTTCAATGGCAGAAGAGTTGAGAACTGATGGACACAGGTTTAAAGTGATTGGCAAAGGTCAGTTGAGGAAATCTTTTTCATGCAGGAAGTGGTTACGATCTAGATCATTTTGCCTGATAGGTTGGTGGAAATAGATTCAAATATGATTTTCAGAAGGAAATTGGATAATTGTTGAAGTGAAGGGGCTGGAGAATGTGGTAAGCTAAATTGTTCTTGCAGAGACGAAATACAACCAGGTGAGGAGGCATGACTTGGCCTCCTTAGTTGGCTGCAACAAAGATTTATATTCTTTAATCACAAGGTTATTCTCCTCTCTCATTAAAATGTAATGAACAATTTCAATCCTATCAATAAACTGCCAAGTAAAATGTTTTCCCCAGTGAAAGAGCAATTTTATTAGTTGCTAACTCTAAGAAAAATAAAAAAGACACAACATCAAATGTGCACAGGTACAAATAATAAAAGGGATAGTGTCTAGTATAAAAGAAAGATGAAGGGAACATTCATTTTAAAAGGTTTTGGGGTGTCCTTGAGGTGTAAGCTTTTAAACTGAGACCACATTTATCTAATTGGTGTCTTGATTCATTAGCAGTATCAAATATAGCAGATATCCTTGGTATATTCTTTGTTTCCTGATGTTTTCTCTGATGAAGTTTGTTACAATGCACTTCTCTTGAGAAGTGGAGAAAACTTTCTCCAATTGGTTCCAGTTCTGCAGTTTAAAAGCCATCTCCCCTGCTCTGCCAAAATATGCGTTGGTTTATATATATCCATACCTGAGTTCATTTGTCTTTGACCTTTATAATTAGATGTGCAACCTTTCATACCGATGTAAGTTAAAATAAGAGTTATGGGACTTTTCACACCTAACTTGGTTGAATAATTTGAATCTTCTGATAAACTATTAATTCCAGTTTAGACATCTCATATATCCCACATTGGTTTAATCAACCTTGGCTAATATGTTGTCAGGTGATTGCTGTGACCATTTTTCTGTTTTCAAACCGTTTTAGTTCATGAAAGTCCCAGGTATTGAAATAAGTGATGGAATTCAAAAATCAATAGTTCATATTTTTGAATTGAATTGAATTTATTGTCATATGTAACCAGACACAGTGAAAAGCTTTGTCTTGTGAGCAATACAGGCAGATCACAGAGTTAAGTAGCATAGATAAGTAAATAATAGGTAAACAGGGGCAAAAACAAAAACACAGGCACAGGCGAATGTTAAGAGTTTGAGTCCATTCAGTATTCTAACAGTAGTAGGGTAGAAACTGTTTTGAAACTGGCTGGTGTGCATGTTCAGGCTTCTGTACCTTCTCCCCGATGGTAGAGGTTGTAGAAAAACATTGCCAAGGTGGGATGGATCTTTGAGAATGCTGATGACCTTTTCTTGACAGCGGGCCTGGTAGATGGATTCTACAGATGGGAGGTTGGCCTTTGTGATTATCCAGGCTGAGTTCACCACTCTTTGTAACCATCTCTGATCTTGAATGGTACAGTTGCCATACCATGTAGCGATACATCCAGATAGAATGCTCTCGATGGCGCACCTATTAAAGTTGGCAAGAGTATTTGCCATCATGCCAAATTTCCTCAGCTGCCTGAGGAAGAAGAGATGTTGTTGGGCCTTTGTAATCAGTGCATCCATGTGAAGAGTCCAAGAAAGCTTGTTGTGGATGGCTACTCCCAGGAGCTTGACACTCTCCACTCGTTCCACCTCTGTGCTGTTTATGTGTAGGATGGCATGAGTAACATCCTGCCGAAATCAGAGAGGGTATTACAGCTACAGAAGCTTCCATTGTCGAGGAAGATCTGCCTACCGAATCAGTATGGGTGGAAATTAGAAACAGCAAGGGAACAGTCACCGTGTTAGGGGTTTACTACAGGCCCCCCAATAGCAGCAGGGAGATTGAAGAAACCATAGGTCGGCAGATTTTGGAAAAGTGTGGACGTGGTAGGGTTGTTGTAATGGGTGACTTTAACTTTCCCAATATTGATTGGAACCTCCTTCGAGCAGAAGATTTGAATGGAGCTGTTTTTGTAAGGTGTGTTCAGGAGGGTTTCCTAACTCAGTACGTTGACAGGCAGACGAGGGGAGAGGCCATTCTAGACTTGGTGCTCGGAAATGAGCCGGGGCAGGTATCAGATCTTGTGGTGGGAGAGCATTTTGGTGATAGTGGCCACAACTGCATCACATTCTACATAGCTATGGAGAAGGAGAGGAGTAGGCAAAATGGGAGGATATTTAATTGGGGAAGAGGAAACTATGATGCGATTAGACATGAGTTAGGAAACATGGACTGGGAGCAATTGTTCGATGGTAAAGGCTCTATAGACATGTGGAGACTGTTTAAGGAATAGTTGTTGCGAGTGATGAATAAATATGTCCCTCTGAGACAGGCAAGAAGGGGTAAGATAAACGAGCCTTGGATGACGAGAGCAGTGGAGCTTCTCGTCAAAAGGAAGAAGGGAGCTTACATAAGGTGGAGGAAGCTAGGGTCAAGCTCAGCTCTAGAGGATTACAGATGATGGAAATGTGTTGCTGGAAAAGCGCAGCAGGTCAGGCAGCATCTAGGGAACAGGAGAATCGACGTTTCGGGCATTAGCCCTTCTTCAGGAACACATTTCCATCTCTGATCTCCAGCATCTGCAGACCTCACTTTCTCCTCTAGAGGATTACAGGCAGGCGAGGAAGGAGCTCAAAAATGGTCTGAGGAGAGCCAGGAGGGGGCATGAGAAAGACTTGGCAAAACGGATTTGGGTGAACACAAAGGCATTTTACACTTATGTAAGGAATAAGAGAATGGTCAAAGAAAGAGTAGGGCCGATCAGGGATAGCATAGGGAACTTGTGTGTGGAGTCTGAGGAGGTAGGGGAAGCCCTAAATGAGTTTTTTGCTTCTGTCTTTATGAAAGAAACAAACTTTGTTGTGGTTCTGTTCGCCGAGCTGGAAGTTTTTGTTGCAAACGTTTCGTCCCCGGCTAGGCGACATCCTCAGTGCTTGGGAGCCTCCTGCGAAGCGCTTCTTTGATGTTTCCTCCAGTGTTTATAGTGGTCTGTCCCTGCCGCTTCCGGTTGTCAGTTTCAGCTGTCCGCTGTAGTGGTTGGTATATTGGGTCCAGGTCGATGTGTTTGTTGATGGAGTTTGTGGATGAATGCCATGCCTCTAGGAATTCCCTGGCTGTTCTCTGTCTGGCTTGCCCTATGATAGTAGTGTTGTCCCAGTCGAATTCATGTTGCTTGTTGTCTGCGTGTGTGGCTACTAAGGATAGCTGGTCGTGTCGTTTCGTGGCTAGTTGATGTTCATGTATGCGGATTGTTAGCTGTCTTCCTGTTTGTCCTATATAGTGTTTTGTGCAGGGGACGAAATGTTTGCAACAAAAACTTCCAGCTCGGCGAACAGAACTACAACAACGAGCACCCAAGCTACAAATCTTTGCACAAACTTTGAACACTTACGGGCGAGAGACGCTGAGACAAGCCAGGAAATGGGAATCCTGCGCTAACCGACTAAGCGCCACATACGAACAACTCCGGTTCCTACACGAATGCCGAAAGAATCGAATCCTTCCACAATGTGTCAGATACAGACCGCCAGTCAACAACCCACAAGCCAGGGAAACAGTCAAGCAGAACGGATTCAGGATGATCCAGGTAATGATCACAGACGCGCACAACCGACTTCACAGATACAGACATGAAATTGCGCGCCAAAAGTCGTTAATTTCAAAAACCACGAATCAGGAATGGACCCGGACCATAGAACAGGTTGTCACCATAGGACAGAACAGGACAACACACTGCAAAAAAACGGCACTAAAAGAAAAAATGGCCAAACTAACACACAACAAAGAGGACACTACAACACACACCTGGGTTAAAAACCTCTCCCACAGACAGCTCACAGACATGGAAAGAACAATACTGGCCAAGGGACTCAACTACAACCACAGGGACGCCAAGACAGCAGACTTCCTAGCAGCACTAGAATGCACACTCAGGAACAATGGACTGACAGAAGAGACACAACAAACAGTGAGACAAACGGTCGTACCTATGATAATAAGGAAAAGACAAACACATAACCAAGGAGAGGGAAGCACTGAAATCACTAAGAAACGATAAGAACATAATCATACTACCAGCAGATAAAGGCAGAATGACGGTCATCCTAGATAAATCTGATTACATCCAAAAAGCACAACAACTACTTGCAGATATCAACACCTACCAAATGAAGGAATTTGACCCCACACCACAACTCACCAATAGGATAAATAACACACTAAGGAATCTACAAAACGACGGACAGATAACCAGAGCTGACCTACAAAGAATGAAACCGGAAAGCAACAACACCCCCAGATTCTATGGATTACCTAAAGTACAGAAACCAGACATCCCACTCAGACCCATAGGATCACTGCCAGGGACACCATCATACAAACTGGCCAAAGAACTACAACAGAAACTGAAACACCTGGTCAGCGGATCCAACACTCTATACAATCAACACAGGAATTCTTGGACATCATCAGAAATATACACATAGACAAAGAAGAAACCATGATATCATTCGACGTGACGGCACTGTTCACTTCGATTGACAAAACCCTAGCCAGAGAAACAATAGCCAACCTACTGGACATACAGAACAGAAAACAGGACACTGAACCTATCAACAAAGACGGCATACTTAAACTACTGGACTTGTGCCTCACAACACACTTCACATTCAACAACCAGATATACGAACAAATCAACGGAACACCCATGGGATCACCAATCTCGGGACTCATAGCAGAGGCAGTTATGCAAAGGTTAGAACAAACAGTCCTACCACAAATTCAACCCAAACTCTGGGTCAGATATGTCGATGACACGTTTGTAATCATTAAAAACACGGAAAGAGAAAAAACACACCGGATCATCAATGCCACACTCACAGGAATCCGATTCACGAGAGAAGAAGAAAAGGATAGCCAACTCCCATTCCTAGACGTGATGGTACAGAGAACACTGAACAGAGAATTCACTACAAGGGTATACAGGAAAGCCACACACACAGACCAAGTCCTAAACTATGAAAGTAACCACCCCAACACACACAAACGAAGCTGCATCAGGACACTATTCAGAAGGGCCACAGCACACCGCAGTACACCAGGACTGCAAAAAGAAGAAGAGGAACACCTATACAAGGTATTCGCCAAAAACGGATACCCACGCAACTTCATCAACAGATGCCTAAGAGAAAGACCACAGAACGAGGACATACCACAACCAAAAGGACTAGCCACACTACCATACATCAGGAGCATCTCGGAACTGACAGCCAGACTACTGCGACCCCTAGGACTCATAACGGCACACAAACCAACAGCCACGCTCAGACAACAACTCACCAGAACGAAGGACCCGATACCCAACATGAGCAAAACGAATGTAGTGTACAAAATACCATGCAAGGACTGCACAAAACACTATATAGGACAAACAGGAAGACAGCTAACAATCCGCATACATGAACATCAACTAGCCACGAAACGACACGACCAGCTATCCTTAGTAGCCACACACGCAGACAACAAGCAACATGAATTCGACTGGGACAACACTACTATCATAGGGCAAGCCAGACAGAGAACAGCCAGGGAATTCCTAGAGGCATGGCATTCATCCACAAACTCCATCAACAAACACATCGACCTGGACCCAATATACCAACCACTACAGCGGACAGCTGAAACTGACAACCGGAAGCGGCAGGGACAGACCACTATAAACACCGGAGGAAACATCAAAGAAGCGCTTCGCAGGAGGCTCCCAAGCACTGATGATGTCGCCTAGCCAGGGGACGAAACGTTTGCAACAAAAACTTCCAGCTCGGTGAACAGAACCACAACAACGAGCACCCGAGCTACAAATCTTCGCACAAACTTTGAAGAAACAAACTTTGTAGTGAATGAGACCTTTGAAGAGCAGGTGTGCATGCTGGAATGGATAGAGATAGAGGAAGCTGATGTGCTGAAAATTTTGTCAAATATTAAGATTGACAAGTCGCCAGGCCCGGACCATATTCGTCCTTGGCTGCTTTGGGAAACAAGAAATGCAATTGCTTCGCCACTTGCGAAGATCTTTGCATCCTCGCTCTCCACTGGAGTCATACCTTAGGACTGGAGAGAGGCAAATGTAATTCCTCTCTTCAAGAAAGGAAATAGGGAAATCCCCGGCAATTACAGACCAGCAAGTCTCACATCTGTCATCTGCAAGGTGTTAGAAAGGATTCTGAGGGATAGGATTTATGACCATCTGGAAGAGCATGGCTTGATTAAATGCAGTCAACACGGCTTTGTGAGGGGCAGGTCATGCCTCACAAACCTTATCGAGTTCTTTGAGGATGTGACTAGAAAAGTTGATGAGAGTCGAGCTGTGGATGTGGTGTATATGGACTTCAGCAAGGCATTTGATAAGGTTCCCCATGGTAGGCTCATTCAGAAGGTCAGGAGGAATGGGATACAGGGGAACTTAGCTGTCTGGATACAGAATTGGCTGGCCAACAGAAGACAGCGAGTGGTAGTAGAAGGAAAATATTTTGCCTGGAAGTCAGTGGTGAGTGGTATTCCACAGGGCTCAGTCCTTGGGCCTCTACTGTTTGTAATTTTTATTAATGACTTGGATGAGGGGATTGAAGGATTGGTCAGCAAGTTTGCAGACTACACAAAGGTTGGAGGTGTCGTTGACAGTATAGAGGGCTGTTGTAGGCTGCAGCGGGGCATTGACAGGATGCAGAGATGGGCTGAGAGGTGGCAGATGGAGTTCAACCTGGATAAGTTTGAGGTGATGCATTTTGGAAGGTTGAATTCGAAAGCTGAGTACAGGATTAAGGATAGGATTCTTGGCAGTGTGGAGGAACAGAGGGATCTTGGTGTGCAGGTACATAGATCCCTTAAAATGGCCACCCAAGTGGACAGGGTTGTTAAGAAAGCATATGGTGTTTTGGCTTTCATTAACAGGGGGATTGAGTTTAAGAGTCGTGAGATCTTGTTGCAGCTCTATAAAACTTTGGTTAGACCGCACTTGGAATACTGCGTCCAGTTCTGGTCGCCCTATTATGGGAAAGATGTGGATGCTTTGGAGAGGGTTCAGAGGAGGTTTACCAGGATGCTGCCTGGACTGGAGGGCTTATCTTATGAAGAAAGGTTGACTGAGCTCGGACTTTTTTTCATTGGCGAAAAGGAGGAGGAGAGGGGACCTAATTGAGGTATACAAGATAATGAGATTAAAAATCACACAACACAAGGTTATAGTCCAACTGTTCTATGTTCTATGAAAGTCAATAATGAATTCCTTGTTTTTGTCAGTATTGAGAGCTAGGTTGTTCACAATGCACCATTTTTCCAGGTCTTCTACCTCCCGTCTGTAGTCTGTTTCGTCACCATCTGAGATTTAACCGAGTCTGATGGTGTCATCAACGAACTTGTAAATGGCATTAGTCTGGTATTTGATGACGCAATCATGGGTGAGTACATGGGTGATGACGCAATCATGGGCTGAGTATGCACGCCTGGCAGGGTTCCAGTGTTGAGTGTTAGTGAGAATGAAATATTGTCCCCAGTCTTCACTGATTGTGGCCTGTGGGTTAGGAAACTGAGGACCCAGTTGCAGAGAGTGGGGCTTAGTCTGAGATCACTAAGTTTAGCAATCAGTCTGGAAGGGATAATAGTGTTGAAGGCTGAACTGTAGTCAATGATAGAATTCTTATGTAGCTGTGCTTGGTGTCAAGATGTTCTAGGGAGGAGTGAAAGGCAAATGATATGGCATCTGACATGGATCTTTTTAATACCAAATTGTCAGATGGCACAGTTATGATGGGTTGAATGGCCTCCTTTTATGTTATGACTATTCAATGACATTACTTTGTATTTGCAATGACTCTCGCCAATGGAAAATGTTAACTACTTTTCAATTGTCTTCAGGTAGGACTCTTTCAAGTTATACTCAGTTCAATGCTACCTTGATGTCAAAAGCAATCACTTTCAACTCGCCTCTTCAGTTGAAACTTTTTTTGTCCATATTTGAACCGAGGCAGTAATAAGATCAAGAGCTGAGTAGCCCTAGCTGAACCAAACTTGGCATTTGTGAATGGTTTATTTGTGTGTAAGTTTTTTGCGTTAATACTGTCAGCAGCATTTGACTTCATTTTGCTGATGATTGAGGTAGGTTGCGACAATGATTGGTTGGATCAGATTTATCTTACTGTGAGCAGCAAGCTTTGTCTGGGCAATTTTCCACATTGTTGGGTCATTGCTCATTCTGGGTTGGTATTAGGGCAGCTTGTTGAAGGACATGGCCATGTCTAGAGCACAGGTCTTCAGCAGTGCAGCCAGGATGTTCTTGGACACTTGATTTTTGCTGTATCCAATGAACTCAGCTGTTTCTTGATCAGAGTGAACCTAATTGGCTGAGGTCTCGCATCCATAACATTCGGAAACTTCTGGAGGAACTGAGAGAGTTTCTCTGGCTGAAGATGCTCAGTGATGAAAACATTAGGACAGCATATTTCCAGAATCCCAGTTAGATACAGCTGCAGTTAAAATGGTAGTCTCATCCTGTGCACATCACTGTTGTACATGACAGGATAGGGACATTAATTGTTATATAAGTCATGAGAAATTCATTAGAAAATTAAATAGTATGAAGTTATTCAATGTAACTAACTGAAGTTTGTACCTTTGGCAGATTTTAGCAATGATGGCTGAAGGGCTGGTGAGAGCACTGCGCTGTTTCATGTCGGGAAGGCATGCAGCATTAAAAGCCAACTGAGCAGTTAACTGGCAGCAGAAATACAGACTGTCTCTGTATAAAGGAAAAGGGGCAGAAGTACCACCCAATAAGAGCTGTCAGCCTATCAAAAAGCTAACACCTCTTAATCACTTTGCAGCACATTAGGAGCAGGTGGTTACTGCCAGTACTACACCCAACTGAGCTCCAGGAACACTGAGAGACTACAAGAGTTTGAGGGATGGTAGAAGAGAGTCAGCAATGAGGATTCATCTTCTACTCTTTGAACTTGGGTCCCTCAATCAGATACTAAGAACCTTTTGAATGAATAATCCACGCCCGACTCACTCCCTTCAAGCAACCCGGGTTTATGAATGGCAGACCAAACACTCATGACTGTGCAATTGGTCTCTGGGTGAGAGGATTGCCACTAGTGTTCCTGCTCTCGGCTTGGTAGAAGCAATGTTGGAAAGCAAGTGAAGTCTCCTTCTGCCACCATCTCACCAATTTAATTGCCCACCCTTTAGCACATTTGATAATTCTGCCCTTTTATGTTCTTTGATGTCCTCTGTATTCTTCTTATCAATAGGGCAGTACAAATTGAGTGTGGACAGTATGACAAATGCAATTTGTTTGGACTGAAGGGTCTGTTTCCATGCTGTACATCTCTATGACTCTATTTACTGACTCTGCCAGATACCAGAAATAGGAATGTCAGCATTAGCTTCCTTTCATACAATGCACTGAAATACGTGGTATATACAACTGGTTCTCCCCGTCTCAGTTTTAAAACAGCTCAAATCCACCAAATTTGGAAAAGAGTCCAAAAAATGGATTTGAGATGGGGGAGAAGTATCACCAGATCTGTGTTTTTTTTTAACATTTTCTGCTGCTCTTCTCCTAATACTTATTTATTGGTATATTTATTTCTGAAAAGAGACACTGCTAATTACACTTGGATAATTTTAGTGATTTTAGCTTGGAAATGACATATTCCCCGATCTCTCTTTTTATTGGTCTTAAGCTTCTTGAGTGCCATTGGAGCTGCACTCATCCAGGCAAATAGGGTGTGTTCCATTTCATTCCTCACTTATGCCTTGTATATGGTGGACAGGCATTGGGAATTCCTAGTCTTTGAATTTCTCTTGTCGCCACAGAATTTAAATAGCTGACCCAGTCCAATTCCTGACCAATGGTGACCCCAGAGGTGTTGATGGTTGGGGATTCAGTTACAGTAATGCCATAGAATTTTAAGGTGTCATGATTAGCTTCTTCCTTGTTTGCGGTGGCCGTTATCTGGCACTTATTGTCTGGGGCTTGCTGCATTTGAATATGGACTGCTTCAGTACCTGAGGAGTTGTGAATGGTGCTGAACGTTGTGCAGTCTTCTGACCTTATGAGGGAGGGAAGGTCACTAATGAAGCAGCTGAAGATAATTGAGCTTAGGACATGACCCTGAGGAACCTCTGTGGAGATTTCCTGGAGCTGAGATGACTGACCTCCAATAACTACAATCATTATTCTTTTTATGTTAGGTATGAATCCAGCCAGCAGAGAGTTTCCCCATAAATTTCCATTGATGCCAATTCTGCTAGAGCTCCTTGATGCCACATTTAGTCAAATGTGGTCTTGATGTCAAGGTGTGTCACCCTCATCTCACCTCTGGAATTCATTTCTTTTATGCATTTTTGAACCAAGGCTGTAATGAGCTGAGTGGCCCTGGCAGAACCCAAATTGGGAGTCACTGAGCAGGTTATGGCACATTTTCCATCACTTTACTGATGATTGAGAGTAGATCAATGGGGTGGTAATTGGCCAGGTTGCTTTTTATTATTCATTGTGGGATGTGGGCATCACTATCTAGCCAGCATATATTGCCTGTCTCTAGTTGTCCTTGAGAAGGTGGTGGTGAATAGCCACCTGAACTGCTACAGTCAAATTTGCTTCTGGTGCATTCATCTTCGGTACTATTGTCAGAATGTTGTCAGGACTTGCAGCCTTGGAGTATCCAGTGCCTCCAACAATTTCTTGATATTACATAGAGTGAATTAAAATGATTCAAGGCTGGGAACTGTGATGTTGGAGGCCAAAATGGACCATTTACTCAGTCCGTCTGGCTGAAAGTTATTGCAGATATGTGAGTTTTATATTTTGCACTGATGTGCTGAGCTCCCGACATTTACATTGGGGATATTTATGGAACCTCTTTCTTCCTCCAAGCAACAAAAAAACCTTTCTCCCTCCATGATTGCTGGAAGTCACAAGTAAATAAAGCCACAGCTGTCAAGAAAACAGGTCAACTTCCTTCAACTAACTTGTGGAACCAAAAAGTCTCCGAGACCATCTGCCAAGGTCAGTGCTATTGGATTAGCCCAACTCAACAGCCTCAATGTTTCAATGTTTACTTCCCTTGAACCGGGAGCCAAAGATTGATTTGTATGCATATGTATATAAAAATATAATTTTCTTACAATTATGTGCTTCCACACTTTTCATTTATAACCTGTATCTATGTGTATTATATTTTATTTCTTTTCCTCACATTTTAGTAACTAAGGAACTTTCTCTCCCTAACCCAAGGATGCCTGGTTAAATTAGTTCCTTTTAAAAGCAAGAAAATAATGAAGAATAGTTCTCTGGAAGTTATTGCTCATTCAGGGACTGATCTCAAAGTGCTGCTTCAACCTATTAACGACCAATCTTGATCATTCTGATGCATACAATCTAAATGGCAATAGGGAATTCATTAAAACAATTCTCCTACTAATGATCAAATCTTTGAAGCTTCTTCAGTAACTAGTATAATTTCTAATACCTCTGAATATCTGTTTTATTGGGAAAGCTCTGCATTAGTGCTACACAGACTTAAAATTATGTAGTCAATAGACAACAGATGCAGAAGTAGTCCATTCTGCCCTTAGAGCCAGCACCACCATTCATTATGATCATGGCTAATCATCCACAATCAATATCCTGTTCCTGCCTTATCCCCATAACCCTTGATTCCATTATCTTTTAAGAGCTCTATCCAACTCTTTCTTGAAAGTATCCAGAAACTTGCCCTCCATTGCCTTCTGGGGCAGAGCATTCTATATATCCACCACTCTCTGGGTGAAGAAGGTTCTCCTCAACTCTGTTCTAAATGGCCTACCCCTTATTTTTAAACTGTGTCCTGTGGTTCTGGACTCACCCATCAGCGGAAACATGCTTCCTGCCTCCAGAGTGTCTAATCTTTTAATAATCTTATACGTCTCAATCAGATCCCCTCTCATCCTTCTAAACTCAAGTATATATAAGCCCATTCACTCCAATCATTCAACATGATAGTCCCGCCATTCTGGGAATTGACCTTGTGAACCTATGCTGCACTCCCTCAATAGCCAGAATGTCCTTTCTTAAATTTGGAGACCAAAGCTGTACACAATACTCCAGTTGCGTTCTCACCAGGGCCCTGTACAGCTGCAGAAGGACCTCTTTGCTATTATATTCAATTCCTCTTGTTATGAAGGCCAGCATGCCGTTAGCTTTCTTCACTGCCTGCTCTACCTTCAGCTTGCTTTCATTGACTGATATACAAGAACACCTAGATCTCGTTGTACTTCCCCTTTATCTAACTTGACTCAATTTAGGTAGTAATCTGCCTTCCTGTTTTTGCCACCAAAGTGGATAACCACACATTTATCCAAATTAAACTGCATCTGCCATACATCCGTCCACTCACCTAGCCTGCACAAGCCATCCTGTATTCTCATAACATCCTCCTCACATTTCACCCTGCCACCCAGCTAATATTACTTTTAATATCTTCATCTATATCATTAATGTATATTGTAAACCGCTGCGGTCCCAGCACCGAACCTTGTGGTACCCCACTGGTCACCATCTGCCATTCTGAAAGGGACCCGTTTATCACTACTCTTTGCTCCCTGTCAGCCAGCCAATTTTCAATCCAAGTCAGTATTTTGTCTCCAATACCATGTGCCCTAATTTTGCTCACTAATCTCCTATGTGGGACTTTATCAAAGGCTTTCTGAAAGTCCAGGTACACTACATATACCAGCTCTCCCTTGTCCATCTTCAAAGTTACATCCTCAAAAAATTCCAGAAGATTAGTCAAGCACGGTTTCCCCTTCATAAATCCATGCTGATGCTGACCTATTCTGTTCTTGCTATCCAAATGAGTCGTAATTTCATCTTTTATAATTGACTCCAGCATCTTTCCTAACACTGACGTCAGGCTAACCGGTCTACAATTCCCTGTTTTCTCTCTCCCTTCCTTTTTGAAAAGTGGGACAACATTAGTCACCCTCCAATCCGCAGGAACTAATCCTGAATCTATAGAACATTGGGAAATGAATACCAATGCATCCACAATTTCTCAAGCCATCTCTTTAAGTACCCTGGGATGTAGACCATCAGGTCCCAGGGACTTAGCAGCCTACAGACCTGACAGTCTATCCAACACCATTTCTTGCCTAATATAAATTCTCTTCAGTTCATCCATTACCCTAGGTCCTTCAGCCACGATTACATCTGGGAGATTGCTTGTGTCTTCCCCAGTGAAGACAGATCCAAAGTACCTATTCAACTCTTCTGTCATTTCCTTGTTCCCCATAATAAATTCACCTGTTTCTGTCTTCAAGGGCCCAATTTTAATCTTTACTATTTTTTTTCTTTTCACATACCTAAAAAAGCTTTTACTATCCTCCTTTATATTTTTAGCCTATTTGCCTTTGTACCTCATTTTTTCTCCAAATATTGCCTTTTAGTTGTCCTCTGTTATTCTTTAAGTGTTTCCCAGTCCTCTGGCTTCCTGCTCACCTTTGCTATGTTATACTTCTTCTCTTTTATGTTTATACAGTCCTTAACTTCCTCCATCAGCCACAGCCGCCCCTGCCTCCTCTTAGGATCTTTCTTCCTCTTTGGAATGACCTGATCCTGTACCTTCTGCATAATATCCAGAAGTACCTGCCATTGTTGTTCCACTGCCATCCCTGCGAGGGTATTGAACCATTGAACTTTGGCCAGCTCCTCCCTCATAGCTCCACAGTTCCCCTTATTCAACTGCAATACTGACACTTCCGATTCTCCCTTCTCCCTCTCAAATTGCAGATTAAAATTTATTATATTGTAGTCACTACCTCCTAATGGCTCCTTTACTTTGAGGTCCCTGATCAAATCCGGTTCGTTGCACAACACCAGATCCAGAATTGCCTTCTCCCTGGAAGGCTCCAGTACAAGCTGTTCTAAGAATCCACCTGGGAGGCACTCCACAAACTACCTTTCTTGGGGTCCAGTACCATCCTGATTCTCCCAGTCTACCTGCATGTTGAAATCCCCCATAACAACTGTAGTAATACCTTTGCGACAGGCCAACATCAACTCCTTATTCAACTTACACCCTACATCCAGACTACTGTTTGGGGGCCTGTAGATAACTCCCAATAGGGTCTTTCTACCCTTATAATTTCTCAGCTCTATCCATACTGACTCTACACCTCCTGATTCTATGTCCCCCCTCGCAAGGAACTGAATATCATTCCTCACCAACAGGGCCACCCCACCCCCTCTGCCTGTCAGTCTGTCCTTTCGATAGCATGTATAACCTTGAATATTTATTTCCCAGGCCCTGTCCAATTGAAGCCACATCTCAGTTATCCCCACAACATTGTACTTGTCAATTTCTAACTGAGCCTCAAGCTCATCCACCTTATTTCTTATGCTTCGTGCATTCATATATAATATTTTAAAATTTGTTACTCCCCTCACCCTTCCTATCAATCCCTATTTCACTTGACTATACTATATGATCCCTTCTTGAGTTTTCTGTTCCATTGGTTCTGTTGTCTTTCTTAACTTCTCTTATTCTCACTCTCCCTTTAACTTCCTTCTTAAATTTCCAGTTTGTCCCCTCCCCCCCACTATTTAGTTTAAACACACCTGTGTTGCAGTGGCAAACCTACCTGCCAGAATGCTGGTTCCCCCAACTATTATGGTGCAACCCGTCCCTTTTGTATAATTTATCCTTACTGCAAAACATACCCCAGTGATCCAAGAATTTAAATCCTTGCTTCCTGCACCAGTTCCTCAGCCACACATTCTAGTCCATTATCTCCATGTTCCTGCCCTCTCCAGCCTGAGGAACTGGAAGCAAACCAGAGATAACCACCCTGGAAGTCCTGCTTTTCAGCCTTCTTCTGAATTCTCTGAAGTCCTGCTGTAGAATGTTCCTCCTCTTCTTCCCGACATGCACCACCACCTCTGGCTCTTCACATATCACCCTTGAAGATTTCCCGCACTCTGTCAATAATGTCCTGGATCCTGGCATTAGGAAGGCAACACACCATCTTCAAATCCCACCTGTTGCTGCAGAAACCCCTTTCAATCCCCCTTACTATGGAGTCCCCTATTACCAAGGCTCTGCATGATGTCTGACTCCTCAGCTCTGCCTCCATGCCAATTTTCGATTGGCAGACCTGTCCACCTCTCAGACTGGCAGTGTCATCTGTCTCTACAGTTTCCAAGAGATTCAACCTGTTCACGAGAGGTACTTACCCCGGGGTCTCTTGTACTTGAGTCATCTCTTCCTTTCTCATCGTCATCTCCCTTCACTCTTCTGGTATGCTCGGTGTAATGATCTCACTGATGGTCCTGTCCAGAAAATTCTCATTCTCTCAATGAGCCTGAGGTCATCTAGTTCTCTCTTCAGTGCTGCAACATGCTCCTTCAGAAGCTGAATGTGTACACACTTTCCACAGCTATAGGAGCCAGAGACACCATCAGTGTTCCTGACCTCCCACATCATGTACGCAGCACACTAAATCAGCTTGGCAGTCATGTCTTCACCCTCTTCAACACTGGCGTAATCTCCTCACTCTGCCTCTTCACCGAAGACTCCTGAGCCAAAGACTCGCACTTTTCTCACCAGACACTTCCCTCGACCCCCTTTTTTTTTGCTGAGAGTCTGTGGACTCTTAATTCTGTTTGAGGAGGAGGGTGAGAGGGAGGCCCTACTGTGTAGGACCTGGAGCCAAGAACACAGCTACTTAAATAGAACTCACTAACCTTCCCAACAGCCTTTGTGCTCCGACCTCACTTCTGCCCAGCTCCCTTTGCTCTCTGCTGCAAAAAATGATATGAGACAATTTTAAGCATATTTGTGTTGATTAAACAACTGGTAGGCACTTCTGGCATCATTGAAACTTTTATTACAACATTAGGCATGGCACTCAATGACCAGAAATTCATTGGTTTCACCCAATTTGCCCCTGTTTATCAAATAACACGGAATGGAGAATCCAGACTGGAGATTTGACTCAGGTACAGTTTCACAAGTATGGCAATTACCTTAAACCTCAGATTTATGCCAATTCTTCATTTGTTCTCCCTGACGGTGAGTACTGATAACTTACTCTTGGGTGAAATAGTCTATTAATTGGCCAGACAAATGGTCAACAAAAGGCCTGATTTTAATCCTGTGTCTTCTCAATACTGATCTCCCTTTTTGCCAGCAACCCATTTTAAGGCAAGAAATACATGGATGGCAGTTAAAAATAATGCCAGATGTAAGTCCTAACTTGCTGCTGTTAATATCACTGTCTAGTATTTGAAAATAGGGGAACGTTACAGATCTTAATACCTATCCGAAAAAAAAAGATATAGCGACAATGGGAACGTGGATATGGGAATAATCAAATGATCAATTTTGTACAACTGTTCTGATTAATTTGAGTCATCAATCCCCTGATCAATTGGATGAAGACAAATATTCACAATCTGCCATAGAACAACTATTTTCATTTGTGTAACGCCTGTTATGTATACTAATCACAAAGTATTTCACAGGATAAGATAAATGTTGACATCAAGCCTATTATAATTGAGCTGAGTGCTTTTTATTATTTCACTCAACACAATTGTCCATTATAATATTTCTAAACTTTGGGATTCAGACTAATGATTAATGGTTTAAACCTTGCAGGAAATTTCTGTCTAGGTCCCTGTGATTGTGAAAGATCTCTGATTGGAATTCTGCTTTAATTGTTCACTGATGAGGAATGAAGCTATTTAAGTGGAGAGTGAAATATAACGTCATTGAGAGTTAATTAAAAATCTATATGAAAACAGCAGGTTCAAAATATAGACCACCACTAAGATATGTGGTCTGCTGTAGATGTCGATAGTTTATCTGTAGGGACGACAGCACATCATCTGGGAGTTATAAATTATATGATTTTCTTCACCACAGGGAGCATCCATGCTCCTAGAGGTAATTATCAGACTGGTTCAATGACAAAAATCACACAACACCAGGTTATAGTCCAACAGGTTTATTTGGAAGCACTAGCTTTCGGAGCGCTGCTCCTTCATCAGGTGTTTGTGGAGTATAAGGAGCATATCTTGATACTTCACAACCACCTGATGAAGAAGCAGCGCTCTGAAAGCTACCGCTTCCAAATAAACCTGTTGGACAATAATTTGGTTGTGCGATTTTCTTTTTAACTTTGCACACCCCAGTCCAACACCAGTACCCATAAATCATGGTTCAATGATGGTATGTACTGAGAGACATGAATCCTGAGAATACATTCGAATCCAGCCAGTCAATCAAATTACTAGAACCATATGGTCTGAAGTCCAACAGGAGATATATTTTTATGTGGAGTGTGAATGAACATTTTTAGGTTCCTACTTTTAAAATAATTCAATATAAAAATTGATTCCATAGAAAAATTTAACTTTAAGCGTCATCTTTCATGTCCAAACCACAGCTTTACTTTATGCAGATGTTTGGCACTTGCTTTTGCATTTTGTGGATTTTTTTACCATTATATCATTCCCAGAGCTTTCCAGCTGACAGCAGTTGCCTTGCTAATAGTTAGCACATTTTCCAACGTAGAAAATCCTTTTGAGAATTCTATATTTGGAGCAAGAAGTGGATTTTATAAAGAGGGATGAAAGATAGGAACCATTGCACTTGAGACATTTCAGAGTGAAATTCAGCTTTAGTGGAGACACACCATGTGATGGTTTCGACCAGGGGTGGGGAACCTGCGGCTTTAAAGCCACATGCAGCCTTCTAGGCCATTGTGTGTGGCCTTTTGAATGAATCCAAATTTTGCAGAACAAATCTTTTATTTTTTATTAATATGTTTTTATCGTCCTTTATTATTTTTATTTTAATCTTAAAATGAATGTATTTAAAATACCAGACAGTAAAAGAAAATTCAACAAAATAATCTTCACAGACTGACTGCCACAATTAAAAAAACGTGAATTTTGAAGAATATGTAATTGAAGTTTCTTGGATGTGGCCTTATTAGATTACAACTAACATAATGCAGCCTTCCAACATGAAAAGGCTCCCCACCTCTGGTTTAGATACTCTTCATATGCAACATTTTAGTTCCTTTCCCATAGGCTGGGATTTTTGGATGTTTGACTGTTTTGTTTTACTGCAAAACAAACTGAGTCTGCATATAAGCTACAAGGAGCAGTCCCTGCAAACCGTACCCAAATCAGAAGCCAGTTTTCTTTGTGAACGAGAACAGAAGCAGGCCTTTATACATGAGTTAAAACAGGGCTAGACCTCTAAGTGAGTAGGACAGCAGCAGACCTTTTAAAGGGCGCTGGCAAAAAAAGCAGACCTCTGCCAGTGAGCATTGGTAAAGAGCCAGTTTTCTGTATGTGAGCTGATTCTAATATAACTGCATCCCTGAGCAGGTGTTTGAGTCTGGTGTGAATAATGCATTAGGTTATTGAAACGCCTACATTTGCCAATGATTAGTTGGTCACATTGCCTATTATACATATAATTGAGATTCCTGTTGCTGATAGAATCTGTCACTAAAATGACTGCTGGATCATCGGTGATTATGGCAAGATTTGTCAGTCAAAATTATAATAAATTAGAGGTGAATAACTTAATAAGGAAAGAAATATTACTTTTTATTATTATTCATTCTGCAGCTGTTTGCCATAATCCATAAATTTCATTTGCTAGTTTTGACCTTTAAAATTCAAACAGTGCATTGTGTAGAATCATGAAAATTCTAAACATGTTGTTACTTGGTTCAGATTCACAGTAAGTTTAATCTTAAAATTGTTTTCTTAATGGATATATAGGGTTGTATTAGCCACAGTCAGTTCCATCAGTGGATAGCTTAAAGGGAAAAGGGAAGTATCTTCTTTATAGATGATACACTGAGGCCAAACTCGAAATCACAGCATAAAGGTAATCTTCAAATCATTCTGACCAACAATGGCAGAACAACAGTCATATATCTGTCACCGTTTTGATGCTCATATACTCATTTACATCAGTTTCCACATGTTGTGTACAGGGCAGCATTAATTCATCAAATACATGCAAATATGATCAACAAAAACATGAAATTTACATTTCATAAAGAAGCAGACAGTTATGACTTGTAAAGTAGTGAAATTATTAACTGAACCTTGAATTATCTCCATAACATTGGAGGGATAATTTCATAACCTCTTGCTGCAGTGGGCTGCACTGATTTTCCAACTATCAAGCAGTTAAAATAATCATACTTTATGCGCCTGGTTTTGCTATATTTTCATTATTGCTAGTTGATGTTTCTGCCTTGAAAGGAAAGGATAATAACTGCTTTCCTAGGATTTGATAATAGGAACAAAATGCAATATTTAAGACTAAGTATGATTAATGCCTTACATTGCAACTCCAAAAACATACCTCCTTTACTTAATTTTTGCTGCTTTCCTCATTGTTGTTTACTGCTGTGCTAGTGGTTGAATAAATCTATGCACTACAACCCTTTGATCTCTTTCCTGATTAGCAAGCTGCACCACTGTTCCATTTAATATAGATTTTCTGCTGTGCTGTTTCAAAGTAATGGCTGAATTATAGGCCCAAAACACAGCAAGATTGAGTGTTAACCCTTTGTCTCCAGTCTCTGATGAACAACATTTCCTCCAAACCCTCCCAGTGACATTTGCTTTGCTTTTCACTTGACAAAAATGCAGTAATCTAAATGACATTTCATGTCAAAAGGGGCTGCACCTCAACCTCCAGCAGACACAGATCAATGCTGACTGTCCCTATTAAAATCTGGTGACTCTATTCCTGAGTTGTCATTTCAGTATTATTTTACTGGGTTGGTACAGTCAATCACTATCAACATGGCCATTTGCATTTAAGTAATTTTGATGTTTCATCATATAGCAGAATGTTGCTAGTTCCAAATATTCAATGATGGAGAGAATGTGTGGAGTATTTGCAAACATTCAATGATATAGCATGTGGCAGGTGAGGAAAAATAGCAAAGTGCAATTCTGACATTCACACACTATTGGCATTTCCACTTAAAGATTGGGGGTGGCTGGATTGTTCAGGAGGATCGCTAAACTTCAGTCTGGACAAACAGGACCAATTGACCTTGGATAATGGAGAAGGATCAAAGCAGCAATCCACAGCTAGAGGTGGGGATGAGGACTGGATAGCTATTGGACAGTGCAGATCTTTTATTATGCTATAAAATGGGCCATTTTTTGAGATGGGGTCTGGAGAGTAAAGAAAAGAGGAAAACTCAAATGTATTTTTAAAAAAATTAGATGCAGTGACTAGAAATTTCAGGAACAAATTTCTGTGCTATCACAACATACTAAAATTTTCACTATTATTGGATAGGTGTATGGTGATGGGTTTGAGCTCGTTCATGACAAAATGCAGCTAGTTTATTATTGATTTTGCTGCTTTAATTTTCTTTCAGAGCAGTTCCACTTCTGGGCCAGCAAGCATGCATGTGAGATCAGTAGCACCGCTGATTCAATTTTCTGTAATGTGTTCCATTAACAACCCATCTCAGACACCAATGTCCAATTACTGATGCAGGAGGGATAGTGGGTTTGCAAAGTGCCTGAATGCATAAGATTTATAGATCTACTGGCAGCCTTCACATAACCCTTTTTGGAACATCATAGATCATTAGAATCTCTACAGTGTGGAAGCAGGCCATTTGGCCCATTGAGTCTACACTGACCTTCTGAAGAGCAACCCACTACTTATACTTGTAACCCTGCATTTTCCATAGCTAGTCCATCTAGCCAGCACATCCCTGAACACTATGGGTAATTTAGCATAGCCAATTCACCTAACCTGCTCATCTTCAGACAGTGGAAGGAAACCAGAGCACCAGGAGGAAACCCATGCAGACACAGGGAGAATGTGCAACTTGACACAGATAGTTGCCTGAAGCTAGAAGCGAACCCTGGTGCTTTGAGGCACAGTGTCACTGTAAGATGGAACTTAATCTGTGAAGTTGCATCCCTGGAGGTTACATTGCAGGTTGTGAAAGCACACAATAGGTGTTATTTTGTGTAGATGAGAGTGATAGTCCAGCCAGCAAAACCACGCAGCAATACAGTAGTTGGTAGCAGCTGAGGAGAGCTGCAGCGTCATGATCTCATCACCAGAAATTGGATAAAGAATAGGTGGTCATTTAACAGCCAGTTTAAAGCTGGACAGGTGTGCCCTACAACTTCAACCAGCAGCGATGACTCTCTTTCATATGCTTAATTACCTTCTGGCCAAAGGCAGAAACATTCTCTGCTGTAACACAGAAATATTTCACAGGATTCCCTAATTATCTCACATCTTCCAAGAGTTTATGAAATTATCCCTCCTATGTTATGGAGATAGTTCAAGGTTCAGTTAATAATTTCATTGCTTTGCAAGTCATAACTGCCTGCTTCTTTATGAAATGTAAATTTTATGTTTTCTGTTGCTAATATTTGCATGTATTTGATCAATTAGTGTTGCCCTGTGCACAGTATGTGGAAACTGATGTAAATGAGTACATGATGATCAGAATGGTGATTGATATGTGACTATGTCATTCTGGCATGTGACAATGTGGCATATTGTCCAGGTATGTCACGTACACAGAAAGGAAGACAAATCCAACCCAGCCAATTACTGCCCCATCAGTCTACTCTTGATCATCAGTAAAATGGTGGAAAGTGTCATTAACAGTACTATCAAGCAGTACCTGCTCAGTGGCATCCAGTTTGAGTTCTGCCAGGGCCACTTTGCTCCTGACATTATTACAGTCTTGGTTCAAACATGGACAAAAGAGTTGAATTACAAAGGTGAGGTGAGGGTTTCAGCCCTTGAAATCAAGGCAACGTTTGACTGAGTGTGGCATCAAAAACCCTAGGAAAATTGGAATCCATGGGTATTGGGGGCAAAATCTACAGTAGGTGGAGTCATAGTTGACATATAGGAAGATGGTTGTGGTTATTAGGAGTCAGTCATCTCAGCTCCAGGATATCTCTGCAGGAGTTCCTCAGGGTAGTGTCCTAGGCCCAACCATCTCCAACTTCTTCATCAGTGGCATTTCCTCCACCATAAGGTCAGAAGTGGAGATGTTTGATTGTACAATATTCAGCACCATTTGCAACTCCTCAGATACTGAAGCAGTCCATGTTCAAAGGCAACAAGATTTGGACAATATCCAGGCTTGGGCTGATGAATGGCAAGTGAGCTGTTGAAAGCATTGTGTGCAGATAATGTCATTGTATCAGCATAGCTCCTTCAATGCTGAACTTGTATCCATAAATGAGCATTTCAAGTGCATCAATCTGGGATAATGGGGCAAGGGATGGCCACTAAAAAAAACCCCAACCCTTTGTCTCTGACCCAGGCCACCCACACCCCTTGATTGCCCTTTATTGAAGAATTATTCTGCTCAGCCTCCTGGACCTGTGGCAATGTTCCTCAGCTCCCTGTGGCTGGGACTTTCAGGAGTGATGGGATCTTGTGGCAAAGCTACTCAATGGATGAAACATCTGGCAGTCAGCACTAAAGTGCATCATTGATTCTTGATCCAGCCAGCTTTCCTGGTGAGTGGAAGGGGGTGGAACTTAGTTACTTTTGAAGTCATTCATCCCCACAGATCACTCCATCTCCGTTTAATGTTCACATTTTTAGCAGGCTGGATGAGTGATGGCTCGGAAGTGCAAGGGTACACAATGGGGTACACATTGAGGTACACTTGCATGTTTAGTGAGCAAACATACAGATGTAAAGGTAAAGTCACCTTTGTCTGAGCAGACCACAGGGCTCCTCTCTCATTAGAGACTGGTGGTTTAATCCTGGGGGTTTCCATGCATCAGGCAAGGGGAGAGGTTGAGAATGAGAGTCAAGTGTGGTAACCTACCCACTGTGGGAACTGAACCCACATTGCTGACATCACTATATGTGCCCTGAAAGGACAGAGTGAGAAGATTTGGGGGTGGCAATGGTAAAAGTAGAAAGTAGCAGGAAAATGTTGAAAAACCAGCCATTTTTCCTCATACTTCTGGCTCTGCCCCTAAGCCCAGCTTCAAATCCACCTCCCACAGGCTGAGGTAATCCAGACTGCTCTCTCAACTGTGTATCTCATTTCGCTCAGTCCAGATTGGAGCTCATGGTCCAGAGTGCCACAAATAATAAAGGTAGGTGTTTATCACTTGTAGAAAATACACACAGCCTAATGGCACAATATATGTTACACAAATGCTGTCACTGCACAATACACTTGGTGGCATTTACATTACTTCCTCCCCAGCTTTAACAAATGCAAGAAATTTTGGACTGATTCTTAGATATTTTTAGCTAAGTCCAAGTTGTGTTGAGTTTAGTGAAAGATTTCTCAATGGGGCCTGTTGACTTCTCACATGACATCTTACCAAACTCACCTCATTAATTACCTATTAGCTGATGTCATCTCTCCCATCTGATTTCAGGCCCATCTTCCAAACTCTGTTCCAGAACATCTTACCACTCAACGGATATCCTGGAATTGCATCTACTCCATGTTTTGAAAGCTCATTGTGAACCTAGATACACACTATCAGTTGGAATTGCTTGCACAGTCCCTAACATTTGCCCCAGAGATGGCAGCCCTGGAAAATCGATGTCCTGCTCTGTGGGCTAGGTTATGGACAGGGTGGTAGCAGTAGGGGACCACTACTTCCCCCATGATAAATTGTGTAGGCAAAGTCACCAGATCATGTCAGCATGGCTGAGGGGTGACCTTTATAGAGATTTATAAAATCATGAAGGGCATGGATAGACAAGGTCTTTTCCCTGGGGTGGATGGGGGAATCTAGAACTAGAGGGTATAGGTTTAGTGTGAGAGGGGAAAGATATAAAAGGGACCTAAGGGACAACTTTTTCATGCAGAGGGTGGTGCTTGTATGGAATAAGCTGTCAGAGGAAGTGGTGGAGGTTGGTACAATTACAACATTTAAAAGGCATCTAGATGGGCATATGAATCGGAAGGGTTAAGAGGGAAATGAGCCAAATGCTGGCAAATAGGACTAGATTAATTTAGGATATCTGGTTGGCATGGATGAGTTGGACCAAAGTGTCTGTTTCCTGTTGTATATCTCTATAAATCTATGACTATATTAGATTAGGTTGTTGAAGCAGCGTGGATCTTGCAGCCGCTCCTGGAATTGCAGGCTTAGTTGAAGATTTATCAGTTTTTTTTAAAGTTAGTACAGTCATTATGGTTTACTAACATACGATTTTTATTCATTTTGTTTCAGGAACATTAAAAAAAAACCAGACGAAAAAAATTGTTTTTTTAAAGTGCACTTTTTAAAATGACCTTCACATGGTGTACAGTGAATGTCTGAGGCTTTTTTAATTCCAAATTCAGAAGTTAGAAGTATCTGTATGTGTGTTAGATTTTTTTTAACATTGTAAAGGTATTTTTTTAAAAATAAAGTGTTTTGCTTAAAATAAGGAGTTGTGTTTTTCATTCTGAAGTGTTCTATATGTAGTTGGCTCTGGAGAAAATTGTTTTCTTTGAGGAATTTATTGAAGAGGAGTTGTTTTTAATTCAGTTAATCAACTGAATGGTTGATTTTATTTAAGTTTTATATGTTTGATATACTTTTTAGTTTTTTCCTTTTTAACATTATTTTTTGTAGGTAATGAAAGATAGCTTATGTTAGATATAAAGTGTTATTGTAATATCCTATTTTTCCGGCTTAGCATTATTAAGAGCATATGTGAAATAGAGAATGAGATGGTTAGTCGATTTAGAAACGTTATTGCACTGTACAATCAGTCTGTCTGGTAAGAAGGTAGTTCAAAAGTCTCTGGTGGATATTCCTTGATCAAATAGACATTCAGTTTTTGGAACTGTAGAAGGGGATAGTCTTTCCAAGGAAAATGGAAGGGGCAGTCAATTGTTGGACATTTGGAATGATTCTTGTGTTAGATAGTGCTTGAAAATGTGTTGCTGGAAAAGCGCAGCAGGTCAGGCAGTATCCAAGGAGCTGGAGAATCGATGTTTCGGGCATGAGCCCTTCTTCAGGACCTGCTGCGCTTTTCCAGCAACACATTTTCAGCTCTGATCTCCAGCATCTGCAGTCCTCACTTTCTCTTAGATAGCGCTTGACAAGCTTTAATAAAATTATTACTGAGGTCTCCTGTCAGGGGCATAGACAGGAGATTCTGTGGAAGTGAACGTAAATTTAGGATGGTTTGTTGCTTTCCTGATGTTAGGACTAAGGATGTCTCTAAATGTTTCAAGCATATTGTTAAAGGTGAGACTAAGAAGCCAGTAATTAATGTATACATTGATAGGAATGACATTTTTAGGGAATAGATTAAAGTAGTACAGAGTGAATTTAAGAGGTTAGGTAGAAGATTAAAAAATGGAATCTTAAAAATAATTTCTGGTTTACTTCCAATGCCAAACTCAAACAAGGGAAGGAACAAAATGTCAAAGGAAATAAATCAATGGCTGAAGAGCTGGTGTATTGTTGGGGAATTCAGGTTTTTGGACAATTGGAATGTCTTTTGTGATAGAAAAGACCTGTTCAAAAAGGATAGGTCTAACCTCAACTGGAAAGGGACCAATATCTTCAGGTGATTTGCTCATTCCATTAAGGGGGACTTTATACTGATACAGATGGGAAGTGGAGGAATTCTAAGTGGCAATGTAAACAGAAGGATTTAGGGGAAGGCTTTGAACGAGGAGATTACGCTAATTAGAAATGAAAGACGAGAGAGAGCATGTTGTAACTCTGAAGAACTAAATTGCATTTATTTTAATGCAAGGGGTCTTACAGGTAAGGCTGATGAACTTAAGGCATGTTTAAGAAGATGGGATTGGGACCTCATACCTATTACAGAAACTTGCCTGAGAGAAGGACAGGACTGGCAGCTCAGTGTTCCAGGTTTTAGATGCTATAGGAAGGATATAAAAGGCAAGTAAGGAGGGGAGGTGATGTTTTTGGTGACTGCTATAACTAGGGAAAATATTTCTGGAAAAATTGTCCAGTGAAAATATATGGATAGAAATTACAAATAAGAAAGGAAAGATCACTTTGATGGGATTGTACTATAGACCCCTTAATAGTAAGAAGGAAATTGAGAAGCAAATATGTAGGGAAATCTCAGATATATGTAAGCATAATAAGGTTGTAATAATGGGGGATTTTAATTTAACAAACAGACTGGGGCTACTAACACAATATTAAAGGTTTAGATGGTCAAAAATGTGTCAAATGTGTTCAAGAAAAATTTCTTCATCAATATGTTGATGATCCTACTAGAGAAGGAGCAAAAGTAGACTTTCTTTTAGGCAATAAAATAGGGCAGGTGACGGAAATAAACATGGGACAACACTTTGGGTCTAGCGATCATAATTCTATTAGTTTCAAAATGGTTATGGAACAGGAGAAACCTTCCATAAACGATCAAGTTTTTAATTGGAATAAGGCAAATTTTAATGGCACAAGATAAGAACTTTCAAAAGTTGATTGCAGTAGACTGTTCACAGCTAAAAGGACATCTAACAAGTGGGATGAGTTCAAGAGTGTGATGATGAGAGTTCAGAGGCAATTTGTTCCTGTTAGAGTGAAGGGTAAGGCTGTTAAGGAATGATGGATGAATAAAGGTATTAAGATTCTAGTCAAGAATAATAGAGAATCCTATTTTAGATACAGACAACTTGGTTCAGTTGAATCTCTTAATCAATACAAAGAGTGTCGGGACATTCTTAAGAAAGAAATCAGGAATGCAAAGACGGCATATGAGAGAGCATTGGCAGATAAGGTTAAGGACAATCCGAAGAGATTTTACAAATACATTAAGAGCAAGAGGGAAATATAGAGAAATGGTAGGGCCTCTTAAAGATCAAAGAGGTTGTCTTTATGTTGAACCACAGGAGATGGGAGAGATATTAAATAAATATTTTGTCAGTTTTTACTATGAAAAAAGAAATGGAGTCTAGATAATGCAGAGAACTAATCTTTGATGTTTTAAAACAGTTCACCTTACAGAAGAAGTAGTTCGGGAGCCTTAGGGAATATAAAAGTTGATAAATCTCAGGACCTGGTCTAATGTATCCCAGAACGCTGTGGGAAGTAAGGGAGGAAATTGTGGGACCTCTTGTAGAAATATTTGCATCATCTATAACTATGGGTGAGGTGCCTGGAGGTGGCTAATGTTATATTTTAAGAAAGGTTGTAAGGAGAAATTGAGGAAATATAGACCTGTGAATCTGACTTCGGTTGAGGCTAAATTGTTGGAGGTGTTTATAAAAGATAACATTTATGAACAGTTAGAGAGGCAAAATTTGATTAAGGATAGTCATCAAGAAAAATCATGTCTCACAAATTTATTTAAGTTTTTTTGAGGATGTTACCAAAAAGATTGAGGGCAGAGCAGTAGACATTGTTTATTTGGATTTTAATAACGCTTTTGACAAGGTTACCCATGATAGATTACTTAATAAAGTTAGGTATATGAGATTCAGGGTGAGCTTGCCAATTGGATGCATAATTGGCTTAACCGCAGGAGACATGGCCTGGTGGTGGAGAGTTGCTTTTCAGGCTGGAGGCCTGTGATCAGCAATATTCCACAAGGATCAGTTCTGGGTCCTCTTTTGTTTGCCATTTATATAAATGATTTGGATGAGAATATAGAAGGTATGGTCAGTAATTTTTGTGGACCACACCAAAGTTGGTGGTATTGTAGACAGTGAAGAATGTTTTCGAAGATTATAAAGGGATCTTGATCAAATCATGAGAGGCATGGATAGGATAAATAGACAAAGTCTTTTCCCTGGGGTGGGGATATCCAGAACTAGAGGGCATAGGGTGATGGTGAGAGGGTAAAGATATAAAAGGGACCTAAGGGGCAACTTTTTCACGCAAAGGGTGGTGCGTGTACAGAATGAGCTGCCAGTGGAAGTGCTGGAGGCAGGTACAATTACAACATTTAAAAGGCATTTGGATGGGTATATGAATAGGAAGGGTTTGGATGGATATGGGCCAAGTGCTGGCAAATGAGACTAGATTAGGTTGGGATATCTGATAGCATGGATGTGTTGGACCGAAGGGTCTGTTTCCATGCTGTACACCTCAATGACTCGATGACTCTAATTGGGTCAATGGGCTGAAAAATGACAGATGGAGTTCAATCTGGATAAATGTGAGGCATTGCATTTTGGTACAATGAACAAGAGTAGGGTTTATACAATTAATGTTAGGGTGTTGGAAAGTGTTGTCGAACAGAGGGACCTAGAGGTGCAAATACATAATTCTTTGGAGTTTGCATCACATACAGACAGGGTGGTTAAAAGTGTGTCTGGCACACTTGCCTTCATTGCTCAGTCCTTTTGAGAATACGAGTTAGGAAGTCATGTTGACGTTGTACAGGACTTCGGGCTCTGAGGCCTCTTCTGGAATACTGCGTCCAGTTCTGATCACCCAGTTATAGCAAGGATATTATCAAGCTGGAGAGACTTCAGAAGAAATTTACCAGGATGTTGCTGAGTATGGAAGCCTGGATAAGCTGGGACCTTTTTACTGGAGTGTATGAGGTTGAGAGGCAATTTGATAGAGGTTTATAAAATAATGTGAGGAATAGATAGAGTTAATGGTAGTTGTCTTTTCCCTAGTGGGGGGATTTCAAGATTAGAGGGCACATTTTTAAGGTAAGAGGAGAGAGATTTTAAAGAAGACATTAAAGGCAAATGTTTTATGCAGAGGGTGGTTCCTGTGCAGAATGAACTTCCTAAGCAAGTGGTGGATGCATGTACAATTACAATGTTGAAAAGACATTTGGATGGACACATGAATAGGAAAGGTTTTGAAGGATATAGACCAGGAGCAGGCAGGTGAGGCGAGTTTAGTTTAGGATTATATTCAGCATGGACTGGTTGGACTGAAGGGTCTGTTTCCGTGCTCTATGATTCTATGACTCTATCACAGTCTTTTGTCAAGGCTGGTTACTAAGGTCTCCAGCAATATTCCTCTGTCCTGACAATTTTTCTGCAGTTTGAAATGCTAATCACAATTGTTTGGGGCTAACAACTGCATTGTGAGTTAGGAGGCACAGCACTTTGATCATTGGTTACAAAGGAATCTCAGCAGTCTACATGAGTAGCTAAAACGATGGCAATATGGAGTTCAATGTAAGGAAAGATGAAGCCATACACCTTGGATCCAGGAAAGACAAACTGGGAATAAAAACAGAAAATGCTGACAATACTCAGTGGAGAAAGAAACAGTGACCATTTCGGATCAATGAGCATTCGGAAGTGATCATTGGACAAATTTCCTAATGATTGGAGACTAGATCTGTGAAGAAATAGCAGAATTTGTATATCTCTGTTTACCAAACACCAAAACGTATAAAAAGTGATCAAAAAGACTTGTGGAATGTTGATTTTTATCTAAAGGGATTTGAATATAACAGTGAATATATATTTTGATTCAGTTGTGCTGGGTCTTAGTTGGTGTCCAGCTGGAATACTATGCTTATCAGGAATCCAAATCTCTGGAAAAATGTAATGGTCTTGAAGTGGATACAAAGTAGATTTACCAGAACAGTATTAGATCATGAAAAGTGGACAGAGTACATGAGCTGCATTCCTTTGAGTTTAAGAGGGGTGATTCAATTAAATGATTAAGGGAAATAGAAGTAAAATACAAAAGAAATTCACTCCAGTGAGGGTAATCAGGAAAAGAGACATAATCTTAAAATGAGATCAGCTACTCTGTAAAATATGGAACCACTTTTCCACACAAAGGATGATGCAAATCTCAAACTCTCTCCTCAAGATCCTGTGGGTGTTGGGTCAATGGAAATTTCCAAAACTGAAAACAGTAAAATTTTGTTTTGGTGAGGTTTAGAAGGGATATGAATAAAGTACAAGGAAATTAACTGGTGATACTGATCAACGATAATCCTCTCTATATCCTGCAAACTACATAACCACTTGTGTGTGTTTCTCTCTCTCTGTCGCAGAACCTAATACCTATGATCAATTGAAGACTGTGATTAATTACTGCTGAATATAATGCAAGTGAAATTCAAAGAGAGAATTTACTGCAGCCAATATAAAATAGCACCAACTAGCTAATGGAAACTAGGACCGAGTAACCTAAAAAGGTATTGGTAATAAAATAAAGTTAATTGATCCATTTTCTTTTTCCAAATGAAAATAACTAGAGTTAGCACTACAAAAGCTATCTGACAGTGCTATTATTTCTCCCCAACTTACTTGGACTTTCATTGACAAAATCCATGGATTCTTGAAATGGAAAGTGTACCCCTTTTATTGTGATAATGATCAGTGAGTTACTCTGGTACCTACCAGCTATCCTGCTTTTACAGTGACAGTGTGAAAAATATCAGAGCATCACATTGATACTAACCAGCTATCTTATTTTTACTTTCAGAGCAAGAAATGACAATATGTCACCCAAATGGCCATCACCTATCCTATTTATACAGTGACAGTGAGAAATACCGGCAGGCTATGTTGGTCAGCTATTCTATTCATGCAGAGACAGAGTGAGAAATGTCAATGTGGCTTTGAACAAGTTCTATTTTCACTGTGATGTTGAAATGCTTCAATACATCTGACAATGTGTAGCTGAGTGGAACGTCTGGTGATTAAACGTGTTTGCACATTCACAAGGCATCCATGGCCTTACTACAGTGAACAGCTGGGGGCAGGAGCACATCAAGTTGCCATTGCTTTCATAGCCTCTGAAGACTGCGTCAAATACTTTTTGCCTTTTTCTATTTGTGAATGTTATTGTCATCAAGATAGGAGAGAGGAGGGACATTTTAATCAGACAAGTTAGGTAACTCTTTTGCATGGGTGGTGGGTTAAAGTAGCTGCAGTAACCACTGGATCAGGAAGGCAGCAGAAACCTAACAACTCCTACCTTTAACTTGACCATGACTTATATAGAGAACCTGGGGACAGTAAGGTCTGAAATTGAAGTACACTGAATGCCTATTAACTGCTCTCTTAATGAAGAATTCTGCATTTGCTTTGTGTGCATATGTTTCTTGGGCTTTCTGGAATCTACCAGGTAAAATAAGATGAGAGGATAATGGGATTTGTTATGAATGATTAACTGACAGGCAAGATCTGTTTCAAATGCTGAGATTTCTCATCTGCTTCCCAGTCTAAATGAACAAGATTGTGCACTTTGAAACAGTTTGCAACATAGTTTTGCTATAAATACAATATTTGTAAGATTGTGATGTTTTGGTTCTGTGCCATTAGGCTAAGATGGAAAGGTGGGTGGGTGGTCACATGTCCTGCCTTGGTCACATGTCACATGTCCTGCCTTGAGTTCTGCTGTCAACAAGCCTGGGTGGCTTAGTTATTCAAGGTCAAATGGAAGCCAGGTTTTTTTTAAACTGAGAGGAATATGCAAGGTGTATATAGCTGTAAATAATGACCCCTGCAACTATGCTGAAAGTAAATAGATTGTTATTCACCAAGTCCCAGTAATGTATTAAAAATGTTAATGTAAACAGTTACACTTCAAAGGGCCCATTTATTTTCAAGATAGAATGAAGTGGGAGCCTTGAGGACAGCTTATTTGTAGTTAACCTGGTGAAAGCCCCATGTGATTCACACTTCTATGGGGATACATTTTGAGTGAAAAGAACACAGAAGGAACCCATGCAGGACTGAATAGAATATTTTCATTAAAATATCACTTATTATCACAGATAGACACACAACAGCAATAAGCTTATGACTGGTTCCTGTGATGCAGTATTCTCTAGAAGATGGAGCAAAGAATGAAAATTGCGCAGACATTTTGGTCATTATAACATTAAATAGGGTCCTTTTCTGAATAAGTAACTAGTTGAAATGGTATTTAAGTAATTTTGCATTTAATTTGATTCTTACAAGGAAAGGTTTAAAACTTGGAGTCATGGGTAATCAATACTGATATGCACTCAAGTTTTGAATTTTCCTTTAAATTTATTTGCCTTAATTGAGATGAACAACTTTTATCACCTTTCAGAGGGTTTTTATATTCCAGGAGTTATTTATGTAATTCCACGTTATAGCTATGAGAAGCAGCAACACCAGTAGCAGCAAATGTCTTTCCTCATCCCTGGCTATACCACAGGACAGAACACCAGAACCAGAACACCAGCTTATTGGAGGTGCTGCCCTCAATGTCATGTATATTCGAATTGAAGCCATTAGATCTTTGACATTCACCTGAGCAAGCCAATAAGGTCTCAATTTAACAGGTAATCTAAAAAAGGTACCTTCAAATGTATGGCACTTCCTCAGTACTTCAGCATTGAGTTAACATTCATTTTTGGGCATTTCTTAAAATTATGAGAAGTTGACATAACTGGCTCATCATTTATGTTGCCCTAACAAAAGTTATGAGCTGCTTTCTTGAACTGCTGCAGTCGATGTGATGTAGATTGACACTCGGTGCTATTAAGGGTTTGACCCAATGACAATGAAGGAATAATGATATATTTCCAAGTTAGAATGATAAATGGCTTGGAGGGGAATTTGCAAATGGTGTTCCCATGCATCTGTTCCTCTTCTCTTTCTAGATGGCAGTGGTTTTGGGTTTGGAAGGTGCTATCAAAGAGCATTGGTGAATTTCTGCAATGCACCTTTCGGAAGGTACACATTGTTCTACTGAACATCAATGGTGGAGAGAGTGAATGGCTAGGGTGCTAATCAAATGGGCTGCTTTGTCCTAGATGGTGTCAGTCTTCCTGTGTATTGGAGCTGCACTCATCCAGGCAAGTAGGGAGTAGTCCATCACAATCCAGACTTGTGCTTTGTAGATTATGGCCAGTTTATGGGAAGTCGGAGGTGAGTTATTTGCTGCAGGATTGCTAGCTTCAGACCTGCTGTTGTAGCTACTGTATATATATGATTAGTCCAATTCAGTTCTGGTCAATCCAGCAGTATATTGATAGTGGAAAACTCAGCAATTGTAATGTCATTGAATGTCAATGGATGATAGTCCGCTTCTCTCTTGTTGGAAGTGGATGTCGCCTGACACTTACCAATTGTCAGTCAAAACCTGGTTTCCAGATCTTGCTGTATTTGAACATGTTCTACTTCAGTATTAAGGAGTTGTGAATGTTGCCGAGCATTGTGCAAACATCAGTGAACATCCTCGCTTCTGACCTAATAATGGAGAGAAGGTCATTGAAGCAGCTAGAGATGATTGGACCTAGGATACCTACCCTGAAAAAAACCCAGTAGAGATATGTTGGAGCTGTGATGGCTGACGTCCAACAACCAAAACCAGCTTTCTTTCAGTTAGAGCTGACTCCCAATGTTTCCAGTTTTGTTAGGGTTAAGTGACAAATTGTTGCTGTTGTAAGATTTTGATAATAAAACTATTTACTAGAGCTCTATTGATTTGAAGTAATATGTTAGGATGTTGTCTGTCTCTCCTTTTAAACAGTTTAGTCTGATTTTTTGATAGTGACATAATTTAAGTAAGGCAGCTCCTTTCAGGAAGCTATCCTAGATTAAAGAAATGGATAATTGATTCAAACAATTGCACCTGTTTTTGTTACGCAATGTGCAATTCAAGGTTTCCTTGCCAGCTTTAAAAGAATAAGTAGAAAGTTTGAACTCCAGAATGGATAGTTATGTCTTTGAATTAGACTTACGATAGCTAATGCCTTGATCTATTAGCCATATCTGTAGAAGAAAGAACCTAAAGTTAGAAAATAAATTATTTCCTGATATTTTGTAAGGAATATTTGTTTCTAACCACCTTAGTATCTGTGGGATTAAAACAGACGTTGCTGGAAAAGTTCAGTGGGTCTGGCAGCATCTGTGAAGAGAAATCAAAGTTAATGTTTCGGGTTTGGTGACCCTTCCTCAGTTCTTTCAGTTTACATTTAGTATCTATGGGAATAGGTTAACTTGTTTGTGATAATTTGTATTATTGATGAGGATATAATATTGTTTGTTTAGCTTCAACCTGTATTTAGAAGGACGTCATTTGTTTACAAAGGAATATAAATTTCCAGGGGCTGAAAACAAAAATGCAGCCTATATAACTTTTGGCTCTGTGTGAGGGACTTTGGGTGTCTCCCTACTTTAAACCAATGAAAAAACCTAATTTTAGATGATTGCATAATGGAGAAAATGGCATTAAGAAGTAGGGGTTAAAGTTGAAAACTCAGCATCTGCATTGGCACAATTCTCCTGGTCTTCTGACATATAATCATGTTTTGCAATACAATTCATTTCAGAGATGAAAAGGAAGGCATCACCTGTGATAGCTGCATTCAAGGAATTCTAGGACATTCATGTATAATAAATGTCTACGTTGTCTTCACTCGATTCCATTAAGTAATTATCAAATCTGGCTTAATAAATTCTACTCAATTTAATAATACAAGTCATTCATTGCTTGTTAGGTCATACACGATTGAGGAACCCATTGTTATAAATTATGAAGTTGGAATCCAAATATTTAAATTAAAAGGTTTTTTATAACCTCAATACCTTGAAAGCATCCTCTGTTGTTTTAAATTACAGGAATTAATTTTTTTTTCATTGATGTTTGGGATTTCTCACTGTTCTCTTTCTCCAACTTGATCTCAAGAAAGAACAAGCTATAAACCAAAATATTAAAGCATTATCTATCTGGTATATCTTCTCTAGTCTCATGACCTCAACCTCATCCAAGTCCTTTGCTGGGGGATTGGTAATTGGCACTACTCACTATCTAAGGCTGATTCTTTTTTCAGCCAAATCCTGTCTGACATCTGGGAATCTCACATGAAAAGCCCTCACCTTATTAATATTGTGTTAGTGATTTTCCCCATAAATCCAGGCATTAATCATGTTGAAAAAGCCTATTCTTCTGATTTGAGTATCTATGTTCATTGCAGCCAGATTCAAAAATTCATTGTTCAGATTTTAAAATGCTTTTTCAATGTTTATTGTTACTAGTATTAATACAAAAAAATGTTCTCCATGGTAACAGAATTGGTTAATGTTGGGTCTTCAGGAGCATTCTTGATGAAGAGCTTATGTTGAAATGACAACTCTCTTGCTCCTTGGTGATGCCCGACTGGCTGTGCTTTTTCAGCACCACACTTTTTGATCCAGCAATTTTGTGGCCTTTCAGAGGGCGATGTCAGAAGCAAAGCCGATAAAAGTTTAGAAAAGTTACAGCATAGAAAGAGGCCATTCATTCATTCGTGATGTTTGCATCAACTGAATAAACTCGCTGCCCATTCTAACCTCACTTGGGTTTAATTTGCAGGTTGCAGCACCAGGGTCCTGATAAATGGGTTATAGGTTTCTGCATCAGCCCATCAAACTGGGCAGTAGACACTCACCATCTCCTGGGTAAAAATGTTTTTCCTCATGTATCCTGTAATCCTTCAACCAATCGCTTTAAATCTGTGCCCGGTGATAATTGTCCTCTCCACTAAGGGAAACAGATTTTCCCTGACCACTCTGTCAAAACTCCTCACTATTCTGTGCACTTCAATTAAGTCACTAGTCAGCCCCTTTTGGTATTTTGGTATTTTTTCAATACCTTGCCCAATGAAGGAAAGCATCCCAATGCCTTCTTTACCACCTCATCTATCTATCTATCTATCTATCCTGCCACATTCAGGGACCTGTGGACATGTGTTCCAAGGTCTCTCCCTTCCTCTATCTCTGTCATTACCCTCCCATTCCCTGGCTTTGTTTATTCTGCTCAAATGGTTTGAACCCCTCTGGATTGGATTCTGTTTGCCACTTTTTCTGCACATGCGACCATCCATTTCCAGACTGGATTGGATTTGGACCCAGCTTACAAAGGTGTTCATTCATTGTATCATTCATTCCCTGTCACTTGCCTCCCATCTGAACTATTACATACACTGTAAACAGTAGTCTTCTTTTCAACAATGATTGCAGCACCTAGCACCATTGATGCAACTGCAAATAGATATCCATCGCACTGCACAATAAGAAACCTGCCACCAAAAGCAGAAGTATCAAATGTCAATTTTATTTGATCTTTGTTTTCTGAAAGGAAAATATGTTTCATCTTCAGAGTTTTATTTTCTATCACCTTGTCTATCTTATGTAACATATGCCAGTGAGCTTCAATTGCTCCAGTTCTATTTGCTTTCTTGTCACTATGGTTGCCTTACAATGAGATTAGATGGTGCTGTAAGCGATCATGGTTCAGTAGTACTTTTCTCGCTACACATCATCCATTATATAACCTCCAGTTGAAGGGTTCCATGTAAACAATCCTCATCATCTGCAGCGCTCACAGAGACTGATATATTCTGTACATCCACTGTCAAGAATGCACATAGCCAGAGTCTCAAACAAATATTTAAATGAGACATTCAATTCTCTCATTTATACACATTGTTCTTTCTCTTAGACATGTACTCACATAAACGGCCTCTGTTTATCTAACTTTCTAAGAGACAAAGGTTCCTTTTATTTCAGAATTTGACTTTCGGTTGAATGATTTCAGAATACTCCCTCCTGATACTGATCAGTTTCGAATGAAGAGGTACTTGTTGACACTGATCCTGGACTCACCTTTTAAACATTTGTAACTTTTGGGTCAAAGTTGCAGTTCTGGCACATTGTCTTAAGGCAAATCCTCCTTCAAAATTCATGCACCAATGTCGCTTGAAGAATGTCTCTGGGATAAATGTATTTGAATATCTTAAGCTACTGATTACATGCATCAGAATAGGCAAGAGGTCAGGAGAATGCTATTTCATACTGTTTGAGAATCTTGGAGCACATGAGAAAGAAATATACTGGTGTCAGGAAGGTTGGGTTACAATGTTACCTTTAATGGAATTTCTTTGCAAGTGAATTAAGATATTGCGGAGCAATATGACAACTATTCATGAACTTTTCAAATATATAGGCATATTCACATTTCACAAAGAGACCCTGATATTGCAATCACATCACCACAAAATTACCTTCCATGTGCCATTTTCAGTGATACATGTGCTGTTTTAAGTGTAAATTATACATGGCAGTAGTACATGATTTTATAGCTTAGAACATGGATATTTTGACTGCAGCCAGGATACTGGGTATTCATCTGCCTGGTTTAATAAACATTTTCACACACCAATTATCCATTTAGGGAATAGTTGCGGTACATCTTTGTACTTAGACCCAACGATTACCTCAAGGATATGGGGTAAACGATTTAGGACTGAGATGAGAAATTTCTTCACCCAGGCAATGGTGAGTCTGTGGAATTCTTTGCCACAAGAAACAGTTGAGGCCAAAACTTTGAATGTTTACAAGAAAGATGTGGATATAGCTCTTAGCACTGAAAGGTTCAAAGGATAAGGGGGAGAAAGCAGGAATAATGCATGGAGTTGGGTAAACAGCAGTACAGGGTAGTACACGCTCAAAGGGCTGAGTGGCCTACTCTTGCTGTCATCTTCTATTTCCATATTTCTAGATGCAGTCCAGGAAAGCAAGATCCATACAATGGAGAAATCCATTGTCCAGGTGAAGCTATGTGCACATCTTCCTGCTTCTCTCTGGAAGGAGGGAATGGAATGCATTCTCTTTGTTTTTACTCTTATTTGGGATGTAGAATGGATAGTACAAGTCTATAATATGCAGTGTATATGGAGCATGATATCAGTAATATTTAATGCTGAGTTCCTTCTAGTAGGACATTCGTTTTTCTTTCTCCAGTGAATGTCCTTTTTTAACCCTGAGCTTAAATCCCCTGGATGCCCTGTCCCGTCCTCAGCACTAATTAATGGGATCACCCACCTTCATGTTAGTTGATGGTTGATTTCTGGTTATGAGTGTGTTAGTAGAATTTTTCTTACTGAACGCTGGTGTGGTCTGCAGGAATTAGTGTTGTGTGTGATTCCCAGTTGAAGGGTTCTCTTTACAACACTTGTTTTCAGTCTTGGGTATTATGTACCTTCCCTCTTCTTTGCAATGTGACAGGGACACTGGTTCAAAGATGACACAAAGACAAGTTGCTCAAAAGGGAAGAGCAAGGAGAGAAGGGGCCCTGAATATTTCGTAATCCAGAATCTTCAGGATGCAATGCTCTTCAATTAACTCAGCAAGGAACAGAGTATTTGATGTGGAATCTGGTACCCCCTGCAGAGAGACCTGCAGCCTCCAAGCAGGATGAGGTCAGTGCTACCACTGGCTGTGAAGTTGACCACTGGCATGAATTTCTTTGCAGCAGGATCCTTCAAGGCTGGAGTAAGGACAGTTAAAACGTTTCACACACACACAAATTGCTGGAGGAACTCAGCAGATCTGGCAGTATCTGTGGAAAGCAGGCAGAGTTATGGAATATTGAGTCGATAAAATGTGGTGCTAGAAAAACACAGCAGTTCAGACTGCATTGGAGGAGCAGGAAAGTTAACGTTTCAGGCCAGGACCCTTCATCAGGATTTTGTCCTTCATTGCTAGAGATATGGAGTTTAAAAATAGGGAGGTTATGCTGCAGCTGTACAGGGTGCTGGTGAGGCCACATCCAGAGTACTATGTGCAGTTTTGGTCTCCTTACTCAAGAAAGAATGTACTGGCATTGGAGTGGGTCCAGAAGAGGTTCACTAGGTTAACTCCAGAATATGAGGCGAGAATGAGTAGACTCGGACTGTACTTTAGAAGATTTAGAAGAATTTGGAATTTAGAAGAATGAGGAGGGGAATCTCATAGAAACATAAAATTATGAAGTTACTAGATAGGCAGGGAGGTTGTTTCTACTGTGGGTAAAACCAGAACTAGGAGGCATAGGCTCAAAATGAAGGGTACTGAGTTGAGGAGGAACATCTCCTAAAGGGTTGTGAATCTGTGGAACTCCCTGCCTGGTGAAGCAGTTGAGGTTACCTCATTGAATGTTTTTGAGGCAAAGATAAACTTTTGAACAGTAAAGGAATTAAGGGTTATGGTGAGCAGGTGGGTAAGTGGAGCTGAGTCCACAAAAAGATCAGCCATGATCTTATTGAATGCTGAAGTAGGCTCGATGGGCGAGATAGCCTGTTGCTCCTATTTCTTCTGTTCATATTAACATTTCAGGTCTCGTAACCCTTCCTCAGAACAGTGTTCTGGACCTGAAATATTAACCTTGCTTTCTCTCCATTGATGCTGCCAGAGTTGCTGAGTTTCTCCATCAATTTTTGTTCATTTTTATTTCAGATTTCCAGCATCTACAGTTTTATTTCATTTTTCTCTGTTTGCCAAGCATTGTATTGTAAAGGGAAGTCCTTGTGTACAGTATGCCTGGAGAAGCTAAGGCAGAATAAAATCTAGGGAGGTGGTGCTGTCATGGTAATGTTACTGAACTAGTAATCCAGAACCTCAGGCCACTGTTCTGGAGATATTGGTTTGAATGCCACAATGACAGTTAGTGAAATTTGTTTTCAGTAAGAACCTAGAATTGAAAATTACTCCCATGACTACCATTGTTGAGATTCCTTGGGAGAGTTTTAGCAACTGCTGCCCAGTTGCAGGATCACATCGAACTGTAGATGTTTTGTTTTAGATTTTACTAATACAGCTGGTTAGTAAGGTCTGTTTTTGGCCTGTTATTGTCAACGGAAGGAGCGTGCTGTTTGATTCAATTGGCTACTTGCTGAGACATATATCCTACATACCAGGCTGTGCACTGACACTGAAATTCATAAATAACATTTTTCAATTGTCTCCTAGGTGGGATGTCCTGAGTGTATTAATAGCTACACTAATGACCATTATCAAGCAGTCAGTCAAGCTCACAAAGTGGCTCATTTACCTTTGCTGGAAGCACCACACATTGTCACAAATGGACTCATTCCCTGCAAACAAAGTAATCTGTTGGATAACAGAGACCTAAAGGTTTGGCAACATTCTGTGAAGTGAGAAAGAGTTTATGCTTTGAATCCAATATTACGCTTCCTCAGAAGTAGCAAGCTTGATATCACTGGCTGCGGGGGCAAAGTGCAAATAAGATAACGTAATGTAAGATAGGGATGTGATGAGCATCTAGGTAGGCTCAGAACGAAGTCATGAGTAATCATCAGAGACAAGTAAACCAGTGAGAGAGAAAGAAGCATGACAATTTCAAATGGCACTGCATTCTTCACAAGGTCTTACCTTTACATTTAGCTGACTAGGTCCAGGTGGCTGGTAAGCTACATTTGTCAGGTGACTTAGTAAGAGTTGTGGTCTGGACTAACAGTCATTCTCCTCCCTCTCTTCTTTCAGCACCCCTTCTTATTCCTCCTTTAGTGCAATGGCATTCCTGGGATGAAGTGATTAAACTTATGAGAAAAGATTGAGGACAGAGGTCTGTACTCATTGGAGTCTAGAAGAATGATGGGTGACCTTTCCGAAATATATCTAATTCCGAGGAGCTTGACTGAGCAGATGCTGAGAGGATCTCTCTTGTGGGAGAGTCCAGAACTAAAGGTGAAATCACCACACAATAGGGTTACTCTCTCATTAGTGAGAAGTGACTGGTGGTTGTTTAACCTTAGGTCATTACACCTTAGCCGAGAGGGAGAGGTCGAAAAGGAGAATCCTTCATGATAACCTCAGCGAGTGCGGGAATTGCACCCATGCTATTAGCTTCACTCGGTATTACAAACCAGCCATTCAGCTAATTGAGCTAACTGACCTCCTTAATCTAAAACAAGGGCCACCCATCTCCCATTTAAGAGGGAAATGAGGAGGAGTATCTTCTCTCAGAAAGTAATTAAATTTTGAATTTCCTTGCCCCATTGAGCAGTGGAGGCTGGTTCTTGAATATATTCAAGGCTGAGTTGGACAGATCTTTACTCTGAGAAGTTGATGGGCAGCCACTCTGACCTTCGTTGACTGTCCCCCAAAAATGGCTCAGGGTCAGGATGTTGGTGCCACATTGGTGCAATGGGAGTTGGTGGGAAAATGGGCATCTGCCTATCTGTCAAACCAATCTGCTTTTAAAATCTAATCCATTGACTTTGTTTCTCTCTCCATAAGAGTGTCTGAACTGTTGAATATTTTCCTCAATCTTTCCTTTGATTGATTTTCAACATGTAGTCTGCAAGCTGGGAAACTTTTTATGTTGCATTTATCTTTTGTTGATTTGATCACATGGGGAGATTTTTAACTCCTAACTATCCTTTTTCACCTGAAAACAAGGTAGGTAGCAGCTGACTATTGGTGGAGGGGTACGAAATAGTCATAATGCTGTGTAATATTCATGTTGGAGTCCAGCTGGACTATAATAATTTTCAGGTGCAAGTAAATGGACCACGATCTGCCACCTTCTGGCCATCTGTTGCAAGCATTCAGCAGCTTAACCTTAAAGGTCCTTCAAGAGAATGCTATTCATAAACCAGCTTTGTTAAACATTTTGGTGGACCCACAAAAATCTCTGGCCTGGTGCCAATTTACTCATCATCTCTTGCCTATCTAGAGTCTTTGGATTTGAGGATTTGAGTATTGCAGTTTAGGTCATCCTAATCCCCAAGCATTCATCATTGGACCAGATAAACCTGAGATTTCAATTACAAGTAGATAGAAAACAGACATAAGGTTGCAAAAAAAACCAAGAAAACTGCTGCATCAGCAACAGTCTTACAAAGCGTGTACATATAGCAAGCAGGTGTACGGTGAAGGCAATGTCTTTGTCTTTGCTACTAGCTGTTTTATAGATCTGGATGCAAACAGTTGGGACAAAATTGGATAGGGCCCAAAAAATAGCTACTGGGATCCAAACAGATAATTTAATCTGCACCTATTTATTCTCATGCTGTCAGTATGCAAATGTTGAGCTGACTGATAATGTACATGATTGCAATTAGTGTTGACCATGTTGTTGACATAGTGCTAGAGTGACTAATTTCCACCCCAGGGTATTGGAAATGAGCCTGCTGTCCTCTCCCAGCATGACAGCATTCACCCTTCCATCACAGGCTGTCTTTGCCTCTGTTGTTGTGAGCCACTCTGCCAGCCCACATTTTTGACCTTGTATGTCAAGGTTGTGCAGTCCAAAGACTGGTCTTCTGCAGTCAAAGCTCCGTGAAGTCAACCTGCAGACACCTTCCTGAAGTAATGAGCATGGTCATACACATACATTTCAGGAAGTAGTGGTAGTACATCTCTGCATTTAAATGCAGCCCAGCACAGTAGTCAATTATATTGTGCGTAGTAGGGAAACCCATTGTCCTATGAAGATGGAAACAGAGAATGGAATGGACCTTCTTTTTAATCTTTTCTGGAATATGTACTTTGACATTGCAGGCATGTGTTGCCCATCCCGGGTTGTCAGTGAACAGTTTGTGTCTTTAAGTCATCAAAGAAGGCAACGAAGAGTCAAGCACAGTGCTACAGGTCTGGAGTCACATGAGCACCAGAGATGTCCTTCCCTAAAGGGCATTAGTGAATCAGAAGGTTTTGTTTTACAATAATTAATACTTTAAAAACTTACTTGATCTGAGCATGCATAACCTGTGAGGTGAATTTGTCCCTGCCCAAGAACCCGAGGGAACCCCCCCCCCCCCCCCCCCCCCGCCCACCGCTTTGCCACTCTTACATGGATGCCATGCCTGCTCTTGGCCATTTTTTTGTCAGACTCTATTAAAACAAAATCTAGGTGTGCGTGTGCCTAGATCATGCTGTGCATTGTCAGGATTCGGCTGCCCTGACCCAGAGTGACAATCTAGCTGAGAGTTTCAGGTCAATGACCTTCTATTTTAACTGTTCTCTCTCCACAGATGCTGCCTGACAAGTTGACTACTTGCTGTATTCCCTGTTTTTATTTCAGACTTCCCAGCATCTGAACTATTTTCTTTTGTACTAAAACTCAACTCACAATGAATTAGAATCCCTACAGTGCTGAAGGAGGCCATTGAATCCACACTGACCCTCCAAAGACCATTCCACCCACAGCATATCCCATAACCTTCAATTTTGCATGGCTAGTCCACCTAGCCTACATATTCATGAACACTACGGACAATTTCAGCATGGCCAATCCAACTAACCTGCATATCTTTGGACTGTGGAAGGAAACTGGAGGACATGGAGGAATCTGGTGCAGACACAACATGCAAACTCCACATACAGTCGCCCAAGGCTGGAATTGAACACACATCCTTAGCGCTGTAAGGCAGCAACACTAACCAATGACCCACTGTGCTGTCCCACTGGCCACAAAATTCGACAAGTTTCCACACTTTGTTTTATACTCATAAATCTCCAAACTCAGGTTATTACAGGAACACTTCAGTTATTTATAACACTGTTTATTCTAGTTCCAATCACGGTGATGACAATCTTTACTGCATTGTCTGCCACTGCAGGCTAAATCATTAAATCAGTGTACCAGATACGGATTCCAATTGCAAACATTAAGCTAAGTCGCTCTGAGGGGTAAGCATTCTTGTCTGATGGTTATTGCATCTTGGTTGTCACCGAAGAATTACTACCTTTTTCTCTATTAGAATACTTTCCCTTGACTTTAATTGTATGTATGAATCACTAATTCACTCTGACTTTAGATTGTAGAAAATAGCCGAACAAGTTCCTTTAACTTATTTTATTCCATGCCTATGTTATCTTCACTAACTCTTCAATTCTTTCCCTTTGAACTACAATCATGTCGGTGAAAAGTATAGAAGGTACCTTTGAAGAAATTGAGAAACATAACTTATTATTTCACAGGGTTAACACCACCAGAGTCCCTGGACTTCATTTTTATTATCACTCCCTCTTGTTTTTCAGGAAGTGGAACTAATTTTCAAGACCTTATCCACATCGTGCTAATGTGATAAAGAATTACCTTTGTATGGATTAGCAGTTCTGTCATTAGCACATTAATCTCACCTTAAAATTATTGGGGAGTATACTTACATAAGTTGGATATCTTGGATATAAACTTGGACTTCATAACATCCATGGTATCAAAATTGTATCTGCACCTCATGTACATTTTCAGCATGTTCTGTGCAGTATGCCACCTTGCTAAAGACACTAGCCAGGATGCAGGTCTTCCCAGGATCCCATCAGTGTGGGTTTTGCATATGTTGCGTTTGAATTAAAAAATGTACTGCGACCGTAAAGGTTATTCCTCTTCGTATGTGCAGTTTGGTGTTCATTGTATTCAACATATTGTCCAGTGAAGGTCTGTTAGGCTGGCAGTAACTGTGATGGTTTGATTCCACAGCATTTAACTGTTCCTTCAGTCCTTCAAAGTTGCTGCTAACTTCTTCACACCTAGTTCCTGACTCTGCTGCTGTATGTGACCAGAATGCATGAAATGAGAGCTGTGCTTCCATATGAGATGTCACCATGCTGAAACATCATAACTATTGCCTGGATTACTATCGAGGAGCCAATTGAGGACTCAGCAGAGCATGTGGTGGCACAATTTATGGTTTTTATTTCATCCCAAAACATGGCAATCATGAGGTTGCAACCATATTGCGTACAGTTCAATAGTTCAGAAGAGGAAGAGGAAGAGGAGAAGAAAGCAATGAGGCAGAAGACTGAAAGCAGCCCATGCATTCTTATTATAGTGTGATTTTATGCAATCATTCAATTAAGCTTCCACAGAACAAAACCCCAAATCTCCGAAAGACCTCACTATCGCTCTGTTAGCTGAGTTTATGCTGTTTCAGTGAAAGCCTTCCATTTGCAGCACTCAGACATTGGGTTGCTGCAATGCAAGCTCAGCCATCAGATGTGATCAGGTCAGAAATGTGCAAATAGAATTGGCCACCAGTTGTACACTGTCCTGAAGAAGGGTTGCACCCAAAATGTTGACTTCTCAATCTGCCTCGCTTGCTGTGTTCTTCCAGCCTTCTGCTCATCTATCAGTTGTACGCTGACTCCGTGTTCGGTGCCAAATTGGAGCTTGACTCCTCCATTTTCCTTGATAGTGATCATAGGCTTTCTGGCACCCCAGCCAGTGGACCCAACATTTCATGGCCGATCACCCTCCCTCTATATATTAACTGATTTGAGGTCCTTTGAGTCCTCCTGTAGCATAACCTTTTGCCCTCTGGGAATCTAACATGTCAGCCTTCTAAAGGAATAGCTCCCACTTCCCGAGTACTTGTGGCAGTGCCCTGGAATCAAAACCCATTTCTCCTGTACTAATCTTTGAACGATGCATTCACATTTATATCCTTATTTGCCTAAGCTAATTCTCACTACTCATTGTCATAATAATCTGGAGCTTATTACATTTGAGGTTCTGATTTATATATTAGTTTCTAACTGTTCTTACTCCATTAACAGAGCTTCTTTCTCAGTCCTACCTATGTTATTAGTACCGCATGGATGAAGAAAACAGGAACCTCACTCTCCCTTGGCAAATTTCTCTCCAGTCCAGAGCAGATGACCCCAACATAAGCACAACAAATAAGCAATATAGCCTTCTGGACTCTTGTCCTCAGCTACAGAGGACTGTGTCTTTCCCCCTGACTATGCTGTCCCTGACAACCAATTCTTTCCTTTATACTCATTTGCTCGACTGGCTTCCTGTACCACAGTGCTATGGTCAGTTTGCTCATCTGCCCTGCAGACACCATTCTCATCCAAACAAGACAATTGCAAAAGCTGAGATTCCTAGACTGCTACCCTCTGGAGCCTCTTACCCACCTCACATGTGGTCTCACCCTCCTGTCCCTGACTATTGGCCAAATCAGAAGACCCTATCCAAACCTATTGCTGCCCCACCATGTCTAGGTCAGACTTGCATTGTTAATGGGGATGAAGAAGATGACCCAGCTCTCTCGCACACCTTTTATTAAGCTGCCTCACAGCACCATGGACCCAGGTTCGATTCCTGCCTTGGGCGACTGTCTGTGTGGAATTTGCACATTCTCCTTGTGCCTGTGTGGTTTCCTCTAGGTGCTCTGGTATTCTTCCCACAATCCAAAGATGTGCAGTTTAGGTGAATTGGCCATGTTAAATTGCCCACAGTGTTCAGGTATATATGTAGGTTACGCGCATTAGTCAGGGGAAATGTAGAGAAACAGGGTAGGGGAATGGGTTCGGGTGGGTTACTCTTCAGAGGGTCGGTGTGAACTTGTTGGGCCAAATGGCCTGTTTCCACACTGCAGGGATTCGATAATGAAATATTAATGTGGAAAAAAACCAAAGAAGTGGAGGTGACCTCTCATATTGACACCTCATTCACAGGTGCATACAAATAAAATAGGTGGGCTAACCAAAATGGACCACTATATCTCTCATTTCCTTACAACAGTTTAGTACCATTTGAATCCTGACATAAAATGTTAATACCAAGCAAGCCTTTCTAATGTAGAAAACTTTTCAACAAGTCATTAAGGGAACCAGGGGAATTTGTGTTTATCCAAGTGTATGACAATGCAGTACGTTTAAGTAAATCGTTCAAGACTTGCTGTAAAGTGCAGTCAACCAAACACCTGCGAAGAGGCTTGCCAATAAAACAAGCATGCTGTAGAGTCTCATATTCTGATTAAAACCACAAACACAGCACTTAACCTTGTCTGTAAACCATTCAATGCGAAATATTCATTGTTTCTTTCAGGTGATTAAACTTTCTGTGCAATTATTTTCTGCAATAATTTGACTCATGAAAATGACATTGAAAGTGAAGTCAGAGTGAGAGAAGAGAGTAGTGAGTGCACTGAGCATCAGAATCTGCTTGCAGTCTGAGTCCACAGTTAAATGCTTTCTAGTTGCTCACTAGAATTAGAATTAGGTTTTATTGTCATGTGTACTCAAGTACAAGAGGCTGGAGTACAGTGAAAAGTGTACAAAGGCGTCATTCCCAGTGTCATCTTAGGTACAAAGATACCTAGATACAAAATCTGAGGGTATAAAGTAGAAAAGTAAAGAAATAATTAGAAGTTCAACATTATAGTCCTTTTTTAGTCATGAGTCTCCAGACGCTTCAGGCTGAGTTTTCCCTGAGTGCTTGTTCTCTCCCCATGCTGGGCTCCTTCTCTCCCCTATGCTGGGCTTGATCTCCTCTGTGCTGCTGACTGCCAGAGTCCTGCCTCACCGCTGACTGCTCTGGATCCCAACAGTGCTACAACGTTGCCGATCACTATAGATCATCCGGCTCACCAATTACCTTGTCAGCGAGGGCCAAAGTCTTGCTGTGGGCCCCCTGCTGCTGCCATGCTCTGGACCCCAACATGTGTCTGAATATATGTAAGAGAACAGTGTGTGTGTGTGTGTGTGAGAGAGAGAGTGACTGTGTGTTTGAGAGAGACAGTGTGAAAGGGAGACAGAGACATGAAAGAGATAATTTTCTGTAAGAGAGTATGTCAGAGTGAATAAGAGAAAAGAGCGTGTGAGAAGGCTGTGCACGAGAGACAGGGAGAGGTTATGTGGAAGACTGTGTGTATGTAAGAGAGATGTCTTAACTCTTGTATTGAAACCATGAAATAACCAGCAGTTAGACTGTTTCTTCTGATCCTCAGACATTTTATCTTTACCAATTAATTATTTCTCTGAAACAGGACAAGGTCCAGTTTATCAAAGAATCAGAAATTTTAGTCAATTTTAGTTACCTTCCCAAGACCAGTTTGTAGTATCCTCAATGCCATGTTGAGTGAAATCAATGCTATCAGCACAGACAAATGATGATGATAAGTTGAATGTAAAGGTGTAAAATACTGTGTAGACTAATAGTAGGCCAGGAGATTGGGAAACTTTTTGAAACCAACAAAGGATAACTAAAAAGAGGGAAAAAATTGAATATGAAGAGTAACCTTCCAAGCAAAATAAAAGGAGGCAGTAAGTATTTCTAGAAGGATTTCTAGAAGAATTTATAAAGGAAAATAGTTTTTAACATGAATATTAACTGTGAGGTTGAGGAATTAACAAGAAGAGATTTGGAAATGGCAGAGCATTTAAATAACAATTTTGTATCTGTCTTAACAGTAGACCACAAACAAGCATCCCAATAATCCCAATTTGGGGCAGCACGGTGGTTCAGTGGTTCGCATTGCTGCCTTACATTACCACAGACTCAGGTTGGATTCTAACTTTGGATGACTGTGTTGAATTTGTATGTTCTTCCCGTGTCTGCGTGGGTTTCCTCTGGGTGCTCTGGTTTCCTCCCACAGTCCAACGATGTGCAGGTTAGATGGATTGGCCATGCTAAATTGTAATAGTATCCAGGGATGTGCAGGTTAGGTTGATTAATGATGGAAGATGTGGGGTTATGGGGTCTGGGTAGGTTGCGTTTTGGAGGGTCAGTACAGAGTAGATGGGTCAAATGGCCTCTTTCTGCCTCTTTGTGATTCTATAACAATATCATAAAACCAAGGGACAAAAAAGAGAGAGGAACTTTGAACAATTTCTGTAACCATTTAGAACATTCTAGGAGAATGATGAGCTAAATCTCTTGGCCTCAGTGGCCTACATCCTGGATTTTAGAATAAGTGGTTTCAGGGGTAGATAATCTGGTATCGGTCATTGAAAAAATGATGGAATCCGCTGTTAAGGAAGTAGTAGCAGCATACCTGTATTTAGAAAATTATAATCAAGAAGCGTCCACATGGATATATGAAACAGATATCATGTTTCACAAATGCATTAAATTTCCTTGAAAATGTAAAAAACGGTGGATAAAAGGGAACCAGTAGACATAGTGAATTTGGATTTATTGTAATTTGGAAAATGTGAGGTTCCTCACTTTAGCAGAAAGAATAGAAAAATAGAATAACAATTAAATGAAGAGCGATGACAGAATGCTATGGTGCTAAGGGATCTGGTGTCCTTGTTCATGAATCATAAACGTTAGCATACAGGTACAGCAATTATGAAGATGAAGTACTAAAGTAGGAAAGTCTTACTACAACTCTAGGAGGCATTGGTAAGACTATAGCTAGAACACTATTGACAATTTGTCTTCTGACTTAAAGATATACTTACATCAGAGATCTGAGAAGCAAAAACAGAAATTGCTGGAAAAGTTTAGCAAGTCGGGCAGCATCTGTGGAAAGAAATCAGAGTTAACATTCCAGGTCTAGTTACCGTTCCTCAGAACCCCAATTTTTGTTTCTGATTTACATCAACTGCAGTTCTTACGGTTTTTATTGAGTGATCTGAGAAGGTTCATTAGGTTGATTCCTTGTTTGAAGGAGTTGTTTTATGTGATTCAGTTTGGGCCTATACTCATTGGAATTTAGAAAATTTAGAAGTGATCTTCTTGACACATATAAGATTCTGAAGGTGATTTGGCAGGATAATCACTGAGCACTATTCCCCTAATGCAAAAATTTAGAATGATAAAGCACAATTTCAAAACAAAAGGATTTGAGGAGAATTTCTTCTCTCAGAGAATAGAATCATAGAGATATACAGAATGGAAACAGACCCTTCGGTCCAACTTGTCCATGTTGACCAGATATCCTAACCTAATCTAGTCCCATTTGCCAGCATCCGGTCCATATCCTTCTATATCCTTCCCATTCATATACCTATTCAGATTCCTTTTAAATGCTGTAATTATACCAGCTTCCATCACTTCCTCTGGCAGTTCATTCCATACACACACCACCCTCTGCATGAAAAAAGTTGCCTCTTAGGTTCCTTTTCAAACTTTCCCTCTCATCCTAAACCTATGTTCTCTAGTTCTGGATTCCCCCACCCCAAGGAAAAGACCTTGTCTGTTAACCTTACCAAGCCCCTCATGATTTTATCTTAGCCTCTCAGCCTCCGATGCTCCAGGGAAATCAGCCCCAGCCTATTCAGCCTCTCCCTATGGCTCAAACCCTCCAACCCTGGCAGTATCCTTATAAATCTCTTCTGAACCCTTTCAAGTTTCACAACATCCTTCCTATAGGAGGGAGACCAGATTTGCACACAATATTCCAAAAGCAGCCGAACCAATGTCCAATACAGCCGCAACATGACCTCCCAACTCCTTTACTCAATGGTCTGACCAATACAGAGGAACCTCAATTATCTGGCATGATTATCCGAATTTTGGATTATCCAGCAAGATTGCAAGTTCCCAATGTTTGGCTAAATGTTATCCGGCGTTTGATCATTTGGCATTCGATTATCTGAACGAAATACTCCCCAGCTGTGTCCTTTGGATAATCGAGGTTCCTTTATAAAGAAAAACATCCAAGTGTCTTCTTCACTATCCTATCTACCTGTGACTCCACTTTCAAGGAGCTATGAACCTGCACTCCAAGGTCCCTTTGCTCAGCACACTCCCTAGGACCTTACCATAAAGTGTATAAGTCCTGCTCTGATTTGCTTTTCCAAAATGCAGCACCTCACATTTATCTAAATTAAACTCCATCTGTCACTCCTCAGCTCATTGGCTCATCTGATCAAGATCCTGTGGTACTACTATGAGGTAACCTTCTTTGTCTTCCAATTTCGGTGTCATCTGCAAACTTACTAACTCTACCTCCTACGTTCCTATCCAAATCATTTATATAAATGATGAAATGCAGTGGATCCAGCACAGATTCTTGTGACACACCACTGGGCACACACCTCCTTCACCTTTGGACTCATTTATCTTTGAAGTGTTGTACCCCAGAGAGCTGTGATCATTGAGTATAATTCAGGCTGAGATGGACAGAACTTTTCTGTAGATTAGATTACTTACAGTGTGGAAACAGGCCCTTCGGCCCAACAGGTCCACACAGACCCGCCGAAGAGCAACCCACACTGACCCATTCCCCTATATTTACCCCTTCACCTAACACTACGGGCAATTTCGCATGGCCAATTCACCTGACCTGCACATTTTTGGGCTGTGGGAGGAAACCGGAGCACCCAGAGGAAACCCACGCAGACATGGGGAGAATGTGCAAACTCCACACAGTCAGTCGCCTGAGGTGGGAATTGAACCCGGGTCTCTGGCACTGTGAGGCAGCAGTGCTAACCACTGTTTTGCAATAAGTCACAGTAATGAGGAGTAAGGAAAAGCATTGCGTTAGGGCCACAAAATATCAGTCTTGAGTCTGGAGGGGAATAATGAATAGCTCCTATTCCTATTTCTTATGGTTTCAGTAGGAAAAACCAAATGATATATGGTTATAACATAAGCAGCTTCTCAGTCCAATTATGAGCTGAGAGAGATATGGGTGAGAGGTGGGAATTGTGACGATGCTGTCACTTTTACAAAGGTTATTTTGTCCTGGGATTTTTGAAGACAGACTGTAAAGGCAGATGTGCCAAAGAGTCTAGGGAGCTAGGAAACTAAAACAGTTTAACACTGGAAGGGGATTCAACTAGGTGAAAGTGAGTACTGCAGATGCTAGAGATTAGAGTTGAGAGTGTGGTGCTGGAAAAGCACATCAAGTCAGACAGCATCCGAGAGGCAGGAAAATTGATATTTCAGGCAAAAGCCCTTCATCAGGAATTTGGAAACATCGATTTTCTGCTTCTTGGATGCTGCCTGACCTGCTGTGCTTTTCCAGCACTGCACTCTCAAGTGGAAGGGAATTGGCCAGTTCTGTTGGTTCAGGATTTTAGCTGGAGCAGTCACAAAATGTGTGACTACCAGAAGGGTTGCAAGCTTCAGTAAAGGATTCCTAACTGACTCTCTCTGAAATCCCTCTGAGTGTTGTTCACTCCTGCCTGAAAGAATCTGTGTTTGAATTTACCTTTTTGCCAAGGGGTGTGTTTATGGAATGTTTCTATATTGGAACAGTTAATTAGTTAAGTTACAGTACTGACTCAGTTACGTTTTCCAAAAGTTAAGTTGTTCTAAATCCCACTTTCATTTGTTTATGTTTTAACTGTAATGTTTAAATAAATTGTGTTTTGCTTAAAGCCAAGTGGTTTGACCAGTTGCATCAAACCTGGAACATCCACTTCACATCCACCTTTAAAATAAGGTAAAGTTAGCATCTAGGCTACCTACTTAAAAAGTTTTGATGGAATCTAGCCTGGTCGATAACAAATGTGATATATGATACTCTCATGGTCAATTATTTCAGCCCTCCAATGGCTACAGACTCAACAAAGGCTTTGCCTTGGTGAACAGGACAGATACACATCCCTATCATGCTCATTTGTTTCTGTTACTTCCAGTTGTGAGCCACCTTGCACTCCAAAAGCAAGTTAGGGGTGCTAGGTGCAAGTTGTGTGGGTGAAGAAGTGTGCCAGGTTTAAATAGCTGTAAGTGTGTGCAGACTGTGAGACATAGGTGTGAGGCTGAAACAGTGGTAAATGTGTCCAAAGGTGATGTGAAGCGTGAAAATGTAAAATGTAAAGCTGGTTGAAGAGACAGTTTTGGGTAGGAGAATGAAGTGGATAGAATAGTTGTAAGGAGGCAGTGGAGTAGACAGTATCTGGTCTCCTGTGCCCAGGGCTTGTCTGCTCTGTCTGCTTTTCTTTTCTTTTCTTTTCCTTTTCTTTTTTCTCTAAATTAATATCTTTTACTCTTACATTTTTTTTCTTCTTTAATCACTTTTTTGGTGGATAAAGAAGAAAAAAAATGTAAGAGTAAAAGAGTAAATCACTTTTTTGGTGGAAGGTGGTATGAAAATGCCTTCATCAACGTTCAGATCATGGTGGCAGCTGGTGAGCCCGGAGTGGGACTCTGGAAGGCGGTGACGCTGTGTTAGTGAGCCTGTAGTGGGACCCTGGAGGGCGGTGACGCGGAGGTTGGTGAGCCCAGAGTGGGACTCTGGAGGGCGGTGATGTGGTGGTTGGTGAGCCCGGAGTGGGACTCTGGTGGGTGGTGATGTGGAGGTTGGTGAGCTTGGAGCGGGACTTTGGTGGGCGGTGATGTGGAGGTTGGTGTGCCCGGAGTGGGACTCTGGTGGGCGGTGACGTGGTTGTTGGTGTGCCCGGAGTGGGACTCTGGTGGGCGGTGATGTGGAGGTTGGTGTGCCCGGAGTGGGACTCTGGTGGGCGGTGATGTGGAGGTTGGTGTGCCCGGAGTGGGACTCTGGTGGGCGGTGATGTAGAGGTTGGTGTGCCCGGAGTGGGACTCTGGTGGGCGGTGATGTGGAGGTTGGTGTGCCCGGAGTGGGACTCTGGTGGGCGGTGATGTGGAGGTTGGTGTGCCCGGAGTGGGACTCTGGTGGGCGGTGATGTGGAGGTTGGTGTGCCCGGAGTGGGACTCTGGAGGGTGGTGACGTGGTGATTGGTGAGACCAGAACGGGACTCTGGTGGGCGGTGATGTGGAGGTTGGTGAGCCCGGAGCGGGACTCTGGTGGGCGGTGATGTGGAGGTTGGTGTGCCTGGAGTGGGACTCTGGTGGGCGGTGATGTGGAGGTTGGTGAGCCCGGAGCGGGACTCTGGAGGGTGGTGACGTGGTGATTGGTGAGACCAGAACGGGACTCTGGAGGGCGCTGATGCAAAGGTTGGTGAGCCCGGAGCAGGAGTCTGGTGGGCGGTGACGCGGTGTTTGGTGAGCCTATAGTAGGACTCTGGAGGGCGGTGACACGATGTTTGGTGAGCCTGGAGTGGGACTCTGGAGGGTGGTGACGTGGTAGTTGGTGAGCCCGGAGCAAGTGTCTGGTGGGCAGTGACGTGGTGTTTGGTGAGCCTGTAGTAGGACTCTGGAGGGCGGTGACATGGTGGTTGGTGAGCCTGTAGTAGGACCCTGGAGGGCGGTGAGTGGAGGTTGGTGAGCCCGGAGCAGGACACTGGTGGGCGGTGATGTGGTGGTTGGTGAGCCTATAGTGGGACCCTGGTGGGTGGAGATGTGGTGGTTGGTGAGCCCGGAGCAGGACTCTGGAGGACGGTGACTCAGTCGTTGATGGGCCTGGAGCCATGGCGTTGGCGATGAGGGGTGGCTGGCAGAGCAGAATGGGGACCCAGTATCGGTTGCTATGTCAGCAGAGACAATTGCTGGTTTTGGCCCAGCATCTGGTGGCCCTGGAGACCTTTGGATGGCTTTTGCGACATCTTCCTTCCCGGGATCAGTGACGAGGTTATTCCTTGGGGCAGCTTCTGCAGAGTCTAGTGGCCCAATGAGGATGGCCTGCTTTGGCGGTTGCTTCAGGCCCAGTGTTCTGACAGCCTGGCAGTCCTGCAGCGATATTGTCTTTTCCTGAACACCCAGGAGCCCAGAACTAAGATGGACATGGTATTAATTTCTTTTACACATTTTTTCTTATCTGTGCCTTCTGTTATTAATATAAGCACTGAAGTATGGTGACTTAAACACTTTTCACTATTTCTTTATAAACTCTACAAGTGACAAAAAATGACTGTTCTATTCTATTCGATTCTGATAAATTCAAGAGAGTTATGAAGCTAATAGTGCAGTGGTCGGAAATAGTAGATGAAAATACATTTATTGTCCTTGAATACTCATGTGAGATCATTTCACATCATTCTGCTTATGCTCTCGGAGGTAAGTTGACTTCTCCCATTATCTCTTGTCACTACTTTCTGAGCATCTGTCTCGAGGGCCTCCAGCCTTCTTGTAATTACAAACTATCTCTCTTTAGTTTGAGCTTTTCTCCCAAGATTTCTAGTGCAGCATCTGAAAGTTTTAGTCTATATTTTTGCCAAGGTTTGCCATAGCATCAAAGCACTTCTAGCAATCACAATTCCTTTCAGGCATGGATGCTACCTCAGAGTAGAGCTAGCAAATAACATATTCGGTCTCCTGGTAATTCAGTGTTGGCTAGCACTGGCTGCCAACAAAAAAAAAGTATTATATTATTGGGCAGCACAGGTTGGTGAGCATTCTGTGTTAGAGCTAATGGACACAGGATAATAGTGTGTTGTGATATCTGTTTTGAGGGACTATCCAGTTTAGCTCCTACATTGTCATAGCAGTAACTAAAATTTAATGGAACTTGGCTTGAAATATTCAAACACACAACAGCTTGTAAACTGGTTACATAGGTGGATTAGAGAAGGTAATGTTTTGAATTGGTGTAACAGGCCTTGTTTTCCTAGAAATCACACCTAGCTCCACATTCACCACTGACCTGCTTAGTAATTTCAAATAAAGGAGGAGAGAGCAGGACCTAATTGAAGAAGAAGTAGAGTATACCGGGACAGTTTGGATTGGAAAATGTACAAGTGAGAACGGGGAATGTTGAAGTCCAAACTCTATTTCCTGTGATTTTTCTCCCCTGATTGTTTACTCCCTCTTAATTTCATCTTTTACTTTGGGAGAGTCCTGCAAAATCTGAGAGAGTTAGAAACCTGACAAAGAGATAAGCAGATCAGAATCTGAACAAGTTGTTACATGGCGAAATCCAGACAGTTTCTAAAATAATATCTATAGCTAAGGTCAGTTGTCTTGTATTCAACTCTGAACGCAGCTCCCAAGGTAGTAATTATATTTACTGGGATTGAATTGAAATACAGTCATTCTGACATGTATTCTACTAGTGACAGTAATTAGATCTCCCAGAAATTTTATTCTTTTTAATAGATTACCATAATATGCATGTGATTTATGGTAATATCTGCAGCTACTCCCAGAGAGAGATGGATTGTAACAGGGTATCATTGCTTAGAGTGCTAGGGTCATTTGGGTTCTCAGGAATGCTTTGTTACCACTGAGATATGTTCTTGTATTTCCTTATTGTTACTTTAATCACATCAATAGCAGCTGGAGTACAGATGACAGGTCAGGAACTGTAAACTAAATTACAGCAAAGTGCATGCAGTGAACATCTGATAAATATTTTACAATGTTTGATTCAGTGAGCTTTAAACAAGATGTTATACAGATTGCTTGAGTATTGTTACAGCTATGCAGGCAGCCTGAGGCAATTGAGGTCGGAGTAAGATTTGCCACAGGTTACTTTGGCAATATGGGAATTTTATGAAATTCAGTCCATATTCATAACTGACAGTTAATTTGAAGCTGACCTGTGATTGACGTGGCACCAACTTAGCAGGTAGGACAGTAAAGAAATAGCAAGAAGAAGCTGCAATCTGAATAGAGAACAATAAACTCAGAAATGCAGAAACCTGATTGAGGAGAGTACAAATAATAGGAAAGGTAGATTCCATGTATATCAATGTCTGCAGTGTAAGCAGTAAGGTGGCAAGCTGCAGGCATAAAATGCCGCATGAGATCATGACATGGTTGCATTGACAGAGATGAAGTTCAAGTCAGGTTGAAAGGTTCTTAATATCCCAGGCTGCCTTAGGGAAGTAGGAAGAAGAAAAGGGGATGGGCAGTGGAAAGCAGTGCTAATTGAGGATGGTGTTACAATTCAAAGTAGAAAGCATTTACTAATGGTTCTCAGACTAAATCCATTTGGTTTAAGCTAAGGAACAGAGGCAGAGCTGTCATTGTAAGTTGTTTATATACAAAGCACCAAATAATGAGGCAATAGATAAAAAAATTCATAGGCATCTATCAAAAAGAGATTTTTATTATTTTAATATAAATTGAAAGACCGTTTTACTTAGCGAAGACTTGCTGATGCAGGAGAAATTTCTCAATCAGTGTATCTTTATTCCAACATGGAGAGAAGCAGTGGTGGATTTGATTTACGAAGATGAAGTTGATCAAGTGCAGTGGAGTTACAATGGACAGCATTCTGCCCACAGTGTGCCCAGCATAATCTGGTTTAGTTTAATTATGAAAAGAAACCAGAAAAGAAAAATATAAAAACGCCGATCTGGGGAAGCACTAGTATCAATAGTTAAGAAGGGACCTAGCACAGGTGTATTGGAAAAGGATAAAGCAGTTTAAAAAATGCAAAGCATTCAGAGAAAGGATAGATCAGATATGAATGCAGAATATTCTTCAAAGGGAAAAGTTAGAGAAAGCATTCAAAATAATATACCCTAGGTGACAAAGGAAACAGAAATAAGCATAAAACAGAAAAGGTGGTTTATGACAAACAGTGGGAGCAAACTTTATTTAATAACAAGGAAGATAATGGAAAGTGCAGGGTGAAATTTAAAACATTATGCAGGAGGGCAAAGAAAAGTTATAAGAGAACATGACAAGCAATGTGCGCTTTAGTAGGAAGAATGAGAGATTTGAAATTCTTACACACAGTAACAGAAATTGAAATGCAGCTATTGTACAATATTGAAAAGCAAATAGTATGTCACACATTACTGGATGTTGGAAAACAAGATCCGGAAGGACTTGCTGCAATTCTATAGGGATTTGGTGAGTATTGGGTACAGAGTTGATCAGTTTATTTAAGGAAGGGTATATTCCCTTTTTGACAGCATTGTGATATATCTGCAGTAAATCAACTTTAGCAGTTTGAGAAGACAATTGACAAATACATTCTCAAGGGTAATTAGAGTTGAGTAATGAATGGTGACCTTTGCAGAAATGCTTATCTCCTGTGAAAGAATTTTTAAAACCTGTAATATTGGATTAAGTCCATGCACTGCATCTTTTTTCAACTGAGTAAAACCTTGAGGGGCATCCATTCCCTGATGCATTCTTCAGGTCATTGACCATTCAAAATTGACTTGCCTAGTTGAATTTAAACAACAGCTTGACGGTTAAATGTTCCCTTATACATTCTCCATGGCAACACCACTACCAACCTGAGCCTATGTAACAATCAGCCACTTATCATGCAGTATAGTCTGCCGTTCCCTTTGAGTTTCAGTATTCTTGAGTTTGTGTCCTGATGAATGTGAGATGAAAATGTTCAACAACAGTTTTCTCAGCAATAGTCAAGTTCTATAATATCAACTGACTATTATTGTTATAGCTGTGTGGAAGCCAATTGAAATATAGGGAAAGTAATGGTATAAGTGGTGCTTTCAAAAGTGAGTATTGATTGATTACTTTTTTTACATAAGCAACACAGACTAGTGTCTGGGAATAAGAGACCTCAGTTGTGAGGAGAAGCTGGAAATGTTAGGAGTATTCACCTTAGAATAGTGAACAATAAGATGTGATCTGTAGAGGTTTCCAGATGAGAGGTTTTGATGAAATAGAGATGGAAACATTATTCCCTCTGGTGAGTGGATCAATAACCAGCATTTAGTTTCATAATCACTGGAAAAAAATCTACAAGAAGAACATTCCACTTGATATTGGCATCTGAATGCTCAACCTGAAAAGATGGTGGAGGTTGACTTCATCAATAATTTTAAAAGGCAGTTATATAATGACTTGAGGATGAGGAAATTTCAGGGTTCCAAATAAAAACAGGCATGCAGAATGATTGTACTGATAAAGATCTCACATGGTATGACAGGTTCATTGGCCTCCTTCTATGTTAATCACTTTTATGAACCTAAGAATATCTTAATGGATTTTTTAAAATCACAGGTTATCAACATTAGCTGTATGTTCTGTAGTTAATGCTTTTTTAAAGTAACATTATTACCTAATCTCTAGTGGGAATGGAACAGTTAGATTGTGTACCTAAAGGAATACTACACATTGTTTATGGAGAAAGTGAGGACTGCAGATGCTGGAGATCAGAGCTGAAAATGTGTTGCTGGAAAAGGGCAGCAGGTCAAGCAGCATCCAAGAAGCAGGAGAATCGACATTTCGGGCATGAGCCCTTCTTCAGGAAAGCCCTTCCTGAAGAAGGGCTCATGCCCGAAACGTCGATTCTCCTGCTCCTTGGATGCTGCCTAACCTGCTGTGCTTTTCCAGCAACACATTTTCAGCTACACATTTTTTATGCCAACATATCAGCCTGAACATTGAGCAACAGGTAAGAGAGGCTGACCTTCCAGCAAAAGGAAAAATTTTCAATCTACAAATTGTACCAGATGGATAATTTCCCTTTTAGTCTTCTGTAATTTTGGCACCATTTTTGACCTAACTTGGTTTGATTCCTATTGATGTCCTTCCATTCAGGGTTTTGGTTTGCTGCTGCCCTTAGACTTATTGCAATTTCAGCCTCAGGCCTATATTAGATGTTTGTACTTAGCTAGCTGATAACTTCACCTTTCTTGCAGTGCCCCACACTGTCTGTGAGGATCATTCAATGATTCACACAGCAGCCTCGAAAATAACATTTGCCTGGTCAAGGCTGATTGAATTGGAATCTCTGCAATGCATTGAACTTTTGTTTCTTCTCTTCTTTGCTCAAATATTGCTAGGGAGCCAAACAATCTTGATGATGATCTGAAATATCTGTCCTTTGTGTGGAATTGTGTTTGCATATACTAAATGGTACAAATTAATTAGCCTTATCTGTTTTTTAGACCATTTTCTTCTTTGTGGACTGGGCTTTACAAAAATGTATTGCTTTAAACCACGTGTGAGAGAAGTTTGCAGTTTTAAAAATAAGTTACTGGAACACATTGTGATTTGTATATACAAGGTTGTTTACTGGAGCTTTGAGAGGGAGAATATTCAATCAAAGGCAGTGTGTGTGTGTGTGTTTCTACTTCTGCCCAGAGACAATTGTCTGATTGTGTAGTCAATTGTCTAATTTGTCACTTGTTTAATTTAACCAGTTGCTGTGGGGTTTGGAGAGGTTAGCATTTTAAAAAAACTCTTGGTTACTGGACAGTCAGCTATGGGCTTGTACATGGACATTACAGTAGAAACATCCAGGCTGCAAAGAAAAATCATCCATCTCTCTCTCCCTCCCATATGGAGAAGAAAAATAAAGACCGTGGTAGATAGCTACTTACCCTCACCTTTTCTTTGGAGCTGCTATCTCTATAAGTGTCCTATTGAGAAGGGAAATGAGAAACAGCTTCAGAGACACTGAGAGAGTGAATTCTCAACCAGTGAATGAAAGACTGAGAATTGCTGACCCCATAATTTCCTCTCTGCAGCAAAGGTTTGGAAAGAATTGAAAAGATTCAAAAGGAGCCAAAAGAGGGCCTCAATTTTTGGTCTAAACTGGTGTTGCCAAATGAATTTCCCTCATTTTATTTTTGTCCACCAATAATACTCATGCAGTCTGTCTTTGTGTGTCTGTTTGTATGTATGTATGTGCAAATAGGAATTATTTTAAGAAAAGAACTTAAGTTTAAGTTATACTGTTACAGATTAGCAATTCAAAAGCTTGCACACTTTTTGCCATTGGTTACAATAAATATAGGAATAACCTGATATACATTTTTTTTAAACCTGAATTAGATGGTTTAATGGGCAATTTGGTAGTTGAATCTAATTTTGTGACAACTCAGGAAATAGTAGCATTTGATTTACAGTGAACTATTCCTGTTGAGTCATGACATGTCAAAAGTGTCCATCTGCTTGTGATTGATAAGGGTAAAGCTATATTCTGGTTTTATGGGGAGGTTTCTGTGAGGAATGTGATTTTTATCTCCTAATGCTTAGCATGACTGTTTTTTTAGTTTTCAAATTTGATTCGATTTCATAATAATGCCTGACAAAACATGGTCAATCTTATGGTGGGTACCAGTGTTAATAAAAGACACAGACACCATCACAGACACGGTACTTCAGAAAACTGAAGGCTTCTGATCCACAATAGTTTGTTGTTGCACATTTTCTTTTGTTACACATTTTAACAGAATTCTGTTGTAAAAGTTAATCTAATGATATAGAGATCTAAGATGCAAATATGCTGTTGCTATATCTTTGTTTAAAAATAAATGCATTTGTAAGATTTTTAACATGTTAAAACATCTTACTGTTTCACACAATAACATTACCTGATACAAACAGACATTGTAACCCAGTTGTTGGTATTGCAAATGCCACATCTAATTACTAAATTTCAATGGTCAGCAAGTCACTTTTGGACATGATTTTGATTAAGACCCCAGGATTCACTTTATCTCTGCCACCTTCATATTCTTGAAAAATGTAATATCAAGCATAAACATGCATTTTGCTGTTATGAATGCATGATGCTATAAGATTATTATATTTGGTCTGTCTCTTTATTCAAGGCGAAACAGAGGAACGAAAAGGGTCATGTGATTTGAGTTCCTCCCACACGCGTGTATGGCTTGGGTACAATGGATTCTAGGTTAGGATTTAATGGGAGCAAGGGGGAAAATGTTCATGCCAGAAAACAAAGGCAAAAGCAGCTTGACTGACTGCAGATAGAATTTCTGTCTCCAAGTCCTGTGAACAAGAGAGCAGCAAAAGAGAGAGAGAGAGAGAGAGGGAGGGACAATTCTGACAGTCAGAGAAGGCTGCAGCTGATGTAGTTGGCAGAGAGCAGAAAGCTACTATGCCTCAGTGAGGTAACAAGCAAAATACGGGAGCGAAGATGGTCTCTGGTGGAAAGAACACATCCCATGACAATCTAAAGACTCTGGTAGATTTCCTAATGTGTCACTGGGAGGAGAAATTCATGGGCTTACCTGCTGTAGTCAGTTTGGACATTATCTGAAAACCGAGAGTAAGCTGAGAAATGGATCAAGGAAGGACAGAACTGGGTGCTAAATATTGCTGGTCACAATATGTTCAGAAAAGGAATGAAACGATGATGAGTGTCAGTATTGATTAAGCATTATTGTGCTTCAGAAAGAGGATATCCTCAAGGTTCAAGAGGAGAGTCAAGTTGTCAAGAACTAAAAAATGAAAAGGGTGCAATTACATTGCTCAGTGTCATCTTGGAGCACTAATTAGTCGGAAGGATGTAGAAGAACAAAGCTGCAGAGAAATTACAGGCAGATGCAAACACCACACAGTAGTTATAATGGCGGACTTTAATTACCTGAAAATACACTGAATAAAGAGCAGCAAGGGGACAAGTTTTCCTGAATTCTGTTTCGAAGAATTTACAACAGTAATACGTGCCTAATCCAAATAGAAAGCAGGCACTGCTAGACCTAGCTCTTGAGAATGAGATGGACCAAATAGAGCAAGTGGAAGTTAGTGATGGTGGAGGGGGTTGTCCTTCAGAGGATAGTGGTCATTGTGCTTAAGTTTCATTCATTCAAAGGATGAGGGTGTCACTGGCTAGGTCAACATTTATTCCCCAACTCTAACCCAGAGGAGCTGTTAAGGGTCAACCACATTGCTGTGGGTCTGGAGTCACATGGCACTCAGACCAGGTAAGGATGGTAGTTGCGTTCCTTGAAGGGCATTAGTGAACCAGATGGGTTTTCACTGACCATTGACGATGATCTCATGTTCATCATTAGACTCTTAATTCTAGATTTTGTTTCCTCCAATTCAAATTCCATTATCTGCTGTAGTAGAGTTCAAACACAGGAACATTATCTGTGTCCCTGGATTAATACCACTAGGCCATCGCCTCACATGTTTCGGTTGAGTATGGAACATGACGAAACAACAATCAAAATTAAGTGTAATTAACTGTGGGACAACTGATGTCAATGGGGAAAGTTTGAACCAGACTGGATATACTGGCTCAGAAGGTTGGTAGGAAAAAGTATACCTGACTACTTTCAAAGAAGTGTTGGTTCAGGCACAAATGAGATATATTCTCTCAATGGAAAGGTAGGACACACAAAAGGTAGGAGAAGAAAAACGGTAGAGATTAAGATCTGAAAGTAGAAGTGTGCTTATGACAGATGTCATGTCAAAAATACAGTCAAGAACCAAACTGAATGCAAAATATTCAGAAGGGAGATAAAAAAATCAAATAAGAGTCGTAAAGAAGGATTGTGAAAAAGACTAGCAGCTAACATAAACCTCATTGTCTTCCACAGGAGCATCAACAGTAATAGCATGATGACAGGAGATGTCGGGCTGATCAGGGACCAGAATGCGGATGAGAAATCAGAAGCAAAAACATAAATTGCTGGAAAAACTCAACAAGTCTGGCAGCATCTGTGGAGAAAGATCAGAATTAATGTTTCTAGTCCAGGTTTTGAAGTGTCCTGAAGAAGGGTGACTGGACCTGAAATATTAACGCTGATTTCTCTCCACAGATCCTGTCTGTTGAGATGTTCCAGCAATTTCTGTTTTCATACCTACTGAGTAATGCTTAGTCATGTTGCTTTTGATTTATTTATTTCAGTAACAGCCTTGAAACATGACATCTTGTTTTGTGATTCTTCTAAGTTGATCACTAGGAATTTAAATAACTCTTTTAAAGTCTTTGATTCCCAAGGGATCATAACATTACATATACATTGATATCTAAAGACAGAAATTCCAGTTGTGGGATTATGTGTGATGATGTGCATTGCATCTCTGTTTAACTGAAAACTCTGAGATCAGTTTATTCAAATAAATTCTTCATGCTCCTTATGTACATCATATGAGGAATGGAGTGTGACAATGCAGGAGGGAGGATTGTTAGCGGTTTCATAGACTTTAAAACACAACCTTCCATTTCTGCAATGTTAAATTGAAGTACATTGGTGGTAGAAAAGTGTGTTACTAGTTGAATGGCAGTAAAGGGAGATTTTACCCTTTAGAACAGGAGTACTGTCAGAAATATCTAACACAAAGTCAGAATACTGTGTATGTTGCAAATCCTAAATCGAAAAAAAAAATCAATGCTGGAAATACTCAGCAGGTCAGTCAGCATTTACTGGGATTGACAAGGGTCTCAAAGATGATAGGGAAAGTAAAGTGAGGCCATAGTCAGATCAGCATGACCAGATCGAATGGTAGAACTGAATGGTCTACTTCACTGTTCCCAAATTTTACTATCTCATTCTTCATAGAGAGAAAGCATTTTAACAGTGTTCATTTTAACCAAAACAGCTAGCTTTGAGTTAGCTGAGATGCTGGAAATTTAACAGTCTCAAGTGCAATGGCATTGCAGTAATGTGGAAGTTCATGCCGACGCCAAAGCACGAATTGACCATTTAAACGTTGTCACCTCTATCTGCTCAGAATAATTGACTATTTAAAGGAGGTGTCAAATGAGTCAAACAGTGAAAGCACCATGTAATAGGCAGCCAATTGGATTCATTCCATGTGATGTCAAGGAAGGCACTGGATACTGTAAAAACAATGGGACCTGATAACATTCTGGCAATATTGTTGAAGACTTGCTGTCTAGATCTAGTTGAATTCATAATCAAACTGTTCCAGTACAGCTACAACACTAGCATCCAACCAGTCATGTGGAATATTGCACAGGAGTGGGGCAATAGTAATAAGGAGCATTCATGCCACACGAGAGTCAGGCAATGACCAACAAGAATGAATTGCAACATCTTCCCTTAACATTCAGTGACACGACTGTTGCTGCATTTTTCGTTAACAGCAACATGTGGATTACCATTGGCCAGAGACAGAACTTGTCCTGTCATTAAAATGCTGGGGCTTCAAGAATAGGTCAAAGGCTATGAATACTATGGAAAATAATTCACCTTCTGACTTTCCAAAACTGTACACCATTTACAAAGCTGCAGTCAGAAGTGTGATGGAATACATTTCATTTTCCTGGTTGAGTGCAGCTCTCACAGTATTCAAGAACCTTGACACCATCCGGGACAAAGCAGCCCACGTGACTGATACCACATCCATCATATTCACCATTCACTCCATTCACCACCAATGCAGAGTGGCTGCAGTGTGTGCCATTTGCAATTGAAACACAGCAACTCATCAAGGCCCCTTCAATAACATATTCAAAACCTGTGACTTTACTACCTGCAAAGTCTTTTAGGTGGTAGGTGTTTGGCAGCAGGCCTTTCAGAACACAACCTCTGCAAGTGCCCATCCAAGTTCATACATCATCCTGACCAGATACTTTAACGGTGTCTTCACTAATGCTGGGTCAAATCTAAGAACTCACATCTAAAGGCAATATGAGTGTCCTTATGCAACACAGGCTGCAGTGGTTCAAAAAAGCAAGTTACTATCATCTCATCAAGGGACATTAGGGATGAGCAATAATTGCTGACCCAGCCTGTGAAAGAATAAGCCATGGTTGCCAGTCTTTAAACAGGTGAATTCACTTCATGTGATATTACAAATCAACTGTGAATGTATGGGATACAGTACATGAAAAGATAAATGACATGAGAACATACTGAAAACCTGTGTTCTGGATCTAGACATTCCTAGCCAACCTCTTCCAGTACAGTTACCACACTGGCATCTTCCTGACAATGTGTAAACTTGCTCAGGTGTGTCCTATTCACAAAACAAACCAGATAAATCTAACCCAGCCAGTTGTTACAACAAATCAGGCTTCCATGTACAAGGCTACCTCAGTGATTCCCTGTTGCTTAAATTAAAGGGCAGATGGTAGCATAGTGATAGGTGTACCTGGATTGGTAATCCAGAGGCTCAAACTGATGCTGTGCTGACATGGCTTCAGATCTCACCATAGCAGCACCATTCAATTTGTAAAACCTAGAATGGAAATCTAGTCTCAGTAATGGTGATCACAAATCTATCATCAATAATTGTTTAAAAATCCGTCTGCTTCAGTTATGTTCTTTAGGGAAGAAAATTTGCCATCCTTCCCCAGTCCGATCTACATATAACTCCAGACCAACAAGAATCAATTGACATTTAACTGCCGACTAAACATGGTCTAACAAGGCCCTCAACTCAAATGCTGATGTTGCTGGTGATGTCAACACCCCATGAAAGAGTACAACATCTTGAAAAGTCCTGTTTTCTTTTTGATCAGAAATTAACTTTTGAACCTTTTGCTGTGTTGTGCTGTGCTGTTAATATAAAAAACATTTTATCTGGTTATCGACTGCAATAGATGCTGCCACCTTCCCTCCCACAATTGTGTCATTTTGTTTCTCTCTGTGTGGGTGCCTCTGTCAATGTCAAAGGCAGCTTCACTCACTGATACAGGAGAAGAGAAAATTATCCTTTAATTTTCAGTAGATCACATGGACTCGCTCAAAGCAGAATTAGTCGGATAACCACCACCTCTTTCTAGACATTATTTTACCTTAAATGAAAGAAGACATTATAAACATGATTGTCTTTTTAAAGTCCTGCATTTGTAACACAACAAACAAACAAATTTTAATTACTGTTTTTCTGCTAGAGGTGTGTACAATTTTCAACATCTGGTTGTTTCAAATTAAAACTCCTGTAATTGCAAGTGAACATCAATGCTGGCAGATTAATCCATCTCTCTTTAATACTGTAAAGAACATTAGCCATTCATACTGGAATATAGCAGTATTAATCTTATCAGATAGCTCTTGAAGTCAGTATTCCCATCTGAGTGTGAATGTCCTTTCACAGTACTTAATGATCGGCAAATAACTATATTTCTAATTGAATCTCTAGGCCATGTTCAAATGTCAACCCCATTGCTGAAACTTTTATCAAGACAGAACAAAGTAGATAAAGACAGGGACTTAAAAGGTTGACAGCACTCAAAAGTTCAAAAGTCATCCTCTCCAGATGTGATGCTTTCAATGGTTGCAAAGGGAGGTAAGGTTAAAATCTTAAAAGCTGTAATCACCACTTCCAATCCTGCTTTAAAAATGTTAGAGAGCTGGAGAACTGCAAGTACAACATGACTCAAATAAGGGAGTACAAGATAAACCTGGCCTAATGCCATCACTTCATATCTGGAACATTATGGATTAACAAATGAAGGTCATCATGAATTTGTTTAAGGAAAATTATGTTTGGATAATTTGATGAAGTAATGATGCTGATCAATGGAAATGATGTTGAGTACCTGGACTTTTGAAAGACATTTGACAAAGTTCCATGCCACAAACTTAGAAGCAGAATTAAATTTCTTGAGATCAAAGGGACAGAGGCAGCATCAATACAAAATTGGCTAAGAGCCAAAAAGCAGAGAATTCATTTCAGTGCAGAGGGAGATATGCAGTGAGATTCTGCAGGGTCTGTTAATAGAACCAGTGCTGTTTTTTATGTATATTCATGATCTGGGTTTAAGTATACAGGTCATAATTTCAAAGTTTGTAGATGACAAGAGACTTAGAAATATAGTAAACAATGAGGAGTAACAGATTCGGGACATTGAAATGGACAGACACACAGTGGCTACAGTTTACAGGATTCTTGAGCTGGATAAATTAAGAGAAATGATTCCATTAATTGATTTGTTGATGTCCGGAAGTCACAGACTTAATGTGAGTGGCTAAAGGACTGGTGACAACCCAGGATACTTGTTTTTGCGTAACAAGTTCTTGTGATTTATCACTGCCTGAAAGGTTTACACAGGGCATGGGACATAGTTTAGAAACAGGCCTTCAGGCCTACCAGATCAAGCTGGCCATTAGGAGCAGATTCAATCATAACTTTCAAATGGGATTTGGGTAATGACTTAAATTGAATACTATCACAGTGCTTCGGGAAAAGATTAGGGGAATTGATAGCTGACTCAAGCATGGCAGGCTGAATGGCCTCCTACTGTGCTGAATCATTTTGTGATTCTATTCTATGATGTATCCAGAGGCACCACTGCCAACAGGAGATAAATCAGCTGCAGCTAGCACACAGCCACGTCTTTGTGACTCAGACCCAAAACTTACAACCTTGAACAGTTATTTGCAATTAAATTCTGACCATACTGAGATGGTTGGTGTTTCTTGACAGAGGAAATAATAACTTTATGGAAGTGTGGATCTGCTCAGAGTATTACATCAAAACTAATGTTGCACAATTGTTATGTATGCACTAAGACTAACACATGCTCAGCTATAGGCAGCCTATTATTGAACAACTTCATTTCTACTATAAGGATGACAGCAATGAATTCAGGGAAGTGATTGTTATGTAGAAATCAACTGGGCACGATACTTGCCAATTATATTCGTATTTGTTTATTGCAGTGGTACTGCTGAATTAATTAGGATGCTATATGTTGAAATGTAACAATTAATCACAGCATACAAGTGAAAGCTGCACAGGTAGTCACAGTGGAACTGGAAAAAATCTTTTTTTTTAGCTAAACCAATGGAGACAAGCTGGGAATATGCTTGTATAAGAGCACTTTAACAGGCGATATCCTATTGATCAAGTAACCAGGTTGTAATGTGTAATGCACAAGAGCTCATCTCTTATGCCTGGAGAGTCTCGGGAGAAATTCATCCTCTTATTCTACAAAGGTTTCATTGCTGCCAGATCCACCTTGTCCATCTCCAATTCAGAGTTCGCTTCATCGGAGAGGGAGAACCCACAGGTTCCAACAGCCTTTCTGACTGTTCCGAGGAGCAGGGCATGTTTTGCTTCCATATCATTTGTGAATTTCATATGATCCACATACTTGCTCAGGACTGTTGCTCCTAATTGAACTTTATACGTCACTGGTTCTGTCCTTGTGTTGACCATGCCTCTTACCCATGCAGGGCCATTCCTGTGGTTCCTACACTAAACTTCATTCTCTGAAGTAAACTGTTTCTGTCGCTTGGCAGAGCCTGAAATCTGGCATTGGCGTTCCTGATGCCATTTACCCTCCCCTCCCATCTGGTCCAGGAAAATTAGATTTGACCTGGTGTGGAGTCTTCTCCTCATTAGCAACTCTGCTGGAGCTATACCTGTAGTTACATGAGGGGTAGTCCTATAATCAAATAGGAACCGGGACTGCATGGTATCTTGTGAAGCTGTATGTTGTTTCTTTAAGCTTGCCTTTAAAGTTTGGACTGCTCTTTCTGCTAGGTCATTGGATGATGGATGGTAAGGATCTGCCCTTATATGTTGAATCCTATTCGACTTTAAGAAATATGTGAATTCTCTCCTGGTACATGATGCCCTGTTGCCTGTGACCAACATTTCTGGGATTCCTTGTATTACAAAAGATGCATGCAGTTTTTCTATCACCATTCCTGAGTTTGATGAATGAACTCTATTCATGTCCAACCCCTTTGAGTGGGCATCTGCAGTGACTAAGAATACTGAACTGTGAAAGGAACTGCAGAGTCGATGTGTAACAAAGTCCAAGCTTTACCTGACCATTTCCACAAATGTGGAGGAGCTGTAAGAGGTAATTTCTATCCTTGTTGGTACAGTGGGTACTGAGCCACCAGTGTGGATAATTCTGCATCCAATCCTGACCACCAGACAAAACTTCTCACCCACATCTTCATTTAGGACAGCCCTGGCAGTTCAGCCAGTATCTGGCAGTAACCTTTGGTCATGACAATCACTCTTGTTTCCCATAATGATATGCTGTCCTCTACTGTGATCTGGTCTCTCTGGGTCCAAAAGGATTCAATTCTGGGTGTGACTGCCCCTTAGTTTCCCCAATCACCACCAACTATTTCAACTTGCCAAAACCGAATTGTTCTGTATCCAAATCTGCTATTGTCAGCTGTGACTGGAAGTTTGTCCAAAAAATGTAAAACCATTATGAACTCTTCCAGTAGCAGTACCACCGATAATGTATCTGCCAGCACAGGGTGTCTCGATGCATCCGTATTTGCTACTAGGCCTCCTGGACAATGGTCCAATTTGTAATTATACACACGTAGTACAACAGCCCACCGCTGAATTTGGCCTGAAGCTATGGGCAGCACTGCCCGCTCTTCTTTAAGTGGACCTAGTAGGGGTTTGTGGTCTGTTGCTATTACAAACCTACATCCATAAAAGTTTTAGTGGAACTTCCTGACTCCAAATATAACCAGCAAATCTTCCTTCTTTTTCTCAGCATATTTATACTCTGCATTAGCCAAAGGCCTACATGAATAGGCTATTAAATGCCCCTCTCCATTAAGCCATCTATGAGCTAATACTACCCTGATGTCTGGGGAGACATCGCATGTCAATACCAGATCTCACTTGGGATCATAGCGTGCCAACACCATAGAGGTTGGTAGCTGTTTCTTCACTTTTCTGAAAGCTATGGCTTGGCTGTGCGATCATTTCCAAGGCTGATTTGAGTTGATGCAAGAGTGCCCGGGTGGAGGCCAGGTTACATAGGAACTTTCCATAGCAATTCACCAGCCCTAGACTCCGGTACAGAGTGGGAGGTGAGGCACCATTGTTTGCTCTCACTTCATCTTCCAAAGGGTGTAACCCAGTCTTGTCAACTCTTTAGTCCAAGCGGGTCACTTGGAGTGCCTGGAAAACACAATCTCCCTTCTTAGGGATATTTCTGCCAGGGAGGCCCCTCTAAGGACTATATCCAAGCTCTCTAAGTGCTGCGTATTGGTTTTTCCTGTTATTAGCACCTCATCTAGATAAATAGCGACCTGGGGTTGACCTTGCAAAACATTCTCCATTTTCTGCTGGAAATTTGCACAGGCTGATGATACCCTAAATGGCAGTCTCGCATATTAGTACAAATCCTTATGGATATTAATTTTAGCAAACATCTGGGAATCCTCATCTATCTGCAGTTGCAGGTATGCATGGCCCATGTCCAGTTTCAGGAAAGACAGCCCCCCCCACCAGCCTTGCACATAAATCCTCAATGTAATGGTTTGGGTATTTATCCAGCTGAGAGAAGCAACGGCTTAAAATCCCCACAACGGCTTCAAAATCAGTACATCCAGTGCTGCCCATTCCACAAACTGGACTGATTTGATGATTCCTTCACTTTCCAGCCTCCTGGTTTCTGCCTCGACTTTTACAGGGAAGGCAAATGGCACTGGGCAGGCCTTGTAGAATCATGGAATTGCTTCCTGATTAACACGCACAGTGGCCTTGGCTCCACTGATAGTCCCTAGACCTTCCTGAAAGATTCTGGGTATTTAATTAGGACTTCACTGAGGCAGCCATTTTCTAATCGAAAAATGTTGAGCCAATCAAGGTGAATCTCTCAACCAGTTTCACCCCATCTAGTTTGGGCTCGAGCCTTTTGCTTCAATCAATGGTAGTTGAACCAGCTGCTTTTCATAAGAGGCTGGAACCAAAGTCATATCCTTAATCTGTAAAGATTCCCCGATATAGGTTCTCAGTCTAGCAGAGGTTTTACGCAAACCTAAGGTTTGGAGTCCAGAACGGTTTTGTTAAAGAGTGACTGCGCTAGTATTGACCTCCATTCGAACTGGATGACCATTTATTATGACTGGTTTTGATTTGGATGTTGCTAAGCAATTTTACTATTCCAAACCAGATGTAGGTGGACTTTCAATTGTACATACTCTCCTGAATACCAGCCTCTTGAGTTATTTTACTCCATTTAGATCTAGTGGGACCCTTTTACCAGCAGCAACTATAATGGCTTGCTGGCCCGGATCTTGGAGAAAGTTTTAACCATTTGGCCAAGGCATGGTTTTGTTTTGGGGTTTTGTTGTGGGCTGACCTCGAGTCGCTCTGTTCAGGATAAGTCCTGAGTGAGGTATTATAGATCAGGCTCGACCCTTCAAAACAGTTTTAAGCAGGTAGCCCAGACTGTAACTTTGCTATTTGTTTTAGGTGAGTGTGTAGCGGATATTCCCGGAGTAAATTAGCTGGTCTGACTGCCAAGTTTTAAGCAAACGGAATTTATTTACAATACTATGGAATGAAACACAAAGAACAGAAAATAGAATACCGGATAACTCATTCTATCCAAACACCTGACAGACTATCCTGACTTAATGCTGCTGTTCTGAAAATACTGGCATAATCCCCATAAACAGACCCCTTAGAACAAAGAACAAAAAATGACACTAAAAGCTTACAGGTTACGAAGTCAGAAGGGCAGACAGAGGGGGAAAACCAACAGCCTTTCTTCACATACACTGCTGCTGAACTGAATCCAAAACTCTAATCTAAACGAAGACTAACTACACAGCTAGCTGACTACTCCCCTTTGATTACACTGTTTTTTTTAAAGACATAAGCCTTAGGTCAGAGGCATTATCTGTTAGGGGTAAACAAAAAGGACCCCAATAAACATTTCACACCCAGCTTAGTTGGAGCCTGGCCAATTACCCCCTCTGTGGAAAAAAACTCAAGGGCATAGTAACCTTGTAAAAAAAACAACATTGCGACAGAGGCTTGGCAATTGCCTTTACGGAAGCTGAGTCAGATTGGCGTGGATGTCACTTCCATCAGAATACCCTGCAACTCATATGCTCCGCTTGCTATATTTTTCAGTGATAAAGCTATTGTAGTCCCTGTTTGAAGTCCAGTTGGACTTCAGCGAGTAGGAGCTTTTGCATGGTTATATCATTAATTCCTTCTACTAACCGGTCTTTCAGCATCTTATTAAGGGTGAAACCAAAGTCGCATGCCTCTGCCAGTCATCTTAACCTCTTCAAAAATCCTGATATGGACCCCGGGACTAGAATTGCTGAGTAAAAATGACAATGCCTCAGAATTAGAGGAGGCTTGGGGTCATAATATCCATTAACTAAATGCTTCAACTTTTGAAAGGCTTTAGTATTTGGTACCTCAGGGAAGGTTAGGCTCCTACTATCAGGAAAAGCTATGGGTTCATGTATAGGATTGGCTGAAGGGCTAACATTGTTGATGATATTCGACCGTTGCATAACCTTGAATGAATCCTGTGAACAATCCTGTACGTACCGCAGATGGCATAATCAAAGTTGCTATTCTATACAGTTTTCTGTACCGGCTGTTATTTACACTGGTAACAGAGAGAGAGTTTTGTTCCAAGTTGTTGGACTTCATCTTGAACCGGGATCGTGAATGTTGCCAGGAACAAACCCCAGACTGGCGATTGATCCAGGGGTCCCCGACGTGCAGGAGGGCCTGATGTTCACTGTTTTCTATTCCTTCTTTTCTCATCATTTTTTAATTACTTAATAGGTGGTCATGTTACAGTCCTTCTTTATCCTTCCTTTTTCATCTTTTATTATTAATTAATAAATGTTCACATTTAAGCCAATTGCTGTTGTCCAGTCTTCTTTTGACCGAATCCAAAAAAACCCATTTGGATACATCGTGTGATCCAAGACATTTTTGGTGATGAGAATGGGATTCGGGAAAATGTTTAAGAGAAGGGAAAAGCAGCCTGGTGTGCTGGAGACCTCCTCCTGTATTCCAGGATGGAATGCAGCAGACTCTGATATGTCAGCAAAGTCAGGACCCCCGGAAGGATGGGGAACAGTTATAACTGGAGAAAGAGAGAACTGCAGGCCAGGTTTCTGTGTTGTGCAAGTGCACTGAACTGTGTAGAAGTGTTAACTCTTTGTGATCTGCTTTCAATGCACCTTCATTTGTTGGTTGCTAAATATTGTTTTGTACAGTTGTGTGGTTTTTGTTCCCTGGAGCTCAAGATTTGGGATACTTTGAAGTTATTTTGCATTTTTGGGAATGTATGGTAATTTGAATGTGTATTAAGCACCTGTATCAGTGTGGAGCATGTATGGTTAATGTAATGTCCTTTAAGAAACCATCATTGGTTGTGCAAAACAACAATCTGCAAAAAGTTGATTCAAAAATTTAGTTTGTAAAGCTTGTTAAAATTTTAACTTTTGCTAATGGCTCCATGTTGTGTTTGGACTTGGGTAAATTTTAATTCTAGAAATTACCATGCTTGGAATTTCATTTTCGAGCCAGAGTGAACTTTCAAATATTGCTTTAACACGATAATTCTGGGTATAAGATTGACTCATTGTTAATATCCAAGTGATAGGGACATTGGAATGTTAAAAATGCAGCTCCTGGGTGCGAGGAGTTTAGGAACGGCAAATTTAACAAAGGGGCCTTTTCCTTTCTTTCAAGTGGAGGACAGATGGATGATGTATTTACATTCAGAAGTTTATGCCCCACCCCTTTTCAAAATCAGTGTAGATTAATACTAATTGACCAATTCTGCTTGATGTGGAATGGATGAAGCTTGTTTGTTTGTTTTTAGAAATTGGAGAAACTGAAGGCTGAACCCCTTCACAGAATTTCAACGCCACAACACAATGATGGATGAGGCACCCTCAACCCATCAAGCCATTCATCAATAACACATTTCAGTGTTTGGGAATAACTGGAAATATAAATTGTAGTGAGTGCCAGGAATCTTAAAACCATTGTGTCTGGGTACACTTAAGCATATCACGACAAAAACTATATTAAGACTCACTTGCCCTGGTATTCTAAAACATTTAACTGGAATAGTAACCTGAAAATTTAAAGGGATTCTGGAAATTATAAAGTGCATACATACAGTCTCAATGGTTTCAAAGCATACAAAAATGGTTAGTGACTTTGAAGAAGTAACCACAATATTGAATTTGAACAAATGTACATAGAGATATATCAAATGTCTGGAATGAGTTATCAAGTAACTTTAAAATAAAACTCAGTCATCTTAGAGAAAGACAAGCAAAGTATGCTGTGCCTGAATCAAACAGGTATGTTTGACTTCTGTTTTAAAATGTTATAAGATTATGTTCCATGGACTACAAATCCATACAGATCTCTGGAATTGGATATGGCGGTAATAGTTAAGTTGCAAAATTGGATGAGACAATGTTTTTAGGGATGGAGGCTGGTGGCAGAAAACAAAGAAATGAGAATGTTGGCTTGAAATGACAATTGATGTTGAAATGCATTTTAGTGAAGAAGCAGTTTTGATGAGACAACTGATATCTTTCCCTTGGTGATGTCTGTATCCTTGTCTTTCCTTTTACAACAGATTGAATAGGTGATCCAGCCACTACCATAGGCATTGGGACCATATGTGGAGAGACAAGTAAAACCTCATAGATCATTTGATAAGATCATGTGGGAGTCAAGAAGGCATGACATGGTCTTGGGACACTGTTGTAAGTCTAAAAAAGTGAATGTTATCTCAGAGGTCATTACAAAAACCTGCACTAAAGAATGGGTCTTGGACATGTACATCTATTTGACAAAGGATTAGTGGCATGGAAGAGCACAAAAACATAGTTTAAACAAGTAGACACTAACTCAAAATCCCTAGAGAAACAGACTTTAAAATGATGAAAGTAGTATTAGTGAAAGGGATGCGAGAAGAATTACAATCAAAATAAGTGTGATTGGTTATTATGTCAAAATGTTACAGAAATTAAAGAATATAGACTCTGGGAGGAGTAATGCTGGACTGAGTGAAAGGACCTATTGTATGGCATACAGATACCCCTCCTTGAGCTTTTGTATGATTAAACCAGTGGGTGAAATTGTAATGTGTTAGGACAGTTAACTTACGTGAAAAAAAGACTGAGCTAAGACTCAGGTGATGTAGGAGTCTGTGGTAAGGGAACTCTGGCAAAAATAAATGTAAGGAAGCATAAGCTGAAGGTTAAGCCTGATGAATGTTAGAGCTGTATTGTTTGATACAATATATAGTAGCTCAAAGGGGATATCTGCAAACCAATGTAGTTTCCACTCAATGATATAGTCATTCATAAAATAGGCAAGGGAGGAAACATGTTGAAGAAATACGCTCAAGGTGAACAGAGATGAAGAGAGCTGGAGAAATTTTGACTTTGCGTATAATATTAATTTGCTGTTATTGGGTGAAGTGGTCTGTGCATCGGGAACTGAAAGATAAGGAAAAAAACACAGATTAAAGAACCTGAATCTGGAATATACTGAATTCTAGAGTAAATTGTGTAAATAGATTAACAGAGAAATTGTAAAACCGACTAATAGCCAGCTAGTCTGGTACAGTCTCTTTTCTTCCTCTTGCAGGGTTTCAGGGCCCTCAGCAGGAACAGAATTTTCTATCTCAGGATGGGAGCTGGAATAGATTAAGTTCGTGTATATATATGGAGTGGTTGTGCGGTGACTGTAATTAAGGATATGGGCAGCATGGTGGCACAGTGGTTAGCACTGTTGCCTCACAGCACCAGAGACCTGGGTTCAATTCCCACCTCAGGCAACTCTCTGTGTGGAGTTTGCACATTCTCCCCGTGTCTGCGTGGGTTTCCTCTGGGTGCTCTGATTTCCTCCCACAATCCAAAAATGTGCAGGTTAGGTGAATTGGCCATGCTAAATTGCATATAGTGTTAGGTGAAGGGGTAGATGTAGGGGAACGGGTCTGGGTGGGTTGCGCTTCGGTGGGTTAGTGTGGACTTGTTGGGCTTGTTTCCACGCTGTAAGTAATCTAATCTAATGCTGTTATCGTAAGCATGAAAACACTAATCCTCTGTGGGTTCCTCTCAAGTTTGAGCCAGACAGGCACGTGGCATGAGACGATGTTTTTAGGGATAGAGGCTGGTGGCAGAAAACAAAGAAATGAGAATGTTAGCTTGAAATGAGATCTGGTTCCATCAAGGACTTGACTGTACATTAAGGATGGGATATATTTAAGGATTGGTCTCCAAAGATTACTGCAATCATTCATTTGATGATATATCCAATTGTTATACTATTCATATTGAATATCATTTGTTTCATTGTAGTTTTAATCTTCTAGAGTAGGTTACATACTTTTATGAGATGTTCTCAGTGGCTGTTGCTGATTTGCACCTGCATTTGTGATTGTAACATGCGCTGTAAAATATCATCAGAGGTGGATTGGATAAGATTGGCTGAAGGGCTAACATTGTTGATGATAGTAGACCACTGCATGATCTTGAATGAATCCTGTGAACAATCCTGTACCCTGCCATAGACAGCATAATCAAAGTTGCTTTTCGGTACAGTTTTCTGTACTGGCTGTTTGTTACACTGTATCAGACAGAGAGAGATTTGTTCCAAGTCGTTGGGTGTCACCTCGAACCAGGATCGCGAACCGTGCCCAAGCCTCCAGATTGGCCGTTGATCGAGGGGTCCCCGACGCGCAGGGGATCCTCAGGCTCATTGTTTTCTTTTCCTTCCTTTTTCACCATTTTTAAAAATCTAATAGATAGTCATGTTACAGCCCTTCTTTATCCCTTCCTTTTTCATCTTTTATTATTACTTAATAAATGTTCATATTTAAGCAAATTGCTGTTGTCGAGTCTTCTCTTAACTGCGTTTAACCAAATCTGAAAAGAACCGTTTGGATGCATCCTGTGATCCAAGACAGTTCACAAGCTGCCAGGAGAGTCACCCAATGTCTTTCTCCCAGAGAAAATAATGCTTTCTTTCCATGAACTGGGCCCAGTCTTCATTGGCAGGATCAAACAAGTCAAACAAGTCTCGTCAAATAATGGCATGATGCCAGAAATGCATACCCGAACTGAAAGACGACTGTTGTGGGTGAGTTTCTTCAGAAGCATGCTTCACTCTTGTCACCAATGAAATAACTCTGCAGAGGCTGGAGGCCTGTGACCAGTGGAGTGCATTTTGGGAAAGCAACTCTAAATGATTAGCTAGAATCCACAAACCCTAGATGACAACATGTAGTATCTGTTTACAGGTGTCAGGCCTATCAGTTCAATATGCATGGAAACAGTACAGAAACAATTGGCAGAAGACGACAGTGGCATATTGATGTGACTTCACTGAGTTAAAGAAACAAACAGTTTTGCTTTTTTGGATTCTCATTCTCAATGCCTCAATATAGTGTTACATTTAGGTGTAATAGTAACAACTGATGTGCTACCATATTTATTTGTTAGTGTGGATTACCTATAAAACTGATCTCTGGCAAGAATCATATACCCATCCAAATGCCTTTTAAATGTTGCAATTGTACCAGCCTCCACCACATCCTCTGGCAGCTCATTCCATACACGTACCACCCTCTGTGTGAAAAAATTTGCCCCTTAGGTCCCTTTTATATCTTTCCACTCTCACCCTAAACCTAGTTCTGGACTCCCCTAAATCCTCCAACCCTAGCATCGTCCTTGTAAATCTTAAGAGGTACAGTTAATAAGTTTGCAGATGACACCAAAATTGGAGGTGTAGTGGACAGTGAAGAAGGTTTCCTCAGATTACAACAGGATCTTGATCATATGGGCCAATGGGCTGAGAAGTGGCAGATGGAGTTTAATTCAGATAAATGAGAGGTGCTGTATTTTGGGAAAGCAAATCTTAGCAGGACTTATACACTTAATGGTAAGGTCCTATGGAGTGTTGCTGAACAAAGAGACCTTGGATTGCAGGTTCATAGGTCCTTGAAAGTGGAGTCGCAGATAGATAGGATAGTGAAGAAGGTGTTTGGTATGCTTTCCTTTATTGGTCAGAGTATTGAGTACAGGAGTTGGGAGGTCATGTTGCAGCTGTACAGGACATTGGTTAGGAGAAAGTGAGGACTGCAGGTGCTGGAGATTAGAGCTTAAAAATGTTTTGCTGGAAAAGTGCAGCAGGTCAGGCAGCATCAAAGGAACAGGAGAATCGACGTTTCAGGCATAAGCCCTTCTTCAGGAATGAGCAGGGTGTGCCAACCAGGCTAAGATAAAAGGAAAGGAGGAAGGACATTGATTAGACCACTGTTGGAATATTGTGTGCAATTCTGGTCTCCTTCCTATCGGAAAGATGTTGTGAAACTTGAAAGGGTTCAGAAAAGATTTACAAGGATGTTGCCAGAGTTGGAGGATTTGAGCTATAGGGAGAGGCTGAACATGCTGGGGCTATTTTCCCTGGAGCGTCGGAGGTTGAGGGGTAACCTTATAGAGGTTTACAAAATCATGATGGGCATGGATAGGATAAATAGACAAAGTCTTTTCCCTGGGGTGGGAGATTCCAGAACTGGAGGGTTTAGGGTGAGAGGGGAAAGACATAAAAAAGACCTAAAGGGCAACTTTTTCACACAGAGGGTGGTATGTATATGGAATGAGCTGCCAGAAAGTGGTGGAGGTTGGTACAATTGCAACATTTAAAAGGCATTTGGATGGACATGTGAATAGGAAGGGTTTGGAGGGATATGGGCCAGGTGCTGGCAAGTGGGACTAGATTGGGTTGGAATATCTGGTTGGCATGGATGGGTTGGACGGAAGGGTTTGTTTCCATACTGTACATCTCTATGATTCTATGACTCTATGACCTCTTGTGCATGTCGCTGTTTGGCTTGTCCTAGAATGGATGTGTTGTCCAGTCAAAGTCATTCCTCATCTATATGTAAGGATACTAGTGAGAGTGGGTCATGTCTTTTTGTGACTATTTGATGTTCATGTATCCTAGTGGCTAGGTTTCTTCCTGTTTGTCCAATGTAGTATTTGTTACAGTTCTTGCAAGGTACTTTGTAAATGACACTAGTTTTGCTTGTTGTCTGTATGGGGTCTTTCAAGTACATTAGTTGCTGTTTTCGTGTGTTGGTGGGTTTGTGGGCTACCATGACGCCAATGGGTCTGAGTAGTCTGGCGGTCATTTCTGAGATGTCTTTGATGTAGGGGAGAGTGTCTAGAGTTTCTGGACGCATTTTGTCTGCTTGTTTGGGTTTGTTGCTGAGAAATTGGCAGACCAAGTTCATTGGGTACCCATTCTTTATGAATACGTTGTATAGGTGATTTTCCTTTGCTCTTCATAGTTCCTTTGTGCCGCACTGTGTGGTGGCTTTGTTTGTGGGTGTTGGGATGATAGCTTCTGTAGTTCAATATTTGGTCCGTATGTTTTCCTGTAGACGCTAGTTTGAAGTTCCCCATTGGCTGTTCGTTCTCCTGTGACATCTAGGAATGGCAGTTTGTTGTTGTTTTCCTCCTCTTTAGTGAATTTTATGTCAGTCAGGGTATTATTGATGGTCTTGAAGGTTTCCTCTAAGTTGTTTCATTTAGTGATAACAAAGGTGTCATCCACCTGGCAGACCCAAAGTTAGGGTTGGATGGTTGGCAGAGCTGTTTGTTCGAGTCTCTGCATTACTGCCTCTGCTAAGGACCCTGATATCAGAGATCCCATGGGTATTCCTATGGTTTGTCTGTAGGTATTGTTGGTGAAGTGAGTGGTAAGGCATTTGGTCCACGAGCTTGACGATATTGTCCTTGCTGATGAAGTTGGTGGTGTTTGGTGTATGTGTCTTTGGATCTTCTAATAATGTGGTCAGTGTTTCCTTGGCCAGGTTGATGCTGATGGATGTGAACAGAGCTGTTACATCAAAGGAGATCATTATTTCATCGTATTCTATCCTGGTGTCTTTGATAATGTTCAGGAATTCTTGGGTGGAGTGGATGGAGTGGTGTGAGTCTTCTACTCAGTGTTTTAGTCTTTGGTGTAGCTCCTTGGCCAATCTGTAAGTTGGTGTTCCAGGTGGCAAGACTATGGGTCTGAGGGCAGCTCCTGGTTTGTGAATTTTAGGTAATCTGTAGAAGTATGGTATATAGGATCCATCTGTTTTCATTTTTTTTGGAAGTCTGACTTATTTGATTCTCCAGATTTCTGAAGTTTTTTGGAGTCGGGCAGTGATTCGGTTCTCTAGTTGTGGGGTCAGGTCTATCGCCACCTATTGGTAAGTGTCAGTAACTGCAAGCAGTGCATTCGCTTTCTCAATATAGTCTGTTTGGTTTAGATTGACTGCCAAGCGTCCTTTGCCTGCAGGTAGGATAACGATGCTTCCATCTTTTTTGAGTCCTTCTAGTGCTTTCCTTTCTTGAGTATTGAGTGTGTTTCCTTCCTTTTTCCTGCTTAATGTTGGTGTGACTGTCTATCTAATGGTTTGCTGGGTTTCTTCTGTGAGTTGGTTGTCTTTCAGTGTTGTTTCTTATGCTGCCAAGAAATCTTTTCTGTCCATACCCTGAAGTTGTAATTTAATCCTTTTACTAAGATGGCTTTTTCAGTGTCTCTCAAGGATCATTCAGGTAAGTTTTTTATCCGTGCTTCTGTGTTGTCTATGTTGTTATTTTGTGTGAGTTTGTCTACTGTTTTCTATAGGTCTAGTTTTTTTTCTTTTTCTGTGTTTGTCGCTGTCTAATGTCTTTGGCTCATTGTACTGTGTCTGTCTGTTCATGGTCTGTTGCGTTAGCGAGTAAAGATTTTTGGCGTGAGATTTCCCAGTTGTATTTACGGAGTGTCTTGTGGGCATCATTAATCATTTCTCTAAGCATTCTGTGGCCATTTTGCTCTGCTATTCTTTTGACTAGTAAGGTGTTAAGGAGAGGTTTGTATTTAAGATATTTAAATAGTACTTGTTTCCTTAGGCATTCATGCAGGAAGTACAGCTATTTGTGGGTGGCGCTCTGTTGTATGGCATTGATTTCCCATTTTTGGGCCAGTTTTAACGTATAGTGCCCATAGGTGTTAGCGAGTTTTGAAAACTTGCTAATGGAATGAGTTGCCAGAAGAGGTAGTGGAAGCTGGTATGGTTACAACATTCAAAAGGCATCTGGATGAATATATGAAGAGGAAAGGTTTGGAGGGATATGGGCAAAATGCTGAAAATGTAATTAGATTTATATAGGATGTCTGATCAACATGGATGCGTTGAACCAAAGGGTCTGTTTCCATGCTGTATATCTCTATGATTCTATGACTTTGTGACTTGAGGTATTTCAACTAGATGACTTTAATGCAGCAATAGTAGGGCTACCTTCATGTGTGCAGCTGAATAGTGTAATCATTCGTACGATCACCAATGTACTAATCATGTCAGAACAGGCCAAGAAAAATGACATTGAGTCAGTCAATGACTGGATATACCCAGGCTGATTCAACCCCATAGGAAACAGCTGTATTACACCTAGAGAAACTGCAATTACATCAGTCAACCCTGCTACAAAGTGTATGCTCACAGTAGAAGTTTAAGATGGTGGCTTTGAGCATACAGGCATTAGCCTTGATGTGCATACGGACTGGCGGAGTTATAACCAGGTGCACAGTGAACAAAGATAGCACAATTGGGCTATGCTTAGACCCAAGATGTCTAAACGAAAGCTTCCCAAAATCCGGGTCAAGAAATTTTGAGATTGTAAACTCTGTGGCAGCCATTCTGAGGTGGCCATAGGTCATAGAACTCTGATTAAATTACAAGAGCTCATGCTCTTGCCCCAACAAGTACCTGCTCTCACACTTGACCCCCATTCTCACAGGTCGCCACTTGACAAACACAAGTCTTCCCACCCTGCCCTATGCCAATCACAAGGGTCTCTCACCCCACCCAGTCTAACACATCCACCCAATTCCACATCGCACTCTTGTATGTGTCACCAATCCTGCAGGCAGGATTGTGCAGTTTGTAAACTCTACATAGTTATGAATATTGTCATTAAGTGATACAATCACCCAAATATAGTGAGCACATCAGCTGCACAAAAACAATTGCTGAAAATGCACAAGGGCGATTAAGAAAGCATTGATGGATAAAAGCCATCCAATTAATTCTGAAAGGTTACTAGGAAAACACCCAAATATCCATCAATTTCCACTATTTAAACCAAGCTGCTATCTTCCACAGACAATAATCCTCTTTTTTTTGGCTTGATTATTTTGACTCTCAGGATGCTTCCTCAAGTTTTCTCTTGGGAAGATGGTGATGGTACTGGGTTAGTAACCAAGATGCCCAGGCCAACGTTTTGGGAGTATTGGTTCAAATCCTGTCATGGCAGCTAATGGAATTTAGATTCAATTAATAAAATTTTAAGTTGAAATCTAGTCTTATTAATGGCACCTATGAAACTATCAATTGTTCTAATAATCCATCCAGCTCATTGACATTCTTTTTCTTCTCAGTCTGTCCTACATGTGACTGCAAACCCTAACAAAGTGGCTGACTCTTAACTGTCCTCTGAGATAGCCCATGGGTAATTAGGAATAGGCAACAAATGCTGGCCTGGACAGCTTTAACCAGGTCTCACATAAGAATAAATTAAAATTAACCCATCTATATGATTTTCAACCAGGAATTCCTATTGAGATTTCTCCTTTCTTAAAAATTTGATGTTGCTTATATATATATGGCTAAGAGGATTCATTTTTGTGCTATTTATTAACTGAGGTCCCTATGGTTTGGGTCCAATAATTCCTGCTTAAATTCCCTGCTCTCCTCTTTAAAAGTGGAGAAGGAACAGGGAACTGCACAGAGAGCCTGAGGGTTATTTGAAACAAGATGACAGTTCTGATTGAAATGGACTGTGGGAATTAAATCGCTCTCTAGTGAGATTTGAAACCTCATCCATCAGCTCGCTGATGTTTCCACACACACATAATGCAGTGTAATTAATTTGGACCGAGAAACAAGTCCACATTGACAATCCCAGCAGAGATAAACTGCCTCTATATTCTCTTATTGTTTGGAGAAAAGATCACACATCTCCACCCTCAGTCCATTAGAAGCTTTGATACACTGCGCTTCACACTCTTAGCAATTAGTGGACATCTATTTCCCTGCTTATATGAATTTAAGCTCCTTGATGACACCATTTTCTTCACCATATGAGAAAATAATGGTTGGACTATTGGTGGTGGGAGTCGCAATGGGAGAAATCAATATGCAAATCAGTTTTGAATCCTTTTACATTTCTAATTAAACTCATAGCAACCATAGCTAAGTGCTTCAACAAAGCATGAGAAATATGATTTATTAGTGACTGCAAAAAATGATTCTCATATTCACCCATATATTTTGGATTTAAAATAGAAAATATTACAGTCAGCCAGTATTTGAATGAAGAGAGAGGACATTTGGAAATGGGTCTTTTTTTTTAAGAACTGGATTTGAATATGCTGATTTTAAATTTCAAAATCAGTTAATATGCAGAAAAAGCAACAAAAAGTTTGTCAACAATGTGACAAAATGAAATGTAATATTATTAGCATTTATGACAGCAAGAGATTGATGAAACAGTGTCTGAACAAATATTTCAGAGCTTATTCACTGACCATATTGTGTTAGACCCTTTATACTACATAATGAATTTTGACACCATAAACAGTATGGGATGTAACTCAGTGCTTTGAATTGGAAATGGTGAAATGTTCCTCAAGTGAGGGTTTCACACCTCAAAGCCACTTGAAAGAACTCTTAGCTCCAATTCAAACCAAATTGCATGCTACTAAAATTTGCCATTTTGGATGTCATGATTGCGCGAGTGTATAGGCCACCCTATCCAAATGGAGTAAAATTCATATACTCATCCAGATGCCTTTTAAATATTGTTATTGTACCAGCATCCACCAAATCCTCTGGCAGGTAATTCCATACATCCATCACCCACTGTGTGAAAAAGTTGCCCTTTAGGTCCCTTTTAAATCTTTCCCCTCTCACCTTAAACCTATGTCTTCTAGTTTTGGACTTCTCCACCCTGGAGAAAAGACCTTGGCTATTCACCCTATCAGTGCCCCCACGGTTTTATAAACCTCTCAACTTCTGGTACTTTGGGAAAATAACCCCAGCCTGTTCAGCCTCTCCCTATAGCTTAAAGCCTCCAACCCTGGCAATATCCTTGTAAATCTTTTCTGAACCCTTTCAAGTTTCACAACATCCTTCTGATAGGAGAGAGAGCAGAATTACATGCCTTAGTCTTACTTTTTTAGAGGGTTTTGGTGAGCATGGAGTGAAGTGCAGGTGCCTGATTTTTCTTGATACTCATGATCCTAAGAATTTTTAATCCAGCTCTGAGATTACTGATCACAGAGAATGTTCTTTCTAATTTGCAAACAATGCGGCCCCTTTAAGTAACCATGCAAAAACGTTTAAAGGGGCAGTGTATTTAAATGACGTATGGATTCCTAAAATGTTTTAGATGATCTTAAGTGATTGATTGGCTCCTTCAAGTTACACAATCTTATCCTGAATGAGCAGAATATCTTCCAAGAAGCACCAATGGTATTAGAGGTGGTAAACTGTTTGTCAAGGCATTATAAAAGTTGCTTCTTTCTTATCCTATTATAACCTGTCTTTACGAGTGGTAAACCACACAATGAAGCCCTCTTGTAAAATCACTCCTGAAGATATTAATATTCAAACCACACCTTTAAGAAATTTATTCTAAATATTTTCTTTGTCCCTGAGATGTGCCTTCAGAACTGCTTCAAATATGGGAAGGAGAAGCTCAATTGAATGCAGCTATGGGTAAGACATATGTCCTCATTGCTCCCCACACCCCAATTGAGAGTATGTTAGATTTTCTCATCTTTATTTCACAAAGATGAGAAATCCACTGCAAGATTTTAGAATGTAATCTAAACTAATACATAAATCCAGAATTGAGGCAGTGCTTTGATGCTGGAGATACTAACATTCTGATAAGACATTGGCCAGATGGCAACAGGTTTATTTGAAATCACAAGCTTTCAGAGCACTGCCCCTTCATCAGGTGAAATGTTGGACTATAACCTGGTATTGTCTGACTTCTGACCTTATCCACCCATCCAACACTGGCACCTCCACATCATGGATAACACATCATACTGAGACCATATTGTCTGTGTGGGAGAAGATCCAATGGGATGTTTTCCTGAAGTGCTGCCTAATTTTCCTCATTCACTCAGCACCTCAAAAGCAGATTAAATGGTTCTGTCTTGTTTGCTATGACCAAATTGACTGTGATAGGAGCCAGTAAGACAATATTGACATCATTAACTACTCTGTTTTCTCTTGACACTGTAATGTTTAATAATCAACTAAAGACCATCAGGAAATCTAAATCAATTTATAATTTTTAAAAGTAGCTGTTGACCTTTGGAGTTCTTTTTTCCCTTTTCATCACTGCCTAGCAATGTTGAACACCTCTTTATCCAACCATGATTTGCTTTCATTACTAATGAGGTATGAATAATGAAAAATACTATGTCTGTCATCATGAGAGACATTTTAATCAACCTGTTCAGAGATATTATGACACATCTCTGGAGCAGGTGGGACTTGAACAGAGGCCCCCTGGTTCAGAGGTGGGGTACTACCACAGTACCACAAGAGCCCTTCTGTCAACAGGATATCATTACTTACTTTATATTAACTCACGTAGGCACCAATCTATCACAGTGGGAAGTAAAATATACAGAGAATTACATAACGGTAAAATGCAGTAAAATTGCTTCCAGTCCAAGCAAAAGGAAATGATTATTCAGAAGAGCATCTTGAATTTTTACTTGCTTATCTTCAGAGAAACATATCAAAGTATTTTCTTGCACGGTGAGTGACGATGGAGCTTCTGACAATGATAGAATGGAGACTGAAAATTGTTGTCATGAGAAAAGCGCTGTGGGAGAAGGGATATGTGTGTTCTGAAAAGCATCAAAGGCAATCTAAACTCAGTTCTATATTTTCTATCAAGTGAATTCTTACTTTAATTAGTGCCTTTTGTGTTATTGTATTCAAACTGTCCAGACACATTATGTTACAGTTCCAGGGCAGGAAGGACTTGAACCTGTAATGTTTAGCTCCTATCTCTGTGCTACAAGCTCCTTCACTCTCCAGCCACCCACACACAACCTCTACGTAAATGTTCCTGTAATATCTTTTTTTTAAAATTACTTACAGTGTGGAAACAGGCCCTTCGGCCCAACAAGTCCACACCGATCCGCTGAAGCGCAACCCACCCAGACCCATTCCCCTACATTTACCCTTCACCTAACACTATGGGCAATTTAGCATGGCCAATTCACCTAACTTGCATATTTTTGGATTGTGGGAGGAAACTGGAGCACCCGGAAAAAAACCCACGCAGACACGGGGAGAATGTGCAAACTCCACACAGAGAGTCGCCTATGTGCATACATTTATAAACATACATTTAGATAACAATATACCAGTGGGAGTTGGGTGGTCGAGGGTGGTGGCAAAGTCTGCCCAAGCAGGGCTCAGGTCTTATTAAATTATAATCTTTTCTATACTATCTCTTAAAGTTGCTGCAGGCTATTAAATTCTGCAGTCTTGCTTGCTCTCAATCCCCGATGGTGAGTTCTCAAAGAACATTCATAAAGTTGAGAGCTTGCTAAGTGTATTAATCTCAGACTGATGCTGAAAACTACCGCATGGTCAAGTCACACCCTGTCAGGTGTGTATGAGGGTGGTGCAGCAGTAGTGTCCCTGCTCCTGGAACAGGGAGGCCTAGGTTCATGTTTCATCTGCTCCGGAGGTATGTAATAACATCTCTAACAGATTGGTTAGGGGAAAAGTAGGTGAAAAAACGTGTGAATTCAACTCAGGATTTTGCCTGAGTGGAGAGACTAGGCCAGTGTATGAACTTCACAGTACCATTAATGCAAAGTATCCAACCTCTTCTCCCTTTAGCAATAAGCAATGAATCCAACTTTGTGCTGCTATTAACACAAACAACCCACCTGACATCATTGATAATACAACAACAGAGAAAATAGTAACAACCCAACCTTGGAAGTTGAGATAGCTCTTGCTTTTGTATGATAGTGTAAAGTGGATGGTATGGTGGCTCAGTGTTTACATTGCTACCTCCCAGCACCAAGGACCTGGGTTCAATTCCACCCTCAGACAACTGGCTGTGTGGGGTTTCCATATTGTGTCTGTGTGGGTTTCCTCCTGGTGTTTTGGTTTCCTCCTACAATCCAAAAATGTGCAGGTTAGGTGAATTGACCATACTAATATTGCCCATAGTGTTCAGGGATATGTTGGTTAGATGAATTAGTCAGGGATAATAGAGTGGGTCTGGGTGGATTGCTCTTCGGAAAGTCAGTATGGACTTGTTGTGCCGAATGGCCTGTTTCCACATTGTAGGGGTTCTATGATTCTATGATCTTACATCCCTACTGAATTCCCATTTTGTCCACAGAAATAAAAATCTCAAGAGGTGTTAAATTGGATGCTGACTTACTGTTGCATGTTTTACAGTTTTAACACATGGTGACAGATTTAATTCATAGATTGTGAAGCAAGTAAGACTGTTGCCTCCAAAGGTGCCTGCAGGTCTCTTAAATAAATAAATTTAATGGTACCTCAGAAAGTATACAGATACCAGAGGGACAGAATATTTTTCATGTTGTGAATGTACTGAACTCATGCTCTGACTCATAGAGTACCAAATAAGGTTTACATTTGCTAGCTTAAGGGGATGTTTCTTCTCGAATCTGGAAAGATAGTCAAAGAGCAGAGTTGGAAGACACAACAATCAAACAATGATTCTTCACAAATGGTGTAATTTTGCCTCCAGCATAGTGTTTTATCTGATGTATCAATGCTTATGTAATTTGTTATAATTGAAGAAGCTGGGAATGACATTGAAGAGTCAGACATTTATTATAACTATAACATATAAACATTATATTCCTCAGGCACTTAAAAGGCTGGGACAAAATGAAGATATTAGCTTACAACACATGAGCAAGTTTCCAGTAACGTGTCATGCTTCAAACAATCTGAAGTAAGTTGGAGTATGAGAACTTTATACACTCAGGTCTCATGCTATAATAACATGATAATATCATAAGCATGTCTCTTAAAGGTATAATGACATACTGGCCATGAGACAAACACAATATTCCACTTTTAACAAAGATAAAAACTTATATCCAACAGATTGGTAATGCCAAATAGACAGCTACATTGTGAATTTGATGATTATACAAACAGGTAAAACAGTTCTAAAGGATTGACATCTCAAGCTTTAATGTAATGCTCAGAAGTGTGACAACTCATCCTGGTCTGATGACCATACACTAATCTGGAGAGGAATGCGTTGTTTTCGGTTAAACTTGACAGCCTTTGATACTTCTTTTGTCTTGCTGCTGCTCACTGCAACACCACAGCTCAGTCACTATGAGATCAAGAAAACTAAAATGTTAACTCTGATTTCTATCCACAGATTCTGCATGACCTGCTGAGCTTTTCCAGCAATTTCTATTTTTGAGTTCAGTCTCTATCATGAGAGCACTCTTTCTCACTCTGTTTTGGCTTCTGTTACAAAGTAGCACCATGACTAGCAATGACTTTATAAGATCGAGGCTGGTTATATATTTGAGAAACCTTTGCTGAATCCAAGTATGTGTATTTTTACTTTGCACTCTTTGCCTGAAAGCACAGTTTTGATCATTCTCGTCCTGCTTGATCATAATATATATTTTCATTCTCCTCTGTGCATGAAGAAGAAAGTCCTGTGCCTTGGGATGGTTAGGCAATTGGTTGCTGAACAAGGTCAGTTGCACTTGCGTTTTGAACATAACTTGTACTGGAGATGGCAATGCCTTTCCTATTGATATTGCATAAGAATGCAGCAATACACTGCAAAAATGTTGCTTTGCTCAACACTTAATGACAATTGGTTTGATTGTATGTACTGTGCAGCCTGCTAGATCAATTGAGCCTGGCAGTGGAATGGAGGTGTGACTGAGGATGGACAATGAGATGAAGATGTGATATAGGTAACTTTCCACTCGATACACATATCTTGAAATGGTTTGCCAAGAAACTACAGTCTATTGTCAATCACTATCTGATCCAGAAGAATGAATAAACTGAAAAGAGTTACAACATTCAATGTGTTGTTAAGATATTGAGCAATGGTAACTTAGAGAAGTAATCCATCACAAGGATCTAATTGTCCCAATGCATTGTGAATAGGATTGTTAATTTCATCAAGGAGTGGATGGAATGTTATATGGATGTAGAGGATCTCTTGTGATGATGATGTCACTTTAACAAGGTTATTTTGTTCTTGGGTTTTTTTCAAGAGAGCTTGTAAAGGCAGAGATATCGAAATGTCTATTTAACAATTCCAGGCGAGTGGCCAGTTTTCCTAGTTCAGATTTTTTCCAGTTTGGTTTAGTTGTAACAATGAGAAGCTGCTGGGTTAGCTGTAGGAGAAGCTGCTGCAGTGAATAAAGGGTACCATGGTTCAGCTGACGATCCCTGGCTGATTTCTTTCTCTCTGAAATCTTATGTTTGAATTTACCTTTTGCCAAGGGGTGTGTTTGTGGGATGATATGGGAATTGGAACAGCTCCTTAGTTAAGTTGCTGGGTCGGGTCAGTTAAGTTTTCTAATAGTTAAGTTGTTCTAAATACCATTTTTTTTTGTCCATGTTTCAACTATAGTGTTTTGCTAAAAGCCGAGCGGTTTGATCAGCTGCATCACCCCTGGAATGTCCACTTCACATTTGCCTTTAAAATAAGAAAAGGTTAAGGTCTAGGCTACTTTCTTAAAATACTTTGAGGAGATCTTGCCTGGTCCATGACTGAAGTTGATATGTTAGGCATGCCACGCACACATCAAAAAGTCTTTGAATAGTCTGATTTATTCCTGGACAGTACACAGACTCACAAACCAGGTATCCTGAATGTTCTATACCCTTTGTCCCTTGTGTAATATGGACATGATACCTTAGTGTAATGTCATTGTCATTAGGATTTGTTAGCCTTTAAAAGTGATTTGTCATTTTATAACAAGTTGTGATTTGTATAGCCAAAATAAACAAATCTTCTCAAGTACATCAATAATCCTATCAGGCCTTCCCTCAATAATGATTTTTTCAAATAATGATTTGTAGTTGCTTAACTTTGACAGTTGTTACTTGCATCTGCTCACACTGGCTCTGGTCACAAAGTAACAGGTCAATCTTGAGAACATCTTCAACGTAATAGTCTATAGGATTAGCATGCATTACAAGAGGGATATCTTACTCTTTATGTGAATTGGGTAAACTGCTTAATATGTAAGGCTTCATCAACCTGGGACTTGGCTTTTATCATGTTTTAAAGTCATATCCTTGGAAATTGTTGACTGATTCAACTGTTATGTGTGGTCTCTTCTCCTCCAGTGGGTGTGGCTTGAGTCTCATGAATTTTGACTACACCAAGATCTGTGTGCACTGGTAGTTCTGCCACTGCTTGAACATTGGTGTCTATCAGATACAAGATTTCAGGAAGCCAAGATTGGCTTGATTATCGGTACTACAATGTGATTCTGCTAATGCACATTAATGATAATCTGTTATATGCTGTGAAATGTGAGAGGAAACCAGAGCACCTAGTGGGAACCCATGCAGACACAGGAAAACATGCAAATTCCACACAGTCATCCAAGACTTGGATCAACAGGTCCCTGGCACTGTGAGGCACTGTGCTGCCATGCTGCCCCTTTCAAATTCTCCCAACTGCCATGTCAGGATTCAAACACAGGTCCCCAGAATATTAGCTGAGCATCTGAATTAATAATCTGGTGACAATACCGCTAGGCCATTCCCTCTTCATCTACATTGTAGTTTGTTGAGTACAGGGCAGAAGTGGGTACTGCAGATGTTGGAGATTAGATTCAAGATTAGAGTGGTGCTGGAAAAGCACAACAGTTCAGGCAGCATCCGAGGAGCAGGAAAATCGACGTTTCGGGCCAAAGCCCTTCATCAGGAAAGCCCATTTGTTGAGTACAGCTTGGCCTTTGGAAACAGATTTCCTGAACCTATGTGCCCAATGTCCCTTGGTACCACACGCTTTACAATAATTGAGAAGCTGGGCTGTTTTTGGTAATAATGATAAACCACGTACTTCTCTGACCATTGCAATAATGTTAGCCTCACCTAAAGCATGGAATTGTTCTTGGCCTGTCATGATCCTCAAGTAATGTATAAATGGCATAGGCCTTTTTATGGCCCGAAGGGTTCTGCCTAATGGGTTTGAGTTATGTAGATGCCATGAGTAAATCAGTGAACCTCTCTCTCAGGTCATCTTTAAAAAAAGTCACGTTCATGTCCCTAACTTCCAACAAGCTACCAAATGGACTGTCAATGTCGCTATGACATGAGTTTGAGTCTGTTAATACTGAAATTATTTCTCACCTTGATCTTGTCTTCAAGAACCTTCCAGATCTTTTCTGGACCTTTCTGATCATCCATGGCATAACCAGATGTGTTAATTCTGCAAAACCCCTGCTTGCCAATGGCAAGCAAAATTTTTAGAGCTCTTGTCTTGGGACCATCTATAGCTTGACATGTAAAATAGAATGGTATATGTTTTTAAACATAGTTTCACTTCAGTCAAAGCGTCACTGAATCATTGGTTCATAATGCAATTTCTGCTTTCTATGATTTCACCTTAAAATGTTAAACTGTACCATCTGAAAACATATGTTTCCTGACTTGGTGTCAATATAAAATTTAAAAATGTTCCTTCTTTAAGAACAATGACTTTGCAACTGCTGTTAGAAGAAATGGTTACTTATGTATTGATTGCTAGGAACAGAGCATTTTAGCCTTCTAATTGTCTGTACTCCAATTGACTGGCTTTGTGTTTAGTAATGTTCACATCAGACTCTTTTTCTATCTAAGGCAATCTTAGAAATTTATTTTATCTCAAAAGGTATTACATTCTATTCAAAACTAAATAAGTTCTTTTTTACGACTGATCAGTGCCCTATCAATGGCAGTCTATAAGCAGTCTACATTCACAGCACCTGCTGCTGCTTAAAGATGAGGAACTCTCCCTTTTGTCTGAATTCTCTATTTGACTATGTCGTTGTCAGGTTAGTCTTCACTTAGCTTTTCAAATATCTGCCACCAAGATATTGGAGTCTTTTATAGATCTCACCACCATACTATGAGCTTACCTTTAACAAAATGTTTTACCTGTTGCGGCAGTGCCTGTGTTATCTCCTGTGGATAAAAGGAATGTGTGTGGATATCACGGTACTGAAGAATTCAACAGATATTTAATGCAATTACCTACCATGTAGAAACATTGCTTACCTGGAGGAGCATAACCCCCATCCCCGACTGGAGACAAATACTCAGGAGACAGGCAGGATTCAGGCAAGTAGCAGACTTTTATTCTTGCAAAAAACGGCCAAAGGATCTTCCCGAATCTAGTCTCAACATGAGAACATGATTATTCTCTTAATCTTTGGATCAGATCAGAAGAGAGATCGTGACACACTCTGATTTTTACAGTGAAATCCAGCATTTCTATACATTTTGTGTTATAATGATCACATCAGCATCAACACAATGTCCTTCCTCCTTATTCCATGCACCCAATCCTGTAAAACACTTAATCAACATTGGGCATTCCTATGGACAGCCCAAAGTTCCCATGATCTCATGGTGCTTAACAGACATCATAATCTCCAGGGTTTGGGATCTTTCTATGCATCGTATTAATTCACATTCCAAAGTTACTGGTTATACTCCTTCTGGTCTGTCCCACACTTGCTTATATTTTGGACACCCCATGCTAGTCTGTTACCCATCCTCGACCTCTTCATCTCCAACTGCCGTTGTGACATTGACTGCCTCAACGTGTCCACCCCCTCACCCACTTCAACCTCTCACTCTCACAAAACACAGCTCTCCACTCCCTCTACTCCAATCCCAATCTCACCATCAAACCAGCAGACAAGAGCGACACAGGGATAATTTGGCACACAGACCTTTATACTGCTGAAGCCAGGTGCCAACTCATGGACACCTCCTCCTACTGCCTCCTCAACCATGACCTCACCTCCCATCACCAAACCATAATCTCTCAGACCATCCACAACCTTATCACCTCAGGGGATCTCCCATCCACAGCCTCCAATCTCATAGACTGGAACCCCGCAGCACCTGGTTCTACCCCTTACCTAAAATTCACAGACCTGATTGCCCTGGTCGATCCATTGTCTCCACTTGGTCCTGTCCCACCAAATGTATAGCCTCATATCTTGACACCGTCCTGTTCCCCTTGCTCCAGGATTTCCCCATACATTTGTGACACTACCCACACCCTCCACCTTCTCCATGACGTTTGTTTCCCTGGCTCATAGTGCACCATCTTCATCATAGACATCCAGCCCCTGAATCCATCCATCCATCATGGCAAAGGCCTCCAAGCCCTCCGTTTGTTCCTCTCCCACCAACCCAATCAGTACCCTTCCAGCAACACACTCATTCGATTGGTTGAATTAATCCTTATACTCAACAATTTCTCCTTCAAATCCTTACACTTCCTCCAGACCAAAGGGGTAGCCATGGGCTCCTGCATGGGCCCCAGCTATGCCTGCCTCTTCTTAGCATACGTGGAACAGTCCATCCTCCGCAGCTACACTGGCACCATCCCCCATCTTTTCCTCCGCTACATTGATGATTGTATCGGTGTCACCTCATGCTCCCACGAGGAGGTTAAACAGTTCATCAACTTCACAAACACTTTCCACTTGACCTCAAGTTCACCTGGACCATCTCAGGCACCTCCCTCCATTTCCTGGACTTCTCTGTCACCATTTCCGATGACTGACTCAACACAGACATCTATTCCAAACCCACCAACTCCCACAGCTACCTGGACTACACCTCCTTCTACCCCTACTCTTGTAAAAATGCTATCCCTTACTCCCAATTCAACCACCTCTGCCATATCTGCTCCCAAGAGAAGCAATTCTACTCCAGGACATCCCAGATGTCTTCCTATTTCAAGGACTACAATTACCCTTCTCAGGTGGTCAACAATGCCCTCCAGCATATCTCCTCCACTTCCCGCACCTCTGCCCTTGAACCAAGTCCCTCCAACCACAACAAGGATAGAACCCTCCTCGTCCTCATGTTCCACCCCACCGATATCCTGATACGATGCATCATCCTTCACCATTTCCACCACCTACAATCAGACACCAACACCAGAGATGTATTTCCCTCCGCACCTCTATTGGTATTCTGCAGAAACCATGCCCTCCATTACTCCCTTGTTAGATCCATGCCCCCCACCAACCCACCTTCCACTCCCTTGCCAATCCAAGAGGTGTGAAATCTGTGCCAAACCTCCCTCCTCACCACCACACAAGGCGCCAAAGGATCATTCCACATCCAGATGAGATTATTCTGCACATCTAAACACCTCATCTACTGTGCCTCTTGCTCTCGATGTGGTCTCCTCTACATTGGGGAGATGGACGCAAACTCACGGAATATTTCAGAGAACATCTCCAGGCCATATGCATCAAAAAACCCCACCACCCTGTGGCTAAACATTTCAAATCCCTCTACCACTCAGCCAAGAACATGGAAGTCCTAGGCCTCTTCCAACATCAAATCCTAGCTATCCCATGCCTGGAGGAAGAACACCTCATCTTCCACATGGCATCAATGTTGATTTCGCCAGTTTCTTCATCTCCTGTACCGCCAACTCATCCCAGATCCAACCCTCCAATGTGGCTCTGCCCTCTTGAACTGTCTTACCTATCCATCCTCCTCCCCACCTCTCTGCTCCACGCTCCACTCTGACCTGTTTCATATGCTGTTGCATTGCTTTGAAACTTTGGGGAAAAAAAAGTCAAAACAACATCAATTTTAAAAGGGAGAAGAACAGAAAAGGAAGCACATGGTGAGGTCATTGCAGGAGAGAGAGAGAGAGAGAGAGAGAGAGAGAGAGAGAAAACCTGCATAGTTACTGCCTTTGTTGTTTGAATTCATATATCGTTGGACATCGGAGTGCATCTGGGAAAATTAACAAACAGTGAAATTCACAACTGATCTTGGAGGAACTGTTGGGTGAAGTTCACAGCACAGAATCAGATAAGTTAATCATTGTTTTAAGTGTGGCCTACAGAGAATCTGCAGTAGTGAGTAGTGTGGGTTCTTTCTTGATTATATATTTTTTAGATATGTCTCTTGATTAAACTTAAAATATAAGACATAACTATTAATTTAACCTGGGGCAGTGTTTGTTGAGGAATAAGACGGTGTTAATGTCTGGGTCTGTAGATTGCGAAGGAGCAAAAAAGGCCTTTAATAGAATGATACATACTTCTTGTCAGATGTGGAAGTTTAAAGAGAGTTTAAGAGTTACTGTGGATTATATCAACCATAAATACTGTTAGCTGAAAATCTTATCAGATCAAATGGATTGGTTGGAGAGACAGTTAGCAGCAATGAGGAATTTGAAACAGCAACAGTATGTGATGGATGGCAGCTATAGGAAGGGGAGAAAGTCTCGGATACAGTCACATAGATGGGTTAACACCAGGAAAGGTAAGAGAGGTAGGCACCTAATGCAGTAGTCTTTTGTGAAAAGACCCATTTCAAACAGGTATGCTGTTTCAGAAAATGTAGGGGGTGATGGATTCTCGGGGGAACGTAGCAGGAACAGCCAAATTTCTGGCATTGAGACTGGCTCTAATGCATCAAGGGGTACGTCGGGTTCCAAGAGATCAATTGTGTTCGGGGATTCTCTAGTCCGAGGTACAGACAGATGTTTCTGCGGCCAGCGGCGAAAAAGCAGAATGGTGCGTTGCTTCCCTGGTGCCAGGATCAAGGATGTCTCAGAGATGATGCAGAATGTTCTCACGGGGATAGGGGCCAGCAAGAGATCATTGTCCACATTGGAACCAATGACGTAGGAAGGGATAAGGTTGAGATTCTGAAGGGAGATTACAGGGAGTTAGGCAGAAATTTAAAAAGGAGGTCCTTGAGAGTAGTAATATCTGGATTACTCCCAGTGCTACAAACTAGTGAGGGCAGGAATAGGAAGATAGAGCAGACGAATGCATGGCTGAGGAGCTGGTGTATGGGAGAAGGATTCACATTTTTGGATAATTGGAATCTCTTTTGGGGTAGAAGTGACCTGTACAAGAAGGATGAATTGCACCTAAATCGGAAGGGGCTAATATACTGGCTGGGAAATTTGCTAGAGCTGCTTGGGAGGATTTAAACTAGTAAGGTGGGGGGGTGGGACCCAGGGAGATAGTGAGGAAAGAGATCAATCTCAGACTGGTACAGTTGAGAACAGAAGCGAGTCAAACAGTCAGGGCAGGTAGGGACAAGGTAGGACTGATAAATTAAACTGCATTTATTTCAATGCAAGGGGCCAAACAGGGAAGGCAGATGACCTCAGGGCATGGTTAGGAACATGGGATTGGGATATCATAGCAATTACAGAAACATGGCTCAGGGATGGGCAGGACTGGCAGCTTAATGTTCCAGGATACAAATGCTACAGGAAGGATAGAAAGGGAGGCAAGAGAGGTGGGGGTGTGGCATTTTTGATAAGGGATGATGTTACAGCTGTGCTGAGGGAGGATATTCCCGGAAATACATCCAGGGAAGTTATTTGGGTGGAACTGAGAAATAAGAAAGGGATGATAACCTTCTTGGAATTGTATTATAGACCCACTAATAATCATAGGGAAATTGAGAAACAAACTTGTGAGGAGATCTCAGCCATCTGTAAGAATAATAGGGTGGTTATGGAAGGGGATTTTAACTTTCCAAGCATAGTTTGGGACTGCCATAGTGTTAAGGGTTTAGATGGGGAGGAATTTGTTAAGTGTGTACAAGACAATTTTCTGATTCAGTATGTGGATGTACCTACTAGAAAATGGTGCAAACCTTGACCTACTCTTGGGAAATAAGGCAGGGCAGGTGACTGAGGTGTCAGTGGGGGAGCACTTTGGGGACAGCCACCATAATTCTATGAGATTTAAAAGAGTGATGGAAAAGGATAGACCAGATCCAAAAGTTGAAGTTCTAAATTGGAGAAAGGCCAATTTTATGGTATTAGGCAAGAACTTTCAAAAGCTGATTGGGGGCAGATGTTCTCAGGTAAAGGGACAGATGGAAAATGGGAAGCCTTCAGAAATGAGATAACGAGAATCCAGAAAAAGTATATTCCTGTCAGGGTGAAAGGAAAGGCTGGTCGGTATAGGGAATGCTGGATGACTAAAGAAATTGAGGGTTTGGATAAGAACAAGAGGGAAGCATATGTAAGGTATAGACAGGATAGATCGAATGAATCCTTAGAAGGGTATAAAGGAAGTAGGAGTATACTTAAGAGGGAAATCAGGAGGGTATAAAGGGGACATGAGATAGCTTTGGCAAATAGAATTAAGGAGAATCCAAAGGGTTTTTACAAATACATTAAGGATCAGATGGGCCAATGGGCTGAGAAGTAGCAGATGGAGTTTAATTCAGATAAATGCGAGGTGCTGCATTTTGGGAAAGCAAATCTTAGCAGGACTTATACACTTAATGGTAAGGTCCTAGGGAGTGTTGCTGAACAAAGGGACCTTGGAGTGCAGTTTCCTAGCTCCTTGAAAGTGAAGTCACAGGTAGATAGGATAGTGAAGAAGGCATTTGGTATGCTTTCCTTTATTGGTCAGAGTATTGAGTAAGAAGTTGGGAGATCATGTTGCGGCTGTACAGGACATTGGTCAGGCCACTGTTGGAATATTGTGTGCAATTCTGGTCTCCTTCCTATCGGAAAGATGTTGTGAAACTTGAAAGGGTTCAGAAAAGATTTACAAGGCTGTTGCCAGGGTTGGAGGATTTGAGCTATTGGGAAAGGCTGAACAGGCTGGGGCTGTTTTCCCTGGAACATCAGAGGCTAAGGGGTGACCTTATAGAGGTTTACAAAATTATGAGGGGCATGGATAGGGTAAATAGGCAAAGTCTTTTCCCTGGGGTCGGGGAGTCCAGAACTAGAGGGCATAGGTTTAGGGTGAGAGGGGAAAGATATAAATGAGACCTAAGGGGCAACTTTTTCACGCAGAGAATGGTATGTGTATGGAATGAACTGCCAGAGGATGTGGTGGAGGCTGGTACAATTACAACATTTAAGAGACATTTGGATGGGTATATGAATAGGAAGGGTTTGTAGGGATATGGGCCGGGTGCTGGCAGGTGGGAATAGATTGGATTGGGATATCTGGACAGCATGGATGGGTTGGACTGAAGGGTCTGTTTCCATGCCGTACATTTCTATGACTCTATGACTCTATCACCATCATCCCCCACTTGCATCTACCTATCACTTTCACAGCTACCGTTCCCCCTTCCTATTTATCACTCAGCCCCGTTCTCCCTCCCACATTCCTGATGAAGGGGATATGCCTGAAATGTTGACTCTCCTGCTCCTCAGATGCTGCCTGACATGCTGTGCTTTTCCCAGCACCACACTTTTCGATTCTGTTCTCCGTCATCTGCAGTCCTCACTTTCTCTTGTCTCTAAGGACTGCTTAGATTCTGTTACTCAATGCATTCCATTGCTATCTCTATCAAATTCCTCTTATATCTTCCACTGTTCCAATTTATATATATATGTAATAAAAAAGACAGTTGATTTTAACCAACTGCTGTAAGATTCATAATATTAATTTCTATATTAAAATTAGTTATAAAGTGTAAAATTATACAGCTACCTCTACTGATAGCACTTTGTGATTAATAAGTTGCCACCAATCTATTTTGTTCTGTGCATACCATGAATGTTTTAGAGATAGGACAAATTGCGTCCTGAGACTAATTAACTTTCACATCTATGTTTAAATGTTTTTCCCCTAGTGTTTCTATTATACTTTAGTTATTTCTGTATCTATACATATGCTGAAATCTATCTGTATGATTATCTGAAGAACCTTTAACTAGAACCTATTTCTTAATATTGTGAGTAACTTCAAAGAAACAATCAATTACTACAAAATAACTTTAGCTGTTGTTTTCACAGCTGCTTAATGAGTTAGATTGCCTGATCCATGAGCTGAGGTTTGCAGCCTCTGTTCTAACTGGTGTTGTTCACTTAATGGGACAATATGCTTTCATTAATGAGGCTGGAATCAATCACTTGACTATCCTTAGGCATCCTCTTATCAAATTGTCTCAGAGGTTGCTTGCAGGGCCCCTCATAAACTTTGGAGTAGTCCTATTCAAAGGTATCATTCTATTTCACTGAAATTCTAGAACAGGCTATTTATCTCTTGTCAGCCATTTTGTGTCTTAATTCTGGGGTAGACTGTTTTATTCTGTTTAACCCTTTTTGGTTACTTTGTGTCTCAAACATGGGCCACCATTACAATACCTCAGGTACATAAGTGCAATTTTAAGCTGTTAGTTTACAATAATTAGATTCCCTACAATGTGTAAAAAGGCCATTTGGCTCAACAAATCTACACCAACCCTCTAAGAATAACCCACCCAGACCCATTTCCACTTGACTAATGCACCTAACACTATGGGTAATTTAACACGGCCAACTCACCTGACCTGCACATTTTTGGATTGCGGGAGGAAACCAGAGCACCTGGAGGAAACCCACGCAGATACTGGGAGGATGTATAAACTCCACACACAGTCGCCCGAGGCTAGATTCAAACCGGGTCGCTGACACTGCTAACCACTGAGCCACTGTCCTGAGCATACTTTCAATAGAGAGTCATGCTTCAAATGATATGAGGTAAGATAGAGTATGATTCTTCAATCATTAGCTATGATATAGTGATGATATTATGAGCATGTCTTTTAAATACACACTGACATATTGACCACGAGATATGGCACAACAATAATAACTTGGATTTCTCTGCTCTGGGCTCTGTGTCACTGAGAAGTTCATAATAATTTCCAAAACTACATATGGGACTAGTTTTTAATATTGTGATGTGAAGTAGGGTAATATCCTTTGATCATACAACAAAATTGAATAGCAACAATTATATTTTTGCATTTCTAGACAATATGCAATCACAAAAATCACGATAAAATGGTGATTTGAGTTTTTAATTATCCACTATATAGAGACAGACAGCACATTCCAGGTAATCTGTGAAAATGCTGAACTCCCATCCTCTGTTCTTGAAACACAGAAATGCTAATTAAAAGCTGGATCCATTGAGGAGGATAAATATTGTACAGCACACTTCGAGAATGAGCCTGCTATGAAAATAAACACAGATTCATCTAAATCCTTGGTTTAATTATTCAGTGCAGCGTCTCTCTCTGTCCAGTTGGAATACTCTGTGACAAATACAGTAGCACCTGTCATCAGCTCAGGCTTATTGGGAAAATGTTTCCACTTTGGGGATGGAAGCAGCAGGTGACTATGTCGCTTCCTCTATGTTCTGGTGAATATATTTATTTTCTCCAATATAAAAAGACATTTTAATTTAATATTACTGGTAGCTCTGGTTGTTTTTGCTACTTTACACAAGTTCTTATATTTTATTTAAATTCTCAGATGGTTAACTGTTTGCCCTACATTTGAGCACTTAAAGATGGTGGTGTATACATAAACCAGAAATGAATACCAGAGATGAAATCTTCCCCAATGTGATTCTGCTAGCCCAGTGACTCTCAAACTTCTTTGGTTAAAGAATCCTTTCTCAAATGAATGAGTAATAGTGGACATAATCTAAATACTGTTATATAGTACTCATAAAAAGTCTTATTTGTAAAGAGTGTTTTAATAATGCTATTTAAAAAAGTGAATTATTTTGACAAGTAATTTGAAAAATATTTCATGAAGGTAAGCTATGATGACTCAGAGCCAACAAACTAGGGAAGTGATAACTGTGATTCTAATACTTTAATACATGTTGATTGAGTTGCTTTTAATGTGACTACAATTGCCAGTTGATGACATACAGACTTTATCAGTTGACAGATCACATCCAGTGCAATCAAATATTGGCCAAAGTCGTTTTAACACTATCTTAACAAACATAGATATTTGGCAGCCTTGAAGCAGGCATTGTACTGTTTTCATTTAAAAATAATTCCATAAGCATGGGTTTTCTCCTTTCTAATTGTCCCCACAAGGATTGGATATTCCCTGGAAGATTTGACAGACCTACACAAAGCCAATGCAGTTTCTCTATGTTAGGAGAAAGTGAGGACTGCAGATACTGGAGATCTGAGCTGAAAATGTATTGCTGGAAAAGCGCAGCAGGTCAGGCAGCAACTGAAGAAGGGCTCATGCCTGAAACGTCGATTCTCCTGCTCCTTGGATGCTGCCTGACCTGCTGCACTTTTTCAGCAACATATTTTCAGTTTCTCTATGTTTTCTAGCTGGACAAGGAATTCTCAACCTTGGAGTAGATTTAAGTAAAACTGACAGGATTTTCATTATTACAACAGTTAAACCAACAAGCAATTAGCACAAACAGAAATGTTGGAAATTCTCTGCAGGTCAGGCATCATTACAATGACGTTGCTAAATTCATTTGTCCAAATTAAAAGCAGCCATGCATCCTAAAAGCAGCCCACCTCCCCCTTCTGCTGAAAACAAATGCAAGATTCATTGCTGAAATCCAGGTAGCCGGGGTGCTCCTTACAACAAAGAATTCAACATTTTCATAGCTTTGAAAGTCAAATTTCTGTCAGCTATCGTGCAGGAAAGAAACATTAACTATTGTTAATTTATACAGATAGCTTGCCTTTTCTTCTTTCCTACCCCCTTCTGTGTCTCATCAGCGAGAGAGATTATTTCACAGACCCACTGAAAACTTTCGAAAGGCTCTGAGGGGTTCAGTGACCCCAATTTCAGAACTACTGCATCAGAATTCATTATCTGTGCAGAAGTAGTTGAAAAAAAAAATGAAATGTAATTCAGATGTGTTGCTTTCCATGAAATCCTGAGTCAGCTTTGTCTTCAAACTCTGAATTTTATTTCTTTGCATTGTTGTAGACAAGAGGAGAGGTAAATTGATCTTTTAAAATAAATTTCTCCTATTCAGTGGTGATTTGTCTTATGTTTTAAATATGCGTTCTTGGGATCTGGGCATCACTGGCTAGGTAAACACTAATTGTCCATCCTGAATTCCCCTTGAGGAGGTGGTGCTGGTCTGCCTTTTTGAACTGCTGAAGTCCCTGTGCTGTAGGTAGACCCATAATGTTGTTGGGGAGTTCCAGGATTTTGACCCAGTGACACTGAAAGCACAAGAATATATCTCTAAGCCAGAATGGTGAGTGGCTGGGAGGAGAACTTGCAGGTGATGGATTTCCAATGTATCTGCTGCTGTCCTTCTAGGTACAAGTAGTCATCCATTTGGAAGGTGCTGTTAAAGGAGCTTTGGTGAATTTCTTCACAACATCTTGTAAATAGTACACGCTGTTGCTACTGAGTGTTGTTGGTGGCGGAGGGAGTGAATGCTGTGGTTGTGGTGCCAATCAAGTGGATTGTTGTGTTCGGGATGGTGCCAAGGTTTTTGAGTGTTGTTGAAGCTGCACTCAGCCAGGCAAGTGGGGAGTATTCCATCACAGTCCAGACCTCTACCTTATAGATGGCAGACAGGCTTCGAGGAGTCAAGAGATGAGTTGCTCCTGACAGGATATTCTTGCTATAGAGAGAGCACAGTGAAGGTTTACCAGACTGATTCCTGGGATGGCAGGACAGACATATGTGGAGAGGTTGAATTGTTAGGATTATCTTAACTGCAGCTCAGAAGAATGAGGGGGATCTCATAGAAACCTATAAAATTCTAAGAGAACTAGACAAGGTAGATGAAGGAAGGAAGTTCCTGATAGCAGAGTCACAGTTGAGGCACACAAGTTAAACCGTTTAAGGCTGAGATGATAAGTTTCTTCACCCAGACAGTGATGCGCTTGTGGAATACATTACCAAAGAAACAGTCAAAGCCAAAACATTGTAGAATTTAAAGAAGAAGTTGAATACAGCACTGTGGGATAAAGGGATCAAAGCATATAGGTGAGAAGGGGAACAGGATATTGGGGTGGATGATCAGCCATGAACATCTGAATGGTGGAGCAGGTGTGAAAGTCAAATGGCCTACTCCTGCTATGGGTGCAGCAACTTACAGTCATAGAATCATAGAGATGTACAGCAGGGAAACAGACCCTTCGATCCAACTTGTCCCTGCCAACCAGATATTCCAACCCAATCTAGTTCTACCTGCCAGCACCCAGCCCATATCCCTCCAAACCCTTACTATTCATATACCCATCCAGATGCCTTTTAAATGTTGCAATTGTACCAGCCTCCACCACTTTCGCTAGCATCTCATTCCAACACGTACCACCTTTTGCAAGATAAAGTTGCCCGTTAGGTCTTTTATATCTTTCCCCTCTCACCCTAAACCTATGCCATCTAGTTCTGGACTCTCCAATGCCAGGGAAAAGACTTTGTCTATTTATCCTATCCATGCACCTCATATTTTCGTAAACCTCTATAACTCACCCCTCAGCCTCCAACGGTCCAGGGAAAACAGCCCTAGCCTATTCAATCACTCCCTTTCTACCTTTGAGCCAGTTCTGTATCCAAATGACTAGTTCTCGCTGTATTCCATGAGATCTATCCTTGCTAGCAATCTCCCATGGGGAACCTTGTTGAATGCCTTTATAAAGTCAATATCGATCATGTCCACCGTTCTGCTCTCATCAATCCTCTTTGTTACTTCTTCAAAAAACTCAATCAAGTTTGTGAGACATGATTTCCCATGCATGATGCCATGTTGACTATCCCTAATCAGACCTTGCCTTTCCAAATACAAGTACTTCCTGTCCCCCAGGATTCCCTCCAACAACTTGCCCACCACCGATGCCAGGTTCATTGGTCTATAGTTTCCTAGCTTATCCTTACCAACTTTCTTAAACAGTGGCACCATGTTAGCCAACCTCCAGTCTTCCGGCACCTTACCTGTGACTATTGATGAAACAAATATCTCAGTAAGAGGCCCAGCAATCACTTCACTAGCTTCCCACAGAGTTTTAGGGTACATCCGAACAGGTCCTGGGGATTTATCCACTTTTATGCATTTCAAGACATCTAGCACTTCCCCCTCTGTTATATGGACATTTTTTAAGATGTCACCATCTATTTCCCTACATTCAATATCTTCCATGTCCTTCTCTACAGTAAATACAGATACAAAATACTCATTTAGTATCTCTCCCATCTCTTGCAGCTCCATACAAAGGCCACCTTGCTGATCTTTGAGGGGCTCTATTCTCTCCCTAGTTACCCTTTTGTCCTTTATGTATTTGTAAAAACACTTTGGATTCTCCTTAACACTATTTGCCAAAGCTATCTCATGTCCCTCCTGATTTCTCTCTCAAGTATATTCCAATTGCCTTTATACTCTTCTAAGGATTCACTCGATCTATTGTGTCTATACCTGACATATGCTTCCTTCTTTTTCTTAACCAAACCCTCAATTGCTCTAGTCATCCAGCATTCCCAATACTTACCAGCCTTTCCTTTCACCCTGACAGGAATATACTTTCTCTGGATTCTCATTATCTCATTTCTGAGGCATCCCATTTTCCAGCTGTCCCTTGACCTGTGAACATCTGCGCCCAATTAGCTTTTGATAGTTCTTTCCTAATACCATCAAAATTAGTCTTCCTCTAATTTAGAACTTCAAATTTTAGATCTGGTCTATCCTTTTCCATCACTATTTTAAAATGAATAGAATTATGATTGTTGGCCCCAAAGTGCTCCCCAACTGACACCTCAATTACCTGCCCTGCCTTATTTCCCAAGAGTAGATCAAGTTTTGCATCTTCTCTAGTAGGTACATCCGCACACTGAATCAGAAAATCTTCTTGCACACACTTAACAAATTCCTCTCCATCTCAATCCCTAACACTATGGCAGTCCCAGTCTATGTTTGGAAAGTTAAAATCCCCTACCATAACCACCCTATTATTCTTACAGATAGCTGAGATCTCCTCACAAATTTGTTTCGCAATTTCCCTCTGACTATTAGGGAGTCTATAATACAAACCCGATAAGGTGATCATCCCTTTCTTATTTCTCAGTTCCACCATAATAACATTCATGGATATATTTCTGGGAATCCTCCCTCAGTACAGCTGTAATGCTATAACCTTTGAAGCACAAGTCTTGAGTACTGTTTCTGGAATGTTGTCAAGGCCCAAAACCTTTGCTGTATCCAGATATATTCTGTTTCTAGATATAACATCAAGTAAATTGAATTGTCTGAAGACTGTCAACTGTGATGCTAGGGACCACTGGAGGAGGCGAAGATAGGTCATTCACTCAACACCTCTGGGTAAGGTCTGTTGCAAATGCTGTAGCCTTATTTTTAGCACTGATGTGCTGGGCTACCCTATCCTTAAGGATGGGGATATTTGTGGAGTTGCTTCCTCCAGTGAGTTGTTTAATTGTCCACCACCATTCATGACTGGATGTTGCAGGACTGCAGAGCTTCAACCTGATCAGCCATTCAAGTTCACTTATTATACCATCATTGTAGGCCGGCCATCAAATAATGCCGAATCAGAATACAGAAAGGAAATAGAGGGCTTGGTGCCATTGTGCAAAGGTAACAATCTCTCCCTCAGTATCAGCAAAACTAAACAACTGATCATCAACTTCAAGAAGAAAGGAGGAGAACACACCTCTATCTACATTAACAGAGCCGAGGTGGAGAGAGTTGAGAGCATCAAGTTCCTAGGAGTGATGATAATCAACAATCTGTCCTGGACATCCCAAGTAGAAGGGATAGTCAAGTAGGCAAATAATGCCTCTTCTTTGTCAGGACACTTAGGAAATTTGTGATGTCTATCAGGACCCTCACCAACTTTTACGGGTGAACCATAGAGAGCATTGTGTCTCGGTGCATAATGGCACAGCACGGCAACTGCTTTGCTCAGGACAGTAATAAACTACAGAAGGTTGGATACACAGTCCAGACAGTCATAAAAGCCAATTCCCCAACCATGGATTCCATCTACACTCTCTCTTGCAGTGAAAAGGCTGCCAACATCATTAAAAACCCCTCCCACTCTGGTAGTATTGTCTTCCAACTTCTTCCATCAGGCAGAAGCTTAGCACACAAATACCAACAGGTTCAAGAACAGCTTTTTCCCTTGTGGTATTAGACTGCAGAATGGACCCTTCTAATTTCAAATCCAATGTTGATCTTGCTTTTGTGCACCTCATGCAGTGGTAACTTTACATATCTCCCTCTGTCTAAACACCCTCTGACCTGTATGTCCTTGTATGCTACGATCTGCCTTTACTGCTCGCAGAACAAAACTTTTCACTGTACTTAGGTACATGTGACAATAATAGATCAAATCAAATCAAAATTGACAGAACTAAGTGATCCCACAATCACCTGCTGCTTATGCGGTCTGTCATGCATGCAGTCGCCTTGTTTTGTTGCTTCAGAGGGTTGACAGGTGTACAGGGTAGGGAGGGAACATTTTTAGTCAGTAATTGAAAGCCCATCAAGGAGGGGGCAGTTCTGGACCTAATAATAAGAAAAGAGCCTGGGCAGGTGGAAGGTGTTTCAGTCGTGCAGCATTTTATAGATAGTGACCACAATTCAGTTAGATTTGGGATAGCTATGCAAAAGCATAGGAATGGGCTAGAAATAAGTGTTCTAAACTGGGCAAAGGCTAATTTTACAAAAGCACAATATTGTGGATGCATCACCTTTAAAAGGCCATCATTCCAGAGAATCATAAGGGAGTACATATATCACTGTATGGCAGAATGCTACATCATGGTCACACCTGCAGTGTGTACCAGCCATTTTCCCAGTGAACACAATACATGGGCTTCAAGCAAATGGCAATTTCTGAAAGTCTTAGGAGAGAAGTCTTTACTGAGGTGAGAATAGATATGAGTGGACATGTTACATGCAATAGTGAGAATTGTGGTCCATGAACCTTGGTGAGATGTGTGCACAGTGGCAGAGGTGAGTTGTGGCTGTATGAGTGTGAGAGAGCCAAGAGTAGTCTTTACTGAGGTCAATCAGAGGACACCACCATAGTTGGTCAAAGGGCTGTTCCAGACACTTGGTCATACTGATTCTGGGAATCCATATCCTTGCAGCCTGAGGATTGGGTCACATTCAATCCTGTGAGTCAAATCTGAGCGTGAGCCATGGTCAATCCCAGGGCCCTGCTCCTTATCATGTCACCTCAGCAAATGTAATCAAAGGCATTTAAAATCAGCACCTGAGGTTTCCATTTCACAAAACACATACCATAGCTGCCACATTTACACACTGAACCCTACGTACAAAAGGACATTGTCTCTGATGTAAAATGAAGCTCTTTATTCTGGGAGGCATCATGGTGACTTATTAGTATAATTTTACTTCACCAATGCAGTATGAAAGCTTGGGTCATGCTATGGGCAATTGGATCAGGTAAGATACCTCAGATCTCCTTATGTGACAATAACCTCCTTAGGAATTATCCAAGTTACACGCTCAGTGATGCTTGACTGTTGGATATGAGGACTTGGGAGATTCATTGATAAAATTGTGTTTGCTACTGATTATCTGATTATGCATTATGATTGGTGTCATTGTCTTTGGAGATTAACCAACGTCACAATGTAGAAAGGGACACCAATTACAGTTTGTCAGCAAGCCCAGCAAACTCCAGTGGCTGCTGCCCAACCTCCAGAGGGGGAGGCAGCTGGTGAAGATGCTGCAAAGGTGTAAGGTGAGATCCCAAATCTGCAGACTAGAATTTTCACTGTCATTTTCTTCAGACTTCTGAAAGACAATATAGTTGTTGATTAAGAATGTCCTGGGCTATCATTTATTAAACTATGTCATCTGTTGGAGCAGGATTTGTGCACAAAATCTAAATGGGTGATAATCCTATTCTAGTAGCCATTAGAGAGAAGGTGGTCCTCAATTTTCATGCCATTGGTTGGTTTTAATTTAACTGGGGATTTGTATGTCATCTCCCAATCCTCAATCCATAAATATATCTGGGATGTAACTGATATTAATTATGCCATTTTCTACAGAGCAGAGCTCTTCATACCCTCCCCCGATGATGAATGGTGAAAGAGCAGCAGTTAATGGTGAACCTGGAGCAGGAGAGGTGATGAGGTGTCCCCAGTGAATGAATCAGAAGTGCAGAGTGCGCATGTTGCATGCAATAGTGAGAGTTGTAGTCTATGAACCTTGGTGAGATGTGTGCACAGTGGCAGAGGCACAAAGAATTGTGGCTGTGAGTGTGAGGGAGCTGAGAGAAAATGATGGCACATTCTGCTGAGTTCAGAAGATCACTGATCATCTTCTTGTCCAGCCGTGCGTAGACACAGCACTGAGGCTGGCTGCAATTTGGATTCAGCACAGCTTGGTTTGGTGGCCAGCAGGAAAAAGGACAGCCCTCCTCCAACAACACACCCAGGTCCTTATCTATGAAGTGGGGAGTGAGCTTTGCTTTCCTCTGGCTCATGCCTTTGGTAATAATGATGCAGCATGGCATGGGGAGGGATTGTTCTTGGTTTGTGGTGTCAGAAGGGGTGTGCAGCTGGGTTTTAAATATGGTGCCAGCATGTGAATACCAGAAGGTCATGCTTCTGTCTCTCCTAACATGCAATGACCTGAGAAGGGTGCCCATGATCCTGCTTCCATGATTAATAAGATGAAGGGTAGACCTCTGCATTAGAAAAATTCCTCTGAGCCACAACACACAAGGCATCATGAACCTCAATTACACTTTAGCTGAATATAGGAATGTTCCATCCAATTCTTTCTTTGGAATGTCATGCCATTATAAACTTTTAGCCAAGCCAACAGAAAAGAAGAGCAGGTGAGTACTTCAGTCATCTCTAAACAAACAAATTTATTGAAAAACATTAAAGATGAAATTGCATGAATGACTCTACAGCTATCAGCCAGAAAACACAAAACATTATGGGCAGCACATCAAAACTCAGCTGAATGGCTAAACCAGAAGCCCCAGTCAAATGGCTAAAGCTGCTGGTTTGTTTGATTCACAGTAACTTAGACAGCTTTGACTTTTAAAAAATTTACTCACAGGATGGGAGTGTCACTAGCCAGGCCAGCCTTTATTGCCCATCCCTAGTTGTTCAGAGGGCAGTTAATAGTCAACCACATTACTGTGGGTCCAGAGTCACATGTAGGCCAGAGCAAGTTAAGGATAACAATTTCCTTTACAACAAACATTAATAACCAGATATGATTTTTTTTCCCCGAACAATTGCTAATGGTTTCATGATCATATTTTAGATTCTTAATTCCAGAGTTTTATTGAATTAAAATGCCACCATCTGCCACAGTGGGACTGAAACCTGGTCCCCAAGAATATTACTTGGGTCTTCAGATTAATAGTCTAGCAATAATACCACGAGGCCATTGCCTCCCTTCTCCCAACCCATAGAGCTCACGAGTTCATAACTTTGCTTGGAACACCAGAAGTGCAGGCAGCATTGTGCTTAACTAATACCTTATCTCAATCTCTCTCAAAGGTCTGATTTCCAGAAAGAATTCTGTGTTTCACCTGCAAAGTGATGAAGTCCAAGTTGACAACTACTGCCCTTCACCACCGATTCAATTGCATCTGTAATCCGACAAAAGGAACTTCTATGTACCTCGTATGTATAACTAATGCAAATTCCACTGGACTCTCTCATTCACACAATCTGAAGTAATTAGTAAGGTCTCTCCTTTCATTTCGTTTCTTAAATGTCTACGTGAGTAAAACTGTATTGCAAATCATTCTCCCTTGTTTTCTTAAGGATAAAAAGGGTGAAAAATATCAAAAGACTTGTTATGAATAGGAGTGGATTACTGCAAAAATCATTGAATTCATCTCCTCTTCTTGTCTGTGACACAGTAAACTTCTCCTGAGTCCATTTGATAGGTCCATTGGAGAGTTACGTTCAATTTAACAATTGATTTGATACCTCTCTTGCCAGGGATCCAATATTCACTTCTGGAGAGAAACAGAAAATTATTACCACTTCTAACATATAAAGGGTTCAAGTTTCTATGCTCTGGTTAACCCTTTGTTTTTTGTATGAGATAAATAACGAGCTATTAATGCCACTGGAGTTTCATCAGTTCCCCTTTATTCTCAGTCTCTGTTGGAGAGATGCAGTGTCTCCTGTTCTTATGTGTTGGTTTGACTGCAATGACCATATAATCCAAGTATATGACTCCCAAGAGGATGCCTGAGTGCTGGTTGAAATTCTGCCAGCAATTGTGGTCGATTCACATCATATGATTGGCGGTAACTATGTTTTTGTCCAGTAAAGGGCATTTTAAAATGAGAGGTTTAGATCGAATTGATGTTAGTTGTCTTGTCCCTAAGATGGGGAATTTCAAGACCAGGCACATTCTACGGTGAAAGGAGGGAGATTCAAGAAAAGAAATGAGAGGCAAAGTTTTTATACAAAAGGTAGTTCGAGTGTGGAATGAACTTCCTAAGGAAGTGATGGTTGTGTGTACAATTACAATGTTTAAAAGGCATTTTGATGGATACGTGAATAGGAAAGGTTTGGAGGGATATGGGCCTGGACCAGGCAGCTGGGACTAGCTTAGTTTGGGATTATGTTTGGAATGGACTAGTTAGACCAAAGGGTCTGTTTCTGTGCTGTATGAACCTATGATTATGTCCTAGAGACATGACAACATTTTGTTTGACTGCATCTAAAGAAGAGTAGTGATGAGTACTACAACATATTATATTCTTTGGAAATTTAAAGTTGTAACTCTGGACTAACATGGAGTTAAAAGACTAAGCTGGTTATTTTTGCCAAAAGATGAAAACAGTGTACAGTGTTAATACAACTAGGTTATTCGAAAATCCAAATTGAACATGTTACTTTGATAGTTTTTGGGATGAGTGTTCTTGGGATGTTAAACAGGTATACTGGGGAATAACGATCCATCTCAAGCAATATCACCATATGGGGGATATCGGATTGGGTGCCTGCTATGGAGAGTGCCTTACTTTCTATTCCAATGATTGCAATAAACTGATGGGACAGATACAGAGTAATGGGAATGATAAAAAAAGAAAAACAGGAAACTGGTGAAAGGAATGGTTACCGGTTCCTATCCATTCCTGCTTCCAGTGACATTACCATTACTGCACTTTAATCTGCTGTAGTTTCTGCAGTACCCTCCTCCTTGTGACGATTCAGAGTTGCACTTTCACCAGTGTTTTCATATAATGTTACCTCTCTTTGGATTGTTGTTCCCAGGTAATATTTAAATTACAAATAAAAATATGGAACAGAGCTGAAAATGTATTTACTGATTGGCTCAAAGCAATGAATTTTCCTGAATGCCACAATTTAATGATTTAAAAAAAGGACTTCTCTAAAAGTATGTGTTTATTGTTCTGAATATAGCTGAGGTAAATTGGAGGAGATAACCAATTTAAGATAATGTAATCAAAATGTAATACATAAGAATCTATTTCCATTCTGTCTCTGTGTCATACGTAGATGTTAGCTTTCAGCTCGTGATGTATAATTTTCTCATTTAGTACGATATTTCTAGTTCTTTCAGTTTCTGAAAATTTCATCTCCAACTTTTGCAGCATTGTGCTCTGTTAACTGCTTTAAGCTCTTTTTCTCCTTGATCTGATTTGTTTTTTTGCTTCACTGTCTTTTTTTGCCTGACTAAAGGCCTGCATTGAAAAATATAGCCCTCAAATCAGTTTAGACTCTGTCTCCTGAAAGATGCACTTTCACTGTTTACTTCATGTCTTTTAATATTTCTGAGTTTTGCCTGATTATTTCTCTGCTTTGGATGCAAATGTATCAGGCTTCATCCATGTAGATTAATGTGCTTGTAAAGGGTTAAGCTACATTATGAGCATCTGTGGTTATGCATTTGGGTCCAAGAAAAATAATGCCAGGATATTTATAAATTTTTTTTTGCTCCAGTGTTCTGTTAAATTCTGGTTTCAAACCAATAAATATTTTTAGTCACTAGCGTTGGATACGGGATTAGTGGTGAATATGGGATGGATAACCAAAACAAAAACAAGATATAATGAAATGGTAATTGGAAATTTATTGAAAGAAGCTTATCAACAGATAGAAGAAGAAGAAGAAGAAGAAGAAGAAGAAGAAGAAGAAGAAGAAGAAAGCCCATTTTTAAGACCAAATGTGTAACCTGTTTAAAGGAGATGAACATTGGTTGAGGAAATCTAATGCTTCAAGTTCAAAATTGGTGCATTGTATTCCCATATTCTCTGCATTGTATTCCCAAGGAGAATATTCCTTTGCAGATGTTTACAAATGTATCAGTCTAATTTCTCCAAGTATAGTGGAAAGAGTCAGGTATTGATATGGACAGCATACTAGAAGATGAGAAACACAAAATCTAGGACATGGTGAATCAAGTTGAATAGAAAGATCACAAATGCTTACTTAATCCTAACTGGGGAAAAATGTGCAAGGAAATGAAGGCTCTCAAGAGGTGCTGATAAGAGATTTCTGAAATGATAGTATATAATTTAAATGTATCCTATTTAGCTCAGACTGTTAATATGGGCCTGTAAAAATTATAGGTATATTGAATGATTTTGTTATAATGGCTTTGAATTTCCTTCTTAGTTTCAGCAAAACAATTGAGAATATAAGAAACTGGAACATTTACAGAGCACATGCCCATCAACTCTGCTCCACCATATAATATGATCAGGGCTAATCTTAAGCTTCAATTCTATTTTACTGCCCACTCCTTATATCTGTTGATTCTCCAAGATGCCAGAAATTTGTTTACCTCAGCTTTAAATGCACTCGATGATGGCCCATTCACAACTCTGTCGGGTAGGGAATTATACTGACTACAATGCAAGTAAGTCCTTCTTAAAATATGGAGATCAAAACTGCATACAGTTCTCCAGATATGGTAAAACGAAAGCTGCATACAACCTTTGAAAAACTCATTTATATTCTGGTACTCCAATCCTCTTACAATAACAGGCAACAGATCATTTGCTTGCTGTACTTGCATGATAAATTTTGTTTTTCTTGTATGAGTACATCCAAGTTTTTTTGAATATCAACACTCTCAAATTTCATGCCTTTTAAAATATATTTTGCTTTTCTATTGTGACCAAACTGGATAATCTCACATTGCCCTATAATATATTTCATATGCTACCTTGTTTTCCATTCACTTAACTAGCCTGTATCTCTCTGCAGCCTCTTTGTGTTTTCCTTATTGATTGCATTCCTACCTAGTTTTGTATTGTCAGCAAATTTCAATCTATTATTTTACGTCTCTTCATCCAAGTTAATATAGATTGTAAATAGTTAGGGCTCCAGCACTGCATTTTGCATCACTTTGCAGCCTGCAAATCTAAACATGGTCTATTTATCTCACTCTCTGCTTCTTGCACATTGACCAATCCTCTACATGCAAGCCATGCTCTACCACAGAATGAATGCAAGTGCAAACTGGGGTCAAGCAGTTCTGGGTCCTTGCACCCACATCTTCGTTTTCCCCCAAGACTCCACAATTGGACTACTCAGCCAGTGCAGAACCTATCCCTTTGCAGAATGGAAGCAAGTTATCCTCAACCCAGGACTACCAGAGAAGGGGAGAAAGTAATATACTACCCACTTCTCTTAACTTGTGTATTAATTATTTCTGAGATGCCTTATCAAATGTCTTTTGGAAAGCCAAGTACACTAAATATACCAGTATCCCTTTATCTACTATTCTAGTTACATCCTCAATAAACTCTATTGGATTGGTCAAACAGGATTTTCCATTTAATAAAACCATGCTGATTTGTTCTTACCATACAATCCTTTTCTAAGTGCATTGTTAAGACTCCCTTAACAGATTCCCATACTTCTCAGATAATTTATATCATAATTTTTATGAGTTGTAGTTCCTGTTTTCTATCTTTCTCCTTTCTTGAGTAGTGATATTACTTCCAATCTGCTATGACTATTCCAGAATTAAGGGGGTTTTGGAAAATCAAAGCAAATGTATCAAATAAATAACAATACAGCACAGGAACAGGTGTTCAGCCCTCCAAGCCTGTGCAATGCATTTTGCTCTTCCATACTAAAACTGTCTTCATATACAGGATCCATATTCCTCTATTTCCCTCTTATTTACGTATTCGTCCAGGTACTTCTTGAATGCTGCTATTTTGTCTGTTTCTACCACCTCCTCTGGCATGCATTCCAGACACTCATTACCTTTTTGTATGAAAAACTTGCCTTGTACATCTCTTTTAAATGTTCCCTCAGCAACCCCCCCACCTTGAACCTGTGTCCCCTAGTAATTGACTCCTCCACCCTCGGAAAAAGCCTCCTACTTTCCACTCTATCCATGTCATTCACAATTTTATACACTTCTGTCAGGTCACCCTTCAACCTCCTGCATTCCAATGAAAACAAATCCAGTCTATTCAACCTTTCTTCATAGCTAAAATCTCCCATAACAGGCAACATCTTGGTAAACCTTTTCTGTACCCTCTCCAAAGCATCCAAATCCTTCTGGTACTCTGATGACCAGAACTTTACAGAATCCATAATATTTGCAGGTATCTCTTTCGGAACCCTAAAATGTAAGTCATCCAATCCTGGGGAGAATCATTGGACTTTAGCTCCTTGAGCATATCCAGTATCTTTACTCCATCGAAATTAATTACCTTAGTTCCCTCACTTTATTAGCAATTCAGTTGGCCTCTATTTCTGGTATGTAAGTTGTGTCTTCTTTGTAGATTGATCACGTATTTTGCATCTATGTCTGTGTTAATTCTTCATTCACAATGATCATTTCTCCTGTTCTACTTCTAGGGGACCAATTATTTTTATTTTAGTGATTCACACGTACTATATTAATATAGACAATAGGTGCAGGAGTAGGCTATTCTGCCCTTCGAGCCAGCACCACCATTCATTATGATCGTGGCTGATTATCCTCAATCAGTATCCTGTTCCTGCCTTATCCCCATAGCCCTTGATTCTACTATCCTTAAGAGCTCTATCCAACTCTTTCTTGAAAGTATCCAGAGACTGGCCTCCACAGCCTTCTGGGGCAGAGCATTCCATACACCCACCACTCTCTGGGTGAAGAAGTTTCTCCTCAACTCTGTTCTAGGTGGCCTACCCCTTATTTTTAAACTGTATCCTCTGGTTCGGGACAATATAATAGCAAATATGAAACTCAAAACATTTAAAATTATTTGTTAAAGCTCTTTCTTTTTATATTACTGGCCAGTTTAGTCTTATATTCAATTTATTTTAGAAACGTTTTGATAGTTCTTTGCTGATTTTGAAATTGTTCCCAGTCTTCAGACTTACTTTCATTATTTGCAAACTTTTCTTTTAATCTAACCCTATCCCTGACCTCTTTAGTAAGCCATATGTCTTGCTGAGTTTTAATTTTCAATGGAATATATTTGTGCTGAACATTTCTTCAAATGATTCTTTCTGTTTATTTGCCACAGTACTTTTTCATCTATTTACTTGTCAACCAGCTCACTCTCATGCTTATGTAAGTGGCTTTGTTAATTCAAGATTCTTATCTGTGATCAGAGTATGTCATTTTTAATGCGGACTTCAACTGTATTATGGGGCTGAATTTTATAGACTGCCCTTGGGTGGGCATACAAGGTAGGTGGACCCATAGTTTAGGGCACCATGCCATTGACAGCTATAACAGGATTGGCCCACCTTCCCCCACACTGCTACAATTTTGCAGGTAGTTGCGGGAGATGGTTGTCAGATCAACTGACCTCTATTAACTCAACTGAGACTCTTACCTGAGGGTCAAATGAGGACCTCATCTTGCACATCGCTCTGATTTAATGAGCAGTAGAAGAGGTCTAAACTGAGCATGTAGCCTGGCAGGTTTATCCCTGGAGTCTGATGGTTAGTAAAGGAGGGAAGGCCTCTAATCTAGGGCCCTGTACCAATTAGAGCTGTACCTCCCTACCTCACCCAGTTTCATCTGATCAAATCCATCCTTTATCCCTGCCCTAATCAACATGCTGCCCTCCCCTCCCCCTCCCCTCCACCCCTGTGCCCCCACCACTTACAGGGTCTGCTAATGTACCCAAACTGGAATTCTTGACTTAATTTGGTTTTGTGCCATCCATTGTTCTTCTTCTTCACAGGTCTCCTACAAGAACAGCAGTGGCCACCAATCTTGGTGTAGTGCAAAACCTCAGGCCTCCAACTGGCCATGCTGTCTAGGATGATAAACAAGCTGCTGATGGTGTGACTGTGGCCATTTTGCTACATATTCCCATCCCATCCTACCCTCTACTTACTTCTTTCTTCAGCCAACTTCCCCTCATTGCTCTTTGCTTGTGGGTGGCATGGTGGCACAGTGGTTAGCACTGCTGCCTCACAGCGCCAGAGACCTGGATTCAATTCCCGCCTCAGGCAACTGACTGTGTGGAGTTTGCATGTTCTCCCCGTGTCTGCGTGGGTTTCCTCCAGGTGCTCTGGTTTCCTCCCACAGTCCAAAGATGTGCAGGTTAGGTGAATTGACCATGCTAAATTGCCCCTACTGTTAGGTAAGGGGTAAATGTAGGGGTATGGGTGGGTTGCGCTTCGGCAGGGCGGTGTGGACTTGTTGGGCCGAAGGGCCTGTTTCCGCACTGTAAGTAATCTAATCTAATCTAAACTATTGTACAAAATTCCCAGGAGGAGGAGAGAAAACAACAGCATATGATCAAGCATCATTGGTTATTTTGGAACTCCATGCGTAGATTTGCTGTTTGACATTAGGATACACTTAAGTCATCCACCCTTTGGAATTAGATCCGACACGTCATCCTGCCCAGATTGGGGATCAAAGTCTTTTGGGACTGGACCACTTCCCAAAACCAGCTTCCCTAGGTCAGCAAGCTGACTTACCTGTAGTTGGATTCAGTTACCTACCTGGAAAGCTCACTAACAAATTGCAAGCCAAGCTTATCAATGGGGCTGTATTCTGAGCTGGAATATTGTCAATGGCATAAGATATGTGTTGTGAAGTTAAATATTCACTGCATGCAGGAAAATCAAGTCTTCCCAGCATTTCATTTGCCACAGGAGCCCTGTTCCCAGTGTGTTAAGATTTAAAAATTGCCCTTATAAAGTACAAATGTAAGGAATGTATGCTAACGGCCTTAATTGATTTATCGAGCAGAATTTTACAGACCCCTGTGAACAGGTGGGGAGTCCCATAAAATTCAAATGGCCAGCTGCTGCCTATTTGCCCACTCCCTACCTGTCAGAAATTGCATAGAAACAGGAAGACCTAGGACAACTCACCCTCTCCCCAGCGGAGGCCTTTCAGTAGCCAATTAATCTGTTATGGAGGAAAAGAATACTTCTCTGTATCACTTGATTATATTTAACCAGGACAATTTTCTGCAAACTTTATACCTCAACTCAGTTGCTTATTCGCAACTTTTAGTAAATGCCATTCATATTCTTACATCTTGTATTTTGACTTCTTAAAAACATACATGCAAAATACTTGCTGAAGCTTCCTGGAAATTGTTTGCTCGTTGCTTAATTTCTGGTCATTGTTTTACAGCTGTGTTAATCTCCATAAACCAGCTGAATATCAGTGCCGGAACGTAAAAGTACTTGAACTTAAGAACCTACTCAGGCAAAAAAACTCAATCTTTAAACATAACATTTACAGGCAGATTTTTAAAAAGTAAAATTCGGGGAATTTTCACACTCTCTGATCTGAAGCAGAATGAACACAGGAATAAAGTGGTAAACATCCCTCAGGGCTATTAAGGTTTGCTGTTCTCAGTCTGAAGGTCACAGGAACTGGATAATTCCGTCAAAGCAAAATATGATGAATTTGTTGAATAAGCTAATGTAATCACCTTAAGAATGAAGGGTTTTCCACACCCATTGAAGTTAAAAGAAAAAGTCTTCAGACAGATTCCAAAAATATATCAAAACGTGGTCCCACTTTTTGGTAAAATCTTTAAAATGTTGCTGTCAACAAATGATTCACTATCTTCGACAACATTTTCATAGAAGTACATTAGATTAGATTACATTAGATTAGATTAGATTAGATTACTTACAGTGTGGAAACAGGCCCTTCGGCCCAACAAGTCCACACCGACCCGCCGAAGCGTATACCACCCAGACCCATACTCCTACATTTACCCCTTCACCTAACACTACGGACAATTTAGCATGGCCAATTCACCTAACCTGCACATTTTTGGATGTTACAGTGTTACAGATTATTTAAATTTCTAGGTTCATGAATCTTTCTGTCATTCTTACACAGAAGAGTATTCTGCATCACTCACATCCAAGGTCATGGTTGATAACTCGGTAAATTACGTACTCAAATGGACCTTTTCCTGAAACTCCATTATTGTAGCATATATCAGTTTGTGATGGAACAGTTCCACAGAAGAATACACTAATTCAATACAGCTAGATACATATTTAATCACTCTGATACCAAAGGTCTCTGTTCATAATAGTACAGTGTGTCTATATGATAATTGGATGGCATTTCTGAAACAGAATAATGGTGACACTTATTAGTTTAGAGTTATTTGTAAAATTTATTTAACTGACTTGTCTTATGCAATAGATTCTGAAACCTGTTTAACTCAACTAAGAATGTTTCAATAACCTTACTTTCTAAGGAATAAGGTGGAAAATTATCTTAGCATTCTAGTAATTATTCTGTCCTCCGTGGTATCCTTATCCCATCCATCCTCTGAAAGATTTTATTCTTTTGCTGTTTCTTGCATGTTATGTATGGCACTACAATTCATCTAATTGTTATTAATACTTCCATATTGAGATTGATTTATCTATGTTAATCTTACTAATTATAGTACAATGGTGCCTGTTAGTAACTTTACCAAATAGTGCATAAATTCAACACAGTTATAAAATTAAATGTATACCTGTCCTTTAAAAGGTGCAATGCCAAAGGATTGGTGGGTAGTTAATATAACTCCCTTCCTTAAAAAGAAGAGCACAATGTATCAGGGAAATAAAGACCAATTAGTTTGACATCTGTGATTTAAAAAAATTGAATCCCCATTAAACTAGGGAATTGAAGAACATTTGGAAATGAGCAAAATAATAATGAATGATCAGCCTGAATTTCAAAAGAGGAATATAGCTTATCCAAACTTTCTGAATTTTTGAGGAATTGACAGAGTGTAGATAACAGTATTGTAGCAAAAGTAATTTATATGGATTTCCAAAAGGTCTTTGATAAGGTACTCTATGATGAATAAGGTCAGAGAATGTGGAGTCAAGTTCTGGAAGAAATGGCAGAATGATAGACACTAGAGGTTAAAGGTTAGGTGGGTTAGACAAAATCCAAACATATACTTTTCTAGTCAGAGATTCATTCCCCATCACGCAACTCCAACACACTGATTACTTGTTCCCGATAGTTAGGTACAGTTCTCATCCAATTTATCTCTTTATTCACATATAACCACCACCAGCTCCCCAGTTCCATTTAGTCGCAGGCATCCTTTCCAGAACCTTCAAGCTGATAACTCAGAAAACATTGCAGGCTGGCTTCAAGCCTGGAATGGACTAGCAATTAAGGGTACTTATTCAGAGTCCTGGATAAGTACTGTTGTACTTCCTGCATTGTTATTCTGTAACACAGATTTAGTAGCATGGATTCAATTTACTTGCAAGTTTCATACAGGCTTCTTTAACTGCTCAGACTACAACTTCCATTTACAGATAATTATGTATGTATCCTCCTTCTAGCAGCTGCAGGATCATATATGCAGTCGATCATGTGGTTTCATCCTGGTCTTTGACAAATTATCATATTCAGCTCTTAAAGCAACACAGCTCTTAGAAGAATAGTACTCAGACAGGTAGCACTCACTTTTGCAGAGTCCATGAAAATCTTTATGGGTTAAGATGCCTTGTGTGATTGTCAAAAGAAGACATTGAATATGTATAAAAAGTGATTGGAACTGTCAAGCTCATTGGAACTTTTGGGAGCTGCAAGCTGTTCATTCATTAAGTCTCATGGCCTTTCAACATACCAGAAACTTGATTTAAAGTTTAAAACAGATCAGTGCTTGTAACTTCATTTTGTTGTCATAGGCCTGAGTGTAGTGATTGGAATGAGGTCAACTAGATGGACATCAAAGAACATGAGTTTCCTGACTGGGGCTGTTAATCTGGTCCAAACGGGAAGCTCTGGTTGACAGAGAGGAACAGGAGTGTCAGAGTGTCTGAGAGCTGGCTCTGATGCAGTGTAAATAAAGGGTGACTTGGTGACAGGACACTGGCCTCTCGTGGAGCTATTTCAGTGATGACAAGAGAAAAGCTCCTGAAGAAATTTGTTCGCAACAGTTGTCTTTGAATTGGGGTAAGCATTTCTGGCATCATGCTATTATTTGGATGCTTGACTTGTTTGACCCTGCTGTCAAAGACTGGGCCAAGTATGTGGACAGAATGTATTATATTTTCCAGATGAAAAGCCATGAGTAATTCTCCTGACAGCTAGTGGACCTGCAGCTTTTTCTGTTATTAGGAGCCAAACCTTTCCTGAGGCTCTAGATACTAAAACTTTTCAAGAATTGATTGATTCAATTAAGGAATATTTACAACCCCAAGCATGCTGTAATTCTGAGATGCTATCAGTCTTACTTGGCAATTTGTGAACCAGGGGAATCTGTATTTTACTGAGGGCTATCATTAAAGTGTTTGAGCTGCATGATTAATTTCATTGTCCACCATTATCACAGTGGGTGCCTGTCAGTTCACAGTCTGATTGATAATTCTATGTATTATAAAGTCATTGAAATAATAATATGAATATAAATGCTTATTTTTCTTGGAAAGTATTAAACAGTTGAAGGAAGTTGAATGTAGTGATTAGTTAGAGTCATAGAGCCATACAGATTTACAGCATGGAAACTGACCCTTCAGTCCAACTTGTCCACGCTGGCCAGATATCCAAAGTTAATCTAGTCCCATCTGCCAGCATTTGGCCTATATCCCTCTAAGACATTCCTATTCATATACCCATGCAAATGCCTTTTAAATGTTACAATTGTACCACTTCCTCTGCAGCTCATTCCATACATATACCACCTTCTGTGTGAAAAAAGTTGCCCATTTAGTTCCCTTTTAAATCTTTCCCCTCTCACCTTAAACCTATACCCTCTAGTTTTGGACTCCCTCGGGAAAAGACCGTGGCTATTCACCCTATCCATGCCACTCATGATTATATAAACCCCTATACGGTCACCCCTCAGCCTCCAACACTCAAAAGAAAATAGCTGCAGCCTATTCAGCCACTCCCTCTAGCACAAACCCTCCAACCCGAGCAACATTCTTGTAAATCCTTTCTCAACTCTTTTGATTTTAACAGCATCTTTCCTGTAGCAAGGACACCAGAATTGAATGCAATATTCCAGAAGTGGTCTAATCAATGTCTTGTACAGCAGCAACATGACCTCCCAACTCCAATACTCAATGCACTAACCAATAAAGGCAAGCATTCCAAACACCCACCTTCACTACCTTGCCGACTGCAACTCCATTTTTAAATAACCATGAACCTGCACTTTTTATTAAGCAACACTCCCAGGACCTTACCATTAAGCCTATAAGCCCTGCCCTGATTCACCTTACCAAAATGTAGCACCTCACATTTATCTAAATTAAACTCTATCTGCCAGTGCTCGACCCATCAGTCATCTGATTGAGATCCCATTGTATTCTGAGGTAGCCTTATTGGCTATCCACTACAGCACCAATTTTAGTGTCACCTGCAAACTTAGTAACCATACTTCCTATGTTCACATTCAAATCATTTATATAAATGATAAATAGCACAAATGTAGTGGCATACCACTGGTCACAGGCCTCCAGCTTGAAAAGCTAGCTTCCATCACATCTTCTGTGTCTGACCTTCTAGAAAATTTTGTATCCAAATAACCAGTTCTCCCTGTATTCCATGTGATCTAACCTTATTAACCAGTCTAGGAGAAAGTGAGGACTGCAGGTGTTGGAGACCAGAGTTGAAAAATGTGGTGCTGGAAAAACACAGCAGGCCAGGCAGCATCCGAGGAGCAGGAGAATCGACGTTTCGGGCATAAGCCCTTCTTCAGGAATAAGGGCTTATGCCCGAAACATCGATTCTCCTGCTCTTCAGATGCTGCCTGGCCTGCTGTATTTTTCCAGCACCACATTTTTCAACTTATTAACCAGTCTACCATGTGGAACCTTGTCAAACACCTTACTGAAATTCATATAGACAACATCCACCACTCTGCCTTTGTCAATCCTCTTTGTCACTTCTTCAAAAAACTCAAGTTAGTGAGACACAATTTCCCATGCACAAAGCTACATTGACTATCCCTAATCAGTCTTTGCCTTTCTAAATACATAAAAATCCTGTCCCTCAGGATTCCCTCCAACAACGTGCCCACTACTAATGTCAGGCTCACCAGTCGAGAGTTATTTCACTTTTCCTTACCACCTTTCTTAATTAATGGAACCACCTTGGCCAATCTCCAATCTTCCGGCACCTCAGCGGCGGGAGCTGGGTGGAAGTGAAGTTGGAGCTCAAAGCCAGTCGGGAAGGTAAGTGATTGTTATTTAAGAACTTACCTGTGGCTTGAAGAGTGAGGCTTTAGCTCAGGAGTCTTTGACAAGGAGGTTGAGTGAAGTGATTATGCCACAGTTGAAGAGGGTGAAGACATGACTGCCAATCTGGTTCAGTGTGCTACGTGCTTGATGTGGGAGGTCAACGACTCTAGTGTGTCTGGCTCGTATAAGTGTGGAAAGTGTGTGCACGTTCAGCTACTGACAGAGCATATTGCAGCGCTAATGAAAGAACTCGAGGACCTTAGGCTCATCCGAGAGAACGAGATCTTTCTGGACAAGACCTTCAGCGAGGTTATTACCCCGACCATACCAGAAGAGAGCAGATGATGAGGAAGGCAGAGAGGAGACAGGTGCAAGAGACCCCGGGGGAAGTACTTGTCAGGAACAAGTTGACTCTTTTGGAAACAGCAGAGACAGATGACACTGCCAGTCCACGAGGCGGCCAGGTCTGTCAATCAAAAGTTGGCATGGAGACAGAGCAGAAGATTCAGACATCGCACAGAGCCGTGGTAATAGGGGACTCCATAGTGAGAGGAACTGACCGGGGCTTTTGTGGCAGCTGACGGGACTTAAGGATGGTGTGTTGCCTTGCTGGTGCCAGGATTAAAGACATCACAGACAGAGTGCAGGAAATCCTCAAGGACGAAGGTGAAGAGCCAGAGGTGGTGGTATATGTCAGCACAAATGATGTTGGGAAGAAGAGGAGGAACATACTACAGCGGGACTTCGGAGAACTAGGAAGAAGGCTGAAAATCAGGACATCCAGGATGGTTATCTCTGGTTTGCTTCCAGTTCCTCGGGCTGGTGAGGCCAGAAACAGGGAGATAATGTACTTGAGCGTGTGGCTGGGGAACTGGTGCAGGATGCAAGGATTTAAATTCTTGGATCACTGGGGTATGTTTTGTGGTAAGCATAAATTATACAAGAGAGACGGTTTGCACCTTAATAGGTTAGGAACCAGCATTCTGGCAGGCAGGTTTGCTACTGCAACACAGCTACGTTTAAACTAAGTAGCGGGAGGAGGGGACAAACTGGATGTTTAAGAAGGAAATTGAAGGGAAAGTTAGAACAAGAGAAGTCAAGAAAGATAACGGTATCAATGAGGCAGAAAACTCAAAAAGGGATCATGTTGTAAGGTTGAGTGAAATAGGAGTTGATGAGAGGGGTGAGGGCAGTAACAAATTAAAAATACTATATGTGAATGCACGCAGCATTAGAAAGAAGATGGATGAGCTTGAGGTTCTTTTGGAAATTGGCAGATACCATAAGTGGGGATAACTGAGACGTGGCTTCAAGTGGACAGGGCCTGGGAAATGATCATTCAAGGCTACACATGCTATCGTAAGGACAGACTGACGGGCAGAGGGGGTGGGGTGGCCATGTTGATATTCAGTCCCTTGCGTGGGGGGACCTTAAATCAGGGGATGTAGGGTCAATATGGATAGAGCTGAGAAATTCTAAAGGTAAAAAGACCCTCTTGGGAGTTATCTACAGGCCCCCAAACAGTAGTCTGGATGTCAGATGTAAGTTGAATCAGGAGCTGAAATTGGCCTGTCGCAAAGATGTCACTACAGTTGTTATGGGGGATTTCAACATGCAGGTAGACTGGGAGAATCAGGATGGCATTGGACCTCAAGAAAAATACTTTGTGGAGTGCCTCCGAGATGGTTTCTTAGAACAGCTGATGCTGGAGCCTACCAGGGAGAAGGCAATTCTGGATCTGGTATAGTGCAACGAACCAGAATTGACTAGGGACCTCGAAGTGAAGGAGCCATTGGAAAGTAGTGACCATAATACAATAAGCTTCAATCTGCAATTTGAGAGGGAGAGGGTACAATTGGAAGTGACAATATTTCTGTTGAATAAAGGGAATTATGGAGCTATGAGGGAGGAGCTGGCCAAAGTTCAATGGTGCAATACCTTAGCAGGGATGACAGTGGAGGAACAATGGCGGATATTTCTGTGTATAATGCAGAAGTTGCAGGATCCGTTCATTCCAAAAAGGAAGAAAGATCCTAGGAGGAGGCATGGGTGGCCGTGGCTGATGAGGGAAGTTAAGAAACATATAAAGTTAAAAGAGAAAAAGTATAACATAGCAAAGATAAGTGGGAAAACAGAGGACTGGGAAGCTTTTAAAGAACAACAGAGGATTACTAAGAAGGAAATACGCAGAGAAAAAATGAGGTACGAAGGTAAACTGGCCAAAAATATAAAGGAGGATAGTAAAAGCTTTTTTAGGTATGTGAAAGGCAAAAAAATGGTTAAGACTAAAATTGGGCCCTTGAAGACAGAAACAGGGGAATATATTACGGGGAACAAAGAAATGGCAGAAGAATTGAATTGGTACTTCAGATCTGTGTTCACTGGGGAAGACACAAGCAATCTCCCTGAAGTAACAGTGGCTGAAGGACCTGAACTTAAGGGAATTTATATTTGCCAGGAATTGGTGTTGGAGAGACTGTTAGGTCTGAAGGTTGATAAGTCTCCGGGGCCCGATGGTCTACATCCCAGGTACTAAAGGAGGTGGCTCGGGAAATGGTGGATGTGTTGGTGATTATTTTCCAGAGTTCGATAGATTCGGGATCAGTTCCTGCGGATTGGAGGGTGGCTAATGTTGTATCACTTTTTAAGAAAGGTGGGAGAGAGAAAGCAGGAAATTATAGACCAGTTAGTCTGACTTCAGTGGTGGGAAAGATGCTGGAATCTATTATAAAGGATGAAATTACGACACATCTAGATAGTAGTAACAGGATAGGTCAGAGTCAGCATGGATTTATGAAGGGGAAATCATGCTTGACTAATTTTCTGGAATGTTTTGAGGATGTAACTCTGAAGATGGACGAGGGAGATCCAGTAGATGTAGTGTACCTGGACTTTCAGAAAGCTTTTGATAAAATCCCACATAGGAGGTTAGTGAGCAAAATTAGGGCGCATGGTATTGGGGGCAAAGTACTAACTTGGATTGAAAGTTGGTTGGCTGACAGGAAACAAAGAGTAGTGATAAATGGTTCCATTTTGGAATAGCAGGCAGTGACCAGTGGGGTACCACAGGGATCAGTGCTGGGACCGCAGCTTTTTACAATATATATTAATGATATAGAAGATGGTATTAGTAATAACACTAGCAAATTTGCTGATGATACTAAGCTGGGTGGCAGGGTGAAATCTGAGGAGGATGTCAGGAGATTACAGGGTGATCAGGACAGGTTAGGTGAGTGGTCAGATGCATGGCAGATGCAGTTTAATGTGGATAAATGTATGGTTATCCACTTTGGTGGCAAGAACAGGAAGGCAGATTACTACCTAAATGGAATCAATTTAGGTAAAGGAACAGTACAAAGAGATCTGGGTGTTCTTGTACACCAGTCATTGAAAGTAAGCATGCAGGTACAGCAGGTAGTGAAGAAGGTTAATAGCATGCTGACCTTCATAACAAGAGGGATTGAGTATAAAAGCAAAGAGGTTCTTCTGCAGCTGTACAGGGCCCTGGTGAGACCACACCTGGAGTATTATGTGCAGTTCTGGCCTCCAAATTTGAGGAAAGACATTCTGGCTATTGAGGCAGTGCAGCGTAGATTCACGAGGTCAATTCCTGGAATGGCGGGACTACCTTATGCTGAAAGATTGGAGCGACTGGGTTTGTATACCCTTGAGTCTAGAAGACTGAGAGGGAATCTGATTGAGACATATAAGATTGTGAAAGGATTGGACACTCTGGCAGCAGGAAACATGTTTCTGCTGATGGGTCAGTGCCGAACCAGAGGACACAGCTTAAATATACGGGGTAGACCATTTGGGACAGAGATGAGGAGAAACTTCTTCACCCAGAGAGTAGTGGCTGTGTGGAATGCTCTGCCCCAGAGGGCAGTGGAGTCCCAGTCTCTGGATTCATTTAAGAAAGAGTTGGATAGATCTCTCATAGATAGTGGAATCAAGGGTTATGGAGATAAGGCAGGAACAGGATACTGATTAAGGATGATCAGCCATGATCATACTGAATGTGGTGCAGGCTCGAAGGGCAGAATGGCCTACTCCTGCACCTATTGTCTATTGTCTATTGTCTCACTTGTGGTTATCAATGATACAAATATCTCAGCAAAGGGGCCCAGCAACCACTTTCCTAGTTTCCCACAGAGTGCTAGCATTCACCTGATCCAGTCCTGGAGATTTATCTATCTTTTTGCATTTTAAAAAGTCCAGCACCATCACCTCTGTAGTATGGAAACTGTTCAAGATATCACTATTTATTTCCCCTTGTTCTCTATTTCCTATAGCTTTCTCCACACTAAACACTGACGCAAACTACTCATTTAGTGTCTCATCCATCTCCCGCGGTGCCACACATTGGCAGCCCTGCTGATTTTAAGAGGCCCTATTTCTCCTTAGTTACTCTTCTATTGTTTGTTAATTTTTTTTTTAAAACCACAAATTCATCAGTAGACACTTAGAACTTTTTTTTTCTTCAGTACAAATCTTGGAGTCAGCTTATGGTTTATACTAAGCAAGTTAGCATGGAATGTAAGTGATATTGAATGGGGGACATAGTTTGCATGAATTGGCATTTAATTAGTATAGAGGTTATTAAAAGTGATGGAGAAGCATAGGTTTGTATGCTTGGTATGTATGGTCATTGAGGGTATGGACAGATAGAGCTGGTATGGAGGGTATGATGGATAATGAAGGTGGATGAAGGGGTATAGGTTGTCATGGAGAATACAGGTTGTAATGGACTGCAGATGCAGGGCAGGAGGAGTGTGTGGGGGTTATGAAGAAATGTGAAGAGTGAGGACTATAATGCTGTTTTTTTTATTGGCTGAGCCAAAGTCACAGCACTGAGGTATGCTTTTTAAACAGTCGAGAGTCAAGACTCTGATCTCCAGCATTTGCAAATCTCACTTTCTCCATACTTTTTCAGCAGCCTATCTCTGCACTGAGCAGCTCTTGTGGCTTCCACTGAACTTTTTTGGGGGGTTGTGGGTCTGACCTCAGTTATTGAATCTTCTCTTTCAAATGAAAATCTTACTACCTGGGGTATTTTCTCTTGGGTTGTGTTTGTGCAACCAAGAATTTTCTCAGCTCTGTGCTCATAACTCAGAAGTGAAGGTTCAGGCTACAGTTTCTGAATTCATCAAAGATTTTAATTTGTAAGGAATAGGTGGGGAGAGGGATGTGGAAACAATCAAGTTGTGGAGGACTTGAAAAAATGACAACACTATATGAATAAACTCGCAAATGGGCATATGAAACTCATGAAGTAAGGCATGTGAATTACATATACATTCATTTCATTTATTTCAGATTTTTGAATTTTGGACACATGGCATAGGTTTCTCAATGTGTCAAGGAATTTAATGATTAACTTGAGGGTATTTTAGTAGCCATAGTGATTTATATTTTTGCAGAAGTGTGTTGTGGAAACACATGGGAATTTTTTTTATTTAGAGAGTTTGTGAGTGAATAAAGTAAACAGTGTAAAGCATTAAACTTTCAGATAGAAGATTCTGTAACCTTTGGTGCTCAGGGGAAACACGCATAGCTTGCTACAAAAAAGATTCTTTCAGAACGAGCAGTTTGCAGAAGTGTTGGCTCAAACAGGATGTATAAAATAGTTGCTTCTGAGAATGGAAGGCAGTTTAGAGCTCTTTATAAAAATGTTACCTTAGTGTAAGGAGTTTGTTTCAAAGTTTCAGATCAAAAGTGTTTGCTTAAAACCCTGAAGTAGTTATTTGAAGCTGAGAAATTTAAGCCCAGTTATATGAAGGCTCCAGAAGGAGGCTATCTGATGCTCAAGCACGGGGGAAATTGTTGTATCCATAATTAAACTAAGCCTATAGTTGTGAAAGAGAAGAGAATTCTCTCTGGTATTTAGAATTCTCTCTGCTGGGATTGATGAGACTGTATTTTTCAAAACTTTTAAACTTGTTTTATATGCAAATAACTTGTTTTATTTTGGTTATTAAGCAAAAGAAATGAAGATAAACTCTTTGTTTTATTGTTAACCTGAATCTGCAGCTTTGCATGTTTGTATTTTAGTGTAAGGCTACCTCTTTAAAACCATGAAGCAAATAAAACGTGTTCCATAAAGCCAGATTACAGTCAAGGACTTAACTTATCTAGTACTACCATCAGTTAGGATTATCATAGGTTCAACAAATAAACTTAAGGCTGTACATTTATTTGAGAAGAATAGGAAGATCATTTTAATTGGAGTGTAGCTGGGGTAGAAGAACAAAGCAAGCATAGAGTGCAAGCATAGGGATCAGCTAAAAAATGCATTATTGATTATCAAGGTCATTTTTAAAAAATCAAACCAAGCATTAAGTTTTATTTACCAAGGGACAGAAATAAAAAGTAGGCAGGTTTTCTAAACCTGCATTGAAATTTGGTTAGATCAGACTTAATGTTGCATATAGTTCTGCTCGCCAAGTGTAAAAATGCGGAGACACTGGAGATGGTAAAGAGACTTACTAGGATGGTTTCAGAAATATGCTGTTGTACACATCAGGAAAGGATGGTCAGGTTGGCCTCTGCTCTTGAAAAAATGAAGGCTGAAGGTGACCTAACAAAAATCTTTAAAATTATGAAAGGCTGTGGTGCCTAAAGAGAGAATGTATTCTGATGAGAAGCACATAACTAGAGATCATAAATATAAAACAATCATCAGGAAATCCAACATGAAATTCAGAAAAAAAATACATCCACCCAAACACTGATAAGAATGTGGAATTCGCTACCACAGCAATGAGGGTAGCATTGCAGTTAAGGAGCAACCAGAAAAGAATATGAGGGAAATGGTGAATAAAAAGGTATGATGTTAGATATATGAAAACATGTGAAGAGGCTTGGATGAAGCATCAATACCTGTATAGACTGACTGGGCCAACAAGCCTGTTTCTTTGCCATATGTTCCTTGTGACCTTATATGATTTTATTACAATGGAATACCTGCCATCTCAGTGTCATATTCCATTGTGAACTTTTGTATCCTATTTAGAGGCATAACTTACCATTCTGTAAAACATTTCATTATATCCCAATATGTGCACTTTAATACATTCACTCACCATGTTGCATGTTATACTATAATGCCATCCATTAGATTCCAGTAGATGCTGTTTACTATAGTACATCCCATTTACTATGCTAGATATTACCAATTTAGTATTATACTTCACTACAATATTTTTGTTTTTAATCAATGTCTCAATAAATCTTCTCTTCACTTTATCTAACTTCCTAAACTACTATTCCACTTTTGAGTCATTCTTGAATGAAGTCTCACTCTCATTTTGGATTTTTCTTCAGCCACATGTACTGTGATGTCAGCACTGGCTCTACCAGAGCAGGTAGTAAGTATAATAGTATCATTCCTATCCCACTTAGTTGGTTCAATGGGGAATGACCTCTCTCATCTCATTTTGCATGTTGTTTCCAAAGAGAAACACAAATGAATAATGCACAGCTTTATATTTAACCATTTTCCCATCAAAAAACAATAAATATAATGAAAGAGAATGACCATTAAATATTCAGTTAACAACATGCAAATGTGATATATATTACTCCCAATATGAAAACTATGTCCTGGAATGAACCTGGCTATTTTGCTGAAGGTGAATTGTTATTCATGCATCAATTGATTAGCAACTTGTGGTTGGAAAGAGATTACTTTCAAACTGAGCCAGTAAAGCAGATTAAATCTGAAGCTCCAATTTATTAATATATTTAAAATGCAATTCAACTTCTGTCACAGTTAAATCCCCGCCTGTACAGAATCCCATCCATTCACTCATGTCAAAATTCTCCCCCACCCTGATACTGTTTGTCCCATTGTTTACCAAGATCCCAAGTTTCCCGTTACCCTCATTATACTGTTGACTGTTAACCACTTGGGAACATTTGATGTTAAAGACTTTAAACCTAAACCCGCCAGAAACAAATTAAACTAATAGGCATGCCGCCAGATTCTCCTCACAACCAAAATCTGACCCAATTCGGTCCCCCACTCTGTGTCTCTCTCTGTGTCTCTCTCTGTGTCTCTCTCTGTGTCTCTCTCTGTGTCTCTCTCTGTGTCTCTCTCTCTCTGTGTCTCTCTCTCTGTGTCTCTCTCTCTATGTGTCTCTCTCTGTGTCTCTCTCTGTGTCTTTCTCTCACTCTCTCTCACTCTCTCTCACTCTCTCTCACTCAACAAATAATATAAAGGACAGAACATTCTTAGTAAAAGTTTGAGAAAAATTACATGTCTGAAAAAGTGATTCTTTCCAGAGATCAGTTCTACAGGGAATCCACACTAACAAATAAATATGGTAGCATATCAGTTGTTACTATTACACCTAAATGTAACTCTATGTTGAGGCATTGAAAATGAGAATCCAAAAAAGCAAAACTGTTTGTTTCTTTAACTCAGTGAAGTCACATCAATATGCCACTGTCATCTTCTGCCAATTGTTTCTGTACTGTTTCCATGCAGATTGAACTGATAGGCCTGACACCTGTAAATAGATCATACATGTTGTCATCTAGGAAAGACCACCAATTGTGGATTCTACCTAATCATTTAGAGTTGCTTTCCCAAAATGCAGCACCTCGCATTTATCTGAATTTAAACTCCATCTGCCACTTCTCAACCCATTGACCCATCTGGTCAAGAACCTGTTGTAATCTGAGGTAACCTTCTTCGCTGTCCACTACACATCCAATTTTGGTGTCATCTGCAAAATACTAACTGCACCTCTTATGCTTGCATCCAAATCATTTATGTAAATGACAAAAAGTAGAGGAACCCAGCACCGATTCTTGTGGACTCCACTGGTCACAGGCTTCCTGTCTGAAAAACAACCCTCCACCACCGCCCTCTGTCTTCTACCTTTGAGTCAGTTATGTATCCAAATGGCTAGTTCTCCCTGTATTCCATGAGAACTAACCTTCTAATCAGTCTCCCATGGGGAACCTTGTCGAACGCCTTACTGCAGTCCATATAGATCACACCTACTGCTCTGCCCTCATCAATTCTCTTTGTTACTTCTTCAAAAAACGCAATCAAGTTTGTGAGACATGCTTTCCCATGCACAAAGCCATGTTGACTATCCATAATCAGTCCTTGCCTTTCCAAATACATGTACATCCTGTCCCTCAGGATTCCCTCCAACAACTGGCCCACCACTGACGTCAGGCTCACTGGTCTATAGTTCCCTGGCTTCTCCTTACCACCTTTCTTAAACAGTGGCATCACGTTAGCCAACCTCCAGTCTTCCGGCACTTCACCTGTGACTATCGATGATACAAATATCTCAGCATGAGGCCCAGCAATCACTTCTCTAGCTTCCCACAGAGTTCTAGGGTACACCTGATCAGGTTCTGGGGATTTATCCACTTTTATGCATTTCAAGACATCTAGCACTTCCTCTTCTGTAATATGGACATTTTGCAAGATGTCATCATCTATTTCCCTACAGTCTATATCTTCCATATCCTTTTCCACAGTAAATACCGATACAAAATACTCATTTAGTATCTCCCCCATTTTCTACGGCTCCACACAAAGGCCGCCTTGCTGATCTTTGAGGGGGCCTATTCTCTCCGTAGTTACCCTTTTGTCATAGTCATAGAGTCATAAAGATTCCTGTACTCAATACTCTGACCAATAAATGAAAGCATACCAAACGCCTTATTCACTATCCTATCTACCTGTGACTCCACTTTCAAGGAGCTATGAACCTGCACTCCAAGGTCTCTTTGTTCAGCAACACTCCCTAGGACCTTACCATTAAGTGTATAAGTCCTGCTAAGATTTGCTTTCCCAAAATGCAGCACCTCGCATTTATCTGAATTAAACTCCATCTGCTACTTCTCAGCCCATCTGATCCTTAATGTATTTGTAAAAACCCTTTGGATTCTCCTTAATTCTATTTGCCAAAGCTATCGCATGTCCCCTTTTTGCCCTCTTGATTTCCCTCTTAAGTATACTCCTACTTCCTTTATACTCTTTGAGGATTCATTCGATCTATCCTGTCTATATTTTACATATTCTTCCCTCTTGTTCTTATCCAAACCCTTAGTCATCCAGCATTCCCTATACCTACCAGCCTTTCCTTTCACCCTGACAGGAATATGCTTTTTCTGGATTCTCGTTATCTCATTTCTGAAGGCTTCCCATTTTCCATCCGTCCCTTTGCCTGAGAACATCTGCCCCCAATCAGCTTTTGGAAGTTCTTGCCTAATACCATCAAAATTGGCCTTTCTCCAATTTAGAACTTCAACTTTTGGATCTGGTCTATCCTTTTCCATCACTCTTTTAAATCTCATAGAATTATGGTGGCTGTCCCCAAAGTGCTCCCCCACTGACACCTCAGTCACCTGCCCTGCCTTATTTCCCAAGAGTAGGTCAAGGTTTGCACCATTTTCTAGTAGGTACATCCACATACTGAATCAGAAAATTGTCTTGTACACACTTAACAAATTCCTCTCCATCTAAACCCTTAACACTATGTCAGTCCCAGTCCATGTTTGGAAAGTTAAAATCCCCTTCCATAACCACCCTGTTATTCTTACAGATGGCTGAGATCTCCTCACAAGTTTGTTTCTCAATTTCCCTATGACTATTAGGGGGTCAATAATACAATCCCAATAAGGTTATCATCCCTTTCTTATTTCTCAGTTCGACCCAAATAACTTCCCTGGATGTATTTCCGGGAATATCCTCCCTCAGCACAGCTGTAACATCATCCCTTATCAAAAATGCCACACCCCCACCTCTCTTGCCTCCCTTTCTATCCTTCCTGTAGCATTTGTATCCTGGAACATTAAGCTGCCAGTCCTGCCCATCCCTGAGCCATGTTTCTGTAATTGCTATGATATCCCAGTCCTATGTTCCTAACCATGCCCTGAGGTCATCTCCCTTCCCTGTTTGGCCCCTTGCATTGAAATAAATGCAGTTGAATTTATCAGTCCTACCTTGTCCCTGCCTGCCCTGACTGTTTGACTCGCTTCTGTTCTCAACTGTACCAGTCTGAGATTGATCTCTTTCTTCACTATCTCCCTGGGTCCTACCCTCCTACCTTACTAGTTTAAATCCTCCCAAGCAGTTCTAGCAAATTACCCTGCCAGTATATTAGTCCCCTTCCAATTTAGGTGCAAACCGTCCTTCTTGTACAGGTCACTTCTACCCCAAAAGAGATTCCAATTATCCAAAAATGTGAATCCTTCTCCCATGCACCAGCACTTCTGCCATGCATTCGTCTGCTCTATCCTCCTGTTCCTGCCCTCACTCGTTTGTAGCACTGGGAGTAATCCAGATATTACTACTCTCGAGGACCTCCTTTTTAAATTTCTGCCTAACTCTCTGTAACCTCCCTTCAGAATCTCAACCTTATCCCTTCATATGTCATTGGTTCCAATGTGGACAATGACATCTTGCTGGCCCCTCTCCCCCGTGAGAACATTCTGCACCCTTTCTAAGACATCCTTGATCCTGGCACCAGGGAAGCAACACCATTCTGCTTTTTCGCTGCTGGCCACAGAAATGTCTGTCTGTACCTCGGACTAGAGAATCCCCTAACACAATTGATCTCTTGGAACCCGACGTACCCCTTGTTGCATTAGAGCCAGTCTCAATACCAGAAATTTGGCTGTTCCTGCTACGTTCCCCTGAGAATCCATCACTCCCTACATTTTCCAAAACAGCGTACCTGTTTGAAATGGGTATATCCACAAAAGACTCTCCAACCAATCCATTCGATCTGATAAGATTTTCAGCTAACCGTATTTACGGTTGATATAATCCGCAGTAACCCTTAAACTCTCTTTAAACTTCCACATCTGACAAGAAGTACGTATCATTCTATTAAAGGCCTTTTTTGCTCCTTCACAATCTACAGACCCAGACATTAACACCGTCTTATTCCTCTACAAACACTGCCCCAGGTTAAATTAATAGTTATGTCTTATATTTTAAGTTTAATCAAGAGACATATCTAAAAAATATATAATCAAGAAAGAATCCACACTACTCACTACTGCAGATTCTCTGTAGGCCACACTTAAAACAATGATTAACTTATCTGATTCTGTGCTGTGAACTTCACCCAACAGTTCCTCCAAGTTCAGTTGTGAATTTCACTGTTTGTTAATTTTCCCAGATGCACTCTGATGTCCAACGATATATGAATTCAAACAACAAAGGCAGTAACTGTGCAGGTTCACTCTCTCTCTCTGTGTCTCTCTCTCTCTCCTGCAATGACCTCACCATGTGCTTCCTTCGTCTGTTCTTCTCCCTTTTAAAATGGTATTGTTTTGACTTTTTTTTTCAAAGTTCCAAAACAATGCAACAGTATGTGAAACAGTAATTGCTGCTCCTGGAATTCAAGGAAATCACCTCCAGCACCTATAATCCTTAAACCATTTTTAGTCAACAATCCATTCTAATAACTACTGTAAAATTGTAGTTCTGCAGGAAAAAATATGCCATTATTGGGGCAGCCATGCACCATATAGTACCATAACATGAGAGAGTACAGATTCATTGCTGTAGATAACCTTGTGGTGTGTCGTGTGTCACTGAATATATTGAGAAGTGAGTTCCACTATTTCATAAACAATTTCTTGTTCTCCAAAAAATGAGCTAATAACTAGCTACATTATGACTAAATGTGTGTACACCGAATCTGTAGCGACTAGTTTTGATGGTCCAAACCTGATTTCATTTTAATATGAAAAATGATTAATCAATACCTGAGTAGCTTGTTTTCAAATGCTTATTAAATTTAAGCTCGTGTTTTTTTTCTTCTCAGAGAATATAGGAAGCTGGTGGTAATAATGCAGAGGTTGTAATCTAAACCCTCAGGCTAACATTCTGAGGATATAGTTTTGAAATCCATCATGGCATATTGCAAACTTAAAATCGAAAAATATCTAAGAGGTTAAAAACACAGTTAATCTAATAGTGACCATATAACCACTATTGATTATTTGTTATGGACCAGAACAAGCCCCCTCAAAATATATTGAGAAGATAGCTGAGACCCTAGTGTTTTCTTATTTATAAATGCAATTGTAAGGTGTTGTGTTCTGGATGCAACTCAATTGGTCAAACTTGCTTGAAGTAAAACACACTTTATTGTTACAATACAGTTCAAATACAACAAAAGAAAGAAGATTTGGAATACTTTAACTCTGTTGGAAAACTTAACAGAATAATAGATTATTTAACTACTAAACAGCAACTGTGCCAATCCATAAACACACCCTTGGCAAAGGCAAATTCATTAATATAGATTGTCTCACGTGCAATTCTCTAGCCCAGGAGGAAAGAGCATCAAGAAAAATCTCTGAGAGTGAGAATGAACTCAAGCGTTTTGTTGTAGCAGAGAAAGATGTATAGCAGCTTCCAAACCTCAATGACTACTTGAAGTTAAACTAAAATTCTGGTTCTATGGGAGCTTGACCCCACCCTTTCATGCTGCTTCTATTGTTCCAATCTTTTTTTTAAAAAAACCAAGGCCTCATGAGCTACTTACTTCATTGGCTTGGAGCAGACCGGTCGCCACCTCTGTCTCAACTCTTCATCACAAAAAGAGAACAAAATGTACACTTAAAGCCATAGTATCATCACATACTGGTTCACTAATACCCTCCTAGAGAAGGAAATCTGCCATCTTTATCCAGCCTAACCTACATCTGATTTCAGACCTAATCTAATTTATTTTCTAATTATTAGGTTTGGACAATAAATGGTAACCCAGACAGCAACTCCCACGTTGCATGAACATTTATTCAAGCTTATTGTTGGTATGTATTTGTGAAATTATTTTACCAAAGATCAAGGGCTTCATGTGTGATCTGTGAATAGCAGTATTTTGAGGAAGTTGAGTAGGAAAGGGTGGTTTGGAACAAAAATAGAAATTGCTGGTGAAACTCAGCAGGTCTGGCAGCACCTGGGGGAAGAAAACAGAGTTACTGTTTCGAGTCCAGTGACTCTTCATCAGAACTGATAGCAGCTCAGAAGAAGTGGTCTTTATGCTGGAAACTGGGTTGAGGGAAGGAGAATAGATAGGTGGCGACAGAAACCATACAGTGAGAGATATGAAAGGGGTTTGCAGATGAGGGGATTGTTGATAGCAGGCCAGGACAGAAGAAAATCTGAATAAATGATAATGACAGCTGGGAATAGGAGAGTGTGGGTAGGCTGTGCTGATGATATTTTGCTGGAAGATAGCCTGACTCTGCACCACATCATTGTACACCTTTTAGAATCTGTTCTACAATCAATGGTTTAATGTGCTACAAAATATTATGAATCTCTTTTGGCATGCTGTGGGTTACCAGTCCAAGCTTTAGACTTCCAGCAGCTGCAGCAAATGAGTAGCATTTGCTTGCCATCCATGATCTCGAACTCCAGATTCCTATCCACGCTGCTTCAATAGGCTTGTAGATTAATCATTCCTTTAGGCAAGGTGCCATCATACAGTTTGAACTTTACTTTTTAAGGCTTCATTTTTAGATTGCCACGCTGTGCCTCTTTACCTAGGTGGGTGAAGCACATGACTTTCCATGACGCACTGTTCTCTATTATGTTGCCTCGATGTTTTTCTTCTGATGTCCTCATTCCAATAGTCAACTAACATTTCTAACCTATTGATCTTGGTTAGGAACAAAAAAAAAACTATAGCTGTTGGAATCCAAGGTAGCCAAGCAGGAGCCTGGAAGAACATAGCAAGCCAGGTAGCATCAGGAGGTGGAGAAGTTGACATTTTGGGTGTAACCGTTCTTCAGGCCTGGGGGTGGGTGTAAGGGGAGCTGCAGATTAAAGGGGTTGCACAGTGGCTCAGTGGTTAGCACTGCTGCCTCACAGCACCAGGGCCCCGGTTCGATTTCAGCCTTGGGTGACTGTCGGTGCGGAGTTTGTGCAATCTTCCCTTGTCTGCATGGGTTTCCTTCAGGTGCTCCGGTTTTCTCCCACATTCCAAAGATATGCAGGTCAGGTGAACTGGCCATGCTAAATTTCCCATAGTGTTAGGTGCATTAGTCAGAGGGAAATGGGTCTGGGTGGGTTACTCTTCGGAGGGTCATTGTGGACTTGTTGGGCTGAAGGGCCTGTTTCCACGCTGTAGGGAATCTAATCTAATTGAAAACAGTTAGAGGTAGCCACCATCAGCTGTGATTCTGATGAATCAGTCTACGCACTCCAACAGATTAGCATAACCAGATAGCTTCTCCTGCAACCAGAAAAGATGCCAAATCTAACAGCACACCACCCAACTCCCCTCCATCCAGAGCTCCAAACAGTCCTTCCAGGTGAGAGAGAGGTTCACCTACCTCTCATCCAACTTACTTTATTTTGTATCCAGTGTTCTTGATGTAGTCTTCTCTACATCAGGCAGACCAAATGTCTGCCAAATGTAAACCGGAACACCTGGAGGAAACCCACGCAGGATGCACAAACTCCGCACCGACAGTCGCCCAAGGCTGGAATCGAACCGGGGACCCTGGTGCTGTAAGGCAGCAGTGCTAACCACTGAGCCACTATTTGACCCCTTTTAGCAAGACATTATGTGTAAAAAGATTCAGCTCTTTGCAGTGAGAACACTGTTTTCCCCATGTTGCTCAGGCCTTCTTCATCTTTGCATGATGTCCTCCACAGCATTTGCAACCTGCCCTTCAGCTGTGACTGTTCTGCCCTTTGTGCCTGGCGTATCGGTCAGCACAATGTAAGACCTGGTCTGTTCTGCCATGAATGTGCTCTCACTGCTGAATAACAACATCAGCACTTCTGAAGATATCAATTGATGAGTTTCCCCCTTCTCAGTAGGTCTGCCCTCACTGCAGGATCCCTTGTGACCAATATAATCCTTTCTTTAATTAGACAATCCTTTAATTGCATAAATTTACAGGTTCCTGTAAGCTGAGTCAATGGCATTATTTATTGATCAATTTTCTCTTTTTCACTTTTGTGAAAAGCTTGCCTTCAAAGTTTCTAAAATTTTTGCGACATGGTTTTTATGCCCTTTAGAGAGATTTATAGTGGAATATATTTTGAAACTGTCTTTTCCCAACAGTGATAAATGTCTAATGACTCGTAATTGTTCTGGCTTTATCAACAGCTATGTTGCTATTTAGAATCATAGTCATATCTGCCAGTGTACTTGGAAGAAATTCCAGTCAGTTTTGGTTCCTAACCTCTGTCAGGCAAGAGCTGTTAGGGGAAAGCTGCAGCCATATTCTCTGAATCAGTTTTAGTTGGTGCTGGCTCCTTTTCTTAATTTGTTGTTTATTTTTTGTCAGTTGTAGATCTGCACAAATAACTGCGCCTCTCTCTGTCCATAGCTGTGCTTTCTTATAGCTCTACAGCACTAATCTCAGTATCACTTCTGATACCACACTTTGTGTGTATAAAGCAACACTCTATTCAACATGAGGTCTCTATTGAAGTTAACTTAATGTTTGTCTGCAGTACATCTACCTTAAAGCAGATCACATATCTACAGGAGCCATATATATGATTTATACATAATTGCATTTCAATCCACACTGTAATGCTCCTAGTGTTCTAAGAGTGGCTACGAGCATTTCTCTGGAGTCCAACACTCCAAGGAACCTCTCAGTAATATTTTCTCATTTTTTTCACCACTAAAGAGGAATACTCCAATGAACACCTCCAATTTTGAAATTGCCCCTCACTTTATCTCTCTTCTATAGCAATATTCACCTCTCCTGGTGGGTTTGCCAGCTGGGCATTGTTGTGCATCCTCCTTCTTGACCTTCTCCTTCCTCAGTAAACCCACCATTCTTCGAGGCAGCTGAGAAGACTTTCTCATGTACACCATTGCCAAAGACAAGCTAGAGCTATGCATAAATGTGGGAAAGGAGTACAGTTCTGACAAAGGGGCCCTATTGGTCGTAAATCCTTTCCCCCATAATTTCAATTGTTTTTTCAACCAAGCTCAAAACTTTCACTATCTTACTTACCTAGCAAGTTTAAACATCTTGAGCTCAATTATGCATGGGTCATTCCTGCTGTTGACTACTAATTTGTGAATGCATCATGTTTTTCCGATCCTCCTTTAAATTGGATCATCAGTCACCATTATTAAATTTAACTAATCGATCTCTTACAAACAATAAAAATTGCTGTTGTGGTTCACAAGCTTCAGTTATCAATCAAAGGCATTCCCCTAAGACTGTTCTGCTTTGACAGCCAGCTTTGCTCAAACATACAGCTTACATTTTTGAATTACTTCAAGCCATTGCACTTCTAAAATACTTGCATTGCACCATTACAATTTACTCCGATTACTCCATTATTCAAGACAGAATCCTATCTTTACAACATAGTGGCAAATGAATCAGGAAAACAATTGTTGGTAATTTTTTCCATGATAATCTCATCTATGGTTTTTAAGAGTCCTGTTATCATATTATGTGACATGTATTTTGCGGTAATGCACCACAGATAAGATCTGTATTCTTATCTTTGCATTCTGCAGGCATTCATCAACAAGTTAGTTTACATTTAACATATCATCTCACACCTCACATGACAATTCATTAACTTGTTAAATACATGGATTGTTGTTAGACTATTGGTATTAAAACAAATGGGAAAGATAATTGGATTCAAGTGCTTGTACTTTAAATATAAAACACTGAAGTTGCTGGAAATCTGAAATAAAAAATTTAAATACCAGAAATACATCTGAGAAGACAGAAACGGTTAATGCTTCAGGTAATGACATTGTAGCATTTTCTGCTTCTATGACAGTTTAATGTAATAGGATAATGACAACATTTCAATTGAAGCCTGCTTGGATGGCAATTGCAACATTCCATTTTTTCCAAGAGATTGGACAGAGCACCATTTAACTTCATTAAAAAAGTAATCAATTTAGGGAAGGTACCAAATCCAGATACTACTAGGCATTCACAGCACATGCTTTGCAAATCTCAGTGAAAGAATTGTGTTGTCTATTACATACTGTGGTTTTGAATCAATGCCTAAGGAAGAAAATTTGATGATCCCGTGAAGATGGAGATATCAAAAATTACCTCAGTATAAAGTATACCAGCCACATGTGGAGCGATTAGATGTGCCTGAAGAGCACATGGAAATTTAACATATAATTGAGACAGCTCTGCCAAATATTTGTACCAGCTGTCAAGACTTCAGCTGCATTACCTGTAAATGTCAACAACCATAAAAATGTCTACGTACATATCATCCCCGAGATGCTTCCTTTTTTTAATCACAAACATTATGGGAACTTTATTGAAAAATGTTCAAACAGACGGAATCTGGTGTGAAGTTCATCACCCACATTGGTTTGAGTTATTTTTGTCACATACCTAGATACAGTGAAACATTTTGCAGTACATGCAGATCATACCATACAAAGTGCATAAAGGTAGAGAACAGAATGAGAAATACAATGTTATGGCTGCAGAGAAGGTGCACAGAGTGCGAGGTCAACATTAAAATTTAAGATGTCTATTCAAAAGTTTAATCAGTGGGGAAGAAGCTGTTCTTGAATCTGTTTGTATATGTGTTTAAGCTTTGGTATCTTCTGCCCAAAGGAAGAGGTTGAAAAAGATTGCAACTGGGTAGGAGGGGTCGTTGATTATGTTGGCTGCCTTTTTGAGGCAGTGGGGAGTATAGACTGGGCTGTAGTCTCTGTAGTTTCTTATGGTCAAGGGCAGAGCAATTGCCACATCAAACATCTGGATATTATACTTTCTATGGTGCATCTATAAAAATTGGTAACAGTCTTTATGGAGCTGCTGCATTTCCTTAGTCTGCTGAGGAAGTAGAGGTGTGATTGTGCTTTCTTGACTCTCTCATCAACGTGGGTGGACCAGGACAGATGGCTGATGATTATTGTCAGTCTAATACTGCATTACATAATGTGATTCACTAACTGCAGACTCAGGCAAACATACACTATTGTTAGTAACTATCACTCTTAAGTAAGAATGACTAATACAATAATCAGGACTCATGCTTCATCCAAGCCAACTAAAATTAACCATGCATCTATTAAAATACAGAGGTTCACAGTGTGAAATAGTTTCGTGTCAACATGAGTAATATTCTGATGTGCATTTTGTCAATTTGTGTGTTTCACCTGTTCATGTCCTTTCATTTGTGATTCTTCTCTCAAGTGGCATCATTGAGGGGAAAAAGTTACAATGATAAAAAAAGGACAGTGAAATTTGCGCTGTGGAAGTGATTTAAATCAGAGGTAATAAAGACCATAATTATAAACGACTTGGTGCTAGCTGTGATCTGGATGTACTGCGAAAATGTTCACACTCTTATCAGGAACTTGTGTCGATTGAAGCTACTTGCTTATTTCAAACAATAGTTTGGTTGGATTTGGAAGGCTATGGTGTTGTTGTCCCAGAAAGTCCAACATGAAATTTTAGCAGAGCTCTAATCAGGAAATGTAAGCATGGGAAATGATTAAGGCTGTAACTCTGTGTTAATTGGAATCTTTAGCTCACTGATGTTTACTTTAAGAAGTGTGGTACCTGTCCTATACTCACAAACTCAGTGACTGTGGAACCTCATGTCATACACTGACTTATTGCAATCAAATTATTCGACTCACACAAAAAGCATCCAAACTTGTGTAACATTCATTCTCCCTTGATATTCAACGGCATTACCACTGTTAAGTTCATCACCATCAAAGTCTTGAGGTGGGGGAATCTTGTCATTGACCAGTAGATTAACTAAATCAGCCGTATAAATACCTGGCTATGAGAACAAGTCAGAGGCTGGAAATTTTGTAGCTCCTGAAAGCCTGTCCACCATCAAGTTAGAACCATGATCAAATATTTGATCACACATCCAACAGCACTCAAGTAGCTGAATGTCATCATGACAAGATAGCTTGCTTAATCAGCACTCCATCCATAACCTTAAACATTCACTCCCTCCCACTCTCAGTGGCAGTTGGACATATAATCTACATCATCGGAACATTAGGATAGGTGTAGGCCATTCAGCCTATCCTCTCGCTCAATACAGTCAGGGTTGATCAAACACTTCAATGTCATTTATTCACCCCATCCCTATATCTTTGGACATCACTGGTAATTCAAAATCTATGAATCTCTACATCAGAAATGCTCAGTCTCCGCGTAGTCCTCTGCAGTAGAGAATTCCAGAGATCCACAACCCTCTCAGTAAAGTAATTTCTCCTAACCTCAAACCTAAGAAGCATCCTGTTTATTTTAAACTGTGCCCCTTGTTTGTAGATTTCCCAATCAGTGGAAACGTCTTACCTGCATTAACCGTGTATATTCCTTATGGTATTTTTTAGGTTTCAATGAGATCGCTTCTCTTTGAAACTTTACAGAATGCAGGCCCAGTTTACTTAACCTCTTTATATAGGACAGTACCGCCAATCCAGGTAAAAGTTCTTTCATTCCATCTATAGCAATATTATATGTGCTGAGATAAGGAGATAAAACTTCAAACAGGACATAAGGTGTGATCTAACCAAGCTCTTATACAATTGAAACAAGACCTCACCACACCTGTACTCCAATCTTCTTATAGTAAGTCTTACATTCCATTAGGCTTCCTAATAGTTTACCACACTGCATATTAGCCTTCAGTGACTTATCAACAAGGACAAAAGTTGTGATTAAAATATTGAAATATATTTGACATTGTGCACCTGAAATTTGTGTCCTGTATCTCAATCTGATTGTCAAGAAGTTAAATTGGACCATAATTCACTAAACTCTGGTTGGCTTAATGTCTCTTTGATGTTCATACACAAACACTTTGCTGAGCTCATTGTAGCAATTGTTCAAAATATTTTTATAAAAACTCACTTAAAACCTAATCTGTAGCATGGGCCCTTGAATTTATACTATTTTATTATTAAAATTCAAGTTTGAGATGTGCATCTGACCAAGGACACAGACACTATAAAATGATTCCACTTGAAGGCAATATGCTTATCTGCCCAGCTGGAGGGAGCTTGGCTCATGCCAGACCCATGCCCAAGTCAAAGGCTACATTATGATGCCAATTGCCTATGACATTCACAGTAAGATTGAGCCGTCACTGATAAACTTAGGAATGAGATCCAATACGGGTGTAGATAAGTACAGCCAACAGTGATTTCACCTTAGATAGCTTCAGCTGATTGACATGGGCATTCTGTAGACTGCACCATTACTGGAAGGTCCAACATGTATCATCCCAGTACCAGCCGATGAAAGAGATCAACAAGGTTCGGAATCTGTTGAGGTCTTGAAGTGTCCTCCATCATCTGATTCATGACAAGGAGAGAGGAGAACCACCTAGACCGTTACCATTTGTCCTGATTGGGGTGATGCAAGACCAGAATGCTGTCACTAATGTGCACTTGAACATTCTAGCCACCATGGTGCAATTGAACCTGGCAATCATGCAAATGATTAGCAAATGGTCACAGTCTGCTTCGTAACTGTTGGCAATTTCTGAACAGGGAGTGTGAAATGGAGTTTTCAACAGCAGGTGGCGATGGTGAGACAGGACAGTTGGGTTAGTCAAATCGACCCTCTCGAGAAAAGATTGCCTCTAGAGAAAGGAGGGAGAATGCATTCTGTAATCCATAGGCTTCAGGAGTATATTACCACAGATGCTGGAATCTGTACTGAAAACGTCAAATGCTGGAGGTCATAGTGGGTCAGACAACATCCATGGAGAGAGAGCAAGCTAATGTTTTGAGTTTAGATGACACTTCATCAGTGCTGAAGTGAAGTGTGGAGGGGACAGCATTTATGCAATAGTTTGGAGTTGAGGGGGTGTGGGCATAGTAAGTGTAGGGTGCTGGTGGATGAAAGATGTTGATATTTCAGATTAAGTAATCAGAATGTGAGAATGGCAGGACAATGGTGTGTCTCCTGTCAGACTTGAAAGGACTGACACTGGAATTGGGGGAGGAGGAAGAGGATTTGATAATAAACTGAAAGAAAGGGAAGAAGTGGTTCACAATATTGAGTACAACACCTTTAAATTAAGTCCAGAAGGCTGTAAAGTACCTAGTCCAAGGTTGAGATGTTGTTCCTCCAGTTTGCGCTGTGCTTCACTGGAACACTGCAGCATGCCAAGGATAGACATGTGGGCATGGGAGCAGGACGTTGTGTTCAAATGATCAGCTCGGGTAGGTCAGAGTCCCACTTGCACACTGACAGAAGGTGTTCCACAAAGCAGTCATCCAGTCTGCGTTTGGTTTCTCCAATATAGAGTAGGCCACATTGGGTACAGCGAATACAATACACAAGATTGGAGGAGGTTCAAGTGAAATGCTGCTTCACTTGAAAAGACTATTTAGGCCCTTGGATGGTGAGCAGGGAGGGAGGGGGTGAAAGGGCAGGTGTTGCACCTTCTGCAGTTACACGGGAAGGTGCCATGGAGAAGGGGTGTGGCGTTGGTGGTTATGGAATGGACTAGGCTGACCCAGACGGAACAATCCTTGTGAAATACATCAGGGAAAGTGAGGAGAATGTGTGTTTGGTGGTGGTGTCCTGTTGGAATTCTCTGAAACAGTGGAGAATGATCCTTTGATTGCGGAGGTTGGTGGGATGAAATGTGAGGACAAGATGAACCTGATTACACTGTTGTGAGTGATGGGAAGGGGCAAGGGCGGAAGCACAGGTGATCGGTCAGATGGGGTTGAGGGCCCTGTCAATCATGGGAAACCACGGTTATAAAAGAAGCTAACCATGTTAGCAGCGCTGTTTGGAAGATGGCATCATCCAAACAGATGCAACTTAGATGAAGGAACTGAAAAAATAGGATGGCATCCTTGCAGGATCTGGGGAGTGAAGAGCTGTCATGAAGATAGCTATGGGAGTCAGTCACTTTATAGAGGGGTGTCCTCATGAATGCTGCAGTGTTCCAGCGAAGCACAGTGCAAACTGGGGAAACAACATCTCAATGTCAGACTAGGCACTTTCAAACCTTCTGGACTTAATATTGAGTTCAACAGCTTTAAATTGTGAACCATTTCTTCCCTTTCTCTTAGCTTATTACAGTCTGTTATCATGTCCTCTCTGCCCTTACCCCTTCCCCCCCCTCCTCCCCATCCCAGTAGGACTGTCTGCAGGAGACACACCATTGTTCTCCTATTCTCACATTCTGATCACTTAATCTAAACTATCAATGCCTTTTCTCCATCAGCACCCTACACCCACTACCCACATCCCCTCAATCCCAAACTATAGCATAAATGCTGTCCCTCCATACTTCGCTTCAGCTCTGATGGAGAGTCATCTCGACTCAATGTTAGCTTGCGCTCTCTCCATGGATGCTGTCTGACCTGCTGTGATCTTCAACATATGTTGTTTTCAGTTTAAACCACAGGCTTCATTGTAGGGAAATACTTTTTTGTTTGAAGCTTAATTTTCTTTCATGTTTGTAATAATCTGATGTCAGTGGGAGAAAAGTTCCCGTTTGTGATCTTTTTTCCATCCATGCTTTCAAATTTCATGTTTCAGTATCCTTATTTTAAACCTGCAACTTACATCTACACAACCTGAGAGGTCTGTTTCAGTTGTAGACTGAACACTCCTGTTGGCAAATTGTTCACATTCACTTATTTTGAATTTGTTGATGGCTATTAGAAATCATAGGTGTTTTAGATCTTGCTAATTCTATTTGTGTATTAGAACCTCACAGATTTAAACGAATTCATCTTTCTCGTGAGAATTGTTTCTATTGATTTGAAAAAACACTTCTTTCTCTAAATGGTTAGCAAGGTAAGCGTTTGATGTTGACTGCTTTTGCCCTCTTTCCAGTTATCATTCAGATATTGTCTTTGCATTATATCTTGATGTGCTCCAATTAGGCAGTTGAAACATGAAAAGTAGAGAAACAGAGAAATAGCAGGTTCTCTGTATTTTGGAAAAACATCCACATAAACTTCACCATCTGTAAAGGTGTGGGAGGAGAAATTGCCTAAATTACATGGTCAAGATAGGCTGGAGTATGATTCAGAGTGTGAAATTGTGTTTGTCTAATAATGTTGCACTGGGTTGAATGTTTGATACCTAGTAGTGAGGTACTTATTATGAATCTTTGGAGCTGGTGTTATGTCCTATTCACACATCGGGGAGTAGTGAAAACAAAGAGCAGGATTTATTTTCAAACTAAAGCATGCAGCCCATGGAGGGGATAAGAGGCCAATAAGAGAATTATAATAGCGGTTAGGAGAGAAATTGTAAGCTCTAAGGACCAGATGGGTATAAAATATCTTCTGGTGAGAGTCAGATTGATGGCCTACAGCATAGATGGATGTAATTACTAATTCATTGCACAAATGATCACACAAGGAGACCATATGATTATTGCCTACTGCCCAGTTCTTCTTGCCTTTCACAATATTTCAGGTCTGGCTGCATGTTTCATTAGAAATGATTTGATATGGTTCATGGCCTGTTAATCAGCTCACCAACCTGTATGCCCTGCCTTAATAATTTACTCAACCACAAAGGAAAATTCATAAGCCTGGGTGGCTCACTTGGAAATAAATTTGAGTACATATGCTTTTTTTCAACCATTTTCATCGAAGAATCTAAGCATTTACTATAAATGCTTGAAGAAGTGATTAATCAAGGTTACTCTGTTCCCTTCTCCTGACTGATCTGACTGTGTGCAAGGATCTCATGCAATACAGATATTCACTGTCAAAGATATTGAGGATGAGTATCTTGACATAGCAACAAACACCTCATCGGCAGCCACAGATATGAACCAACTATTGGCTTTGCTATTTGCGAGACAGCTTTAGCTCAGGAGAAAATGTTCAACTCCATTATTGTTATCTGTAATATGTGAGTTCAGACAAATTCCATATGGCCTCAAATTGCACCTACCCTTTTAAAACACATTAAAAATAATTTGTAATCCCTTATGACTAAGCAAACAAAAATGGGCTTCATAATTTGTTAGAGGAGCTGTTTAATAATGTAATGTGACACTGACTGGAGCTTATGAATCTGCAGAACTGGATATTCAGCAGGTATTCTGTTATGATTCTGCTAGGGACTGTTAACATTTAAAGAAGAAATTCAATTAACCTAACCCACGAGAACTACATAAGGACATTTAACATTTTTTAAACAAAAAAACAAACGTTATTGTACATAAAAAGAGAAATTGAATTTAATAAGTACTATTAATTTAACATTATAGCATATTAAAAAAGCTTACGACATAAACTGATTTCAGCTTTCTATTTTCCCCCAGCGTTTCCTTTCTCTTTCAAAATTGTCAAGGTTCATTCACTTTTCTTGGCGACAAGGTCAAAAGATTTTGTTGTGAATTCACTCCCATTTCTCTTTAGTATTTCAAATGTGCTCTAAGAGACAAGATGTTAGCTTTTAGCTAAGTCATTGTGTACTGGTGTTTTTAATCTTCATTGCTGAAACACAAAGCATGCTGCAACTACTGTGCAATGATTTAAAACATAGGGGAAAAAACCTTTTGCGTGTGGTCTGACTTCATCTCTTGACTTCTAAAGAGCAGAAAGATATATAAGACCTATAGTTGACACAGTCTCTTGCTTGCTTTTGTAAATCTTAATCAGTCTTCATTGGTAAATTCAAAGCAAAGAATCTAAGTTCCACCCATCTCCATACACACTCAACATTTCTCCCAGTAAAGTTGCAAATTGGACACCATTTTAGTCTGAAGCTTTTCTTAGTTCTGAAAAACCACAAGATTTTATTTGTTACTAGAATCTTTAAAAATAAATTAACAGGATGTGGGATCGCTGGCTGTGTTGAGCATTTATTGCCCATTGCTAGTTGTCATTGAGAAGGTGTTAGTGAGCTGCCTTCTTGAACTGCCTTCTGCAGACCACGTGCTGTGGGTAGATCCGCAATATCTTTGGGGAGCATGTTCCAGAGTTTTCACCCAGTGAAGGAATGGCGATATTTCCGAATCAAGATAATGAGTGATTTGGAAAGAAACTGTTCCTGTGTATCTGCTACACTTTTACATGTTCCTAATGATCGTAGATTGGAAAGAAGCTTTCAAAGGAGCTTTCCATAAGTTGTTCTGATGCTTCTTGTTGATGATGTATGCTGCTATTTTGTTTTTTGTTAGTGGACGGAGTGAAGATTTGTGGATGTGGTACCAATCTAGCAGGTTGTTTTGCCTTGGATGCTGTAAAGCTCCTTGAGTGTTGTTGGAACTGCTCTCATTCAGGTAAGTGGGCAATATTTTATCATACTCCTGACCTCTGCCTTGTAGATGCCACTGGGGAGACATGAGGTGAGTTACTTGCTGCAGGATTCCTAGTTTCTGACCTGCTACTGTAACCAAAGTATTTATATGGATAGCCCAGTTCAGCTTTTCACCAACAGTGTCACAACTCAATTAGGAAGGTGCACTAATACTTGAACCCCACAACTTTCAGGGTTGTCACGAAAGTTAAAGGTTTATTCGAATTAGTCGAAATCCTAAATGTTCCTGCCTGATGAATTCAGGGTAACAGATAACATTGACTAGCCTTCTGGATGTAACAAGAAACTATTATTTATTACAAATAAATCAGGTCTGATCACAAGCAAACAAAAATGAATGATTAATTCTCTATTCCTTTTAAAACTCCTGCACACATTTGCAAATAGACATAGACTACCAAAATAAATATAGATGCTATACACGTGAACAATTTATTAAGGGAGCATAATTCAATAACACCAGGCCACAGGGGTTGATAAGGCTTCATGAAAGTCTTAATTATTCCGTCTTTCAGTCGCTGGTTAGAGGCAGGAGCTATAGGCAAATGACGAGTGAGAATAATTAGCTATCTTCCAATTCTTTGTTCCTTCTCTGTATGGAGAAACGGATGCTTCCTTTTTGAGTCTGAAGGCTTTCTGCCACAGTATTGCTCTCACACAGGCTGCCTATTTGCCCAAGTACCAATTAGGAGTTATTGTCATGCTAAACACCTCTGACCCACAAAACTAGCCCTGATTGAAAAGCCAATCAACAGCTTGTCTCCGGGCAAAACTACCTTGAATGCACATTCATCCACTGTGCCAATCAATCTCCATCATCATTCCCCACTGATTGAACAAAGCAAGACTGTCATCATAACTCACAATAAATGCCATTGACTCATCTTAAGAATACAACAACTTTTTCCACAATTCTTAGTTTGAAACAGTACCCTTTTCCCATTTGGTCGAGAATCCAAAACAAAGAAAAATGAAATGATGTGGCCTTAATAATGATAACTCCAAAGATGTTGTTAGTGAGGGATTCAGTGATGGTAATGCCATTAAATATTAAGGAGTGATGGTTCGATTCGCTCCTGTTGGTTATGGCTGTTGCCTGACACTCGTGTCAGCCCAAGCCTGGATATTGTCCAGATGTTATTGCATTTGAGCACAGACTGCTTCAGTATCTGAGGAGTCATGAATGGTGCAACCATCAGTGAATATCCCCACTTCTGATCTTATGATGGAGGGAAGCCGTTGGTGGAGTAACTGAAAATGGTTGAGCCTAGGACACCATCATGAAGAACTCCTGCAGAGATCATTTAAGGGCCTCAATTGGGGACAGGGCTGGAAGATCCACCCTGGGCCTTCTATCTATAACTTGATTCTGGCAAAGGCAGGAAGGTGGAAATGTTCAGGCATGACGCTATCCTAATTAAATGGCCTTCCATCTCCATGCCTGCCCCCAGAGAGAGCAGAAGATTTTTCCCAATATTTCAGTTTGGTAACATTTTATCAAAGCTGGAAGAAAATACTGAGGGAGAGAAAGGGTGGTGAAACAAATGGGAGACTCTGTAATGGGGTGGAGGTAGGGGAGGTTGATTAACCCATGAAGATGAGCTTAGGAATTGCAGATTAAAATTGACCAATTTACAACTATCCAGTTAAATTTTCTCTGCCTACTGTTTTAAATTATAGCTGCATTTCTATTTTGTTTTTTTGGCTACATGCATCAGGGAGCATATTAACATGATTGTAGAGCATAATGTGTAGGCAGCCTGCAACTCTTAAAGGAAAGCTCACTGTGGCTACAAGAAATAGTTGGAGATTTTCAAAAATGAATCTGAAAACTCTGATATTTGAACAGTGATTAAGCATAGGAAAAGGACAAAACCAAGGTCTTCAGAGAATGCACTGGAGATATCAATGGAAGAGATAGTAAAATGGAGAAGTGTCCTCTAGTAAATAAAGTCACCGTAGCGACAAAGGACCACCCTCTCATTAGAGAGAGACAACTGGCGGTGGTTTAATCTGCGGTTTACTGTGCCTCAGGTGAGGGAGTGGTGTTGAGAAGGATAATCTCGCTTGGTACAGGAATTGAACCTGCACTGCTGGCATCATCTGCATTGCAAATTAGCCATTCAACTAACTGAACTAACAGACCAATCTACCACAGCTTGGTAGGGAATATCCATTCACATGAAAAAGAGGTAGTGGGAACAAATAACAATTTACATCAACACCAGGAACATGGTTGCAGTGCAGTGCAGGAAGAAACGCAACAATCTGACACAAGTTTTCCAGGTGGTTGAGTTTGTCTTCAAATGGCCCAATCCTGCATCACTGGACTCATCCAATGTACACATCCTGACACCAATGATCTACTTACTAACAATCTTTAGTATTCAGTACTCAACCTTAAAATTCATATGTTCTACCTCAATCTCACGCAATTAACACTGTTGAAGCTTTGCACTCACAGCTCTCACAATTGGTACTTCTTCAAACATGACAGCCACATCAGCCAAATTTATTGCAGAGTGTTAACTGACATAGACTTCCCATTTCTTGTAGAAGGTGGCACATTACAGCAGGCAACAGGAAAAAGTGGAGGAGGACAAGTCTGTTCATGTTTTATTGCAGAAAATGGATTTTCCCTTCTCTTTAAGTTCAAGTATTGCTGAAATAACCTGGAAATTGGGCTCATTACAGTGTTATTGCAATGCTGCAACAATTTTGTAATTTAACAGGCTATGAATAAATTGCCTGATGTTTTTTGAGAAATCTAGAGCAAAGGTTAAACCGAAGAGGCTTTTAGTTATCCATATCACTTTAAAGCACAATCCATTTGTGATCAAAACATTTTCAAAAAGCAACCCTTTGCTGTAATCATGCAGGATAGAAATCATTCTGTGATGTGCACCTGTCTTTGGGAGAAGCAATCAGAAGCAAATATATCTTCACATTAAACACAAAGGCATTGAAATTATGTTGCATGATAAATCAAATAAATGTATAATATACCGTCTGAATTTTTTTCTCTGCTCTTTTAACAGAAATACTTATTCTTTACTTTGAGTGATTTAATTTTAAGATCAGGGCAGTGTTAACACAAATTAGAAGTTAGCAGAAGACAGAGCACAGAACCTTCTCAATTACAATCTGCACACTTCTGACACTAATTGTGGATTTTCTGTTACAGCCTTTCTGCTACACGGAGGACTTATAACTGCTGAGAGAATATGATGCTCAGTTTATAATATTCTGACACAGCTTATCAGGTCATTGATGGTACTTGACTTTACTTCTATTTTCTGGTGAACTCATCAAGTTTAGATATAATAGGACAATGGATACGTGTTTGGAGGTCTGTTATTGGAGCTTAGTGACAAAGGTCTGTATTTTCCACTTTCGTCAGGCTGTTATTGCATAACCGACCCCAATAAAATGGAGTGCATATTGTTTGTCTGACTTTTTACGATTCCTTCACTCTCGTTTTGATGGAACAGCAAAGGAAATTCAATGGAAATTCATTATCTTTATAACTACTATTGGTTGTGTTTAATCTATACAGTATACCATCCATTCTGAAATGGCTAGTTCCTATCAAATCTTTGTGAGGGCATTAACACAGATATCTTGAGTGTCCACCAGGCACAGTGATTACACATCTCTGAAGCAGCTGCGACTTAGACCTGAGCCTCCTGACTCAGAGATAGGGACACTATCATGGTGCCGCCACATAGATTGTGATGATTGCATGCTCCCACTACCTTCTGTTGACTGCGGGGGCGGGGGGGGTGGGGGGCAGGAGCTACCTGACCCCTGAGTGAAGAGGACCTCTCTCTTCCTGTTCATTCTTCCTGATATTTTTACTCCTCTTTCACCAATTCCAGCCCCTTTGGTAGGATGAACAGGTGTACCAAATATGTCCTCGATGGTGAGAAGCTAGAAAATATAGATGTACCAAGGCACCTGGGTGTCCTCATCAATTAGTCACTGAAAGCTAAAATGTAGGTGCAGCAAATGATTGGAACTTCTAATGGATGTTAGCATTTATCGCAAGAAGAATTGAATACAAAAGTAATGAAATTTTGCTTCATTTTAAAATAAATTTAGTTTGGTGAGTGCTATTTGGTAGGAGATTTCCTTGTCCCTATTTGGCCTGATGCAGTGAAACTTCATAGGTTCCAGAGTCAATTTTGAAGACTCCCAGGACAATTGTCTCCTGACAATATACCTCTGTTCCAGAACTTCTGAATAGTCTGTCCTGACCAGCAAATTTAGAGAAACTTGGCAAGCTGGCACAAGGAGAAGTATATGCAGTAGTGATCCCTTATATTAAGAAGGATATTATTGTCATAGAGGGAGTGCAGTGAAGGTTCATCAGACTTTTGGAGCTGTTTTTTTTTGAAGAGAGATGAGGGAAACTAGACCTGTACCCTGTTGTGCTTCAAAGACTGAGAGATGACCTCATTGAAACTTACTAAATACTTAATAAATATACTAAAGTAATAAACAGGGTAAAAATAGGTAAATTTACTCCCCTGGTTAGGGAGTCTAGAAACAGAGGACCCAATTTCAAAAGGGGGAATACATTTAGGTTAAAGATTAGGAGATTTATTTTCACTCAGAGGGATTTTATTCTTTCGAATCTACTACCTCAGAGAGCTGTGGAAGTTCAGGCAATGAATATGCTTAAAGGAGAGATTGCCAGATTTTCAATGTCAGTGACATCAGGGGATACTGGGTTAATTTGGTATAAGAGGTTTAACTGGATCATCAACCATGTTTGTTTTGACTGGCATAACAGACTTGATGGGGCTGAATGGCCAACTCCACCTCCTAATTCCCAAAGCAGCAAGGAAATTAAGTAATAGAGTTCTGCACATGTTTTTCTTAAATTTGTTCATGTAATTTAGGAATCGCTGATTAGAGCAACATTTATTACCCATTCCTAATTGCTCTTGAGAAGGTGATGGTAAGCTGCTTTCTCCAACCATTGTAATCTTGGGGGTGTAGAGACATCCACAATTCCATTAGGGACAGTGTTCCATGATTTTGACCTAGCAACAATGGAAAAAATATAAATACAGTTCCAATTCAGGATGATGTGAGGATTGGAAGAGATTTTACTGATAGTGGCGTACTCCTGTATCTGCTGCCTCTGTCCATCTAGGTTCTAGAGGTCAAGGTGATTTTAGAGGAGCTTTGGTGTGTTTGTGCATTGTGTCTTGTAGATAATACACACCACTGTCTCTATGCATTGGTAGCGAATGGACTGAGTGTTAAAGGTGATTGGTAGAGGGGAAAATCAAGTGGGCTACTTTATTCTAGATGGTGTCAAGCATTGTTGGAGCAGTACTCACCCAGGCAAGTAGAGAGAATTCTATCCTGCTCCTGACCTATGCCTTGTAACTGGACTAGGAGTGGGAAGACAGAAGCTGAGCTACTTGTCACAGAAAATCTGGCCTGTGACTGGTCTTGTAGTCACAGGTCCAGTTTAGTTTCTAATTAGTGGTAACTCCCAGGTTCTTGATAGCAGGGGATACAGCGATGGTAATGCCATTGAACTTTAAGGCGAGATGGTTAGATTCCATCTTGCTGTAGATCGTCATTGTCTGACATTTGTGGGTATGAATTTTACTTGCCCTTGACCAACCCAAATTGGATGTTGTCCAAGTCTTCCTGTATGTGGACATGGACTGCTTCAGTATGTGAGGAGAAACAAATAGTGCTGAACGTTGTGCAGTTGTCAGTATGTATTCCTATATCTAGTCTTATCATAGAAATTAGGTCATTGATGAAGCTTCTGAGGATATTTGGACCGAGGACAATATCTGGTGGGACTTCTGCAGACACGCTCTCTGGTGCTGGGAAGATTGACCTAACAGCAATAATAATTTTACTTTGTGTCAGATATAACTAATCAGTGGATAGATTTTCCCCCTACTCCCATTGTCTCCAGTTTTGCTAAGGCTCCATCATGCCATATTTGGTCAGATGCTGCCGAGGTGTCAAGGGCAGTCACTGTCATCTGACCTCTGGAGTTTAGCTGTTGTGTTCACATTTGGACCAAAACTGTGTTGGACTCAGGTGCTGTTTGGCCCTGATAGAATCCAAACTGACCACCAGTGAGCAGATTATTGCTAAGTAAGTGCTGCTCGGCAGTGATACTGATGATGATCTCCATCACTTTACTGATGATGGAGAGTAAAATGGTGGGGGGATAACTGGGGTTGCATTTGCTCTGTTTCTGTGTGCGGGACTTACCTGACAATTTTCCACATTGCTGGATCAGCAGATGAGTGGCCCTGATCAGACCCAAAGGGAGGATCAATGAGCAGATTATTGCTATAAGACAATAAGATATAGGAGCAGAGGCAGGCCATTTTCACTTATTGAGACCCCTCCACCAGTTAATGAGATCATGGTTAATCTGATAATCCTCGAATGTACTTTCCTGCCTTGATTTGATCTGTTGCAGTCACATACATAAGTACAGTGAAAAGTTTTGTTTTGTGAGCAGTACAGGCAGATCTTAGCAAACAAGGACATACAGATCATAAGGTGCTTCATGGTTATGGCTGCACAGGAGATGCACAAAACAAGATCAACATTATTTGAAGATTGAGATGTCCTTTCCTGATGAAGGGCTTATGCCCGAAACATCGATTCTCCTGCTCCTCGGATGCTACCTGACTTGCTGTTTTTTTCCAGTACTACACTCTTGACTCTGATATTCCAGCAGTCCTCACTTTCTCCAGGTCCATTCAGCAGCTTAATAACTGCAGGGAAGAAGCTATTCTTGAACCTGTTGGTGCGTGTGTTCGAGCTTCTATATCTTCTGCCTGATGGAAAAGGTTGGAAAAGAGCATGGGAGAGATCCTTTCCACGGCAATGCAAAGTGTAACTGGAATCCATGGATGGGAGGTTGGCTTCTGTGATGGTCAGGGCTACGCACACAACTTTCTGTATTTTCTTATGGTTCTGGGCAGAGCAGTTGCCATACCAGGCCATTATGCATCCAAATAGAATGCTTTCCTTGGAGCATGTGTACAGGTTGATGAGGATCCTATGGGCATGCTGAATTTCCTAAACCACCAGAGGAAGAAGAGGCATTGTTGTGACTTCTTTGCCATCACATCTACGTAGGAGGTCTGGGATTGTTGGTTATCGTCACTCCTAAGAACTTGATGCTCTCTACCCCCTCCACCTCAGCTCCGTTGATGTAGAAGTCAATGATCAGTTATTTGGCTTTTCCGACATGGGGAGATTGTTATCATTGCACCATGACACCAAGCAATGTATCTCCTTACCGTATTCTGACTCAACATTGTTTGAGATCAGGCCGACCACGGTGGTGTCATCAGTAAACATGTAGACAATGTTTATGATTTCCCCTTCATGCAACCATACTGAATCTGTGATTAAGTTGCATGTCTCCAAATTACTCTATTACATCCTTTATAATAGAATCTAACATTTTTCCAATGTCAAATCTTACAAATAACTGTAGGTCAGGTAGTTTAATGTGTATCCGTCCCTTTTGAAGAAAGGTGCTACACTGGCAGTTTTCCAATCATCTGAGACTTCACCAAATCTAAAGATATTTCAATTATTACTACTAGTGTATCCATTACCTTGTAGGTACTGCCTTTAAATCTTAGAATGCAACCTATCAAATCCCGTTGGCTTCTCCAGCTTTAGCCACAATAGTTTCTCTAATACTTTTTCTCTAGTGATGGTTATTGTGTTTACTTCCTCCCCTCTGTAGCTCTTGGTTTATCTAATGATGGTTTATCCTCCCTGGCATCTTGTTCCTTTGGGACAGGGAGTGACAGGAAGTTCTTCCCTTCCATATTCTCACCACATGCTCATGACACATTGTTGTAAAGAAGGAGGAAATAGTACAAGAGCATGATTATCAACATGCAGACTATTCTCCCAACTTGAAGCAGCGCAGAGAATATACGTTTTGAGATTTTTGCAGAAACACATGTTTTCATGGATGGATATTACATTATGAGAAGCCTATGTTCTCTGATGTGGGAATGAGCAATGGTCAAGTCCTTGAAGAAATAGATAATATATACAAACTGCATATCAGAAAACGCATGACTTAGATAGTGATGGTATCATACCATACAACAGCCACACATCTACAACAAATGGTACACATCCATCTGCAGTACAAAGTGAAGCTACGCCACAAAATTGTGATAAATGTATAAGGAATATCTAATCATATCAGGCTGTGAGTTCATGGTAATATTCCACAGAGAAATACAGATTATGTAGGATATAGTCTGTTACAGAGTAAAACTTGTTGGATGAATCTGGAAAGAAATACAAGACAAGATATGCATCCTTGCACATGTAATCAGAAATGGTTTCCATTCTTTAAAGGTAAATTGGGAGATGTTTCATTATGGTATAGGTTTCAGATCAGACAGGACTGTACTTTAATGACAGGTACGTGCCATTGCAATATGTGATGTTCCAGTATAAAGATATATGCCATGCTTTCAGCTACTCTTCCTGTATAATGGAGTCAGTATGATTAGTCGGTTGTGTGTGTGATATACAGTAAAATCAGTAGGGACAGACCACAGACTGTGTCTGAAGGTCCGTGATATTATAGTCTTGTAAATATTTATGTTATAAATAAACTTCAAAATACTTGACTGTCTGTGCTATTTGTTACACCAGAGGTCTCACTGTGTCACTGTTCAATTGACTGTGGTAAATATGAAGTTAGATATCCTAGAACATCATGGAGTGTTTCTAGTTCAATCAAATAGTTAAAACTATTAGAAACTATTTCTTATTCTAGAAACTAGAAAACAATTACACATATACCACTTTTATAGAGTGCAAGATTATTTAGCTATCTATTTTTCTATATACTAAGATTATATTAGTTGAAAAAACCTACTGATATATGTATTCCTTGATATTAATTTCAAACTTGAAAGGGAATTTGCCAGGAGCAGTGGGAGATTACATACTCAGTCTTGTTTGTGATTTACTGTGTGACACTCACATGCTATTTAAGAAAACGGGTAGACCTGATTATATTAGACAAATTACAGTTAATGAGTTGAAAAATTAAATCACAAAATATTGCAGAAGCAAGTTGGAGTAGCAATGAAGATGCTGTTCCTCCTGCTGAGGTGATAAGGTTTTGTCACTGTTCTATCCACTGTTTTAGTGAAAACAGATATTTCATTTGAAAGCGAAAGCTCAAGTTGGAAAAAAAAAGGATATTTCCAGTTACCAACATGGTTCATTAACATGACAATAAGTGGAGCCCAGCTGTGAGTTCATGGTAATATTCCACAGAGAAATACAGATTAGGTAGGATATAGTCTGTTACAGAGAAAAAATTGCTGGATGAATCTGGAAAGAAATAAAAGTAAACACATCTATTCATATTACCATCTATGGCCCTTGGGACAACATAACTTTGAGTGTGCCTCTCCCCCTAAAAATGAGAACAGTGGAGACTGAAGCTGGAATTGTTCAGCACCTTGATGAGGTTACCATAACAACAGAGTTTATATGTTTTTCTGCTCTTGGCTGTGAAAAGTAGCTCATCGTACTATTCTTACACCGCAGCAAACATCTCCTCTGTACAAAGCTAAAGGAGGGCAGGGTTCAATTGGGAGTAGAAATTGGTTTTCGTGTAATCAAAATTTCCCATTTATTTATACAATACAAAAATATGAAGCTCATGCTTTTTGAAACCTAATTGAGATTTGCTGGGAATTGTTTCCCTGGCTGAAAATAAGTCACAGAGACTTTAACATGAGAAGATTGTTCATCTTCAGTTATAAAACTATTTCCATTGCACAATTCCATCTATAATGTTATAGTACATAGATTTACAAGCCTCCAATGATTAATTTACAGATTAAAAATTTGCTAAGTTGTAAGACTATAATTTTGACAACAAATGTAAGTAATTACTATTTATTACCAGATAGCATTAATGGCTGCATGCAAGATTAATATAGTAGCAGGCAGTGAAGAAGGCATATTATATGTTGGCCTTCATAGCAAGAGGATTTGAGTAGCGGTGTAGGGATACTTTGCTACAATTGAACAGGATCTTGGTGAGACCACACCTGTAGAACTGTGTGCAGTTTTAATCTCCTTGTATTGTGCCTACGGAGGGAGTGCAAAGAAGGTTTACCAGACTGATTTCTAGAATGTCAGAACTGATGTATGAAGGGAAACTGAATGGGTTCGGACTATATTCATTTGAATTCAGAAGAATGAGGGGAGATCTCCACAATATATGAAATTTTAATCTGAATAGACAGGGTAAACACATGAAGGCTGTTCCAGATAACTGGCGAGTATAGCACCAGGGGTCACAGTTTAAGGAGTAGGTCACTGAGGACTGAGATGAGGAGAAAAGTCTTCACCCAGAGATTGATGAGAATATAGAGTTCTCTGCATTGAATGTTGAATATTGCATCTTGAATATTTTCAAGAAGGAGTTAGATATAGGACATTTATCACTTCCCTCATCTAATGATTCATGACGAACTATGATAGGTGTCTGTGTATGAACTCCTTGCCAACATACTGCACCTTTTTTTGACAATCCAAAATGTGGGAATGCCTCCAACAATACAACATAATTTTACTGGTGCTGAGTTAATGGGAACATTATGTTGAAACCACCTCACCTCGAATTGGATGGTTAGCCCTTTAAATAATTCTCGTGATGGGTGGGCACAGGAGAGAAGGTGAAGGAGCTGAACATATGCTCAGCTTGGAATGAATAACAAAAGGTGTTAAGTGGGTCTGTAATGTCCAAATGGCAAACTAGGTGGCAGATTAATGTCAGGTTGCTTGGCACCACGATCTACATTCTTCTGACACACAGAGACAGAGAGAGACACACACATAAGCAGAAACTGACACACACACAGGCAGAAAGACACACACACAGACAGAGGTAAACACACAGTCAGAGACAGAGAAACACACAGAGACAGGCAGACTTACACCAACAGACAGGCAGACATACAAACAGAGACAAACACACACACACAGGTAGAGACACACACACAGACAGGGACACACTGTGACAAGGAGACAGGCAGACACATACAAAGATAGACAGACAAACAGGCAGAGGTACACACAGATAGACATGCTCAAGGACATGTGTTCTATCTCTCGCTCTCTCGGGTTCTATCTCTCTTGCATTCGATCTCTCTCGCGTTCTATCTCTCTCTCTCTTTCTATCTCTCTCGCGTTCTATCTCTCTCTCTCTCGTTCTATCTCTCTCGCGTTCTATCTCTATCTCTCTTTCTATCTCTCTCACGTTCCATCTCTCTCTCTCTCTCTCTCTCGTTCTATCTCTCTCGTGTTCTATCTCTCTCTCTCTCGCATTCTATCTCTCTTGCGTTCTACATCTATCTCTCTCGGGTTCTATCTCTCTCTCTCACGTTCTACCTCTATCGTGTTCTATCTCTCTCTCGTTCTATCTCTCTCGCGTTCTATCTCTCTCTCTCGCGTTCTATCTCTCTCGCATTCTATCTCTCTCGCGTTCTATCTATCTCTCTCTCGTTCTATCTCTCTTGCGTTCTATCTCTATCTCTCTTTCTATCTCTCTCGCGTTCCATCTCTCTCTCTCTCTCTCGTTCTATCTCTCTCGTGTTCTATCTCTCTCTCTTTCGCGTTCTCTCTCTCAGTTTCTATCTCTCTTTCGCATTCTATCTCTCTCACGTTCTATCTCTCTCTCTCGCATCTATCTCTCTCGCGTTCTATCTCTCTCTCGTGCGTTCTATCTCTCTCGTGTTCTATCTCTCTCTCTCGTTCTATCTCTCTCGCGTTCTATCTCTCTCTCTCTCTCTCTCTCTCGCGCGTTCTATCTCTCGCGCGTTCTATCTCTCGCGCGTTCTATCTCTCGCGCGTTCTATCTCTCGCGCGTTCTATCTCTCGCGCGTTCTATCTCTCTCGCGTTCTATCTCTCTCTCCCGTTCTATCTCTCTCGCGTTCGATCTCTCTCTCGCGCGTTTTATCTCTCTCGTGTTCTATCTCTCTCTCGTTCTATCTCTCTCGCGTTCTATCTCTCTCTCTCGCGCGTTCTATCTCTCTCGTGTTCTATCTCTCTCTCTCGTGTTCTATCTCTCTCTCTCGTGTTCTATCTCTCTCGCGTTCTATCTCTCTCTCTCGCGCGTTCTATCTCTCTCGTGTTCTATCTCTCTCTCTCGTTCTATCTCTCTCGCGTTCTATCTCTCTTTCTCTCTCTCGCGTTATATCTCTCTCGCGTTCTATCTCTCTCGCGTTCTATCTCTCTCTCTTTACTTTCTATCTCTCTCGCGTTCTATCTCTCTCGCGTTCTATCTCTCTCGCGTTCTATCTCTCTCTCTTGCATCTATCTCTCTCGCGTTCTATCTCTCTCTCTCGCGTTCTCTCTCTCTCGCATTTATCTCTCTCGCGTTCTATCTCTCTCTCGCGCGTTCTATCTCTCTCGCGTTCTACCTCTCTCTCTCCCGTTCTATCTCTCTCGCGTTCTATCTCTCTCTCTGGTGTTCTATGTCACATGTTCTATCTCTCTCTCTCGCGTTCTATGTCTCTCTCTGGCGTTCTATCTCTCTGGCGTTCTATCTCTCTATCTCTCGTGTTCTATCTCTCTCGCATTCTAACTCTCTCGCGTTCTATCTCTCTCTCGCGCGTTCTATCTCTCTCGCGTTCTACCTCTCTCTCTCCCGTTCTATCTCTCTCGCGTTCTATCTCTCTCTCTGGTGTTCTATGTCTCATGTTCTATCTCTCTCGCTCGCGTTCTATGTCTCTCTCTGGCGTTCTATCTCTCTGGCGTTCTATCTCTCTATCTCTCGCGTTCTATCTCTCTCGCATTCTAACTCTCTCATGTTCTATCTCTATCTCGCGTTCTATCTCTCTGGCGTTCTATCTCTCTCTCTCGAGTATTCTATCTCTCTCTCTCTCTCTGGCGTTCTATCTCTCTGGCGTTCTATCTCTCTGGCGTTCTATCTCCCTCGCGTTCTATCTCTCTCTCGCGTTCTATCTCTCTCGTGTTCTATATCTCTCTCTCTCGCGCGTTCTATCTCTCTGGCATTCTATCTCTCTCTCTCGCAATCTATCTCTCTCTCTCTGGCGTTCTATCTCTCTCGTGTTCTATCTGTCTCGTGTTCTATCTGTCTCGTGTTCTATCTCTCTCTCTCTCGCATTCTATCTCTCTCTCTCCTGTGTTCTATCTCTCTCTCTCGTGTTCTATCTCTCTCTCTTGCGTTCTATCTCTCTCCTGTTCTATCTCTCTCTCGCGTTCTATCTCTCTCGCGCGATCTATCTATCTCCTGTTCTATCTCTCTCTCGCTTTATCTCTCGCTCTCTCGGGTTCTATCTCTCTTGCATTCGATCTCTCTCTCGCATTCTATCTCTCTTGCGTTCTATATCTCTCTCTCGGGTTCTATCTCTCTCTCTCACGTTCTATCTCTATCGTGTTCTATCTCTCTCTCTCTCGCGTTCTATCTCTCTCGCATTCTATCTCTCTCGCGTTCTATCTCTCTCTCTCATTCTATCTCTCTCGCGTTCTATCTCTATCTCTCTTTCTATCTCTCTCGCGTTCCATCTCTCTCTCTCTCTCCCGTTCTATCTCTCTCGTGTTCTATCTCTCTCTCTCTCACGTTCTATCTCTCTCACGTTCTATCTCTCTCAGTTTCTATCTCTCTCTCGCATCTATATCTCTCACGTTCTATCTCTCTCTCGTGCATTCTATCTCTCTCGTGTTCTATCTCTCTCTCTCGTTCTATCTCTCTCGCGTTCTTTCTCTATCTCTCTCTCTCGCGTTCTATCTCTCTCGCGTTCTATCTCTCTCGCGTTCTATCTCTCTCACGTTCTATCTCTCTCTCGTGCGTTCTATCTCTCTCGTGTTCTATCTCTCTCTCTCGTTCTATCTCTCTCGCGTTCTTTCTCTATCTCTCTCTCTCGCGTTCTATCTCTCTCGCGTTCTATCTCTCTCGCGTTCTATCTCTCTCGCGTTCTATCTCTCTCTCTCCCGTTCTATCTCTCTCGCGTTCTATCTCTCTCTCTCGCGTTCTATCTCTCTCTCGCGCGTTCTATCTCTCTCGTGTTCTATCTCTCTCTCTCGTTCTATCTCTCTCGCGTTCTATCTCTCTCTCTCTCTTGCGCGTTCTATCTCGTGTTCTATCTCTCTGTCGTTCTATCTCTCTCGCGTTCTATATCTCTCTCTCTCTCTCGCAATCTATCTCTCTCGCATTCTATCTCTCTCACGTTCTATCTCGCTCTCTCGCATCTATCTCTCTCGCGTTCTATCTCTCTCTCGCGCGTTGTATCTCTCTCGCGTTCCATCTCTCTCTCTCTCTCGTTCTATCTCTCTCGTGTTCTATCTCTCTCTCTCTCACGTTCTATCTCTCTCAGTTTCTATCTCTCTCTCGCATCTATATCTCTCACGTTCTATCTCTCTCTCGTGCGTTCTATCTCTCTCGTGTTCTATCTCTCTCTCGCGTTCTATCTCTCTCGCGTTCTTTCTCTATCTCTCTCTCTCGCGTTCTATCTCTCTCGCGTTCCACCTCTCTCGCGTTCTATCTCTCTCGCGTTCTATCTCTCTCTCTCCCGTTCTATCTCTCTCGCGTTCTATCTCTCTCTCTCGCGTTCTATCTCTCTCTCTCGCGTTCTATCTCTCTCTCGCGCGTTCTATCTCTCTCGTGTTCTATCTCTCTCTCTCGTTCTATCTCTCTCGCGTTCTATCTCTCTCTCTCTCTTGCGCGTTCTATCTCGTGTTCTATCTCTCTGTCGTTCTATCTCTCTCGCGTTCTATATCTCTCTCTCTCTCGCAATCTATCTCTCTCGCATTCTATCTCTCTCACGTTCTATCTCGCTCTCTCGCATCTATCTCTCTCGCGTTCTATCTCTCTCTCGCGCGTTGTATCTCTCTCGTGTTCTATCTCTCTCTCTCGTTCTATCTCTCTCGCGTTCTATCTCTCTCTCTCTCGTTCTATCTCTCTCGCGTTCTATCTCTATCTCTCTTTTTATCTCTCTCGCATTCCATCTCTCTCTCTCTCTCGTTCTATCTCTCTCGCGTTCTATCTCTATCTCTCTTTTTATCTCTCTCGCATTCCATCTCTCTCTCTCTCTCGTTCTATCTCTCTCGTGTTCTATCTCTCTCCCTCTCTCGCGTTCTATCTCTCTCAGTTTCTATCTCTCTCTCGCATCTATCTCTCTCACGTTCTAACTCTCTCTCGTGCGTTCTATCTCTCTCGTGTTCTATCTCTCTCGTGTTCTATCTCTCTCGTGTTCTATCTCTCTCGTGTTCTATCTCTCTCGCGTTCTATCTCTCTCGCGTTCTATCTCTCTCGCATTCTATCTCTCTCTCTCTCCCGTTCTATCTCGCTCATGTTCTATCTCTCTCTCTGGCGTTCTATGTCTCATGTTCTATCTCTCTCTCTCTCTCGCGTTCTATGTCTCTCTCTGGCATTCTATCTCTCTGGCGTTCTATCTCTCTATCTCTCGCGTTCTATCTCTCGCATTCTATCTCTCTCATGTTCTATCTCTCTCTCTCGCGTTCTATCTCTCTGGCATTCTATCTCTCTCTCTCGAGCATTCTATCTCTCTCTCTCTCTCTCTCTCTGGCGTTCTATCTCTCTGGCGTTATATCTCTCTCGCATTCTATCTCTCTCTTGCGTTCTATCTCTCTCGTGTTCTATATCTCTCTCTCTTGCACGTTCTATCTCTCTGGCGTTCTATCTCTCTCTCTAGCGTTCTATCTCTCTCTCTCTCTCTGGCGTTCTATCTCTCTGGCGTTCTATCTCTCTGGCGTTCTATCTCTCTCTCTCTCTCGGGTTCTATCTCTCTGGCGTTCTATCTCTCTCGCGTTCTATCTCTCTCTCGCGCGTTCTATCTCTCTCGCGTTCTATCTCTCTCTCTCTCTTGCGCGTTCTATCTCTCTCTCTCTCTTGCGCGTTCTATCTCGTGTTCTATCTCTCTCTCTCGTTCTATCTCTCTCGCGTTCTATATCTCTCTCTCTCTCTCGCAATCTATCTCTCTCGCATTCTATCTCTCTCACGTTCTATCTCGCTCTCTCGCATCTATCTCTCTCGCGTTCTATCTCTCTCTCGCGCGTTGTATCTCTCTCGTGTTCTATCTCTCTCTCTCGTTCTATCTCTCTCGCGTTCTATCTCTCTCTCTCTCGTTCTATCTCTCTCGCGTTCTATCTCTATCTCTCTTTTTATCTCTCTCGCATTCCATCTCTCTCTCTCTCTCTCGCGTTCTATCTCTCTCGCGTTCTATCTCTATCTCTCTTTTTATCTCTCTCGCATTCCATCTCTCTCTCTCTCTCGTTCTATCTCTCTCATGTTCTATCTCTCTCCCTCTCTCGCGTTCTATCTCTCTCAGTTTCTATCTCTCTCTCGCATCTATCTTTCTCACGTTCTAACTCTCTCTCGTGCGTTCTATCTCTCTCGTGTTCTATCTCTCTCGTGTTCTATCTCTCTCGTGTTCTATCTCTCTCGTGTTCTATCTCTCTCGTGTTCTATCTCTCTCGTGTTCTATCTCTCTCGCGTTCTATCTCTCTCTCTCTCCCGTTCTATCTCGCTCATGTTCTATCTCTCTCTCTGGCATTCTATGTCTCATGTTCTATCTCTCTCCCTCTCTCGCGTTCTATCTCTCTCAGTTTCTATCTCTCTCTCGCATCTATCTTTCTCACGTTCTAACTCTCTCTCGTGCGTTCTATCTCTCTCGCGTTCTATCTCTCTCGCGTTCTATCTCTCTCGCGTTCTATCTCTCTCTCTCTCCCGTTCTATCTCGCTCATGTTCTATCTCTCTCTCTCGCGTTCTATGTCTCTCTGGCATTCTATCTCTCTGGCGTTCTATCTCTCTATCTCTCGCGTTCTATCTCTCTCGCATTCTATCTCTCTCATGTTCTATCTCTCTCTCTCGCGTTCTATCTCTCTGGCATTCTATCTCTCTCTCTCGAGCATTCTATCTCTCTCTCTCTCTCTCTCTCTGGCATTCTATCTCTCTGGCGTTATATCTCTCTCGCATTCTATCTCTCTCTCGCGTTCTATCTCTCTCGTGTTCTATCTCTCTCGTGTTCTATCTCTCTCGTGTTCTATCTCTCTCGTGTTCTATCTCTCTCGTGTTCTATCTCTCTCGCGTTCTATCTCTCTCTCTCTCCCGTTCTATCTCGCTCATGTTCTATCTCTCTCTCTCGCGTTCTATGTCTCTCTCTGGCATTCTATCTCTCTGGCGTTCTATCTCTCTATCTCTCGCGTTCTATCTCTCTCGCATTCTATCTCTCTCATGTTCTATCTCTCTCTCTCGCGTTCTATCTCTCTGGCATTCTATCTCTCTCTCTCGAGCATTCTATCTCTCTCTCTCTCTCTCTCTCTCTCTGGCATTCTATCTCTCTGGCGTTATATCTCTCTCGCATTCTATCTCTCTCTCGCGTTCTATCTCTCTCGTGTTCTATATCTCTCTCTCTTGCGCGTTCTATCTCTCTGGCGTTCTATCTCTCTCTCTAGCGTTCTATCTCTCTCTCTCTCTCTGGCGTTCTATCTCTCTGGCGTTCTATCTCTCTCTCTCTCTCGGGTTCTATCTCTCTCGCGTTCTATCTCTCTCGCGTTCTATCTCTCTTGTGTTCTATCTCTCTCTCTCTTGCGTTCTATCTCTCTGGCATTCTATCTCTCTCTCTCTGGCATTCTATCTCTCTGGCATTCTATCTCTTTCACTCGCGGTCTATCTCTCTCTCTCTCTCTGGCGTTCTATCTCTCTGGCGTTCTATCTCTCTCTCTCTCGCGTTCTATCTCTCTCGCGTTCTATCTCTCTCGCGTTCTATCTCTCTCGCGTTCTATCTCTCTCGTGTTCTATCTCTCTCTCGCTATCTATCTCTCTCTGGCGTTCTATCTCTCTCGCATTCTATCTCTGTCTCTCTCGCGTTCTATCTCTCTGGCGTTCTCTCTCTCTCTGGCGTTCTCTCTCTCTGGCGTTCTCTCTCTCTGGCGTTCTCTCTCTCTGGCGTTCTCTCTCTCTGGCGTTCTCTCTCTCTTGCGTTCTCTCTCTCTGGCGTTCTATCTCTCGCGTTCTATCTCTCTCGCGCTCTACCTCTCTCGTGTTCTATCTCTCTCTCTCAAGTTCTATCTCTCTCGTGTTCTATCTCTCTCTCTTGCGTTCTATCTCTCTCGCGTTCTATCTCTCTCTCTCTCGCGTTCAATTTCTCTGGCGTTCTATTTCTCTCTCTCTCGCATTCTATCTCTCTCGCGTTCTATCTCTCTCACCTTCTATTTCTCTCTCTCTCGCGTTCAATTTCTCTGGCTTTCTATTTCTCTCTCTCGCGTTCTATCTCTCTGGCGTTCTATTTCTCTCTCTCTCGCGGTCTATCTCTCTCTCTCTCTCTCTGGTGTTCTATCTCTCTGGCGTTCTATCTCTCTCGCGTTCTATCTCTCTCACGTTCTATCTCTCTCACGTTCTATCTCGTGTTCTATCTCTCTCGCGTTCTAACTCTCTCGTGTTCTATCTCTCTCACGTTCTATCTCACACACTCTCTCGCGTTCTATCTCTCTCGCGTTCAAACACTCTCTCTCTCGCGTTCTATCTCTCACCCTCTCTCGCGTTCTATCTCTCTCGCGTTCTATCTCTCTCGCATTCTATCTCTCTCGCATTCTATCTCTCTCGCGTTCTATCTCTCTCGCGTTCTAACTCTCTCTCTCTCGCGTTCTATCTATCTCTCTCTCGCATTCTATCTCTCACTCTCTCTCGCATTCTATCTCTCTCGTGTTCTATCTCTCGTGCTCTACCTCTCTCTCTCTGGCGTTCTATCTCTCTTGCGTTCTATCTCTCACTCTCGCGTTCTATCTCTCTCTCGCGTTCTATCTCTCTTTCTCTTGCGTTCTATCTTTCTCGCATTCTATCTCTCTCGTGTTCTATCTGTCTCGTGTTCTATCTGTCTCGTGTTCTATCTGTCTCGTGTTCTATCTCTCTCGTGTTCTATCTGTCTCGCGTTCTATCTCTTTCTCTCTCGCATTCTATCTCTCTCTCTCCTGTGTTCTATCTAACTCTCTCGCGTTCTATCTCTCTCTCTCACGTTCTATCTCTCTCCTGTTCTATCTCTCTCCCGCGTTCTATCGCTCTCGCGCGATCTATCTATCTCCTGTTCTATCTCTCTCTCGCGTTCTATCTCTCTCTCGCGTTCTATCTCTCTCACGTTCTATCTCTTTCTCTCACGTTCTATCTCTCTCTCTGGCGTTCTATCTCTATCTCTGGCGTTCTATCTCTCTCACATACTATCTCTCTTGTGTTCTATCTCTCTCCCTCTCTTGCGTTCTATCTCTCTAGCGTTCTATCTCTTTCTCTCGCGGTCTATCTCTCTCTCTCTCTCTGGCGTTCTATCTCTCTGGCGTTGTATCTCTCTCTCTCTCGCGTTCTATCTCTCTGGCGTTGTATCTCTCTGTCTCGCATTCTATCTCTCTCGTGTTCTATCTCTCTCGCGTTCTCTCTCTCGCGTTCTATCTCTCTCACGTTCTATATCTCTCACGTTCTATATCTCTCACGTTCTATCTCTCTCGTGTTCTATCTCTCTCGTGTTCTATCTCTCTCGCGTTCTATCTCTCTCGCGTTCTATCTCTCTCGCGTTCTATCTCTCTCGCGTTCTATCTCTCTCGCGTTATATCTCCCTCGCGTTCTATCTCTCTCGTGTTCTATCTCTATCTCTCTCGTGTTCTATCTCTCTGGCGTTCTATCTCTCGCGTTCTATCTCTCTCACGTTCTATATCTCTCACGTTCTATCTCTCTCGTGTTCTATCTCTCTCTCGCGCGCGTTCTATCTCTCTGGTGTTCTATCTCCCTCGCATTCTATCTCTCTCTCTCACTTTTTATCTCTCTCGCGTTCTATCTCTCTCGCGTTCTATCTCTGTCGTGTTCTATCTCTCTCGCGTTCTATCTCTCTCGCGTTCTATCTCTGTCGTGTTCTATCTCTCTCGCGTTCTATCTCTCTCGCGTTCTATCTCTCTCGCGTTATATCTCCCTCGCGTTCTATCTCTCTCTCGCGTTCTATCTCTCTCACGTTCTATCTCTTTCTCTCACGTTCTATCTCTCTCTCTGGCGTTCTATCTCTATCTCTGGCGTTCTATCTCTCTCACATACTATCTCTCTTGTGTTCTATCTCTCTCCCTCTCTTGCGTTCTATCTCTCTAGCGTTCTATCTCTTTCTCTCGCGGTCTATCTCTCTCTCTCTCTCTGGCGTTCTATCTCTCTGGCGTTGTATCTCTCTCTCTCTCGCGTTCTATCTCTCTGGCGTTGTATCTCTCTGTCTCGCATTCTATCTCTCTCGTGTTCTATCTCTCTCGCGTTCTCTCTCTCGCGTTCTATCTCTCTCACGTTCTATATCTCTCACGTTCTATATCTCTCACGTTCTATCTCTCTCGTGTTCTATCTCTCTCGTGTTCTATCTCTCTCGCGTTCTATCTCTCTCGCGTTCTATCTCTCTCGCGTTCTATCTCTCTCGCGTTCTATCTCTCTCGCGTTCTATCTCTCTCGCGTTATATCTCCCTCGCGTTCTATCTCTCTCGTGTTCTATCTCTATCTCTCTCGTGTTCTATCTCTCTGGCGTTCTATCTCTCGCGTTCTATCTCTCTCACGTTCTATATCTCTCACGTTCTATCTCTCTCGTGTTCTATCTCTCTCTCGCGCGCGTTCTATCTCTCTGGTGTTCTATCTCCCTCGCATTCTATCTCTCTCTCTCACTTTTTATCTCTCTCGCGTTCTATCTCTCTCGCGTTCTATCTCTGTCGTGTTCTATCTCTCTCGCGTTCTATCTCTCTCGCGTTCTATCTCTGTCGTGTTCTATCTCTCTCGCGTTCTATCTCTCTCGCGTTCTATCTCTCTCGCGTTATATCTCCCTCGCGTTCTATCTCTCTCGTGTTCTATCTCTATCTCTCTCATGTTCTATCTCTCTCTCTTGCGTTCTTTCTCTCTCGCGTTCTATCTCTCTCGTGTTCTATCTCTCTCTCGCTATCTATCTCTCTCTGGCGTTCTATCTCTCTCGCATTCTATCTCTGTCTCTCTCGCGTTCTATCTCTCTGGCGTTCTCTCTCTCTCTGGCGTTCTCTCTCTCTGGTGTTCTCTCTCTCTTGCGTTCTCTCTCTCTGGCGTTCTATCTCTCGCGTTCTATCTCTCTCGCGCTCTACCTCTCTCGTGTTCTATCTCTCTCTCTCTCAAGTTGTATCTCTCTCGTGTTCTATCTCTATCTCTCTCGCGTTCTATCTCTCTCACGTTCTATATCTCTCACGTTCTATCTCTCTCGTGTTCTATCTCTCTCTCGCGAGCGTTCTATCTCTCTGGTGTTCTATCTCCCTCGCATTCTATCTCTCTCTCTCACTTTTTATCTCTCTCGCGTTCTATCTCTCTCGCGTTCTATCTCTGTCGTGTTCTATCTCTCTCGCGTTCTATCTCTCTCGCGTTCTATCTCTGTCATGTTCTATCTCTCTCGCGTTCTATCTCTCTCGCGTTCTATCTCTCTCGCGTTATATCTCCCTCGCGTTCTATCTCTCTCGTGTTCTATCTCTATCTCTCTCATGTTCTATCTCTCTCTCTTGCGTTCTTTCTCTCTCGCGTTCTATCTCTCTCGTGTTCTATCTCTCTCTCGCTATCTATCTCTCTCTGGCGTTCTATCTCTCTCGCATTCTATCTCTGTCTCTCTCGCGTTCTATCTCTCTGGCGTTCTCTCTCTCTCTGGCGTTCTCTCTCTCTGGTGTTCTCTCTCTCTTGCGTTCTCTCTCTCTGGCGTTCTATCTCTCGCGTTCTATCTCTCTCGCGCTCTACCTCTCTCGTGTTCTATCTCTCTCTCTCTCAAGTTGTATCTCTCTCGTGTTCTATCTCTCTCTCTTGCGTTCTATCTCTCTCGCGTTCTATCTCTCTCTCTCTCGCGTTCAATTTCTCTGGCGTTCTATTTCTCTCTCTCTCGCGTTCTATCTCTCTCTCTCTCTCTCGCATTCTATCTCTCTCGCGTTCTATCTCTCTCACCTTCTATTTCTCTCTCTCTCGCGTTCAATTTCTCTGGCTTTCTATTTCTCTCTCTCGCGTTCTATCTCTCTGGCGTTCTATTTCTCTCTCTCTCGCGTTCTATCTCTCTCTCTCTCTCTCGCGTTCTATCTCTCTCGTGTTCTATCTCTCTCTCTCTCGCGTTCTATCTCTCTCACATTCTATCTCTCTCTCGTTCTATCTCTCTCGCGTTTTATCTCTATCTCTCTTTCTCTCTCTCTCGTATTCTATCTCGCGTTCTCTCGCGTTCTGTCTCTCTCAGTTTCTATCTCTCTCTCTCGCGTTCTATCTATCTCGCGTTCTATCTCTCTCACATTCTATCTCTCTCTCTCGCATTCTATCTCTCTCACCTTCTATCTCTCTCTCTCGCGTTCAATCTCTCTCGCATTCTATCTCTCTCTCTCTTGCGTTCTATCTCTCTCGCACGTTCTATCTCTCTCGCGTTCTATCTCTCTCTCTCGCGTTCTATCTCTCTCTCTCTTGCGCGTTCTATCTCGGTCGTGTTCTATCTCTCTCTCTCTCGCTTTGTATCTCTCTCTCTCTGGCATTCTATCTCTCTGGCGTTCTATCTCTCTCTCTCTCGCGTTCTATCTCTCCTGCGTTCTATCTCTCTCGTATTCTATCTGTCTCTCTCTCTCGCGTTCTATCTCTCATGTTCTATCTCTCTGTCGCGTTCTATCTCTCTCTCTTGTCTTCTATCTCTCTCGCGTTCTATCTCTCTCGCGTTCTATCTCTCTCTCGTGCATTCTGTCTCTCTCGCACGTTCTATCTTACTCACATTCTATCTCTCTCCCTCTCGTGTTATTTCTCTCTCGTGTTCTATCTCTCTCTCTCTTGCGTTCTATCTCTCTCGTGTTCTATCTCTCTCTCTCTCGCGTTCTATCTCTCTCGCGTTCTATCTCTCTCTCTCGCTTTCTATCTCTCTCTCGCGTTCTATCTCTCTCGCATTCTATCTCTCTCGTGTTCTATCTCTCTCTCTCGCTATCTATCTCTCTCTCGCATTCTATCTCTCTCGCGTTCTATCTCTCTCGCATTCTATCTCTGTCTCTCTCGCGTTCTATCTCTCTGGCGTTCTCTCACTCTGGCGTTCTATCTCTCTCACCTTCTATCTATCTCTCTCTCGCGTTCTATCTCTCTCGCACGTTCTATCTCTCTCACACGTTCTATCTCTCTCGCACGTTCTATCTCTCTCTCTCGCATTCTATCTCTCTCTCTCGCGCGTTCTATCTCCCTCGTGTTCTATATCTCTCTCTCTCTCGCGCGCGTTCTATCCCTCTGGCGTTCTATCTCTCTCTCGCTTTCTATCTCTCTCTCGCTTTCTATCTCGCTCTCTCTCTCTCGCGTTCTATCTCTCTGGCATTCTATCTCTCTTTCTCGAGCATTCTATCTCTCTCTCTCTCTCTCTCTGGCATTCTATCTCTCTGGCGTTATATCTCTCTCGCATTCTATCTCTCTCTCGCGTTCTATCTCTCTCGTGTTCTATATCTCTCTCTCTTGCGCGTTCTATCTCTCTGGCGTTCTATCTCTCTCTCTAGCGTTCTATCTCTCTCTCTCTCTGGCGTTCTATCTCTCTGGCGTTCTATCTCTCTCTCTCTCTCGGGTTCTATCTCTCTGGCGTTCTATCTCTCTCGCGTTCTATCTCTCTTGTGTTCTATCTCTCTCTCTCTTGCGTTCTATCTCTCTGGCATTCTATCTCTCTCTCTCTGGCATTCTATCTCTCTGGCATTCTATCTCTTTCACTCGCGGTCTATCTCTCTCTCTCTCTCTGGCGTTCTATCTCTCTGGCGTTCTATCTCTCTCTCTCTCGCGTTCTATCTCTCTCGCGTTCTATCTCTCTCACGTTCTATCTCTCTCACGTTCTATCTCTCTCACGTTCTATCTCTCTCACGTTCTATCTCTCTCGTGTTCTATCTCTCTCGCGTTCTAACTCTCTCGTGTTCTATCTCTCTCACGTTCTATCTCACACGCTCTCTCGCGTTCTATCTCTCTCGCGTTCAAACTCTCTCTCTCTCGCGTTCTATCTCTCACTCTCTCTCGCGTTCTATCTCTCTCGCGTTCTATCTCTCTCGCATTCTATCTCTCTCGCATTCTATCTCTCTCGCGTTCTATCTCTCTCGCGTTCTATCTATCTCTCTCTCGCATTCTATCTCTCACTCTCTCTCGCATTCTATCTCTCTCGTGTTCTATCTCTCGTGCTCTACCTCTCTCTCTCTGGCGTTCTATCTCTCTTGCGTTCTATCTCTCACTCTCGCGTTCTATCTCTCTCTCGCGTTCTATCTCTCTCGCGTTCTATCTCTCTCTCTCGCGTTCTATCTCTCTCTCTCTTGCGCGTTCTATCTCGGTCGTGTTCTATCTCTCTCTCTCTCGCTTTGTATCTCTCTCTCTCTGGCATTCTATCTCTGGCGTTCTATCTCTCTCTCTCTCGCGTTCTATCTCTCCTGCGTTCTATCTCTCTCGTATTCTATCTGTCTCTCTCTCTCGCGTTCTATCTCTCATGTTCTATCTCTCTGTCGCGTTCTATCTCTCTCTCTTGTCTTCTATCTCTCTCGCGTTCTATCTCTCTCGCGTTCTATCTCTCTCTCGTGCATTCTGTCTCTCTCGCACGTTCTATCTTACTCACGTTCTATCTCTCTCCCTCTCGTGTTATTTCTCTCTCGTGTTCTATCTCTCTCTCTCTTGCGTTCTATCTCTCTCGTGTTCTATCTCTCTCTCTCTCGCGTTCTATCTCTCTCGCGTTCTATCTCTCTCTCTCTCGCGTTCTATCTCTCTCGCGTTCTATCTCTCTCGCGTTCTATCTCTCTCGCGTTCTATCTCTCTCTCTCGCTATCTATCTCTCTCTCGCGTTCTATCTCTCTCGCATTCTATCTCTCTCGTGTTCTATCTCTCTCTCTCGCTATCTATCTCTCTCGCGTTCTATCTCTCTCGCGTTCTATTTCTCTCGCGTTCTATCTCTCTCGCGTTCTATCTCTCTCGCATTCTATCTCTCTCGCATTCTATCTCTGTCTCTCTGGCGTTCTATCTCTCTGGCGTTCTATCTCTCTGGCGTTCTCTCTCTCTGGCGTTCTATCTCTCTGACCTTCTATCTCTCTCTCTCTCTCGCGTTCTATCTCTCTCGCACATTCTATCTCTCTCTCACGTTCTATCTCTCTCTCACGTTCTATCTCTCTCGCACGTTCTATCTCTCTCTCTCGCATTCTATCTCTCTCTATCACGCGTTCTATCTCCCTCGTGTTCTATATCTCTCTCTCTCTCTCTCTCTCTCGCGCGCGTTCTATCCCTCTGGCGTTCTATCTCTCTCGCTTTCTATCTCTCTCTCGCTTTCTATCTCTCTCTCGCTTTCTATCTCGCTCTCTCTCTCTGGCGTTCTATCTCTCTGGCCTTCTATCTCTCTGGCCTTCTATCTCTCTGGTGTTCTATCTCTATTGCATTCTATCTCTCTCTCTCTCGCGTTCTATCTCTCTGGCGTTCAATTTCTCTCTCTCTCGCGTTCTATCTCTCTGGCGTTCTATTTCTCTCTCTCTGGTGTTCTATCTCTCTGGCGTTCTATTTCTCTCTCTCTGGCGTTCTATCTCTCTCTCTCTAGCATTCTATCTCTCTCATGTTCTATCTCTCTCTCTCTCTCGCGTTCTATCTCTCTGGCGTTCTATTTCTCTCACTCTCGCGTACTATCTCTCTGGCGTTCTATCTCTCTGGTGTTCTATCTCTCTCGCATTCTATCTCTCTCTCTCTCGCGTTCTATCTCTCTCGCGTTCTATCTCTCTGGCGTTCTATCTCTCTCGTGTTCTATCTCTCTCTCTCGCGTTCTATCTCTCTGGCGTTCTATTTCTCTCTCTCGCGTTCTATCTCTCTGGCGTTCTATTTCTCTCTCTCCCTCGTGTTCTATCTCTCTGGCGTTCTATTTCTCTCTCTCTGGCGTTCTAGCTCTCTGGCGTTCTATTTCTCTCTCTCTGGCGTTCTATCTCTCTGGCGTTCTATTTCTCTCTCTCCCTCGCGTTCTATCTCTCTGGCGTTCTATTTCTCTCTCTCCCTCGCGTTCTATCTCTCTGGCGTTCTGTTTCTCTCTCTCTGGCGTTCTATCTCTCTGGCGTTCTATTTCTCTCTCTCTCGCGTTCTATCTCTCTGGTGTTCTATCTCTCTCTCTCTCGCGTTCTCTTCTCTCTGGCGTTCTATTTTTCTCTCTCTGGCGTTCTATCTCTCTGGCGTTCTATTTCTCTCTCTCTGGCGTTCTATCTCTCTGGCGTTCTATCTCTCTGGCGTTCTATCTCTCTGGCGTTCTATCTCTCTCGCGTTCTATCTCTCTCGCGTTCTATCTCTCTCGCGATCTATCTCTCTCTCTCGCGTTCTATCTCTCTCGCGTTCTATCTCTCTCTCTCGCGTTCAATTTCTCTGGCGTTCTATTTCTCTCTCTCTCGTGTTCTATCTCTCTGGCGTTCTATTTCTCTCTATCCTGCATTCTATCTCCCTCTCTCTCTCTCGTGTTCTATCTCTCTCACGTTCTATCTCTCTCACCTTCTATTTCTCTCTCTCGCGTTCAATTTCTGTGGCGCTCTATTTCTCTCTCTCTCTCGCGTTCTATCTCTCTGGCGTTCTATTTCTTTCTCTCTCTCGTGTTCTATCTCTCTCTCTCTCTCTCGCGTTCTATCTCTCTCGTGTTCTATCTCTCTCTCTCTTGCGTTCTATCTCTCTCGCGTTCTATCTCTCTCGCATTCTATCTCTCTCTCGTTCTATCTCTCTCGCGTTCTATCTCTATCTCTCTTTCTCTTTCTCTCGTGTTCTATCTCTCTCTCTCACGCGTTCTATCTCTCTCAGTTTCTATCTCTCTCTCTCGCGTTCTATCTATCTCGCGTTCTATCTCTCTCACGTTCTATCTCTCTCTCTCACATTCTATCTCTCTCACCTTCTATCTCTCCCTCTCTCGCGTTCAATCTCTCTCGCATTCTATCTCTCTCTCTTGCATTCTATCTCTCTCGCACATTCTATCTCTCTCGCGTTCTATCTCTCTCTCTCTCGCGTTCTATCTCTCTCTCTCTCGCGTTCTATCTCTCTCGCGTTCTATCTCTCTCGCATTCTATCTCTCTCTCGTTCTATCTCTCTCGCGTTCTATCTCTATCTCTCTTTCTCTTTCTCTCGTGTTCTATCTCTCTCTCTCACGCGTTCTATCTCTCTCAGTTTCTATCTCTCTCTCTCGCGTTCTATCTATCTCGCGTTCTATCTCTCTCACGTTCTATCTCTCTCCCTCTCGTGTTATTTCTCTCTCGTGTTCTATCTCTCTCTCTCTCTTGCGTTCTATCTCTCTCGTGTTCTATCTCTCTCTCTCTCTCTCGCGTTCTATCTCTCTCGCGTTCTACCTCTCTCTCTCGCGTTCTATCTCTCTCGCGTTCTATCTCTCTCGCGTTCTATCTCTCTCGCGTTCTATCTCTCTCGCGTTCTATCTCTCTCGTGTTCTATCTCTCTCTCTCGCTATCTATCTCTCTCTCGCGTTCTATCTCTCTCGCATTCTATCTCTCTCGTGTTCTATCTCCTTCTCTCGCTATCTATCTCTCTCTCGCGTTCTATCTCTCTCGCATTCTATCTCTCTCGCATTCTATCTCTGTCTCTCTCGCGTTCTATCTCTCTGGCGTTCTCTCTCTCTGGTGTTCTATCTCTATCGCATTCTATCTCTCTCTCTCTCTCACGTTCTATCTCTCTGGCGTTCTATTTCTTTCTCTCTGGTGTTCTATCTCTCTGGCGTTCTATTTCTCTCTCTCTGGTGTTCTATCTCTCTGGCGTTCTATTTCTCTCTCTCTGGCGTTCTATCTCTCTCTCTCTAGCATTCTATCTCTCTCATGTTCTATCTCTCTCTCTCTCTCGCGTTCTATCTCTCTGGCGTTCTATTTCTCTCACTCTCGCGTACTATCTCTCTGGCGTTCTATCTCTCTGGTGTTCTATCTCTCTCGCATTCTATCTCTCTCTCTCTCGCGTTCTATCTCTCTCGCGTTCTATCTCTCTGGCGTTCTATCTCTCTCGTGTTCTATCTCTCTCTCTCGCGTTCTATCTCTCTGGCGTTCTATTTCTCTCTCTCGCGTTCTATCTCTCTGGCGTTCTATTTCTCTCTCTCCCTCGTGTTCTATCTCTCTGGCGTTCTATTTCTCTCTCTCTGGCGTTCTAGCTCTCTGGCGTTCTATTTCTCTCTCTCTGGCGTTCTATCTCTCTGGCGTTCTATTTCTCTCTCTCCCTCGCGTTCTATCTCTCTGGCGTTCTATTTCTCTCTCTCCCTCGCGTTCTATCTCTCTGGCGTTCTGTTTCTCTCTCTCTGGCGTTCTATCTCTCTGGCGTTCTATTTCTCTCTCTCTCGCGTTCTATCTCTCTGGTGTTCTATCTCTCTCTCTCTCGCGTTCTCTTCTCTCTGGCGTTCTATTTTTCTCTCTCTGGCGTTCTATCTCTCTGGCGTTCTATTTCTCTCTCTCTGGCGTTCTATCTCTCTGGCGTTCTATCTCTCTGGCGTTCTATCTCTCTGGCGTTCTATCTCTCTCGCGTTCTATCTCTCTCGCGTTCTATCTCTCTCGCGATCTATCTCTCTCTCTCGCGTTCTATCTCTCTCGCGTTCTATCTCTCTCTCTCGCGTTCAATTTCTCTGGCGTTCTATTTCTCTCTCTCTCGTGTTCTATCTCTCTGGCGTTCTATTTCTCTCTATCCTGCATTCTATCTCCCTCTCTCTCTCTCGTGTTCTATCTCTCTCACGTTCTATCTCTCTCACCTTCTATTTCTCTCTCTCGCGTTCAATTTCTGTGGCGCTCTATTTCTCTCTCTCTCTCGCGTTCTATCTCTCTGGCGTTCTATTTCTTTCTCTCTCTCGTGTTCTATCTCTCTCTCTCTCTCTCGCGTTCTATCTCTCTCGTGTTCTATCTCTCTCTCTCTTGCGTTCTATCTCTCTCGCGTTCTATCTCTCTCGCATTCTATCTCTCTCTCGTTCTATCTCTCTCGCGTTCTATCTCTATCTCTCTTTCTCTTTCTCTCGTGTTCTATCTCTCTCTCTCACGCGTTCTATCTCTCTCAGTTTCTATCTCTCTCTCTCGCGTTCTATCTATCTCGCGTTCTATCTCTCTCACGTTCTATCTCTCTCTCTCACATTCTATCTCTCTCACCTTCTATCTCTCCCTCTCTCGCGTTCAATCTCTCTCGCATTCTATCTCTCTCTCTTGCATTCTATCTCTCTCGCACATTCTATCTCTCTCGCGTTCTATCTCTCTCTCTCTCGCGTTCTATCTCTCTCTCTCTCGCGTTCTATCTCTCTCGCGTTCTATCTCTCTCGCATTCTATCTCTCTCTCGTTCTATCTCTCTCGCGTTCTATCTCTATCTCTCTTTCTCTTTCTCTCGTGTTCTATCTCTCTCTCTCACGCGTTCTATCTCTCTCAGTTTCTATCTCTCTCTCTCGCGTTCTATCTATCTCGCGTTCTATCTCTCTCACGTTCTATCTCTCTCCCTCTCGTGTTATTTCTCTCTCGTGTTCTATCTCTCTCTCTCTCTTGCGTTCTATCTCTCTCGTGTTCTATCTCTCTCTCTCTCTCTCGCGTTCTATCTCTCTCGCGTTCTACCTCTCTCTCTCTCGCGTTCTATCTCTCTCGCGTTCTATCTCTCTCGCGTTCTATCTCTCTCGCGTTCTATCTCTCTCGCGTTCTATCTCTCTCGCGTTCTATCTCTCTCGTGTTCTATCTCTCTCTCTCGCTATCTATCTCTCTCTCGCGTTCTATCTCTCTCGCATTCTATCTCTCTCGTGTTCTATCTCCTTCTCTCGCTATCTATCTCTCTCTCGCGTTCTATCTCTCTCGCATTCTATCTCTCTCGCATTCTATCTCTGTCTCTCTCGCGTTCTATCTCTCTGGCGTTCTCTCTCTCTGGTGTTCTATCTCTATCGCATTCTATCTCTCTCTCTCTCTCACGTTCTATCTCTCTGGCGTTCTATTTCTTTCTCTCTGGTGTTCTATCTCTCTGGCGTTCTATTTCTCTCTCTCTGGCGTTCTATCTCTCTCTCTCTCTCGCGTTCTATCTCTCTGGCGTTCTATTTCTCTCACTCTCGCATTCTATCTCTCTGGCGTTCTATCTCTCTGGTGTTCTCTCACTCTCGCGTTCTATTTCTCTCACTCTCGCGTTCTATCTCTCTGGCGTTCTATCTCTCTCGTGTTCTATCTCTCTGGCGTTCTATTTCTCTCTCTCTCGCGTTCTATCTCTCTGGCGTTCTATTTCTCTCTCTCCCTCGTGTTCTATCTCTCTGGCATTCTATTTCTCTCTCTCTGGCGTTCTAGCTCTCTGGCGTTCTATTTCTCTCTCTCTGGCGTTCTATCTCTCTGGCGTTCTATTTCTCTCTCTCTCGCGTTCTATCTCTCTGGCGTTCTGTTTCTCTCTCTCCCTCGCATTCTATCTCTCTGGCGTTCTATTTCTCTCTCTCTGGCGTTCTAGCTCTCTGGCGTTCTATTTCTCTCTCTCTGGCGTTCTATCTCTCTGGCGTTCTATTTCTCTCTCTCTGGCGTTCTATCTCTCTGGCGTTCTATTTCTCTCTCTCTCGCGTTCTATTCTCTCTGGCGTTCTATTTTTCTCTCTCTGGCGTTCTATCTCTCTGGCGTTCTATTTCTCTCTCACTGGCGTTCTATCTCTCTCGCGTTCTATCTCTCTCGCGTTCTATCTCTCTCGCGTTCTATCTCTCTCTCTCGCGTTCAATTTCTCTGGCGTTCTATTTCTCTCTCTCTCGTGTTCTATCTCTCTGGCGTTCTATTTCTCTCTATCCCGCATTCTATCTCTCTCTCTCTCGCGTTCTATCTCTCTCGCGTTCTATCTCTCTCACGTTCTATCTCTCTCACCTTCTATTTCTCTCTCTCTCGCGTTCAATTTCTCTGGCGTTCTATTTCTCTCTCTCTCTCGCGTTCTATCTCTCACGTTCTATCTCTCTCGCGTTCTATCTCTCTCACGTTCTATATCTCTCACGTTCTATCTCTCTCGTGTTCTATCTCTCTCTCGCGCGCGTTCTATCTCTCTGGTGTTCTATCTCCCTCGCATTCTATCTCTCTCTCTCACGTTCTATCTCTCTCGCGTTCTATCTCTCTCGCGTTCTATCTCTCTCGCGTTCTATCTCTCTCGCGTTCTATCTCTCTCGCGTTCTATCTCTCTCGCGTTATATCTCCCTCGCGTTCTATCTCTGTCGTGTTCTATCTCTATCTCTCTCGTGTTCTATCTCTCTCTCTTGCGTTCTATCTCTCTGGCGTTCTCTCTCTCTCTGGCGTTCTCTCTCTCTGGCGTTCTCTCTCTCTGGCGTTCTCTCTCTCTTGCGTTCTCTCTCTCTGGCGTTCTATCTCTCGCGTTCTATCTCTCTCGCGCTCTACCTCTCTCGTGTTCTATCTCTCTCTCTCAAGTTCTATCTCTCTCGTGTTCTATCTCTCTCTCTTGCGTTCTATCTCTCTCGCGTTCTATCTCTCTCTCTCTCGCGTTCAATTTCTCTGGCGTTCTATTTCTCTCTCTTTCGCGTTCTATCTCTCTCTCTCTCTCTCGCATTCTATCTCTCTCGCGTTCTATCTCTCTCACCTATTTCTCTCTCTCTCGCGTTCAATTTCTCTGGCTTTCTATTTCTCTCTCTCGCGTTCTATCTCTCTGGCGTTCTATTTTTCTCTCTCTCGCGTTCTATCTCTCTCTCTCTCTCTCTCTCTCGTGTTCTATCTCTCTCTCTCTCGCGATCTATCTCTCTCACATTCTATCTCTCTCTCGTTCTATCTCTCGCGCGTTTTATCTCTATCTCTCTTTCTCTCTCTCTCGTATTCTATCTCGCGTTCTCTCGCGTTCTGTCTCTCTCAGTTTCTATCTCTCTCTCTCGCGTTCTATCTATCTCGCGTTCTATCTCTCTCACGTTCTATCTCTCTCTCTCGCATTCTATCTCTCTCACCTTCTATCTCTCTCTCTCTCGCGTTCAATCTCTCTCGCATTCTATCTCTCTCTCTTGCGTTCTATCTCTCTCGCACGTTCTATCTCTCTCGCGTTCTATCTCTCTCTCTCGCGTTCTATCTCTCTCTCTCTTGCGCGTTCTATCTCCGTCGTGTTCTATCTCTCTCTCTCTCGCTTTGTATCTCTCTCTCTCTGGCATTCTATCTCTCTGGCGTTCTATCTCTCTCTCTCGCGTTCTATCTCTCCTGCGTTCTATCTCTCTCGTATTCTATCTGTCTCTCTCTCTCGCGTTCTATCTCTCATGTTCTATCTCTCTGTCGCGTTCTATCTCTCTCTCTCGCGTTCTATCTCTCTCGCGTTCTATCTCTCTCTCGTGCATTCTGTCTCTCTCGCACGTTCTATCTTACTCACGTTCTATCTCTCTCCCGCTCGTGTTATTTCTCTCTCGTGTTCTATCTCTCTATCTCTTGCGTACTATCTCTCTCGTGTTCTATCTCTCTCTCTCTCGCGTTCTATCTCTCTCGCATTCTATCTCTCTCTCTCTCGCGTTCTATCTCTCTCTCTCTCGCGTTCTATCTCTCTCGCGTTCTATCTCTCTCTCTCGCTATCTATCTCTCTCTCGCGTTCTATCTCTCTCGCATTCTATCTCTCTCGTGTTCTATCTCTCTCTCTCGCTATCTATCTCTCTCTCGCGTTCTATCTCTCTCGCATTCTATCTCTCTCGCATTCTATCTCTGTCTCTCTCGCGTTCTATCTCTCTGGCGTTCTCTCTCTCTGGCGTTCTATCTCTCTCACCTTCTATCTCTCTCTCTCTCGCGTTCTATCTCTCTCGCACGTTCTATCTCTCTCGCACGTTCTATCTCTCTCGCACGTTCTATCTCTCTCGCACGTTCTATCTCCCTCGTGTTCTATATCTCTCTCTCTCTCTCTCTCTCTCTCTCGCGCGCGTTCTATCCCTCTGGCGTTCTATCTCTCTCTCGCTTTCTATCTCTCTCTCGCTTTCTATCTCTCTCTCGCTTTCTATCTCGCTCTCTCTCTCTGGCCTTCTATCTCTCTGGCCTTCTATCTCTCTGGCCTTCTATCTCTCTGGTGTTCTATCTCTATCGCATTCTATCTCTCTCTCTCTCGCGTTCTATCTCTCTGGCGTTCTATTTCTCTCTCTCTCGCGTTCTATCTCTCTGGCGTTCTATTTCTCTCTCTCTGGTGTTCTATCTCTCTGGCGTTCTATTTCTCTCTCTCTGGCGTTCTATCTCTCTCATGTTCTATCTCTCTCTCTCTCTCGCGTTCTATCTCTCTGGCGTTCTATTTCTCTCACTCTTGCGTACTATCTCTCTGGCGTTCTATCTCTCTGGTGTTCTATCTCTCTCGCATTCTATCTCTCTCTCTCTCGCGTTCTATCTCTCTCGTGTTCTATCTCTCTGGCGTTCAATCTCTCTCGTGTTCTATCTCTCTCTCTCGCGTTCTATCTCTCTGGCGTTCTATTTCTCTCTCTCTCGCGTTCTATCTCTCTGGCGTTCTATTTCTCTCTCTCCCTCGTGTTCTATCTCTCTGGCGTTCTATTTCTCTCTCTCTGGCGTTCTAGCTCTCTGGCGTTCTATTTCTCTCTCTCTGGCGTTCTATCTCTCTGGCGTTCTATTTCTCTCTCTCCCTCGCGTTCTATCTCTCTGGCGTTCTATTTCTCTCTCTCCCTCGCGTTCTATCTCTCTGGCGTTCTATTTCTCTCTCTCTGGCGTTCTATCTCTCTGGCGTTCTATTTCTCTCTCTCTCGCGTTCTATCTCTCTGGCGTTCTATCTCTCTCTCTCTCTCGCGTTCTATTCTCTCTGGTGTTCTGTTTCTCTCTCTCTGGCGTTCTATCTCTCTGGCGTTCTATTTCTCTCTCTCTAGCGTTCTATCTCTCTGGCGTTCTATTTCTCTCTCTCCCTCGCGTTCTATCTCTCTGGCGTTCTATTTCTCTCTCTCCCTCGCGTTCTATCTCTCTGGCGTTCTATTTCTCTCTCTCTGGTGTTCTATCTCTCTGGCGTTCTATTTTTCTCTCTCTGGCGTTCTATCTCTCTGGCGTTCTATTTCTCTCTCTCTGGCGTTCTATCTCTCTCGCGTTCTATCTCTCTCGCGTTCTATCTCTCTCGCGTTCTATCTCTCTCGCGTTCTATCTCTCTCGCGTTCTATCTCTCTCTCTCGCGTTCAATTTCTCTGGCGTTCTATTTCTCTCTCTCTCGTGATCTATCTCTCTGGCGTTCTATTTCTCTCTATCCCGCATTCTATCTCTCTCTCTCTCGCGTTCTATCTCTCTCACGTTCTATCTCTCTCACCTTCTATTTCTCTCTCTCGCGTTCAATTTCTCTGGCGTTCTATTTCTCTCTCTCTCTCGCGTTCTATCTCTCTGGCGTTCTATTTCTTTCTCTCTCTCGTGTTCTATCTCTCTCTCTCTCTCTCTCGCGTTCTATCTCTCTCGTGTTCTATCTCTCTCTCTCTTGCGTTCTATCTCTCTCGCGTTCTATCTCTCTCGCATTCTATCTCTCTCTCGTTCTATCTCTCTCGCGTTCTATCTCTATCACTCTTTCTCTTTCTCTCGTGTTCTATCTCTCTCTCTCACGCGTTCTATCTCTCTCAGTTTCTATCTCTCTCTCTCGCGTTCTATCTATCTCGCGTTCTATCTCTCTCACGTTCTATCTCTCTCTCTCGCATTCTATCTCTCTCACCTTCTATCTCTCTCTCTCTCGCGTTCAATCTCTCTCGCATTCTATCTCTCTCTCTTGCATTCTATCTCTCTCGCACATTCTATCTCTCTCGCGTTCTATCTCTCTCTCTCTTGCATTCTATCTCTCTCGCGTTCTATCTCTCTCGCATTCTATCTCTCTCTCGTTCTATCTCTCTCGCGTTCTATCTCTCTCACGTTCTATATCTCTCACGTTCTATCTCTCTCGTGTTCTATCTCTCTCTCGCGCGCGTTCTATCTCTCTGGTGTTCTATCTCCCTCGCATTCTATCTCTCTCTCTCGCGTTCTATCTCTCTCGCGTTCTATCTCTCTCGCGTTCTATCTCTCTCGCGTTCTATCTCTCTCGCGTTCTATCTCTCTCGCGTTATATCTCCCTCGCGTTCTATCTCTCTCGTGTTCTATCTCTATCTCTCTCGTGTTCTATCTCTATCTCTCTCGTGTTCTATCTCTCTCTCTTGCGTTCTATCTCTCTGGCGTTCTCTCTCTCTCTGGCGTTCTCTCTCTCTGGCGTTCTCTCTCTCTTGTGTTCTCCCTCTCTGGCGTTCTATCTCTCGCGTTCTATCTCTCTCGCGCTCTACCTCTCTCGTGTTCTATCTCTCTCTCTCAAGTTCTATCTCTCTCGTGTTCTATCTCTCTCTCTTGCGTTCTATCTCTCTCGCGTTCTATTTCTCTCTCTCTCGCGTTCTATCTCTCTCTCTCTCTCGCGTTCTATCTCTCTCGTGTTCTATCTCTCTCTCTCTCGCGTTCTATCTCTCTCACATTCTATCTCTCTCTCGTTCTATCTCTCTCGCGTTTTATCTCTATCTCTCTTTCTCTCTCTCTCGTATTCTATCTCTCTCTCTCTCGCGTTCTGTCTCTCTCAGTTTCTATCTCTCTCTCTCGCGTTCTATCTATCTCGCGTTCTATCTCTCTCACGTTCTATCTCTCTCTCTCGCATTCTATCTCTCTCACCTTCTATCTCTCTCTCTCTCGCGTTCAATCTCTCTCGCATTCTATCTCTCTCTCTTGCGTTCTATCTCTCTCGCACGTTCTATCTCTCTCGCGTTCTATCTCTCTCTCTCGCGTTCTATCTCTCTCTCTCTTGCGCGTTCTATCTCGGTCGTGTTCTATCTCTCTCTCTCTCGCTTTGTATCTCTCTCTCTCTGGCATTCTATCTCTCTGGCGTTCTATCTCTCTCTCTCTCGCGTTCTATCTCTCCTGCGTTCTATCTCTCTCGTATTCTATCTGTCTCTCTCTCTCGCGTTCTATCTCTCATGTTCTATCTCTCTGTCGCGTTCTATCTCTCTCTCTTGTCTTCTATCTCTCTCGCGTTCTATCTCTCTCGCGTTCTATCTCTCTCTCGTGCATTCTGTCTCTCTCGCACGTTCTATCTTACTCACGTTCTATCTCTCTCCCTCTCGTGTTATTTCTCTCTCGTGTTCTATCTCTCTCTCTCTTGCGTTCTATCTCTCTCGTGTTTATCTCTCTCTCTCTCGCGTTCTATCTCTCTCGCGTTCTATCTCTCTCTCGCGTTCTATCTCTCTCGCGTTCTATCTCTCTCGCGTTCTATCTCTCTGGCGTTCTATCTCTCTCGCGTTCTATCTCTCTCGCTATCTATCTCTCTCGCTATCTATCTCTCTCTCGCGTTCTATCTCTCTCGCGTTCTATCTCTCTCGCGTTCTATCTCTCTCGCATTCTATCTCTGTCTCTCTGGCGTTCTATCTCTCTGGCGTTCTCTCTCTCTCGCGTTCTATCTCTCTCACCTTCTATCTCTCTCTCTCTCGCGTTCTATCTCTCTCGCACGTTCTATCTCTCTCTCACGTTCTATCTCTCTCGCACGTTCTATCTCTCTCTCTCTCGCATTCTATCTCTCTCTCTCGCGCGTTCTATCTCCCTCGTGTTCTATATCTCTCTCTCTCTCTCTCTCTCTCTCGCGCGCGTTCTATCCCTCTGGCGTTCTATCTCTCTCTCGCTTTCTATCTCTCTCTCGCTTTCTATCTCTCTCTCGCTTTCTATCTCGCTCTCGATTTCTATCTCGCTCTCTCTCTCTGGCGTTCTATCTCTCTGGCCTTCTATCTCTCTGGCCTTCTATCTCTCTGGTGTTCTATCTCTATTGCATTCTATCTCTCTCCCTCTCGTGTTATTTCTCTCTCGTGTTCTATCTCTCTCTCTCTTGCGTTCTATCTCTCTCGTGTTCTATCTCTCTCTCTCTCGCGTTCTATCTCTCTCGCGTTCTATCTCTCTCTCTCGCTATCTATCTCTCTCTCGCGTTCTATCTCTCTCGCATTCTATCTCTCTCGTGTTCTATCTCTCTCTCTCGCTATCTATCTCTCTCTCGCATTCTATCTCTCTCTCTCTCGCGTTCTATCTCTCTCGCGTTCTATCTCTCTCGCGTTCTATCTCTCTCGCGTTCTATCTCTCTCTCTCGCTATCTATCTCTCTCTCGCGTTCTATCTCTCTCGCATTCTATCTCTCTCGTGTTCTATCTCTCTCTCTCGCTATCTATCTCTCTCGCGTTCTATCTCTCTCGCGTTCTATTTCTCTCGCGTTCTATCTCTCTCGCGTTCTATCTCTCTCGCATTCTATCTCTCTCGCATTCTATCTCTGTCTCTCTGGCGTTCTATCTCTCTGGCGTTCTCTCTCTCTGGCGTTCTATCTCTCTCACCTTCTATCTCTCTCTCTCTCGCGTTCTATCTCTCTCGCACATTCTATCTCTCTCTCACGTTCTATCTCTCTCTCACGTTCTATCTCTCTCGCACGTTCTATCTCTCTCTCTCGCATTCTATCTCTCTCTCTCACGCGTTCTATCTCCCTCGTGTTCTATATCTCTCTCTCTCTCTCTCTCTCTCTCGCGCGCGTTCTATCCCTCTGGCGTTCTATCTCTCTCGCTTTCTATCTCTCTCTCGCTTTCTATCTCTCTCTCGCTTTCTATCTCGCTCTCTCTCTCTGGCGTTCTATCTCTCTGGCCTTCTATCTCTCTGGCCTTCTATCTCTCTGGTGTTCTATCTCTATTGCATTCTATCTCTCTCTCTCTCGCGTTCTATCTCTCTGGCGTTCAATTTCTCTCTCTCTCGCGTTCTATCTCTCTGGCGTTCTATTTCTCTCTCTCTGGTGTTCTATCTCTCTGGCGTTCTATTTCTCTCTCTCTGGCGTTCTATCTCTCTCTCTCTAGCATTCTATCTCTCTCATGTTCTATCTCTCTCTCTCTCTCGCGTTCTATCTCTCTGGCGTTCAATTTCTCTCTCTCTCGCGTTCTATCTCTCTGGCGTTCTATTTCTCTCTCTCTGGTGTTCTATCTCTCTGACGTTCTATTTCTCTCTCTCTGGCGTTCTATCTCTCTCTCTCTAGCATTCTATCTCTCTCATGTTCTATCTCTCTCTCTCTCTCGCGTTCTATCTCTCTGGCGTTCTATTTCTCTCACTCTCGCGTACTATCTCTCTGGCGTTCTATCTCTCTGGTGTTCTATCTCTCTCGCATTCTATCTCTCTCTCTCTCGCGTTCTATCTCTCTCGCGTTCTATCTCTCTGGCGTTCTATCTCTCTCGTGTTCTATCTCTCTCTCTCGCGTTCTATCTCTCTGGCGTTCTATTTCTCTCCCTCGCGTTCTATCTCTCTGGCGTTCTATTTCTCTCTCTCCCTCGCGTTCTATCTCTCTGGCGTTCTGTTTCTCTCTCTCTGGCGTTCTATCTCTCTGGCGTTCTATTTCTCTCTCTCTCGCGTTCTATCTCTCTGGCGTTCTATCTCTCTCTCTCTCGCGTTCTATTCTCTCTGGCGTTCTATTTTTCTCTCTCTGGCGTTCTATCTCTCTGGCGTTCTATTTCTCTCTCTCTGGCGTTCTATCTCTCTGGCGTTCTATCTCTCTCGCGTTCTATCTCTCTCGCGATCTATCTCTCTCTCTCGCGTTCTATCTCTCTCTCTCGCGTTCAATTTCTCTGGCGTTCTATTTCTCTCTCTCTCGTGTTCTATCTCTCTGGCGTTCTATTTCTCTCTATCCCGCATTCTATCTCCCTCTCTCTCGCGTTCTATCTCTCTCACGTTCTATCTCTCTCACCTTCTATTTCTCTCTCTCGCGTTCAATTTCTGTGGCGCTCTATTTCTCTCTCTCTCTCGCGTTCTATCTCTCTGGCGTTCTATTTCTTTCTCTCTCTCGTGTTCTATCTCTCTCTCTCTCTCTCTCGCGTTCTATCTCTCTCGTGTTCTATCTCTCTCTCTTGCGTTCTATCTCTCTCGCGTTCTATCTCTCTCGCATTCTATCTCTCTCTCGTTCTATCTCTCTCGCGTTCTATCTCTATCTCTCTTTCTCTTTCTCTCGTGTTCTATCTCTCTCTCTCACGCGTTCTATCTCTCTCAGTTTCTATCTCTCTCTCTCGCGTTCTATCTATCTCGCGTTCTATCTCTCTCACGTTCTATCTCTCTCTCTCGCATTCTATCTCTCTCACCTTCTATCTCTCTCTCTCTCGCGTTCAATCTCTCTCGCATTCTATCTCTCTCTCTCTTGCATTCTATCTCTCTCGCACATTCTATCTCTCTCGCGTTCTATCTCTCTCTCTCTCGCGTTCTATCTCTCTCTCTCTCTCGCGTTCTATCTCTCTCGCGTTCTATCTCTCTCGCATTCTATCTCTCTCTCGTTCTATCTCTCTCGCGTTCTATCTCTATCTCTCTTTCTCTTTCTCTCGTGTTCTATCTCTCTCTCTCACGCGTTCTATCTCTCTCAGTTTCTATCTCTCTCTCTCGCGTTCTATCTATCTCGCGTTCTATCTCTCTCACGTTCTATCTCTCTCCCTCTCGTGTTATTTCTCTCTCGTGTTCTATCTCTCTCTCTCTTGCGTTCTATCTCTCTCGTGTTCTATCTCTCTCTCTCTCGCGTTCTATCTCTCTCGCGTTCTACCTCTCTCTCTCTCTCGCGTTCTATCTCTCTCGCGTTCTATCTCTCTCGCGTTCTATCTCTCTCGCGTTCTATCTCTCTCGCGTTCTATCTCTCTCGCGTTCTATCTCTCTCGCGTTCTATCTCTCTTGTGTTCTATCTCTCTCTCTCGCTATCTATCTCTCTCTCGCGTTCTATCTCTCTCGCATTCTATCTCTCTCGTGTTCTATCTCCTTCTCTCGCTATCTATCTCTCTCTCGCGTTCTATCTCTCTCTCGCGTTCTATCTCTCTCGCATTCTATCTCTCTCGCATTCTATCTCTGTCTCTCTCGCGTTCTATCTCTCTGGCGTTCTCTCTCTCTGGTGTTCTATCTCTATCGCATTCTATCTCTCTCTCTCTCTCACGTTCTATCTCTCTGGCGTTCTATTTCTTTCTCTCTGGTGTTCTATCTCTCTGGCGTTCTATTTCTCTCTCTCTGGCGTTCTATCTCTCTCTCTCTCTCGCGTTCTATCTCTCTCATGTTCTATCTCTCTCTCTCTCTCGCGTTCTATCTCTCTGGCGTTCTATTTCTCTCACTCTCGCGTTCTATCTCTCTGGCGTTCTATCTCTCTGGTGTTCTATCTCTCTCGCGTTCTATTTCTCTCACTCTCGCGTTCTATCTCTCTGGCGTTCTATCTCTCTCGTGTTCTATCTCTCTGGCGTTCTATTTCTCTCTCTCTCGCGTTCTATCTCTCTGGCGTTCTATTTCTCTCTCTCCCTCGTGTTCTATCTCTCTGGCATTCTATTTCTCTCTCTCTGGCGTTCTAGCTCTCTGGCGTTCTATTTCTCTCTCTCTGGCGTTCTATCTCTCTGGCGTTCTATTTCTCTCTCTCTCGCGTTCTATCTCTCTGGCGTTCTGTTTCTCTCTCTCCCTCGCATTCTATCTCTCTGGCGTTCTATTTCTCTCTCTCTGGCGTTCTAGCTCTCTGGCGTTCTATTTCTCTCTCTCTGGCGTTCTATCTCTCTGGCGTTCTATTTCTCTCTCTCTCTCGCGTTCTATTCTCTCTGGCGTTCTATTTTTCTCTCTCTGGCGTTCTATCTCTCTGGCGTTCTATTTCTCTCTCTCTGGCGTTCTATCTCTCTCGCGTTCTATCTCTCTCGCGTTCTATCTCTCTCGCGTTCTATCTCTCTCGCGTTCTATCTCTCTCTCTCGCGTTCAATTTCTCTGGCGTTCTATTTCTCTCTCTCTCGTGTTCTATCTCTCTGGCGTTCTATTTCTCTCTATCCCGCATTCTATCTCTCTCTCTCTCGCGTTCTATCTCTGTCACGTTCTATCTCTCTCACCTTCTACTTCTCTCTCTCTCGCGTTCAATTTCTCTGGCGTTCTATTTCTCTCTCTCTCTCGCGTTCTATCTCTCGCGTTCTATCTCTCTCGCGTTCTATCTCTCTCACGTTCTATATCTCTCACGTTCTATCTCTCTCGTGTTCTATCTCTCTCTCGCGCGCGTTCTATCTCTCTGGTGTTCTATCTCCCTCGCATTCTATCTCTCTCTCTCACGTTCTATCTCTCTCGCGTTCTATCTCTCTCGCGTTCTATCTCTCTCGCGTTCTATCTCTCTCGCGTTCTATCTCTCTCGCGTTATATCTCCCTCGCGTTCTATCTCTCTCGTGTTCTATCTCTATCTCTCTCGTGTTCTATCTCTCTCTCTTGCGTTCTATCTCTCTGGCGTTCTCTCTCTCTCTGGCGTTCTCTCTCTCTCTGGCGTTCTCTCTCTCTGGCGTTCTCTCTCTCTTGCGTTCTCTCTCTCTGGCGTTCTATCTCTCGCGTTCTATCTCTCTCGCGCTCTACCTCTCTCGTGTTCTATCTCTCTCTCAAGTTCTATCTCTCTCGTGTTCTATCTCTCTCTCTTGCGTTCTATCTCTCTCGCGTTCTATCTCTCTCTCTCTCGCGTTCAATTTCTCTGGCGTTCTATTTCTCTCTCTCTCGCGTCCATCTCTCTCTCTCTCTCTCGCATTCTATCTCTCTCGCGTTCTATCTCTCTCACCTTCTATTTCTCTCTCTCTCGCGTTCAATTTCTCTGGCTTTCTATTTCTCTCTCTCGCGTTCTATCTCTCTGGCGTTCTATTTCTCTCTCTCTCGCGTTCTATCTCTCTGGCGTTCTATTTCTCTCTCTCTGGCGTTCTATCTCTCTGGCGTTCTATTTCTCTCTCTCTCGCGTTCTATCTCTCTGGCGTTCTATCTCTCTCTCTCTCGCGTTCTATTCTCTCTGGCGTTCTATTTTTCTCTCTCTGGCGTTCTATCTCTCTGGCGTTCTATTTCTCTCTCTCTCGCGTTCTATCTCTCTCGCGTTCTATCTCTCTCGCGTTCTATCTCTCTCGCGATCTATCTCTCTCTCTCGCGTTCTATCTCTCTCTCTCGCGTTCAATTTCTCTGGCGTTCTATTTCTCTCTCTCTCGTGTTCTATCTCTCTGGCGTTCTATTTCTCTCTATCCCGCATTCTATCTCCCTCTCTCTCGCGTTCTATCTCTCTCACGTTCTATCTCTCTCACCTTCTATTTCTCTCTCTCGCGTTCAATTTCTGTGGCGCTCTATTTCTCTCTCTCTCTCGCGTTCTATCTCTCTGGCGTTCTATTTCTTTCTCTCTCTCGTGTTCTATCTCTCTCTCTCTCTCTCTCGCGTTCTATCTCTCTCGTGTTCTATCTCTCTCTCTCTTGCGTTCTATCTCTCTCGCGTTCTATCTCTCTCGCATTCTATCTCTCTCTCGTTCTATCTCTCTCGCGTTCTATCTCTATCTCTCTTTCTCTTTCTCTCGTGTTCTATCTCTCTCTCTCACGCGTTCTATCTCTCTCAGTTTCTATCTCTCTCTCTCGCGTTCTATCTATCTCGCGTTCTATCTCTCTCACGTTCTATCTCTCTCTCTCGCATTCTATCTCTCTCACCTTCTATCTCTCTCTCTCTCGCGTTCAATCTCTCTCGCATTCTATCTCTCTCTCTCTTGCATTCTATCTCTCTCGCACATTCTATCTCTCTCGCGTTCTATCTCTCTCTCTCTCGCGTTCTATCTCTCTCTCTCTCGCGTTCTATCTCTCTCGCGTTCTATCTCTCTCGCGTTCTATCTCTCTCGCGTTCTATCTCTCTCGCGTTCTATCTCTCTCGCATTCTATCTCTCTCTCGTTCTATCTCTCTCGCGTTCTATCTCTATCTCTCTTTCTCTTTCTCTCGTGTTCTATCTCTCTCTCTCACGCGTTCTATCTCTCTCAGTTTCTATCTCTCTCTCTCGCGTTCTATCTATCTCGCGTTCTATCTCTCTCACGTTCTATCTCTCTCCCACTCGTGTTATTTCTGTCTCGTGTTCTATCTCTCTCTCTCTTGCGTTCTATCTCTCTCGTGTTCTATCTCTCTCTCTCTCGCGTTCTATCTCTCTCGCGTTCTACCTCTCTCTCTCTCGCGTTCTATCTCTCTCGCGTTCTATCTCTCTCGCGTTCTATCTCTCTCGCGTTCTATCTCTCTCGTGTTCTATCTCTCTCTCTCGCTATCTATCTCTCTCTCGCGTTCTATCTCTCTCGCATTCTATCTCTCTCGTGTTCTATCTCCTTCTCTCGCTATCTATCTCTCTCTCGCGTTCTATCTCTCTCGCATTCTATCTCTCTCGCATTCTATCTCTGTCTCTCTCGCGTTCTATCTCTCTGGCGTTCTCTCTCTCTCTGGTGTTCTATCTCTATCGCATTCTATCTCTCTCTCTCTCTCACGTTCTATCTCTCTGGCGTTCTATTTCTTTCTCTCTGGTGTTCTATCTCTCTGGCGTTCTATTTCTCTCTCTCTGGCGTTCTATCTCTCTCTCTCTCTCGCGTTCTATCTCTCTCATGTTCTATCTCTCTCTCTCTCTCGCGTTCTATCTCTCTGGCGTTCTATTTCTCTCACTCTCGCGTTCTATCTCTCTGGCGTTCTATCTCTCTGGTGTTCTATCTCTCTCGCGTTCTATTTCTCTCACTCTCGCGTTCTATCTCTCTGGCGTTCTATCTCTCTCGTGTTCTATCTCTCTGGCGTTCTATTTCTCTCTCTCTCGCGTTCTATCTCTCTGGCGTTCTATTTCTCTCTCTCCCTCGTGTTCTATCTCTCTGGCATTCTATTTCTCTCTCTCTGGCGTTCTAGCTCTCTGGCGTTCTATTTCTCTCTCTCTGGCGTTCTAGCTCTCTGGCGTTCTATTTCTCTCTCTCTGGCGTTCTATCTCTCTGGCGTTCTATTTCTCTCTCTCTCGCGTTCTATCTCTCTGGCGTTCTGTTTCTCTCTCTCCCTCGCGTTCTATCTCTCTGGCGTTCTATTTCTCTCTCTCTGGCGTTCTAGCTCTCTGGCGTTCTATTTCTCTCTCTCTGGCGTTCTATCTCTCTGGCGTTCTATTTCTCTCTCTCTCGCGTTCTATCTCTCTGGCGTTCTATTCTCTCTCTCTCTCGCGTTCTATTCTCTCTGGCGTTCTATTTTTCTCTCTCTGGCGTTCTATCTCTCTGGCGTTCTATTTCTCTCTCTCTGGCGTTCTATCTCTCTCGCGTTCTATCTCTCTCGCGTTCTATCTCTCTCGCGTTCTATCTCTCTCGCGTTCTATCTCTCTCTCTCGCGTTCAATTTCTCTGGCGTTCTATTTCTCTCTCTCTCGTGTTCTATCTCTCTGGCGTTCTATTTCTCTCTATCCCGCATTCTATCTCTCTCTCTCTCGCGTTCTATCTCTCTCACGTTCTATCTCTCTCACCTTCTACTTCTCTCTCTCTCGCGTTCAATTTCTCTGGCGTTCTATTTCTCTCTCTCTCTCGCGTTCTATCTCTCGCGTTCTATCTCTCTCGCGTTCTATCTCTCTCACGTTCTATATCTCTCACGTTCTATCTCTCTCGTGTTCTATCTCTCTCTCGCGCGCGTTCTATCTCTCTGGTGTTCTATCTCCCTCGCATTCTATCTCTCTCTCTCGCGTTCTATCTCTCTCGCGTTCTATCTCTCTCGCGTTCTATCTCTCTCGCGTTCTATCTCTCTCGCGTTCTATCTCTCTCGCGTTCTATCTCTCTCGCGTTCTATCTCTCTCGCGTTCTATCTCTCTCGCGTTATATCTCCCTCGCGTTCTATCTCTCTCGTGTTCTATCTCTATCTCTCTCGTGTTCTATCTCTCTCTCTTGCGTTCTATCTCTCTGGCGTTCTCTCTCTCTCTGGCGTTCTCTCTCTCTCTGGCGTTCTCTCTCTCTGGCGTTCTCTCTCTCTTGCGTTCTATCTCTCTCACGTTCTATCTCTCTCACCTTCTACTTCTCTCTCTCTCGCGTTCAATTTCTCTGGCGTTCTATTTCTCTCTCTCTCTCGCGTTCTATCTCTCGCGTTCTATCTCTCTCGCGCTCTACCTCTCTCGTGTTCTATCTCTCTCTCAAGTTCTATCTCTCTCGTGTTCTATCTCTATCTCTCTCGTGTTCTATCTCTCTCTCTTGCGTTCTATCTCTCTGGCGTTCTCTCTCTCTCTGGCGTTCTCTCTCTCTCTGGCGTTCTCTCTCTCTGGCGTTCTCTCTCTCTTGCGTTCTATCTCTCTCACGTTCTATCTCTCTCACCTTCTACTTCTCTCTCTCTCGCGTTCAATTTCTCTGGCGTTCTATTTCTCTCTCTCTCTCGCGTTCTATCTCTCGCGTTCTATCTCTCTCGCGCTCTACCTCTCTCGTGTTCTATCTCTCTCTCAAGTTCTATCTCTCTCGTGTTCTATCTCTCTCTCTTGCGTTCTATCTCTCTCGCGTTCTATCTCTCTCTCTCTCGCGTTCAATTTCTCTGGCGTTCTATTTCTCTCTCTCTCGCGTCCATCTCTCTCTCTCTCTCTCGCATTCTATCTCTCTCGCGTTCTATCTCTCTCACCTTCTATTTCTCTCTCTCTCGCGTTCAATTTCTCTGGCTTTCTATTTCTCTCTCTCGCGTTCTATCTCTCTGGCGTTCTATTTCTCTCTCTCTCGCGTTCTATCTCTCTCTCTCTCTCTCGTATTCTATCTCTCTCTCTCTTGCGTTCTGTCTCTCTCAGTTTCTATCTCTCTCTCTCGCGTTCTATCTATCTCGCGTTCTATCTCTCTCTCTCTTGCGCGTTCTATCTCGGTCGTGTTCTATCTCTCTCTCTCTCGCTTTGTGTCTCTCTCTCTCTGGCATTCTATCTCTCTGGCGTTCTATCTCTCTCTCTCGCGTTCTATCTCTCCTGCGTTCTATCTCTCTCGTATTCTATCTGTCTCTCTCTCTCGCGTTCTATCTCTCATGTTCTATCTCTCTGTCGCGTTCTATCTCTCTCTCTCGCGTTCTATCTCTCTCGCGTTCTATCTCTCTCTCGTGCATTCTGTCTCTCTCGCACGTTCTATCTTACTCACGTTCTATCTCTCTCCCGCTCGTGTTATTTCTCTCTCGTGTTCTATCTCTCTATCTCTTGCGTTCTATCTCTCTCGTGTTCTATCTCTCTCTCTCTCGCGTTCTATCTCTCTCGCGTTCTATCTCTCTCTCTCTCGCGTTCTATCTCTCTCGTGTTCTATCTCTCTGGCGTTCTATCTCTCTCGTGTTCTATCTCTCTCTCTCTCGCGTTCTATCTCTCTCGTGTTCTATCTCTCTGGCGTTCTATCTCTCTCGTGTTCTATCTCTCTCTCTCGCGTTCTATCTCTCTGGCGTTCTATTTCTCTCTCTCTCGCGTTCTATCTCTCTGGCGTTCTATTTCTCTCTCTCCCTCGTGTTCTATCTCTCTGGCGTTCTATTTCTCTCTCTCTGGCGTTCTAGCTCTCTGGCGTTCTACTTCTCTCTCTCTGGCGTTCTATCTCTCTGGCGTTCTATTTCTCTCTCTCCCTCGCGTTCTATCTCTCTGGCGTTCTATTTCTCTCTCTCCCTCGCGTTCTATCTCTCTGGCGTTCTATTTCTCTCTCTCTGGCGTTCTATCTCTCTGGCGTTCTATTTCTCTCTCTCTCGCGTTCTATCTCTCTGGCGTTCTATCTCTCTCTCTCTCTCGCGTTCTATTCTCTCTGGTGTTCTGTTTCTCTCTCTCTGGCGTTCTATCTCTCTGGCGTTCTATTTCTCTCTCTCTAGCGTTCTATCTCTCTGGCGTTCTATTTCTCTCTCTCCCTCGCGTTCTATCTCTCTGGCGTTCTATTTCTCTCTCTCCCTCGCGTTCTATCTCTCTGGCGTTCTATTTCTCTCTCTCTGGTGTTCTATCTCTCTGGCGTTCTATTTTTCTCTCTCTGGCGTTCTATCTCTCTGGCGTTCTATTTCTCTCTCTCTGGCGTTCTATCTCTCTCGCGTTCTATCTCTCTCGCGTTCTATCTCTCTCGCGTTCTATCTCTCTCGCGTTCTATCTCTCTCTCTCGCGTTCAATTTCTCTGGCGTTCTATTTCTCTCTCTCTCTCGCGTTCATTCTCTCTGGCGTTCTATCTCTCTCTCTCTCTCGCGTTCTATTCTCTCTGGTGTTCTATTTTTCTCTCTCTGGCGTTCTATATCTCTGGCGTTCTATTTCTCTCTCTCTGGCGTTCTATCTCTCTCGCTTTCTATCTCTCTCGCTTTCTATCTCTCTCGCGTTCTATCTCTCTCGCGATCTATCTCTCTCTCTCGCGTTCTATCTCTCTCGCGTTCTATCTCTCTCTCTCGCGTTCAATTTCTCTGGCGTTCTATTTCTCTCTCTCTCGTGTTCTATCTCTCTGGCGTTCTATTTCTCTCTATCCCGCATTCTATCTCTCTCTCTCTCGCGTTCTATCTCTCTCACGTTCTATCTCTCTCACCTTCTATTTCTCTCTCTCGCGTTCAATTTCTCTGGCGTTCTATTTCTCTCTCTCTCTCGCGTTCTATCTCTCTGGCGTTCTATTTCTTTCTCTCTCTCGTGTTCTATCTCTCTCTCTCTCTCTCTCGCGTTCTATCTCTCTCGTGTTCTATCTCTCACTCTCTTGCGTTCTATCTCTCTCGCGTTCTATCTCTCTCGCGTTCTATCTCTCTCGCGTTCTATCTCTCTCGCATTCTATCTCTCTCTCGTTCTATCTCTCTCGCGTTCTATCTCTATCTCTCTTTCTCTTTCTCTCGTGTTCTATCTCTCTCTCTCACGCGTTCTATCTCTCTCAGTTTCTATCTCTCTCTCTCGCGTTCTATCTATCTCGCGTTCTATCTCTCTCACGTTCTATCTCTCTCTCTCGCGTTCTATCTCTCTCGCGTTCTATCTCTCTCTCTCGCGTTCAATTTCTCTGGCGTTCTATTTCTCTCTCTCTCGTGTTCTATCTCTCTGGCGTTCTATTTCTCTCTATCCCGCATTCTATCTCTCTCTCTCTCGCGTTCTATCTCTCTCACGTTCTATCTCTCTCACCTTCTATTTCTCTCTCTCGCGTTCAATTTCTCTGGCGTTCTATTTCTCTCTCTCTCTCGCGTTCTATCTCTCTGGCGTTCTATTTCTTTCTCTCTCTCGTGTTCTATCTCTCTCTCTCTCTCTCTCGCGTTCTATCTCTCTCGTGTTCTATCTCTCACTCTCTTGCGTTCTATCTCTCTCGCGTTCTATCTCTCTCGCATTCTATCTCTCTCTCGTTCTATCTCTCTCGCGTTCTATCTCTATCTCTCTTTCTCTTTCTCTCGTGTTCTATCTCTCTCTCTCACGCGTTCTATCTCTCTCAGTTTCTATCTCTCTCTCTCGCGTTCTATCTATCTCGCGTTCTATCTCTCTCACGTTCTATCTCTCTCTCTCGCATTCTATCTCTCTCACCTTCTATCTCTCTCTCTCTCGCGTTCAATCTCTCTCGCATTCTATCTCTCTCTCTTGCATTCTATCTCTCTCGCACATTCTATCTCTCTCGCGTTCTATCTCTCTCTCTCTTGCATTCTATCTCTCTCGCGTTCTATCTCTCTCGCATTCTATCTCTCTCTCGTACTATCTCTCTCGCGTTCTATCTCTATCTCTCTTTCTCTTTCTCTCGTGTTCTATCTCTCTCTCTCACGCGTTCTATCTCTCTCAGTTTCTATCTCTCTCTCTCGCGTTCTATCTATCTCGCGTTCTATCTCTCTCACGTTCTATCTCTCTCCCTCTCGTGTTATTTCTCTCTCGTGTTCTATCTCTCTCTCTCTTGCGTTCTATCTCTCTCGTGTTCTATCTCTCTCTCTCTTGCGTTCTATCTCTCTCGCGTTCTACCTCTCTCTCTCTCGCGTTCTATCTCTCTCGCGTTCTATCTCTCTCGTGTTCTATCTCTCTCTCTCGCTATCTATCTCTCTCTCGCGTTCTATCTCTCTCGCATTCTATCTCTCTCGTGTTCTATCTCCTTCTCTCGCTATCTATCTCTCTCTCGCGTTCTATCTCTCTCGCGTTCTATCTCTCTCGCATTCTATCTCTGTCTCTCTCGCGTTCTATCTATCTCGCGTTCTCTCTCTCTGGTGTTCTATCTCTATCGCATTCTATCTCTCTCTCTCTCTCACATTCTATCTCTCTGGCGTTCTATTTCTCTCTCTCTGGTGTTCTATCTCTCTGGCGTTCTATTTCTCTCTCTCTGGCGTTCTATCTCTCTCTCTCTCTCGCGTTCTATCTCTCTCATGTTCTATCTCTCTCTCTCTCTCGCGTTCTATCTCTCTGGCGTTCTATTTCTCTCACTCTCGCGTTCTATCTCTCTGGCGTTCTATCTCTCTGGCGTTCTATCTCTCTGGTGTTCTATCTCTCTCGCGTTCTATTTCTCTCACTCTCGCGTTCTATCTCTCTGGCGTTCTATCTCTCTCGTGTTCTATCTCTCTGGCGTTCTATTTCTCTCTCTCTCGCGTTCTATCTCTCTGGCGTTCTATTTCTCTCTCTCCCTCGTGTTCTATCTCTCTGGCATTCTATTTCTCTCTCTCTGGCGTTCTAGCTCTCTGGCGTTCTATTTCTCTCTCTCTGGCGTTCTATCTCTCTGGCGTTCTATTTCTCTCTCTCTCGCGTTCTATCTCTCTGGCGTTCTGTTTCTCTCTCTCCCTCGCATTCTATCTCTCTGGCGTTCTATTTCTCTCTCTCTGGCGTTCTAGCTCTCTGGCGTTCTATTTCTCTCTCTCTGGCGTTCTATCTCTCTGGCGTTCTATTTCTCTCTCTCGCGTTCTATCTCTCTGGCGTTCTATCTCTCTCTCTCTCTCTCTCGCGTTCTATTCTCTCTGGCGTTCTATTTTTCTCTCTCTGGCGTTCTATCTCTCTGGCGTTCTATTTCTCTCTCTCTGGCGTTCTATCTCTCTGGCGTTCTATCTCTCTCGCGTTCTATCTCTCTCGCGTTCTATCTCTCTCTCTCGCGTTCAATTTCTCTGGCGTTCTATTTCTCTCTCTCTCGTGTTCTATCTCTCTGGCGTTCTATTTCTCTCTATCCCGCATTCTATCTCTCTCTCTCTCGCATTCTATCTCTCTCACGTTCTATCTCTCTCACCTTCTATTTCTCTCTCTCTCGCGTTCAATTTCTCTGGCGTTCTATTTCTCTCTATCTCTCGCGTTCTATCTCTCTCGCGTTCTATCTCTCTCGCGTTCTATCTCTCTCGCGTTCTATCTCTCTCGCGTTCTATCTCTCTCGCGTTCTATCTCTCTCACGTTCTATATCTCTCACGTTCTATCTCTCTCGTGTTCTATCTCTCTCTCGCGCGCGTTCTATCTCTCTGGTGTTCTATCTCCCTCGCATTCTATCTCTCTCTCTCGCGTTCTATCTCTCTCGCGTTCTATCTCTCTCGCATTCTATCTCTCTCGCGTTCTATCTCTCTCGCGTTCTATCTCCCTCGCGTTCTATCTCTCTCGTGTTCTATCTCTATCTCTCTCGTGTTCTATCTCTCTCTCTTGCGTTCTTTCTCTCTCGCGTTCTATCTCTCTCTCTCTGGCGTTCTATCTCTCTCTCTCTCGCGTTCTATCTCTCTCGCGTTCTATCTCTCTCGTGTTCTATCTCTCTCTCGCTATCTATCTCTCTCTGGCGTTCTATCTCTCTCGCATTCTATCTCTGTCTCTCTCGCGTTCTATCTCTCTGGCGTTCTCTCTCTCTCTGGCGTTCTCTCTCTCTGGCGTTCTCTCTCTCTGGCGTTCTCTCTCTCTTGCGTTCTCTCTCTCTGGCGTTCTATCTCTCGCGTTCTATCTCTCTCGCGCTCTACCTCTCTCGTGTTCTATCTCTCTCTCTCAAGTTCTATCTCTCTCGTGTTCTATCTCTCTCTCTTGCGTTCTATCTCTCTCGCGTTCTATCTCTCTCTCTCTCGCGTTCAATTTCTCTGGCGTTCTATTTCTCTCTCTCTCGCGTTCTATCTCTCTCTCTCTCTCTCGCATTCTATCTCTCTCGCGTTCTATCTCTCTCACCTTCTATTTCTCTCTCTCTCGCGTTCAATTTCTCTGGCTTTCTATTTCTCTCTCTCGCGTTCTATCTCTCTGGCGTTCTATTTCTCTCTCTCTCGCGTTCTATCTCTCTCTCTCTCTCGCGTTCTATCTCTCTCATGTTCTATCTCTCTCTCTCTCGCGTTCTATCTCTCTCACATTCTATCTCTCTCTCGTTCTATCTCTCTCGCGTTTTATCTCTATCTCTCTTTCTCTCTCTCTCGTATTCTATCTCTCTCTCTCTCGCGTTCTGTCTCTCTCAGTTTCTATCTCTCTCTCTCGCGTTCTATCTATCTCGCGTTCTATCTCTCTCACGTTCTATCTCTCTCTCTCGCATTCTATCTCTCTCTCGCGTTCAATCTCTCTCGCATTCTATCTCTCTCTCTTGCGTTCTATCTCTCTCGCACGTTCTATCTCTCTCGCGTTCTATCTCTCTCTCTCACGTTCTATCTCTCTCTCTCGCATTCTATCTCTCTCTCGCGTTCAATCTCTCTCGCATTCTATCTCTCTCTCTTGCGTTCTATCTCTCTCGCACGTTCTATCTCTCTCGCGTTCTATCTCTCTCTCTCGCGTTCTATCTCTCTCTCTCTTGCGCGTTCTATCTCGGTCGTGTTCTATCTCTCTCTCTCTCGCTTTGTATCTCTCTCTCTCTGGCATTCTATCTCTCTGGCGTTCTATCTCTCTCTCTCGCGTTCTATCTCTCCTGCGTTCTATCTCTCTCGTATTCTATCTGTCTCTCTCTCTCGCGTTCTATCTCTCATGTTCTATCTCTCTGTCGCGTTCTATCTCTCTCTCTCGCGTTCTATCTCTCTCGCGTTCTATCTCTCTCTCGTGCATTCTGTCTCTCTCGCACGTTCTATCTTACTCACGTTCTATCTCTCTCCCGCTCGTGTTATTTCTCTCTCGTGTTCTATCTCTCTCTCTCTCGCGTTCTATCTCTCTCTCTCTCGCGTTCTATCTCTCTCGCGTTCTATCTCTCTCTCTCGCTATCTATCTCTCTCTCGCGTTCTATCTCTCTCGCATTCTATCTCTCTCGTGTTCTATCTCTCTCTCTCGCTATCTATCTCTCTCTCGCGTTCTATCTCTCTCGCATTCTATCTCTCTCGCATTCTATCTCTGTCTCTCTCGCGTTCTATCTCTCTGGCGTTCTCTCTCTCTGGCGTTCTATCTCTCTCACCTTCTATCTCTCTCTCTCTCGCGTTCTATCTCTCTCGCACGTTCTATCTCTCTCGCACGTTCTATCTCCCTCGTGTTCTATATCTCTCTCTCTCTCTCTCTCTCTCTCTCTCTCGCGCGCGTTCTATCCCTCTGGCGTTCTATCTCTCTCTCGCTTTCTATCTCTCTCTCGCTTTCTATCTCGCTCTCTCTCTCTGGCGTTCTATCTCTCTGGCCTTCTATCTCTCTGGCCTTCTATCTCTCTGGTGTTCTATCTCTATCGCATTCTATCTCTCTCTCTCTCGCGTTCTATCTCTCTGGCGTTCTATTTCTCTCTCTCTGGTGTTCTATCTCTCTGGCGTTCTATTTCTCTCTCTCTGGCGTTCTATCTCTCTCTCTCTCTCTAGCGTTCTATCTCTCTCATGTTCTATCTCTCTCTCTCTCTCGCGTTCTATCTCTCTGGCGTTCTATTTCTCTCACTCTCGCGTACTATCTCTCTGGCGTTCTATCTCTCTGGTGTTCTATCTCTCTCGCATTCTATCTCTCTCTCTCTCGCATTCTATCTCTCTCTCTCTCGCGTTCTATCTCTCTCGCGTTCTATCTCTCTCGCGTTCTATCTCTCTGGCGTTCTATCTCTCTCGTGTTCTATCTCTCTCTCTCGTGTTCTATCTCTCTGCCGTTCTATTTCTCTCTCTCTCGCGTTCTATCTCTCTGGCGTTCTATTTCTCTCTCTCCCTCGTGTTCTATCTCTCTGGCGTTCTATTTCTCTCTCTCTGGCGTTCTAGCTCTCTGGCGTTCTATTTCTCTCTCTCTGGCGTTCTATCTCTCTGGCGTTCTATTTCTCTCTCTCTCTCGCGTTCTATCTCTCTGGCGTTCTATTTCTCTCTCTCCCTCGCGTTCTATCTCTCTGGCGTTCTATTTCTCTCTCTCTGGCGTTCTATCTCTCTGGCGTTCTATTTCTCTCTCTCTCGCGTTCTATCTCTCTGGCGTTCTATCTCTCTCTCTCTCTCGCGTTCTATTCTCTCTGGTGTTCTATTTTTCTCTCTCTGGCGTTCTATATCTCTGGCGTTCTATTTCTCTCTCTCTGGCGTTCTATCTCTCTCGCGTTCTATCTCTCTCGCGTTCTATCTCTCTCGCGTTCTATCTCTCTCGCGATCTATCTCTCTCTCTCGCGTTCTATCTCTCTCGCGTTCTATCTCTCTCTCTCGCGTTCAATTTCTCTGGCGTTCTATTTCTCTCTCTCTCGTGTTCTATCTCTCTGGCGTTCTATTTCTCTCTATCCCGCATTCTATCTCTCTCTCTCTCGCGTTCTATCTCTCTCACGTTCTATCTCTCTCACCTTCTATTTCTCTCTCTCGCGTTCAATTTCTCTGGCGTTCTATTTCTCTCTCTCTCTCGCGTTCTATCTTTCTGGCGTTCTATTTCTTTCTCTCTCTCGTGTTCTATCTCTCTCTCTCTCTCTCTCGCGTTCTATCTCTCTCGTGTTCTATCTCTCTCTCTCTCGCGTTCTATCTCTCTCGCGTTCTATCTCTCTCGCGTTCTATCTCTCTCGCATTCTATCTCTCTCTCGTTCTATCTCTCTCGCGTTCTATCTCTATCTCTCTTTCTCTTTCTCTCGTGTTCTATCTCTCTCTCTCTCGCGTTCTATCTATCTCGCGTTCTATCTCTCTCACGTTCTATCTCTCTCTCTCGCATTCTATCTCTCTCACCTTCTATCTCTCTCTCTCTCTCGCGTTCAATCTCTCTCGCATTCTATCTCTCTCTCTTGCATTCTATCTCTCTCGCACATTCTATCTCTCTCGCGTTCTATCTCTCTCTCTCTTGCATTCTATCTCTCTCGCGTTCTATCTCTCTCGCATTCTATCTCTCTCCCGTTCTATCTCTCTCGCGTTCTATCTCTATCTCTCTTTCTCTTTCTCTCGTGTTCTATCTCTCTCTCTCACGCGTTCTATCTCTCTCAGTTTCTATCTCTCTCTCTCGCGTTCTATCTCTCTCGCGTTCTATCTCTCTCGCGTTCTATCTCTGTCGCGTTCTATCTCTCTCGCGATCTATCTCTCTCTCTCGCGTTCTATCTCTCTCGCGTTCTATCTCTCTCTCTCGCGTTCAATTTCTCTGGCGTTCTATTTCTCTCTCTCTCGTGTTCTATCTCTCTGGCGTTCTATTTCTCTCTATCCCGCATTCTATCTCTCTCTCTCTCGCGTTCTATCTCTCTCACGTTCTATCTCTCTCACCTTCTATTTCTCTCTCTCGCGTTCAATTTCTCTGGTGTTCTATTTCTCTCTCTCTCTCGCGTTCTATCTCTCTGGCGTTCTATTTCTTTCTCTCTCTCGTGTTCTATCTCTCTCTCTCTCTCTCTCGCGTTCTATCTCTCTGGCGTTCTATCTCTCTCTCTCTCGCGTTCTATCTCTCTGGCGTTCTATCTCTCTCTCTCTCGCGTTCTATCTCTCTCGCGTTCTATCTCTCTCGCGTTCTATCTCTCTCGCATTCTATCTCTCTCTCGTTCTATCTCTCTCGCGTTCTATCTCTATCTCTCTTTCTCTTTCTCTCGTGTTCTATCTCTCTCTCTCACGCGTTCTATCTCTCTCAGTTTCTATCTCTCTCTCTCGCGTTCTATCTATCTCGCGTTCTATCTCTCTCACGTTCTATCTCTCTCTCTCGCATTCTATCTCTCTCACCTTCTATCTCTCTCTCTCTCTCGCGTTCAATCTCTCTCGCATTCTATCTCTCTCTCTTGCATTCTATCTCTCTCGCACATTCTATCTCTCTCGCGTTCTATCTCTCTCTCTCTTGCATTCTATCTCTCTCGCGTTCTATCTCTCTCGCATTCTATCTCTCTCCCGTTCTATCTCTCTCGCGTTCTATCTCTATCTCTCTTTCTCTTTCTCTCGTGTTCTATCTCTCTCTCTCACGCGTTCTATCTCTCTCAGTTTCTATCTCTCTCTCTCGCGTTCTATCTCTCTCGCGTTCTATCTCTCTCGCGTTCTATCTCTCTCGCGTTCTATCTCTCTCGCGATCTATCTCTCTCTCTCGCGTTCTATCTCTCTCGCGTTCTATCTCTCTCTCTCGCGTTCAATTTCTCTGGCGTTCTATTTCTCTCTCTCTCGTGTTCTATCTCTCTGGCGTTCTATTTCTCTCTATCCCGCATTCTATCTCTCTCTCTCTCGCGTTCTATCTCTCTCACGTTCTATCTCTCTCACCTTCTATTTCTCTCTCTCGCGTTCAATTTCTCTGGCGTTCTATTTCTCTCTCTCTCTCGCGTTCTATCTCTCTGGCGTTCTATTTCTTTCTCTCTCTCGTGTTCTATCTCTCTCTCTCTCTCTCTCGCGTTCTATCTCTCTCGTGTTCCATCTCTCTCTCTCTCGCGTTCTATCTCTCTCGCGTTCTATCTCTCTCGCGTTCTATCTCTCTCGCATTCTATCTCTCTCTCGTTCTATCTCTCTCGCGTTCTATCTCTATCTCTCTTTCTCTTTCTCTCGTGTTCTATCTCTCTCTCTCACGCGTTCTATCTCTCTCAGTTTCTATCTCTCTCTCTCGCGTTCTATCTATCTCGCGTTCTATCTCTCTCACGTTCTATCTCTCTCTCTCGCATTCTATCTCTCTCACCTTCTATCTCTCTCTCTCTCTCGCGTTCAATCTCTCTCGCATTCTATCTCTCTCTCTTGCATTCTATCTCTCTCGCACATTCTATCTCTCTCGCGTTCTATCTCTCTCTCTTGCATTCTATCTCTCTCGCGTTCTATCTCTCTCGCATTCTATCTCTCTCTCGTTCTATCTCTCTCGCGTTCTATCTCTATCTCTCTTTCTCTTTCTCTCGTGTTCTATCTCTCTCTCTCACGCGTTCTATCTCTCTCAGTTTCTATCTCTCTCTCTCGCGTTCTATCTATCTCGCGTTCTATCTCTCTCACGTTCTATCTCTCTCCCTCTCGTGTTATTTCTCTCTCGTGTTCTATCTCTCTCTCTCTTGCGTTCTATCTCTCTCGTGTTCTATCTCTCTCTCTCTCGCGTTCTATCTCTCTCGCGTTCTATCTCTCTTGCGTTCTATCTCTCTCGTGTTCTATCTCTCTCTCTCGCTATCTATCTCTCTCTCGCGTTCTATCTCTCTCGCATTCTATCTCTCTCGTGTTCTATCTCCTTCTCTCGCTATCTATCTCTCTCTCGCGTTCTATCTCTCTCGCATTCTATCTCTCTCGCATTCTATCTCTGTCTCTCTCGCGTTCTATCTCTCTGGCGTTCTCTCTCTCTGGTGTTCTATCTCTATCGCATTCTATCTCTCTCTCTCTCTCACGTTCTATCTCTCTGGCGTTCTATTTCTCTCTCTCTGGTGTTCTATCTCTCTGGCGTTCTATCTCTCTCTCTCTCGCGTTCTATCTCTCTCATGTTCTATCTCTCTCTCTCTCTCGCGTTCTATCTCTCTGGCGTTCTATTTCTCTCACTCTCGCGTTCTATCTCTCTGGCGTTCTATCTCTCTGGTGTTCTATCTCTCTGGCGTTCTATCTCTCTCGTGTTCTATCTCTCTGGCGTTCTATTTCTCTCTCTCTCGCGTTCTATCTCTCTGGCGTTCTATTTCTCTCTCTCCCTCGTGTTCTATCTCTCTGGCATTCTATTTCTCTCTCTCTGGTGTTCTATCTCTCTGGCGTTCTATTTCTCTCTCTCTCGCGTTCTATCTCTCTGGCGTTCTGTTTCTCTCTCTCCCTCGCATTCTATCTCTCTGGCGTTCTATTTCTCTCTCTCTGGCGTTCTAGCTCTCTGGCGTTCTATTTCTCTCTCTCTGGCGTTCTATCTCTCTGGCGTTCTATTTCTCTCTCTCGCGTTCTATCTCTCTGGCGTTCTATCTCTCTCTCTCTCTCGCGTTCTATTCTCTCTGGCGTTCTATTTTTCTCTCTCTGGCGTTCTATCTCTCTGGCGTTCTATTTCTCTCTCTCTGGCGTTCTATCTCTCTCGCGTTCTATCTCTCTCGCGTTCTATCTCTCTCGCGTTCTATCTCTCTCTCTCGCGTTCAATTTCTCTGGCGTTCTATTTCTCTCTCTCTCTCGTGTTCTATCTCTCTGGCGTTCTATTTCTCTCTATCCCGCATTCTATCTCTCTCTCTCTCGCGTTCTATCTCTCTCATGTTCTATCTCTCTCACCTTCTATTTCTCTCTCTCTCGCGTTCAATTTCTCTGGCGTTCTATTTCTCTCTCTCTCTCGCGTTCTATCTCTCTGGCGTTCTATTTCTCTCTCTCTCGTGTTCTATCTCTCTCTCTCTCTCTCTCGCGTTCTATCTCTCTCGTGTTCTATCTCTCTCTCTCTTGCGTTCTATCTCTCTCGCATTCTATCTCTCTCTCGTTCTTTCTCTCTCGCGTTCTATCTCTATCTCTCTTTCTCTTTCTCTCGTGTTCTATCTCTCTCTCTCACGCGTTCTATCTCTCTCAGTTTCTATCTCTCTCTCTCGCGTTCTATCTATCTCGCGTTCTATCTCTCTCACGTTCTATCTCTCTCTCTTGCATTCTATCTCTCTCACCTTCTATCTCTCTCTCTCTCGCGTTCTATCTCTCTCGCATTCTATCTCTCTCTCGTTCTATCTCTCTCGCGTTCTATCTCTATCTCTCTTTCTCTTTCTCTCGTGTTCTATCTCTCTCTCTCACGCGTTCTATCTCTCTCAGTTTCTATCTCTCTCTCTCGCGTTCTATCTATCTCGCGTTCTATCTCTCTCACGTTCTATCTCTCTCCCTCTCGTGTTATTTCTCTCTCGTGTTCTATCTCTCTCTCTCTTGCGTTCTATCTCTCTCGTGTTCTATCTCTCTCTCTCTCGCGTTCTATCTCTCTCGCGTTCTACCTCTCTCTCTCTCGCGTTCTATCTCTCTCGCGTTCTATCTCTCTCGCGTTCTATCTCTCTCGTGTTCTATCTCTCTCTCTCGCTATGTATCTCTCTCTCGCGTTCTATCTCTCTCGCATTCTATCTCTCTCGTGTTCTATCTCCTTCTCTCGCATTCTATCTCTCTCTCGTTCTTTCTCTCTCTCGTTCTATCTCTCTCGCATTCTATCTCTCTCGCATTCTATCTCTGTCTCTCTCGCATTCTATCTCTCTGGCGTTCTCTCTCTCTGGCGTTCTATCTCTCTCACCTTCTATCTCTCTCTCTCTCGCGTTCTATCTCTCTCGCACGTTCTATCTCTCTCACACGTTCTATCTCTCTCGCGCGTTCTATCTCTCTCTCTCACATTCTATCTCTCTCTCTCTTGCGTGTTCTATCTCCCTCGTGTTCTATATCTCTCTCTCTCTCTCTCTCTCTCTCTCTCTCTCTCGCGCGCGTTCTATCCCTCTGGCGTTCTATCTCTCTCTCTCTCGCTTTCTATCTCTCTCTCGCTTTCTATCTCGCTCTCTCTCTCTGGCGTTCTATCTCTCTGGCCTTCTATCTCTCTGGTGTTCTATCTCTATCGCATTCTATCTCTCTCTCTCTCTCACGTTCTATCTCTCTGGCGTTCTATTTCTCTCTCTCTGGTGTTCTATCTCTCTGGTGTTCTATTTCTCTCTCTCTGGCGTTCTATCTCTCTCTCTCTCTCGCGTTCTATCTCTCTCATGTTCTATCTCTCTCTCTCTCTCGCGTTCTATCTCTCTGGCGTTCTCTCTCTCTCTGGTGTTCTATCTCTCTCGCGTTCTATCTCTCTCTCTCTCGCGTTCTATCTCTCTGGCGTTCTATTTCTCTCTCTCTCGCGTTCTATCTCTCTGGCGTTCTATTTCTCTCTCCCCCTCGTGTTCTATCTCTCTGGCATTCTATTTCTCTCTCTCTGGCGTTCTAGCTCTCTGGCGTTCTACTTCTCTCTCTCTGGCGTTCTATCTCTCTGGCGTTCTATTTCTCTCTCTCTCGCGTTCTATCTCTCTGGCGTTCTGTTTCTCTCTCTCCCTCGCATTCTATCTCTCTGGCGTTCTATTTCTCTCTCTCTGGCGTTCTAGCTCTCTGGCGTTCTATTTCTCTCTCTCTGGCGTTCTATTTCTCTCTCTCTCGCGTTCTATCTCTCTGGCGTTCTGTTTCTCTCTCTCCCTCGCGTTCTATCTCTCTGGCGTTCTATTTCTCTCTCTCTGGCGTTCTAGCTCTCTGGCGTTCTATTTCTCTCTCTCTGGCGTTCTATCTCTCTGGCGTTCTATTTCTCTCTCTCTCGCGTTCTATTTCTCTGGCGTTCTATCTCTCTCTCTCTCTCGCGTTCTATTCTCTCTGGCGTTCTATTTTTCTCTCTCTGGCGTTCTATCTCTCTGGCGTTCTATTTCTCTCTCTCTGGCGTTCTATCTCTCTCGCCTTCTATCTCTCTTGCGTTCTATCTCTCTCGCGTTCTATCTCTCTCTCTCGCGTTCAATTTGTCTGGCGTTCTATTTCTCTCTCTCTCTCGTGTTCTATCTCTCTGGCGTTCTATTTCTCTCTATCCCGCATTCTATCTCTCTCTCTCTCGCGTTCTATCTCTCTCACGTTCTATCTCTCTCACCTTCTATTTCTCTCTCTCTCGCGTTCAATTTCTCTGGCGTTCTATTTCTCTCTCTCTCTCGCGTTCTATCTCTCTGGCGTTCTATTTCTCTCTCTCTCGTGTTCTATCTCTCTCTCTCTCTCTCTCTCGCGTTCTATCTCTCTCGTGTTCTATCTCTCTCTCTCGCGTTCTATCTCTCTCGCGTTCTATCTCTCTCGAGTTCTATCTCTCTCGCATTCTATCTCTCTCTCGTTCTATCTCTCTCGCGTTCTATCTCTATCTCTCTTTCTCTTTCTCTCGTGTTCTATCTCTCTCTTTCACGCGTTCTATCTCTCTCAGTTTCTATCTCTCTCTCTCGCGTTCTATCTATCTCGCGTTCTATCTCTCTCACGTTCTATCTCTCTCTCTCGCATTCTATCTCTCTCACCTTCTATCTCTCTCTCTCTCGCGTTCAATCTCTCTCGCATTCTATCTCTCTCTCTTGCGTTCTATCTCTCTCGCACATTCTATCTCTCTCGCGTTCTATCTCTCTCTCTCGCGTTCTATCTCTCTCTCTCTTGCGCGTTCTATCTCGCTCGTGTTCTATCTCTCTCTCTCTCTCGCGCGTTCTATCCCTCTGGTTTTCTATCTCTCTCTCTCTCGCGTTCTATCTCTCCCGCGTTCTATCTCTCTCGTATTCTATCTGTCTCTCTCTCTCGCGTTCTATCTCTCATGTTCTATCTCTCTGTCGCGTTCTATCTCTCTCTCTTGTCTTCTATCTCTCTCGTGTTCTATCTCTCTCGCGTTCTATCTCTCTCTCGTGCATTCTGTCTCTCTCGCACGTTGTATCTTTCTCACGTTCTATCTCTCTCACTCTCGTGTTATTTCTCTCTCGTGTTCTATCTCTCTCTCTCTTGCGTTCTATCTCTCTCGTGTTCTATCTCTCTCTCTCTCTCGCGTTCTATCTCTCTCGCGTTCTACCTCTCTCTCTCTCGCGTTCTATCTCTCTCGCGTTCTATCTCTCTCGCGTTCTATCTCTCTCGTGTTCTATCTCTCTCTCTCGCTATCTATCTCTCTCTCGCGTTCTATCTCTCTCGCATTCTATCTCTCTCGTGTTCTATCTCTCTCTCTCGCTATCTATCTCTCTCTCGCGTTCTATCTCTCTCGCATTCTATCTCTCTCGCATTCTATCTCTGTCTCTCTCGCGTTCTATCTCTCTGGCGTTCTCTCTCTCTGGCGTTCTATCTCTCTCACCTTCTATCTCTCTCTCTCTCGCGTTCAATCTCTCTCGCATTCTATCTCTCTCTCTTGCGTTCTATCTCCCTCGCACATTCTATCTATCTCGCGTTCTATCTCTCTCTCTCGCGTTCTATCTCTCTCTCTCTTGCGCGTTCTATCTCGCTCGAGGTTCTATCTCTCTCTCTCTCTCGCGCGCGTTCTATCCCTCTGGCTTTCTATCTCTCTCTCTCTCGCTTTGTATCTCTCTCTCTCTGGCATTCTATCTCTCTTGTGTTCTATCTCTCTCTCTCGCGTTCTATCTCTCCCGCGTTCTATCTCTCTCGTATTCTATCTGTCTCTCTCTCTCGCATTCTATCTCTCATGTTCTATCTCTGTCGCGTTCTATTTCTCTCTCTCTGGCGTTCTATCTCTCTGGCATTCTATCTCTCTCGTGTTCTATCTCTCTCTCTAGCATTCCATCGCTCTCTCTCTCTCTCGCGTTCTATCTCTCTCGCGTTCTATCTCTCTCGTGTTCTATCTCTCTCGTGTTCTATCTCTCTCTCTCGCGTTCTATCTCTCTGGCGTTCTATTTCTCTCTCTCTCTCTCGCGTTCTATCTCTCTCGCGTTCTATCTCTCTCGCATTCTCTCTCTCTCTCGTTCTATCTCTCTCGTGTTCTATCTCTCTCTCTCGCGTTCTATCTCTCTGGCGTTCTATTTCTCTCTCTCCCTCGCGTTCTATCTCTCTGGCGTTCTATTTCTCTCTCTCCCTCGTGTTCTATCTCTCTGGCATTTTATTTCTCTCCCTCTGGCGTTCTATCTCTCTGGCATTCTAACTCTCTCTCTCGCGTTCTCTCTCTCTCGCATTCTATCTCTCTCGCGTTCTATCTCTCTCGCGTTCTATCTCTCTCTCTCTCACGTTCTATCTCTCTGGTGTTCTATTTCTCTCTCTTTCGCGTTCTATCTCTCTCGCATTCTATCTCTCTCGTGTTCTATCTCTCTGTCTCTCTCTGGCGTTCTATCTCTCTGGTGTTCTATCACTCTCTCACTGGCGTTCTACCTCTCTCACTCTCTCTTGCGTTCTATCTCCCTGGCGTTCTATTTCTCTGGCGTTCTATTTATCTGGTGTTCTATCTCTCTCGTGTTCTATCTCTCTCTCTCACGCGCGTTCTATCTCTCTGGCGTTCTATCTCTCTCTCGTGTTCTATCTCTCTCGCGTTCTATCTCTCTCGCGTTCTATCTCTCTGGCGTTCTATTTCTCTGGCGTTCTATCTCTCTCGCATTCTATCTCTCTGGCGTTCTATCTCTCTCGTGTTCTATCTCTCTCGTGTTCTATCTCTCTCGCGTTCTACCTCTCTGGCGTTCTACCTCTCTGGCTTTCTACCTCTCTGGCATTCTATTTCTCTGGCGTTCTATCTCTCTGGCGTTCTATTTCTCTGGTGTTCTATCTCTCCGGCGTTCTATCTCTCTGGAGTTCTATCTCTCTCGCGTTCTATCTCTCTCGCGTTCTATCTCTCTGGCGTTCTATCTCTCTCGCGTTCTATCTCTCGCGTTCTACCTCTCACGTTCTATCTCTCTCGTGTTCTATCTCTCTCGTGTTCTATCTCTCTCTCTCTCGCGTTCTATCTCTCTGGCGTTCTATTTCTCTCTCTCTCTCGCGTTCTATCTCTCTGGCGTTCTATTTCTCTCTCTCTGGCGTTCTATCTCTCTCGCATTCTATCTCTCTCGCGTTCTATCTCTCTCTCTGGCGTTCCATCTCTCTCTGGCTTTCTATCTCTCTCGCGTTCTATCTCTCTCATGTTCTATCTCTCTCTCTCTCTCGCGTTCTATCTCTCTTGCGTTCTATGTCTCTCGTGTTCTACCTCTCTCGCGTTCTATCTCTCTCGTGTTCTATCTCTCTCTCTCGCGTTCTATCTCTCTGGCGTTCTATTTCTCTCTCTCTCTCGCGTTCTATCTCTCTCGCGTTCTATCTCTCTCGTGTTCTATCTCTCTCTCTCTCGCGTTCTATCTCTCTGGCGTTCTATTTCTCTCTCTCCCTCGCGTTCTATCTCTCTGGCGTTCTATTTCTCTCTCTCCCTCGCGTTCTATCTCTCTGGCGTTTTATTTCTCTCTCTCTGGCGTTCTATCCCTCTGGCATTCTAACTCTCTCTCGCGTTCTCTCTCTCTCGCGTTCTCTCTCTCTCGCGTTCTCTCTCTCTCGCGTTCTCTCTCTCTCGCGTTCTCTCTCTATCTCTCTTTCGATCTCTCTCGTGTTCTATCTCTCTCTCGCGTTCTATCTCTCTCAGTTTCTATCTCTCTCTCTGGCGTTCTATCTCTCTCTCTCGCGTTCTATTTCTCTCAGTTTCTATCTCTCTCTCTCGCGTTCTATCTCTCTCACGTTCTATTTCTCTCTCTCTCTCGCGTTCTATCTCTCTGGCGTTCTATCTCTCTCGCGTTCTATCTCTCTGGCGTTCTATCTCTCTCGCGTTCTATCTCTCTCGCGTTCTATCTCTCTCGCATTCTATCTCTCTCGCGTTCTATCTCTCTCTCTCGCATTCTATCTCTCTCACCTTCTATTTCTCTCTCTCTCGCGTTCTATCTCTCTGACGGTTCTATATCTCTCTCTCGCGTGTTCTATCTCTCTCGCGTTCTATCTCTCTCGTGTTCTATCTCTCTCGCACGTTCTATCTCTCTCTCTCACATTCTATCTCTCTCTCTCGCGTTCTATCTCTCTCGCGTTCTATCTCTCTCGCATTCTATCTCTCTCGTGTTCTATCTCTCTCTCTGTCTTGCATTCTATCTCTCTGGCGTTCTATCTCTCTCACCTTCTATCTCTCTCTCTCTCTCGCGTTCTATCTCTCTGGCGTTCTATCTCTCTCGCGTTCTATCTCTCTCGCGTTCTATCTCTCTCGCGTTCTCCCTCTCTCGTGTTCTATCTCTATCTCTCTTTCTATCTCTCTCGCATTCTATCTCTCACTCTCTCACATTCTATCTCTTTCAGTTTCTATCTCTCTCTCTCGCGTTCTATCTCTCTCGCGTTCTATCTCTCTCGCGTTCTATCTCTCTCGCGTTCTATCTCTCTCGCGTTCTATCTCTCTCTCTCGCATTCTATCTCTCTCACCTTCTATTTCTCTCTCTCTCGCGTTCTATCTCTCTGACGGTTCTATATCTCTCTCTCGCGTGTTCTATCTCTCTCGCGTTCTATCTCTCTCGCGTTCTATCTCTCTCGTGTTCTATCTCTCTCGCGTTCTATCTCTCTGGCGTTCTATCTCTCTCTCTCTCGCGTTCCAACTCTCTCTCTCTCTCTCGCATTCTATCTCTCTCGTGTTCTATCTCTCTCTATCTCGCGTTCTATCTCTCTGGCGTTCTATTTCACTCTCTCTCTCACGTTCTATCTCTCTGGCGTTCTATCTCTCTCGTGTTCTATCTCTCTCTCTCTCGCGTTCTATCTCTCTGGCGTTCTATTTCTCTCTCTCTCTCGCGTTCTATCTCTCTGGCGTTCTATTTCTCTCTCTCTCTCGCGTTCTATCTCTCTCGCGTTCTATTTCTCTGGCGTTCTATCTCTCTCGCATTCTACCTCTCTCGTGTTCTATCTCTCTCTCTGGCTTTCCATTTCTCTCTCTCTCTCTGGCTTTCTCTCTCTGTCGCGTTCTATCTCTCTCGCGTTCTATCTCTCTCGCATTCTATCTCTATCTCTCTTTCTATCTCTCTCGTGTTCTATCTCTCTCTCTCGCGTTCTATCTCTCTCAGTTTCAATCTCTCTCTCTCGCGTTCTATTTCTCTCGCGTTCTATCTCTCTCGCGTTCTATCTCTCTCGCGTTCTATCTCTCTCACCTTCTATCTCTCTCACCTTCTATTTCTCTCTCTCTCACGTTCAATTTCTCTGGCGCTCTATCTCTCTCTCTCTCTCTCTCGCGTTCTATCTCTCTGGCGTTCTATTTCTCTCTCTCTCGCGTTCTATCTCTCTGGCGTTCTATTTCTCTCTCTCTCTCGCATTCTATCTCACTGGCGTTCTATTTCTCTCTCTCCCTCGCGTTCTATCTCTCTCGCGTTCTATCTCTCTCGCGTTCTATCTCTCTCGCTTTCTATCTCTCTCGCGTTCTATCTCTCTCGCTTTCTATCTCTCTCTCGCGTTCTACCTCTCTCGTGTTCTATCTCTCTCGTGTTCTATCTCTCACTCTCTCACATTCTATCTCTTTCAGTTTCTATCTTTCTCTCTCGCGTTCTATCTCTCTCGCGTTCTATCTCTCTCGCGTTCTATCTCTCTCGCGTTCTATCTCTCTCTCTCGCGTTCTATCTCTCTCGCGTTCTATCTCTCTCGCGTTCTATCTCTCTCTCTCGCGTTCTATCTCTCTCGCGTTCTATCTCTCTCGCGTTCTATCTCTCTCGTGTTCTATCTCTCTCGCGTTCTATCTCTCTCGCGTTCTATCTCTCTCTATCTCGCGTAACAACTCTCTCTCTCTGGCGTTCTATCTCTCTGGCGTTCTATCTCTCTGGCGTTCTATCTCTCTTGCGTTCTATCTCTCTCGTGTTCTATCTCTCTCGTTTTCTATCTATCTCTCTGTCTTGCGTTCTATCTCTCTGGCGTTCTATCTCTCTCGTGTTCTATCTCTATCTCTCTCGGGTTCTATCTCTCTCGCGTTCTATCTCTCTGGCATTCTATCTCTGTCGCATTCTATCTCTCTCGTGTTCTATATCTCTCTCTGTCTTGCGTTCTATCTCTCTGGCGTTCTATCTCTCTCGTGTTCTATCTCTCTCTCTGTCTTGCGTTCTATCTCTCTGGAGTTCTATCTCTCTGGCGTTCTATCTCTCTGGCGTTCTATCTCTCTCGCGTTCTATCTCTCTCGCGTTCTATCTCTCTCGCATTCTATCTCTATCTCTCTTTCTATCTCTCTCGTGTTCTATCTCTCTCAGTTTCTATCTCTCTCTCTCAGGTTCTATCTCTCTCAGTTTCAATCTCTCTCTCTCGCGTTCTATCTCTCTCGCGTTCTATCTCTCTCGCGTTCTATCTCTCTCGCGTTCTATCTCTCTCGCGCTCTATCTCTCAAGCGTTCTATCTCTCTCGCGTTCTATCTCTCAGTTACTATCTCTCTCTCTCGCGTTCTATCTCTCTCGCGTTCTATCTCTCTCGCGTTCTATCTCTCTCGCGTTCTATCTCTCTCACCTTCTATCTCTCTCACCTTCTATTTCTCTCTCTCTCGCGTTCAATTTCTCTGGCGCTCTATCTCTCTCTCTCTCTCTCTCGCGTTCTATCTCTCTGGCGTTCTATTTCTCTCTCTCTCACGTTCTATCTCTCTGGCGTTCTATTTCTCTCTCTCTCTCGCATTCTATCTCACTGGCGTTCTATTTCTCTCTCTCCCTCGCGTTCTATCTCTCTGGCGTTCTATTTCTCTCTCTCCCTCGCGTTCTATCTCTCTCGCGTTCTATCTCTCTCGCTTTCTATCGCTCTCGCGTTCTATCTCTCTCGCGTTCTACCTCTCTCGTGTTCTATCTCTATCTCTCTTTCTATCTCTCTCGTGTTCTATCTCTCACTCTCTCACATTCTATCTCTTTCAGTTTCTATCTCTCTCTCTCGTGTTCTATCTCTCTCGCGTTCTATCTCTCTCTCTCGCATTCTATCTCTCTCACCTTCTATTTCTCTCTCTCTCGCGTTCTATCTCTCTGACGTTCTATATATCTCTCTCGCGTGTTCTATCTCTCTCGAGTTCTATCTCTCTCGCGTTCTATCTCTCTCTCTCTCGCGTTCCAACTCTCTCTCTCTCTGGCGTTCTATCTCTCTGGCGTTCTATCTCTCTGGCGTTCTATCTCTCTGGCGTTCTATCTCTCTGGCGTTCTATCTCTCTCGCGTTCTATCTCTCTGGCGTTCTATCTCTCTCGTGTTCTATCTCTCTCTCTGTCTTGCGTTCTATCTCTCTGGCGTTCTATCTCTCTGGCGTTCTATCTCTCTCGTGTTCTATCTCTCGCGTTCTATCTCTCTCGCGTTCTATCTCTCTCGCGTTCTATCTCTCTCGCATTCTATCTCACTCGTGTTCTATCTCTCTCTCGCTATCTATCTCTCTCTCGCGTTCTATCTCTCTCACATTCTATCTCTGTCTCTCTCGCGTTCTATCTCTCTGGCGTTCTCTCTCTCTGGCGTTCTATCTCTCTCACCTTCTATCTCTCTCTCTCTCGCGTTCTATCTCTCTCGCGTTCTATCTCTCTCGCACGTTCTATCTCTCTCGCACGTTCTATCTCTCTCTCTCACATTCTATCTCTCTCTCTCGCGTTCTATCTCTCTCGCGTTCTATCTCTCTCGCATTCTATCTCTCTCGTGTTCTATCTCTCTCTCTGTCTTGCGTTCTATCTCTCTGGCGTTCTATCTCTCTCACCTTCTATCTCTCTCTCTCTCTCGCGTTCTATCTCTCTGGCGTTCTATCTCTCTGGCGTTCTATCTCTCTCGCGTTCTATCTCTCTCGCGTTCTATCTCTCTCGCGTTCTACCTCTCTCGTGTTCTATCTCTATCTCTCTTTCTATCTCTCTCGCGTTCTATCTCTCACTCTCTCACATTCTATCTCTTTCAGTTTCTATCTCTTTCTCTCGCGTTCTATCTCTCTCGCGTTCTATCTCTCTCGCGTTCTATCTCTCTCTCTCGCATTCTATCTCTCTCACCTTCTATTTCTCTCTCTCTCGCGTTCTATCTCTCTGACGGTTCTATATCTCTCTCTCGCGTGTTCTATCTCTCTCGCGTTCTATCTCTCTCGTGTTCTATCTCTCTCGTGTTCTATCTCTCTCGCGTTCTATCTCTCTCGCGTTCTATCTCTCTCGCGTTCTATCTCTCTCTCTCTCGCGTTCCAACTCTCTCTCTCTCTGGCGTTCTATCTCTCTCGTGTTCTATCTCTATCTCTCTCGCGTTCTATCTCTCTCGCATTCTATCTCTCTCGTGTTCTATCTCTCTCTATCTCGCGTTCTATCTCTCTGCCGTTCTATTTCACTCTCTCTCTCGCGTTCTATCTCTCTGGCGTTCTATCTCTCTCGTGTTCTATCTCTCTCTCTCTCGCGTTCTATCTCTCTGGCGTTCTATTTCTCTCTCTCTCGCGTTCTATCTCTCTGGCGTTCTATTTCTCTCTCTCTCGCGTTCTATCTCTCTCGCGTTCTATTTCTCTGGCGTTCTATCTCTCTCGCATTCTATCTCTCTCGTGTTCTATCTCTCTCTCTGGCTTTCCATTTCTCTCTCTCTCTCTCTGGCTTTCTCTCTCTGTCGCGTTCTATCTCTCTCGCGTTCTATCTCTCTCGCATTCTATCTCTATCTCTCTTTCTATCTCTCTCGTGTTCTATCTCTCTCTCTCGCGTTTTATCTCTCTCAGTTTCTATCTCTCTCTCTCGGGTTCTATCTCTCTCAGTTTCAATCTCTCTCTCTCGCGTTCTATCTCTCTCGCGTTCTATCTCTCTCGCGTTCTATCTCTCTCGCGTTCTATCTCTCTCGCGTTCTATCTCTCTCGCGTTCTATCTCTCTCGCGTTCTATCTCTCAGTTTCTATCTCTCTCTCTCGCGTTCTATCTCTCTCGCGTTCTATCTCTCTCACCTTCTATCTCTCTCACCTTCTATCTCTCTCACCTTCTATTTCTCTCTCTCTCACGTTCAATTTCTCTGGCGCTCTATCTCTCTCTCTCTCTCTCTCGCGTTCTATCTCTCTGGCGTTCTATTTCTCTCTCTCTCGCGTTCTATCTCTCTGGCGTTCTATTTCTCTCTCTCTCTCGCATTCTATCTCACTGGCGTTCTATTTCTCTCTCTCCCTCGCGTTCTATCTCTCTGGCGTTCTATTTCTCTCTCTCTGGTGTTCTATCTCTCTCGCGTTCTATCTCTCTCGCGTTCTATCTCTCTCGCGTTCTATCTCTCTCGCGTTCTATCTCTCTCGCTTTCTATCTCTCTCGCGTTCTATCTCTCTCGTGTTCTATCTCTATCTCTCTTTCTATCTCTCTCGTGTTCTATCTCTCACTCTCTCACATTCTATCTCTTTCAGTTTCTATCTCTCTCTCTCGCGTTCTATCTCTCTCGCGTTCTATCTCTCTCTCTCGCGTTCTATCTCTCTCGCGTTCTATCTCTCTCTCTCGCATTCGATCTCTCTCACCTTCTATTTCTCTCTCTCTCGCGTTCTATCTCTCTGACGTTCTATATCTCTCTCTCGCGTGTTCTATCTCTCTCGCGTTCTATCTCTCTCGCGTTCTATCTCTCTCGCGTTCTATCTCTCTCGTGTTCTATCTCTCTCGCGTTCTATCTCTCTCGCGTTCTATCTCTCTCTCTCTCGCGTAACAACTCTCTCTCTCTCTGGCGTTCTATCTCTCTGGCGTTCTATCTCTCTGGCGTTCTATCTCTCTGGCGTTCTATCTCTCTGGCGTTCTATCTCTCTCGTGTTCTATCTCTCTCGTTTTCTATCTATCTCTCTGTCTTGCGTTCTATCTCTCTGGCGTTCTATCTCTCTCGTGTTCTATCTCTATCTCTCTCGGGTTCTATCTCTCTCGCGTTCTATCTCTCTGGCGTTCTATCTCTCTCGCATTCTATCTCTCTCGTGTTCTATATCTCTCTCTGTCTTGCGTTCTATCTCTCTGGCGTTCTATCTCTCTCGTGTTCTATCTCTCTCTCTGTCTTGCGTTCTATCTCTCTGGCGTTCTATCTCTCTCGTGTTCTATCTCTATCTCTCTCGCGTTCTATCTCTCTCGCGTTCTATCTCTCTCGCATTCTATCTCTCTCGTGTTCTATCTCTCTCTCTCTCGCGTTCTATCTCTCTGGCGTTCTATTTCTCTCTCTCTCTCGCGTTCTATCTCTCTGGCGTTCTATTTCTCTCTCTCTCGCGTTCTATCTCTCTCGCGTTCTATTTCTCTGGCGTTCTATCTCTCTCACATTCTATCTCTCTCGTGTTCTATCACTCTCTCTCTGGCGTTCCATCTCTCTCTCTCTCTGGCTTTCTCTCTCTCTCGCGTTCTATCTCACTCGCGTTCTCTCTCTCTCGGGTTCTATCTCTATCTCTCTTTCTATCTCTCTCGTGTTCTATCTCTCTCTCTCGCGTTCTATCTCTCTCAGTTTCTATCTCTCTCTCTCGGGTTCTATCTCTCTCAGTTTCAATCTCTCTCTCTCGCGTTCTATCTCTCTCGCGTTCTATCTCTCTCGCGTTCTATCTCTCTCGCGTTCTATCTCTCTCGCGTTCTATCTCTCAAGCGTTCTATTTCTCTCGCGTTCTATCTCTCTCGCGTTCTATCTCTCAGTTACTATCTCTCTCTCTCGCGTTCTATCTCTCTCGCGTTCTATCTCTCTCGCGTTCTATCTCTCTCGCGTTCTATCTCTCAAGCGTTCTATTTCTCAAGCGTTCTATTTCTCTCGCATTCTATCTCTCTCGCGTTCTATCTCTCAGTTACTATCTCTCTCTCTCGCGTTCTATCTCTCTCGCGTTCTATCTCTCTCGCGTTCTATCTCTCTCGCGTTCTATCTCTCTCGCGTTCTATCTCTCTCACCTTCTATTTCTCTCTCTCTCGCGTTCAATTTCTCTGGCGCTCTATCTCTCTCTCTCTCTCTCGCGTTCTATCTCTCTGGCGTTCTATTTCTCTCTCTCTCGCGTTCTATCTCTCTGGCGTTCTATTTCTCTCTCTCTCTCGCATTCTATCTCACTGGCATTCTATTTCTCTCTCTCCCTCGCGTTCTATCTCTCTGGCGTTCTATTTCTCTCTCTCTCGCGTTCTATCTCTCTCGCGTTCTATCTCTCTCGCGTTCTATCTCTCTCGCTTTCTATCTCTCTCGCTTTCTATCTCTCTCGCTTTCTATCTCTCTCGCTTTCTATCTCTCTCGCTTTCTATCTCTCTCGCGTTCTATCTCTCTCGCGTTCTACCTCTCTCGTGTTCTATCTCTATCTCTCTTTCTATCTCTCTCGTGTTCTATCTCTCACTCTCTCACATTCTATCTCTCACTCTCTCACATTCTATCTCTTTCAGTTTCTATCTCTCTCTCTCTCGCGTTCTATCTCTCTCGCGTTCTATCTCTCTCGCGTTCTATCTCTCTCGCGTTCTATCTCTCTCGCGTTCTATCTCTCTCGCGTTCTATCTCTCTCTCTCGCATTCTATCTCTCTCACCTTCTATTTCTCGCTCTCTCGCGTTCTATCTCTCTGACGGTTCTATATCTCTCTCTCGCGTGTTCTATCTCTCTCGCGTTCTATCTCTCTCGTGTTCTATCTCTCTCGCGTTCTATCTCTCTCTCTCTCGCGTTCCAACTCTCTCTCTCTCTGGCGTTCTATCTCTCTCGTGTTCTATCTCTATCTCTCTCGTGTTCTATCTCTATCTCTCTCGCGTTCTATCTCTCTCGCATTCTATCTCTCTCGTGTTCTATCTCTCTCTATCTCGCGTTCTATCTCTCTCGTGTTCTATCTCTCTCTCTCTCGCGTTCTATCTCTCTGGCGTTCTATTTCTCTCTCTCTCTCGCGTTCTATCTCTCTGGCGTTCTATTTCTCTCTCTCTCGCGTTCTATCTCTCTCGCGTTCTATTTCTCTGGCATTCTATCTCTCTCGCATTCTATCTCTCTCGTGTTCTATCTCTCTCTCTGGCTTTCCATTTCTCTCTCTCTCTCTCTGGCTTTCTCTCTCTGTCGCGTTCTATCTCTCTCGCGTTCTATCTCTCTCGCATTCTATCTCTCTCGTGTTCGATCTCTCTCTCTCGCGTTCTATCTCTCTCAGTTTCTATCTCTCTCTCTCGGGTTCTATCTCTCTCAGTTTCTATCTCTCTCTCTCGCGTTCTATCTCTCTCGCGTTCTATCTCTCTCTCTCGGGTTCTATCTCTCTCAGTTTCTATCTCTCTCTCTCGGGTTCTATCTCTCTCAGTTTCTATCTCTCTCTCTCGGGTTCTATCTCTCTCAGTTTCAATCTCTCTCTCTCGCGTTCTATCTCTCTCGCGTTCTATCTCTCTCGCGTTCTATCTCTCTCGCGTTCTATCTCTCTCGCGTTCTATCTCTCTCGCGTTCTATCTCTCTCGCGTTCTATCTCTCAGTTTCTATCTCTCTCTCTCGCGTTCTATCTCTCTCGCGTTCTATCTCTCTCGCGTTCTATCTCTCTCACCTTCTATTTCTCTCTCTCTCGCGTTCAATTTCTCTGGCGCTCTATCTCTCTCTCTCTCTCGCGTTCTATCTCTCTGGCGTTCTATTTCTCTCTCTCTCGCGTTCTATCTCTCTGGCGTTCTATTTCTCTCTCTCTCTCGCATTCTATCTCACTGGCATTCTATTTCTCTCTCTCCCTCGCGTTCTATCTCTCTGGCGTTCTATTTCTCTCTCTCTCGCGTTCTATCTCTCTCGCGTTCTATCTCTCTCGCGTTCTATCTCTCTCGCTTTCTATCTCTCTCGCTTTCTATCTCTCTCGCTTTCTATCTCTCTCGCTTTCTATCTCTCTCGCGTTCTATCTCTCTCGCGTTCTACCTCTCTCGTGTTCTATCTCTATCTCTCTTTCTATCTCTCTCGTGTTCTATCTCTCACTCTCTCACATTCTATCTCTCACTCTCTCACATTCTATCTCTTTCAGTTTCTATCTCTCTCTCTCTCGCGTTCTATCTCTCTCGCGTTCTATCTCTCTCGCGTTCTATCTCTCTCGCGTTCTATCTCTCTCGCGTTCTATCTCTCTCGCGTTCTATCTCTCTCTCTCGCATTCTATCTCTCTCACCTTCTATTTCTCGCTCTCTCGCGTTCTATCTCTCTGACGGTTCTATATCTCTCTCTCGCGTGTTCTATCTCTCTCGCGTTCTATCTCTCTCGTGTTCTATCTCTCTCGCGTTCTATCTCTCTCGCGTTCTATCTCTCTCGCGTTCTATCTCTCTCTCTCTCGCGTTCCAACTCTCTCTCTCTCTGGCGTTCTATCTCTCTCGTGTTCTATCTCTATCTCTCTCGCGTTCTATCTCTCTCGCATTCTATCTCTCTCGCGTTCTATCTCTCTCGCGTTCTATCTCTCTGCCGTTCTATTTCACTCTCTCTCTCGCGTTCTATCTCTCTGGCGTTCTATCTCTCTCGTGTTCTATCTCTCTCTCTCTCGCGTTCTATCTCTCTGGCGTTCTATTTCTCTCTCTCTCTCGCGTTCTATCTCTCTGGCGTTCTATTTCTCTCTCTCTCGCGTTCTATCTCTCTCGCGTTCTATTTCTCTGGCATTCTATCTCTCTCGCATTCTATCTCTCTCGTGTTCTATCTCTCTCTCTGGCTTTCCATTTCTCTCTCTCTCTCTCTGGCTTTCTCTCTCTGTCGCGTTCTATCTCTCTCGCGTTCTATCTCTCTCGCATTCTATCTCTCTCGTGTTCTATCTCTCTCTCTCGCGTTCTATCTCTCTCAGTTTCTATCTCTCTCTCTCGGGTTCTATCTCTCTCAGTTTCTATCTCTCTCTCTCGCGTTCTATCTCTCTCGCGTTCTATCTCTCTCTCTCGGGTTCTATCTCTCTCAGTTTCTATCTCTCTCTCTCGGGTTCTATCTCTCTCAGTTTCAATCTCTCTCTCTCGCGTTCTATCTCTCTCGCGTTCTATCTCTCTCGCGTTCTATCTCTCTCGCGTTCTATCTCTCTCGCGTTCTATCTCTCTCGCGTTCTATCTCTCTCGCGTTCTATCTCTCTCACCTTCTATCTCTCTCACCTTCTATTTCTCTCTCTCTCACGTTCAATTTCTCTGGCGCTCTATCTCTCTCTCTCTCTCTCTCGCGTTCTATCTCTCTGGCGTTCTATTTCTCTCTCTCTCGCGTTCTATCTCTCTGGCGTTCTATTTCTCTCTCTCTCTCGCATTCTATCTCACTGGCGTTCTATTTCTCTCTCTCCCTCGCGTTCTATCTCTCTGGCGTTCTATTTCTCTCTCTCTGGTGTTCTATCTCTCTCGCGTTCTATCTCTCTCGCGTTCTATCTCTCGCTTTCTATCTCTCTCGCGTTCTATCTCTCTCGTGTTCTATCTCTATCTCTCTTTCTATCTCTCTCGTGTTCTATCTCTCACTCTCTCACATTCTATCTCTTTCAGTTTCTATCTCTCTCTCTCGCGTTCTATCTCTCTCGCGTTCTATCTCTCTCTCTCGCGTTCTATCTCTCTCGCGTTCTATCTCTCTCGCGTTCTATCTCTCTCTCTCTCGCATTCGATCTCTCTCACCTTCTATTTCTCTCTCTCTCGCGTTCTATCTCTCTGACGTTCTATATCTCTCTCTCGCGTGTTCTATCTCTCTCACGTTCTATCTCTCTCGCGTTCTATCTCTCTCGCGTTCTATCTCTCTCGCGTTCTATCTCTCTCGCGTTCTATCTCTCTCTCTCTCGCGTAACAACTCTCTCTCTCTCTGGCGTTCTATCTCTCTGGCGTTCTATCTCTCTGGCGTTCTATCTCTCTGGCGTTCTATCTCTCTCGTGTTCTATCTCTCTCGTTTTCTATCTATCTCTCTGTCTTGCGTTCTATCTCTCTGGCGTTCTATCTCTCTCGTGTTCTATCTCTCTCTCTGTCTTGCGTTCTATCTCTCTGGCGTTCTATCTCTCTCGTGTTCTATCTCTCTCTCTGTCTTGCGTTCTATCTCTCTGGCGTTCTATCTCTCTCGTGTTCTATCTCTATCTCTCTCGCGTTCTATCTCTCTCGCGTTCTATCTCTCTCGCATTCTATCTCTCTCGTGTTCTATCTCTCTCTCTCTCGCGTTCTATCTCTCTGGCGTTCTATTTCTCTCTCTCTCTCGCGTTCTATCTCTCTGGCGTTCTATTTCTCTCTCTCTCGCGTTCTATCTCTCTCGCGTTCTATTTCTCTGGCGTTCTATCTCTCTCACATTCTATCTCTCTCGTGTTCTATCACTCTCTCTCTGGCGTTCCATCTCTCTCTCTCTCTGGCTTTCTCTCTCTCTCGCGTTCTATCTCACTCGCGTTCTCTCTCTCTCGGGTTCTATCTCTATCTCTCTTTCTATCTCTCTCGTGTTCTATCTCTCTCTCTCGCGTTCTATCTCTCTCAGTTTCTATCTCTCTCTCTCGGGTTCTATCTCTCTCAGTTTCAATCTCTCTCTCTCGCGTTCTATCTCTCTCGCGTTCTATCTCTCTCGCGTTCTATCTCTCTCGCGTTCTATCTCTCAAGCGTTCTATTTCTCTCGCGTTCTATCTCTCTCGCGTTCTATCTCTCAGTTACTATCTCTCTCTCTCGCGTTCTATCTCTCTCGCGTTCTATCTCTCTCGCGTTCTATCTCTCTCGCGTTCTATCTCTCTCACCTTCTATTTCTCTCTCTCTCGCGTTCAATTTCTCTGGCGCTCTATCTCTCTCTCTCTCTCTCGCGTTCTATCTCTCTGGCGTTCTATTTCTCTCTCTCTCTCGCATTCTATCTCACTGGCATTCTATTTCTCTCTCTCCCTCGCGTTCTATCTCTCTGGCGTTCTATTTCTCTCTCTCTCGCGTTCTATCTCTCTCGCGTTCTATCTCTCTCGCGTTCTATCTCTCTCGCTTTCTATCTCTCTCGCTTTCTATCTCTCTCGCGTTCTATCTCTCTCGCGTTCTACCTCTCTCGTGTTCTATCTCTATCTCTCTTTCTATCTCTCTCGTGTTCTATCTCTCACTCTCTCACATTCTATCTCTCACTCTCTCACATTCTATCTCTTTCAGTTTCTATCTCTCTCTCTCTCGCGTTCTATCTCTCTCGCGTTCTATCTCTCTCGCGTTCTATCTCTCTCGCGTTCTATCTCTCTCTCTCGCATTCTATCTCTCTCACCTTCTATTTCTCGCTCTCTCGCGTTCTATCTCTCTGACGGTTCTATATCTCTCTCTCGCGTGTTCTATCTCTCTCGCGTTCTATCTCTCTCGTGTTCTATCTCTCTCGCGTTCTATCTCTCTCGCGTTCTATCTCTCTCTCTCTCGCGTTCCAACTCTCTCTCTCTCTGGCGTTCTATCTCTCTCGTGTTCTATCTCTATCTCTCTCGCGTTCTATCTCTCTCGCATTCTATCTCTCTCGTGTTCTATCTCTCTCTATCTCGCGTTCTGTCTCTCTGCCGTTCTATTTCACTCTCTCTCTCGCGTTCTATCTCTCTGGCGTTCTATCTCTCTCGTGTTCTATCTCTCTCTCTCTCGCGTTCTATCTCTCTGGCGTTCTATTTCTCTCTCTCTCTCGCGTTCTATCTCTCTGGCGTTCTATTTCTCTCTCTCTCGCGTTCTATCTCTCTCGCGTTCTATTTCTCTGGCGTTCTATCTCTCTCGCATTCTATCTCTCTCGTGTTCTATCTCTCTCTCTGGCTTTCCATTTCTCTCTCTCTCTCTCTGGCTTTCTCTCTCTGTCGCGTTCTATCTCTCTCGCGTTCTATCTCTCTCGCATTCTATCTCTATCTCTCTTTCTATCTCTCTCGTGTTCTATCTCTCTCTCTCGCGTTCTATCTCTCTCAGTTTCTATCTCTCTCTCTCGGGTTCTATCTCTCTCAGTTTCAATCTCTCTCTCTCGCGTTCTATCTCTCTCGCGTTCTATCTCTCTCGCGTTCTATCTCTCTCGCGTTCTATCTCTCTCGCGTTCTATCTCTCTCGCGTTCTATCTCTCTCGCGTTCTATCTCTCAGTTTCTATCTCTCTCTCTCGCGTTCTATCTCTCTCGCGTTCTATCTCTCTCACCTTCTATCTCTCTCACCTTCTATTTCTCTCTCTCTCACGTTCAATTTCTCTGGCGCTCTATCTCTCTCTCTCTCTCTCTCGCGTTCTATCTCTCTGGCGTTCTATTTCTCTCTCTCTCGCGTTCTATCTCTCTGGCGTTCTATTTCTCTCTCTCTCTCTCGCATTCTATCTCACTGGCGTTCTATTTCTCTCTCTCCCTCGCGTTCTATCTCTCTGGCGTTCTATTTCTCTCTCTCTGGTGTTCTCTCTCTCTCGCGTTCTATCTCTCTCGCGTACTATCTCTCTCGTGTTCTATCTCTATCTCTCTTTCTATCTCTCTCGTGTTCTATCTCTCACTCTCTCACATTCTATCTCTTTCAGTTTCTATCTCTCTCTCTCGCGTTCTATCTCTCTCGCGTTCTATCTCTCTCTCTCGCGTTCTATCTCTCTCGCGTTCTATCTCTCTCGCGTTCTATCTCTCTCGCGTTCTATCTCTCTCTCTCTCGCATTCGATCTCTCTCACCTTCTATTTCTCTCTCTCTCGCGTTCTATCTCTCTGACGTTCTATATCTCTCTCTCGCGTGTTCTATCTCTCTCACGTTCTATCTCTCTCGCGTTCTATCTTTCTCGCGTTCTATCTCTCTCGCGTTCTATCTCTCTCGCGTTCTATCTCTCTCTCTCTCGCGTAACAACTCTCTCTCTCTCTCGCGTTCTATCTCTCTGGCGTTCTATCTCTCTGGCGTTCTATCTCTCTCGTGTTCTATCTCTCTCGTTTTCTATCTATCTCTCTGTCTTGCGTTCTATCTCTCTGGCGTTCTATCTCTCTCGTGTTCTATCTCTATCTCTCTCGGGTTCTATCTCTCTCGCGTTCTATCTCTCTGGCGTTCTATCTCTCTCGCATTCTATCTCTCTCGTGTTCTATATCTCTCTCTGTCTTGCGTTCTATCTCTCTGGCGTTCTATCTCTCTCGTGTTCTATCTCTCTCTCTGTCTTGCGTTCTATCTCTCTGGCGTTCTATCTCTCTCGTGTTCTATCTCTATCTCTCTCGGGTTCTATCTCTCTCGCGTTCTATCTCTCTGGCATTCTATCTCTCTCGCATTCTATCTCTCTCGCGTTCTATCTCTCTCGTGTTCTATCTCTCTCTCTGTCTTGCGTTCTATCTCTCTGGCGTTCTATCTCTCTCGTGTTCTATCTCTCTCTCTCTCTGGCGTTCTATCTCTCTGGCGTTCTATCTCTCTCGTGTTCTATCTCTATCTCTCTCGCGTTCTATCTCTCTCGCATTCTATCTCTCTCGTGTTCTATCTCTCTCTATCTCGCGTTCTATCTCTCTGGCGTTCTATCTCTCTCTCTGTCTTGCGTTCTATCTCTCTGGCGTTCTATCTCTCTCGTGTTCTATCTCTATCTCTCTCACGCTCTATCTCTCTCGCATTCTATCTCTCTCGTGTTCTATCTCTCTCTATCTCGCGTTCTATCTCTCTGGCGTTCTATTTCTCTCTCTCTGTCTTGCGTTCTATCTCTCTGGCGTTCTATCTCTCTCGTGTTCTATCTCTCTCTCTCTCGCGTTCTATCTCTCTGGCGTTCTCTTTCTCTCTCTCTCGCGTTCTATCTCTCTCGCGTTCTATTTCTCTGGCGTTCCATCTCTCTCTCTCTCTCTGGCTTTCTCTCTCTCTCGCGTTCTATCTCACTCGCGTTCTCTCTCTCTCGCGTTCTATCTCTATCTCTCTTTCTATCTCTCTTGTGTTCTATCTCTCTCTCTCGGGTTCAATCTCTCTCAGTTTCAATCTCTCTCTCTCGCATTCTATCTCTCAAGCGTTCTATCTCTCTCATGTTCTATCTCTCTCGCGTTCTATCTCTCTCGCGTTCTATCTCTCAGTTACTACCTCTCTCTCTCGCGTTCTATCTCTCTCGCGTTCTATCTCTCTCGCCTTCTATCTCTCTCACCTTCTATCACTCTCTCTCTCGCGTTCAATTTCTCTGGCGCTCTATCTCTCTCTCTCTCTCTCGCGTTCTATCTCTCTGGCGTTCTATTTCTCTCTCTCTCGCTTTCTATCTCTCTGGCGTTCTATTTCTCTCTCTCTCTCGCATTCTATCTCACTGGCGTTCTATTTCTCTCTCTCCCTCGCGTTCTATCTCTCTGGTGTTCTATTTCTCTCTCTCTGGTGTTCTATCTCTCTCGCGTTCTATCTCTCTCGCGTTCTATCTCTCTCGCTTTCTATCTCTCTCGCGTTCTATCTCTCTCGCGTTCTATCTCTCTCGCGTTCTACCTCTCTCGTGTTCTATCTCTATCTCTCTTTCTATCTCTCTCGTGTTCTATCTCTCACTCTCTCACATTCTATCTCTTTCAGTTTCTATCTCTCTCTCTCGCGTTCTATCTCTCTCGCATTCTATCTCTCTCGCGTTCTATCTCTCTCTCTCGCATTCTATCTCTCTCACCTTCTATTTCTCTCTCTCTCGCGTTCTATCTCTCTGACGTTCTATATCTCTCTCTCGCGTGTTCTATCTCTCTCGCGTTCTATCTCTCTCGCGTTCTATCTCTCTCGCGTTCTATCTCTCTCGCGTTCTATCTCTCTCGCGTTCTATCTCTCTCGCGTTCTATCTCTCTCTCTCTCGCGTTCCAACTGTCTCTCTCTCTGGCGTTCTATCTCTCTGGCGTTCTATCTCTCTGGCGTTCTATCTCTCTCGCGTTCTATCTCTCTCGCGTTCTATCTCTCTCGCGTTCTATCTCTCTCTCTCTCGCGTTCCAACTCTCTCTCTCTCTGGCGTTCTATCTCTCTGGCGTTCTATCTCTCTGGCGTTCTATCTCTCTGGCGTTCTATCTCTCTGGTGTTCTATCTCTCTCGCGTTCTATCTCTCTGGCGTTCTATCTCTCTGGCGTTCTATCTCTCTGGCGTTCTATCTCTTCGTGTTCTATCTCTCTCTCTGTCTTGCGTTCTATCTCTCTGGCGTTCTATCTCTCTCGTGTTCTATCTCTCTCGCGTTCTATCTCTCTCGCGTTCTATCTCTCTCGCGTTCTATCTCTCTCGCGTTCTATCTCTCTCGTGTTCTATCTCTCTCTCGCTATCTATCTCTCTCTCGCGTTCTATCTCTCTCACATTCTATCTCTGTCTCTCTCGCGTTCTATCTCTCTGGCGTTCTCTCTCTCTGGCGTTCTATCTCTCGCACCTTCTATCTCTCTCTCTCTCGCGTTCTATCTCTCTCGCGTTCTATCTCTCTCGCAAGTTCTATCTCTCTCTCTCACGTTCTATCTCTCTCTATCGCGTTCTATCTCTCTCACGTTCTATCTCTCTCGCATTCTATCTCTCTCGTGTTCTATCTCTCTCTGTCTTGCGTTCTATCTCTCTGGCGTTCTATCTCTCTCACCTTCTATCTCTCTCTCTCTCTCGCGTTCTATCTCTCTCGCGTTCTATCTATCTCGCGTTCTATCTCTCTCGCACGTTCTATCTCTCTCGCACGTTCTATCTCTCTCTCTCACGTTCTATCTCTCTCTCTCGCGTTCTATCTCCCTCGCGTTCTATCTCTCTCGCATTCTATCTCTCTCATGTTCTATCTCTCTCTCTGTCTTGCGTTCTATCTCTCTCGCGTTCTATCTCTCTCGCATTCTATCTCTGTCTCTCTGGCGTTCTATCTCTCTGGCGTTCTATCTCTCTCATCTTCTATCTCTCTCTCTCTCGCGTTCTATCTCTCTCGTGTTCTATCTTTCTCGCGTTCTATCTCTCTCGCGTTCTATCTCTATCTCTCGGGTTCTATCTCTCTCGCGTTCTATCTCTCTCTCTCGCGTTCAATATCTCTGGCGTTCTATTTCTCTCTCTCTCGTGTTCTATCTCTCTGGCGTTCTATTTCTCTCTCTCGCGTTCTATCTCTCTCTCTCTTGCGCGTTCTATCTCCCTCGTGTTCTATCTCTCTCTCTCTCTCTCTCTCGCGCGTTCTATCCCTCTGGCGTTCTATCTCTCTCTATCTTGCTTTGTATCTCTCTCTCTCTCTGGCGTTCTATCTCTCTGGCCTTCTATCTCTCTGGCCTTCTATCTCTCTGGCCTTCTATCTCTCTGGCGTTCTATCTCTCTGGCGTACTATCTCTCTGGTGTTCTATCTCTCTCGCATTCTATCTCTCTCTCGCATTCTATCTCTCTCTCGCGTTCTATCTCTCTCGCATTCTATCTCTCTCGTGTTCTAACTCTCTCCCTCTCTCGCGTTCTATCTCTCAGGCATTCTATTTCTCTCTCTCCCTCACGTTCTATCTCTCTGGCGTTGTATCTCTCTCTCGCGTTCTATTCTCTCTGGCGTTCTATTTTTCTCTCTCTGGCGTTCTATCTCTCTGGCGTTCTATCTCTCTCGCGATCTATCTCTCTCTCTCTCTCGCGTTCTATCTCTCTCTCTCTCGCGTTCTATCTCTCTCGCGTTCTATCTCTCTCGCACGTTCTATCTCTCTCTCTCACGTTCTATCTCTGTCTCTCGCGTTCTATCTCTCTCGCGTTCTATCTCTCTTTCTCTCGCGTTCCAACTCTCTCTCTCTCAGGCGTTCTATCTCTCTCGTGTTCTATCTCTATCTCTCTCGCGTTCTATCTCTCTCGCATTCTATCTCTCTCGTGTTCTATCTCTCTCTATCTCGCGTTCTATCTCTCTGGCGTTCTATTTCTCTCTCTCTCTCGCGTTCTATCTCTCTGGCGTTCTATCTCTCTCGTGTTCTATCTCTCTCTCTCTCGCGTTCTATCTCTCTGGCGTTCTATTTCTCTCTCTCTCTCGCGTTCTATCTCTCTGGCGTTCTATTTCTCTCTCTCTCGCGTTCTATCTCTCTCGCGTTCTATTTCTCTGGCGTTCTATCTCTCTCGCATTCTATCTCTCTCGTGTTCTATCTCTCTCTCTCGCGTTCTATCTCTCTCAGTGTCTATCTCTCTCTCTCGGGTTCTATCTCTCTCAGTTTCAATCTCTCTCTCTCGCGTTCTATCTCTCTCGCGTTCTATCTCTCTCGCGTTCTATCTCTCTCGCGTTCTATCTCTCAGTTACTATCTCTCTCTCTCGCGTTCTATCTCTCTCGCGTTCTATCTCTCTCACCTTCTATCTCTCTCACCTTCTATCTCTCTCTCTCGCGTTCAATTTCTCTGGCGCTCTATCTCTCTCTCTCTCTCTCGCGTTCTATCTCTCTGGCGTTCTATTTCTCTCTCTCTCTCGCGTTCTATCTCTCTAGCGTTCTATTTCTCTCTCTCTCTCGCATTCTATCTCACTGGCGTTCTATTTCTCTCTCTCCCTCGCGTTCTATCTCTCTGGCGTTCTATTTCTCTCTCTCTGGTGTTCTATCTCTCTCGCTTTCTATCTCTCTCGCTTTCTATCTCTCTCGCTTTCTATCTCTCTCGCGTTCTATCTCTCTCGCGTTCTATCTCTCTCGCGTTCTATCTCTCTCGCGTTCTATCTCTCTCGCGTTCTACCTCTCTCGTGTTCTTTCTCTATCTCTCTTTCTATCTCTCTCGTGTTCTATCTCTCACTCTCTCACATTCTATCTCTTTCAGTTTCTATCTCTCTCTCTCGCGTTCTATCTCTCTCGCATTCTATCTCTCTCGCTTTCTATCTCTCTCTCTCGCATTCTATCTCTCTCACCTTCTATTTCTCTCTCTCTCGCCTTCTATCTCTCTGACGTTCTATATCTCTCTCTCGCGTGTTCTATCTCTCTCGCGTTCTATCTCTCTCGCGTTCTATCTCTCTCGTGTTCTATCTCTCTCGTATTCTATCTCCCTCGCGTTCTATCTCTCTCGCGTTCTATCTCTCTCTCTCTCGCGTTCCAACTCTCTCTCTCAGGCGTTCTATCTCTCTCGTGTTCTATCTCTCTCTCTGTCTTGCGTTCTATCTCTCTGGCGTTCTATCTCTCTCGTGTTCTATCTCTCGCGTTCTATCTCTCTCGCGTTCTATCTCTCTCGCGTTCTATCTCAATCGTGTTCTATCTCTCTCTCGCTATCTATCTCTCTCTCGCGTTCTATCTCTCTCACATTCTATCTCTGTCTCTCTCAAGTTCTATCTCTCTGGCGTTCTCTCTCTCTTTTGCGTTGTATCTCTCTCACCTTCTATCTCTCTCTCTCTCGCGTTCTATCTCTCTCGCGTTCTATCTCTCTCGCACGTTCTATCTCTCTCTCGCATGTTCTATCTCTCTCTCTCACGTTCTATCTCTCTCTCTCACGTTCTATCTCTCTCGCGTTCTATCTCTCTCGCATTCTATCTCTCTCGCATTCTATCTCACTCATGTTCTATCTCTCTCTCGCTATCTATCTCTCTCTCGCGTTCTATCTCTCTCACATTCTATCTCTGTCTCTCTCGCGTTCTATCTCTCTGGCGTTCTCTCTCTCTGGCGTTCTATCTCTCTCACATTCTATCTCTCTCTCTCTCGCGTTCTATCTCTCTCGCACGTTCTATCTCTCTCTCTCACGTTCTATCTCTCTCTCTCGCGTTCTATCTCTCTCGCGTTCTATCTCTCTCGCATTCTATCTCTCTCGTGTTCTATCTCTCTCTCTGTCTTGCGTTCTATCTCTCTGGCGTTCTATCTCTCTCACCTTCTATCTCTCTCTCTCTCTCGCGTTCTATCTCTCTCGCGTTCTATCTCTCTCGCGTTCTATCTCTCTCTCTCACGTTCTATCTCTCTCTCTCGCGTTCTATCTCCCTCGCGTTCTATCTCTCTCGCATTCTATCTCTCTCTTGTTCTATCTCTCTCTCTGTCTTGCGTTCTATCTCTCTGGCGTTCTATCTCTCTCGTGTTCTCTCTCTCTCTCTCCCGTTCTATCTCTCTCCCGCTCTATCTCTCTCCCGCTCTATCTCTCTCCCGCTCTATCTCTCTCCCGTTCTATCTCTCTCGCGTTCTATCTCTCTCGCGTTCTATCTCTCTCGCGTTCTATCTGTCTCGCTTTCTATCTCACTCGTGTTCTATCTCTCTCTTTCGCTATCTATCTCTCTCTCGCGTTCTATCTCTCTCGCATTCTATCTCTGTCTCTCTGGCGTTCTATCTCTCTGGCGTTCTATCTCTCTCATCTTCTATCTCTCTCTCTCTCGCGTTCTATCTCTCTCGCGTTCTATCTCTCTGGTGTTCTATCTCTCTCGCATTCTATCTCTCTCTCGCGTTCTATCTCTCTCGCATTCTATCTCTCTCGTGTTCTATCTCTCTCCCTCTCTCGCGTTCTATCTCTCTGGCGTTCTATTTCTCTCTCTCTCGCGTTCTATCTCTCAGGCGTTCTATTTCTCTCTCTCCCTCGCGTTCTATCTCTCTGGCGTTCTATTTCTCTCTCTCTGGCATTCTATCTCTCTGGCGTTCTGTTTCTCTCTCTCTGGCGTTCTATCTCTCTGGCGTTCTATCTCTCTCTCTCACGTTCTATTCTCTCTCGCGTTCTATTTTTCTCTCTCTGGCGTTCTATCTCTCTGGCGTTCTATCTCTCTGGCATTCTATCTCTCTGGCGTTCTATCTCTCTCGCGTTCTATCTCTCTCGCGATCTATCTCTCTCTCTCTCTCGCGTTCTATCTCTCTCTCTCTCGCGTTCTAACTCTCTCGCACGTTCTATCTCTCTCTCTCACGTTCTATCTCTCTCTCTCGCGTTCTATCTCTCTCGCGTTCTATCTCTCTCGCATTCTATCTCTCTCGTGTTCTATCTCTCTCTCTGTCTTGCGTTCTATCTCTCTGGCGTTCTATCTCTCTAGCGTACTATCTCTCTGGTGTTCTATCTCTCTCGCATTCTATCTCTCTCTCGCGTTCTATCTCTCTCGCATTCTATCTCTCTCGTGTTCTATCTCTCTCCCTCTCTCGCGTTCTATCTCTCTGGCGTTCTATTTCTCTCTCTCTCGCGTTCTATCTCTCAGGCGTTCTATTTCTCTCTCTCCCTCGCGTTCTATCTCTCTGGCGTTCTATTTCTCTCTCTCTGGCATTCTATCTCTCTGGCGTTCTGTTTCTCTCTCTCTGGCGTTCTATCTCTCTGGCGTTCTATCTCTCTCTCTCACGTTCTATCTCTCTCTCTCTCTTGCGTTCTATCTCTCTCGCGTTCTATCTCTCTCGCGTTCTATCTCTCTCGCGTTCTATCTCTCTCGCACGTTCTATCTCTCTCTCTCACGTTCTATCTCTCTCTCTCGCGTTCTATCTCCCTCGCGTTCTATCTCTCTCGCATTCTATCTCTCTCGTGTTCTATCTCTCTCGTGTTCTATCTCTCTCGTGTTCTATCTCTCTCTCTGTCTTGCGTTCTATCTCTCTGGCGTTCTATCTCTCTCTCTCCCGTTCTATCTCTCTCGCGTTCTATCTCTCTCGCGTTCTATCTGTCTTGCATTCTATCTCACTCGTGTTCTATCTCTCTCTTTCGCTATCTCTCTCTCTCTTTCGCTATCTATCTCTCTCGCGTTCTATCTCTCTCGCATTCTATCTCTGTCTCTCTGGCGTTCTATCTCTCTGGTGTTCTATCTCTCTCGCGTTCTATCTCTCTGGCGTTCTATCTCTCTCGTGTTCTATCTCTCTCTCTGTCTTGCGTTCTATCTCTCTGGCGTTCTATCTCTCTCGTGTTCTATCTCTCGCGTTCTATCTCTCTCGCATTCTATCTCTCTCGCGTTCTATCTCTCTCGCGTTCTATCTCTCTCGCATTCTATCTCTCTCGCTTTCTATCTCTCTCTCTCGCATTCTATCTCTCTCACCTTCTATTTCTCTCTCTCTCGCGTTCTATCTCTCTGATGTTCTATATCTCTCTCTCGCGTGTTCTATCTCTCTCGCGTTCTATCTCTCTCGTGTTCTATCTCTCTCGTATTCTATCTCCCTCGCGTTCTATCTCTCTCGCGTTCTATCTCTCTCTCTCTCGCGTTCCAACTCTCTCTCTCAGGCGTTCTATCTCTCTCGTGTTCTATCTCTCTCTCTGTCTTGCGTTCTATCTCTCTGGCGTTCTATCTCTCTCGTGTTCTATCTCTCGCGTTCTATCTCTCTCGCGTTCTATCTCTCTCGCGTTCTATCTCTCTCGCGTTCTATCTCAATCGTGTTCTATCTCTCTCTCGCTATCTATCTCTCTCTCGCGTTCTATCTCTCTCACATTCTATCTCTGTCTCTCTCAAGTTCTATCTCTCTGGCGTTCTCTCTCTCTTTTGCGTTGTATCTCTCTCACCTTCTATCTCTCTCTCTCTCGCGTTCTATCTCTCTCGCGTTCTATCTCTCTCGCACGTTCTATCTCTCTCTCGCATGTTCTATCTCTCTCTCTCTCACGTTCTATCTCTCTCTCTCACGTTCTATCTCTCTCTCTCACGTTCTATCTCTCTCGCGTTCTATCTCTCTCGCGTTCTATCTCTCTCGCGTTCTATCTCTCTCGCATTCTATCTCACTCATGTTCTATCTCTCTCTCGCTATCTATCTCTCTCTCGCGTTCTATCTCTCTCACATTCTATCTCTGTCTCTCTCGCGTTCTATCTCTCTGGCGTTCTCTCTCTCTGGCGTTCTATCTCTCTCACATTCTATCTCTCTCTCTCTCGCGTTCTATCTCTCTCGCACGTTCTATCTCTCTCTCTCACGTTCTATCTCTCTCTCTCGCGTTCTATCTCTCTCGCGTTCTATCTCTCTCGCATTCTATCTCTCTCGTGTTCTATCTCTCTCTCTGTCTTGCGTTCTATCTCTCTGGCGTTCTATCTCTCTCACCTTCTATCTCTCTCTCTCTCTCGCGTTCTATCTCTCTCGCGTTCTATCTCTCTCGCGTTCTATCTCTCTCGCGTTCTATCTCTCTCTCTCACGTTCTATCTCTCTCTCTCGCGTTCTATCTCCCTCGCGTTCTATCTCTCTCGCATTCTATCTCTCTCATGTTCTATCTCTCTCTCTGTCTTGCGTTCTATCTCTCTGGCGTTCTATCTCTCTCGTGTTCTCTCTCTCTCTCTCCCGTTCTATCTCTCTCCCGCTCTATCTCTCTCCCGCTCTATCTCTCTCCCGTTCTATCTCTCTCCCGTTCTATCTCTCTCCCGTTCTATCTCTCTCGCGTTCTATCTCTCTCGCGTTCTATCTCTCTCGCATTCTATCTCACTCGTGTTCTATCTCTCTCTTTCGCTATCTATCTCTCTCTCGCGTTCTATCTCTCTCGCATTCTATCTCTGTCTCTCTGGCGTTCTATCTCTCTGGCGTTCTATCTCTCTCATCTTCTATCTCTCTCTCTCTCGCGTTCTATCTCTCTCGCGTTCTATCTTTCTCGCGTTCTATCTCTCTCGCGTTCTATCTCTCTCGCGTTCTATCTCTATCTCTCGGGTTCTATCTCTCTCGCGTTCTATCTCTCTCTCTCTTGCGCGTTCAATTTCTCTGGCGTTCTAGTTCTCTCTCTCTCGTGTTCTATCTCTCTGGCGTTCTATTTCTCTCTCTCGCGTTCTATCTCTCTCTCTCTTGCGCGTTCTATCTCCCTCGTGTTCTATCTCTCTCTCTCTCTCTCTCGCGCGTTCTATCCCTCTGGCATTCTAGCTCTCTCTCTCTTGCTTTGTATCTCTCTCTCTCTCTGGCGCTCTATCTCTCTGGCCTTCTATCTCTCTGGCCTTCTATCTCTCTGGCCTTCTATCTCTCTGGCCTTCTATCTCTCTGGCCTTCTATCTCTCTAGCGTACTATCTCTCTGGTGTTCTATCTCTCTCGCATTCTATCTCTCTCTCGCGTTCTATCTCTCTCGCATTCTATCTCTCTCGTGTTCTATCTCTCTCCCTCTCTCCCGTTCTATCTCTCTCGCGTTCTATCTCTCTCGCGTTCTATCTCTCTCGCATTCTATCTCACTCGTGTTCTATCTCTCTCTTTCGCTATCTATCTCTCTCTCGCGTTCTATCTCTCTCGCATTCTATCTCTGTCTCTCTGGCGTTCTATCTCTCTGGCGTTCTATCTCTCTCATCTTCTATCTCTCTCTCTCTCGCGTTCTATCTCTCTCGCGTTCTATCTTTCTCGCGTTCTATCTCTCTCGCGTTCTATCTCTCTCGCGTTCTATCTCTATCTCTCGGGTTCTATCTCTCTCGCGTTCTATCTCTCTCTCTCTTGCGCGTTCAATTTCTCTGGCGTTCTAGTTCTCTCTCTCTCGTGTTCTATCTCTCTGGCGTTCTATTTCTCTCTCTCGCGTTCTATCTCTCTCTCTCTTGCGCGTTCTATCTCCCTCGTGTTCTATCTCTCTCTCTCTCTCTCTCGCGCGTTCTATCCCTCTGGCATTCTAGCTCTCTCTCTCTTGCTTTGTATCTCTCTCTCTCTCTGGCGCTCTATCTCTCTGGCCTTCTATCTCTCTGGCCTTCTATCTCTCTGGCCTTCTATCTCTCTGGCCTTCTATCTCTCTAGCGTACTATCTCTCTGGTGTTCTATCTCTCTCGCATTCTATCTCTCTCTCGCGTTCTATCTCTCTCGCATTCTATCTCTCTCGTGTTCTATCTCTCTCCCTCTCTCGCGTTCTATCTCTCTGGCGTTCTATTTCTCTCTCTCTCGCGTTCTATCTCTCAGGCGTTCTATTTCTCTCTCTCCCTCGCGTTCTATCTCTCTGGCGTTCTATTTCTCTCTCTCTGGCATTCTATCTCTCTGGCATTCTGTTTCTCTCTCTCTGGCGTTCTATCTCTCTGGCGTTCTATCTCTCTCTCTCACGTTCTATTCTCTCTCGCGTTCTATTTTTCTCTCTCTGGCGTTCTATCTCTCTGGCGTTCTATCTCTCTGGCATTCTATCTCTCTGGCGTTCTATCTCTCTGGCGTTCTATCTCTCTCGCGATCTATCTCTCTCTCTCTCTCGCGTTCTATCTCTCTCTCTCTCGCGTTCTAACTCTCTCGCACGTTCTATCTCTCTCTCTCACGTTCTATCTCTCTCTCTCGCGTTCTATCTCTCTCGCGTTCTATCTCTCTCGCATTCTATCTCTCTCGTGTTCTATCTCTCTCTCTGTCTTGCGTTCTATCTCTCTGGCGTTCTATCTCTCTCACCTTCTATCTCTCTCTCTCTCTTGCGTTCTATCTCTCTCGCGTTCTATCTCTCTCGCGTTCTATCTCCCTCGCGTTCTATCTCTCTCGCATTCTATCTCTCTCGTGTTCTATCTCTCTCTCTGTCTTGCGTTCTATCTCTCTGGCGTTCTATCTCTCTCGTGTTCCAACTCTCTCTCTCCCGTTCTATCTCTCTCGCGTTCTATCTCTCTCGCGTTCTATCTGTCTCGCATTCTATCTCACTCGTGTTCTATCTCTCTCTTTCGCTATCTATCTCTCTTTCGCTATCTATCTCTCTCGCGTTCTATCTCTCTCGCATTCTATCTCTGTCTCTCTGGCGTTCTATCTCTCTGGTGTTCTATCTCTCTCGCGTTCTATCTCTCTGGCGTTCTATCTCTCTCGTGTTCTATCTCTCTCTCTGTCTTGCGTTCTATCTCTCTGGCGTTCTATCTCTCTGGCGTTCTATCTCTCTCGCGTTCTATCTCTCTCGCGTTCTATCTCTCTCGCATTCTATCTCTCTCGCGTTCTATCTCTCTCGCGTTCTATCTCTCTCGCATTCTATCTCACTCGTGTTCTATCTCTCTCTCGCTATCTATCTCTCTCTCGCGTTCTATCTCTCTCGCATTCTATCTCTGTCTCTCTGGCGTTCTATCTCTCTGGCGTTCTATCTCTCTCATCTTCTATCTCTCTCTCTCTCGCGTTCTATCTCTCTCGTGTTCTAAGTTTCTCGCGTTCTATCTCTCTCGCGTTCTATCTCTATCTCTCGGGTTCTATCTCTCTCGCGTTCTATCTCTCTCTCTCGCGTTCAATATCTCTGGCGTTCTATTTCTCTCTCTCTCGTGTTCTATCTCTCTGGCGTTCTATTTCTCTCTCTCGCGTTCTATCTCTCTCTCTCTTGCGCGTTCTATCTCCCTCGTGTTCTATCTCTCTCTCTCTCTCTCGCGCGTTCTATCCCTCTGGCGTTCTATCTCTCTCTCTCTTGCTTTGTATCTCTCTCTCTCTCTGGCCTTCTATCTCTCTGGCCTTCTATCTCTCTGGCGTTCTATCTCTCTGGCGTACTATCTCTCTGGTGTTCTATCTCTCTCGCATTCTATCTCTCTCTCGCGTTCTATCTCTCTCGCATTCTATCTCTCTCGTGTTCTAACTCTCTCCCTCTCTCGCGTTCTATCTCTCTGGCATTCTATTTCTCTCTCTCTCGCGTTCTATCTCTCAGGCATTCTATTTCTCTCTCTCCCTCACGTTCTATCTCTCTGGCGTTGTATCTCTCTCTCGCGTTCTATTCTCTCTGGCGTTCTATTTTTCTCTCTCTGGCGTTCTATCTCTCTGGCGTTCTATCTCTCTCGCGATCTATCTCTCTCTCTCTCTCGCGTTCTATCTCTCTCTCTCTCGCGTTCTATCTCTCTCGTGTTCTATCTCTCTCGCACGTTCTATCTCTCTCTCTCACGTTCTATCTCTGTCTCTCGCGTTCTATCTCTCTCGCGTTCTATCTCTCTTTCTCTCGCGTTCCAACTCTCTCTCTCTCTGGCGTTCTATCTCTCTCGTGTTCTATCTCTATCTCTCTCGCGTTCTATCTCTCTCGCATTCTATCTCTCTCGTGTTCTATCTCTCTCTATCTCGCGTTCTATCTCTCTGGCGTTCTATTTCTCTCTCTCTCTCGCGTTCTATCACTCTGGCGTTCTATCTCTCTCGTGTTCTATCTCTCTCTCTCTCGCGTTCTATCTCTCTGGCGTTCTATTTCTCTCTCTCTCTCGCGTTCTATCTCTCTGGCGTTCTATTTCTCTCTCTCTCGCGTTCTATCTCTCTCGCGTTCTATTTCTCTGGCGTTCTATCTCTCTCGCATTCTATCTCTCTCGTGTTCTATCTCTCTCTCTCGCGTTCTATCTCTCTCAGTGTCTATCTCTCTCTCTCGGGTTCTATCTCTCTCAGTTTCAATCTCTCTCTCTCGCGTTCTATCTCTCTCGCGTTCTATCTCTCTCGCGTTCTATCTCTCTCGCGTTCTATCTCTCAGTTACTATCTCTCTCTCTCGCGTTCTATCTCTCTCGCGTTCTATCTCTCTCACCTTCTATCTCTCTCACCTTCTATCTCTCTCTCTCTCGCGTTCAATTTCTCTGGCGCTCTATCTCTCTCTCTCTCTCTCTCTCGCGTTCTATCTCTCTGGCGTTCTATTTCTCTCTCTCTCTCGCGTTCTATCTCTCTAGCGTTCTATTTCTCTCTCTCTCTCGCATTCTATCTCACTGGCGTTCTATTTCTCTCTCTCCCTCGCGTTCTATCTCTCTGGCGTTCTATTTCTCTCTCTCTGGTGTTCTATCTCTCTCCCGTTCTATCTCTCTCGCTTTCTATCTCTCTCGCTTTCTATCTCTCTCGCGTTCTATCTCTCTCGCGTTCTATCTCTCTCGCGTTCTATCTCTCTCGCGTTCTATCTCTCTCGCGTTCTACCTCTCTCGTGTTCTTTCTCTATCTCTCTTTCTATCTCTCTCGTGTTCTATCTCTCACTCTCTCACATTCTATCTCTCTCGCTTTCTATCTCTCTCTCTCGCATTCTATCTCTCTCACCTTCTATTTCTCTCTCTCTCGCGTTCTATCTCTCTGACGTTCTATATCTCTCTCTCGCGTGTTCTATCTCTCTCGCGTTCTATCTCTCTCGTGTTCTATCTCTCTCGTATTCTATCTCCCTCGCGTTCTATCTCTCTCGCGTTCTATCTCTCTCTCTCTCGCGTTCCAACTCTCTCTCTCAGGCGTTCTATCTCTCTCGTGTTCTATCTCTCTCTCTGTCTTGCGTTCTATCTCTCTGGCGTTCTATCTCTCTCGTGTTCTATCTCTCGCGTTCTATCTCTCTCGCGTTCTATCTCAATCGTGTTCTATCTCTCTCTCGCTATCTATCTCTCTCTCGCGTTCTATCTCTCTCACATTCTATCTCTGTCTCTCTCAAGTTCTATCTCTCTGGCGTTCTCTCTCTCTTTTGCGTTGTATCTCTCTCACCTTCTATCTCTCTCTCTCTCGCGTTCTATCTCTCTCGCGTTCTATCTCTCTCGCACGTTCTATCTCTCTCTCGCATGTTCTATCTCTCTCTCTCACGTTCTATCTCTCTCTCTCACGTTCTATCTCTCTCGCGTTCTATCTCTCTCGCGTTCTATCTCTCTCGCATTCTATCTCACTCATGTTCTATCTCTCTCTCGCTATCTATCTCTCTCTCGCGTTCTATCTCTCTCACATTCTATCTCTGTCTCTCTCGCGTTCTATCTCTCTGGCGTTCTCTCTCTCTGGCGTTCTATCTCTCTCACATTCTATCTCTCTCTCTCGCGTTCTATCTCTCTCGCACGTTCTATCTCTCTCTCTCACGTTCTATCTCTCTCTCTCGCGTTCTATCTCTCTCGCGTTCTATCTCTCTCGCATTCTATCTCTCTCGTGTTCTATCTCTCTCTCTGTCTTGCGTTCTATCTCTCTGGCGTTCTATCTCTCTCGTGTTCTATCTCTCGCGTTCTATCTCTCTCGCGTTCTATCTCTCTCGCGTTCTATCTCAATCGTGTTCTATCTCTCTCTCGCTATCTATCTCTCTCTCGCGTTCTATCTCTCTCACATTCTATCTCTGTCTCTCTCAAGTTCTATCTCTCTGGCGTTCTCTCTCTCTTTTGCGTTGTATATCTCTCACCTTCTATCTCTCTCTCTCTCGCGTTCTACCTCTCTCGCGTTCTATCTCTCTCGCACGTTCTATCTCTCTCTCGCATGTTCTATCTCTCTCTCGCATGTTCTATCTCTCTCTCTCACGTTCTATCTCTCTCGCGTTCTATCTCTCTCGCGTTCTATCTCTCTCGCATTCTATCTCACTCATGTTCTATCTCTCTCTCGCTATCTATCTCTCTCTCGCGTTCTATCTCTCTCACATTCTATCTCTGTCTCTCTCGCGTTCTATCTCTCTGGCGTTCTCTCTCTCTGGCGTTCTATCTCTCTCACATTCTATCTCTCTCTCTCTCGCGTTCTATCTCTCTCGCACGTTCTATCTCTCTCTCTCACGTTCTATCTCTCTCTCTCGCGTTCTATCTCTCTCGCATTCTATCTCTCTCGTGTTCTATCTCTCTCTCTGTCTTGCGTTCTATCTCTCTGGCGTTCTATCTCTCTCACCTTCTATCTCTCTCTCTCTCTCGCGTTCTATCTCTCTCGCGTTCTATCTCTCTCGCGTTCTATCTCTCTCTCTCACGTTCTATCTCTCTCTCTCGCGTTCTATCTCTCTCTCTCGCGTTCTATCTCCCTCGCGTTCTATCTCTCTCGCATTCTATCTCTCTCATGTTCTATCTCTCTCTCTGTCTTGCGTTCTATCTCTCTGGCGTTCTATCTCTCTCGTGTTCTCTCTCTCTCTCTCCCGTTCTATCTCTCTCCCGCTCTATCTCTCTCCCGCTCTATCTCTCTCCCGTTCTATCTCTCTCGCGTTCTATCTCTCTCGCGTTCTATCTCTCTCGCGTTCTATCTGTCTCGCATTCTATCTCACTCGTGTTCTATCTCTCTCTTTCGCTATCTATCTCTCTCTCGCGTTCTATCTCTCTCGCATTCTATCTCTGTCTCTCTGGCGTTCTATCTCTCTGGCGTTCTATCTCTCTCATCTTCTATCTCTCTCTCTCTCGCGTTCTATCTCTCTCGCGTTCTATCTCTATCTCTCGGGTTCTATCTCTCTCGCGTTCTATCTCTCTCTCTCTTGCGCGTTCAATTTCTCTGGCGTTCTAGTTCTCTCTCTCTCGTGTTCTATCTCTCTGGCGTTCTATTTCTCTCTCTCGCGTTCTATCTCTCTCTCTCTTGCGCGTTCTATCTCCCTCGTGTTCTATCTCTCTCTCTCTCTCTCTCGCGCGTTCTATCCCTCTGGCATTCTATCTCTCTCTCTCTTGCTTTGTATCTCTCTCTCTCTCTGGCGCTCTATCTCTCTGGCCTTCTATCTCTCTGGCCTTCTATCTCTCTGGCCTTCTATCTCTCTAGCGTACTATCTCTCTGGTGTTCTATCTCTCTCGCATTCTATCTCTCTCTCGCGTTCTATCTCTCTCGCATTCTATCTCTCTCGTGTTCTATCTCTCTCCCTCTCTCGCGTTCTATCTCTCTGGCGTTCTATTTCTCTCTCTCTCGCGTTCTATCTCTCAGGCGTTCTATTTCTCTCTCTCCCTCGCGTTCTATCTCTCTGGCGTTCTATTTCTCTCTCTCTGGCATTCTATCTCTCTGGCGTTCTGTTTCTCTCTCTCTGGCGTTCTATCTCTCTGGCGTTCTATCTCTCTCTCTCACGTTCTATTCTCTCTCGCGTTCTATTTTTCTCTCTCTGGCGTTCTATCTCTCTGGCGTTCTATCTCTCTGGCATTCTATCTCTCTGGCGTTCTATCTCTCTCGCGTTCTATCTCTCTCGCGATCTATCTCTCTCTCTCTCTCGCGTTCTATCTCTCTCTCTCTCGCGTTCTAACTCTCTCGCACGTTCTATCTCTCTCTCTCACGTTCTATCTCTCTCTCTCGCGTTCTATCTCTCTCGCGTTCTATCTCTCTCGCGTTCTATCTCTCTCGCGTTCTATCTCTCTCGCGTTCTATCTCTCTCGCGTTCTATCTCTCTCGCGTTCTATCTCTCTCGCGTTCTATCTCTCTCGTGTTCTATCTCTCTCTCTGTCTTGCGTTCTATCTCTCTGGCGTTCTATCTCTCTCACCTTCTATCTCTCTCTCTCTCTTGCGTTCTATCTCTCTCGCGTTCTATCTCTCTCGCGTTCTATCTCTCTCGCGTTCTATCTCTCTCGCACGTTCTATCTCTCTCTCTCACGTTCTATCTCTCTCTCTCGCGTTCTATCTCCCTCGCGTTCTATCTCTCTCGCATTCTATCTCTCTCGTGTTCTATCTCTCTCTCTGTCTTGCGTTCTATCTCTCTGGCGTTCTATCTCTCTCGTGTTCCAACTCTCTCTCTCTCCCGTTCTATCTCTCTCGCGTTCTATCTCTCTCGCGTTCTATCTGTCTCGCATTCTATCTCACTCGTGTTCTATCTCTCTCTTTCGCTCTCTCTCTCTCTCTTTCGCTATCTATCTCTCTCGCGTTCTATCTCTCTCGCATTCTATCTCTGTCTCTCTGGCGTTCTATCTCTCTGGCGTTCTATCTCTCTGGTGTTCTATCTCTCTCGCGTTCTATCTCTCTGGCGTTCTATCTCTCTCGTGTTCTATCTCTCTCTCTGTCTTGCGTTCTATCTCTCTGGCGTTCTATCTCTCTCGTGTTCTATCTCTCGCGTTCTATCTCTCTCGCATTCTATCTCTCTCGCGTTCTATCTCTCTCGCGTTCTATCTCTCTCGCATTCTATCTCACTCGTGTTCTATCTCACTCGTGTTCTATCTCTCTCTCGCTATCTATCTCTCTCTCGCGTTCTATCTCTCTCACATTCTATCTCTATCTCTCTCGCGTTCTATCTCTCTGTCGTTCTCTCTCTCTGGCGTTCTATCTCTCTCACCTTCTATCTCTCTCTCTCTCGCGTTCTATCTCTCTCGCGTTCTATCTCTCTCGCGTTCTATCTCTCTCTCTCACGTTCTATCTCTCTCTCTCGCGTTCTATCTCTCTCGCGTTCTATCTCTCTCGCATTCTATCTCTCTCGTGTTCTATCTCTCTCTCTGTCTTGCGTTCTATCTCTCTCGCGTTCTATCTCTCTCGCGTTCTATCTCTCTCGCACGTTCTATCTCTCTCTCTCACGTTCTATCTCTCTCTCTCGCGTTCTATCTCCCTCGCGTTCTATCTCTCTCGCATTCTATCTCTCTCGTGTTCTATCTCTCTCTCTGTCTTGCGTTCTATCTCTCTGGCGTTCTATCTCTCTCGTGTTCTCTCTCTCTCTCTCCCGTTCTATCTCTCTCGCGTTCTATCTCTCTCGCGTTCTATCTCTCTCGCGTTCTATCTCTCTCGCGTTCTATCTCTCTCGCGTTCTATCTGTCTCGCGTTCTATCTGTCTCGCATTCTATCTCACTCGTGTTCTATCTCTCTCTTTCGCTATCTATCTCTCTCTCGCGTTCTATCTCTCTCGCATTCTATCTCTGTCTCTCTGGCGTTCTATCTCTCTGGCGTTCTATCTCTCTCATCTTCTATCTCTCTCTCTCTCGCGTTCTATCTCTCTCGCGTTCTATCTTTCTCGCGTTCTATCTCTCTCGCGTTCTATCTCTATCTCTCGGGTTCTATCTCTCTCGCGTTCTATCTCTCTCTCGTTCAATTTCTCTGGCGTTCTATTTCTCTCTCTCTCGTGTTCTATCTCTCTGGCGTTCTATTTCTCTCTCTCGCGTTCTATCTCTCTCTCTCTTGCGCGTTCTATCTCCCTCGTGTTCTATCTCTCTCTCTCTCTCTCTCTCTCTCTCGCACGTTCTATCCCTCTGGCGTTCTATCTCTCTCTCTCTTGCTTTGTAACTCTCTCTCTCTCTGGCGTTCTATCTCTCTGGCCTTCTATCTCTCTGGCGTTCTATCTCTCTGGCGTACTATCTCTCTGGTGTTCTATCTCTCTCGCATTCTATCCCTCTCTCGCGTTCTATCTCTCTCGCATTCTATCTCTCTCGTGTTCTATCTCTCTCCCTCTCTCGCGTTCTATCTCTCTGGCGTTCTATTTCTCTCTCTCTCGCGTTCTATCACTCTGGCGTTCTATTTCTCTCTCTCTGGCGTTCTATCTCTCTGGCGTTCTATCTCTCTCTCTCGCGTTCTATCTCTCTGGCGTTGTATCTCTCTCTCGCGTTCTATTCTATCTGGCGTTCTATTTTTCTCTCTCTGGCGTTCTATCTCTCTGGCGTTCTATCTCTCTGGCGTTCTATCTCTCTCGCGTTCTATCTCTCTCGCGATCTATTTCTCTCTCTCTCTCGCGTTCTATCTCTCTCTCTCTCGCGTTCTATCTCTCTCGCGTTCTATCTCTCTCTCTCGCGTTCAATTGCTCTGGCGTTCTATTTCTCTCTCTCTCGTGTTCTATCTCTCTGGCGATCTATTTCTCTCTCTCTCTCTGGCGTTCTATCTCTCTCACGTTCTATCTCTCTCACCTTCTATTTCTCTCTCTCTCGCGTTCAATTTCTCTGGCGTTCTATTTCTCTCTCTCTCTCGCGTTCTATCTCTCTGGCATTCTATTTCTCTCTCTCTCGCGTTCTATCTCTCTCTCTCTCTCTCTCGCGTTCTACCTCTCTCATGTTCTATCTCTCTCTCTCTCTCGCGTTCTATCTCTCTGGCGTTCTATTTCTCTCTCTCTCTCGCGTTCTATCTCTCTGGCGTTCTATCTCTCTGGCGTTCTATCTCTCTGGTGTTCTATCTCTCTCGCGTTCTATCTCTCTCGTGTTCTATCTCTCTCTCTCTGTCGCGTTCTATCTCTCTGGCGTTCTATTTCTCTCTCTCTCGCGTTCTATCTCTCTGGCGTTCTATTTCTCTCTCTCCCTCACGTTCTACCTCTCTGGCGTTCTATCTCTCTCTCTGGCGTTCTATCTCTCTGGCGTTCTATCTCTCTCTCTCGCGTTCTATCTCTCTCGCGTTCTATCTCTCTCGCGTTCTATCTCTCTCGCGTTCTATCTCTCTCGCGTTCTATCTCTCTCGCGATCTATCTCTCTCGCGATCTATCTCTCTCTCTCTCTCGCGTCTCATCTCTCTCGCGTCCCATCTCTCTCGCGTTCCATCTCTCTCGCGTTCCATCTCTCTCGCGTTCTATCTCTCTCGCGTTCTATCTCTCTCTCTCGCGTTCAATTTCTCTGGCGTTCTATTTCTCTCTCTCTCGCGTTCTATCTCTCTCGCGTTCTATCTCTCTCGCGTTCTATCTCTCTCGCGTTCTATCTCTCTCGCACGTTCTATCTCTCTCTCTCGCGTTCTATCTCCCTCGCGTTCTATCTCTCTCGCATTCTATCTCTCTCGTGTTCTATCTCTCTCTCTGTCTTGCATTCTATCTCTCTCGTGTTCTATCTCTCTCTCTGTCTTGCGTTCTATCTCTCTCGCGTTCTTTCTCTCTCGCGTTCTATCTCTCTCATGTTCTATCTCTCTCTCTCTGACGCGTTCTATCTCTCTGGCGTTCTATTTCTCTCTCTTTCGTGTTCTATCTCTCTGGCGTTCTATTTCTATCTCTCCCTCATGTTCTTTCTCTCTGGCGTTCTATCTCTCTCTCTCTCTGGCGTTCTATCTCTCTGGCGTTCTATCTCTCTCTCTCGCGTTCTATCTCTCTCGCGTTCTATCTCTCTCGCGATCTATCTCTCACTCTCTCTCGCGTTCTATCTCTCTCGCGTTCCATCTCTCTCGCGTTCCATCTCTCTCGCGTTCTATCTCTCTCGCGTTCTATCTCTCTCTCTCGCGTTCAATTTCTCTGGCGTTCTATTTCTCTCTCTCTCGCGTTCTATCTCTCTCACGTTCTATCTCTCTCACGTTCTATCTCTCTCCCTCTCGTGTTATTTCTCTCTCGTGTTCTATCTCTCTCTCTCTCTAGCGTTCCAACTCTCTCTCTCTCTGGCGTTCTATCTCTCTGGCGTTCTATATCTCTGGCTTTCTATCTCTCTCATGTTCAATCTCTCTCTCGCGCGCGTTCTATCTCTCTCGCGTTCTATCTCTCTCGCGTTCTATCTCTCTCGCGTTCTATCTCTCTCGCGTTCTATCTCTCTCTCTCTCTCGCGTTCTATCTCTCTCGCGTTCTATTTCTCTCTCTCTCTTGCGTTCTATCTCTCTGGCGTTCTATTTCTCTCTCTCTGGCGTTCTATCTCTCTGGCGTTCTATCTCTCTCGTGTTCTATCTCTCTCGCGTTCTATCTCTCTCGCGATCTATCTCTCTCTCTCTCGCGTTCTGTCTCTCTCAGTTTCTATCTCTCTCTCTTGCGTTGTATCTATCTCGCGTTTTATCTCTCTCACGTGCTATCTCTCTCTCTCGCATTCTATCTCTCTCACCTTCTATCTCTCTCGCGATCAATCTCTCGCATTCTATCTCTCTCGCGTTCTATCTCTCTCTCTCGCTTTCTATCTCTCTCTCTCTTGCACGTTCTATCTCCCTTGTGTTCTATCTCTCTCTCTCTCTCACGCGTTCTATCCCTCTGGCGTTCTATCTCTCTCTCTCTCGCTTTGTATCTCTCTCTCTGGCGTTCTATCTCTCTGGTGTTCTATCTCTCTTGTGTTCTGTCTCTCTCTCTCTCGCATTCTATCTCTCTCGCGTTCTTTCTCTCTCACGTTCTATCTCTCTCACCTTCTATTTCTCTCTCTCTCGCGTTCAATTTCTCTGGCGTTCTATTTCTCTCTCTCTCTTGCGTTCTATCTCTCTGGCATTCTATTTCTCTCTCTCTCGCGTTCTATCTCTCTCTCTCTCGCGTTCTATCTCTCATGTACTATCTCTCTCTCTCTCTCGCGTTCTATCTCTCTGGCGTTCTATTTCTCTCTCTCTCGCGTTCTATCTCTCTGGCGTTCTATCTCTCTGGTGTTCTATCTCTCTCGCATTCTATCTCTCTTTCTCTCGCGTTCTATCTCTCTCGCGTTCTATCTCTCTCGCGTTCTATCTCTCTCATGTTCTATCTCTCTCTCTCTGTCGCGTTCTATCTCTCTGGCGTTCTATTTCTCTCTCTCTCGCGTTCTATCTCTCTGGCGTTCTATTTCTCTCTCTCCCTCACGTTCTATCTCTCTGGCGTTCTATCTCTCTCTCTCTCCGGCGTTCTATCTCTCTGGCGTTCTATCTCTCTGGCGTTCTGTCTCTCTCTCTCGCGTTCTATCTCTCTCGCGTTCTATCTCTCTCGCGATCTATCTCTCTCTCTCTCTCGCGTTCCATCTCTCTCGCGTTCCATCTCTCTCGCGTTCCATCTCTCTCGCGTTCCATCTCTCTCGCGTTCCATCTCTCTCGCGTTCTATCTCTCTCGCGTTCTATCTCTCTCTCGCGCGTTCAATTTCTCTGGCGTTCTATTTCTCTCTCTCTCGCGTTCTATCTCTCTCGCACGTTCTATCTCTCTCTCTCGCGTTCTATCTCCCTCTCGTTCTATCTCTCTCGCATTCTATCTCTCTCGTGTTCTATCTCTCTCTCTGTCTTGCGTTCTATCTCTCTGGCGTTCTATCTCTCTCGTGGTCTCTCTCTCTCTCTCCCGTTCTATCTCTCTCCCGTTCTATCTCTCTCGCGTTCTATCTCTCTCGTGTTCTATATCTCTCGCATTCTATCTCACTCGTGTTCTATCTCTCTCTTTCGCTATCTATCTCTCTCTCGCGTTCTATCTCTCTCGCATTCTATCTCTATCTCTCTGGCGTTCTATCTCTCTGGCGTTCTATCTCTCTCATCTTCTATCTCTCTCTCTCTCGCGTTCTATCTCTCTCGTGTTCTATCTCTCTCGCGTTCTATCTCCATCTCTCGCGTTCTATCTCTCTCGCGTTCTATCTCTCTCGCGTTCTATCTCTCTCGCGTTCTATCTCTCTCGCGTTCTATCTCTCTCGCGTTCTATCTCTCTCTCTCGCGTTCAATTTCTCTGGCGTTCTATTTCTCTCTCTCTCGTGTTCTATCTCTCTGGCGTTCTATTTCTCTCTCTCGCGTTCTATCGCTCTCTCTCTTGCGCGTTCTATCTCCCTCGTGTTCTATATCTCTCTCTCTCTCTCTCGCGCGCGTTCTATCCCTCTGGCGTTCTATCTCTCTCTCTCTTGCTTTGTATCTCTCTCTCTCTCTGGCGTTCTATCTCTCTGGCCTTCTATCTCTCTGGCGTTCTATCTCTCTGGCGTACTATCTCTCTGGTGTTCTATCTCTCTCGCATTCTATCTCTCTCTCGCGTTCTATCTCTCTTGCATTCTATCTCTCTCGTGTTCTATCTCTCTCCCTCTCTCGCGTTCTATCTCTCTGGCATTCTATTCCTCTCTCTCTCGCGTTCTATCTCTCAGGCATTCTATTTCTCTCTCTCCCTCGCGTTCTATCTCTCTGGCGTTCTATTTCTCTCTCTCTGGCATTCTATCTCTCTGGCGTTCTGTTTCTCTCTCTCTGGCGTTCTATCTCTCTGGCGTTCTATCTCTCTCTCTCGCGTTCTATCTCTCTGGCGTTGTATCTCTCTCTCGCGTTCTATTCTCTCTGGCGTTCTATTTTTCTCTCTCTGGCGTTCTATCTCTCTGGCGTTCTATCTCTCTGGCGTTCTATCTCTCTCGCGTTCTATCTCTTCGCGATCTATCTCTCTCTCTCTCGCGTTCTATCTCTCTCTCTCGCGTTCAATTTCTCTGGCGTTCTATTTCTCTCTCTCTCGTGTTCTATCTCTCTGGCGATCTATTTCTCTCTCTCTCGCGTTCTATCTCTCTCTCTCTCTCGCGTTCTATCTCTCATGTTCTATCTCTCTCTCTCTCTCGCGTTCTATCTCTCTGGCGTTCTATTTCTCTCTCTCGCGTTCTATCTCTCTGGCGTTCTATCTCTCTGGTGTTCTATCTCTCTCGCATTCTATCTCTCTTTCTCTCGCGTTCTATCTCTCTCGCGTTCTTTCTCTCTCGCGTTCTATCTCTCTGGCGTTCTATTTCTCTCTCTCTCGTGTTCTATCTCTCTGGCGTTCTATTTCTATCTCTCCCTCACGTTCTTTCTCTCTGGCGTTCTATCTCTCTCTCTCTCTGGCGTTCTATCTCTCTGGCGTTCTATCTCTCTCTCTCGCGTTCTATCTCTCTCGCGTTCTGTCTCTCTCGCGATCTATCTCTCACTCTCTCTCGCGTTCTATCTCTCTCGCGTTCCATCTCTCTCGCGTTCCATCTCTCTCGCGTTCCATCTCTCTCGCGTTCCATCTCTCTCGCGTTCTATCTCTCTCACGTTCTATCTCTCTCCCTCTCGTGTTATTTCTCTCTCGTGTTCTATCTCTCTCCCTCTCTCGCGTTCTATCTCTCTGGCATTCTATTCCTCTCTCTCTCGCGTTCTATCTCTCAGGCATTCTATTTCTCTCTCTCCCTCGCGTTCTATCTCTCTGGCGTTCTATTTCTCTCTCTCTGGCATTCTATCTCTCTGGCGTTCTGTTTCTCTCTCACTGGCGTTCTATCTCTCTGGCGTTCTATCTCTCTCTCTCGCGTTCTATCTCTCTGGCGTTGTATCTCTCTCTCGCGTTCTATTCTCTCTGGCGTTCTATTTTTCTCTCTCTGGCGTTCTATCTCTCTGGCGTTCTATCTCTCTGGCGTTCTATCTCTCTGGCGTTCTATCTCTCTCGCGTTCTATCTCTTCGCGATCTATCTCTCTCTCTCTCGCGTTCTATCTCTCTCTCTCGCGTTCAATTTCTCTGGCGTTCTATTTCTCTCTCTCTCGTGTTCTATCTCTCTGGCGATCTATTTCTCTCTCTCTCTCTGGCGTTCTATCTCTCTCACGTTCTATCTCTCTCACCTTCTATTTCTCTCTCTCTCGCGTTCAATTTCTCTGGCGTTCTATTTCTCTCTCTCTCTCGCGTTCTATCTCTCTGGCATTCTATTTCTCTCTCTCTCGCGTTCTATCTCTCTCTCTCTCTCGCGTTCTATCTCTCATGTTCTATCTCTCTCTCTCTCTCGCGTTCTATCTCTCTGGCGTTCTATCTCTCTGGTGTTCTATCTCTCTCGCATTCTATCTCTCTTTCTCTCGCGTTCTATCTCTCTCGCGTTCTTTCTCTCTCGCGTTCTATCTCTCTGGCGTTCTATTTCTCTCTCTCTCGTGTTCTATCTCTCTGGCGTTCTATTTCTATCTCTCCCTCACGTTCTTTCTCTCTGGCGTTCTATCTCTCTCTCTCTGGCGTTCTATCTCTCTGGCGTTCTATCTCTCTCTCTCGCGTTCTATCTCTCTCGCGTTCTGTCTCTCTCGCGATCTATCTCTCACTCTCTCTCGCGTTCTATCTCTCTCGCGTTCCATCTCTCTCGCGTTCCATCTCTCTCGCGTTCCATCTCTCTCGCGTTCTATCTCTCTCGCGTTCTATCTCTCTCACGTTCTATCTCTCTCCCTCTCGTGTTATTTCTCTCTCGTGTTCTATCTCTCTCTCTCTCTAGCGTTCCAACTCTCTCTCTCTCCGGCGTTCTATCTCTCTGGCGTTCTATCTCTCTGGCTTTCTATCTCTCTCATGTTCAATCTCTCTCTCGCGCGCGTTCTATCTCTCTCGCGTTCTATCTCTCTCGCGTTCTATCTCTCTCGCGTTCTATCTCTCTCGCGTTCTATCTCTCTCGCGTTCTATCTCTCTCGCGTTCTATCTCTCTCTCTCTCTCGCGTTCTATCTCTCTCGCGTTCTATTTCTCTCTCTCTCTTGCGTTCTATCTCTCTGGCATTCTATTTCTCTCTCTCTGGCGTTCTATCTCTCTGGCGTTCTATCTCTCTCGTGTTCTATCTCTCTCGTGTTCTATCTCTCTCGCGATCTATCTCTCTCTCTCTCTCGCGTTCTATCTCTCTCTCTCTCGCGTTCTGTCTCTCTCAGTTTCTATCTCTCTCTCTTGCGTTCTATCTATCTCGCGTTTTATCTCTCTCACGTGCTATCTCTCTCTCTCGCATTCTATCTCTCTCACCTTCTATCTCTCTCTCTCGCGTTCAATCTCTCTCGCATTCTATCTCTCTCGCACGTTCTATCTCTCTCGCGTTCTATCTCTCTCTCTCGCTTTCTATCTCTCTCTCTCTTGCACGTTCTATCTCCCTTGTGTTCTATCTCTCTCTCTCTCTCACGCGTTCTATCCCTCTGGCGTTCTATCTCTCTCTCTCTCGCTTTGTATCTCTCTCTCTGGCGTTCTATCTCTCTGGTGTTCTATCTCTCTTGTGTTCTGTCTCTCTCTCTCTCGCATTATATCTCTCCCGCGTTCTATCTCTCTCGTATTCTATTTCTCTCTCTCTTTCGCATTCTATCTCTCTCATGTTCTATCTCTCTCTCGCATTCTATCTCTCTCTCGCGCATTCTGTCTCTCTCGCACGTTCTATCTTTCTCACGTTCTATCTCTCTCCCTCTCGTGTTATTTCTCTCTCGTGTTCTATCTCTCTCTCTCTCTCGCGTTCCAACTCTCTCTCTCTCTGGCGTTCTATCTCTCTGGCGTTCTATCTCTCTCATGTTCTATCTCTCTCTCGCGCGCGTTCTATCTCTCTCACGTTCTATCTCTCTCACGTTCTATCTCTCTCACGTTCTATCTCTCTCACGTTCTATCTCTCTCGTGTTCTATCTCTCTCGTGTTCTATCTCTCTCTCTGTCTTGCGTTCTATCTCTCTGGTGTTCTATCTCTCTCGTGTTCTATCTCTATCTCTCTCGTGTTCTATCTCTATCTCTCTCGCGTTCTATCTCTCTCGAGTTCTATCTCTCTCGCGTTCTATCTCTCTCGTGTTCTATCTCTCTCTCTGTCTTGCGTTCTATCTCTCTGGCGTTCTATCTCTCTCGTGTTCTATCTCTCTCTCTGTCTTGCGTTCTATCTCTCTGGCGTTCTATCTCTCTCGTGTTCTATCTCTATCTCTCTCCCGTTCTATCTCTCTCGCGTTCTATCTCTCTGGCGTTCTATCTGTCTCGTGTTCTACCTCTATCTCTCTCGCGTTCTATCTCTCTCGCGTTCTATCTCTCTGGCGTTCTATCTCTCTCGCGTTCTATCTCTCTGGCGTTCTATCTCTCTCGCATTCTATCTCTCTCGTGTTCTATCTCTCTCTCTGTCTTGCGTTCTATCTCTCTGGCGTTCTATCTCTCTTGTGTTCTATCTCTCTCTCTCTCCCGTTCTATCTCTCTGGCGTTCTATCTCTCTCGCATTCTATCTCTCTCGCATTCTATCTCTCTCGCATTCTATCTCACTCGTGTTCGATCTCTCTCTCTCGCTATCTATCTCTCTCTCGCGTTCTATCTCTCTTGCGTTCTATCTCTCTTGCGTTCTATCTCTCTGGCGTTCTCTCTCTCTGGCGTTCTATCTCTCACACCTTCTATCTCTCTCTCTCTCGCGTTCTATCTCTCTCGCGTTCTATCTCTCTCTCTCGCGTTCTATCTCTCTCTCTCTTGTGCGTTCTATCTCCCTCGTGTTCTATATCTCTCTCTCTCTCTCTCTCTCTCGCGCGCGTTCTATCCCTCTGGCGCTCTATCTCTCTCTCTCTTGCTTTCTATCTCTCTCTCTCTTTGGCCTTCTATCTCTCTGGCCTTCTATCTCCCTGGCGTTCTATCTCTCTGGTGTTCTATCTCTCTCGCATTCTATCTCTCTCTCTCTCGCGTTCTATCTCTCTCGCATTCTATCTCTCTCGTGTTCTATCTCTCTCTCTCTCGCGTTCTATCTCTCTGGCGTTCTATCTCTCTCCCTCGCGTTCTATCTCTCTGGCGTTCTATCTCTCTCTCGCGCGTTCTATTCTCTCTGGCGTTCTATTTTTCTCTCTCTGGCATTCTATCTCTCTGGCGTTCTATCTCTCTCTCTCGCGTTCTATCTCTCTGGCGTTCTATCTCTCTCTCTCGCGTTCTATCTCTCTCACGTTCTATCTCTCTCGCGTTCTATCTCTCTCGCGTTCTGTCTCTCTCGGGATCTATCTCTCTCTCTCTCACGTTCTATCTCTCTCGCGTTCTATCTCTCTCACATTCTATCTCTCTCTCTCGCGTTCAATTTCTCTGGCGTTCAATTTCTCTCTCTCTCGCATTCTATCTCTCTCTCTCTCGCGTTCTATCTCTCTCACGTTCTATCTCTCTCACCTTCTATTTCTCTCTCTCTCGCGTTCAATTTCTCTGGCGTTCTATTTCTCTCTCCCTCTCGCGTTCTATCTCTCTGGCATTCAATTTCTCTCTCTCTCGCGTTCTATCTCTCTCTCTCGCTTTCTATCTCTCTCGCGTTCTATCTCTCGCGTTCTATCTCTCTCTCTCGCGTTCAATTTCTCTGGCGTTCTATTTCTCTCTCTCTCTCGCGTTCTATCTCTCTCTCTCTCTCGCGTTCTATCTCTCTGGCGTTCTATTTCTCTCTCTCTTGCGTTCTAACTCTCTGGCGTTCTATTTCTCTCTCTCTCGCGTTCTATCTCCCTCGCGTTCTATCTCTCTCGCGTTCTATCTCTCTCGCGATCTATCTCTCTCTCTCGCGTTCTATCTCTCTCGCGTTCTATCTCTCTTGCGTTCTATCTCTCTCGCGTTCTATATCTCTCTCTCGCGTTCCATTTCTCTGGCGTTCTATTTCTCTCTCTCTCGTGTTCTATCTCTCTGGCGTTCTATTTCTCTCTCTCTCGCATTCTATCTCTCTCTCTCTCGCGTTCTATCTCTCTCACGTTCTATCTCTCTCACCTTCTATTTCTCTCTCTCTCGCGTTCAATTTCTCTGGCGTTCTATTTCTCTCTCTCTCTCGCGTTCTATCTCTCTGGCATTCTATTTCTCTCTCTCTCGCGTTCTATCTCTCTCTCTCTCTCTCTCGCGTTCTACCTCTCTCATGTTCTATCTCTCTCTCTCTCTCGCGTTCTATCTCTCTTGCATTCTATCTCTCTCTCGTTCTATCTTTCTCACGTTCCATCTCTATCTCTCTTTCTCTCTCTCTCGTGTTCTATCTCTCTCTCTCTCGCGTTCTGTCTCTCTCAGTTTCTATCTCTCTCTCTTGCGTTCTATCTATCTCGCGTTCTATCTCTCTCACGTGCTATCTCTCTCTCTCTCGCATTCTATCTCTCTCACCTTCTATCTCTCTCTCTCGCGTTCAATCTCTCTCGCATTCTATCTCTCTCTCTTGCGTTCTATCTCTCTCGCACGTTCTATCTCTCTCGCGTTCTATCTCACTCTCTCGCGTTCTATCTCTCTCTCTCTTGCGCGTTCTATCTCCCTCGTGTTCTATCTCTCTCTCTCTCTCACGCGTTCTATCCCTCTGGCGTTCTATCTCTCTCTCTCTCGCTTTGTATCTCTCTCTCTCTGGCATTCTATCTCTCTGGCATTCTATCTCTCTCTCTCTCTCACGTTCTATCTCTTTGGCATTCTATCTCTCTGGTGTTCTATCTCTCTTGTGATCTGTCTCTCTCTCTCTCTCGCGTTCTATCTCTCCCGCGTTCTATCTCTCTCGTATTCTATCTCTCTCTCTCTTTCGCATTCTATCTCTCTCATGTTCTATCTCTCTCTCGCGTTCTATCTCTCTCTCGCGCATTCTGTCTCTCTCGCACGTTCTATCTTTCTCACGTTCTATCTCTCTCCCTCTCGTGTTATTTCTCTCTGGTGTTCTATCTCTCTCTCTCTCTCACGTTCCAACTCTCTCTCTCTGGCGTTCTATCTCTCTCATGTTCTATCTCTCTCTCGCGCGCGTTCTATCTCTCTCACGTTCTATCTCTCTCACGTTCTATCTCTCTCGCGTTCTATCTCTCTCGCGTTCTATCTCTCTCGCGTTCTATCTCTCTCGCGTTCTATCTCTCTGGCGTTCTATCTCTCTCTCTCGCATTCTATCTCTCTCGCATTCTATCTCTCTCGTATTCTATATCTCTCTCTCTCTGGCGTTCTATCTCTCTGGCGTTCTACCTCTCTCTCTCTCTCTTGCGTTCTATTTCTCTGGCGTTCTATCTCTCTGGCGTTCTATCTCTCTGGCGTTCCATCTCTCTGGGGTTCTATCTCTCTCGCATTCTATCTCTCTGGCGTTCTATCTCTCTGGCGTTCTATCTCTCTCGTGTTCTATCTCTCTCTCTCATGCACGTTCTATCTCTTTGGCGTTATATCTCTTTGGCGTTATATCTCTTTGGCGTTATATCTCTTTGGCGTTCAATCTCTCTCTGGCGTTCTATCTCTCTGGCGTTCTATCTCTCTGGCGTTCTATCTCTCTGGCGTTCTATCTCTCTCGCGTTCTATCTCTCTCGTGTTCTATCTCTCTCTCACACGCGCGTTCTATCTCTCTGGCGTTCTATCTCTCTCTGGCGTTCTATCTCTCTCTGGCGTTCTATCTCTCTCTGGCGTTCTATCTCTCTCGTGTTCTATCTCTCTCTCTCACGTGCGTTCTATCTCTCTGGCGTTCTATCTCTCTCACGTTCTATCTCTCTCTCGTGTTCTATCTCTCTCGCGTTCCATCTCTCTGGCGTTCTATCTCTCTCGTGTTCTATCACTCTCTCTCTCGCGTTCTATCTCTCTGGCGTTCTATTTCTCTCTCTCTCTCATGTTCTATCTCTCTGGCGTTCTATTTCTCTCTCTCTCGCGTTCTATCTCTCTCGCGTTCTATTTCTCTGGCGTTCTATCTCTCTTGCATTCTATCTCTCTCGTGTTCTATCTCTCTCTCTGGCATTCCATCCCTCTCTCTCTCTCTGGCTTTCTATCTCTCTGGCTTTCTATCTCTCTCGCGTTCTATCTCTCTCGCGTTCTATCTCTCTCGCGTTCTATCTCTCTCGCGTTCTATCTCTCTCGTGTTCTATCTCTCTCTCTCACGCGCGTTCTATCTCTCTCACGTTCTATCTCTCTCACGTTCTATCTCTCTCTCGTGTTCTATCTCTCTCGCGTTCCATCTCTCTGGCATTCTATCTCTCTCGTGTTCTATCACTCTCTCTCTCGCGTTCTATCTCTGTGGCGTTCTATTTCTCTCTCTCTCTCATGTTCTATCTCTCTGGCGTTCTATTTCTCTCTCTCTCGCGTTCTATCTCTCTCGCGTTCTATTTCTCTGGCGTTCTATCTCTCTTGCATTCTATCTCTCTCGTGTTCTATCTCTCTCTCTGGCGTTCCATCCCTCTCTCTCTCTCTGGCTTTCTATCTCTCTGGCTTTCTATCTCTCTGGCTTTCTATCTCTCTCGCGTTCTATCTCTCTCGCGTTCTATCTCTCTCGCGTTCTATCTCTCTCGCGTTCTATCTCTCTCGCGTTCTATCTCTCTCTCTCTCGCGTTCTATCTCTCTCGTGTTCTATTTCTCTCTCTCTCGCGTTCTATCTCTCTCGCGTTCTCTCTCTCTCGCGTTCTATCTCTCTCTCGCGCGTTCTATCTCTCTGGCGTTCTATTTCTCTCTCTCGCGCGTTCTATCTCTCTGGCGTTCTATTTCTCTATCTCTCTCGCGTTCTATCTCTCTCGCATTCTATCTCTCTCGCGTTCTATCTCTCTCGTGTTCTATTTCTCTCTCTCCCTCGCGTGCTATCTCTCTGGCGTTTTATTTCTCTCTCTCTGGCGTTCTATCTCTCTGGCGTTCTAACTCTCTCTCTCGCGTTCTCTCTCTCTCGCGTTCTATCTCTCTCGCGTTCTCTCTCTCTCGCGTTCTATCTCTATCTCTCTTTCTATCTCTCTCGTGTTCTATCTCTCTCTCTCGCGTTCTATCTCTCTCAGTTTCTATCTCTCTCTCTCGCATTCTATCTCTCTCGTTCTATCTCTCTCGCGTTCCATCTCTCTCGTGTTCTATCTCTCGCGCGTTCTATCTCTCTCGCGTTCTATCTCTCTTTCTCGCGTTCAATTTCTCTGGCGTTCTATTTCTCTCTCTCTCGTGTTCTATCTCTCTGGCGTTCTATTTCTCTCTCTCTCGCATTCTATCTCTCTCTCTCTCGCGTTCTATCTCTCTCACGTTCTATCTCTCTCACCTTCTATTTCTCTCTCTCTCGCGTTCAATTTCTCTGGCGTTCTATTTCTCTCTCTCTCTCGCGTTCTATCTCTCTGGCATTCTATTTCTCTCTCTCTCGCGTTCTATCTCTCTCTCTCTCTCTCTCGCGTTCTACCTCTCTCATGTTCTATCTCTCTCTCTCTCTCGCGTTCTATCTCTCTCGCATTCTATCTCTCTCTCGTTCTATATTTCTCACGTTCCATCTCTATCTCTCTTTCTCTCTCTCTCGTGTTCTATCTCTCTCTCTCTAGCGTTCTGTCTCTCTCAGTTTCTATCTCTCTCTCTTGCGTTCTATCTATCTTGCGTTCTATCTCTCTCACGTGCTATCTCTCTCTCTCTCGCATTCTATCTCTCTCACCTTCTATCTCTCTCTCTCGCGTTCAATCTCTCTCACGTTCAATCTCTCTCTCTTGCGTTCTATCTCTCTCGCACGTTCTATCTCTCTCGCATTCTATCTCTCTCTCTCGCGTTCTATCTCTCTCGCGTTCTATCTCTCTCGTGTTCTATCTCTCTCTCTCTCGTGTTCTATCTCTCTGGCATTCTATTTCTCTCTCTCTCGCGTTCTATCTCTCTGGCGTTCTATTTCTCTCTCTCCCTCGCGTTCTATCTCTCTGGCGTTCTATCTCTCTCTCTCTCTGGCGTTGTATCTCTCTGGCGTTCTATCTCTCTCTCTCGCGTTCTATCTCTCTCGCGTTCTATCTCTCTCGCGATCTATCTCTCTCCCTCTCTCGCGTTCCATCTCTCTCGCGTTCCATCTCTCTCGCGTTCCATCTCTCCTGCGTTCTATCTATCTCGCGTTCTATCTCTCTCACGTTCTATCTCTCTCTCTCGCGTTCAATTTCTCTGGCGTTCTATTTCTCTCTCTCTCGTGTTCTATCTCTCTGGTGTTCTATTTCTCTCTCTCTCACATTCTATCTCTCTCTCTCTCGCGTTCTATCTCTCTCACGTTCTATCTCTCTCTCGCGCATTCTGTCTCTCTCGCACGTTCTATCTTTCTCACGTTCTATCTCTCTCCCTCTCATGTTATTTCTCTCTCGTGTTCTATCTCTCTCTCTCTCTCGCATTCCAACTCTCTCTCTCTCTGGCGTTCTATCTCTCTGGCGTTCTATCTCTCTGGCGTTCTATCTCTCTGGCGTTCTATCTCTCTGGCGTTCTATCTCTCTCATGTTCTATCTCTCTCTCGCGCGCGTTCTATCTCTCTCGCGTTCAATCTCTCTCGCGTTCAATCTCTCTCGCGTTCAATCTCTCTCGCGTTCTATCTCTCTCGCGTTCTATCTCTCTCTCTCTCGCGTTCTATCTCTCTCGCGTTCTATTTCTCTCTTTCTCTCTCGCGTTCTATCTCTCTGGCGTTCTATTTCTCTCTCTCTCGCATTCTATCTCTCTCGCGTTCTATCTCTCTCGCGTTCTATCTCTCTCGCGTTCTATCTCTCTCGCGATCTATCTCTCTCTCTCTCGCGTTCTATCTCTCTCGCGTTCTATCTCTCTTGCGTTCGATATCTCTCTCTCGCGTTCCATTTCTCTGGCGTTCTATTTCTCTCTCTCTCGTGTTCTATCTCTCTGGCGTTCTATTTCTCTCTCTCTCGCATTCTATCTCTCTCTCTCTCGCGTTCTATCTCTCTCACGTTCTATCTCTCTCACCTTCTATTTCTCTCTCTCTCGCGTTCAATTTCTCTGGCGTTCTATTTCTCTCTCTCTCTCGCGTTCTATCTCTCTGGCATTCTATTTCTCTCTCTCTCGCGTTCTATCTCTCTCTCTCTCTCTCTCGCGTTCTACCTCTCTCATGTTCTATCTCTCTCTCTCTCTCGCGTTCTATCTCTCTCGCATTCTATCTCTCTCTCGTTCTATCTTTCTCACGTTCCATCTCTATCTCTCTTTCTCTCTCTCTCGTGTTCTATCTCTCTCTCTCTCGCGTTCTGTCTCTCTCAGTTTCTATCTCTCTCTCTTGCGTTCTATCTATCTCGCGTTCTATCTCTCTCACGTGCTATCTCTCTCTCTCTCGCATTCTATCTCTCTCACCTTCTATCTCTCTCTCTCGCGTTCAATCTCTCTCGCATTCTATCTCTCTCTCTTGCGTTCTATCTCTCTCGCACGTTCTATCTCTCTCGCGTTCTATCTCACTCTCTCGCGTTCTATCTCTCTCTCTCTTGCGCGTTCTATCTCCCTCGTGTTCTATCTCTCTCTCTCTCACGCGTTCTATCCCTCTCGCGTTCTATCTCTCTCTCTCTCGCTTTGTATCTCTCTCTCTCTGGCATTCTATCTCTCTGGCATTCTATCTCTCTCTCTCTCTCACGTTCTATCTCTTTGGCATTCTATCTCTCTGGTGTTCTATCTCTCTTGTGTTCTGTCTCTCTCTCTCTCGCGTTCTATCTCTCCCGCGTTCTATCTCTCTCGTATTCTATCTCTCTCTCTCTTTCGCATTCTATCTCTCTCATGTTCTATCTCTCTCTCGCGTTCTATCTCTCTCTCGCGCATTCTGTCTCTCTCGCACGTTCTATCTTTCTCACGTTCTATCTCTCTCCCTCTCGTGTTATTTCTCTCTCGTGTTCTATCTCTCTCTCTCTCTCACATTCCAACTCTCTCTCTCTGGCGTTCTATCTCTCTCATGTTCTATCTCTCTCTCGCGCGCGTTCTATCTCTCTCACGTTCTATCTCTCTCGCGTTCTATCTCTCTCGCGTTCTATCTCTCTCGCGTTCTATCTCTCTCGCGTTCTATCTCTCTCGCGTTATATCTCTCTCGCGTTCTATCTCTCTGGCGTTCTATCTCTCTCTCTCGCATTCTATCTCTCTCGCATTCTATCTCTCTCGTATTCTATATCTCTCTCTCTCTGGCGTTCTATCTCTCTGGCGTTCTACCTCTCTCTCTCTCTCTTGCGTTCTATCTCTCTGGCGTTCTATCTCTCTGGCGTTCTATCTCTCTGGCGTTCTATCTCTCTGGCGTTCCATCTCTCTGGGGTTCTATCTCTCTCGCATTCTATCTCTCTGGCGTTCTATCTCTCTGGCGTTCTATCTCTCTCGTGTTCTATCTCTCTCTCTCATGCACGTTCTATCTCTTTGGCGTTATATCTCTCTGGCGTTCAATCTCTCTCTGGCGTTCAATCTCTCTCTGGCGTTCTATCTCTCTGGCGTTCTATCTCTCTGGCGTTCTATCTCTCTGGCGTTCTATCTCTCTCGTGTTCTATCTCTCTCTCACACGCGCGTTCTATCTCTCTGGCGTTCTATCTCTCTCTGGCGTTCTATCTCTCTCGTGTTCTATCTCTCTCTCTCACGCGCGTTCTATCTCTCTGGCGTTCTATCTCTCTCACGTTCTATCTCTCTCTCGTGTTCTATCTCTCTCGCGTTCCATCTCTCTGGCGTTCTATCTCTCTCGTGTTCTATCACTCTCTCTCTCGCGTTCTATCTCTCTGGCGTTCTATTTCTCTCTCTCTCTCATGTTCTATCTCTCTGGCGTTCTATTTCTCTCTCTCTCGCGTTCTATCTCTCTCGCGTTCTATTTCTCTGGCGTTCTATCTCTCTTGCATTCTATCTCTCTCGTGTTCTATCTCTCTCTCTGGCGTTCCATCCCTCTCTCTCTCTCTCTGGCTTTCTATCTCTCTGGCTTTCTATCTCTCTGGCTTTCTATCTCTCTGGCTTTCTATCTCTCTCGCGTTCTATCTCTCTCGCGTTCTATCTCTCTCGTGTTCTATCTCTCTCTCTCACGCGCGTTCTATCTCTCTGGCGTTCTATCTCTCTCACGTTCTATCTCTCTCTCGTGTTCTATCTCTCTCGCGTTCCATCTCTCTGGCGTTCTATCTCTCTCGTGTTCTATCACTCTCTCTCTCGCGTTCTATCTCTGTGGCGTTCTATTTCTCTCTCTCTCTCATGTTCTATCTCTCTGGCGTTCTATTTCTCTCTCTCTCGCGTTCTATCTCTCTCGCGTTCTATCTCTCTCGCGTTCTATTTCTCTGGCGTTCTATCTCTCTTGCATTCTATCTCTCTCGTGTTCTATCTCTCTCTCTGGCGTTCCATCCCTCTCTCTCTCTCTGGCTTTCTATCTCTCTGGTTTTCTATCTCTCTCGCGTTCTATCTCTCTCGCGTTCTATCTCTCTCGCGTTCTATCTCTCTCGCGTTCTATCTCTCTCGCGTTCTATCTCTCTCGCGTTCTATCTCTCTCGCGTTCTATCTCTCTCTCTCTCGCGTTCTATCTCTCTCGTGTTCTATTTCTCTCTCTCTCGCGTTCTATCTCTCTCGCGTTCTCTCTCTCTCATGTTCTATCTCTCTCTCTCGCGCGTTCTATCTCTCTGGCGTTCTATTTCTCTCTCTCGCGCGTTCTATCTCTCTGGCGTTCTATTTCTCTATCTCTCTCGCGTTCTATCTCTCTCGCATTCTATCTCTCTCGTGTTCTATCTCTCTCGTGTTCTATTTCTCTCTCTCCCTCGCGTGCTATCTCTCTGGCGTTTTATTTCTCTCTCTCTGGCGTTCTATCTCTCTGGCGTTCTAACTCTCTCTCTCGCGTTCTCTCTCTCTCGCGTTCTATCTCTCTCGCGTTCTATCTCTCTCGCGTTCTATCTCTCTCGCGTTCTCTCTCTCTCGCGTTCTATCTCTATCTCTCTTTCTATCTCTCTCGTGTTCTATCTCTCTCTCTCGCGTTCTATCTCTCTCAGTTTCTATCTCTCTCTCTCGCATTCTATCTCTCGCGTTCCATCTCTCTCGCGTTCCATCTCTCTCGCGTTCCATCTCTCTCGCGTTCTATCTCTCGCGCGTTCTATCTCTCTCGCGTTCTATCTCTCTTTCTCGCGTTCAATTTCTCTGGCGTTCTATTTCTCTCTCTCTCGTGTTCTATCTCTCTGGCGTTCTATTTCTCTCTCTCTCACATTCTATCTCTCTCTCTCTCGCGTTCTATCTCTCTCACGTTCTATCTCTCTCTCGCGCATTCTGTCTCTCTCGCACGTTCTATCTTTCTCACGTTCTATCTCTCTCCCTCTCGTGTTATTTGTCTCTCGTGTTCTATCTCTCTCTCTCTCTCGCATTCCAACTCTCTCTCTCTCTGGCATTCTATCTCTCTGGCGTTCTATCTCTCTGGCGTTCTATCTCTCTCATGTTCTATCTCTCTCTCGCGCGCGTTCTATCTCTCTCGCGTTCAATCTCTCTCGCGTTCTATCTCTCTCGCGTTCTATCTCTCTCTCGCGTTCTATCTCTCTCGCGTTCTATTTCTCTCTCTCTCTCGCGTTCTATCTCTCTGGCGTTCTATTTCTATCTCTCTCGCATTCTATCTCTCTCGCGTTCTATCTCTCTCGCGTTCTATCTCTCTCGCGTTCTATCTCTCTCGCGATCTATCTCTCTCTCTCTCGCGTTCTATCTCTCTCGCGTTCTATCTCTCTTGCGTTCTATATCTCTCTCTCGCGTTCCATTTCTCTGGCGTTCTATTTCTCTCTCTCTCGCGTTCTATCTCTCTCGCGTTCTATCTCTCTCGTGTTCTATCTCTCTCTCTCTCTCACGTTCTATCTCTCTCTCTCTCTCTCGCGTTGTACCTCTCTCATGTTCTATCTCTCTCTCTCTCTCGCATTCTATCTCTCTCGCGTTCTCTCTCTCTCGCGTTCTATCTCTATCTCTCTTTCTATCTCTCTCGTGTTCTATCTCTCTCTCTCGCGTTCTATCTCTCTCGCGTTCTATCTCTCTCTCTCGCATTCTATCTCTCTCTCGTTCTATCTCTCTCGCGTTCCATCTCTCTCGCGTTCTATCTCTCTCGCGTTCTATCTCTCTCGCGTTCTATCTCTCTCGCGTTCTATCTCTCTTTCTCGCGTTCAATTTCTCTGGCGTTCTATTTCTCTCTCTCTCGTGTTCTATCTCTCTGGCGTTCTATTTCTCTCTCTCTCACATTCTATCTCTCTCTCTCTCGCGTTCTATCTCTCTCACGTTCTATCTCTCTCTCGCGCATTCTGTCTCTCTCGCACGTTCTATCTTTCTCACGTTCTATCTCTCTCCGTCTCGTGTTATTTCTCTCTCGTGTTCTATGTCTCTCTCTCTCTCGCATTCCAACTCTCTCTCTCTCTGGCGTTCTATCTCTCTGGCGTTCTATCTCTCTGGCGTTCTATCTCTCTCTCGCGCGCGTTCTATCTCTCTCGCGTTCAATCTCTCTCGCGTTCTATCTCTCTCTCTCTCGCGTTCTATCTCTCTCGCGTTCTATTTCTCTCTCTCTCTCGCGTTCTATCTCTCTGGCATTCTATTTCTATCTCTCTCGCATTCTATCTCTCTCTCGTTCTATCTCTCTCGCGTTCCATCTCTATCTCTCTTTCTCTCTCTCTCGCGTTCTATCTCTCTCGCGTTCTATTTCTCTGGCGTTCTATCTCTCTTGCATTCTATCTCTCTCGTGTTCTATCTCTCTCTCTGGCGTTCCATCCCTCTCTCTCTCTCTGGCTTTCTATCTCTCTGGCTTTCTATCTCTCTCGCGTTCTATCTCTCTCGCGTTCTATCTCTCTCTCTCGCGTTCTATCTCTCTCGTGTTCTATTTCTCTCTCTCTCGCGTTCTATCTCTCTCGCGTTCTATCTCTCTCGTGTTCTATCTCTCTCTCTCTGGCGTTCTATCTCTCTGGCGTTCTATTTCTCTCTCTCTCGCGTTCTATCTCTCTGGCGTTCTATTTCTCTATCTCTCTCGCGTTCTATCTCTCTCGTGTTCTATCTCTCTCTCTCACGCGCGTTCTATCTCTCTGGCGTTCTATCTCTCTCACGTTCTATCTCTCTCTCGTGTTCTATCTCTCTCGCGTTCCATCTCTCTGGCGTTCTATCTCTCTCGTGTTCTATCACTCTCTCTCTCGCGTTCTATCTCTGTGGCGTTCTATTTCTCTCTCTCTCTCATGTTCTATCTCTCTGGCGTTCTATTTCTCTCTCTCTCGCGTTCTATCTCTCTCGCGTTCTATCTCTCTCGCGTTCTATTTCTCTGGCGTTCTATCTCTCTTGCATTCTATCTCTCTCGTGTTCTATCTCTCTCTCTGGCATTCCATCCCTCTCTCTCTCTCTGGCTTTCTATCTCTCTGGTTTTCTATCTCTCTCGCGTTCTATCTCTCTCGCGTTCTATCTCTCTCGCGTTCTATCTCTCTCGCGTTCTATCTCTCTCGCGTTCTATCTCTCTCGCGTTCTATCTCTCTCTCTCTCGCGTTCTATCTCTCTCGTGTTCTATTTCTCTCTCTCTCGCGTTCTATCTCTCTCGCGTTCTCTCTCTCTCATGTTCTATCTCTCTCTCTCGCGCGTTCTATCTCTCTGGCGTTCTATTTCTCTCTCTCGCGCGTTCTATCTCTCTGGCGTTCTATTTCTCTATCTCTCTCGCGTTCTATCTCTCTCGCATTCTATCTCTCTCGTGTTCTATCTCTCTCGTGTTCTATTTCTCTCTCTCCCTCGCGTGCTATCTCTCTGGCGTTTTATTTCTCTCTCTCTGGCGTTCTATCTCTCTGGCGTTCTAACTCTCTCTCTCGCGTTCTCTCTCTCTCGCGTTCTATCTCTCTCGCGTTCTATCTCTCTCGCGTTCTATCTCTCTCGCGTTCTCTCTCTCTCGCGTTCTATCTCTATCTCTCTTTCTATCTCTCTCGTGTTCTATCTCTCTCTCTCGCGTTCTATCTCTCTCAGTTTCTATCTCTCTCTCTCGCATTCTATCTCTCTCGTTCTATCTCTCTCGCGTTCCATCTCTCTCGCGTTCCATCTCTCTCGCGTTCTATCTCTCGCGCGTTCTATCTCTCTCGCGTTCTATCTCTCTTTCTCGCGTTCAATTTCTCTGGCGTTCTATTTCTCTCTCTCTCGTGTTCTATCTCTCTGGCGTTCTATTTCTCTCTCTCTCACATTCTATCTCTCTCTCTCTCGCGTTCTATCTCTCTCACGTTCTATCTCTCTCTCGCGCATTCTGTCTCTCTCGCACGTTCTATCTTTCTCACGTTCTATCTCTCTCCCTCTCGTGTTATTTGTCTCTCGTGTTCTATCTCTCTCTCTCTCTCGCATTCCAACTCTCTCTCTCTCTGGCATTCTATCTCTCTGGCGTTCTATCTCTCTGGCGTTCTATCTCTCTGGCGTTCTATCTCTCTCATGTTCTATCTCTCTCTCGCGCGCGTTCTATCTCTCTCGCGTTCAATCTCTCTCGCGTTCTATCTCTCTCGCGTTCTATCTCTCTCTCGCGTTCTATCTCTCTCGCGTTCTATTTCTCTCTCTCTCTCGCGTTCTATCTCTCTGGCGTTCTATTTCTATCTCTCTCGCATTCTATCTCTCTCGCGTTCTATCTCTCTCGCGTTCTATCTCTCTCGCGTTCTATCTCTCTCGCGATCTATCTCTCTCTCTCTCGCGTTCTATCTCTCTCGCGTTCTATCTCTCTTGCGTTCTATATCTCTCTCTCGCGTTCCATTTCTCTGGCGTTCTATTTCTCTCTCTCTCGCGTTCTATCTCTCTCGCGTTCTATCTCTCTCGTGTTCTATCTCTCTCTCTCTCTCACGTTCTATCTCTCTCTCTCTCTCTCGCGTTGTACCTCTCTCATGTTCTATCTCTCTCTCTCTCTCGCATTCTATCTCTCTCGCGTTCTCTCTCTCTCGCGTTCTATCTCTATCTCTCTTTCTATCTCTCTCGTGTTCTATCTCTCTCTCTCGCGTTCTATCTCTCTCGCGTTCTATCTCTCTCTCTCGCATTCTATCTCTCTCTCGTTCTATCTCTCTCGCGTTCCATCTCTCTCGCGTTCTATCTCTCTCGCGTTCTATCTCTCTCGCGTTCTATCTCTCTCGCGTTCTATCTCTCTTTCTCGCGTTCAATTTCTCTGGCGTTCTATTTCTCTCTCTCTCGTGTTCTATCTCTCTGGCGTTCTATTTCTCTCTCTCTCACATTCTATCTCTCTCTCTCTCGCGTTCTATCTCTCTCACGTTCTATCTCTCTCTCGCGCATTCTGTCTCTCTCGCACGTTCTATCTTTCTCACGTTCTATCTCTCTCCGTCTCGTGTTATTTCTCTCTCGTGTTCTATGTCTCTCTCTCTCTCGCATTCCAACTCTCTCTCTCTCTGGCGTTCTATCTCTCTGGCGTTCTATCTCTCTGGCGTTCTATCTCTCTCTCGCGCGCGTTCTATCTCTCTCGCGTTCAATCTCTCTCGCGTTCTATCTCTCTCTCTCTCGCGTTCTATCTCTCTCGCGTTCTATTTCTCTCTCTCTCTCGCGTTCTATCTCTCTGGCATTCTATTTCTATCTCTCTCGCATTCTATCTCTCTCTCGTTCTATCTCTCTCGCGTTCCATCTCTATCTCTCTTTCTCTCTCTCTCGCGTTCTATCTCTCTCGCGTTCTATTTCTCTGGCGTTCTATCTCTCTTGCATTCTATCTCTCTCGTGTTCTATCTCTCTCTCTGGCGTTCCATCCCTCTCTCTCTCTCTGGCTTTCTATCTCTCTGGCTTTCTATCTCTCTCGCGTTCTATCTCTCTCGCGTTCTATCTCTCTCTCTCGCGTTCTATCTCTCTCGTGTTCTATTTCTCTCTCTCTCGCGTTCTATCTCTCTCGCGTTCTATCTCTCTCGTGTTCTATCTCTCTCTCTCTGGCGTTCTATCTCTCTGGCGTTCTATTTCTCTCTCTCTCGCGTTCTATCTCTCTGGCGTTCTATTTCTCTATCTCTCTCGCGTTCTATCTCTCTCTCTCTCGCGTTCTATCTCTCTGGCATTCTATCTCTCTCTCTCTCTCACGTTCTATCTCTTTGGCATTCTATCTCTCTGGTGTTCTATCTCTCTTGTGTTCTGTCTCTCTCTCTCTCGCGTTCTATCTCTCCCGCGTTCTATCTCTCTCGTATTCTATCTCTCTCTCTCTTTCGCATTCTATCTCTCTCATGTTCTATCTCTCTCTCGCGTTCTATCTCTCTCTCGCGCATTCTGTCTCTCTCGCACGTTCTATCTTTCTCACGTTCTATCTCTCTCCCTCTCGTGTTATTTCTCTCTCGTGTTCTATCTCTCTCTCTCTCTCTCGCATTCCAACTCTCTCTCTCTGGCGTTCTATCTCTCTCATGTTCTATCTCTCTCTCGCGCGCATTCTATCTCTCTCGCGTTCTATCTCTCTCGCGTTCTATCTCTCTCGCGTTATATCTCTCTCGCGTTCTATCTCTCTCGCGTTCTATCTCTCTCGCGTTCTATCTCTCTCGCGTTATATCTCTCTCGCGTTCTATCTCTCTGGCGTTCAATCTCTCTCTCTCGCGTTCTACCTCTCTCGCATTCTATCTCTCTCGTATTCTATATCTCTCTCTCTCTGGCGTTCTATCTCTCTGGCGTTCTACCTCTCTCTCTCTCTCTCTTGCGTTCTATTTCTCTGGCGTTCTATCTCTCTGGCGTTCTATCTCTCTGGCGTTCCATCTCTCTGGGGTTCTATCTCTCTCGCATTCTATCTCTCTGGCGTTCTATCTCTCTGGCGTTCTATCTCTCTCGTGTTCTATCTCTCTCTCTCACGCACGTTCTATCTCTTTGGCGTTATATCTCTTTGGCGTTCTCTCTCTCTCTGGCATTCTATCTCTCTGGCATTCTATCTCTCTGGCGTTCTATTTCTCTGGCGTTCTATCTCTCTCGCGTTCTATCTCTCTGGTGTTCTATCTCTCTGGTGTTCTATCTCTCTGGCGTTCTATCTCTCTCGCGTTCTATCTCTCGTGTTCTATCTCTCTCTCTCACACGCGCGTTCTATCTCTCTGGCGTTCGATCTCTCTCTGGCGTTCTATCTCTCTCTGGCGTTCTATCTCTCTCGTGTTCTATCTCTCTCTCTCACGCGCGTTCTATCTCTCTGGCGTTCTATCTCTCTCACATTCTATCTCTCTCTCGTGTTCTATCTCTCTCGCGTTCCATCTCTCTGGCGTTCTATCTCTCTCGCGTTCTATCTCTCTCGCGTTCTATCTCTCTCGCGTTCTATCTCTCTCGCGTTCTATCTCTCTCGTGTTCTATCTCTCTCGCGTTCCATCTCTCTGGCGTTCTATCTCTCTCGCGTTCTATCTCTCTCGCGTTCTATCTCTCTCGCGTTCTATCTCTCTCGCGTTCTATCTCTCTCGTGTTCTATCACTCTCTCTCTCGCGTTCTATCTCTCTGGCGTTCTATTTCTCTCTCTCTCTCATGTTCTATCTCTCTGGCGTTCTATTTCTCTCTCTCTCGCGTTCTATCTCTCTCGCGTTCTATTTCTCTGGCGTTCTATCTCTCTTGCATTCTATCTCTCTCGTGTTCTATCTCTCTCTCTGGCGTTCCATCCCTCTCTCTCTCTCTGGCTTTCTATCTCTCTGGCTTTCTATCTCTCTGGCTTTCTATCTCTCTCGCGTTCTATCTCTCTCGTGTTCTATCTCTCTCTCTCACACGCGCGTTCTACCTCTCTGGCGTTCTATCTCTCTCTGGCGTTCTATCTCTCTCGTGTTCTATCTCTCTCTCTCACGCGCGTTCTATCTCTCTGGCGTTCTATCTCTCTCACGTTCTATCTCTCTCTCGTGTTCTATCTCTCTCGCGTTCCATCTCTCTGGCGTTCTGTCTCTCTCGCGTTCTATCTCTCTCGCGTTCTATCTCTCTCGCGTTCTATCTCTCTCGCGTTCTATCTCTCTCGCGTTCTATCTCTCTCGTGTTCTATCTCTCTCGTGTTCTATCACTCTCTCTCTCGCGTTCTATCTCTCTGGTGTTCTATTTCTCTCTCTCTCTCATGTTCTATCTCTCTGGCGTTCTATTTCTCTCTCTCTCGCGTTCTATCTCTCTCACGTTCTATTTCTCTGGCGTTCTATCTCTCTTGCATTCTATCTCTCTCGTGTTCTATCTCTCTCTCTGGCGTTCCATCCCTCTCTCTCTCTCTGGCTTTCTATCTCTCTGGCTTTCTATCTCTCTCGCGTTCTATCTCTCTCGCGTTCTATCTCTCTCTCTCGCGTTCTATCTCTCTCGTGTTCTATTTCTCTCTCTCTCGCGTTCTATCTCTCTCGCGTTCTATCTCTCTCGTGTTCTATCTCTCTCTCTCTGGCGTTCTATCTCTCTGGCGTTCTATTTCTCTCTCTCTCGCGTTCTATCTCTCTGGCGTTCTATTTCTCTATCTCTCTCGCGTTCTATCTCTCTCTCTCTCGCGTTCTATCTCTCTGGCATTCTATCTCTCTCTCTCTCTCACGTTCTATCTCTTTGGCATTCTATCTCTCTGGTGTTCTATCTCTCTTGTGTTCTGTCTCTCTCTCTCTCGCGTTCTATCTCTCCCGCGTTCTATCTCTCTCGTATTCTATCTCTCTCTCTCTTTCGCATTCTATCTCTCTCATGTTCTATCTCTCTCTCGCGTTCTATCTCTCTCTCGCGCATTCTGTCTCTCTCGCACGTTCTATCTTTCTCACGTTCTATCTCTCTCCCTCTCGTGTTATTTCTCTCTCGTGTTCTATCTCTCTCTCTCTCTCTCGCATTCCAACTCTCTCTCTCTCTGGCGTTCTATCTCTCTCATGTTCTATCTCTCTCTCGCGCGCATTCTATCTCTCTCGCGTTATATCTCTCTCGCGTTATATCTCTCTCGCGTTATATCTCTCTCGCGTTCTATCTCTCTCGCGTTCTATCTCTCTCGCGTTATATCTCTCTCGCGTTCTATCTCTCTGGCGTTCAATCTCTCTCTCTCGCGTTCTACCTCTCTCGTATTCTATATCTCTCTCTCTCTGGCGTTCTATCTCTCTGGCGTTCTACCTCTCTCTCTCTCTCTTGCGTTCTATTTCTCTGGCGTTCTATCTCTCTGGCGTTCTATCTCTCTGGCGTTCCATCTCTCTGGGGTTCTATCTCTCTCGCATTCTATCTCTCTGGCGTTCTATCTCTCTGGCATTCTATCTCTCTCGTGTTCTATCTCTCTCTCTCACGCACGTTCTATCTCTTTGGCGTTATATCTCTTTGGCGTTCTCTCTCTCTCTGGCATTCTATCTCTCTGGCATTCTATCTCTCTGGCATTCTATCTCTCTGGCGTTCTATTTCTCTGGCGTTCTATCTCTCTCGCGTTCTATCTCTCTGGTGTTCTATCTCTCTGGTGTTCTATCTCTCTGGCGTTCTATCTCTCTGGCGTTCTATCTCTCTGGCGTTCTATCTCTCTCGCGTTCTATCTCTCGTGTTCTATCTCTCTCTCTCACACGCGCGTTCTATCTCTCTGGCGTTCTATCTCTCTCTGGCGTTCTATCTCTCTCTGGCGTTCTATCTCTCTCGTGTTCTATCTCTCTCTCTCACGCGCGTTCTATCTCTCTGGCGTTCTATCTCTCTCACATTCTATCTCTCTCTCGTGTTCTATCTCTCTCGCGTTCCATCTCTCTGGCGTTCTATCTCTCTCGCGTTCTATCTCTCTCGCGTTCTATCTCTCTCGCGTTCTATCTCTCTCGCGTTCTATCTCTCTCGTGTTCTATCACTCTCTCTCTCGCGTTCTATCTCTCTGGCGTTCTATTTCTCTCTCTCTCTCATGTTCTATCTCTCTGGCGTTCTATTTCTCTCTCTCTCGCGTTCTATCTCTCTCGCGTTCTATTTCTCTGGCGTTCTATCTCTCTTGCATTCTATCTCTCTCGTGTTCTATCTCTCTCTCTGGCGTTCCATCCCTCTCTCTCTCTCTGGCTTTCTATCTCTCTGGCTTTCTATCTCTCTCGCGTTCTATCTCTCTCGTGTTCTATCTCTCTCTCTCACACGCGCGTTCTATCTCTCTGGCGTTCTATCTCTCTCTGGCGTTCTATCTCTCTCGTGTTCTATCTCTCTCTCTCACGCGCGTTCTATCTCTCTGGCGTTCTATCTCTCTCACGTTCTATCTCTCTCTCGTGTTCTATCTCTCTCGCGTTCCATCTCTCTGGCGTTCTGTCTCTCTCGCGTTCTATCTCTCTCGCGTTCTATCTCTCTCGTGTTCTATCTCTCTCGTGTTCTATCACTCTCTCTCTCGCGTTCTATCTCTCTGGTGTTCTATTTTTCTCTCTCTCTCTCATGTTCTATCTCTCTGGCGTTCTATTTCTCTCTCTCTCGCGTTCTATCTCCCTCGCGTTCTATTTCTCTGGCGTTCTATCTCTCTTGCATTCTATCTCTCTCGTGTTCTATCTCTCTCTCTGGCGTTCCATCCCTCTCTCTCTCTCTGGCTTTCTATCTCTCTGGCTTTCTATCTCTCTCGCGTTCTATCTCTCTCGCGTTCTATCTCTCTCTCTCGCGTTCTATCTCTCTCGTGTTCTATTTCTCTCTCTCTCGCGTTCTATCTCTCTCGCGTTCTATCTCTCTCGTGTTCTATCTCTCTCTCTCTGGCGTTCTATCTCTCTGGCGTTCTATTTCTCTCTCTCTCGCGTTCTATCTCTCTGGCGTTCTATTTCTCTATCTCTCTCGCGTTCTATCTCTCTCTCGCGTTCTATCTCTCTCGCATTCTATCTCTCTCGCGTTCTAACTCTCTCGTGTTCTATTTCTCTCTCTCCCTTGCGTGATATCTCTCAGGCGTTTTATTTCTCTCTCTCTCTCATGTTCTATCTCTCTGGCATTCTATTTCTCTCTCTCTCGCGTTCTATCTCTCTCGCGTTCTATTTCTCTGGCATTCTATCTCTCTTGCATTCTATCTCTCTCGTGTTCTATCTCTCTCTCTGGCGTTCCATCCCTCTCTCTCTCTCTGGCTTTCTATCTCTCTGGCTTTCTATCTCTCTGGCTTTCTATCTCTCTGGCTTTCTATCTCTCTCGCGTTCTATCTCTCTCGCGTTCTATCTCTCTCGTGTTCTATCTCTCTCTCTCACGCGCGTTCTATCTCTCTGGCGTTCTATCTCTCTCACGTTCTATCTCTCTCTCGTGTTCTATCTCTCTCGCGTTCCATCTCTCTGGCGTTCTATCTCTCTCGTGTTCTATCACTCTCTCTCTCGCGTTCTATCTCTGTGGCGTTCTATTTCTCTCTCTCTCTCATGTTCTATCTCTCTGGCGTTCTATTTCTCTCTCTCTCGCGTTCTATCTCTCTCGCGTTCTATCTCTCTCGCGTTCTATTTCTCTGGCGTTCTATCTCTCTTGCATTCTATCTCTCTCGTGTTCTATCTCTCTCTCTGGCGTTCCATCCCTCTCTCTCTCTCTGGCTTTCTATCTCTCTGGTTTTCTATCTCTCTCGCGTTCTATCTCTCTCGCGTACTATCTCTCTCGCGTTCTATCTCTCTCGCGTTCTATCTCTCTCGCGTTCTATCTCTCTCTCTCTCGCGTTCTATCTCTCTCGTGTTCTATTTCTCTCTCTCTCGCGTTCTCTCTCTCTCGCGTTCTCTCTCTCTCATGTTCTATCTCTCTCTCTCGCGCATTCTATCTCTCTGGCGTTCTATTTCTCTCTCTCGCGCGTTCTATCTCTCTGGCGTTCTATTTCTCTATCTCTCTCGCGTTCTATCTCTCTCGCGTTCTATCTCTCTCGTGTTCTATCTCTCTCGTGTTCTATTTCTCTCTCTCCCTCGCGTGCTATCTCTCTGGCGTTTTATTTCTCTCTCTCTGGCGTTCTATCTCTCTGGCGTTCTAACTCTCTCTCTCGCGTTCTCTCTCTCTCGCGTTCTATCTCTATCTCTCTTTCTATCTCTCTCGTGTTCTATCTCTCTCTCTCGCGTTCTATCTCTCTCAGTTTCTATCTCTCTCTCTCGCATTCTATCTCTCTCGTTCTATCTCTCTCGTTCTATCTCTCTCGCGTTCCATCTCTCTCGCGTTCTATCTCTCGCGCGTTCTATCTCTCTCGCGTTCTATCTCTCTTCCTCGCGTTCAATTTCTCTGGCGTTCTATTTCTCTCTCTCTCGTGTTCTATCTCTCTGGCGTTCTATTTCTCTCTCTCTCACATTCTATCTCTCTCTCTCTCGCGTTCTATCTCTCTCACGTTCTATCTCTCTCTCGCGCATTCTGTCTCTCTCGCACGTTCTATCTTTCTCACGTTCTATCTCTCTCCCTCTCGTGTTATTTGTCTCTCGTGTTCTATCTCTCTCTCTCTCTCGCATTCCAACTCTCTCTCTCTCTGGCGTTCTATCTCTCTGGCGTTCTATCTCTCTGGCGTTCTATCTCTCTGGCGTTCTATCTCTCTGGCGTTCTATCTCTCTCATGTTCTATCTCTCTCTCGCGCGCGTTCTATCTCTCTCGCGTTCAATCTCTCTCGCGTTCTATCTCTCTCGCGTTCTATCTCTCTCGCGTTCTATCTCTCTCTCGCGTTCTATCTCTCTCGCGTTCTATTTCTCTCTCTCTCTCGCGTTCTATCTCTCTGGCGTTCTATTTCTATCTCTCTCGCATTCTATCTCTCTCGCGTTCTATCTCTCTCGCGTTCTATCTCTCTCGCGTTCTATCTCTCTCGCGATCTATCTCTCTCTCTCTCGCGTTCTATCTCTCTCGCGTTCTATCTCTCTTGCGTTCTATATCTCTCTCTCGCGTTCCATTTCTCTGGCGTTCTATTTCTCTCTCTCTCGCGTTCTATCTCTCTCGCGTTCTATCTCTCTCGTGTTCTATCTCTCTCTCTCTCTCACGTTCTATCTCTCTCTCTCTCTCTCGCGTTGTACCTCTCTCATGTTCTATCTCTCTCTCTCTCTCGCATTCTATCTCTCTCGCGTTCTCTCTCTCTCGCGTTCTATCTCTATCTCTCTTTCTATCTCTCTCGTGTTCTATCTCTCTCTCTCGCGTTCTATCTCTCTCGCGTTCTATCTCTCTCTCTCGCATTCTATCTCTCTCGCGTTCCATCTCTCTCGCGTTCCATCTCTCTCGCGTTCCATCTCTCTCGCGTTCTATCTCTCTCGCGTTCTATCTCTCTCGCGTTCTATCTCTCTCGCGTTCTATCTCTCTTTCTCGCGTTCAATTTCTCTGGCGTTCTATTTCTCTCTCTCTCGTGTTCTATCTCTCTGGCGTTCTATTTCTCTCTCTCTCACATTCTATCTCTCTCTCTCTCGCGTTCTATCTCTCTCACGTTCTATCTCTCTCTCGCGCATTCTGTCTCTCTCGCACGTTCTATCTTTCTCACGTTCTATCTCTCTCCGTCTCGTGTTATTTCTCTCTCGTGTTCTATCTCTCTCTCTCTCTCGCATTCCAACTCTCTCTCTCTCTGGCGTTCTATCTCTCTGGCGTTCTATCTCTCTGGCGTTCTATCTCTCTCTCGCGCGCGTTCTATCTCTCTCGCGTTCAATCTCTCTCGCGTTCTATCTCTCTCTCTCTCGCGTTCTATCTCTCTCGCGTTCTATTTCTCTCTCTCTCTCGCGTTCTATCTCTCTGGCATTCTATTTCTATCTCTCTCACATTCTATCTCTCTCTCGTTCTATCTCTCTCGCGTTCCATCTCTATCTCTCTTTCTCTCTCTCTCGCGTTCTATCTCTCTCGCGTTCTATTTCTCTGGCGTTCTATCTCTCTTGCATTCTATCTCTCTCGTGTTCTATCTCTCTCTCTGGCGTTCCATCCCTCTCTCTCTCTCTGGCTTTCTATCTCTCTGGCTTTCTATCTCTCTCGCGTTCTATCTCTCTCGCGTTCTATCTCTCTCTCTCGCGTTCTATCTCTCTCGTGTTCTATTTCTCTCTCTCTCGCGTTCTATCTCTCTCGCGTTCTATCTCTCTCGTGTTCTATCTCTCTCTCTCTGGCGTTCTATCTCTCTGGCGTTCTATTTCTCTCTCTCTCGCGTTCTATCTCTCTGGCGTTCTATTTCTCTATCTCTCTCGCGTTCTATCTCTCTCTCTCTCGCGTTCTATCTCTCTGGCATTCTATCTCTCTCTCTCTCTCACGTTCTATCTCTTTGGCATTCTATCTCTCTGGTGTTCTATCTCTCTTGTGTTCTGTCTCTCTCTCTCTCGCGTTCTATCTCTCCCGCGTTCTATCTCTCTCGTATTCTATCTCTCTCTCTCTTTCGCATTCTATCTCTCTCATGTTCTATCTCTCTCTCGCGTTCTATCTCTCTCTCGCGCATTCTGTCTCTCTCGCACGTTCTATCTTTCTCACGTTCTATCTCTCTCCCTCTCGTGTTATTTCTCTCTCGTGTTCTATCTCTCTCTCTCTCTCTCGCATTCCAACTCTCTCTCTCTCTGGCGTTCTATCTCTCTCATGTTCTATCTCTCTCTCGCGCGCATTCTATCTCTCTCGCGTTCTATCTCTCTCGCGTTATATCTCTCTCGCGTTCTATCTCTCTCGCGTTCTATCTCTCTCGCGTTATATCTCTCTCGCGTTCTATCTCTCTGGCGTTCAATCTCTCTCTCTCGCGTTCTACCTCTCTCGCATTCTATCTCTCTCGTATTCTATATCTCTCTCTCTCTGGCGTTCTATCTCTCTGGCGTTCTACCTCTCTCTCTCTCTCTCTTGCGTTCTATTTCTCTGGCGTTCTATCTCTCTGGCGTTCTATCTCTCTGGCGTTCCATCTCTCTGGGGTTCTATCTCTCTCGCATTCTATCTCTCTGGCGTTCTATCTCTCTGGCGTTCTATCTCTCTGGCGTTCTATCTCTCTCGTGTTCTATCTCTCTCTCTCACGCACGTTCTATCTCTTTGGCGTTATATCTCTTTGGCGTTCTCTCTCTCTCTGGCATTCTATCTCTCTGGCATTCTATCTCTCTGGCGTTCTATTTCTCTGGCGTTCTATCTCTCTCGCGTTCTATCTCTCTGGTGTTCTATCTCTCTGGTGTTCTATCTCTCTGGCGTTCTATCTCTCTCGCGTTCTATCTCTCGTGTTCTATCTCTCTCTCTCACACGCGCGTTCTATCTCTCTGGCGTTCTATCTCTCTCTGGCGTTCTATCTCTATCTCTCTTTCTATCTCTCTCGTGTTCTATCTCTCTCTCTCACGCGCGTTCTATCTCTCTGGCGTTCTATCTCTCTCACATTCTATCTCTCTCTCGTGTTCTATCTCTCTCGCGTTCCATCTCTCTGGCGTTCTATCTCTCTCGCGTTCTATCTCTCTCGCGTTCTATCTCTCTCGCGTTCTATCCCTCTCGTGTTCTATCACTCTCTCTCTCGCGTTCTATCTCTCTGGCGTTCTATTTCTCTCTCTCTCGTGTTCTATCTCTCTGGCGTTCTATTTCTCTCTCTCTCACATTCTATCTCTCTCTCTCTCGCGTTCTATCTCTCTCACGTTCTATCTCTCTCTCGCGCATTCTGTCTCTCTCGCACGTTCTATCTTTCTCACGTTCTATCTCTCTCCGTCTCGTGTTATTTCTCTCTCGTGTTCTATCTCTCTCTCTCTCTCGCATTCCAACTCTCTCTCTCTCTGGCGTTCTATCTCTCTGGCGTTCTATCTCTCTGGCGTTCTATCTCTCTCTCGCGCGCGTTCTATCTCTCTCGCGTTCAATCTCTCTCGCGTTCTATCTCTCTCTCTCTCGCGTTCTATCTCTCTCGCGTTCTATTTCTCTCTCTCTCTCGCGTTCTATCTCTCTGGCATTCTATTTCTATCTCTCTCGCATTCTATCTCTCTCTCGTTCTATCTCTCTCGCGTTCCATCTCTATCTCTCTTTCTCTCTCTCTCGCGTTCTATCTCTCTCGCGTTCTATTTCTCTGGCGTTCTATCTCTCTTGCATTCTATCTCTCTCGTGTTCTATCTCTCTCTCTGGCGTTCCATCCCTCTCTCTCTCTCTCTCTGGCTTTCTATCTCTCTGGCTTTCTATCTCTCTCGCGTTCTATCTCTCTCGCGTTCTATCTCTCTCTCTCGCATTCTATCTCTCTCGTGTTCTATTTCTCTCTCTCTCGCGTTCTATCTCTCTCGCGTTCTATCTCTCTCGTGTTCTATCTCTCTCTCTCTGGCGTTCTATCTCTCTGGCGTTCTATTTCTCTCTCTCTCGCGTTCTATCTCTCTGGCGTTCTATTTCTCTATCTCTCTCGCGTTCTATCTCTCTCTCTCTCGCGTTCTATCTCTCTGGCATTCTATCTCTCTCTCTCTCTCACGTTCTATCTCTTTGGCATTCTATCTCTCTGGTGTTCTATCTCTCTTGTGTTCTGTCTCTCTCTCTCTCGCGTTCTATCTCTCCCGCGTTCTATCTCTCTCGTATTCTATCTCTCTCTCTCTTTCGCATTCTATCTCTCTCATGTTCTATCTCTCTCTCGCGTTCTATCTCTCTCTCGCGCATTCTGTCTCTCTCGCACGTTCTATCTTTCTCACGTTCTATCTCTCTCCCTCTCGTGTTATTTCTCTCTCGTGTTCTATCTCTCTCTCTCTCTCTCGCATTCCAACTCTCTCTCTCTCTGGCGTTCTATCTCTCTCATGTTCTATCTCTCTCTCGCATTCCAACTCTCTCTCTCTCTGGCGTTCTATCTCTCTGGCGTTCTATCTCTCTGGCGTTCTATCTCTCTCTCGCGCGCGTTCTATCTCTCTCGCGTTCAATCTCTCTCGCGTTCTATCTCTCTCTCTCTCGCGTTCTATCTCTCTCGCGTTCTATTTCTCTCTCTCTCTCTCGCGTTCTATCTCTCTGGCATTCTATTTCTATCTCTCTCGCATTCTATCTCTCTCTCGTTCTATCTCTCTCGCGTTCCATCTCTATCTCTCTTTCTCTCTCTCTCGCGTTCTATCTCTCTCGCGTTCTATTTCTCTGGCGTTCTATCTCTCTTGCATTCTATCTCTCTCGTGTTCTATCTCTCTCTCTGGCGTTCCATCCCTCTCTCTCTCTCTCTGGCTTTCTATCTCTCTGGCTTTCTATCTCTCTGGCTTTCTATCTCTCTCGCGTTCTATCTCTCTCTCTCGCGTTCTATCTCTCTCGTGTTCTATTTCTCTCTCTCTCGCGTTCTATCTCTCTCGCGTTCTATCTCTCTCGTGTTCTATCTCTCTCTCTCTGGCGTTCTATCTCTCTGGCGTTCTATTTCTCTCTCTCTCGCGTTCTATCTCTCTGGCGTTCTATTTCTCTATCTCTCTCGCGTTCTATCTCTCTCTCTCTCGCGTTCTATCTCTCTGGCATTCTATCTCTCTCTCTCTCTCACGTTCTATCTCTTTGGCATTCTATCTCTCTGGTGTTCTATCTCTCTTGTGTTCTGTCTCTCTCTCTCTCGCGTTCTATCTCTCCCGCGTTCTATCTCTCTCGTATTCTATCTCTCTCTCTCTTTCGCATTCTATCTCTCTCATGTTCTATCTCTCTCTCGCGTTCTATCTCTCTCTCGCGCATTCTGTCTCTCTCGCACGTTCTATCTTTCTCACGTTCTATCTCTCTCCCTCTCGTGTTATTTCTCTCTCGTGTTCTATCTCTCTCTCTCTCTCTCGCATTCCAACTCTCTCTCTCTCTGGCGTTCTATCTCTCTCATGTTCTATCTCTCTCTCGCGCGCATTCTATCTCTCTCGCGTTCTATCTCTCTCGCGTTCTATCTCTCTCGCGTTCTATCTCTCTCGCGTTATATCTCTCTCGCGTTCTATCTCTCTCGCGTTCTATCTCTCTCGCGTTATATCTCTCTCGCGTTCTATCTCTCTGGCGTTCAATCTCTCTCTCTCGCGTTCTACCTCTCTCGCATTCTATCTCTCTCGTATTCTATATCTCTCTCTCTCTGGCGTTCTATCTCTCTGGCGTTCTACCTCTCTCTCTCTCTCTCTTGCGTTCTATTTCTCTGGCGTTCTATCTCTCTGGCGTTCTATCTCTCTGGCGTTCCATCTCTCTGGGGTTCTATCTCTCTCGCATTCTATCTCTCTGGCGTTCTATCTCTCTGGCGTTCTATCTCTCTCGTGTTCTATCTCTCTCTCTCACGCACGTTCTATCTCTTTGGCGTTATATCTCTTTGGCGTTCTCTCTCTCTCTGGCATTCTATCTCTCTGGCATTCTATCTCTCTGGCGTTCTATTTCTCTGGCGTTCTATTTCTCTGGTGTTCTATCTCTCTGGTGTTCTATCTCTCTGGCGTTCTATCTCTCTCGCGTTCTATCTCTCGTGTTCTATCTCTCTCTCTCACACGCGCGTTCTATCTCTCTGGCGTTCTATCTCTCTCTGGCGTTCTATCTCTCTCTGGCGTTCTATCTCTCTCGTGTTCTATCTCTCTCTCTCACGCGCGTTCTATCTCTCTGGCGTTCTATCTCTCTCACATTCTATCTCTCTCTCGTGTTCTATCTCTCTCGCGTTCCATCTCTCTGGCGTTCTATCTCTCTCGCGTTCTATCTCTCTCGCGTTCTATCTCTCTCGCGTTCTATCTCTCTCGCGTTCTATCTCTCTCGTGTTCTATCACTCTCTCTCTCGCGTTCTATCTCTCTGGCGTTCTATTTCTCTCTCTCTCTCATGTTCTATCTCTCTGGCGTTCTATTTCTCTCTCTCTCGCGTTCTATCTCTCTCGCGTTCTATTTCTCTGGCGTTCTATCTCTCTTGCATTCTATCTCTCTCGTGTTCTATCTCTCTCTCTGGCGTTCCATCCCTCTCTCTCTCTCTGGCTTTCTATCTCTCTGGCTTTCTATCTCTCTGGCTTTCTATCTCTCTCGCGTTCTATCTCTCTCGTGTTCTATCTCTCTCTCTCTCACACGCGCGTTCTATCTCTCTGGCGTTCTATCTCTCTCTGGCGTTCTATCTCTCTCGTGTTCTATCTCTCTCTCTCACGCGCGTTCTATCTCTCTGGCGTTCTATCTCTCTCACGTTCTATCTCTCTCTCGTGTTCTATCTCTCTCGCATTCCATCTCTCTGGCGTTCTGTCTCTCTGGCGTTCTGTCTCTCTCGCGTTCTATCTCTCTCGCGTTCTATCTCTCTCGCGTTCTATCTCTCTCGTGTTCTATCTCTCTCGTGTTCTATCACTCTCTCTCTCGCGTTCTATCTCTCTGGTGTTCTATTTCTCTCTCTCTCTCATGTTCTATCTCTCTGGCGTTCTATTTCTCTCTCTCTCGCGTTCTATCTCTCTCGCGTTCTATTTCTCTGGCGTTCTATCTCTCTTGCATTCTATCTCTCTCGTGTTCTATCTCTCTCTCTGGCGTTCCATCCCTCTCTCTCTCTCTGGCTTTCTATCTCTCTGGCTTTCTATCTCTCTGGCGTTCTATCTCTCTCGCGTTCTATCTCTCTCTCTCGCGTTCTATCTCTCTCGTGTTCTATTTCTCTCTCTCTCGCGTTCTATCTCTCTCGCGTTCTATCTCTCTCGTGTTCTATCTCTCTCTCTCTGGCGTTCTATCTCTCTGGCGTTCTATTTCTCTCTCTCTCGTGTTCTATCTCTCTGGCGTTCTATTTCTCTATCTCTCTCGCGTTCTATCTCTCTCTCTCTCGCGTTCTATCTCTCTGGCATTCTATCTCTCTCTCTCTCTCACGTTCTATCTCTTTGGCATTCTATCTCTCTGGTGTTCTATCTCTCTTGTGTTCTGTCTCTCTCTCTCTCGCGTTCTATCTCTCCCGCGTTCTATCTCTCTCGTATTCTATCTCTCTCTCTCTTTCGCATTCTATCTCTCTCATGTTCTATCTCTCTCTCGCGTTCTATCTCTCTCTCGCGCATTCTGTCTCTCTCGCACGTTCTATCTTTCTCACGTTCTATCTCTCTCCCTCTCGTGTTATTTCTCTCTCGTGTTCTATCTCTCTCTCTCTCTCTCGCATTCCAACTCTCTCTCTCTCTGGCGTTCTATCTCTCTCATGTTCTATCTCTCTCTCGCGCGCATTCTATCTCTCTCGCGTTCTATCTCTCTCGCGTTCTATCTCTCTCGCGTTATATCTCTCTCGCGTTCTATCTCTCTCGCGTTCTATCTCTCTCGCGTTATATCTCTCTGGCGTTCAATCTCTCTCTCTCGCGTTCTACCTCTCTCGCATTCTATCTCTCTCGTATTCTATATCTCTCTCTCTCTGGCGTTCTATCTCTCTGGCGTTCTACCTCTCTCTCTCTCTCTTGCGTTCTATTTCTCTGGCGTTCTATCTCTCTGGCGTTCTATCTCTCTGGCGTTCCATCTCTCTGGGGTTCTATCTCTCTCGCATTCTATCTCTCTGGCGTTCTATCTCTCTGGCGTTCTATCTCTCTCGTGTTCTATCTCTCTCTCTCACGCACGTTCTATCTCTTTGGCGTTATATCTCTTTGGCGTTCTCTCTCTCTCTGGCATTCTATCTCTCTGGCATTCTATCTCTCTGGCGTTCTATCTCTCTGGCGTTCTATTTCTCTGGCGTTCTATCTCTCTCGCGTTCTATCTCTCTGGTGTTCTATCTCTCTGGTGTTCTATCTCTCTGGTGTTCTATCTCTCTGGCGTTCTATCTCTCTGGCGTTCTATCTCTCTCGCGTTCTATCTCTCGTGTTCTATCTCTCTCTCTCACACGCGCGTTCTATCTCTCTGGCGTTCTATCTCTCTCTGGCGTTCTATCTCTCTCTGGCGTTCTATCTCTCTCGTGTTCTATCTCTCTCTCTCACGCGCGTTCTATCTCTCTGGCGTTCTATCTCTCTCACATTCTATCTCTCTCTCGTGTTCTATCTCTCTCGCGTTCCATCTCTCTGGCGTTCTATCTCTCTCGCGTTCTATCTCTCTCGCGTTCTATCTCTCTCGCGTTCTATCTCTCTCGCGTTCTATCTCTCTCGTGTTCTATCACTCTCTCTCTCGCGTTCTATCTCTCTGGCGTTCTATTTCTCTCTCTCTCTCATGTTCTATCTCTCTGGCGTTCTATTTCTCTCTCTCTCGCGTTCTATCTCTCTCGCGTTCTATTTCTCTGGCGTTCTATCTCTCTTGCATTCTATCTCTCTCGTGTTCTATCTCTCTCTCTGGCGTTCCATCCCTCTCTCTCTCTCTGGCTTTCTATCTCTCTGGCTTTCTATCTCTCTCGCGTTCTATCTCTCTCGTGTTCTATCTCTCTCTCTCACACGCGCGTTCTACCTCTCTGGCGTTCTATCTCTCTCTGGCGTTCTATCTCTCTCGTGTTCTATCTCTCTCTCTCACGCGCGTTCTATCTCTCTGGCGTTCTATCTCTCTCACGTTCTATCTCTCTCTCGTGTTCTATCTCTCTCGCGTTCCATCTCTCTGGCGTTCTGTCTCTCTCGCGTTCTATCTCTCTCGCGTTCTATCTCTCTCGCGTTCTATCTCTCTCTCTCGCGTTCTATCTCTCTCGTGTTCTATTTCTCTCTCTCTCGCGTTCTATCTCTCTCGCGTTCTATCTCTCTCGTGTTCTATCTCTCTCTCTCTGGCGTTCTATCTCTCTGGCGTTCTATTTCTCTCTCTCTCGCGTTCTATCTCTCTGGCGTTCTATTTCTCTATCTCTCTCGCGTTCTATCTCTCTCTCTCTCGCGTTCTATCTCTCTCGCATTCTATCTCTCTCGCGTTCTAACTCTCTCGTGTTCTATTTCTCTCTCTCCCTTGCGTGATATCTCTCAGGCGTTTTATTTCTCTCTCTCTGGCGTTCTATCTCTCTGGCGTTCTAACTCTCTCTCTCGCGTTCTCTCTCTCTCGCGTTCTATCTCTCTCGCGTTCTCTCTCTCTCGCGTTCTATCTCTATCTCTCTTTCTATCTCTCTCGTGTTCTATCTCTCTCTCTCGCGTTCTATCTCTCTCAGTTTCTATCTCTCTCTCTCACGTTCCATCTCTCTCGCGTTCCATCTCTCTCGCGTTCTATCTCTCTCGCGTTCTATCTCTCTCGCGTTCTATCTCTCTCTCTCGCGTTCTATCTCTCTCGTGTTCTATTTCTCTCTCTCTCGCGTTCTATCTCTCTCGCGTTCTATCTCTCTCGTGTTCTATCTCTCTCTCTCTGGCGTTCTATCTCTCTGGCGTTCTATTTGTCTCTCTCTCGCGTTCTATCTCTCTGGCGTTCTATTTCTCTATCTCTCTCGCGTTCTATCTCTCTCTCTCTCGCGTTCTATCTCTCTCGCATTCTATCTCTCTCGCGTTCTAACTCTCTCGTGTTCTATTTCTCTCTCTCCCTTGCGTGATATCTCTCTGGCGTTTTATTTCTCTCTCTCTGGCGTTCTATCTCTCTGGCGTTCTAACTCTCTCTCTCGCGTTCTCTCTCTCTCGCGTTCTATCTCTCTCGCGTTCTCTCTCTCTCGCGTTCTATCTCTATCTCTCTTTCTATCTCTCTCGTGTTCTATCTCTCTCTCTCGCGTTCCATCTCTCTCGCGTTCCATCTCTCTCGCGTTCCATCTCTCTCGCGTTCCATCTCTCTCACGTTCTATCTCTCTCGCGTTCTATCTCTCTCTCTCGCGTTCAATTTCTCTGGCGTTCTATTTCTCTCTCTCTCGTGTTCTATCTCTCTGGCGTTCTATTTCTCTCTCTCTCACATTCTATCTCTCTCTCTCTCGCGTTCTATCTCTCTCACGTTCTATCTCTCTCACGTTCTATCTCTCTCTCGCGCATTCTGTCTCTCTCGCACGTTCTATCTTTCTCACGTTCTATCTCTCTCCCTCTCGTGTTATTTCTCTCTCGTGTTCTATCTCTCTCTCTCTCTCGCATTCCAACTCTATCTCTCTCTGGCGTTCTATCTCTCTGGCGTTCTATCTCTCTCATGTTCTATCTCTCTCTCGCGCGCGTTCTATCTCTCTCGCGTTCTATCTCTCTCGCGTTCTATCTCTCTCGCGTTCTATCTCTCTCGCGTTCTATCTCTCTTGCGTTCTATATCTCTCTCTCGCGTTCCATTTCTCTGGCGTTCTATTTCTCTCTCTCTCACGTTCTATCTCTCTGGCGTTCTATTTCTCTCTCTCTCACATTCTATCTCTCTCGCGTTCTATCTCTCTCGCGTTCTATCTCTCTCGCGTTCTATCTCTCTCGCGTTCTATCTCTCTCGCGATCTATCTCTCTCTCTCTCGCGTTCTATCTCTCTCGCGTTCTATCTCTCTTGCGTTCTATATCTCTCTCTCGCGTTCCATTTCTCTGGCGTTCTATTTCTCTCTCTCTCGTGTTCTATCTCTCTGGCGTTCTATTTCTCTCTCTCTCGCATTCTATCTCTCTCTCTCTCGCTTTCTATCTCTCTCACGTTCTATCTCTCTCACCTTCTATTTCTCTCTCTCTCGCGTTCAATTTCTCTGGCGTTCTATTTCTCTCTCTCTCTCGCGTACTAACTCTCTGGCATTCTATTTCTCTCTCTCTCGCATTCTATCTCTCTCTCTCTCTCTCTCGCATTCTACCTCTCTCATGTTCTATCTCTCTCTCTCTCTCGCGTTCTATCTCTCTCGCATTCTATCTCTCTCTCGTTCTATCTTTCTCACGTTCCATCTCTATCTCTCTTTCTCTCTCTCTCGTGTTCTATCTCTCTCTCTCTCGCGTTCTGTCTATCTCGCGTTCTATCTCTCTCACGTGCTATCTCTCTCTCTCTCGCATTCTATCTCTCTCACCTTCTATCTCTCTCTCTCGCGTTCAATCTCTCTCGCATTCTATCTCTCTCTCTTGCGTTCTATCTCTCTCGCACGTTCTATCTCTCTCGCATTCTATCTCTTTCTCTCTCGCGTTCTATCTCTCTCGCGTTCTATCTCTCTCGTGTTCTATCTCTCTCTCTCTCTCGCGTTCTATCTCTCTCTCTCTCTCTCTCGCGTTCTACCTCTCTCATGTTCTATCTATCTCTCTCACTCTCTCGCGTTCTATCTCTCTCGCATTCTATCTCTCTCGTTCTATCTTTCTCATGTTCCATCTCTATCTCTCTTTCTCTCTCTCTCGTGTTCTATCTCTCTCTCTCTCGCGTTCTATCTCTCTCGCGTTCTATCTCTCTTGCGTTCTATATCTCTCTCTCTCGCGTTCCATTTCTCTGGCGTTCTATTTCTCTCTCTCTCACGTTCTATCTCTCTGGCGTTCTATTTCTCTCTCTCTCACATTCTATCTCTCTCGCGTTCTATCTCTCTCGCGTTCTATCTCTCTCGCGATCTATCTCTCTCTCTCTCGCATTCTATCTCTCTCGCGTTCTATCTCTCTTGCGTTCTATATCTCTCTCTCGCGTTCCATTTCTCTGGCGTTCTATTTCTCTCTCTCTCGTGTTCTATCTCTCTGGCGTTCTATTTCTCTCTCTCTCGCATTCTATCTCTCTCTCTCTCGCGTTCTATCTCTCTCACGTTCTATCTCTCTCACCTTCTATTTCTCTCTCTCGCGTTCAATTTCTCTGGCGTTCTATTTCTCTCTCTCTCTCGCGTACTAACTCTCTGGCATTCTATTTCTCTCTCTCTCGCGTTCTATCTCTCTCTCTCTCTCTCTCGCATTCTACCTCTCTCATGTTCTATCTCTCTCTCTCTCTCGCGTTCTATCTCTCTCGCATTCTATCTCTCTCTCGTTCTATCTTTCTCACGTTCCATCTCTATCTCTCTTTCTCTCTCTCTCGTGTTCTATCTCTCCCTCTCTCGCGTTCTGTCTCTCTCAGTTTCTATCTCTCTCTCTTGCGTTCTATCTATCTCGCGTTCTATCTCTCTCACGTGCTATCTCTCTCTCTCTCGCATTCTATCTCTCTCACCTTCTATCTCTCTCTCTCGCGTTCAATCTCTCTCGCATTCTATCTCTCTCTCTTGCGTTCTATCTCTCTCGCACGTTCTATCTCTCTCGCGATCTATCTCTCTCGTGTTCTATCTCTCTCTCTCTCTCGCGTTCTATCTCTCTCTCTCTCTCTCTCGCGTTCTACCTCTCTCATGTTCTATCTATCTCTCTCACTCTCTCGCGTTCTATCTCTCTCGCATTCTATCTCTCTCGTTCTATCTTTCTCATGTTCCATCTCTTTCTCTCTTTCTCTCTCTCTCGTGTTCTATCTCTCTCTCTCTCGCGTTCTGTCTCTCTCAGTTTCTATCTCTCTCTCTTGCATTCTATCTATCTCGCGTTCTATCTCTCTCACGTGCTATCTCTCTCTCTCGCATTCTATCTCTCTCACCTTCTATCTCTCTCTCTCGCGTTCAATCTCTCTCGCGTTCTATCTCTCTCTCTTGCGTTCTATCTCTCTCACACGTTCTATCTCTCTCGCGTTCTATCTCACTCTCGCGTTCTATCTCTCTCTCTCTTGCGCGTTCTATCTCCCTCGTGTTCTATCTCTCTCTCTCTCTCACGCGTTCTATCCCTCTGGCGTTCTATCTCTCTCTCTCTCGCTTTGTATCTCTCTCTCTCTGGCGTTCTATCTCTCAGGCGTTCTATCTCTCTCTCTCTCTCACGTTCTATCTCTTTGGCATTCGATCTCTCTGGTGTTCTATCTCTCTTGTGTTCTGTCTCTCTCTCTCTCGCGTTCTATCTCTCCCGCGTTCTATCTCTCTCGTATTCTATCTTTCTCTCTCTTTCGCATTCTATCTCTCTCATGTTCTATCTCTCTCTCGCGTTCTATCTCTCTCTCGCGCATTCTGTCTCTCTCCCTCTCGTGTTATTTCTCTCTCGTGTTCTATCTCTCTCTCTCTCTCGCATTCCAACTCTCTCTCTCTCTGGCGTTCTATCTCTCTGGCGTTCTATCTCTCTCATGTTCTATCTCTCTCTCGCGCGCGTTCTATCTCTCTCGCGTTCTATCTCTCTCGCGTTCTATCTCTCTCGCGTTCTATCTCTCTCGCATTCTATCTCTCTCTCTCTCGCGTTCTATCTCTCTCGCGTTCTATCTCTCTTGCGTTCTATATCTCTCTCTCGCGTTCCATTTCTCTGGCGTTCTATTTCTCTCTCTCTCACGTTCTATCTCTCTGGTGTTCTATTTCTCTCTCTCTCACATTCTATCTCTCTCGCGTTCTATCTCTCTCGCGTTCTATCTCTCTCGCGATCTATCTCTCTCTCTCTCGCGTTCTATCTCTCTCGCGTTCTATCTCTCTTGCGTTCTATATCTCTCTCTCGCGTTCCATTTCTCTGGCGTTCTATTTCTCTCTCTCTCGTGTTCTATCTCTCTGGCGTTCTATTTCTCTCTCTCTCGCATTCTATCTCTCTCTCTCTCGCGTTCTATCTCTCTCGCGTTCTATCTCTCTCTCGCGCATTCTGTCTCTCTCGCACGTTCTATCTTTCTCACGTTCTATCTCTCTCCCTCTCGTGTTATTTCTCTCTCGTGTTCTATCTCTCTCTCTCTCTCGCGTTCCAACTCTCTCTCTCTCTGGCGTTCTATCTCTCTCATGTTCTATCTCTCTCTCGCGCGCGTTCTATCTCTCTCGCGTTCTATCTCTCTCGCGTTCTATCTCTCTCGCGTTCTATCTCTCTCGCGTTCTATCTCTCTCGCGTTATATCTCTCTCGCGTTCTATCTCTCTGGCGTTCAATCTCTCTCTCTCGTGTTCTATCTCTCTCGCATTCTATCTCTCTCGTATTCTATATCTCTCTCTCTCTGGCGTTCTATCTCTCTGGCGTTCTACCTCTCTCTCTCTCTCTTGCGTTCTATTTCTCTGGCGTTCTATTTCTCTCTCTCTCTCGCGTACTAACTCTCTGGCATTCTATTTCTCTCTCTCTCGCGTTCTATCTCTCTCTCTCTCTCTCTCTCGCATTCTACCTCTCTCATGTTCTATCTCTCTCTCTCTCTCGCGTTCTATCTCTCTCGCATTCTATCTCTCTCTCGTTCTATCTTTCTCACGTTCCATCTCTATCTCTCTTTCTCTCTCTCTCGTGTTCTATCTCTCTCTCTCTCGCGTTCTGTCTCTCTCAGTTTCTATCTCTCTCTCTTGCGTTCTATCTATCTCGCGTTCTATCTCTCTCACGTGCTATCTCTCTCTCTCTCTCGCATTCTATCTCTCTCACCTTCTATCTCTCTCTCTCGCGTTCAATCTCTCTCGCATTCTATCTCTCTCTCTTGCGTTCTATCTCTCTCGCACGTTCTATCTCTCTCGCGATCTATCTCTCTCGTGTTCTATCTCTCTCTCTCTCTCGCGTTCTATCTCTCTCTCTCTCTCTCTCGCGTTCTACCTCTCTCATGTTCTATCTATCTCTCTCACTCTCTCGCGTTCTATCTCTCTCGCATTCTATCTCTCTCGTTCTATCTTTCTCATGTTCCATCTCTATCTCTCTTTCTCTCTCTCTCGTGTTCTATCTCTCTCTCTCTCGCGTTCTGTCTCTCTCAGTTTCTATCTCTCTCTCTTGCATTCTATCTATCTCGCGTTCTATCTCTCTCACGTGCTATCTCTCTCTCTCGCATTCTATCTCTCTCACCTTCTATCTCTCTCTCTCGCGTTCAATCTCTCTCGCGTTCTATCTCTCTCTCTTGCGTTCTATCTCTCTCACACGTTCTATCTCTCTCGCGTTCTATCTCACTCTCGCGTTCTATCTCTCTCTCTCTTGCGCGTTCTATCTCCCTCGTGTTCTATCTCTCTCTCTCTCTCACGCGTTCTATCCCTCTGGCGTTCTATCTCTCTCTCTCTCGCTTTGTATCTCTCTCTCTCTGGCGTTCTATCTCTCAGGCGTTCTATCTCTCTCTCTCTCTCACGTTCTATCTCTTTGGCATTCTATCTCTCTGGTGTTCTATCTCTCTTGTGTTCTGTCTCTCTCTCTCTCGCGTTCTATCTCTCCCGCGTTCTATCTCTCTCGTATTCTATCTCTCTCTCTCTTTCGCATTCTACCTCTCTCATGTTCTATCTCTCTCTCGCGTTCTATCTCTCTCTCGCGCATTCTGTCTCTCTCGCACGTTCTATCTTTCTCACGTTCTATCTCTCTCCCTCTCGTGTTATTTCTCTCTCGTGTTCTATCTCTCTCTCTCTCTCGCGTTCCAACTCTCTCTCTCTCTGGCGTTCTATCTCTCTCATGTTCTATCTCTCTCTCGCACGCGTTCTATCTCTCTCGCGTTCTATCTCTCTCGCGTTCTATCTCTCTCGCGTTCTATCTCTCTCGCGTTCTATCTCTCTCGCGTTCTATCTCTCTCGCGTTCTATCTCTCTCGCGTTCTATCTCTCTCGCGTTCTATCTCTCTCGCGTTATATCTCTCTGGCGTTCAATCTCTCTCTCTCGTGTTCTATCTCTCTCGCATTCTATCTCTCTCGTATTCTATATCTCTCTCTCTCTGGCGTTCTATCTCTCTTGCGTTCTACCTCTCTCTCTCTCTCTTGCGTTCTATTCTCTGGCGTTCTATCTCTCTGGCGTTCTATCTCTCTGGCGTTCCATCTCTCTGGGGTTCTATCTCTCTCGCATTCTATCTCTCTGGCGTTCTATCTCTCTGGCGTTCTATCTCTCTCGTGTTCTATCTCTCTCTCTCACGCATGTTCTATCTCTTTGGCGTTATATCTCTTTGGCGTTCTATCTCTCTCTCGTGTTCTATCTCTCTGGCGTTCTATCTCTCTGGCGTTCTATCTCTCTGGCGTTCTATTTCTCTGGCGTTCTATTTCTCTGGCGTTCTATTTCTCTGGCGTTCTATTTCTCTGGCGTTCTATCTCTCTGGCGTTCTATCTCTCTGGTGTTCTATCTCTCTGGTGTTTTATCTCTCTGGCGTTCTATCTCTCTCGCGTTCTATCTCTCTCGTGTTCTATCTCTCTCTCACACGCGCGTTCTATCTCTCTCTGGCGTTCTATCTCTCTCTGGCGTTCTATCTCTCTCTGGCGTTCTATCTCTCTCGTGTTCTATCTCTCTCTCTCACGCGCGTTCTATCGCTCTGGCGTTCTATCTCTCTCACGTTCTATCTCTCTCTCGTGTTCTATCTCTCTCACGTTCCATCTCTCTGGTGTTCTATCTCTCTCGCGTTCTATCTCTCTCGCGTTCTATCTATCTCTTGTGTTCTATCTCTCTCGTGTTCTATCACTCTCTCTCTCGCGTTCTATCTCTCTGGCGTTCTATTTCTCTCTCTCTCTCATGTTCTATCTCTCTGGCGTTCTATTTCTCTCTCTCTCGCGTTCTATCTCTCTCGCGTTCTATTTCTCTGGCGTTCTATCTCTCTGGCGTTCTATCTCTCTGGCGTTCCATCTCTCTGGGGTTCTATCTCTCTCGCATTCTATCTCTCTGGCGTTCTATCTCTCTGGCGTTCTATCTCTCTCGTGTTCTATCTCTTTCTCTCACGCATGTTCTATCTCTTTGGCGTTATATCTCTTTGGCGTTCTATCTCTCTCTCGTGTTCTATCTCTCTGGCGTTCTATCTCTCTGGCGTTCTATCTCTCTGGCGTTCTATCTCTCTGGCGTTCTATCTCTCTGGCGTTCTATTTCTCTGGCGTTCTATCTCTCTGGTGTTCTATCTCTCTGGTGTTCTATCTCTCTGGCGTTCTATCTCTCTCGCGTTCTATCTCTCTCGTGTTCTATCTCTCTCTCACACGCGCGTTCTATCCCTCTGGCGTTCTATCTCTCTGGCGTTCTATCTCTCTCGCGTTCTATCTCTCTCGTGTTCTATCTCTCTCTCACACGCGCGTTCTATCTCTCTGGCGTTCTATCTCTCTCTGGCGTTCTATCTCTCTCTGGCGTTCTATCTCTCTCGCGTTCCATCTCTCTGGTGTTCTATCTCTCTCGCGTTCTATCTCTCTCGCGTTCTATCTATCTCTTGTGTTCTATCTCTCTCGTGTTCTATCACTCTCTCTCTCGCGTTCTATCTCTCTGGCGTTCTATTTCTCTCTCTCTCTCATGTTCTATCTCTCTGGCGTTCTATTTCTCTCTCTCTCGCGTTCTATCTCTCTCGCGTTCTATTTCTCTGGCGTTCTATCTCTCTTGCATTCTATCTCTCTCGTGTTCTATCTCTCTCTCTGGCGTTCCATCCCCCTCTCTCTCTCTGGCTTTCTATCTCTCTGGCTTTCTATCTCTCTGGCTTTCTATCTCTCTGGCGTTCTATCTCTCTCGCGTTCTATCTCTCTCGCGTTCTATCTCTCTCGCGTTCTATCTCTCTCGCGTTCTATCTCTCTCTCTCTCGCGTTCTATCTCTCTCGTGTTCTATTTCTCTCTCTCTCGTGTTCTATCTCTCTCGCGTTCTATCTCTCTCGTGTTCTATCTCTCTCTCTCTGGCGTTCTATCTCTCTGGCGTTCTATTTCTCTCTCTCTCGCGTTCTATCTCTCTGGCGTTCTATTTCTCCATCTCTCTCGCATTCTATCTCTCTCGCATTCTATCTCTCTCGCGTTCTATCTCTCTCGTGTTCTATTTCTCTCTCTCCCTCGCGTGCTATCTCTCTGGCGTTTTATTTCTCTCTCTCTGGCGTTCTATCTCTCTGGCGTTCTAACTCTCTCTCTCGCGTTCTCTCTCTCTCGCGTTCTATCTCTCTCGCGTTCTCTCTCTCTCGCGTTCTATCTCTATCTCTCTTTCTATCTCTCTCGTGTTCTATCTCTCTCTCTCGCGTTCTATCTCTCTCAGTTTCTATCTCTCTCTCTCGCGTTCTATCTCTCTCGCGTTCTATCTCTCTCGCGTTCTATCTCTCTCGCGTTCTATCTCTCTCGCGTTCTATCTCTCTCTCTCGCGTTCAATTTCTCTGGCGTTCTATTTCTCTCTCTCTCGTGTTCTATCTCTCTGGCGTTCTATTTCTCTCTCTCTCACATTCTATCTCTCTCTCTCTCGCGTTCAATCTCTCTCGCGTTCTATCTCTCTCGCGTTCTATCTCTCTCTCTCTCGCGTTCTCTCTCTCTCGTGTTCTATCTCTCTCTCTCTCGCGTTCTGTCTCTCTCAGTTTCTATCTCTCTCTCTTGCATTCTATCTATCTCGCGTTCTATCTCTCTCACGTACTATCTCTCTCTCTCTCGCATTCTATCTCTCTCACCTTCTATCTCTCTCTCTCGCGTTCAATCTCTCTCGCATTCTATCTCTCTCTCTTGCGTTCTATCTCTCTCACACGTTCTATCTCTCTCGCGTTCTATCTCACTCTCTCGCGTTCTATCTCTCTCTCTCTTGCGCGTTCTATCTCCCTCGTGTTCTATCTCTCTCTCTCTCTCTCACGCGTTCTATCCCTCTGGCGTTCTATCTCTCTCTCTCGCTTTGTATCTCTCTCTCTCTGGCGTTCTATCTCTCTGGCATTCTATCTCTCTCTCTCTCTCACGTTCTATCTCTTTGGCATTCTATCTCTCTGGTGTTCTATCTCTCTTGTGTTCTGTCTCTCTCTCTCTCGCGTTCTATCTCTCCCGCGTTCTATCTCTCTCGTATTCTATCTCTCTCTCTCTTTCGCATTCTATCTCTCTCATGTTCTATCTCTCTCTCGCGTTCTATTTCTCTCTCGCGCATTCTGTCTCTCTCGCACGTTCTATCTTTCTCACGTTCTATCTCTCTCCCTCTCGTGTTATTTCTCTCTCGTGTTCTATCTCTCTCTCTCTCTCTCTCGCATTCCAACTCTCTCTCTCTCTGGCGTTCTATCTCTCTCATGTTCTATCTCTCTCTCGCGCGCGTTCTATCTCTCTCGCGTTCTATCTCTCTCGCGTTATATCTCTCTCGCGTTCTATCTCTCTCGCGTTCTATCTCTCTCGCGTTCTATCTCTCTCGCGTTCTATCTCTCTGGCGTTCAATCTCTCTCTCTCGCGTTCTACCTCTCTCGCATTCTATCTCTCTCGTATTCTATATCTCTCTCTCTCTGGCATTCTATCTCTCTGGCGTTCTACCTCTCTCTCTCTCTCTTGCGTTCTATTTCTCTGGCGTTCTATCTCTCTGGCGTTCTATCTCTCTGGCGTTCTATCTCTCTGGCGTTCCATCTCTCTGGGGTGCTATCTCTCTCGCATTCTATCTCTCTGGCGTTCTATCTCTCTGGCGTTCTATCTCTCTCGTGTTCTATCTCTCTCTCTCACGCACGTTCTATCTCTTTGGCGTTATATCTCTTTGGCGTTCTATCTCTCTCTCGTGTTCTATCTCTCTCGCGTTCTATCTCTCTGGTGTTCTATCTCTCTGGTGTTCTATCTCTCTGGCGTTCTATCTCTCTCGCGTTCTATCTCTCTCGTGTTCTATCTCTCTCTCTCACACGCGCGTTCTATCTCTCTGGCGTTCTATCTCTCTCTGGCGTTCTATCTCTCTCTGGCGTTCTATCTCTCTCTGGCGTTCTATCTCTCTCGTGTTCTATCTCTCTCTCTCACGCGCGTTCTATCTCTCTGGCGTTCTATCTCTCTGGCGTTCTATCTCTCTCGCGTTCTATCTCTCTCGCGTTCTATCTCTCTCGTGTTCTATCACTCTCTCTCTCGCGTTCTATCTCTCTGGCGTTCTATTTCTCTCTCTCTCTCATGTTCTATCTCTCTGGCGTTCTATTTCTCTCTCTCTTGCGTTCTATCTCTCTCGCGTTCTATTTCTCTGGCGTTCTATCTCTCTTGCATTCTATCTCTCTCGTGTTCTATCTCTCTCTCTGGCGTTCCATCCCTCTCTCTCTCTCTGGCTTTCTATCTCTCTGGCTTTCTATCTCTCTGGCTTTCTATCTCTCTCGCGTTCTATCTCTCTCGTGTTCTATCTCTCTCTCTCACACGCGCGTTCTATCTCTCTGGCGTTCTATCTCTCTCTGGCGTTCTATCTCTCTCGTGTTCTATCTCTCTCTCTCACGCGCGTTCTATCTCTCTGGCGTTCTATCTCTCTCACGTTCTATCTCTCTCTCGTGTTCTATCTCTCTCGCGTTCCATCTCTCTGGCGTTCTGTCTCTCTCGCGTTCTATCTCTCTCGCGTTCTATCTCTCTCGCGTTCTATCTCTCTCGCGTTCTATCTCTCTCGCGTTCTATCTCTCTCGTGTTCTATCACTCTCTCTCTCGCGTTCTATCTCTCTGGTGTTCTATTTCTCTCTCTCTCTCATGTTCTATCTCTCTGGCGTTCTATTTCTCTCTCTCTCGCATTCTATCTCTCTCGCATTCTATTTCTCTGGCGTTCTATCTCTCTTGCATTCTATCTCTCTCGCGTTCTATCTCTCTCTCTCTCTCTCGCGTTCTATCTCTCTCGTGTTCTATTTCTCTCTCTCTCGCGTTCTATCTCTCTCGCGTTCTATCTCTCTCGTGTTCTATCTCTCTCTCTCTGGCGTTCTATCTCTCTGGCGTTCTATTTCTCTCTCTCTCGCGTTCTATCTCTCTGGCGTTCTATTTCTCTATCTCTCTCGCGTTCTATCTCTCTCTCTCTCGCGTTCTATCTCTCTCGCATTCTATCTCTCTCGCGTTCTAACTCTCTCGTGTTCTATTTCTCTCTCTCCCTTGCGTGATATCTCTCTGGCGTTTTATTTCTCTCTCTCTGGCGTTCTATCTCTCTGGCGTTTTATTTCTCTCTCTCGCGTTCTCTCTCTCTCGCGTTCTATCTCTCTCGCGTTCTCTCTCTCTCGCGTTCTATCTCTATCTCTCTTTCTATCTCTCTCGTGTTCTATCTCTCTCTCTCGCGTTCTATCTCTCTCAGTTTCTATCTCTCTCTCTCACGTTCCATCTCTCTCGCGTTCTATCTCTCTCGCGTTCTATCTCTCTCTCTCGCGTTCAATTTCTCTGGCGTTCTATTTCTCTCTCTCTCGTGTTCTATCTCTCTGGCGTTCTATTTCTCTCTCTCTCACATTCTATCTCTCTCTCTCTCGCGTTCAATCTCTCTCGCGTTCTATCTCTCTCGCGTTCTATCTCTCTCTCTCTCGCGTTCTCTCTCTCTCGTGTTCTATCTCTCTCTCTCTCGCGTTCTGTCTCTCTCAGTTTCTATCTCTCTCTCTTGCATTCTATCTATCTCGCGTTCTATCTCTCTCACGTGCTATCTCTCTATCTCTCGCATTCTATCTCTCTCACCTTCTATCTCTCTCTCTCGCGTTCAATCTCTCTCGCATTCTATCTCTCTCTCTTGCGTTCTATCTCTCTCACACGTTCTATCTCTCTCGCGTTCTATCTCACTCTCTCGCGTTCTATCTCTCTCTCTCTTGCGCGTTCTATCTCCCTCGTGTTCTATCTCTCTCTCTCTCTCTCACGCGTTCTATCCCTCTGGCGTTCTATCTCTCTCTCTCGCTTTGTATCTCTCTCTCTCTGGCGTTCTATCTCTCTGGCATTCTATCTCTCTCTCTCTCTCACGTTCTATCTCTTTGGCATTCTATCTCTCTAGTGTTCTATCTCTCTTGTGTTCTGTCTCTCTCTCTCGCGTTCTATCTCTCCCGCGTTCTATCTCTCTCGTATTCTATCTCTCTCTCTCTTTCGCATTCTATCTCTCTCATGTTCTATCTCTCTCTCGCGTTCTATTTCTCTCTCGCGCATTCTGTCTCTCTCGCACGTTCTATCTTTCTCACGTTCTATCTCTCTCCCTCTCGTGTTATTTCTCTCTCGTGTTCTATCTCTCTCTCTCTCTCTCTCGCATTCCAACTCTCTCTCTCTCTGGCGTTCTATCTCTCTCATGTTCTATCTCTCTCTCGCGCGCATTCTATCTCTCTCGCGTTCTATCTCTCTCGCGTTCTATCTCTCTCGCGTTCTATCTCTCTCGCGTTATATCTCTCTCGCGTTATATCTCTCTCGCGTTATATCTCTCTCGCGTTCTATCTCTCTCGCGTTCTATCTCTCTGGCGTTCAATCTCTCTCTCTCGCGTTCTACCTCTCTCGCATTCTATCTCTCTCGTATTCTATATCTCTCTCTCTCTGGCATTCTATCTCTCTGGCGTTCTACCTCTCTCTCTCTCTCTTGCGTTCTATTTCTCTGGCGTTCTATCTCTCTGGCGTTCTATCTCTCTGGCGTTCTATCTCTCTGGCGTTCTATCTCTCTGGCGTTCTATCTCTCTGGCGTTCCATCTCTCTGGGGTTCTATCTCTCTCGCATTCTATCTCTCTGGCGTTCTATCTCTCTGGCGTTCTATCTCTCTCGTGTTCTATCTCTCTCTCTCACGCACGTTCTATCTCTTTGGCGTTATATCTCTTTGGCGTTCTATCTCTCTCTCGTGTTCTATCTCTCTGGCATTCTATCTCTCTGGCATTCTATCTCTCTGGCGTTCTATTTCTCTGGCGTTCTATCTCTCTCGCGTTCTATCTCTCTGGTGTTCTATCTCTCTGGTGTTCTATCTCTCTGGCGTTCTATCTCTCTCGCGTTCTATCTCTCTCGTGTTCTATCTCTCTCTCTCACACGCGCGTTCTATCTCTCTGGCGTTCTATCTCTCTCTGGCGTTCTATCTCTCTCTGGCGTTCTATCTCTCTCGTGTTCTATCTCTCTCTCTCACGCGCGTTCTATCTCTCTGGCGTTCTATCTCTCTGGCGTTCTATCTCTCTCGCGTTCTATCTCTCTCGCGTTCTATCTCTCTCGTGTTCTATCACTCTCTCTCTCGCGTTCTATCTCTCTGGCGTTCTATTTCTCTCTCTCTCTCATGTTCTATCTCTCTGGCGTTCTATTTCTCTCTCTCTTGCGTTCTATCTCTCTCGCGTTCTATTTCTCTGGCGTTCTATCTCTCTTGCATTCTATCTCTCTCGTGTTCTATCTCTCTCTCTGGCGTTCCATCCCTCTCTCTCTCTCTGGCTTTCTATCTCTCTGGCTTTCTATCTCTCTGGCTTTCTATCTCTCTCGCGTTCTATCTCTCTCGTGTTCTATCTCTCTCTCTCACACGCGCGTTCTATCTCTCTGGCGTTCTATCTCTCTCGTGTTCTATCTCTCTCTCTCACGCGCGTTCTATCTCTCTGGCGTACTATCTCTCTCACGTTCTATCTCTCTCTCGTGTTCTATCTCTCTCGTGTTCTATCTCTCTCGCGTTCCATCTCTCTCGCGTTCCATCTCTCTGGCGTTCTATCTCTCTGGCGTTCTATCTCTCTGGCGTTCTATCTCTCTGGCGTTCTATCTCTCTCGCGTTCTATCTCTCTCGTGTTCTATCACTCTCTCTCTCGCGTTCTATCTCTCTGGCGTTCTATTTCTCTCTCTCTTGCGTTCTATCTCTCTCGCGTTCTATTTCTCTGGCGTTCTATCTCTCTTGCATTCTATCTCTCTCGTGTTCTATCTCTCTCTCTGGCGTTCCATCCCTCTCTCTCTCTCTGGCTTTCTATCTCTCTGGCTTTCTATCTCTCTCGCGTTCTATCTCTCTCGTGTTCTATCTCTCTCTCTCACACGCGCGTTCTATCTCTCTGGCGTTCTATCTCTCTCTGGCGTTCTATCTCTCTCGTGTTCTATCTCTCTCTCTCACGCGCGTTCTATCTCTCTGGCGTTCTATCTCTCTCGTGTTCTATCTCTCTCTCTCACGCGCGTTCTATCTCTCTGGCGTACTATCTCTCTCACGTTCTATCTCTCTCTCGTGTTCTATCTCTCTCGTGTTCTATCTCTCTCGCGTTCCATCTCTCTGGCGTTCTATCTCTCTGGCGTTCTATCTCTCTGGCGTTCTATCTCTCTCGCGTTCTATCTCTCTCGTGTTCTATCACTCTCTCTCTGGCGTTCTATCTCTCTCACGTTCTATCTCTCTCTCGTGTTCTATCTCTCTCGCGTTCCATCTCTCTGGCGTTCTGTCTCTCTCGCGTTCTATCTCTCTCGCGTTCTATCTCTCTCGTGTTCTATCTCTCTCGTGTTCTATCACTCTCTCTCTCGCGTTCTATCTCTCTGGTGTTCTATTTCTCTCTCTCTCTCATGTTCTATCTCTCTGGCGTTCTATTTCTCTCTCTCTCGCATTCTATCTCTCTCGCATTCTATTTCTCTGGCGTTCTATCTCTCTTGCATTCTATCTCTCTCGCGTTCTATCTCTCTCTCTCTCTCTCGCGTTCTATCTCTCTCGTGTTCTATTTCTCTCTCTCTCGCGTTCTATCTCTCTCGCGTTCTATCTCTCTCGTGTTCTATCTCTCTCTCTCTGGCGTTCTATCTCTCTGGCGTTCTATTTCTCTCTCTCTCGCGTTCTATCTCTCTGGCGTTCTATTTCTCTATCTCTCTCGCGTTCTATCTCTCTCTCTCTCGCGTTCTATCTCTCTCGCATTCTATCTCTCTCGCGTTCTAACTCTCTCGTGTTCTATTTCTCTCTCTCCCTTGCGTGATATCTCTCTGGCGTTTTATTTCTCTCTCTCTGGCGTTCTATCTCTCTGGGCGTTCTAACTCTCTCTCTCGCGTTCTCTCTCTCTCGCGTTCTATCTCTCTCGCGTTCTCTCTCTCTCGCGTTCTATCTCTATCTCTCTTTCTATCTCTCTCGTGTTCTATCTCTCTCTCTCGCGTTCTATCTCTCTCAGTTTCTATCTCTCTCTCTCACGTTCCATCTCTCTCGCGTTCCATCTCTCTCGCGTTCCATCTCTCTCGCGTTCCATCTCTCTCGCGTTCTATCTCTCTCGCGTTCTATCTCTCTCTCTCGCGTTCAATTTCTCTGGCGTTCTATTTCTCTCTCTCTCGTGTTCTATCTCTCTGGTGTTCTATTTCTCTCTCTCTCACATTCTATCTCTCTCTCTCTCGCGTTCTATCTCTCTCACGTTCTATCTCTCTCACGTTCTATCTCTCTCTCGCGCATTCTGTCTCTCTCGCACGTTCTATCTTTCTCACGTTCTATCTCTCTCCCTCTCGTGTTATTTCTCTCTCGTGTTCTATCTCTCTCTCTCTCTCGCATTCCAACTCTCTCTCTCTCTGGCGTTCTATCTCTCTGGCGTTCTATCTCTCTCATGTTCTATCTCTCTATCGCGCGCGTTCTATCTCTCTCGCGTTCTATCTCTCTCGCGTTCTATCTCTCTCGCGTTCTATCTCTCTCGCGTTCTATCTCTCTCTCTCTCGCGTTCTATCTCTCTCGCGTTCTATCTCTCTTGCGTTCTATATCTCTCTCTCGCGTTCCATTTCTCTGGCGTTCTATTTCTCTCTCTCTCACGTTCTATCTCTCTGGCGTTCTATTTCTCTCTCTCTCACATTCTATCTCTCTCGCGTTCTATCTCTCTCGCGTTCTATCTCTCTCGCGTTCTATCTCTCTCTCTCTCGCGTTCTATCTCTCTCGCGTTCTATCTCTCTTGCGTTCTATATCTCTCTCTCGCGTTCCATTTCTCTGGCGTTCTATTTCTCTCTCTCTCGTGTTCTATCTCTCTGGCGTTCTATTTCTCTCTCTCTCGCATTCTATCTCTCTCTCTCTCGCGTTCTATCTCTCTCACGTTCTATCTCTCTCACCTTCTATTTCTCTCTCTCTCACGTTCAATTTCTCTGGCGTTCTATTTCTCTCTCTCTCTCGCGTACTAACTCTCTGGCATTCTATTTCTCTCTCTCTCGCGTTCTATCTCTCTCTCTCTCTCTCTCGCATTCTACCTCTCTCATGTTCTATCTCTCTCTCTCTCTCGCGTTCTATCTCTCTCGCATTCTATCTCTCTCTCGTTCTATCTTTCTCACGTTCCATCTCTATCTCTCTTTCTCTCTCTCTCGTGTTCTATCTCTCTCTCTCTCGCGTTCTGTCTCTCTCAGTTTCTATCTCTCTCTCTTGCATTCTATCTATCTCGCGTTCTATCTCTCTCACGTGCTATCTCTCTCTCTCGCATTCTATCTCTCTCACCTTCTATCTCTCTCTCTCGCGTTCAATCTCTCTCGCGTTCTATCTCTCTCTCTTGCGTTCTATCTCTCTCACACGTTCTATCTCTCTCGCGTTCTATCTCACTCTCGCGTTCTATCTCTCTCTCTCTTGCGCGTTCTATCTCCCTCGTGTTCTATCTCTCTCTCTCTCTCACGCGTTCTATCCCTCTGGCGTTCTATCTCTCTCTCTCTCGCTTTGTATCTCTCTCTCTCTGGCGTTCTATCTCTCAGGCGTTCTATCTCTCTCTCTCTCTCACGTTCTATCTCTTTGGCATTCTATCTCTCTGGTGTTCTATCTCTCTTGTGTTCTGTCTCTCTCTCTCTCGCGTTCTATCTCTCCCGCGTTCTATCTCTCTCGTATTCTATCTCTCTCTCTCTTTCGCATTCTATCTCTCTCATGTTCTATCTCTCTCTCGCGTTCTATCTCTCTCTCGCGCATTCTGTCTCTCTCGCACGTTCTATCTTTCTCACGTTCTATCTCTCTCCCTCTCGTGTTATTTCTCTCTCGTGTTCTATCTCTCTCTCTCTCTCGCGTTCCAACTCTCTCTCTCTCTGGCGTTCTATCTCTCTCATGTTCTATCTCTCTCTCGCGCGCGTTCTATCTCTCTCGCGTTCTATCTCTCTCGCGTTATATCTCTCTCGCGTTCTATCTCTCTGGCGTTCAATCTCTCTCTCTCGTGTTCTATCTCTCTCGCATTCTATCTCTCTCGTATTCTATATCTCTCTCTCTCTGGCGTTCTATCTCTCTGGCGTTCTACCTCTCTCTCTCTCTTGCGTTCTATTTCTCTGGCGTTCTATCTCTCTGGCGTTCTATCTCTCTGGCGTTCTATCTCTCTGGCGTTCCATCTCTCTGGAGTTCTATCTCTCTCGCATTCTATCTCTCTGGCGTTCTATCTCTCTGGCGTTCTATCTCTCTGGCGTTCTATCTCTCTGGCGTTCTATCTCTCTCGTGTTCTATCTCTCTCTCTCACGCATGTTCTATCTCTTTGGCGTTATATCTCTTTGGCGTTATATCTCTTTGGCGTTCTATCTCTCTCTCGTGTTCTATCTCTCTGGCGTTCTATCTCTCTGGCGTTCTATCTCTCTGGCGTTCTATCTCTCTGGCGTTCTATTTCTCTGGCGTTCTATCTCTCTGGTGTTCTATCTCTCTGGCGTTCTATCTCTCTCGCGTTCTATCTCTCTCGTGTTCTATCTCTCTCTCACACGCGCGTTCTATCTCTCTGGCGTTCTATCTCTCTCTGGCGTTCTATCTCTCTCTGGCGTTCTATCTCTCTCGTGTTCTATCTCTCTCTCTCACGCGCCTTCTATCGCTCTGGCGTTCTATCTCTCTCACGTTCTATCTCTCTCTCGTGTTCTATCTCTCTCGCGTTCCATCTCTCTGGTGTTCTATCTCTCTCGCGTTCTATCTCTCTCGCGTTCTATCTATCTCTTGTGTTCTATCTCTCTCGTGTTCTATCACTCTCTCTCTGGCGTTCTATCTCTCTGGCGTTCTATTTCTCTCTCTCTCTCATGTTCTATCTCTCTGGCGTTCTATTTCTCTCTCTCTCGCGTTCTATCTCTCTCGCGTTCTATTTCTCTGGCGTTCTATCTCTCTTGCATTCTATCTCTCTCGTGTTCTATCTCTCTCTCTGGCGTTCCATCCCTCTCTCTCTCTCTGGCTTTCTATCTCTCTGGCTTTCTATCTCTCTCGCGTTCTATCTCTCTCGCGTTCTATCTCTCTCGCGTTCTATCTCTCTCTCTCGCGTTCTATCTCTCTCGTGTTCTATTTCTCTCTCTCTCGTGTTCTATCTCTCTCGCGTTCTATCTCTCTCGTGTTCTATCTCTCTCTCTCTGGCGTTCTATCTCTCTGGCGTTCTATTTCTCTCTCTCTCGCGTTCTATCTCTCTGGCGTTCTATTTCTCCATCTCTCTCGCATTCTATCTCTCTCGCATTCTATCTCTCTCGCGTTCTATCTCTCTCGTGTTCTATTTCTCTCTCTCCCTCGCGTGCTATCTCTCTGGCGTTTTATTTCTCTCTCTCTGGCGTTCTATCTCTCTGGCGTTCTAACTCTCTCTCTCGCGTTCTCTCTCTCTCGCGTTCTATCTCTCTCGCGTTCTCTCTCTCTCGCGTTCTATCTCTATCTCTCTTTCTATCGCTCTCGTGTTCTATCTCTCTCTCTCGCGTTCTATCTCTCTCGCGTTCTATCTCTCTCGCGTTCTATCTCTCTCTCTCGCGTTCAATTTCTCTGGCGTTCTATTTCTCTCTCTCTCGTGTTCTATCTCTCTGGCGTTCTATTTCTCTCTCTCTCACATTCTATCTCTCTCTCTCTCGCGTTCTATCTCTCTCACGTTCTATCTCTCTCACGTTCTATCTCTCTCTCGCGCATTCTGTCTCTCTCGCACGTTCTATCTTTCTCACGTTCTATCTCTCTCCCTCTCGTGTTATTTCTCTCTCGTGTTCTATCTCTCTCTCTCTCTCGCATTCCAACTCTCTCTCTCTCTGGCGTTCTATCTCTCTGGCGTTCTATCTCTCTGGCGTTCTATCTCTCTCATGTTCTATCTCTCTCTCGCGCGCGTTCTATCTCTCTCGCGTTCTATCTCTCTCGCGTTCTATCTCTCTCGCGTTCTATCTCTCTCTCTCTCGCGTTCTATCTCTCTCGCGTTCTATTTCTCTCTCTCTCTCGCGTTCTATCTCTCTCGCGTTCTATCTCTCTCTCTCTCGCGTTCTATCTCTCTCGCGTTCTATTTCTCTCTCTCTCTCGCGTTCTATCTCTCTCGCGTTCTATTTCTCTCTCTCTCTCGCGTTCTATCTCTCTCGCGTTCTATCTCTCTTGCGTTCTATATCTCTCTCTCGCCTTCCATTTCTCTGGCGTTCTATTTCTCTCTCTCTCGCATTCTATCTCTCTCTCTCTCGCGCGTTCTATCTCTCTCACGTTCTATCTCTCTCGCGTTCTATCTCTCTCTCTCTCTCGCGTTCAATTTCTCTGGCGTTCTATTTCTCTCTCTCTCTCGCGTTCTATCTCTCTGGCATTCTATTTCTCTCTCTCTCGCGTTCTATCTCTCTCTCTCTCTCTCTCGCATTCTACCTCTCTCATGTTCTATCTCTCTCTCTCTCTCACGTTCTATCTCTCTCGCATTCTATCTCTCTCTCGTTCTATCTTTCTCACGTTCCATCTCTATCTCTCTTTCTCTCTCTCTCGTGTTCTATCTCTCTCTCTCTCGCGTTCTGTCTCTCTCAGTTTCTATCTCTCTCTCTTGTGTTCTATCTATCTCGCGTTCTATCTCTCTCACGTGCTATCTCTTTCTCTCTCGCATTCTATCTCTCTCACCTTCTATCTCTCTCTCTCGCGTTCAATCTCTCTCGCATTCTATCTCTCTCTCTTGCGTTCTATCTCTCTCGCACGTTCTATCTCTCTCGCATTCTATCTCTCTCTCTCTCGCGTTCTATCTCTCTCGCGTTCTATCTCTCTCGTGTTCTATCTCTCTCTCTCTCTCGCGTTCTATCTCTCTCTCTCTCTCTCTCTCGCGTTCTACCTCTCTCATGTTCTATCTCTCTCTCTCTCTCGCGTTCTATCTCTCTCGCATTCTATCTCTCTCTCGTTCTATCTTTCTCACGTTCCATCTCTATCTCTCTTTCTCTCTCTCTCGTGTTCTATCTCTCTCTCTCTCGCGTTCTGTCTCTCTCAGTTTCTATCTCTCTCTCTTGCATTCTATCTATCTCGCGTTCTATCTCTCTCACGTGCTATATCTCTCTCTCTCGCATTCTATCTCTCTCACCTTCTATCTCTCTCTCTCGCGTTCAATCTCTCTCGCGTTCTATCTCTCTCTCTTGCGTTCAATCTCTCTCGCACGTTCTATCTCTCTCGCGTTCTATCTCACTCTCGCGTTCTATCTCTCTCTCTCTTGCGCGTTCTATCTCCCTCGTGTTCTATCTCTCTCTCTCTCTCACGCGTTCTATCCCTCTGGTGTTCTATCTCTCTCTCTCTCGCTTTGTATCTCTCTCTCTCTGGCGTTCTATCTCTCTGGCGTTCTATCTCTCTCTCTCTCTCACGTTCCATCTCTTTGGCATTCTATCTCTCTGGTGTTCTATCTCTCTTGTGTTCTGTCTCTCTCTCTCTCGCGTTCTATCTCTCCCGCGTTCTATCTCTCTCGTATTCTATCTCTCTCTCTCTTTCGCATTCTATCTCTCTCATGTTCTATCTCTCTCTCGCACGTTCTATCTTTCTCACGTTCTATCTCTCTCCCTCTCGTGTTATTTCTCTCTCGTGTTCTATCTCTCTCTCTCTCTCGCGTTCCAACTCTCTCTCTCTCTGGCGTTCTATCTCTCTCATGTTCTATCTCTCTCTCGCGCGCGTTCTATCTCTCTCACGTTCTATCTCTCTCGCGTTCTATCTCTCTGGCGTTCTATCTCTCTGGCGTTCCATCTCTCTGGGGTTCTATCTCTCTCGCATTCTATCTCTCTGGCGTTCTATCTCTCTGGTGTTCTATCTCTCTCGTGTTCTATCTCTCTCTCTCTCACGCACGTTCTATCTCTTTGGCGTTCTATCTCTCTCTCGTGTTCTATCTCTCTGGCGTTCTATCTCTCTGGCGTTCTATCTCTCTGGCGTTCTATTTCTCTCACGTTCTATCTCTCTGGCGTTCTATCTCTCTGGCGTTCTATCTCTCTGGCGTTCTATTTCTCTGGCGTTCTATCTCTCTCACGTTCTATCTCTCTGGTGTTCTATCTCTCTGGCGTTCTATCTCTCTCGTGTTCTATCTCTCTCGTGTTCTATCTCCCTCTCTCACACGCGCGTTCTATCTCTCTGGCGTTCTATCTCTCTCTGGCGTTCTATCTCTCTCTGGCGTTCTATCTCTCTCGTGTTCTATCTCTCTCTCTCACGCGCGTTCTATCTCTCTGGCGTTCTATCTCTCTCACGTTCTATCTCTCTCTCGCGTTCCATCTCTCTCGCGTTCCATCTCTCTGGCGTTCTATCTCTCTGGCGTTCTATCTCTCTCGCGTTCTATCTCTCTCGTGTTCTATCTCTCTCGTGTTCTATCACTCTCTCTCTCGTGTTCTATCTCTCTGGCGTTCTATTTCTCTCTCTCTCTCATGTTCTATCTCTCTGGCGTTCTATTTCTCTCTCTCTCGCGTTCTATCTCTCTCGCGTTCTATCTCTCTCGCGTTCTATTTCTCTGGCGTTCTATCTCTCTTGCATTCTATCTCTCTCGTGTTCTATCTCTCTCTCTGGCGTTCCATCCCTCTCTCTCTCTCTGGCTTTCTATCTCTCTGGCTTTCTATCTCTCTGGTGTTCTATCTCTCTTGTGTTCTGTCTCTCTCTCTCTCACGTTCTATCTCTCCCGCGTTCTATCTCTCTCAGTTTCTATCTCTCTCTCGTTCTATCTTTCTCACGTTCCATCTCTATCTCTCTTTCTCTCTCTCTCGTGTTCTATCTCTCTCTCTCGCGTTCTGTCTCTCTCAGTTTCTATCTCTCTCTCTTGCATTCTATCTATCTCGCGTTCTATCTCTCTCACGTGCTATCTCTCTCTCTCTCGCATTCTATCTCTCTCACCTTCTATCTCTCTCTCTCATGTTCAATCTCTCTTGCGTTCTATCTCTCTCTCTTGCGTTCTATCTCTCTCGCACGTTCTATCTCTCTCGCGTTCTATCTCACTCTCTCGCGTTCTATCTCTCTCTCTCTTGCGCGTTCTATCTCCCTCGTGTTCTATCTCTCTCTCTCTCTCACGCGTTCTATCCCTCTGGCGTTCTATCTCTCTCTCTCTCGCTTTGTATCTCTATCTCTCTGGTGTTCTATCTCTCTTGTGTTCTGTCTCTCTCTCTCTCGCGTTCTATCTCTCCCGCGTTCTATCTCTCTCGTATTCTATCTCTCTCTCTCTTTCGCATTCTATCTCTCTCATGTTCTATCTCTCTCTCGCGTTCTATCTCTCTCTCGCGCATTCTGTCTCTCTCGCACGTTCTATCTTTCTCACGTTCTATCTCTCTCCCTCTCGTGTTATTTCTCTCTCGTGTTCTATCTCTCTCTCGCATTCCAACTCTCTCTCTCTCTGGCGTTCTATCTCTCTCATGTTCTATCTCTCTCTCGCGCGCGTTCTATCTCTCTCACGTTCTATCTCTCTCGCGTTCTATCTCTCTCGCGTTATATCTCTCTCGCGTTCTATCTCTCTGGCGTTCAATCTCTCTCTCTCGCGTTCTATCTCTCTCGCATTCTATCTCTCTCGTATTCTATATCTCTCTCTCTCTGGCGTTCTATCTCTCTGGCGTTCTACCTCTCTCTCTCTCTCTTGCGTTCTATTTCTCTGGCGTTCTATCTCTCTGGCGTTCTATCTCTCTGGCGTTCTATCTCTCTGGCGTTCCATCTCTCTGGGGTTCTATCTCTCTCGCATTCTATCTCTCTGGCGTTCTATCTCTCTGGTGTTCTATCTCTCTCGTGTTCTATCTCTCTCTCTCACGCACGTTCTATCTCTTTGGCGTTATATCTCTTTGGCGTTCTATCTCTCTCTCGTGTTCTATCTCTCTGGCGTTCTATCTCTCTGGCGTTCTATCTCTCTGGCGTTCTATTTCTCTGGCGTTCTATCTCTCTCGCGTTCTATCTCTCTGGTGTTCTATCTCTCTGGCGTTCTATCTCTCTCGCGTTCTATCTCTCTCGTGTTCTATCTCTCTCTCTCACACGCGCGTTCTATCTCTCTGGCGTTCTATCTCTCTCTGGCGTTCTATCTCTCTCTGGCGTTCTATCTCTCTCGTGTTCTATCTCTCTCTCTCACGCGCGTTCTATCTCTCTGGCGTTCTATCTCTCTCACGTTCTATCTCTCTCTCGCGTTCCATCTCTCTCGCGTTCCATCTCTCTCGCGTTCCATCTCTCTCGCGTTCCATCTCTCTGGCGTTCTATCTCTCTGGCGTTCTATCTCTCTCGCGTTCTATCTCTCTCGCGTTCTATCTCTCTCGCGTTCTATCTCTCTCGCGTTCTATCTCTCTCGTGTTCTATCACTCTCTCTCTCGCGTTCTATCTCTCTGGCGTTCTATTTCTCTCTCTCTCTCATGTTCTATCTCTCTGGCGTTCTATTTCTCTCTCTCTCGCGTTCTATCTCTCTCGCGTTCTATTTCTCTGGCGTTCTATCTCTCTTGCATTCTATCTCTCTCGCGTTCTATCTCTCTCTCTCTCTCTCTCGCGTTCTATCTCTCTCGTGTTCTATTTCTCTCTCTCTCGCGTTCTATCTCTCTCGTGTTCTATCTTTCTCGTGTTCTATCTCTCTCTCTCTGGCGTTCTATCTCTCTGGCGTTCTATTTCTCTCTCTCTCGCGTTCTATCTCTCTGGCGTTCTATTTCTCTATCTCTCTCGCATTCTATCTCTCTCGCGTTCTATCTCTCTCGCATTCTATCTCTCTCTCGTTCTATCTTTCTCATGTTCCATCTCTATCTCTCTTTCTCTCTCTCTTGTGTTCTATCTCTCTCTCTCTCGCGTTCTGTCTCTCTCAGTTTCTATCTCTCTCTTGCATTCTATCTATCTCGCGTTCTATCTCTCTCACGTGCTATCTCTCTCTCTCTCGCATTCTATCTCTCTCACCTTCTATCTCTCTCTCTCGCGTTCAATCTCTCTCGCATTCTATCTCTCTCTCTTGCGTTCTATCTCTCTCGCACGTTCTATCTCTCTCGCATTCTACCTCTCTCTCTCTCGCGTTCTATCTCTCTCGCGTTCTATCTCTCTCGTGTTCTATCTCTCTCTCTCTCTCGCGTTCTATCTCTCTCTCTCTCTCTCTCTCGCGTTCTACCTCTCTCATGTTCTATCTCTCTCTCTCTCTCGCGTTCTATCTCTCTCGCATTCTATCTCTCTCTCGTTCTATCTTTCTCACGTTCCATCTCTATCTCTCTTTCTCTCTCTCGTGTTCTATCTCTCTCTCTCTCGCGTTCTGTCTCTCTGTTTCTATCTCTCTCTCTTGCATTCTATCTATCTCGCGTTCTATCTCTCTCACGTGCTATCTCTCTCTCTCTCGCATTCTATCTCTCTCACCTTCTATCTCTCTCTCTCGCGTTCAATCTCTCTCGCGTTCTATCTCTCTCTCTTGCGTTCTATCTCTCTCGCACGTTCTATCTCTCTCGCACGTTCTAATTCTCTCGCGTTCTATCTCACTCTCGCGTTCTATCTCTCTCTCTCTTGCGCGTTCTATCTCCCTCGTGTTCTATCTCTCTCTCTCTCTCACGCGTTCTATCCCTCTGGCGTTCTATCTCTCTCTCTCTCGCTTTGTATCTCTCTCTCTCTGGCGTTCTATCTCTCTGGCGTTCTATCTCTCTCTCACTCTCATGTTCTATCTCTTTGGCATTCTATCTCTCTGATGTTCTATCTCTCTTGTGTTCTGTCTCTCTCTCTCTCGCGTTCTATCTCTCCCGCGTTCTATCTCTCTCGTATTCTATCTCTCTCTCTCTTTCGCATTCTATCTCTCTCATGTTCTATCTCTCTCTCGCGTTCTATCTCTCTCTCGCGCATTCTGTCTCTCTCGCACGTTCTATCTTTCTCACGTTCTATCTCTCTCCCTCTCGTGTTATTTCTCTCTCGTGTTCTATCTCTCTCTCTCTCTCGCGTTCCAACTCTCTCTCTCTCTGGCGTTCTATCTCTCTCATGTTCTATCTCTCTCTCGCGCGCGTTCTATCTCTCTCACGTTCTATCTCTCTCGCGTTCTATCTCTCTCGCGTTCTATCTCTCTCGCGTTCTATTTCTCTCGCGTTATATCTCTCTCGCGTTCTATCTCTCTGGCGTTCAATCTCTCTCTCTCGCGTTCTATCTCTCTCGCATTCTATCTCTCTTGTATTCTATATCTCTCTCTCTCTGGCGTTCTATCTCTCTGGCATTCTACCTCTCTCTCTCTCTCTTGCGTTCTATTTCTCTTGCGTTCTATTTCTCTGGCGTTCTATCTCTCTGGCGTTCTATCTCTCTGGCGTTCTATCTCTCTGGCGTTCCATCTCTCTGGGGTTCTATCTCTCTCGCATTCTATCTCTCTGGCGTTCTATCTCTCTGGTGTTCTATCTCTCTCGTGTTCTATCTCTCTCTCTCACGCACATTCTATCTCTTTGGCGTTATATCTCTTTGGCGTTCTATCTCTCTCTCGTGTTCTATCTCTCTGGCGTTCTATCTCTCTCGTGTTCTATCTCTCTCGTGTTCTATCTCTCTCTCTCACACGCGCGTTCTATCTCTCTGGCGTTCTATCTCTCTCTGGCGTTCTATCTCTCTCGTGTTCTATCTCTCTCTCTCACGCGCATTCTATCTCTCTGGCGTTCTATCTCTCTCACGTTCTATCTCTCTCTCGCGTTCCATCTCTCTCGCGTTCCATCTCTCTGGCGTTCTATCTCTCTCGCGTTCTATCTCTCTCGCGTTCTATCTCTCTCGTGTTCTATCTCTCTCGTGTTCTATCACTCTCTCTCTCGCGTTCTATCTCTCTGGCGTTCTATTTCTCTCTCTCTCTCATGTTCTATCTCTCTGGCGTTCTATTTCTCTCTCTCTCGCGTTCTATCTCTCTCGCGTTCTATTTCTCTGGCGTTCTATCTCTCTTGCATTCTATCTCTCTCGTGTTCTATCTCTCTCTCTGGCGTTCCATCCCTCTCTCTCTCTCTGGCTTTCTATCTCTCTGGCTTTCTATCTCTCTGGCTTTCTATCTCTCTCGCGTTCTATCTCTCTCTCTCTCTCGCGTTCTATCTCTGTCGTGTTCTATTTCTCTCTCTCTCGCGTTCTATCTCTCTCGCGTTCTATCTCTCTCGTGTTCTAGCTCTCTCTCTCTGGCGTTCTATCTCTCTGGCGTTCTATTTCTCTCTCTCTCGCGTTCTATCTCTCTGGCGTTCTATTTCTCTATCTCTCTCGCGTTCTATCTCTCTCGCATTCTATCTCTCTCGCGTTCTATCTCTCTCGTGTTCTATTTCTCTCTCTCCCTCGCGTGCTATCTCTCTGGCGTTTTATTTCTCTCTTTCTGGCGTTCTATCTCTCTGGCGTTCTAACTCTCTCTCTCGCGTTCTCTCTCTCTCGCGTTCTATCTCTCTCGCGTTCTATCTCTATCTCTCTTTCTATCTCTCTCGTGTTCTATCTCTCTCTCTCACGTTCTATCTCTCTCAGTTTCTATCTCTCTCTCTCGCGTTCTCTCTCTCTCGCGTTCTATCTCTCTCGCGTTCTATCTCTCTCGCGTTCTATCTCTCTCGCGTTCTATCTCTCAGTTTCTATCTCTCTCTCCCGCGTTCTATCTCTGTCGCGTTCTATCTCTGTCGCGTTCTATCTCTGTCGCGTTCTATCTCTCTCGCGTTCTATTTCTCTCTCTCTCGCGTTCAATTTCTCTGGCGCTCTATCTCTCTCTCTCGCGTTCTATCTCTCTGGCGTTCTATTTCTCTCTCTCTCGCGTTCTATCTCTCTGGCGTTCTATTTCTCTATCTCTCTCGCGTTCTATCTCTCTCGCATTCTATCTCTCTCGCGTTCTATCTCTCTCGTGTTCTATTTCTCTCTCTCCCTCGCGTGCTATCTCTCTGGCGTTTTATTTCTCTCTTTCTGGCGTTCTATCTCTCTGGCGTTCTAACTCTCTCTCTCGCGTTCTCTCTCTCTCGCGTTCTATCTCTCTCGCGTTCTATCTCTATCTCTCTTTCTATCTCTCTCGTGTTCTATCTCTCTCTCTCGCGTTCTATCTCTCTCAGTTTCTATCTCTCTCTCTCGCGTTCTCTCTCTCTCGCGTTCTATCTCTCTCGCGTTCTATCTCTCTCGCGTTCTATCTCTCTCGCGTTCTATCTCTCAGTTTCTATCTCTCTCTCCCGCGTTCTATCTCTGTCGCGTTCTATCTCTGTCGCGTTCTATCTCTGTCGCGTTCTATCTCTCTCGCGTTCTATTTCTCTCTCTCTCGCGTTCAATTTCTCTGGCGCTCTATCTCTCTCTCTCGCGTTCTATCTCTCTGGCGTTCTATTTCTCTCTCTCTCGCGTTCTATCTCTTTGGCGTTCTATTTCTCTCTCTCTCTCGCATTCTATCTCTCTGGCGTTCTATTTCTCTCTCTCCCTCGCGTTCTATCTCTCTGGCGTTCTATTTCTCTCTCTCTGGTGTTCTATCTCTCTGGCGTTCTATCTCTCTCTCTCGCGTTCTACCTCTATCTCTCTTTCTATCTCTCTCGTGTTCTATCTCTCTCTCTCTCTCTCACGTTCTATCTCTTTCAGTTTCTATCTCTCTCTCTCGCGTTCTATCTCTCTCGCGTTCTATCTTTCTCACGTTCTATCTCTCTCCCTCTCGCGTTATTTCTCTCTGGCGTTCTATCTCTCTCTCTCTCGCGTTCCAACTCTCTCTCTCTCTGGCGTTCTATCTCTCTGGCGTTCTATCTCTCTCGTGTTCTATCTCTCTCGTGTTCTATCTCTCTCTCTGTCTTGCGTTCTATCTCTCTGGCGTTCTATCTCTCTCGTGTTCTATCTCTATCTCTCTCGCGTTCTATCTCTCTCGCGTTCTGTCTCTCTCGCGTTCTATCTCTCTCGTGTTCTATCTCTCTCTCTGTCTTGCGTTCTATCTCTCTGGCATTCTATCTCTCTCGTGTTCTATCTCTCTCTCTGTCTTGCGTTCTATCTCTCTCGCGTTCTATCTCTCTCGTGTTCTATCTCTATCTCTCTGGCGTTCTATCTCTCGCGTTCTATCTCTCTGGCGTTCTATCTCTCTGGCGTTCTATCTCTCTGGCGTTCTATCTCTCTGGCGTTCTATCTCTCTCGCATTCTATCTCTCTCATGTTCTATCTCTCTCTCTGTCTTGCGTTCTATCTCTCTGGCGTTCTATCTCTCTTGTGTTCTGTCTCTCTCTCTCTCACGTTCTATCTCTCCCGCGTTCTATCTCTCTCAGTTTCTCTCTCGCGTTCTATCTCTCTCGCGTTCTATCTCTCTCGTGTTCTAGCTCTCTCTCTCTGGCGTTCTATCTCTCTGGCGTTCTATTTCTCTCTCTCTCGCGTTCTATCTCTCTGGCGTTCTATTTCTCTATCTCTCTCGCGTTCTATCTCTCTCGCATTCTATCTCTCTCGCGTTCTATCTCTCTCGTGTTCTATTTCTCTCTCTCCCTCGCGTGCTATCTCTCTGGCGTTTTATTTCTCTCTTTCTGGCGTTCTATCTCTCTGGCGTTCTAACTCTCTCTCTCGCGTTCTCTCTCTCTCGCGTTCTATCTCTCTCGCGTTCTATCTCTATCTCTCTTTCTATCTCTCTCGTGTTCTATCTCTCTCTCTCGCGTTCTATCTCTCTCAGTTTCTATCTCTCTCTCTCGCGTTCTCTCTCTCTCGCGTTCTATCTCTCTCGCGTTCTATCTCTCTCGCGTTCTATCTCTCTCGCGTTCTATCTCTCAGTTTCTATCTCTCTCTCCCGCGTTCTATCTCTGTCGCGTTCTATCTCTGTCGCGTTCTATCTCTGTCGCGTTCTATCTCTCTCGCGTTCTATTTCTCTCTCTCTCGCGTTCAATTTCTCTGGCGCTCTATCTCTCTCTCTCGCGTTCTATCTCTCTGGCGTTCTATTTCTCTCTCTCTCGCGTTCTATCTCTTTGGCGTTCTATTTCTCTCTCTCTCTCGCATTCTATCTCTCTGGCGTTCTATTTCTCTCTCTCCCTCGCGTTCTATCTCTCTGGCGTTCTATTTCTCTCTCTCTGGTGTTCTATCTCTCTGGCGTTCTATCTCTCTCTCTCGCGTTCTACCTCTATCTCTCTTTCTATCTCTCTCGTGCTCTATCTCTCTCTCTCTCTCTCACGTTCTATCTCTTTCAGTTTCTATCTCTCTCTCTCGCGTTCTATCTCTCTCGCGTTCTATCTTTCTCACGTTCTATCTCTCTCCCTCTCGCGTTATTTCTCTCTGGCGTTCTATCTCTCTCTCTCTCGCGTTCCAACTCTCTCTCTCTCTGGCGTTCTATCTCTCTGGCGTTCTATCTCTCTGGCGTTCTATCTCTCTCGTGTTCTATCTCTCTCGTGTTCTATCTCTCTGTCTTGCGTTCTATCTCTCTGGCGTTCTATCTCTCTCGTGTTCTATCTCTATCTCTCTCGCGTTCTATCTCTCTCGCGTTCTATCTCTCTCGCGTTCTGTCTCTCTCGCGTTCTATCTCTCTCGTGTTCTATCTCTCTCTCTGTCTTGCGTTCTATCTCTCTGGCATTCTATCTCTCTCGTGTTCTATCTCTCTCTCTGTCTTGCGTTCTATCTCTCTCGCGTTCTATCTCTCTCGTGTTCTATCTCTATCTCTCTGGCGTTCTATCTCTCGCGTTCTATCTCTCTGGCGTTCTATCTCTCTGGCGTTCTATCTCTCTGGCGTTCTATCTCTCTCGCATTCTATCTCTCTCATGTTCTATCTCTCTCTCTGTCTTGCGTTCTATCTCTCTGGCGTTCTATCTCTCTCGTGTTCTATCTCTCTCTCTCTCCCGTTCTATCTCTCTGGCGTTCTATCTCTCTCGCGTTCTATCTCTCTCGCATTCTATCTCACTCGTGTTCGATCTCTCTCTCTCGCTATCTATCTATCTCTCGCGTTCTATCTCTCTCGCATTCTATCTCTGTCTCTCTCGCGTTCTATCTTTCTGGCATTCTCTCTCTCTGGCGTTCTATCTCTCACACCTTCTATCTCTCTCTCTCTCGGGTTCTATCTCTCTCGCGTTCTATTCTCTCTCGCACGTTCTATCTCTCTCGCTCGCGTTATATCTCTCTCTCTCTCTTGCGCGTTCTATCTCCCTTGTGTTCTATATCTCTCTCTCTCTCTCTCGCGCGTTCTATCCCTCTGGCGTTCTATCTCTCTCTCTCTTGCTTTCTATCTCTCTCTCTCTCTGGCCTTCTATCTCTCTGGCCTTCTATCTCTCTGGCCTTCTATCTCTCTGGCGTTCTATCTCTCTGGTGTTCTATCTCTCTCGCATTCTATCTCTCTCTCTCTCTCGCATTCTATCTCTCTCGCATTCTATCTCTCTCTCTCTCTCGCGTTCTATCTCTCTGGCGTTCTATTTCTCTCTCTCTGGCGTTCTATCTCTCTGGCGTTCTATCTCTCTCTCTCGCGTTCTATCTCTCTGGCGTTCTATCTCTCTGGCGTTCTATCTCTCTGGCGTTCTATCTCTCTGGCGTTCTATCTCTCTCGCGTTCTATCTCTTCGCGATCTATCTCTCTCTCTCTCGCGTTCTATCTCTCTCTCTCGCGTTCAATTTCTCTGGCGTTCTATTTCTCTCTCTCTCGTGTTCTATCTCTCTGGCGTTCTATTTCTCTCTATCCCGCATTCTATCTCTCTCTCTCTCGCGTTCTATCTCTCTCACGTTCTATCTCTCTCACCTTCTATTTCTCTCTCTCGCGTTCAATTTCTCTGGCGTTCTATTTCTCTCTCTCTCGCGTTCTATCTCTCTGGCGTTCTATTTCTCTCTCTCTAGCGTTCTATCTCTCTGGCGTTCTATTTCTCTCTCTCCCTCGCGTTCTATCTCTCTGGCGTTCTATTTCTGTCTCTCCCTCGCGTTCTATCTCTCTGGCGTTCTATCTCTCTCTCTCTGGCGTTCTATCTCTCTGGCGTTCTATCTCTCTCTCTCGCGTTCTATCTCTCTGGCGTTCTATCTCTCTCTCTTGCGTTCTATTCTCTCTGGCGTTCTATTTTTCTCTCTCTGGCGTTCTATCTCTCTCTCTGGCGTTCTATCTCTCTGGCGTTCTATCTCTCTGGCGTTCTATCTCTCTGGCGTTCTATCTCTCTCGCGTTCTATCTCTCTCGCGTTCTATCTCTCTCTCTCTCGCGTTCTATCTCTCTCGCGTTCTATCTCTCTCGCGTTCTATCTCTCTCGCATTCTATCTCTCTCTCTCGCGTTCAATTTCTCTGGCGTTCTATTTCTCTCTCTCTCGTGTTCTACCTCTCTGGCGTTCTGTTTCTCTCTCTCTCGCATTCTATCTCTCTGGCGTTCTATTTCTCTCTCTCTCGCATTCTATCTCTCTCTCTCTCGCGTTCTATCTCTCTCGCGTTCTATCTCTCTCACGTTCTATCTCTCTCACGTTCTATCTCTCTCACGTTCTATCTCTCTCACGTTCTATCTCTCTCACGTTCTATCTCTCTCACCTTCTATTTCTCTCTCTCTCGCGTTCAATTTCTCTGGCGTTCTATTTCTCTCTCTCTCTCGCGTTCTATCTCTCTGGCATTCTATTTCTCTCTCTCTCGCGTTCTATATCTCTCTCTCTCTCTCTCGCGTTCTATCTCTCTCATGTTCTATCTCTCTCTCTCGCGTTCTATCTCTCTCGCATTCTATCCCTCTCGCATTCTATCTCTCTCTCTCGCGTTCAATTTCTCTGGCGTTCTATTTCTCTCTCTCTCGTGTTCTATCTCTCTGGCGTTCTATTTCTCTCTCTCTCGCATTCTATCTCTCTCTCTCTCACGTTCTATCTCTCTCGCGTTCTATCTCTCTCACGTTCTATCTCTCTCACCTTCTATTTCTCTCTCTCTCGCGTTCAATTTCTCTGGCGTTCTATTTCTCTCTCTCTCTTGCATTCTATCTCTCTGGCATTCTATTTCTCTCTCTCTCGCGTTCTATCTCTCTCTCTCTCTCTCTCTCTCGCGTTCTATCTCTCTCATGTTCTATCTCTCTCTCTCTCGCGTTCTATCTCTCTGGCGTTCTATTTCTCTCTCTCTCTGGCGTTCTACCTCTCTGGCGTTCTATCTGTCTGGTGTTCTATCTGTCTCGCATTCTATCTCTCTCTCTCTCTTTCTTTCTCTCTCGCTTTCTCTCTCTTTCTCTTTCTCTCTTTTTCTCTCTCTCTCTTTTTCTCTCTCGCTTTCTCTCTCTCTCTCGCTCTCTCTCGCTCTCTCTCTATCTCGCTCACTTTCTCTCTCTCTCTTTCTCTTTCTCTCTCCCTTTCTCTCTCTCTCTCGCTTTCTCTCTCTCTCTTTCTCTCTCTCGCTTTCTCTCTCTCTCTTTCTCTCTCTTTCCCTCTCTCTCTCTTTCTCTCACTTTCTATCTCTCTCAGTTTTCTCTTTCTCGCTTTTTCTCACTCTTGCTTTCTTTCTCTCTCTCTCGCTTTCTCTTTCTCGCTTTCTCTTTCTCTCTCTCGCTTTCTATCTCTCTCACTTTCTATCTCTCTTGAAATAACTCCACAAAGGTTGGTATCCTGTCCCCAGTCACACTTTATTTACACATGGGAAAGTCCTTGACACTGGTCCAACTCCCTTAGAGCCAGATTTGAGTGTCACAATGTCTGCCACTCCACTTTTTATCTGTCAGCCAGAGTATCCCTGATTGGACCAGATTAACAGCTCCAGTCAGAGAACTAATTCTATTAAGTCCACCTGGCTGACCTCACTACTGTCATTGCATCGCTCCGCCTCTGAGTCTGAGGACATAGCTTGGCTTTTCCTTTTGTAGCACGTCCTGGGGGTTTTAGCACCAGCTCAGGTTCCTCCAACTCCATGTTGGATACGGGTGGGGTGTAACTCATTGGAGTTTGCCTCTTACGGCTGGACCATCTTGGGAGAAATTCATTCAATTCTTAAGACAGCAAAAGCATCAAACTTTATACATCCAACCTGAACCTTTTCCATTTCTGATGCTGACCTTGCGTTGACCAAGCCTGTTACTCATGCAGGGCCATTTGTGTGGTTCCAACACCAAATTTTATCCCCTTTTAATAAACTGTCTCTCTCACTTGGCAGAGTCTGGCATCTGACAATGGTGTTCCTGATTCCGTTTCAACCTATTTCACATATTCTGCTCCACTGTCATGAATTTCATTCTTCTTTGAACTATTGTCTGAAACTGAACATATTGGTAACCTTGGTGTCATAGTTGAGATTTCAAAGTGAGATTGTAATTACATCTCTGCACTGCCATTAAGACCACTTAGTTCCACTGCCATTAACTCACCAATTTCCAGCAAAATAAGACTCTTGGCCCTTAAGCATGCTCCATTATTCAACAAAATCATGGTTGATTTGATTACTCCACACTATTACCTACTCTAATAACCTTTCACCTCTTGATTATCAAGAATCTATTTACTTCTCCTTAAAAATTTGCAAAGACTCTGCTTCCACTGCCTCTAGAGGAAGACAGTTCCAAAGACTCTCGATCCTCTTTGAGAATAAGTTACTCTTCGTCTGTCTTAAATGGTTGAACCATTATTTTTAAAACAGTGACCACTGATTCTAGATTCTCCCAGGAATGGAGAAATACTCTCCACATCTACCCTGCCAAAACTTCTCAGGATCTTATCTGTTTTGTCTTTCCTCTTATACTTCTAAACTCCAATGAATATAAGCCTAGCCTGGCTGAAACCTTTGAAAGAGTTAACTGAGTTGGATTGATTCTATCTTCTGGGCGGTCTTCTCATGATACCCTACCAATCAGACACACACAATAGGTCTCCTCACCATCAATGGTCTTCCAATTGACTTTAAATTTCCAGTAACTGTTATCTGTTCTTTACTTCAAGCTGTCACCATGATTCCCTACAAAGCAGACACTCACACTGTGTTTCCTCTCCAGGAGCAATCCTTTCCCAGTCCTCACTAATCAAACTCCAGCTATCAACTCCTCAAAGGGCTGTGGGGTTTGGCTTTACAACTCCATTCCTTTGCTTCTCCTCCCAGATCATAACTTTCCTCAATGGTCATTTTCCCACCTGTTGCAAGATCATAGGGTTAAACTGCCCCTTAGCTTTGGTTGGCTTTCTGCAGTGTTGGGGATAGGGCTGGTGGTGGGGGTTGTGGTGATGGTGGGTGGGGAGGAGGGGGGGGGCGATGGAATGGGGTTGACGGGCTGACTGACCACCAGCCAATCCTGATCCATTCTGATTTCTGCTGTCCTCAAGGTCAATTCTCCATTGGGGGATGAGGGAGCACTAACTGAGTCATGAACATCGCACAGATTCCCAGTCCTTTCTGATAATTTTTCAAAAACATTAACTTTAGAAGTTAGTTAGTTGGAAGCAAAGGTTAGAGAGAACAGAGGTTTTTTCAATCTCCTTTTGTAGCCTCCTTTAATGTCTGACTGTATTGCATTTTACTCAATGACAGAAATTCATTGTGTTTCCTGAGGTTTAACAGTTGGCACTGTTACCAACCAGATGTTTCCCATTTGTAATGTTGCTGAAGTGATAGTCCTTGTAGCAGTTATTTGGAAGAGAGATTTCTTGATGGTCTGCTCCAAAAAAAGGGCATCTCAAGAAAACTATGCAAAAAGAATGTTTCTTCCCCCGTGCTGCTCCTGAAACGAATGAAAACAACATGATCCAAGAGGTGGATAAAGCCTCATTTTAACCTTAGATGTCAATCCTATTTACTGGTTTAAATATTTTCATATAGGAATAGACAATAGAATGTTCATTTTGCATTCAGTTAAGAAATTATGCTGAAAATGTGATTTAAATTGTGTTGTTTAAATTACAGTGAAGTTTTACTATAATTTAATTGCTTAATCATGAGCCTAACCTATTTAATGAACCAGCAAAATTGTGCAAATTAATAAAATGTAATTATTTTCTTTGCGCTATTAGGAAATATCCCTTGAGATAGTTAGAAGTGACGATCTGCTGAGGCTGAAATTAAACCAGCTGGAAATGAGTTTATCACCAAAAACAGCATTTACAAAAATGTCCAGTTGTCCACCTATGAATAAGCTGAGTGAAAATAATTGAATCTGGTTGGAAAGGGCTGTATTGTACTATTGAGCAGATTCTTTTCCCAAACATTATTTGAACTGCACATTTTTACATGTGCCTGCACACCCAAGAAAGTGGGTGTAATTTGAAGACTCTTTCAGAACCAGCACAATCTCACATTTTTGACCAAGATGCGTGACCAGTTTTGGTGCTGTGCTCAATTCAGATGAACTAAAACTTTTCAGTGGCATATCACATCACAGAAAACACAATTTCAATATGCTCAGGCTTATCTGAATTACATTCCAGATTTTCTGATTTTTAATTTAAAAATCGCTTTTGGAATATGTTTCATTAGCAAGGTTAGCATTTATTGCCTAAATGTCCTTGACATGGTTGTTGGATGGCTTCTTAAATTATTGCAGCTATGTGTTGTAGGTACACCCACAATATTCTGTTTGGCAGTTTGGAACATTTGAATGACTTGCCTTACCATTTTAGATATCACTTAAAAAGCAACCATGTTGTTGTGAATTCTGAGTCATGAGTATTCTAGTACAAGTGAGGATGGCAGATTTCCTTCCCTGAAAGACATTAGTGGAAACAATCTGGTTGTTATTATTGAGATTTATTCAAGATTTAGAAATTTCATTTAAATTCCCCAGTTGCTGTCATCAGATTTGACCTCATGTCTCCAGGGCATTATTTGGACCATTAGTCCAGTGATATTATCACGTTGATACAGTTCCCTTCGAAGGAAGCTTGTGGGGTCATGCTATATTTCTTAAAGTTTTATGACCTAGCCAGTTGTCTTTTATTTGTTTTGTAACCATTGATTGTCCTGAGCTATTAGGTGTTTGTTAATGATTCATTCATGGGTGGTACCTCGCAGATAAGAATGACTCTCTCTCACTCTCAGGGTGAGTCTGTAGGTGGTTATACAGACCGATACAGCTATTGCAGGCTCCGTTAGACTTGGGGCAGAGGGTGGTTGCAGGAAGAGGTGGGTGAGGCATTGATGTGGTAACGCATTTGTAACAAAACTGCTCTTTTAACAAGGTTATTGCTGTCCATGGCTTTTTTCTCAGAGAGGTTGTAAATGACACAGGCTCCAAAAAGTCTGGGGTTGAAAGTTTTAGGCCCAATTTGATAATAGCTAACAGATACTGCCTCAGGCAGAATGCTTTCAATTTTTAGAAAAAAAACACTTGTACAATGAAAGGGGAGTGGCCCGTTCTCCCAGCCCAGCTTGACTCTGGTTTGGTTTGGTTTTTTTAGCAGCAGTGTGGAAAAAGTTGCTGGACCCAAAGAAGCAGATCCAGGCTGGTCCTCTCTCCCTGTGACTTCTCTTCTGTAAGATGCTGTGTTTGATTTTACCTTTTGTGCCAAGGGGTATTTACAGGGATTGTTGCAAGTATTGGAAACAGCACCATTAAGCTGATATAACCTGTTGGAATTTTGGACAGATTAGGTTATTTGGTATTCCGTTCTCTTTTGTTTGTGTTTCATTTGGTAATCTTTAAAATAAATTCTGTTTTGTTTAAAACTAAGTAGTTTGACCAGCAGCATTTCTCCTGGAATATCCACTTTATACCCGCTTAAAACAACTAGTAAAGTTAGCAGAGGGGCTGCTTTCTTGAAATGTTTTGAGGGGGTCTGGCCTGGTCCATAAGTCAGTCATTTCACTGTTTTCACCTCGCTCAACTTTTACCCAAAGGCAAGTCTCGAGGTGCTCAATGCCTTCCCAATGCTCCTCCTCCAATTTGGGTGGCCTTGGGCCAATGATTCCCAGGTGTCAGTGGGAAAGCTGCACTTTGTCAGTGAGGATTTGAGGATATCACTGAAACACTCCTGTTCACCTGGGGCTCACCTGCTGTTTCAGAGCTGGGAGTACAGCACCTGCTTGGGGAGTCTTGTGGTTGGTCATGTGGACAATGTGCCCAGCCCACCATAGCTGATCAGGAGTGGTCAGTGCCTTGATGCCGGAATGTTGACCTGGCTGAGGACATTGGTGTTGGTGTGTCTTTCTCCCTAGTGGATTTGCAAGATTTTGAGAAGGCAGCATTGATGGTCCTGCTCCAATACCTTGAGGTATTTGTTGTAGACAGTCTACATCTCAGAACCATAATGGGAGAGCAGGAACCACCACAGATCTGTAAACCATGATCTTGGTGTCGCATCTCATGTTGTTGTCCTCAAACATCACAGGCAATCTAAGGCCATATAGGAGTGTCTGGTCTTCAATTATGCTAATGAATCACACAGTAAATAAAACTGTATTCAGACTGAGGTTCTAATTTTTCAGCAGACCAACAATGAATATTTTCTATTTTAAACTTAGTCAAAAAGCTCAACAGTCACCTTTTTCAGACTGTGAGAAGGGGGATACAGGTAGACATACCACCATGATTATAGCTGTCAGTTGAGTTTGAAGAAAACCTTTTAATGGGTACTGTCTTTACCTCAAGAGCAGTTTGTTCAGATTCTCAGCAATAATATACATTCTTAATTGTTAAAGCTAAAAACACTCCTCATTGAGATAGTTTTGCACCAACAAGGTAATTTTGAGAAAACATCTACTGGAAATTATTGTAACCCACAGCCACAAATAACCATATGGTTCCACATTCAGAAGGAAGAATGTAATCCAAAATCAACAGTGATATCCTAGAAGCCTCCTGTCACACAAATCTACAATTGTGAGCGTGTTTCAGAAACCAAGGTGATATAAAGCTTAAAGTTATACACTAATCCCTTTATGTAGGTCAAACGTTCTGATTATTAATAAATGCACCAATTAAGATATACACTGGCCACATTGCACATCACCATTGTATATTTCTACTTCAATTCTTCTAAATGTCATTGTTACAGCTTGATTTCACTTACAGTTGCCATTATGTTACGAACCATCTTCTCAAAAAAGATCAGGTTGTTAGAGTCATTCTGTAAGTAGAGAAACAGCTTGAATCAGAACCACATACTCTGCTGAATGTTGACTGCTCCACACTGGAATATTGGGTGATAGTCGTTGATCTGTAACAACGCAAGCACGAAGACAACATTTCTCATGACTGGCTGACTTCTAATTCCTGATTGGTCACAGTCAACCACTGTGTGTTTCAATAGCTGTAGACATTCATGAATGGGCACAAATTTAGCATTTTCAGTTACAGTCTTATTTGCTAAATAAATTATTTTTGAAACATACATTGTTTTCATTTATTACTAGTTCTGGAATATTTAAATGACAACATGCCTTTAAAGAGATTGTTAATTGTGATAGCTGTTTTAATTGCCCACAAACCATCTCTGTAAACTAACATGTGAGTGTGTCTGCATATGAAATCCCGACAGGGAGGCATCAATCAGGTACTTTCTGTTTGAACCAAAAATAATGAAGTGGCAGAAACATTTCCACAGCGCTCTCACATTCAATCACAAACCTGAGTGTGTTCATCTACTCCAGCTGAGCGATGTAGTGCCTCCGCTCTATGAATGTTAATCTGTCTGTGTGCACGAATTTAAGGGATTTGGTCAATCACTGTTCTGTTGACGCTGCTGTTCATGTGAAGCCATTCTTTTGCATCTCAAAATGGAGCTCTGCTGACTCACAATACAAACCTCTGAAAATGCAAGATTACCCTTTCTCCTTACCCAGTTGAAAGCATGCAGTTCAGAGATAATAACATTTTATTTAGGTAACACAATAATTGAGGACACAATGAAGCAGCATCTGTTATACATAAAACTAAAGACTGAGGTGAAAATTATCAAAAGCTACTGGGGCATTACATCAAATATCAGGCTCAGGATTCCCCTCGCATGATCATATTGCCACAGACTGCTTGCAAACTTTATACCGCCAGCATATCATCAGTGTGAGACACACCATAGATAAACTCTATGCTGAACAGGGATTTCAGGTGTATGTGTAGCTTGCACAATGCACATATAGCTATCACTTCTTACAGCACAGTTTCAAAGAGGCACCAACATCAGGTGGAGCAGTATTAGAAAGGTTTTATGGGAGTTTAAAGGTTGGTATGGAGCTAGAGCACAGAGACTGAGTTCCTAGATTCTCCAATACCATGCTGGAGTTTTTAGTGATCATAATGAAAAGTGAAAATAGACCATGGTACAGAGGGAACTTGGAAAGTTCAGACAGATCCTGTAACTGTAAAGGGAAGATGTACCCAGAGTGATTAATTCCTACAGTTGTCCCTGAAGATCAGTCTTCAGTTCTGGAAAAAGTTAAAATGACATTAAATAGGTGGTGAATGGCAAAGAATGCCTCTTCATATCTCATATACATTCTACAACTAATTTCTCCTGTTGCTTAATGCAATGCAGTCCTTTCACTTACCCATTATCAACTAGTACACATGCTTTACATTCAAATGCTCCATCATACCCTTTCAAAATGCTGCTTGTCTTATGTCCTCACACACTTTGGAGTATCCATATATCTCCAGTTATGCAACAATGGCAAATACATCACTGAAACATATAGGAACACTTTCAGTTACATTTCTCCTTTTCTTGTGCAGGAAAAAATCACATACAACTGCAGAGAACTGGCAGAGAACATGCACCCCTGCATCCCGTGAGCTCCCCCGCAGTTGTAGCTGGTGCTCTTACTGCATCCAGGATCATCAATGATATAGAAGGTGACTATATTTTTCAGCATTACATCCCCTTCATCCTTATCCTGCTAACTAGCTATCATCCTGCTTTCTACCCAATTCCTCTTCTCTCAAGTCAAACATGCCTTTCTGTATTTTTACTTCCAGACACTTGAAGCTAGCTGTCTGGCAAGTTTGTCTCATCATGAAGAGCAAGATTATTTCTAGAGCTCCAATTAAGAAGCATTGTCATTTGACCTGACACATGCAACCACAAACTTGGATTGGATAGTATGGAGTTGAAATCAGCACGTGCTGAGTTACCAGGCATGAGTGCATCACTGCCACACCAAACAGAAAGGAGAGTAAGTGTGCCAGCTTCCTGGAGAGTGAGTTTGGTTACCCTCCCTAGTACTGACCTTTCAGTAGCAGAAAATTAGCTATCACTTAGGGAGAAGCTGGGATTCTTTACCCTGGAGCATTGGAGACTGCGGGGTGACTTTAAACATGCCTATACAATCATGAGGTGCTTGGATAGGATGAATAGCCAAGGTCATTTTCTGAGTATAGTTGAGTCCAACATAGAGGGCATAGGTTTAAGGTGAGAGGGGAAAGATTTAAAAATGACCTGAGGGGTAACTTTTCACACAGAGGGTGGTGCGTGTACAGAATGAGCTGCCAGAGGAAGTGGTGGAGGTGGGTACAATTACTACATTTAAAAGGCATCTGGATGACTACATGAATAGGGTGGGTTAAAGGGATATGGGTCAAATGCTAGCAAATGGGATTAGGTCAGAATGGAATGTTTGGTTGGTGCCAATGAGTTGGACCAAAGGGCTTGTTTGCTTGCTGTGTAAATCTAGCTCCATTTTGCCTTCCATCATACCCATTCATTTGTGAACAAAACCCTTACTGCCTCTGAACTTATTGTGAATGAGTGCGTCAGTGTATGGCCTTGGTGCAAAGTTGGCTAAGGGTTGATGGCACCTTCCCTCTAAATGTGGTTTCCATACCTGGCTATACTTTCCATCACTTGCCCTACCCAAACAGAGCTGAAAATGTGTTGCTGGAAAAGCACAGCAGGTCACGCAGCATCCAAGGAACAGGAGAATCGACGTTTCAGGCATAAGCCCTTCTTCAGGAATTTTTCATTCCTGAAGAAGGGCTTATGCCCGAAACGTCGATTCTCCTGTTCCTTGGATGCTGCTTGACCTGCTGCGCTTTTCCAGCAACACATTTTCAGCTCTGATCTCCAGCATCTGCAGTCCTCACTTTCTCCTACCCAAACAGTACAACTTTTATCTTAAAACCACATCTTGATTTGCCACCTTACTCCTATAGCACTTTCATACTTTGCACTTCTCAATCCGGATCACCTCTGACACTTCCCATTGGCAGTTCTCATTCTCTATCATTCACTCAGTACCATAGTAAGATTCACTTAGAGAGATTTTTACTGCTTTTATCCCTCAACTTCAACATTGAGCTACTTCACATCTTTAGGGATTCCAAACACAGCATTTTCTTTCCCTGCTGTGTTCAATATCATTCTAACCACCCTTCCTCCATCTCATCATATAAATCCTTCTTGCAATATTCTTGGTCAGCCTTTGACCTTGCTGTCTCCATTATGTAATTCACAGACAATGCTATTTTTTAAGTAACCTCCTTGACTCCCTTACAGCCCACGTCATCCTTCTGAAGGAGAGTCATATTAGATTAGATTAGATTAGATTAGATTAGATTAGATTAGATTAGATTAGATTACAGTGTGGAAACAGGCCCTTCGGCCCAACAAGTCCACACTGACCCGCCGAAGCGAAACCCACCCATACCCCTACACTTACCCCTTACCTAACACTACGGGCAATTTAGTATGGCCAATTCACCTGACCCTGCACATCTTTGGACTGTGGGAGGAAACCGGAGCACCCGGAGGAAACCCACGCAGACACGGGGAGAACGTGCAAACTCCACACAGTCAGTCGCCTGAGGCGGGAATTGAACCCGGGTCATATTGGACTTGAAATGTCAACCCGTTTCTCTCTCCATAGATGCTGCCAGATTTACTGAGTTTCTTGCACTTGTTTCATGTTTCCAGCATCCTCAGTATTTTGCTTTTATGCCCATCATCCTTCTGCTCCTCACCCTCATTTCCTATTATCATTAAGAATACTCTGGCAAATGCACTTTCAAATTTCTAACAGTCTCATCCCTCATCATCCATTCACCATAACATTTCGGTTGATCTGCTGAATCACACTCTCACCTCTACCTTTGACTCCCTTGTCCTCGTTAAAACCACTGGGAGACTGGGAGATCATGATTAACAAAATTGTTGGAGTTTTCTAAAGATGTTACTTGCATCATTGGTAAGGGAAAATGAGAATATTTCTTAAACCATGAAAAATTGTGTGCTGCAGGTATCTAAATTGTCCCAGTTGGGTGGCCATGTTTGTGACTCACTAAAAGCAAACATACAAGTGCAACAATCAACAAGGAAAGCAAATGGTATGTTAGTCTGCATTGTAAGAGGATTTGAATACAGAAGCAAAGATGTCTTGCAAATGTATAGAGCCTTGCTGAGACTGCACCTGCAGCATTGTGTACAGTTTTGATCCCCTTATCTAAAGAAGGATACACTTGCCAAAGACAAAACGTAATGCAAGTTCACCAGCTTCATCCCTGGAATAGCGGGATTGTCCTGGAGGATAGATTGAGAAATTGGGTCTGTATAGTTCTCTAGAGTTTTGAAGATTGAGGAGTGACCTAACTTAAACTTACAAAATCTTTACATGGTATGTCAGGATATTTTCCTTGGCTGGTGAGTCCATAACCAAGGGAAACAACCTCAGAAAAATGAACAGGCCACTTAGGACTGACATGAAGAGGAATTTCTTCAGTCAGAGGGGGTGAATCCATGGAATTCTCTACTCAAGCAGGCTGTAAAGACTCAGTCATTGAGCCTGTTCAAAGCCGAAATTGATTGATTTCTGGAGAGTACTGATATTAAGGGATATAGAGATGGACATGGAAAATGGCATTAATCTATTGAATGGTGGAGCAAGCTCACTAGTCTGAATAGCCTACTCTTGTATTTAGATTCCTATCTTCTCCCTAATACAACATTAATCTTTCTTGCTTTAATTCCAAGAAATATAAAATCAAACATTTATGTGAAAGAGGTTAAACAGATAATTTATTTAAACATATGGTTTAATCATTCAACACCTGATCCTGGAATGTGAAGATAACCTCCAGCTATGTTTCTCTAGTCCTCTCAGCTGCTTCACTGATCATTATTTTAACAAGTGCAGAGGCTCATGGCTTTCTTTATCACAAAGAAATTTTGTTCATCCATCTCAAGTGTTTCCTTTTTTTAAATCCCTAGTCCAGTGAGTGAAACCTCTCAAAGGCTCCTCACTGTTCCAGCTCTGAACTAGCGTCTTTCTCTACATTCATTCCTAGTGCCCCATCCTACCTTTCTGAACTCACCTTGTTCATGAGCGTCAGCTCCTGCTCCCTGGATCATATTCCCTCCAAACTATAATTATCCAGTTTCCTTTCTTGAATCTCATATCCTGAATATCGATAAAGATTCTCTTTCTTCAGGCATTGTGTCATCCTCCCTTTAAAGCTGTCATCACCTCCCCTTTTCTCAAAATGCATCCTTGAATCCTCTGTCTTTGCAAACTACAGCCCCATCTCTTCCTTTCAACTCCCAAGTTCTTTGCCAAGGTTAAAAACATTATCCTCCTTCAAGTTCTCTTCTCCATTTCCCTTCTTCATCATCTGATTTCAATCTTATTTGTCAATTTGTAGTGAGCTATTCACCTCACACAACTTCTCTTTCAGCATCACTGTAATTATTCAAGGATCTGCCTGTGGCTCCACATTAGTTCTCATGTAAATGCTGCCTGCAGTAACATGGTATGAGTTTTCACAGTACTCCTGACACCCAAATAAACCTATCCTTCACTTTCCACTGTTCCTGGTTTTACATAGAGCTTGCAACATAGCTAGCACACGATGAACAGAAATTGTCTGCAAATAAATATAAGGTTTTTATCATCTCCGCTACAAACGTTGTTACCTAGCTCATACTCTTGGCTCTCTTCCTAGCTACACCCTAAGACTGAAGTTAACCATTGGTGTTGTATTTGAATTTGAGATGAGATTCTGGTTATATTTCTGATCCATTACTTCTACTGTTGTCTTTTACCTCTGAAACATCACCTAACTTTGCCCCCACAACTCATCTAGTAGGCTTGACTATTCCAACAATCTTGTGTCTGAACTCTCATTTCTCAGATAAGATCTACTGCCCAAGGATTAACTTGCATAAGATCATAGTATACCTCATCCTCCATTTTCTGTTGACAGACCTATATTGGTTCCTGGTCTAGAAGAATTTCAATTTTCAAATATTAAATTCCTCCATTGTCTCCTATACTCTTTCTCTTTAATCTCTTCAGCCCTCTGAGATCAGTGTAGTTTTGCACTTCTGGCTTCTTGCGCATCCTCAGTCTTAATTACTTTACTCTTTGTTGTTAAACCTTTAGCTGCCAAGGCTCTAATCTCTGGAATATTCTCCATAAACCTCTCCACCTCCCTATTTCTCTTCCTCCTCCTTAGACCTAACTTCTCAAACGCACATTTAGTTATTTGACCTATTGTCATTTTAATTGTCTTGGTGTCCACTTTTGTTTTTCCTGTGGTACCCTGGATACTTTATTACATTGAGTGCTTTAATAAATGTTGTCAACAAACTTCACATAAACCATGCATAAGATATTTTTAGAAAATAGCTAATTCAAAGCTACACTTGCTGATCTGTACAGTTTCTTTGACTAGAAAACTACTGACATACAAAATTTACAAGCATGTTGCCAGAGTTGGAGGATTTGAGCTATAGGGAGAGGCTGAATAGGCTGGGGTTGTTTTCCCTGGAGCGTCGGAGGCTGAGGGGTGACTTGATAGAGGTTTATAAAATTATGAGGGGCATGAATAGGATAAATAGGATAAATAGACATCCCACTTCTTCCCTGGGATGGGGGAGTCCAGAATTAGACAGCATAGGTTTAGGGTGAGAGGGGAAAGATATAAAAGAGACCTAAGGGGCAACTTTTTCACACAGAGGATGGTACGTGTATGGAATGAGTTGCCAGAAGAAGTGGTGAAGGCTACTATAATCGCAACATTTAAGAGCCATCTGGATGGGTATATGAATAGGAAGGGTTTGGAGGGATATGGGCTGGGTGCTGGCAGGTGGGACTAGATTGGGTTGGGATATCTGGTCAGCATGGACGGGTTGGACTGAAGGGTCTGTTTCCTTGTTGTATGTCTCTATGACTCTATGACAAATGAAGGAGTCACATTTATAAGAAGATTGAGAAATGATGTGACTTAGGACTTACAAATTATTAAAGAAATTGATTGCTTCGTTGTCAATAGATTTTCTTTCTTGAGATTAGAGGACTTCAATATAAAATTGAAATAAAGTAACATTTACTTTGTTTTGAGAACAAAATGATTTGTTGAATTCTCTTTCCAGGTCATGCCTAGAGAATGTTCCTCCTGGTGTCTAGGAGCCTTAAAAGAATTAAAACATGGAATATAACTGGGCCTCTTCTCTGATTACCACCAGCTTTTGCTCTGCTTCCAGGACTGTACTCAATTTGCTCCCATCAGATTTAAATTGCTGTCAGGCTTCAAATGATCTCATTGGACCCCAAATGGTCATACATACGAGGTTCCACCCACTTATAGCAGGTGGCCTAACATACTTGAATATCTATGATTAAAAGGTTGGGAATGGGAAGGTGGGCAGCTCAGAGAACACAGCACGTTATGTCTATCCAATCCCCATTTTACCACGTCGCTGTGCATTGGTTCCACCTTGCAGGGAAGGTTGAAAATGAAGGCTGTCAAAATTGTTTTCTTGCCAAGATGTTAATGTGTACAACAAACTTCAATCAAAGTTAGTGCTAAATCAATTACCTCCATTAAAACAGAGCTGGGTAGTTGTCTGTACAAATCAGGACTGAAGGTTTCATGGATAAATTTAGACATTGATGATTAAATAATTTATGAGTAAAGTTATATATCCCTTGGCGCATCTTCCTTGTTTTGATTTTTTTGTTATTTTATTAGTGTTTAGTTCCCTTTCAGTTAATTTAAATGAAAGGTGGCAATAACCACATAATTGCCTTAGCTTCATCAAGGTATTAGATTTGAAACAATGAATGGTCTTTTCCTGCTCTATACTTGGACATAATCTGTTATGATGAAGCATTTTGCATCTGTGTTGCTTCTCCTAAATGACTAACAGCTGTATCTCGCTCTCCTGGTGAATTCCTCTCTTTGTTAATTGGAACAATTAAAACTAAAAATAGATACCATGATGGGCAAATGAATAAAATAGATTAATGAGTTCTGATGATCTGAATGTCCTATTCCTATCCTTTGCTTTTCTTATGTTATAATACATCAAGCAGTTATAAATCCTTTAAAAGTTGTGTGGGTTAACACTTACCTAAAATACTAGAGATTGCAAAGGATAATCAAACTGGATTTGGAACCTAGATTTTGTGAAGCTGTTGGAAGAAGATTACTTAATTGATGAATGAAGGTTAGCAAATGGATAATATCTTCTTGGACTTGAGAGTATTCTATGTAGTTCCACTTGCTAGGATTTTCCTTTTAATGACCAATTATTTGCTGCTGAAGTCGTCTGTTGAAACCATTGATTTTTCTAAGACATATTAAACATATATGACCTTGATAGTACTGCAAGATCAAGTCCAATTCTGTCCTCAGTCAGTGGAGTTTTCCCCAATAGGGATCACTGGACAATAGACAGTGATGAAAGCATTAGTTCAACCTAACAAAAATATCTGAGGTTTATGGATGTGAATTGACTCCAACAGGTATTTTGATTAGATTCCACCCCCCACCCCCAACAGGCCAAATAAATAATATGTAGCAGCCCTTCACAGTGGGACACATTAAAAAAGTCAAGAATTGTCATTTTCTTGTCTTTAGGAACTTTTATTTTCCTAATGGGGTGAAATTCAGCAAGTGGTTCTTTTTGACTTTTAGTCCTATCTATCCCAACTGCTACCTCTGCTAACTTTCAGATAGTTACATAATCAAATACTGCTTTTGTTATTGTGACAGAGCTCCATGACGCTGAATGTATTGGAGTAATGTCACTGTAATAACCTGACTGTTAAATGAGGCAGTTAATGTGTATTTTTAATTAAAATCAATATTCATGACAAACCACAAGAACAATTTGAAATAAAACATCTTTCACTCACTTATATTTTTGCTTTTTCACTACTGATGAGAGAAATGAAAGGTTATTCCTTACTTTTGTGATAATACTTTTTAGCACTCACTACTGATTTAAAAAAGATGACATGTCAGCTTGAAAGACAAAATGGCTATATGATAGAAATGTATGTATATGGCTGCATGGTGATATAGCACTTTGGCTGAATAAGGGTTAAGCAACAGTGAGTCAGTTGAGAAAGGGGAACTTTTAACCCAGAGGAAAATTTGGATTTGATTGCAGGCAGGGGATTAAAAGTGGAAAACATCGACTACATCAGGAAGTCAAGTGCAACCCTTTGACATTGTATTTAACTCAGGCACATTTGTTTGTTTTGTGCAATCCTTTCTGAAGAAACAAGTTGCATATTGTATTATACTAACATATTATAATTTTTAAATTGAAGTAATAGTTCAACATGCTTTTCACTTTAATGTTGCAAACCCAGGTTCTCTGAAATATGCCAATGTAAACAAGGTGAGAAAGTCTGACAAATGATGAATTGATTTAAATTCATGGAAATGCTGCAATAGTTTGCAATCACAGCTATTTTCTTACTTCTTGCTTTTATTTTAGATTAGATTCCCTAAAGTGTGGAAACAAGCCCTTCGGCCCAACAAATCCACACCGACCCTTCAAAGAGTAACCCACCCACAGACCCATTTTATTATATATCCTATGTTCTATTTATATGTTTAGCACCAGGGACTTGGGTTCGATTCCTGCCTCAGGCGACTGTCTGTGGAGTTTGCACATTCTCCCCATGTCTGCGTGGGTTTCCTCCTGGTGTTCTGGTTTCCACCCACAGTCCAAAGATGTGCAGGTCAAGTGAACTGGTCATGCTAAATTGCCCATAGTGCTAGATGCATTAGTCAGAGGGAAATGGGTCTGGGTGGGTTACTCTTTGGAGGGTCAGTGTGGACTTGTTGGGTCAAATGACTTGTTTCTGCACTGTAAGGAATCTAATCTAAAAAAAAATTAATCATGAGTTTCATTTCACTTTGCAGAGAGAGTTAAGATTGGTGGACTATTGGCACTTTAGATTGGATACCAGCCACAAAGTAAAACAACCAACAAGGGAAGCAACAACTTGCTGTTGAGCGACTTCCACTGCACAACAAGGAGGGGGCAGCAGAGGCATGAACCTGTTGTTGAGAGACGTGAAGTTGAACAATAGGTTGGTGCAGTATAAAGAGAGGGTGTAGCAGAGGCGTGCAGTTTGAAGGAGTCACCACATGTGCCACTGAAGAAGCTAGTTTCAATGAGATGTTGAAATGTTAGTGCTTAGAGAGACTAGGCTACTGTGCCAGGTGATGGCAACATCCTATAGCCTCCTGGAAGACCTTACTTGTGGGTCATATATCACAACTCATGAAAATTACTACCCCTCAGCATTTTTATTACTTCTGAATAGTTCCAGATTCTATCAGAGGAAAAACAGGATTCCTATTCCAGTAGCCCAAAAAAGGCAAAACGTATAACTGATGGTCTGTCTGCCAGAGTTAGCTGTTTTGTGCATTTCAACTGTGCTATCAGTCTAAAGAAGGAGGCTTGTCAGGTTTCTGTTGCTGATTGGCTTCCCAGAGGTGCAGGGCATCATCAGCCAAACACATCTGGCAACCGTACAGCCTAATTCTCTAAATACCAACTTGACGGTTCCAGCCCAGTATTTTTGTGTGTTTAACCGGAAGGATCATCCATTTAGTTGAAGCTATTGCATTAATATTTAGGAGATGGACATTGCCATTGCACACTAACTGCACTTTGGACTGAAAACTGTTCTATGTTTAAGGCAATTGTCATATGGGATGTTGAATGCCACGTGAGTTTCATTTCACTTTGCACTTCCTGAAACTCTGACATTCTGCAGAACTGGATAACTCTCTTGTTCTATTGAGAAGCATATGAATTATGAATGGAGTGTCAGTGGTCTTCTTATTGCAACAATGAACAGCTGCCTTGCTCGTGTGGTAAAGACAATTCAAGGCAGTGATGCCTTGTGGAATCTGTTATCACATGGAGTGGTTGAACCAAACAGCATAGATGCTTTTAAGGGGAAGCCAAATAAGTAGATAAGGCAGTAAGGAGTAGAAGGATTAAGCTGATGAAGAGAGATGGAAAGGAATGGGGAGGAGGCTTGTGTGAAACAAATATTATCATTGAACAGTTGTACCAAGTGGTCTGTTTTGCTGTTCATAAACCAGCAGTTGACACATTTCCCCAATAGCCTCCAGGGTATAGCCTGGTGAGGCACTGAAGTGCAGGAAAAGACTCCTGACAAAACCACCACAGAGATGCACTAATGAATGTCTGACAACAGATTATTGTCATTTGATTATCATTTGAGCTCATGAATAAGGTTGGATGTCCTTGGTGAGTTTAGTTGTCCCACATGAAGATGTTGATATGTGAAAAAATGGGCCACAAATCATTCTACAAGCCAATTATATTGTAAATAAGTCACTGAATCACTGTGTTAGAGGAAATAGGGCTAAAACTGCATCCTTACTGATTTAAGTGAGACTAGCGGTGTGTAACTAAGTGACTGATTTCAAGTAAGACAGGTAGTAACACTCATTATTGAGACTAAATGTTTAGGGTGTTTTAATTGATAAGAACAGTATACATGCTGATTGACATGAGATTAGCTGTAAAGTCACTGTTTTATTGGATCCTCAATGTATATGCTTTCGTTTAATTCATCTGGTGTACATAAGCTCATTTAGTTGTGGTACATAGTGATTTAATTGACACTAACTGTACAGGACTTGATTTAATTGAAGCTGACGACATTGAGTGAAATTAGACTAATTATACATACTAATTTAATGAAATGACAGTGCACTCATCAATTTAATTGATAGTAACCATGCACACGCTGACTTAATTGAGGCTGATTGTACACATGCCAATTTAAATGCAACTAGTTATACACATACTGGAATCATCTTATGTAAAAGAAACACATTATAACTGATTGTCACTGTAATTCATGAGCTCAATTATAAATAGATGGAGTTAGTTCCCAAAACACAGCATAACATGTTTGAAAAAAGATTCAAACTTTTGAGTTACTGTCACTTACATGTCCTGACTCCATGCCCAGCCATATTGTGAAGCAGATAGACATTGAAAGTATGTAGCAGAAGAACTACTAAAGCACAAGGGAGAAGATAGAATATAGAAGACTAACTGGAAGCTTGTAATGGTGATATAAGTTTCAAAAGTGCAGTTATAAATTGGCATTTGGCTGACATTTAAGGCTGCTAAGCAAGCATATTCAGAGATCCTACCTGTCTTCTATAAAGAAATTTGAAGTATCAAGTGAAAATGGAACACATGATCATCTGAGGCAATTACAACATCGGTATACTGCATGCAATCACTCTAAAATACAGACTATACACGGCTCTGCAAGAATTTAGTTTACACTGAGGACTGACAATCAGACCTTGAGAGTTGTCAAATGTTTGATTGCTTGAGAATAAAAGGACAAGAATAGGTTGGACCAAGATGCAAGAAAATGTAAAATATGATTACTGTAAGGGAAAATACAAGAGCAGAATTGAAACTTCTGCACATTAGTAATGATTTCACAAATGATGCATAATTCCTATGTATAGTTGCCTGACTTACCATCTCATGTTTTAAATTAAAAACCTGTATGCACACATTCAGAAAGGAAAAAAAATCATAGCTCTGATTTTAATTCCAGCCATGAATTGGGTAGATAAAGTGGGTGGATTGAATAGGAAAATCCCATTGCTATCCAGAGTATAGACCCTGTGCAATTTGAATACTAATTGCATTAGGAAATTAAAAAAAGATGAAGCTGGCCACCTTATGCACTCACTTTCTGAACTCAACACTTTCTAAAGGAAAATTATATTCTGGCTTCATATTTCCTTTCAACATGGTGTAGTCTGGTTACAGGGCTGTTTCCAGGTTTTCCAATGCCTCTCTGGAGATTTTTTGTAGAGGGTGGCACGGAGGCAGGTTAGGTAGTTTGGTCATGTTATATTGCCCACAGTGTCCAGGGATGTGCACGCTAGTGAGGTTAACATTGGGAAATGAGTGGCTATGGGGATAGAGTAGGGGTTTGGATCTGGGTGGGATGTTCTTCAATGGCCTCTTTCCACATTGCAGGGCTTCTATGATTCTATGAAGATATGTGCAAAATGGGCAATCTCATTTGTCCGGGCACTCCGGTGCAACCATCACCAAATCTAAACTGAGGTGACTAGTGGGGCCAGCATCATCATAAGGACCTGGCTACACTATAAGAAGGGATTCAATGATATCACATAAAACAGAAAAAGTACAGCTTTTCACATCTCCAGCAAATGTACCAACATTTGATCCCTGCAGTTTGTTTCCACAACTTAATAAGTGTACCAAGTCAGAGAAAGAGACTCAAACCCAATATTAGACAAAGAGGAGACACGGGAAAATACAATAATTTAGCTACATGATAGAACTAATTGTCTTTGCAATGATAAATACAAACCTGCAAAGCTGTGCATATATATGCCAGAGATTGCTAAACTGTGTTTGAGCAGGTTCGTTTTACAGAGAAGTAGCTGATCGAACTTTGTTTCATGTGTTTTTATTGATTTGTGGAACATTATCTACAATGACAAAATGAATTAAAGGAGACAGAAGCAACACCTCTCAAAATTGAGCATTGCTGAGTTTCCAAAGTTTCTGACAACAACTTCTAATCATTTACTACAATTGTGTAATCAATAAATCCATTGCACAGTTGAAAAAACTCAATAGTAGTCCAAAGAAATTGATTCATTAATGCACAAAATGCTTCAGCAATTAAGACAGGCATTTTAATTTTATTAAAGATGGATCTGTTAAGCATGCTGAGAATAGAAAATGGCTTTTGAAGGTATTGTTATAATTGGAGAATGGTTGATAGCAGGAACAATTTGGGTGAAATCAAGGAACAATACAGCAGACTGTGCATAATTGATAAGAGGCAAAGACCACTAGCCAAAGAGTACAATAAGTTATGTAAGGAATTCAGAGGACATGGCATCTCCTCGAGTTATTGGAAAGCCAGCCTAAATTTGAAAATGCTTGTGAATGATACACAGGATAACATCAATTCTCATAACATAAGCTATAAAGTGTAATCAGGATAAACTTAAAATCAATTTTTACTAAATGGTATGGTGTCTCAGTGGTTAGCATTGCTGACTCACAGTACCAGGGACCCGGATTTGATTCCAGCTTTGGGCGACTGCCTGTGTGGAATTTGTACATTCTCCCTGCGTCTGTGTGGGTTTCCTCTGGGTCCTCAGGTTTCATCCCACAATCCAAAGATGTGCAGGTTAATTGAATTGGCCATGCTAAATTGCCCATGGTGTTCAGGAATGTATAGGTTAGAGGCAAATATAGGGGAATGGGTTTGAATGGGATACTCTTCAGAGGGTCGGTGTGGATGTTTTGGGCCAAAAGGCTTGTTTCCACATTGCAGGGATTCTGTTCTGTGTGGAATAATCACATTGGCAGTAGGTGAATTGTTTGCTCAGAGAAGTCAATGTGGGTTCTCATCACTTTGTGATTACACATTTTTCAAGTTAAATTTAGTGAGCTACAATTTTTTTCCCAAAAATGAACTTTATTCATAAAATTTGTAAAGTATGGCAAAGCATTTCTATTTGACAATTAAAGATTTTGAAATAATTTTCAAAATTATTACACTGAATAAGCTTGTAACAGTCTTAATATTTACAGTCTATATCATGTATTCAGCTTGAGGGCAAAAACAATTTAAATGGGAAATTACAGCCAAGGCAATAGATATAAAGTTCCCTGTGCACTCTTTCACTCTGTTATGCCTTAATACCTTTTCAATAATTTTGATTCACAATGATGTGGAGGTACTGGTCTTTGACTGGGGTGGACAAAGTTAAAAATCACACAACACTAGGTTATAGTCTAACAGGTTTATTTAGAAGCACTAGTATTTGGAGCACTACTCCTTCATCAGGTAGTTGTGGAACATAAGACAATAAATTTATTCTGTGTCTTATGGTCTTAGGCTCTTATGCTCCACAACCACCTGATGAAGGAGCAGTGCTCCGAAAGCTAGTGCTTCCAAATAAACCTGTTGGACTATAACCTGGTGTTGTCATTTTTAACTTGATTCACAATGTACATTCTTTGTAAGGTATATATCCCAAGAGCTCTTACAGTTTCCAGCTCCTTCTAGTATTACCCCTGAAATGCCATAAACAGTGATCTTTCCCCAATGTGCTTGTGTGACAACTATCCAATCTTTAGTGCATCCCTCAGTACATGCAGTCAAGGACAACTCCTTATTCTGGAAGACCTGCAGGTTTTGGGCTAATCATTGAACAGCTTTCATCAAGTAAATGGTTCTCCATGTTTGTCAAAGTATGTCTCCCTTGAAAAACCCGTTGAGCTCAGAATCCTGTATCATAGCTGTTCAGGATGAACTGCAACATAAACCATTGTATCTCTCCAGACTTTCTTTGCAAAGGCACATTCCAAAGTTTCTTCCACACCACAGGAACCTCATCATCAACTTGAGGGTGAACTAAATGCTGCAACTGGTGGGTAAAAAGTCAAAACATTTTTGTACAAAGCTAACTTTATGTGTTAGCATTTCACTGAAATATATAATTTAAATCCTGAAGCAATAAATAAGGTTATAATAAAGCACCAGCTGTACTTAATTAATTAGTGAAGCAGCAGAAACTGGTTTCTCTATAATAGGGTCAGCAAGGCTGTTTTGGAATAGGATGTTTTGGGATAGTAAAACATGAAACCCAGATTGCTAACTGATTAGCAGAGTGGGAAATCTTACAAAGACGTTGTTTTTTAAAGTCAACCATTAAACGTTAGAAAGGTTTACATTTTTGAGAAACCAATAAGATGGTGGAGCCCCAGCAAAATGACTTGCAACAGGCTCTCATTGGTTTTCACGGATGGCGAGGCTGGAGAGTGGTGCAGGGGAATTTATCCTTCATTCTCTCTTTCTTTAAATTTAGCTTTCTCAGCCATATGAAATGGACCAATCTAGTTCACACTACAGTACCATTCATCTGCTACTCCTTACCCTTGCCAGGCAATCTAAATGATTCAAGTAAATACCAAATTAAATATGGATATTTACAACTGTCTGAGGATTTCACATATTCCTTTGTTTAAAGACTATCAACAAAAAAACTATGGCATTCTAGTTGGTTCAGCTTTCTGTTTCACAAAGGACAAAACAACAAACTCAATGTGTGTTAGATAAATATGAGTCAGATCCCATTGACCTTGAGTTGTGTTATGAATGGTTCCTCATCCAAACCAGATTGGGTGAAAATCAAATGTCAACACAGAATGTATAATCAACAAACCAACTTTGTTTTGGAAATAAGTCTTTGAATTAGTACAAATCACATGGTGAAGAGTCTTTCTGTCCACATTAAAAACTGTAGTTGATTACAGAAAGAATTCCATCAGACTGGCAGCCATGCTAATAAACAATGGTACCTGGAATGCAGGAGATGGACTCTTTCCAAACAGCTCCAAACTTCAAGTTGACTTGAGGATTAACCTCAGGAAGGTTAACTGTAAAAACACTCACTGCTTACTAAGAATCCTTTATTTTATGACACCTTCAATTCAATTAAAACATCAACTCAGAAAATTAAACTACATGCCTAACACATGAATCAGACCAAGACAATCGTATTGTAATTATATCAAATCATCAGAATCTACTGTATGTATATGAGATGTTTAACATTTGGTGGAAACCTATGATAATAAATGACATTTTTATTTTAAAATGAACAAAGAAGTTGTGAGCCAGAAGTCTTGAGTTATGTGGAGCAAAGGTGAGTGCACAGAATTCCAGAAGAGGATTAAAGGGCTCAATGACTTAACCCTGCTCTAGATCGCATAATAACTGTATCTAAGCTGAAGCATTGCATCATGAAGCTGGTCAAATTTGTTTCATCCTGTGGACATACACATTTAAAATTGTTAATCATAGTGGAATATTATATGGAATATTCTATGCAATGTTGACATTCTAATTTTCAAAGAGACACTCACACTCTAGAGACTCTGAATGGCAAGGCTGTTACTGAGTGTTTGTTTTTAAATTTGCACAACTGGGAGTGCTTTGAATAAAGTAAAATCTCCAGTAGGTCATAAAGAGACACAGTGTGGAATTTTATCTGAACAGACATTGCTGTAGTAAGGTTGGGAGTAGATCAGAAATCTGCTTGATTCAGTCTTTGGCTTTCCCATGGCTCTTCTTTTCTATGTTTTCTGAATATTCAGAGAGAGTGGGTAAGGTAATGCATCAAAGTTATCAAAGGAACAAATTCCTGTTAATGGAACCTTGAAAGAAATCAGATGCTTCAGTGATCTATGGAAAAATGCTGAGAAATCTGTATTGGAGCTTCACCACCTTGAAATTCCCTCTATGGGGAGGTGATGGCCAAGTTGTATTATCACCACATTATTAAGCCAGAGACACAGGTAATTTTCTGAGGACCTGGGTTTGAATCAAGCTACAACAAATTGCAATAAAATAAAATCTGGAACTAAGAGCCTACAGATGACAACTGTTGTCAATTGTCTGAAAAAACATCTGGATCACTAATGTCCTTTAAGGAAGGAAACTGTCATCCTTATCTGGTCTGGCTTTTCTATGTAGGGACTTGGACTCTATGCTAAATGCAAGAGGAAGATAATTCTTGTCAACAAATAACATTATCAGCAATAAAGGCCAAATACTACTTTGGAATGCAACCTAACAAGATTTATTGTACAACAAAGATTAATATTAATATTCTACTAGTTGAGGCCTGGCTTAATATGTAGGCTCAAAGTTAAGTCTGTTGTTCCATAAACCCTGGAATTTCTGTGGTGTTGACTCTTTACCTACCCTGCAAATGAAAGCCAACTTACCATACGCCTTCTTAACAATCCTGTCAACTTGGGTGGCAGCTTTAAGGGATCTATGGATGTGGACCCCAAGATCTTTCTGTTCCTCCTCACTGCCAAGAATCTTACCTTTAACCCTGTAATCTGCATTCAAATTCAACCTTCCAAAAAGATAAGGTGAATAGAAATGGACTTTTTCCCTCAGTTAGGAGAATTCAAAACCAGGTGGTATGTGTTTATGATGAGAGGAGATGGTTCTTGTATAGAATGAACTGCCAGAGGAACAGGTAGCTGCAGATAGTTACAACATTGAAAAGACATTTGGACAGGTACATGAATAAGAAAGGTTTAAAGGGATATGGGCTAAATGCAGGCAAATGGGTCTAGTTTAGCTTGGGAAACCTGGTCAGCACAGACAAGTTGAACTGAAGGGTCTATTTCCATGCTCTACAACTTTATGGTGTCTAACATATCCCACTGTAATTCCTCAGTTTGTGGGTTTAGTGGCTGCTTTAATATTACATTGCAGGTCCTGTCTTCAACTGATTATGGCATACAGTTAGTAATTCCCTTTCTGAACCTCACTGTTCTTCTACCACTCCAATATTTGTAATTCTTGACCAATGGGAAGAGTTCTCTGACTTTCTGCTACCATTCAGCTCATCATCATTGCTGCCTTGGCATCACTTTAACAGTTAATTATAATTTGTATCTTTTTGACAAGAAATCTTAGAACATCCAATCCCTACAGCACAATCCTAGCCACAACTTCTGTATTTTTTTGAAGCAACATCACAGTATTTGGCATTGAAAGGAATGTCAACTTTAACGCAGCTTGTCGTGAAGATGTAAAATGTGGACTATTGATTTTCGAATTCCATCATTTTAATACTGGGTGTTCTCATGGACTGAAATTATTTTAAAAAGGAGACAAAGCATGCATGCAAAGTGGCCACTGTAAGCACTTAACCACACAAAGATCAGGACAGAACACCAAGTCTGTTACATCTGTTCCAATGATGCCAACTTTGATAAGGGAGCCTTTGAAACATCCATAGTCTTCCTCAACCAAGGATTCCCAAGCACCATTTCTGAGAGGGTCCTCAGCCAGGTCTGATCCATCTCCTGCACTTCAGCCCTCACCCCCTCTCTTCCTTCCTGCAACTGCAGTAGGGTTCCCCTTGTCCTTACCTATTATCCCATCAGCATCCACATCCAGAGGATCTTTAGTCTCCATTTCTCCCACTTCCAGTGAGATGCCACCACCAGGCACATATTTTCCTCCCATCCCTTGTCTACCTTGTGCAGGGATTTCCCTTTGGGACACACTGGTCCATTCTTCCTTCACTCCTGATATCCTCCCCCCCCCCCCCCCCCCCCCCCAACTCCCTGGCCCCACAGCACCTTTCCCTGCAACTGCCAAAGGTGTAGCACCTGCCCATTTACCTCCTCCTTCCTCTGTATCCAAGGGCCCAAACATACCTTTCAGGTGAAGCAGCACTTTACCTGCACTTCTCACAATTGAGTCTACTGTGTTTGCTGCTCACAATATGGTATCTTCTCCATTGGTGAAACAAAACATAGACTGGTTGACCACTTCACAGAATATCTATGTTCTGCTCACAGAAAAGACCCTGAGCTTCCAGTTGTCTCCCACTTTAGCACACCACCATGTTCCCTGGCCAACATCTCTGTCTCAGGCTTGCTGCAGTGCTCCAGTGAAGCTCAGCACAGCTGGAGGGATAACATCTCATTTTCCACTTGGGGAACCCTGCAGCCTTCAGGACTCCATATTCAGTTCAACAACTTTATGGCTTGAGCTCTCCCATGTCCTTGTTATCACATAGTCTGCTATTACACACAACCCATTGTTAGCCACCAACAGTCCCCATTATTGTTGTCCACTTCTTTATCTGTCCAACTGTTCTTCTCTCCCTTTGGACTCTATTCTCACCTGTTGTTTAGTTTTTACACCCCTCCCTCAGTCCTATCTTTTGCATATAAACTTATTTTCCAAGGTATTATCAGTTCTGAGGAAGGGTCACTTGACCCAAACGTTACCTTTGATTTTTCTCCACAGGTGCTGAGCTTTTCCAGCAATTTTTAATTTACAGCATCTTTTGGTTTTTACCAAGTTATGTCTGAGTTTCATTAAATCAATATGGAATGAACAAAGTAGTCTGAATTAGAAATAAGCTTTTCTCAAAGAACATTAAACAAATCCATCCAGTCAGGCGTAAATGGCCTTCATCTATTTTGACACATATTTTGGAGATGGAAGATATAATCTGCAATTATCAAGCTTGGAAATAATGAGCTCAGAAATGGAAATACACAAACCAGCTTGCTTTTCAAAGAACTGATTTTTTTTTATTTATTGGATGTGTCTGCCACAGGCTACGTCAGCATTTATTGCCCATCCTTAATTGCCCTTGAAGGGTTGTTGGTGAGTTGTCTTCTTCAACTGCCACAATCCATTTGGTGTACATGCACCCAAAATGCTATTTTGCAGGGTGTTTGAGAATCTGCTTGAGCACCAGTGAAGGAATGACGATATAGTTCCAAGGCAGGACGATATATGACCTGGAAGGGAATTTGCAGTTGATAATGTTTGCATTTAAGTCCAGTCCTTGAAGACCAAAACAGGCTTGGAAGGTACTGTTAAAGGAACCTTGGTAAGTTGTTGCAATGCATCTTGTAGATGATACTTTGTATGTTAGTGATAGAGGGAATGAATATTGAAGGTATTAGATGGGGAGTCAAACATGTGAAGTACTTTGTCTGGTTGGTGCCAAATGTTTAGAGAGTTATTGAACCTGTACTCATCTAGGAAAGTGGAGATTATTCTTTATTTGAGCCTTGTAGGTGGTGAACAGGCTTTGAGGAGTCAGATGGTGAGGTACTCATCACAGAATTCCCCATTTCTGATCTGCTGTTGTAGTGATAGTGATAGTATTTATATTGCTGGTACATTCCAGTTCAGTTTCTGGACCATGGTATGGCCCCAGGATACTAAACATGGGGGATTCACTTATGGTAATGGTTAGATTATCTCTTGTTGCAGATAATCACTATCTTGCACATAGTGTGTTGTCAAAGTTAGTTGCTACATATCAGCTCAAGCCTGAATGTTATCCAAGTCTTGCAGCATTTGGACATAGACGGCTTCAATATCAGAGAAGGAATTGTGCTAAAAACTGCACAAAGTTTGATTGATCAATTAAAGAGTAGAGCTATACAGCATGGAAATAGACCCTTTGGTCCAACTCGTACATGCCAACCAGATATCCTAAATTAACCTAGCCCCATTTGTGAGCATATGGCTCATACCCGTCAAATCCTTCCTATTCATATACCCATCCTGATGTCTTTTGAATATTGTAATTGTATCAGCCTCAACCACTTCGTCTGGCAGCTCATTCTATACACACACCATCCTCTGCATAAAAATTGCTCCTAAGGTGTCATTTAAATATTTCCCCTCTGACCTTAAACCTATGCCCTCAAGTTGTAGACTCCCCTACCTTATCTATGCCTGTTATGATTTTATAAACTTCTGTGTGTCACCCCTCAGCCTCCAATGTTCCATGGAAAATAACCCCAGCTTACTCAGCCTCGCCCTATACCTCAAACCCTCCAACCCTGGCAACATCTTTGTAAATCTTTTCTGAACCCTTCAAGTTTCACATTTGTGCTTTATCAGGGAGACCAGAATTGAATGCAGTATTCCAGAAGTGATCTAACCAATGTCCTAACAGTCTTAACATGACCTCCCAAAGCATATATTTAATTAATTGACCAATAAAGGCAAGCATATTGCAATTGATCAACATCCCTACCTCCGACCATATGATGAAAGGAAGGTCATTGATGAAGTAGCAGAAATTGATTAGGTCTAGCTCACCATTCCCAGGAACTCATGTAGTGATGTCCTGTCATTAAAGGATTGACTTCCAAATACCACACTCATTTCCCTTTGGGTTAGATGGAAAACTCTCCATTTATTGGAGTCACATATCCCACAGACTCCAGAACAGGAGAGAGAGGTTGGAACCAAATGGAGAAAATGTTCTCCAGGTCTCTCAAGAAACAAAAATGAACTGATTAAAAAGAAATATTAGAACACTGAGAACCCAAAGAAAAACTGAAGTATTTGCTACTGCTGATGATTCAAGACACCAGTGAAACAATCATTGTTGCAGGCTAAAATCTTTCACCTCAAACGGCATTAAACTGTATATTCCTTTCATCTTCCTTTTGTATTCATTTTGAAGTTTGCAATATGTATATCTACTTAACATCAAGTATTTATTACATTTCTTGGAATGAGAAGAATATAAAATTGCTCTTTCAGTCAAGAATGTCTTGTAATTGATATCTACTGATAAATAGGCACAGGGCAACACGGTTTATTTGGAGAAAGATATAATGTCCTGATTAAAAAAAAATCTTGGTTGCAGTCATCCAGAAGGGGAACTGCTTCATCCTTCTTCGACACCCCAATCAATCTTAACAATATAATCTCAAATTCATGAGTTGTCCCAATAATATACACAAAGTGAGATTATTCGTCACTACGGTTATGTTCAATACAATTTAAATGCACAACTGTGAATACTGCTCTTAAGAGTTTTTTTTTCCCTTTGGAAAGCCGTGCTAAATGCACACAATGCCTGAGCTCTCGGTCACAGTTAGGATTGCCTGAGCAAGACTCAGAAGTTGTTTGCCACATGCAGTAGAGAACGGTTCGGGGGTTCTTTTTTCGAAAATTATCAGATAATATTTATTATTGTCAAGTCTGCTCGGACGAGAGCTTGCCGGGTGAATTCAAACAGTCGCGATTTCTTTCTCAGTGCGGTTCCAGCAGCAACATAAATCTCATTAAATGCGTAGTGCACCTGCCGGAGCTCTGGTTGGTACAGGGGCTGTCAGAACGCCGTGGAAATGCTTTGCAAGCGCACAGTCCATCACGCAGCTTAGAGGGTAACCACCGAACAAACAAAAGCCGAGTCAAGTGGACGCAAGGGAAGCAGAAGGAGAAGTTGGCGAGGAAACGGATTTTTCCAACCATCCCAATGTTACCTCGTCTTGAATTCCACCTTGGAGTCAACTGGAAATGATGTCGATTACAGCTTCCGCACTTCTGGGACAGAGTTTGGGAATGCGTTTGCTGTGAGCAGTCTTTGCAGGTTGTCTCCCGCAGTAAGTAATCTAGATAATGTCACTATAAAAACACAAACAGCCTGGGTAGGAATGCGCACCTCAACCCACGGTGTATGGAAACGGTGGGAATTGAACTGCCCTTACCGTTTCCCCCCAATAGGATCAGTGGCTGCTTGCGGAGTTCACTTTATCATTCCGCTTGCTCATTACAATCGGAAGCCTGGATACATTTTCTTTCATCTTTAAGTGTCGCTACTCAATCGTTTTTCATTATGAACAAGTTCACACTGTATGTGTGCATCCACGGAAGGCCACGTGATGGTCTGTAATGCTCGCCTGTTTGTCTCCTTCATCTTTCAGCTTCAGCCTCACACTGGCATCTTCAATATGCTCTAGGTCCCCAATGTCGCGCCAATTTCCAGTCGGGAGCTTCCACCTCCTCTCCTCTTCCACCAAATTAAAACAAAAACCAAGAGGCCAAGCTGTCTGACGCTTGCACGCTTTGACAGGACAAACAAAATGAACGGGTTAAATTGGAGAGGGGCGATATGGCCACGCGGGTCTCCCTGGGTCATTGGCGACTTGCGCACAGAATTAACTCGACATCAAAGTGCAACAGTTACAGTAAATCCCATAACCAGCAAGCTTAATAGCATCACTTTATCTTTTTGTTTGCTTCCAGCGTTTTCACTCGGCTGCCTGTGTACAGAAACGTGTGACTGACCTGTGCAGTTTCGGCACAGTGTGCATTTGGACATCAAAGCGCTCCAGATGTTCTTCATCGCTGGTTTCTTTCAAGGCGAAGATTTCCCTCTGTCCCAGAGGAGAGGTTAAATCTTTCTGACACATTTACAGTAATTAACTAACGTCCGTATTATCTGTATCTTTAGTTCTAACCGTTTATACACTTAGGTTCTCCAGGAGTTTGACCACAAGGTTAAGTCTAGGTAATGAATTGTCATTTTCACTGCGCGTCACGAGACTGATTTATTGTTGTAATTGCACTTTACAATGAATTTAGAATATATCTGATAGAAATCTTCGGTGTACAGAGCTGAGCAGTGTGCCTTCCCGGGACGCTGGGCAGAGGAGTGTCTATTCAGTACTGGGTAAATCTGTTGCAATTTACCTAACCTGGGTATAAAATTTGACTCACAGTCCTTATTCCCTTTGTTGCCATCACACTGATAGTCAGATCCCAGCATTCAAAGCTGCTGCCTGTCCACAGAAAAACAAAGAGGGTAACATTGAAAATCTCCGCACAGTCCCCAATTTAGATTCATAGAGTCATAGAGATGTACAGCAGGGAAACAGACCCTTCGGTCCAACCCGTCCATGCCGACCAGATATCCCAACCCAATCCAGTCCCACCTGCCAGCACCCGGCCCATACCCCTCCAAACCCTTCCTATTAATTTTTTTATATTAAAAGTGATAATCGCTTTTCGCTACAGTCTTTCCAATGCGCTTCGCACCATGGCTCAGACTCACTCGAACGGATGTGATGAAATCCTTTTGACAGATTTGAGAAAAGAGAGGATTGTGAAAGGCAGTTCCGATCTGTAAGCCAGTGCCAAGGATTCGAGAGTATTTCTTAAGCATTGCAGGGTTGGATTAAATAAAATGAACGGGACTTCCCAATGGCAGAGGGAACGGGCACCTAAATAACAGAATTGAAAGACGTTTTCTCTTGGGAGTGAAAATTTCCTTTCAAATGATTGTTGTCGTAGGGAAGATTTGTAGAAATGTAGGAGGAAGGGGCTTGTAGCTGATCTTCTAAATGAAGGAAAGTACGATATTACTGAGAGAACAAGACAACTAGTTAGTGTGTCACACTGCTATAGTATTGCAGCCAGCATTCACTAGATCCGCGGCTTTTTTTTTCCCTACGATGGTTTAACCGCACACTTGTTAGCGCTGAGTTGAGCTCCACTCTGGTTGAATTCTCCCTGTGACGGTGATTATAAGCAGCCAGTACTCATTGATGTGGAGCCTGCGCCCTCCTCCGCCCGCAATTTGTTCAAGTCTCGAAGATTTTTCGTCCGCGAGCGAACTCAGAATCAGCATTTAACAACAAGAACCAATTGTAACTCTTTACCGCTAACTACCTAACTGGAAAGTTATCATGAACTCGATTGGACATGGATCAACGTGAAAAGATTCATCAATGCACGTGTACATTTTAATCATCACTTTTTAGCAATCACCAAACAATTGATTTTTTTTCACGGACTCTTTTCACAGAAATCTCCCAATTATTTCATAGCCATTTTCAACTATCGATTAGCAGCAGAATCAGGATCGCTCAGCACACTTGCTTTGCAGTCCAATGATTTCTATTCATGGTTGTTTGCGTCTTTCATTTAGACAGCTTGAGGAGGTGTCATAAAACGCGTGAACATCGCTGCATGTTCCATGCCTGACACTAACGCAGTGTTTTTTTTTAATGAGATGGTGCTCTCTTGAATCTGAATGTTGTTACAGTTCAACCGTTTTGTTGTGTCAAGTGAAACTGGAATGTCAAAAGCTTTCAAATACATCATTTTAGGTTGACGTTACTGTTTCTCTGAATACAGTAATCTGGACTCAATAGAGATTTCAGTGACATCCTGGAAACATTGTTCACAATTCTAAACAAAACAAAATTGTCTTCGAGTTGACTAACTGTCGCCCATCGTGTGCTATCCGTTTTCATGTCGCCAAAGGGCCTAAAATGAATTAAGTGCCCAAAGAATAGAACAATGTGTACGGAGCAGGGAGCTCCCCTACAGCAGGGATGGAAGTCAGGCAACACTATTAGTCAACGTATCATATCCTTGACGTTTGATCAGAATGCTATGATCCTGTCTGGTTCTGCAAATTGTCTCCACTGGCGCCGAGTGATTATAATTCAGAGCTGAATGGGTTCGAAAGATTTCCATACGCACGGACAATTGTTTAACAAATAAAAGTTTTTGAACTAACCTGTTCAGAGATATTATTACGCATCTCTGGAGCAGGTGGGACTTAAACCCGGGCGACCTGGCCAAGAGGCCAGGACGCTGCTACTGTACCACAAGAAGTCCTCGGGTCTGTTCTGTATTTTCTATATCAACCGATCAAGGAATGTTATTACACATCATTGGAGCAGGGGGACTTGAAGCTGGGCTTTCTGCTTTAGAGATACATCCACTGACATTGTGTCACAAGCGCCCTATAATTGGTCAATAAATCTGTTTTTATGTCAACCTGTTCAGCGATGTCATCACACAGCTTTAGAGAAGATGCGGATTTGAACTGGAACCCCCTGGTTTAGAGTTAGAGATACTACCACCGTACCACAAAAGCCCTACAATTGGTCAATGAAAAAAAAATCTAAAATGTTTATTTCCTACACAACTGCTTTCGGTAAAAAAAAAAGCCATCACACTAATATTCTCCCTCCATCCGAGCTGAGGAGCAGCATGATATTCGGTAATCACCAAAGACCAGCGACTCACTATACTCCTGCCAAGGCTAGTGAGCTGTTATCCCGTTAGACAGAGATGACCAGTGGATTAACCTGAGGCGGAGGCAGAAGTTGGGAAGGAGGGCCCTTCATGAGACCAAACATCATGAGTGCGGGAGCTTGTCCTGGTTTGGTATCTGCACCCAGTGACACAGTCTTCCAGAGTGGACCCGTTAATGGTGGGATAGTGACAAGTCTCCCAGAGAAAACTGATCAGGAGCAGCTGGGTAAGTGACAGCATAGGGTGGGAGTGACAACAGGAATTGGGAGTGACAATCGGGGGTGGGAGAGACAGTAGTGGGTGGGAGAGACAATAGTGGGTGGGAGTAACAGCAGGAATTGGGAGTGACAGTAGGGGGTGGGAGAGACAGTAAGGGGTGGGGGAGACAATAGGGTTGGGGATGACAGTCGAGGAGTGGGGGTGAGAATGTGAGGTGGGAGTGAGAGTATGGGGTGGGAGTGAGAATAGGGGGTGGGAGAGACAGTAGGGGGTGGGAGTGAGAGTAGGGGGTGGAGAGACAGTAGGAGAGTGGGAGAGACAGTAGGGGTGGGAGAGACAGTAAGGGGTGGGAGTGGGAGTAGGGGTGGGAGTGAGAGTAGGGGGTGGGAGCAAGAGTAGGGGGTTGAAGTGAGAGTAGGGGTGGGCGTGACAGTAGGGGGTGGGAGTGGGGGTGGGAGTGAGAGTAGGGGGTGGGAGCGAGAGTAGGGGTGGGAGTGAGAGTAAGGGGTGAGAGTGACAGGGGGGGCGAGAGTGATAGTGGGGGGTGGGAGTGAGAGTTGGGGGTGGGAATGAGAGTGGGGGTGGGAGTGACAGGAGGTGGGAGTGGGAGTGGGGTAGGAGTGAGAGTGGGAGTGGAAGTGAAAGTAGGGGATGGGAGTGAGAGTAGGGGTGGGCGAGGGAATAGGGGTGGGGTGGGAGTGGGAATGGGAGTAGGGGGTGGGAGTGGGAGTGGGGTGGGAGTGAGAGCGCGGGTGAGAGTGACAGTGGGGGGGGGGTGAGAGTGACATTAGGGGGTGAGAGTGACAGTGGGGGGTGAGAGTGACCATAGAGGGTGGGAGTGAAAGTAGGGGGTGGGAGTGACAGTAGGGGGTAGGAGTGAGAGTAGGGGGTTGGAGTGAGAGTAGGGGGTGGGAGTGAGAGTAGGGGGGTGAGAGTCTCAGTAGAGGAGTGGGAGTGAGAGTAGAGGTGGGAGTAGGAGTAGGGGTGGGATGAGAGTAGGGGGTGGGAGTGGGAGTATGGGAGTGGGAGTGAGAGTAGGGGGTGAGAGTGACAGTAGGGGTGGGAGTAAGAGTTGGGGATGGGAGTGAGAGTAGGGATGGGAGTGAGAGTGGGGGTCGGAGTGTGAGTAGGATATGGGAGTGAGAGTAGGGGTGGGGTGGGAGTGGGAGTAGGGGATGAGAGCGAGTTTGAGGGTGGGAGTGAGAGTAGGGGGTGGGAGTGACAGTAGGGGTGGGGTTGGAGTGGGAGTAGGGGGTGGGAGCGAGAGAGGGGGTGGTGGGAGAGACAGTAGGGGGGTGGGAGAGAACAGGGGATGGGAGTGACAGTACGGGTGGGAGAGTAGGGAATGGGAGAGACAATGGGGTGGGTGTGAGATTAGGAGGTGGGAGTGATAGTAAAGGGTGGGAGTGAGAGTAGGAGGTGGGAGTGAAAGTGGGGGTGGGGTGGGAGTGGGAGTGAGAGTGGGGGTGAGAGTGAAAGTAGGGGTGGGGTGGGATTGGGGTTGAGAGTAGGGAGTGGAAGTGACAGTAGGGGTGGGGTGGGAGAGACAGTAGGGGGTGGGAGCGAGTGTGGGGGTGGTGGGAGAGACAGTAGGGGGTGGGAGCAAGAGTAGGGGAGTGGGAGAGACAGAAGGGGGTGGGAGTGAGAGTAGGAGGTGGGAGTGACAGTACGGGGTGGGGTTGGGAGTGAGAGTAGGGGTGGGAGTGACCGTAGGGGGTGGGGGTGAGGGTAGGGTTTGCGAGTGAGAGTGGGGGGTGAAGAGACAGGTCGTTCGAAACCCGTGGCGTCAATACCTGAGGACAGTTCTAAAAGCAACAAATGCTGGGGATCACAGCGGGTCAGGCAACAAACTAACGTTTCGAGTCTTGATGACTCATCATCAGGGCTGAAGTGTGGAGGGAACAGCATCAATACAATAGTGTGGACAGGGGTGTATGGGACCAGTGGGTGGAGAGTGCTCATGGAGAAAAGATGTTGATCGTTCTGATTAAGTGATCGGAATGTAAGAATGTGATTAGGGACCAATACCGTACATCCCAACTCCCTACATCTACCCCCCCCCCCCCCCTCCAAACTATAGCATAAATGCTGTCATCTCCATACTTCACGTTAGCTCTGATGATGTGTCATCTCGACTGGCAATATTAGCTTGTTGTCTCCACGGATTCTGTCTGACCCGCTGTAATCTCCGGCACTTGCTGTTTTTATACAGATTCCAGCATCTGCAGTAAATTGCTCCTATATTTTTTAGTTTTGTTTTCTAATCAATCTGTTCACTGATGCTGTTGAAAGCCTCAGGAGCAGGTGGGACTTGAACCTGGCTCAGAGTAGTAACGCTACCATTGTCCACAAAAGCCCTTAAATATGTTTTTGTAACGAACTCTCAATTTATTGCAGATAGTCTAGTTAACCTAGAATGACGCATCTGAAGTGTGTAGAACTTGACCCCTGGTCTTCTGGACCAGAGACAGTGGCACTACCACTGTGCCAAAACATTCCCTTGACTTGTCATTTCTGCAATAGTTTGGCTTGTGCTGTTTCTAACAGGATGTTTTTTTTTTAAATATTGGAAATTAAGTCCCCAGTTTGCGAAGGGAACGTGGGTTGACTAAGCAGGGCAGGTTAGTGACGCTCTTTGCAAACCTCCAGAGTAACACAACCTCTGCCGGAATGTCTGAGAACTTCAGGAATCTTGGGGAAGCGACCGTGGTTATAATCACTTTCCTGTGGAAACAGCGTTTGAGGACAGTCTCAGAGCGACAGACATAGAGACTAGTGATGAGCTGAAACTCGACGGGACCAGGGCTGGCAGAAGCGGCCAAGCTCTTAATTTATAGTCAGCGGTTCAGGATTTTATTCGCTGCCTGGTGCAAACAACATTAACGATCGTTTGAACTGAAGCCAACATTGTCATAAATCAAAGTTACAGGACTCTTTTGGGGAAACGCTCCAAGGAGGTAGTTTGTAATGAACTCCGAGCTGTTTGAAATGTAGAAAGGTCCAATCTATAAGATAGTTCTAACTTGTTCCCAATTTATTTCCATAATGCGTGCCCAGTGGAGATGTGGGCGGTGTGTACTGTGGTGTATCGATTCCAGCCACCAGGGACATTTCTCTTTCGAGCAATGCATGTAGACATCTCCAAAGAGTTGTCAGCAATTTCTCATGTGTCATCTAAAGTAAGCACAGTAATCACGATTTTGATAATGACCTGAACTTAAGTCAGTGAACAGTAACAATATTGAGGTGAAAAGCAACCTATTTCAAAGCTTAGGAAAATTGAACCCTTCGTTAAAAACCTCCAGATTATCAGGATTCCACCCAACAGCCGCTTTATGGAGTGAGCTGTTGAATTTGGGATGATGATCTAGCTACAACTGGAAAATCAGCTATTGTGAGTCCAGCTCTGGGAATGCCAGATTCATGCTGGGTGAAGGGACTTGAGAAACTCGGCTGGCCAAATGCCTCGTGTTATCCCTGACCGCTTTTGGTCTTAATACAGGAGTCTTTTTGATAGCAAGTTTGAAAAAGTAATTGGAAAAAGCAGTTAGACAAAGGTCTGCAGTAATGTGACAATTGCTGATAAGACGTCGGTCCAGGAGTTGTTGCAATGTTGCACCAAATCAGATGCAACTGTTTATTTTATTGGCGGTCTGGAACGCGCGTCACACCAACAAATGCTTGGCCATATAAAGAGGTTGGAATGCTTTTCCGTATAGCTGTTAACAGACTTGAATCGGTACCGTTCCGTAAAAGAGAAGCTTTTCCCCAAGCCAGTGCCTGGGTTATTAATGGATATCACAAAGCCCTGTCTTCCTTGCAATGCCATGCCTAGAAAGCTTCCAGTAGTTGTGTCATGTTAGCGGTCTGGGGTTTGCAGGAATCGCTTTTTGCTGCAGTGCTCCACCTCGGCGGAGCAGCTCCGTTGTGTTCTGCCAGCGGTGGAGAGAGAAGGTCCAAGCTCCATCCGTGCCTACCCTCTGCACGGAGACACTCCAGTTGTCGGGACATCTTTCTGTTTAGACTATCACTGCTCCCAGAGCGCCTGGAGCTATGTAACAACCAGCTCACATCCGCTGCCAACTTCCAGCTTTTTTTTTGACGTTTCCAAGCTGTCAAGCGCATCGACTAGAGAGACGGCTGGATGGTATGAAAAGAAAGAACGCTTGCACTTTCAATTGACTCTGGGCTAACCGGTAGGTGTCATGTCAAAGGCCGCTTGAGCATTCTGTCTGCAGTTTGAAGATTACTCGGGGTGACTGGATTGCAGGTAAAATAAATCACACCTTGCTAAATCCAACTGGCAAATAAATGACACCAAGCGACACGTGTTGGTAGGTTTTAGTTAAGAATATAAGCGTTCCATATCTTTCTGAAGGATGAATTAGAAAGCTCACAGGCTCCTTTTGTCTGTGTGTATGACTCACTCTGTGTGGGTCTGACACGTTCTCTCAGTCTTTCTGTCTACACGGTGAGATTAGAGAACGCTGTGCAGCCGGCAAGATTAAAACGTGCTTTATTAAGGTTTTAGATTAAAGTCCAAATGACATGTCTTTGCTAATGGGAATACATGACAGTGTCAGCAGCATCAATACTAACATTGGTAAGAACGCACAGTAACTCTTGTGTGAGGTTGAATTAAATCAGTTTAATTGGGTTATTGTTTAGATACTATAATAGGCAGTATTTTCCAGGGTTGTCGCCTATCCAATCAAATCGATCGGTTGGTAATCTCGAACTAATGGTAATAGAGTTAGAAAGGCACTTCGACCCATCTGGCCAAGCCCATGTGTATTCGCAAACTGACATGACTTCTGTCAATAATCTCCGCTTGTCGTCCACCTCAGTTTCCGAAATGTGAATATTAATGAGGACTCGCAGATAGGAGCTAGGATTTAACAAAAAAGCTTTACTGAGGGTTTCCATTTGAACATTAGCATCGTGCAGTGTCAAAGATTATTTGAGTGGGCAGAAGCGACGCGTTAGTTACTTTATGGATCTCTCTCGCCGAATTGCCAACTCTTGGTTAGAATACTCGTGCCTTTGAACGGATTGGCACCAGAATCTCGTGCGAAAAAAGGAAACGCCAGAACAAGCGGCAAGTTTTGAAACGCTCGCCCCCAGCGGCTTCTGTTGAGTCAAAATAAATTCTCCACATCTCCCTCCGTCCTATTGCTACTGCCTGATACTCGGCGATTGAGCATCTCTGTGCTGCGGACGAAAGCTGCAGCATCTAATTGACTTGGAATCATTCCGTCTGCTGCCGTTAAGCAACAGAACTGCTCCCCTACACAAAAAAAAACAATCACTTGCACTGTAGTGGTAACGCTCTTGTTCTGGTGTGACTGTGTTTTTGCATCGAGACATGTGCAAATATTGGAGTGCAGAGCGATTGGCCATTGTCGAAATCCACAAAATGGTTGTTTCAATGGGTCCAGGTACAAACTGCTGACCGCGGTGCAAAGTACTGAATAGCTCCGTATCCTTAAACACATAACCCGCTGTGGACCGGTAGGGCGGAAGTTGAAGTGTTGGAACAGGATGGCCGTTGTGATTTTTCACCTTGTATCAACTGCCTCTATTTCTGCTTTTCAGGAAATGGGTTGCAATCACAGCACTGGTTTGACACAGAAACGTGTACGGTCGGTTTCTAGAGTGCCCCCAAGCCCCCAGCGGTTGTAATCAGGACAGGGTGGGGAATGGTGCCCTGTGGCGGGGTGGGGGGAGGGGGGGGGGGCGGATGGGAAGCGTCCAGGGATTTCGGACAAACGGCAGAGCGCTGGGATAATGTGCGGAATTATCGGGGCTTCCTGTTTCCATTCGAATGCATTCTACATGGCGGCGGTGCATCCATAATGATGACTGCTGTTGCAGAGTGACGTCGATTTGCCCCCAGGGTAGGTTTCCCCCTTTCCTGATAGAATCGGTAATAACTCCCTGGGGGAGAAGCGAGCTGTGGTACACTCTGTTATAAACAGCGAGGTTAGTCCCGGCTTGCTCCGCACTCTCGGAGGCTGCTCTGCAATGTGGAGCTTTCCCTCTGAAGATGCTGTAACACCAGGAGCAGGCACATTGCTGTTCACAGGTCCGACAGGATTGAGAGATGATGTGGAGGTGCCGGTGTTGGACTGGGAAGGATAAACATTTTTTAAAAATCACACAACACCAGGTTAAAAGAAGTGACTTAAAAGAAGTTCTGGGGTTTACATGTTAATTAACGGAAACTTGCAACCCATTCTAAAGGATAAGATTTAACAGCAATCTAAGTCTGTTCAATACTGTATTTCTTTTAATCGCATGACACTGTAATCTTTTGCCAAAGATTCAGTAATTTATAAACCTGCCCCACTAATTACCTGATGAAGGATTAGCGCTCTGAAAGCTAGTGCTTCCAAATAAACCTGTTGAACTATAACCTGATGTTGTGTGATTTTCAACTTTAGGATTGAAGAAAGAGTGAATAAGAGGGTTCGGGAGTCACTTCAAATAGCTCTGCAAACCGTTCCCTACATGTTGTGTAGCATGTTGCAGATTCAGTTAATATTTCTTAAGCATGATCTAGCTCATAAATATCGTCAGCAAAAGATATTTAAAATATCTTTGAAACAGAAAGAGTCGGAGAGAATGTGGGTTTAGGTGGCTTATGTAGAGAGAGAAACAAAGTTAACGTTTCGAGTCAGTATAACTTCTCTTTAAAGATGAATTTTATGGAATAAGAAATTGCTGGGCCGGCGATATTGTCGGAGGTGAGCATGGCGTTACTCCCCCCCTCACCCCTCCCATGATTATGTGGATATTTCCGTTTCTTCAAATGTTGGATAGTTCCCATGAAACGCATGGTGGACGCTTGCTCAGGACAGTTGTCCAATCACACGTGCAGATCGGAAAGGCCGATTCCTAACATCAGGGAGCGTGTGGTTACAAACCTCTCTCTCTCGGGGGCTAGATTAGAGTGGAGCTGGAAAAGCACAGCAGGTCAGGCAGCATCCGAGGAGCAGGAAAATCGACGTTTCGGGCAAAAGCCCTTTGCCTGGCAGCATTGGTCCTGATTCATACCAGAATAATTGACACCTCAAACAAAAGCCTCTAATAACCGCAAACTGTGTTCTTTTCATGACGTTTGCTTGGCATTCAGAAGGCAAGCTCAGGCTGCTGAAATGCTTGGTTTAGTGATGTCCCATCGACTGTTGCCCGTCCCCACACCAGTGCCTGGGATAACTCTTATTCATTTTGGCAAACATCTATTCTAAACAAAACCCTCCTGCTTATTTGGAAACTCGTCGTTTGGTCCAAAAGAGACTTGTAATCTGTGCTTAACCTCATGGGTCTACCCAGCCCTTTATTTCCACTCCTTACCTTAACTACTTCGCTTTTATCCACATCGCCCCCCCACCCACCGGAATGAGGAGTTCACCTTTTGTTACTGACCCTGGAAATAACAGCTGGCTCGCATTACAAGTAGGAGAGAAAGGATCCGGCATTTTTGTGTCACTGACTGATTGAATGATCCTATCATTTTGGATCGTAGTGTGCTGTGTGCGCACGGCGTTTCAACCTGATTTATAAGATGTTTATCTTGACCTAGCGAAAGAAGAGGGGCCCTCGCTCTCCTTAAACCCCATCACATGAATGACCAGACACAGCCTATGTTCGTGTTTAGCCGGTACTAATCGAAAGGATAAAGGTGAATACATCATAATCCTCATGGTCTCTCTCATCAGGGAAAGTTGAAAATCACACAACACCAGGTTATAGTCCAACAGGTTTATTTGGAAGCACACTAGCTTTCCTGTTCCTTCATCAGGTGGATGTGGAGCACGAAAGCTAGTGCTTCCAAATAAACCTGTTGGACTATAACCTGGTGTTGTGTGATTTTCAACTTTGACAACCACGGTCCAATACCATCTCCTCCACATCTTCATTAGAGAAAGGCGATTATGAATCTATTGGTTTAACCAGAGGGTCACCAATCCTGTGGCAAGGGCAGAAGTTCAGAAGGAACTTCCTGCTAACTTCAGCTGGTGCGGAATTTGGACGCACGCTGTCCCTGTCACTCTTACAAACCGGCCGTCCAGCCAACTGAGCTAACCGACCGGAAACCTCCTCAGTTCAAATCAGCTGCCGTGAAAACCAGGAAGGTTGCTTATAGGAACAATAAAAATTGGAAGAGAAGGGTTTGGAGACAGGAGCGAGCAAACTATGCAGAATGAGATGGGATCTGTAACGGATGGAGACTGCCAGAGGTGCTGAGGGGTTTAAAGGATATGTTCAGAGTAAGGCTAGCAATGAGGTGTAAGTGCAGGGAGCGGTAAGGGACTGTGTGCAACCTAGTGCACAACCTAGTGACTAATGTTTGAAAGATGAGTGGGATTTAGCGGTGTGTGTGTCGGGCAGAGGTGTTAGGAGCAAGGGAAGAGATTTGAAGAATGTGGTTGACAGGGTATGGGGAGGGGTGGGGGGAAGCGGTGGTCGGGCGAATTGAAGATAACCATAGACCACAACCCAATCTCTGTTCCTTCCTCACCTATATGTTCTTTCTCTACTCATCCCTCTTGCCCATCAGACTTTGCACCTATTAAAAACCTGGCCCAACTCTGAGTTGTCCCCAGTTCTAATGAAAGATAGGGGTTTATCTGAATTATCTTTCCACTGCTGCTGTTTGACTTGCTGAATATTCTCAACATTTTCTGCTCTTCTTTCTGACTCCCAGTTTTGACAGGATTTTGTTTTGGTGGGAGTGTGGGAGGGGCTGGGCTATTTAATAGTGAGGGGCTTGTGCAAATGGATTCAGTATGAAGCTCATGCGAACAGTGCTAAGCCCGAGCGGTCTGCCGAATTGGATTATGTAGACGACCGGTTAAGCATGAACGAGAATGAGAAGCATGAATTAGGAGGACGGAGTGGGTGGACAAAGCAGGAGGGGTAAAGAGTGCAGGATATGTAGAAGTGAAACGTGGAGCGGCTTTGGGGTCTGAAAGGCAACAAGTCGTGCAAATACCACTAGGCGCAGTGTAGGTTATCTTTGCAGTTTTACTGAGAGTGAAAGCCACGTCATTCATTGGCTCTCCCATTGGGAAGAGGTACAAACGATAAAAGGAACTCTGCGCACATCAAACAGAACGCGTTTTGTCCAATGTCCTTTTCTATGACACTCGACTAGCATGCAACCAAAAATTATCATAGCAAAAAATGCGACAATGAATTTTCCATCATTTGAATTCCAGGATAAAAAAAAGCATGCCCTTCATTTATTATCAACTGATATGGAGATACTTTGAAGAAGAAGAAGCTACAAGGGGCTAACTGTGGTACTTGGTACTCATCCTGAAAGCCTATGTTGCCATATTTTTATGTGCCAAATATCCATTTGGAACCTGCTGAATTTGCTACAACTCCATACGAAAGACCTTGAATTCGGAGAGAAATCACTTGAGACCATTTTGAGAATGAAAGTATAAAATGCTTTGATCTCATACTATGTGGAGCATAAATCAAAGGCAACGATATCAAATATACAGCTGTTCTTCAAATAGTATCCAGAGTATTTTGAAATATATTACTGTGACTTTAGACTTTGCAACATGGTATATAACAGGTTTGCCTCATGCTGTGATAATACATTACAACAATAACATTTTGACAGGGCATCTGCAGCAGAGAGGGATACCACAGAACAAAATAATCTAGTGAGGAAAAAGGGTTCTGTTTAATATTTTCAGATTCTTTTTTTAAAAAAAGGAACATAATAATTGCTACAGAGCGAACCTTTATCCAGAATTTTATAATGATGGGCCAGATAGCTATAGCTAAATAAATAAAACAATCTGACATTTAGTGACGAATATTGGAGTTCTTTAACAGTGCAGCACACAGGCAATAGGAGGCGTTCTGTAGTTTTTTATGAGCAGCAGCTCAAGTTGGACCGGAACTCTGCGAAGGTGATTAAACAGAGGGACAAGATTTATCCAATGATGCAACTTCCTTGGACTTTCATAAACCATCTTTATCTGTTTTACCTTGCTTGCTGATGCAGGACCACTGGCAGTTTATGGCTGACTGTAAGGTCACAAGCTGACTCAGTGCTGTGGGTTTCAGGGAAGGGGCTGCTTACGTCGAGTCTTTATTCCCCTGCTGTACAGTATGTTTGTTAGTAGCTGTCTGAGGGGCAGAGATTTACCACCGAGCTTAAGAAGCTCCAAAGGGGTTAGATTGCGGTATAGATCCTCTCTTCCTTTGGAGTTCACTGAATTTAAATTGTGCTTACAATTATCACTTTCCTTTTATCTTTTGTGTTCTATCTCTCCCGACTTTTGATCAGGAGATTCTATTCAGTCATTATAAATAAACTCGCCTTCTAACACTAAAATACAAATCAACTGTTTTTTGGAATAAATAGTCTCTAGCACATTCTAGGATGTCACTTTAACATGAACTAGCCAAGAGCTCAGTTTTTACATTCTTTTAATTGAATTTAGAATGTTATTTTGCCTGGTGAGTCACACTAATCTGATATAAACGATTCCTTTGAATTATTATCAGATTAATTCAAGCACATATTATGTCTGTTTGTAACATGCGCTTGTGTTTTCCGACTAGTGGTGCAGGACTGCGTGCAATACAAACACTGTGGGGTGCCGGCAACTTAGATATGTGGTAATTCATAGGGAATGAAAGGACATTCCTATCAAAGCGCATCTCACATCACAAAAGATATGCTGGGTAAAAGGATCCCCTCAATGTCTTATTTGACAGTATATGGAAAACATTGTCAACCGTATGTTCAACTGTATGGATAAACCGTCAGACATTTTCAACAAACTGCCTGAGCACAGATGCTTGTCTGTTTTGCTATTACACACAAAAAATGCCAGAATTTGATTGTTAGTGAGCTGGTATGGATTATGTCACTGACGAGCTACCAATTTGCAGTTTCCCAGAATCGCTGTTTTTGAGCTAAGGTATAAGCGAAGCAAGCGCACTCTATTCTTGGTACAATCAAAATTGTAATACTCGAATTCTGCATTAGAATCAGAAGATTCTGGAAACACAATCTGTGTGTGATCCATCAGAATACGTGAAGGAAACACACAGATTATTATTTTGGGCACAGCAATTTATCTCGGCAAATTGAATGAGAATTAACTGTTCTTTCTCCCCTTTATAGATAACTAGCATTTTTCACTCTAAATCCGTACTGCCAATGTCTCCATCATTGCGGTATAAGTTGACTGGCCTATTGGAATGTGATTTCTTTATCGAGAAACTACTAAGACTTGTTTTGTAGTTATCTAAATGTCTTTGTAATTGTTTTTAGGTATGTTCAATCACCTCTTATATGTATAATTACGTCTGAATACGTGACTTTGCATGAGAGAAAAAAATGGTGCAGCATTAATATGACTGGGCTCGTAATCCAGAACACCAAGCTAATGTTCTGTGGCCATTGGCATGAATCCCACCAAGGCAGGTGGTGACATTAGAACTGAAGGGAAAAACAGGGATCCAGCCTAATGGCCACCGCTGTGGATTGACGCAAAAACATAACATCTGGTTCACCAATGGAAATCTGCCATCTTTACCTTTGCCTGACCTCAATGTGACTCCAAACCCAGAACAATGTTGTTGACTCTTGATTAGGGATGGACATTTAATGCTAGCGACACCCACATTCCATGAACAATTAATATGTCATAAACTTCCATGGTGTTAGTATATAGCAGTTCTATGCATTCTGCTAGTATATCGATGAAGATTACTGTATGAAATTGACGCACCCATGTGCAAATTTAATGTTTGGAATGACTTGCTTGAACTTTCCTTGCGGGTATTTAGCAAGTTAACATCTTGAATCTAGAATGCGACCGCACTTGCTTTAATCACGGGATATTTGCGTTAAAATGATAAACAGAACAATATAATAGAAGAACAGGGAATGTGTCTCCTCAAAGATGGAAATAAGACAAAGAAGGACGGATTCCAGAAATCTGAAACAAAAACAGAAATTGCTGGAGAAATTCAGCAGGTCTGGTAGCATCTGTGGCGAGACCCAAGGGTGACCGGGTTCGAAATGTTTCTCTGCCCACTGACACTGCCATGCCTGCTGAGTTTTTCTCAGTATTTCTGTTTCCTCAAACATGGATTGGCCATCGACAACATCACTAATATCAATGCAGATTAATGTGGAGACCTTCCTCATTTCACAGCACAATTTGAAGGCTATTGAGTCGGGTTTTTGTTGACGAGCTGTCCTTGACATTTGAATGTGCATCAAAGTAAATTTTGATGTACCCTGTGCTAACCACCTGATGAAGGAGCAGCGCTCCGAAAGCTAGTACTTCCAATTAAACCTGCTGGGCTATAACCGGGTGTTGTATGGTTTTTAACTTTGTACACCCCAGTCCAACACCAGCATCTCCAAATCATATGTTAACCCTGTTAGAGTCAGTGGGTGGCGGTTCAATGTGACATTGTTTGGAAATAGAACGTGATTCTACATAAGTGCACCAAGTTAGGGATGATTTATCTTTTTTGTTAAATTGTCAAAGGCTTGACAATTTTTGATCTCTGACTGAAAACGTAAAGTGGCGAGCACATAATCTGAGCAGTGTCAGCTTTGTGGAAAGAATATTGATGATCACTGCTCGCCTTCACTTTTTCTGCAAGCTTTCTTCTCAAAACATCTGATATCTAGCATTTATTTTCTCTCGCTTTCTTATCATTTAAGAACGCAGGAATTTAATTTGAAAAGTTCTCCAGTTTGCGTGCCACACTATGTGGGCAGCTGTCACATCTGGTTAGCGTTAAATTGGCTTTCCTCTGTTGGACCTCAATTCTCTCCAAATAAATCATGCATTTTGTTTCAGTGCTAATCATAGCATGGAAATGTAATCACTTCCAAACTGTGAGGGATGACTTACATGGTCATGATTTACGCTCTAATAGTATTATGCAGCCGCCTCCTTGGAATCCCATTCCCTGGGAAATGAACACAAATGGATGTTGCTGTCTGTTGTTCGCAAGCACTTGGGTTCCGGATTTAAGGCTTTCTATGGTTCCGGACCACTATCTGGAACATTGAGGGAGAGATAGGTATTAGACAGCGCTTGGTTCCGTGTCCCTAAAGCAGCTTCTTTCTCGATACATATTGTCCTGACGACTGAAAAACACAGTAATCGGGTGGCGGTTGCAACGATGAAGTTTTGAGCACCTTCGCCCTTGCCAGGATAAATCTCTTTTTTTTGCGCAATGAAATAGATTACTGTGCACCCCTGAAATTGAATTTGTCTGCGAGATAATTTCATACTGAAATCGTAAGAAAAGTCGATTTGCTCGGTTTTCGAAAACACGCCAGCTACTTCGTATAAGAACCAGGGAATTCAATGCATTGAAGGCCATTTCTAATGTATGAATTTAAAGCGCAGAAGTTTCAGTTTTTCTCAGTGCATTTACAAAGTCTTCCTTTTCTGATCGGTATCATCCCACGTTTCCATGTTTCCCCATTGGTACCAGTTTTAAAATGTGCAAACACTAACAGGTCAGGAAAACTAAACATGCGTTTTTCCAATTTGGAAAATCTTTTCCCCATAAGCAGAAGCGGAAGTAACAATACACTCCACAAAAGAAATTGGTGTCTATACTCCTTTAACTTCACCTTCTCCTTACCCTGGTCCTCCCTGTTCTACATCGGCTCGGAATCTCCCAACATCTCAAGTTTAACGTTCACCCCGGTATTCAAATTGTTTCATGACCTTGTTCCTTTCTATTTATGTATCCTTCTCCAACGTTTTAACCTCGCTTTGAACACTGCACTTAATTTCTCTTGAAGTGTGAGTATTTGCTACTCTAATCAAAATATCTTTTTTTCGTAAATCTGGGGAGGAATTTTTACGTCTCTATAATTAGGATACTCAGCTAATACCATTAAGGAAATGTTATTTTGTGAACCCCTCGGACCCTAGGGTTTTTTTGTTTTGAAATCAAAGTATGTCCAGCTGATAATATTTATTCTTATCAAAGGTGTGCTACAAGAATAGTAGATCCAATAAATAAGGATTTTTTTTGTTCTTGCTCTTCATTTACTTGTACTATGTATTTGCAAGCCATTCATAAAATAATCACATGAATCATAATTATGTCATATTTGTTTTTATTCCAATAAGAATCATAGAATCCCTACAGTGTAGAAACAGGCCACTCAGCCCACAATGATCCTCCAAAGAGTCTCTCACCCAGACTCACCCCATTCCTGTAACCCTTCTCTTCCCATGGCTAAACCACCTAGCCTGCACATCCCTGGAAACTATGAGACATTTCACACGGTCAGTCCAACTAACTTGCAGATCTTTGAACACTGGGAGGAAACCCATGCAGACACGGGGAGAATGCTCCACACAGGCAGTTGCCCAAGGCTGGAATCAATCCCAGGTCCCTGGCACTGTGAGGCAGCAGTGTTAACCATCGTACCACTGTGCCACCCAACAGTGATTGCTATAAGGTAGTTATAATTACAGTGGATAGTTTGTATAAATCAAACATTACTTACGACATAAACAGTAGTTGCTGGAAAAGCTCAGCAAGTCTGCCAGCATCTGTGAAGAGAAATCAAAGTTAACATTTTGGATTCAATGATCCTTCCTTAAAACCTTGTTGAGGATAGTTGTATTTTTAAAGAATTATCTACTTTTATGTTAAAACCCAAATGTATGTGAGTTGGCTGGTGACCAGTTTGTGATATAGAGTGATATCAATAGCATGGGTTCAGTTCCTGTACCAGCTGAGGTTACCACGAAGGACTCTCCTTCTCAACCTCTCTCCTCACCTGAGATATAGTGAATTTCAGGTTAAATCACCACCAGTCACCTCTCTCTAATGAGAGAGCAGCCATGTGGTCTGGTAGGGCTTTGATGACTTTACTTTTTATGTAAGATCAAATAAGAAAGAAAAAGCTTATGAATATGGAAAAAGCAAACACGGGATGAAGAGAAGCAAAATACTTTAATAATTGTTCTTTACTTTTAATTACTTTAATTGTTTTCTTTTGTTAAACAAGGGGAGAATAAAGCTGGTCCTGCCATTTGAGTAGCTGAAAGTTTAAATGTGTGGCCAAGGAGCCGAGCATTGTCCCACCTTGATTGCAATGTATGAGTCAGTTATGCTACATGGATATCTCAGTTGAAATATTGCTGAGGCTTACTTCAGTCAAGTCACTCCCCTAGCAAAATAATGGGCAGTGTTATGGTTTTCATGCAGTAAGCTATTATGTTTTATATTATTGTATGAAATAAACTTTGCATATGGCGAGTTCATACAATATGTTGTATATTTGAAATGACATGGTTGCTCAGTAGCTCACACTGTTGCCTCGCACAGTGCTAGGGACCCAGGTTCAATTCCAGCCTCAGGCGAAAGCCTGTGTGGAGTTTGCATATTCTCCCCTTGTCTGCGTGGGTTTCCTCCCACAGTTCAAAAATGTTCAGAGTAGGTAAAGTGGCCATGCTAAATTGCCCATAATGTTCACGGATGTGGAGGTTAGGTGCATTAGTCAGGTGAAATGTAGAGTAATAAGGTAGGGGGATGGCTCTAGGTGGGTTACTCTTTGGAGGGTCAATGTGGACTTGTGGGCTGAATGGCCTGCTTCCATGCTGTCGGGATTCTGCGTTAAACCTGGAATAACCAAGCTCCTGTATGCAATTAAGCAGCAAATATTAAGAACAATGTCAATACAGGAACAAACTCAGAAAATATTGGAAATTGACAACAGGTGCTTCATCACCTGTAAAAAGGAAAGCTAAGTAAGTGTTTTGTATGTAACACTTAAAGTGTTGGTGAGCTGCTACCTTTAACTCTTGCAGACTATGTGATGAAGGTACTTCCACAATTCTGCTAGGAAGTAAGTTGTAAGGATTTAAGTCAGTATAATACGTCATTTGGACAAGAACTTGTAGCAGATGACATTCCCATACTTTGTTGCGCTTCTGTTCGCCGAGCTGGGAATTTGTGTTGCAGACGTTTCGTCCCGTCTAGGTGACATCCTCAGTGTCACTCAGTGACACTGAGGATGTCACCTAGAAAGGGGACGAAACGTCTGCAACACAAATTCCCAGCTCGGCGAACAGAACCACAACAACGAGCACCTGAGCTACAAATCTTCTCACAAACTTTGAATTCCCATCCTTTTATTAATCTTATATGGAATGTGAGTGTTGCCTGTCGAGAGTGTGGTGCTGGAAAAGCACAGAAGGATAGGCAGCATCCGAGGTGCAGGAAAATCGACGTTTCAGGCTCCTCGGATGCTGGCAGACCTGCTGTGCTTTTCTAGCACCACACTCTGATCTCCAGCATCTGCAGTCCTCACTTTCCACATGTGGGTGTTGTTTGTCCAGACTTGCATTTGTAGCCCATTCTTAGTTGTCCTTGAACAGATTGGCTCTGTAGACTGTTTCAGAGAGCAACTAAGAATCAGCCACATTACTATGAGCCTATAGTCACCTGTAAGTCCAGGTCTCTTTGTAAAGCACATTGGCGAAAGCAATGACAATTTTTATTGCAATTGTCATGTGTTTCTAACTCCAGATTTCTATGAGATGTCATCATCTGCTGTAGTGGGAATTGAACCCATTACATTAGATGGCAATGCTAGATGATTAGTCTTGTGAGATTTTCATTACACTGCTGCCATTTTTCAAAACAGTAGAGATTGCTGCTTTGGAGATGCTGCAAAATAAACATCTTGGTAAGTTGCTGCAGTGTGTCTATAGATGGTATAATTAACATGCATGGTGTGTCTTTGATGGAGGAAATCTTATGTGGTGGGTATGATGCAATCAAGCTGGCTGTTTTGTCTTGGTTGGTAACAAGCTTTGTAAGTGTTGTCAGAGCCAAACTCATCTAGACAAGTGACAAGTATTCAATTATATTCCTGATTTGCACCTTGTATATTGTACAGACTTTGGGATGAGATAACTTTGAGAGGATTCAATGGTGGTAATTTCGTTGAATGATTGGATTCTCTTTTGTTGGACACTTTATTGCCTGGTATTTGTGTGCTGAAATTGAATTTTGATATTTATCAGCTCAAACCTGAATATTGCTCAGGCAATGTTGCTTGCTATATTTAGACATAGGCTACTTCATTATCTGAGGAGCAGCAAATACAGCTTTTTCTTATGATGAAGGGAGGTAATTGATTGAGCAGCTTAAGATGGTTGGATGAAGGACACTGTCCTGGGAAACTTATGCAGTGATGTCCTGCACTGAAGTGATTGGTTTCCAAAAACTGCACCCACTGTCCTTTTTGTTAGATATGACTCCAACCATTGGAGTAAATTCCAGTTTTGTTGAGACACCTTAGTGTCACATCTAAAACTGCCTTGAAGGCAAAGACAGTCACCTTACCTCAACCTTCAATTCAGCTCTTATGACCATATTTGAATCAAGGCGATAATCAATCCTGAAGCTGAGTGATTCTGGGTAAACTGAAACTGAGCACTGATGAAAATATTTTGAGGTACTGTTGAGCATAGTCAATTACATCTTTCATCTCTTTGTTGATTAAAAGTGAACTGCTTGACTTATAATTATATTGGACTGGTCTTGATATTTATTGACAATATATACCTGAACACTTGGCAATTTTGTGAGGCAGATATCAATGTTGTATCTGCTGTGGAACAGGTTGGCTAGATTCAGGCCTAGCTTGTGAGCACAAATCTTTAGCACCACTACAACCCAAATCTTTTACTGCTTCCAGTACCTTCAGCTATTTTTTGATATCACACGAAATGAATAGAATTAGCTGAGAACTGGTTTCGATGATGCTGACAACTTCAGAAGGAGACTGAGATAGATAATCCACTCAACACTGGCTGAAGGTGGTTACAAAGAATTCACTCTTGTCTTTTGTCCTCATTGCTATCATTGAGTATAGCAATTTCATAGAGTCTCCTTCTCCCCATCGTTGTTTAGTTGTCCACCATGAGTCATAACTAGTGGTAATCTGCTGGAATCCATATTGGGATCTCCGCTGTTTGTGATATACATAAATGACTTGGATAAAAACGTAGATGGATTAGTTTGCAGATTGTACAAATGTTGGTGGAGTTGTGGATAATGTAGAAGGTTGTCAAAGGATACAGCAGGATACAGAACAGTTGGAGATATGGATAGAGAAATGGCAAATGGAGTTTTATCCATGTAAGTGTAAGATGCTGCACTTTGGGAGATCAAATGTTTGGGAAAAGTATATTGTGAATGGCAGGACCCTGAACAGTGTTGATGTACAGACAGCTCCTTGAAACTGGCCATGCAAGTAGATAGGTGATAAAGAAGGTGTATGGCATGCTTGGCTTTATTGTTTGGGGAATTGAGTACAAGAGTTAGGACGTCATGTTGCAGCTTTATAATGTTAGGCTACATTTAGAGTATTGTGTTCAATTCTGGTCGCCACATTATAAGAAGGATATGGAGGCTTTGGAGATGGTGCAGAAGAGGTTTACCAGGATGCTACGTGGATTAAAGGGTATTAGTTATAAGTGAGGTTAGAAAAACTCTGGTTGTTTTCTCCAGCTGAGGAGAGGCTGAGGAGAGACTTGATAGAAGTCTATAAAATGATGAGATACATAAATGGGGTTGGCGGTCAGAATCTTGTTCCCAGAGGTGAAATGTCTAAAACTAGGGGCCATGCATTTACGGTGTGAGGGGTAACGTTCAAAGGAGATGTGAGGGGCAAGGTTTTTACCCAGAGAGTGATAGGAGTGTGGAATGTACTGCCAGGGATCTTGGTGGAGGCTGATACCATAGGGGCATTTAAGTGACTTTTAGCTAACACATGAATATGCAAGGAATGAAGGGATATGGACCAAGAGCACACAAAAGGGATTAGTTTAATTTGGTGTCAGGTTCGGTACAACATCATGGGCAGAGCCTATGCTCTACCATTCTATGTTCTGTAGAATATAGTCATAAGACTGTGCAACTTTAAAATAATCTGTTAGTTGTGGCTCATTTATCTCTGTGTATAGTATGCTGCTGCCATAATTTTAGCATAAATACTGAATGATGTTGTGGCTTGCCAGGTTTGTGCCTCATTTGTAGTAAAGAGTCATAGAGTCATAAAGCAAGGAAACAAACTCTTTGGTCCAACTCAACCATGCCAACCAGATATTCCAATCCAACCCAGTGCCATTTGCCAGCACTTGGCCCATAACTCTCTAAACCCTTCCTATTCTTAATACATCCAGATGCCTTTTAAATGTTGTAATTGTATCAGCTTCACCACTTCTTCTGACAGTGCATTCCATACATGCATCACCCTCTGCGTGAAAAAGTTACCCCTCAGGCCCTTTTTAAGTCTTTCTCCTCTGTCCTTAAACCTGGTTTTGGACTCCCCTACCCTGGAAAAAATATCTTGCTGATTTACGCTATCTGTGCCCATCATGATTTTATAAACCTCCATAAGGTCACCCCTCAGCCTCCCCTCTACAGGGAAAAAGTCTACAGCCTCTTCAGCTTCTTTCTATAACTCAAACTGTCCAGTCCCGGCAACATGCTGATAAATCTTTTCTGCAACACCTTGTGCAACCATACCCTTTATTTTCTACCACCTGTCCATGTTTTTCTACCAAAACATATCACCTTGCACTTCTCCAAATTAAACTTTATCTGCTGATTATCCACCCACTCCTTGGACAAACTTCAAATTTGTCCCTTGAAATTAAAGATCTAGATCATTATTGTAAAGCAGAAAATGCTGACCCCAGGATTCTCCACTACAAACCTCATCCAATTTGAAACTTGTCCATTAACCATTATAGTTTCCCAACACTGAATCAATTTTGTGACCCCTTTGATACTATCAACTGATTTTAAATTCCACAAGCTGCTGAGAAGTGATTTATACCCCTATTTCCTGAATGTTCGACTGCAACACCAGCACAATGTCACATAATCATCTGGGTCTTAAATAGTCATAGAGATGTACTGCGTGGAAACAAACCCTTCGGTCCAATTTGACCATGCCAACCAGATATCCTAAATTAATCTAGTCCGATTTGCCAGCATTTTGTCCATATCACTCTAAACCCTTCCTATATGAATATCCAATCTTTTAAATGTTGTGATTGTACCAGCCTCCACCATCTCCTCTGGCAGCTTATTCCATGCACACACCATTGTCTGTGTGAAAAAGGTGCCCCTTAGTTCCCTTTTAAATCTTTCGTCTCTCACCTTAAACTTATGCCCTCTAGCTTCGGACTCCCCTCCCCTGGTGAAAAAACCCTGGTTTCTCACCCTATACATGCCCTCATGATTTTCTAACTTGTATAAAGTCACCTGTCAGCTCCAGGGAAAATAGCCCCAGCCTCTCCCTATAGGTCTAACTTTCCAACCGTGGCAACATCCTTGCAATACTTTCCTGAACCTTTCAAGTTTCACAACATTTTTACCATGGTAGTGTTAAGACAGACCCGCGGGGTCCCGTCTTTGCGTGTTCTTTTGGAAGGAGAGACTCACACTGGCAACTATGATTAGACGCAGACAGCAGTTTATTCACAGAATCTTAACTGGTACAACGAATCTACAAGCATGCATTCGTTGGAGAAGGCGTTCTGTCTTCCCGTTCAAAGTTGACACAATTATACTTCGCGCTGCCTGGAGTCCCCGGTCAGTTCGCCTTCCCCATTGGTCCATTCATCTGCGCGCGCTGGGGATCCGTCCTCCTATTGGCCGCATCGAAGTGCCTGTCCAGCTCCTGCTGTGCTTGACAATGGCTCAGCCATCCCCGGGAGCGGTTCCGATCCCGTATTCAATAGTCCATTGTGTCAAGGAATTACTATGCGTCTGACAGGCTAGCCATTTTCAATAGTTTCAGTTTAACTAAATTGACAATTACACTTATCAACTTTAGACTTAAATAGAGCCATTCACACTCACTAGTTACAGGTTCCGATAGAGCAATTCACACTTGTCTAACAGTTACAGATTCCGATCAGTTTCTTTATTAATCCCGAGTTTCGATGGGGCAATTGATACTGGCTGGTATTTACAGGCTCCAAGATTTAATTAACATTATGCATATCCCTTACAAGCTCCAGCAGTCATGCAATCGCCTGCAGCAGCTCACTTGGCTGTTGTTAACCATTTCAGGGCTGGAAGTGTCACCCTCCCTAGCCCTACATTAAACACCGCAGTGAAATCTCCCCAACAGTAGGGAGACCAGAATTGAATACAGTATTCCAAAGGTGGCCTGCAACATGGTGTCCCAGTTCCTATATTCATTGCACTGACCAATAATGGCAAGTGTACGAAACGCCTTCTTCACTATCCTGTCAACGTGTGACTCCACTTCTATGGAATTATGAACATGCACTCCAAGGTCTCTTGGTTTGGTAACACTCCCAGTACCTCATCATTAAGTATTAGTGCTGCCCTTATTTTTCTTACCAAAATGCAGCACTTCACATTTATCTACATTAAACTCTATTGGCCAGTCCTATGCTCATTTGCTCATCTGATCAAGGTCCTGTTGAACTTGGAGGTAACCTTCTTCGCTGTCCACTACACCATCAATTTTGATGACATCAGCAAACTTTTTCTCCTATATTCACATTCAAATCATTTATATAAATGACAAAAAGCAGTGGATCCTGCACCAATCCTTGTGGCACACTGCTGGTCACAGGCCTCAAGTTTGAAAAGCAGCCCTCCACCAGCACCCTCTGTCTCCTACCTTCAAGGCTTTGGCTTGCTCTCCCTGGATTCCATGAGATCTAACCTTGCTAACCAGTCTACCATGCAGAACCATGTCGAACGCCTTACCGAAGTCCATATAGACAATGTGCACCACTATGCCTTCATAAATCTTCTTCATCATTTCTTTAAAAACCTCCTTTGTGAGGTGAAGTGAAAGCAAAGCACTCAGGCACAGAACCTGCAATCAGAGAGATCAAAAGACCACATGATGCAAGAGAAGTGTCAACAGGCTGAACAACAGGTCTCTGCAGGTGATCAAGAGTGTCAGACAGTGTGAATAAAGTGTCAATAGCTGAATAACAAACAAAGGGATGATCTATCAATTGAGGCAGAGATAATTATAAAAAACAAATAAGATGATGCTGGCGACAAACCAAATGATTAGAATTACATGATAGATATAAGAGTTGCACAGGTATAAGGGTCTAACCAAAGTAATAAGTAATCCAAAACCATACAAACTAAAGTAGAGCGATCATAACAAGTTATCAAGGTGACAATAAAGAACATTTTACAAATATAGAAATAGCATGCTAAAAACTAATATATAGTTTAGTTTGTTCTGTCATATTTTAAATTCAGTGTATTTTTCTTCTTGATTTTCTGCCTGAAAGTATACTTGATTCTGATTGACTGCTTATCCTTTTAGGTGTTGTCATTGATGCTGGGTGCTTGGAGAGTTCCTTGACATGGCCCTGGATTTAAGCGGACAATGGGAAAGGGAAAACTTGTAGCAAAGGGATCACAAGATCTTTGTGAGAAGCTTCTTAGAGATGATCAGCAAGCATTGTTTGGTCACTGACTGCACGGTCCATGCCACTGAAACAGATGCACTGGATTGAAACACAGTAACGTTTATATTCTACCCTCCAATATAAATTTTAAGTTGCTGACTGCTAGTGGTTATCCAAGGCAACAACATGTTTAGTTCATTTCCAGCAAACTCAAGTATGAACAACAGCTTATGCTCTCAGATGTTAAGTGTTTTGGCGGTCACCCAGAAACTAAACATTTTAGATTGTTGGTAGCTGCAAGCATACATTATATTCATGAATATATAAAATTAGAGGTACAATAGCAATTTATTGACAGTCCATGCAGTTATTCCAGCAAACTTACCAGCTGAGAACTAACATTCAAGATGCTCCCTTTCTCCTTACGTTTTCATGCTCGAAATTCTCCTCACCATTCCCAAGTGCTCTGTAACCACAGTGGAGGACATCAAGAGAAAATATGAAATTAATACAGCTTATGCCCACCACTGTACAAATTTTATTCCTGATACAATTGTAGGAATTTGTTTTGAAGTCCAAATCAATAAATAATTCATTATGTCACATATTTCAAGGAACTTTAAATACTCAAAAGAGTATGTTATATTACAAAAGAGAGTGTTAGATTTAAATACAGGAGGCCTTTGCTACATTCTGCCAGCTCTATAACTGAAGTTAATTCATAAGCCATTTTCCCATACCAGTTGTGTGCCCTTATCAAATATTTGGACATTTTTCAAAATAACATACCTACTCAATAATTACTTGTTTAAAATATTTCATGTACTAATACAACTGGTCGCCAATTACTTTGGTTGTGAGGCTATATTCCAAATAGATTATTTGTGGATCTGCCAATCTAAATTATAATGCTCATATATTCACAATACAAAAGTAAACTTTATTTTGACGCCCCTTGAATCTGAGAAATAACAGCCCTGTGAAAATATCTCCCATTATTTCAACCTTAATCTCCCGACTCATTTCAAATGTGATCAATCTTTCACTAGTTAACCATCTCAAGTCTTCACTGAAAAATCTCAACCCTTTGATCTGGTGGAAGAAGGCAAACATTGGTGGAGCCTTTCTTCAAAATTATAATCTCTAACCTTGATCTCATACTCTAAGCAAAGCTGCCTTCTTAAAACGCTCTTATTCTTTCTATAATGAAGTCCCCACAGCTGCATTTAAAATTTCAATTAATGTCTTGAAGAAATTCCATATTTTGTATTCCATCTTTTTGTAAGTAAACTCAAATTTCCCATATGATTCAAGAGCTTTCAAGCTACATGCCAACATGTAAAACTTTATGTTCTACAGCTAAATCTCTGTTGTTCTAATGTTAAGCATCTTGCATCATTCACTTTCATTCACTTTCTTTTCATTCACTTTCTTTTTTCCATCAACATCCTTTTCTGCATTCCAGAGGACATATATTTTTTTCATATTGATAGACGAGTGTCCTTCATTCACCACCAACTGGCAATCTCGTTCAAAAAACGCTATAGGATGGTTAAAGGGTGAAAATGAAAATTTGAGTCTTCTTAAAACATGACTTACTTGCTAACCAATAGGAGAAGCATTCCACCAGCCAGTAGATATCCTTTAGCTTGTGAAGCACAAAAGAGAGAAAAGGGCAAATCTTTTTCTAGAATGCTGAAAAACATTTATTCCATGAATGTACACAAGTGGTGGTGGACAGCAGTACTGATACAGGGCAAAAAAACCTCATCTGATTGAGGAGCAGGGACAGACATGATAATCAGAGCTGGTAATCATCCAGACAACAATAGAATGGGGTGTGCATAGAAAAATACTCAGATTTCTGACATCATTTGGAATTTCTTAAGTGACTGCATAACATTTTACAGTTATTGGTACTCTCTCAAAAAGTGTCAAAATTCTTTGAAATTATTGTTAAATTTTGACTCCATTACAACAATTCCAATGATCCTACTGTTATCCAAAATCAGCTGGTACAACAATGGGCTATTGGCTTTAAAAATCATCATAGGCATCCACTTAAAAGGAGATGTAAGTAGTCAAGAGGATTATACGATTCAAATATTGAACGTGTCCCAACTCAGCAGCAAATTTAAGGAATATCTCTGTCTTTGAGGATTAATGGCAAAAGAAAACTTCATTTTCCCCAAAGTTATAAATAGAGTGTTATTTCTACACAAACAGCAGAAACTACAAAGAAAATTTCCTTACATAAAAATAAACTGTGCCACAGGTGAAAGGCTAACTTGTTAACAATTTAAAAATCAGATTCTGAACCTCTTGTAGTTTATATACAATACAAGGACATTCAGTTCCCTCTGTACTGCAGTATTTAGTCTTTCCCTACTTGATTAATATTTTACTTTCTATTCTTCCTAACGTGGATGATCTCATTTTCCCACATTGCACTACAGCTGCCAGACCTTTTGGCCACTCATTTAACCTTTCTATATTGTTTAGTAGTTTGCTTATACTCTCATAAATCTTCATACCATCAGTAAATCTGGTTATAATGCATCAGTCCCTTCATCCAAGTCATTAATATTGTTTGTTACTAACTGACACACCGACAAAGTGATACTTCATTATTTTCACAACCTGAAGGTGAGCCAAATCAAAATTAAAAAAGGAACTGCAGATGCTGAAGATTTGAAACAAAAACAAAGTACTGGGAAACTCAACAGGTCTGGCAGAGTCCGCAGAGAGATAAATAGAGTTAGGATTTCAAGTCCAGTGAGCTTATTCACTGTTTTTGTATTGGCTTTTGCACTTCTTCCAACTATGCTGGGTCCACTACTTTTCATCATTAACATAAATGATTTAGATGTGAGCATAAGAGGTGTAGTTAGTAAGTTTGCAGATGGCACTGAAATTGGAGGTGTAGTGGACAGCGAAGAAAGTTACCACAGATTACAACGGGATCTTGATCAGATGGGCCAGTTGGCTGAGGAGTGACGGATGGAGTTCAGTTTACATAAATGTGTGGTGTTGCATTTTGGGAAACCAAGTCTTAGCAGGGCTTATATACTTAGTGGTAAGGTCCTAGGGAGTGTTGCTGATAAAAAGAGACCTTGGAGTGCAGGTTCATAGCTCCTTAAAAGTAGAGTCGCAGGTCGATAGGGTAGTGAAGGCATTTGGTATGCTTTCCTTTATTGATCAGAGTATTTGTTTAGGTGTTGGGAGGTCATGTTGAGGCTGTACAGGATGTTAGTTAGGCCACCTTTGGAATTTTGAATGCAATTCTGGTCTGAAAGGTTCAGAAAAGATGTACAAGGATGTTGCCAGAGTTGGAGGATTTGAGCTATAGGGAGAGGTTGAACAGGTTGGGGCTGTTTTCCCTGGAGCATCGGAGGCTGAGGGGAGACCTTATAGAGGTTAATAAAATCATGAGGGGCATGGATAGGGTAACTAGACAAGATCTTTTCCCTGGGATGGGAGAGTCCTGAATTGGAGGGCATAAGTTTAGGGTGAGAGGGGAAAGTTATAAAAGAGACCTAAGGGGCAACTTTTTCACGCAGAGGGGGGAGTGTATGTGATTGAGCTGCCAGACGAAGTGGTGGAGGCTGGTACTTTGCAACATTTAAAAGGCATTTGGATGGGTATATGAATAGGAAGGTTTTGGAGAATTATGGACTGGGTGCTGGCAAGTGGAACTAGATTAGGTTGGGATATCTGGTCAGCATGGACATTTTGAACCAAAGGGTCTGTTCCCATGCTGTACATCTCTATGACTCTATACCCTCTATTGGTTATCTGTTAGTTAGCCAATCCTTGATTGAAAGATATTGCTCCAACACCATGAACTGTTGACTTGTACAGTAACACTACTGAATATTTTTCCAAAATCCAAATAGACTACAACCACTGGTTCCCCTTTGTATACCATAATACTGAAAATACCATTATATGCATCAGTCAATAATTCAGATGCATGGAAATTCAAACATTTCACTTTTGATGATAGATTAAAAACCATCTAGGAGATAATTCCTTTATTCAGATATTCTATGCATGCTTACCAGTTTACAGGAATGAATTCTGATTGAATATAGATTAAATTAGAATTAGGTATATCTATAATCTATATTGCATGAACTTATTCTAGTACAGGCAGTGGAAGAAAAACTATAATCACTCCCAAGCTTTTCAACTATATGAGGAAACATATGTCAAATTTCTATACCTGTTTATTTTCCAGTCACTTCTGTTAGAAGGTACATATGTGAGGATTAGTCAATGTTTTGGTTCAACATCAAATTCTTCCAAAAGCTTACAGTCATAAGAATGATTATTTAGGTGAGATATCAAAGCTTGTTGGTACCATTCAATCATAATGCAGTTACTGAGTCAGGAAAGCAGAGATAGAGGCTGAAATTATTTCTTTGTCTAATGTTAATTTTTTTAAATAACTTATTATTTATCTTACTTTCTGCTGCAAATTACTTTTTTATTTGCTATATTACTGAGAGCTGTAATGTAACTATTATGTTTAACTTCATGCTAAACTAGCTATGAGTATTCTGACTAATTTGTTTTAGTAGGTTACAACAGTGATGAATACCTTTTGTTCAAAATATTACATTTGCAGGTGCTTGCATCAAAGTACAGCATCTTTTAATATTAAGAGGTTCTGTAAAGAGTCATTATAGACACAAATCCGACCCATATGGATACTAATCCACTTTGTTAGCATCTGATCTTCTAGCAGCAATGGAATCCTCGTGTTTATATTTAGACTGAAGATCATTTCAGTCCTGACATAACCTATAGATTCAATTCTCACTTCATCAGAATGCTTGGCATAGGACTTCTTGTGTGCGTGAAGTGAATATTGATAAAGTAACCACATTGTTATAAACCAGCATTCACTGTTTAGATTATACCACAAATCTATTATATACTATGAGCTGGGAATTCACAATAGATTGTCATTTCTGTCAACCTTTTGCCACCATTAATTTTAAGCAAGTAATGGTATTTTTCATGAATAAAAGAATCATAATAAATATTTCAGTGGAATAAGAAGACTGATTCAAGAACGCAATAACATCTGCTACTTCATATTTTAAAGAAAATGTTACTTTGGTTTTTTAATAGCTGAGAAAAAGGAAATGTTTCTCTGATGGTCCATCTAGGTCATTATGTTGGGTTCATATAAGCATTTCCCTTCCAATCTAATGCAAATAGAACATTTTCTCTCCTTTTTGCTATTCCATTTTTCAGACATAACTTCTTTCTTTAACATTGTGAGTCAATCAATTAAATTTAATTATTTGATTTTAATAAATATTTTGTTCACAGTATTGTACATAAAATCACCTAAGCAAAGAGGACAACCTGAACTCCCAGTTTCATTTGTCAGTGCTGGAAATGGCATTAATCATCCAGACAGATGCAGTATAACCAATAGGCTGGCATTTGCAATTGTACACAAATGAACATTTGATATGATTAACTGATTAAATAAAATTGCTTCCAGCCCAATAGAGACTACAACCCTTATTGCCTGACATTGTATCACAGATATAAATGAACTATAAAACTCTCACACTATATTTATGAAGTAATCTTCTGCTCAGTCTTTATGTGTATTCTTTATGTTACCCCTATCTCACTAATCTGAACTTGCTGTCATGAAGTGGTACTAAAGCAAATGGAAATACTTAGGAGCTTAATTCAAGTGATCAATGGGAGGTCATGCTGTGGCTGTACAGGACATTGGTTAGGCCTCTTTTGGAATATTGCATACAATTCTGGTCTCCCTGCTTTAGGAAAGATTTTGTGAAACTTGAAAGGGTTCAGAAAATATTTACAAGGATGTTGCTATGATGGGAGGTTTTGAGCTATTGGGAAAGGCTGAATAACCTGGGGTTATTTTCCCTGGAGCATTGGAGGCTGAGGGGTGATCTAATAGAAGTTTATAAAATCATGAGAGGCATGGATAGGGTGAATAATCAAGGTCTTTTCTCAGGGTAAAGGAGTCCAAAACTATAGAAGGCATAGATTTAAGGTGAGAGCAGAAAGATTTAAAAGGGACCTAAGGGGCAATGTTATCACATAGAGGGTGGTGTGTGTATGTGGAATGAGCTGGTGGGAGAAGTGGTGGAGGTACATTCAATTACAACTTCTAAAAAGCATTTGGTCAGGTTTATGCATAGGAAGGGTTTAAAGGGATATAGGCCACATGTTGGCATGTGGGATTAGATTAATTTAGGATATCTGGTTGACATGGACTAGTTGGATCGAAGGGTCTATTTCCATGCTGTATATCTCTACGACTAGTTTTGTAGCGTGGACTGCTGTAATTACTTGCCTATCATAATGAAGGCTCTGTTTCCACTTGGTATTGAGGAATGAGAATTTTAGTGAATTGCTGTTCTTCATGAAGGATTGTGAGAATTTGTACACATAAACTGACTGACTTTCCATGTTAGTTTAATGTATAGCATTCAAAAAACCAGAGTCATGGTGCTTTTGCAGTGGAACTACATTACCAGTCCGTAAGTAAAGAAGAGATGATGGAAAACAGAAGATATTTGATAAAGACTCCTTGAAATACTGTTGGTTAAAGTTGTAGCGCATGAAATTAAAGACAAATTATTCACTTGGTTCAGAAATTGCTTGAGTGATAGAGCACAGAGAGAAGATATAGTTGGTAGTAGGTATTTTGCAGACACTTTAATAAGTAGAATTTTACTAATGGTGCATTATGATCTGTGTTGGGCTTCCACTATTCATCATTTTTTTTAATGATTGTTAGATAATTGAATAGGAAACCACATAAATTCACTGATGACACATAGATTGGTGGCACTGCAAGCTGTGTAAATGGAAACATTAAATTGCAGAGTAATCTAGTGAATGGGCAAGACTGTGGCAATGTATCTCAATATAAGCATAAAAGCTAAAAGGGATCAAAAGTTTCTAAATGGTGAAAAGCTGCAAACAGTGGAAATCCAAAGAGACTTGGGAAGAGGTAAATAAAATAATTAAAAATGCTAATGGAATGTGGACCATTATATTAATAGGACTAGAAAGTATGAAGTTAAAAATCATGCTGCAGCTGACATGAATTAATGTGAGCTGTTCTGGGTACCAAGCCTTAGGAAAAATAAAATACATCATTGGATGTAGATTTACCAACATTTACCTGGACTCTGTATGTTAGATCAGGAGGAGGCAGTACGTTCACTAGGTTTCTAGCATGAATATAAATGGTTAAAGGATGATTTGTTCAAAGTTTTAAAAGTATCATGGAACCTACAGGATGGATAGAGAGAATGGATAGAGAGAAACTACTTTCTGATGTTTGTAAAGTGTAGGATTAGGAAACATTGTATAAAAGTTAATGCTAGATCTTTCAGGATTGGAATTAGCAAACACTTCAACACACAGAGTGACAAAAATGTGGAAATCTCTTCCACAAATGGTTATTAATTGTATATTTTAATTCTGAGATTGGATAACAAAATTTCATCAAGGATATTCAGGATTTTGGGGCAAAGACAGGTATATAGAGTTAGGTCATGCTGAAACTGTCTCAAGAGGCAATAATTACTTACTCCTTTTTTAAAAATTTGTTTATTGGATGGGGCATCGCTGGAAATGCCATGCAATATTAGCCATTCTGAATTGAATTGAATTGAATTGCATTTATTATCACGTGTACCAAGGCACAGTGAAAAGTTTTGTCTCGTGAGAAACACAGGCAGATCACATAGTTAAGTAGGATAGATCAGTAAATAATAGATAAACAGTGACAAAAACAAAAATACAGGTACTGGCGAATGTTAAGAGCTTATGATTCCATTCAGTATTCTAACAACAGTAGGGTAGAAACTGTGTTGAAACCGACTGGTGCATGTGTTCAGGCTTCTGTACCTTTTCCCCGATGGTAGATGTTGTAGAAAAGCATTGCCAGGGTGGGATGGATCTTTGAGAATGCTGGCAGCCTTTCCTTGATAGCGGGCCTGGTAGATGGCCTCTATAGATGGAAGGTTGGCCTTTATGATTTTTTGGGCCAAGTTCACCACTCCCTGTAACCATCTCCGATCTTGAATGGTACAGTTGCCATACCAGGTAGTGAATACATCCAGACAGAATGCTCTCGATGGCGCACCTATAAAGATTGGCATGGGTATTCGCTGTCATGCTAAATTTCCTCAGTTGTCTGAGGGAGAAAAGACGTTGTTGGGCCTTTGTAACCAGTGTGTCCACATGAAGAGTCCAAGAAAGCTTGTTATGGATGACCACTCCCAAGAGTTTGACACTCTCCACTCGTTCCACTTCTGCTGTTGATGTGTAGGGGGGGGCGTGAGTATCATCTGAAAGCCATTAATGAGTCTTTTGGCTTTGTCGGTATTGAAATCTAGGCTGTTCTCAGTGCACCATTTTTCCAGGTCTTCTACCTCCCGCCTGTAGTCTGTTTCATTGCCATCTGAGATTCGACTGACTATGGTGGTGTCATCAGTGAACTTATAAGTAGCATTAGTCTGGTATTTGGCAACGCAGACATGGGTATACAGAGAGTGCAGTAGGGGGCTGAGTACATATCCCTGGGGGGGGGGGGGGTCCAGTGTTGACTATTAATGAGAATGAAATATTGTCCCCAATCTTCACTGTTTGTGGACTGTTTGGATGTAGATTTACCAATATTTACCTGGACTCTGTATGTTATATCAGGAGGAGACAGTACGCTCACTCAGTTTCTAGCATGAATGTAAATGGTTAAAGGATGATTTGTTCAAAGTTTTAAAGGTGACATTGAAATTCTTGAGGTGTGGGGTCAGCCACAGTGCCGTTTGGAAGTGAGTTTCAAGATTGTAACCAAGCAACAGTGAGGGAATGGCGATATTGTTCTAAGTCTGTAGAGTGTGTGATGTGGAGGGAAACTCACAGGTGATGGTGTTTCTATGCATCTACTGCCTTTGCCCATTTAGGTTCTATAGATTGTGGACTTTGAAGGAGACTAGATGAGCTGCTAGAGTACATCTTGTACAAAATGCTGCCACTCTACATCAGTGATGGAGTGAGTGGTGGATGAGGTGCCAATCAATCTGGTTCCTACATTAGTGAGCTGTCAATTTAAAAAAAATAAAAATATCGTTACTTAAATACTGATCATTTTTCAGGTACATTGAGAACACTGAAAATTGATTAGTTTCTATGCTGAATGAGTTGGAGCTAAGTAGTTTTTTATCCATGACATTTTAATATTCTCATTGTCTGTTCAGTGTCACAACTGAGATGAGCTAATTCAGTATAAATTATGGATTGTTGGCTGTCCTGATTTGTGTGACTTCATTTTACAAAAACAGATTCATTACTCCTGAGCCTTCAGGGGAGCCTCGTGCCTCTGTCAAGGAGAAAGAATGACTTCAACAACTGAGTCATTCAGTGATCAGAAAAATAAAGTAGAAAGGACTGCAAGTGAAGAAACAACATCATATGTTGTGCGTGTCAGTCTATTAGAGATGGTCTTAAACCAATCTCTGAGTCGATGGATGTGGTGTGTCAGGCATTCATCTCCATATGAGTTTATTAACATGAAGTCATAGAGTCATAGAGTCATAGAGATGTACAGCATGGAAACAGACCTTTTGGTCCAACCCGTCCATGCCGACCAGATATCCCAACCCAATCTAGTCCCACCTGCCAGCACCCGGCCCATATCCCTCCAAACCCTTTCTATTCATATACCCATCCAAATGCCTCTTAAATGTTGCAATTGTACCAGCCTCCACCACATCCTCTGGCAGCTCATTCCATACACGTACTACCTCTGCATGAAAAAGTTGCCCTTTAGGTCTCTTTTATATCTTTCCCCTCTCACCCTAAACCTATGCCCTCTAGTTCTGGACTCCCCAGCCCCAGGGAAAAGACTTTGTCTATTTATCCCATCCATGCCCCTCATAATTTTGTAAACGTCTATAAGGTCACCCCTCAGCCTCCGACGCTCCAGGGAAAACAGCCCTAGCCTGTTCAGCCTCTCCCTGTAACTCAGAACCTCCAACTCTGGCAACATCCGTATAAGTCTTTTCTGAACCCTTTCGAGTTTCACAACATCTTTCTGATAGGAAGGAGACCAGAATTGCATGCAGTATTCCAACAGTGGCCTAACCAATACCCTGTACAGCAGCAACACCACCTCCCAACTCCTGTACTCAATACTCTGACCAATAATGGAAAGCATACCAAACGCCTTCTTCACTATTGTATCTACTTGCGACTCCACTTTCAGGGAGCTATGAACCTGCACTCCAAGGTCTCTTTGTTCAGCAACACTCCCTAGGACCTTACCATTAAGTGTATAAGTCCTGCTAAGATTTGCTTTCCCAAAATGCAGCACCTCGGATTTATCTGAATTAAACTCCATCTGCCACTTCTCGGCCCATTGGCCCATCTGGTCCAGATCCTGTTGTAATCTGAGGTAACCCTCTTTGCTGTCCACTACACCTCCAATTTTGGCGTCATCTGCAAACTTACTAACTGTACCTCTTATGCTCGCATCCAAATCATTTATGTAAATGACAAAAAGTAGAGGGCCCAGCACCGATCCTTGTGGCACTCCACTGGTCACAGGCCTCCACCACCACCCTCTGTCTTCTACCTTTGAGCCAGTTCTGTATCCAAAAAGCTAGTTCTCCCTGTGTTCCATGAGATCTAACCTTGCTAATCAGTCTCCCATGGGGAACCTTGTCTAATGCCTTACTAAAGTCCAAATAGATCACATCTAGTGCTCTGCCCTCATCAATCTTCTTTGTTACTTCTTCAAAAAACTCAATCAAGCTTGTGAGACATGATTTCCCACGCACAAAGCCATGTTGACTATCCCGAATCAGTCCTTGCCTTTCCAAATACATGTACATCCTGTCCCTCAGGATTCCCTCCAACAACTTGCCCACCACCGAGGTCAGGCTCACTGGTCTATAGTTCCCTGGCTTGTCTTTACCGCCCTTCTTAAACAGTGGCACCACGTTTGCCAACCTCCAGTCTTCTGGCACCTCACCTGTGACTATCGATGATACAAATATCTCAGCAAGTGGCCCAGCAATCACATCTCTAGCTTCCCACAGAGTTCTAGGATACACCTGATCAGGTCCTGGGGATTTATCCACTTTTAACCGTTTCAAGACATCCAGCACTTCCTCCTCTGTAATCTGGACATTTTGCAAGATGTCACCATCTATTTCCCTACAGTCTATATCTTCCATATCCTTTTCCACAGTAAATAGTGATGCAAAATATTCATTTAGTATCTCCCCCATTTTATGTGGCTCCACACAGAGGCCGCTTCAAATTTAATATGGATGTGTTAGGGAGAATCCAATTAAAGTTTTAGCTTAAGTTTCTTAGTTGGACCCTTGTATTAGTCTCAGTATGAATGTTTGGGCAGATTGTCTTCTGAGAAAGGTTACCTTTCATGTTCAATTTACATTTTCCATCTTTTAACATCACCAGTATTCAACTTCACATTCATCAGCATAGGTCATCTCTCTCATTCCTACTTGTCGACTCAGTAAACTACATCCACCATCAGGCTGGTGCTTTCATTTACTGTCATTGGTAATTTAAATTATGTTCCATTGAAATATGTTGAATTCACACTGATGGTCAGTTATTACACTTTCATGCATAACATTCAAAAGTGCCGAAGTTCTCAAGGATAGACTCTTTGAGTTTCTTTTTGAAGCATACTGTGGTGACCTTTACTTGCATCATTAATTCCTGATCCAGCTTGATGGAATTTCTGATCAGTGAAGCACATATTGAACACAAAAGTCATATCCTGTATTTAACATTCCACTTACTTTTAATAAAACTGAAATATTTTTTAACCATTTTCCTATTTACAGAATATATATGTTATCTTTTTTATTCTTTTAATATGCATTTAGTCATCCTCAATTGACATTTTCTATTCCCTGGTTAACAGTACTTCTTGAGCTCTGTCTATTGCAAGTATCTGAGTTAAGTTTTCAGCCTGTTTATTCGCTTTTTTAGATTTTCCTAATAAAGAGGTTGTTATGTTTGCAGACCACTAAGAACACTATTGTAGAACATCTTGCTCGACCCCAGATTTTCTTGTTGTGTTGTCTTCCACATGAAGTTGTTATTTAAGGTTCAAACATTTCTAATGCGATCAAGTCATATTTTTCTTTAATTTGAATACTCCATTGTTTCCAAGGTTCTGTTTTCACGTATTTTGGAATGGTGGCTATGGTGGTGCAGAATCTGTAGATTACCTTCAGTGTCTTCAAGGTATATAATGTAACAGTGGATGATGGTGAATTCTCAAGATAATTTGAAAGGAGAAAGATTATCCAGAAATTCCTGCATGTCCTTAAATTTCTGCATCAAATATTTTCTTGACAGGTTCCAAAGTTGTCATGTCTACACTCACTTTAAATTTATTTCATAAATTGATCACTCTGTTTGAAGAGAACATTTCCTAATATTTGTATGATTTCACCTTTTACTAGCTATAAGCTACAGGTTAATTTTGCAAAGGGAAATCAGGTAAGGAAATGTAATGGGTTTCCTGTTTGCAAAAAAATGACTTCTGGCTGTCCATACCCAAAATAAAAATTATCCCCCTTGTCCCCTCATTTTACTCGATCGATTAAAATTAATGTTCCCACTCGACTTATTCATTGTTCTCTTAATTGTATTGTTTGCCTATTATATTTCACTCACTTCCAGGACAGGGATCACCTTACTTCCAAGACAGGAAGCAACACTGCACATAGGCCTTTAAGATAGAATTATTTTAATAATTATTCTGTATTTTTCCGAATAATTATCCTGCAGCTAAAGCAAAACACAGTGGACTGTGGAAATCCAAAATAAAATAAAAATCGGAAATATTATACAGTTTATAGAATATTGGCGAGAAATGCAACCTTAGTGACCGGGATTTTGCCAGCTGCACAGTGGCAGGACAATGATGGGACTTTACTGCCTGAGGCCAATTAAAGGCTGCCATTTATTCCACTGTCCAATTAAAGAGGTGGCCTGTCTCTTGAAAGTTACCAGAACAATCAAGGATCTTGATTGGTGACACTACTTAGGTTGCAAGGGGAAAGGAAGGGCACCTACATGAAGGCCTATGATGATTTTCGTTTAATGTGCCAAAACCAAATAATCAAGTCCAGTGATCAGATAGCTTTATGTACCTAACATTGTTATTACTTCGCAGGAAAGCTGCTCAAACACCAATATGTCAATTAATTGAATAATTGTGTGATGCCTTCTGGTTCACGAGTGGCTAAGCTCTATCTTTTGGAATGTTTCATGGTGGTAGGGTTATGTCGAGCTTTCCTTACTATGCCTTCCATCATCATTTTGCCAATGGCTGCTAAAATGTTTCAGATGAATAATCTTTCTTTAGAAATTATACTGCCAAGCCACACACTGTCACAGCATTACTGTGCAATTTATTTTCAAATGTGGGAATTATAATGAATAACACTGTTTCATTGAAAGGAAAGACCACTTGTCTAAAATATATGTAGTTAAGGATCATTGTGTCTTTTGAGCAATCACTCCACTGACCACTGTAGTGTCTCCAGCATAATTGCTAGTTGTTAAACTCACTAGTTCTTTGTCCAGCTCATAATGTTAAAGTCTACCCTTTCAT